>NC_090939.1:835753724-837003724 GCF_040938575.1 Ambystoma mexicanum
AAAAATATTTGACCTAAAACATTTGATCGAATTTCTTTCGGTCAAATTTAATTAAATATATATATGAGCCTGGGTAAGGGTATAGATCATATGGATCAGATTGAGGGCAAGTGGGTGGGCATTGCGGGGGTCTCCCTCCACATTTTAGACCGGCATAAAGTCAAATAAATTTGATCAAATGTGATTAGGTCCAATAGACCCAAACCAAAATACCATGTGTGCATCTGACACAATGTTTCTGGCTCAGATGCAGAGATAACATGCTGTAACAAAATATACAAATGTGGTGAGACGTGGTAAAACTGAGAGCACTTAGCAAAGTGTTTCAGACTATTTATTGATTGATGTAATCTCTTTTTTTGTTAAATGTCCATATAAGTCTAAAGAAAAGTGGCTGTGTGGGGAGTCTCCTTTGTAATATGGTTCAGGGAGCAAGCTGTATAACGTTTAAGAGGCACAGCTGGTAATGTGGTCATGTTATACAAGGATGTCATCGAGCAATGCCCATGCCTGTGTCGATATAGAGCAGGATTATGCATTTAATTCACATTATTTTCTTACAATATTGTTTAGTTAACTGTCAACAACTGTGTGATGACTAGGCAGCCACATGCAATGTGTTCTGCTTCCTAGTGTCCTCTAGTCCTTCTGACTATACATATTTCAAGATGCTGCGCCTCAGATCAGTGTCTTGCAATATGCATGGTCAGAACAACTCCGATCAGAGGCGAGCATGGCCATTCACATCATCCATTGCCAGAACGCCTCTGATGACATTTGCATGCCAGGTACACTTGCTGGCCAGTGGCCTGATGATGTGGCAACCACAGATTGGCATACTATCCTGCCTCAAACTGTTGTGCTGGGGCAGAGTGTCTGAACATGTAGCTGTCATAGGGTGTGAGGGACATGTGGGTGTAATCCATGGTATCACACATCCTGGGAACCTACCTATGCCACAGAATGTCCTCCCTCTTCCTGCCCTTGTAGCTGCATGGTTGGGAATGGCTGTGCCTACCCTTTCAGATGCCAGGATCACAGTGAGGACCCAATGTAAGGCCCATATCAGTGAGGATTGGGTTATCCATTCTGTGAAGCCACTGGGCCTCTAGAGGGAGCCTCTGGCAAACATGTACATGCCAGACACTAGCTTCGCTAATGATGCTATGGCATGTTGTGTTTATAAGTGAGCCCCCTCGCTCGCTCTGTTTTAGCATTTCAGTCTGACTGGGGAGATATGACCTCTTCATGTGCCTGTGTCAAACATCAAACCCTCCTCCTGTCACTCCTCTCCTTCCGCTTCCTCATAACTTAATGCAGGCACAGGATGCCCTGTGAATCGCCTATTTTGCAATAGTGCAACTGCTGATATGAAATGGCATTTTATAATGTGTGATGTGTTCTGATTGCAGTTTGTTATATCATTGCCTTTGGTGGGAAGATCACTTGCAAACGAAACAAAACATTTATAATAGGAAATCATGTGCTCAACATTTCTGGATAGGAGTTTGGAGCATCGTTGCCCCCTTTTGCTGGCCACTCCCATGTTGCATGCACCATGAGGCTGATTTACATGCTTTCTACCCACTTTCACAATGTTATGCCCCCAATTCGTGCAGTTCCTTTGCACTAGTGCATCTCTGAGAGACGCACTTCTGTAAATCATGCATATCCTCGTGTTGCACATCTCCGATTTGTGACTAAACAGATTGTGAGAATTTGCCGGAGTGTTTCCTTTGCCTGTGCAGCATGTTGGATCGCAGTTGGATCGCAGGGTGAGGATGGCAGTGTACATGCTCAGTTCGCAAAACACAGACATCAAAGGCATCCTAAGAGAAATATATATCGAATTGATGCAGCGCAATGTTGAGATATGCATATGACACGTGGAGCTCTGAAAATGTTGTTCTGAGTTCAAAGCTGAGGTCATGCAGTGACCTCTTTATTGAAACCCATTTTAGGCTTCTATTGTTGGAAGACGCATATTGCATTATGCAAGCAGTGTGTTGAAAAGTTGGAAATGGCATGTTGTGACATTTTCATTCATTCATTCATTCATTCATTCATTCATTCATATATGAACACTCTTTGTGAAATATTGCTGGTGGCGCAGTCAATCAGGATGGTGGAATGCAGGGCACTCATTTCTGACTCATTTCAGAATTCCAACCTCCTACTGCCCGCCATTAACAATGTTCTCCGTGTCCTCACTCATTGCCCCTCATCCTCCTTTCAACCAGCACTTCCCACTCTCTTTTCTTTGCTCTCCTGCTACTGCTTTGCTGGGCTTCCCTTTGCCTCCTCACTGTGGCCCAAGGCTATTATCTTCCTATTAGCTTCCACACACAGCGTTTGTCCATGCACACCTACCCTATCTCCATCTGTGGGTTGGTTCAACCAGTTCCCTTTTACTTGCTGCCTTCTCCCGCTGGGTTGCCACATTGTCATGGTAACCCTACGCACCTCACCCACACTTTGTATTCTTCTACCAGTCTTTCTCTTTTTTGTGTGTCCCCAGCCTGCCAGTAGATACATCATTTATTGAGCGCAAACCATTACAAGGGACACGCTAGTTCGAAGATGCTGTGTACATAACAAAATACAAAGGAATACATCAGACACACATAGAGCATTCAGGACAAAACAAACCCAACAACCTAATCAGATAACTATTGAACCTGTAATCAGTTTCACTATACTTAATACACATCAGGTGATCCCAGGATCTATCAGATGTTCCTTCAGCCTAGGTTAACCTCTGCCAGGATGAGACCTCTTTAACAAGTTGCAGGAGACCATTCCAAAGAGGGCTACCTTTACCTTTAAGCACAGTCACCCTTTATGCTCTTTATGGTATCTCCCTACTTTGAAGTTCATAGAGTGGAAAAATCCTGGGCGGGGCATATTTTTCCACTAGGATGGATGGATTTGCTGGTGCCAGGACATGGAACATTATGCAGAGCGGCACCAATATACGCTGATGACTTTGATCTTCTATACCAAGCCAACCAACAAAATGCCAAGCATTGGTTACATGATCAGGTTTTCTTAGTAGCAAATGAGTGTGGATAGCTCTGTTTTGAACTTGCTGAAGATAAAAAAGGCCCATTTTACTGCTTCTCAAATAGACGTGTAGCACCAGATTCCAGGCCCTGGTCCATGCGAGGATGGGCTCTTCCTTTCCCGGGAGCAGGGACAGTACCCATGGACACCTCCACCCCAACGCCACAGCCCGTCAGGTAAGGAGAGGCACTACACATCCTAAATAAAATTACTGTTAATAGGAGATGGACTACACCATGAATTCCTAGATGACTACTGGACATAGACACCAGAGTGAATTTTACAGGGATCCCAAAACAGACCCCTCTTTATTTCGGATACACACTTGTACTTGTATTTTTTATTTTATGTGTTTATTGAACATTTGCATGGCGCCTACACAGCAGAAAGTGTTTCCAGGCACCACAAGACTAGGGGGAAGGGGGAACAGTGGAGGATAAACAACAATAAACAGTCCTACTAGGCCTTGTGACTTTCGGATCATGCACGTGCAGAAAACAGGAAGTGCCGGGGGAAGTTGGGGGGAGGGGCAGGGTGAAGGGAAGGAAAGGGAGGGGAAGGAGGGAATGCAGGAGGGGCTCCATGGGCTGGATAAGTGCTAGGGGGAGCCTGGAGGGCAAGTGTGCAGGGGCACAGGAGTGGGTAAGTTTTGCCAGGAGGAAGGTGGACTAGACTCAGTAGTCTAGTCACAGAAGGGTGCTGAAGGGAATTACCCTTCCCTTTCCAATTCCCTCAGTTTCCCCTGGCATGAGCACCAACTAAATGGGGACCTGCTATGTCAGATCACCCTCCCTTGTAGGGTTCCTGGTGTCCATTAGGGTGAATCTGACACAACAGACTCCTTACCTACACTCAGGTACCACCCACATGGACTGTCAGGCCAGAAGCTTGCCTCTGTGGGTGGCATCATCTTGCTCGGTGGCCTGTGCAGATAGTCACACTATCCCACTACCTCACACCATAGTACCTTCCCTCTTCCCCGTATTCTAAATAATGGCCATCTATATATAATGTCCTAGCCCTAATTAACTTTTAATTCTAGTTAACATACCCCCCTTACACTTGGCCCAACTCTACACTTCCCCCTACTTAACATATTAGTCTGAGAGATACACCTGTCACTGCAGGGGCGTAGGAGACACATAAAATCTAGGGGGGACAGGGGCCATCTTGGGGACTTTGCTTTATTTATTTATTTATTTATTTATTTATTTATTGTGTTTTAGTCAAAGAACTCGACGTTTAACAAAATTAAAATTAAAATAGCAGTACGTATTAAATTACAAATATCACGGTATAAAACAAGAGAAAAGAAGAAAAGAACACGGAAGAAAATTAAAGGATGCAGCAGCAAAGAACATGTCTTTGTATGTTGCATTTCTGGATTCATCATCTGACTATGAGCTCATGGTAAGAGAGAGGACATAACAATTACTTCCAGTGGGCCACAGCTAGGACGCCAGCTCGTTAAGAGGCAGATCACCTGTAAGTGGACTCCTGCCAAATAAAGGAGGTGAAGCCTTTTCTACCAACTGCAAGTTGCTACTTTTTTGTGTGGGGCAAGGAGACATGTGTGTCTCTTAGAATGGAAAGATGGGGGTTTCATAGAAAGAGGAAATCTTGTTTGTACCTCTGAGTAAACCCTGTTATGGGAGTAGAGGGACCAGGCAGGTGTGTGTTGTTGATGCTTCGACTGTCCTAGGGGGTGGGGGTGTACAGCAAACAAGGAGGATGAGCGATCGCAAGCCCACCCCCTTATAAGCACTCCCCAGGTCCACGGCCGGATGTGTCGGACCCCGGGGATGTCAAGTAGGTGGGGTGTATGTGGAACAGGGGGTGGCCAGAGGGGCAGACCACGATGAGTCTGGTCCCTCTTATTCCATCTCATGCTGGCTTCAGAGCCTAGCCTTTCTTTGCCTTTGTTATTCTGAATGCAGAGCTAGACTCTGTTCCTTTCTCGTTTAACATTGGCTGCAAAGCCTGATCTATTTGATTCTCTCATATGTTACAAGGACGGCAGAACATGGGACCTCTGCCCTGTTACATTATTCAAAGAGCCCCTCTGGCCCTTCTTTACCTCTCCCTTGTCTCACCGCTTGCTTGCTTAATACATACCTTCTTGCTTGAGCACTCACCATATTCTCCCTAACACAGCAAAGGCTGCTGCAGTCTGTCTTAACTTCTATTTGTTCTGTGTCTTGAATTGGCCTCTTATTTCTGCTTTTCTGTCTGCAGGGGAAAGGCATTTGCCAGTCACTGCCATGATGGTTCTACCTGGTCATAAGAGGGCAGCAGCTAGCCAATATTGGAAGAACATGGGCATATTATGCCAGAGGCTGGCAGCTGCCTTCCTAATGCCTACACAAGAGACACAACTCTTGCCTTTGTTTCTAACAGTAATTCAGTGGATAAAGAAACACGAGAGCACACATATTGCCTATAAAGGAAGGGGATGATGTCACACTTGGTTAAGACATTTTGATCACACCAGGAGCTAATTTCCAGCTGCAATTAAGCGATTACCTTTTAGACTTCTGGCTTTAAATAACGTTAGTACCACCTGGAAAGCACAGAGGTTGCTGAGCAGGTTTCCTGGAGCATGAAGGGTACCCTACTCGTGGGCATGGATGATTGGAGGGCATTCTTGCCCTGTTTTGGAGCCTGGCCCCTACAGCCATGATGGGGGGAGGGGCCTATTACTTTTGGTTGTACGTACCCTTTGAGGGTGGGCAGACATTGCCTCCTGCTTTAGCTTTGCAACTTTATCACACATACCTGTCAGGTGGCATGTAACTCAATGCTACTAATGTTATCAGCCTCAGAAGTCTGGAATCCTTTGGCACATCAACTAGGGTACAGGCTTGCCACCTGAGACTTACCCATGTCTGAGTCGGCATCTGTCGCCCTGTGGGGAAGACACACACAGAAAGAGCAGGGCCCAGTGCCCTTGTGGGTTTTTCACACTACATCCTCAGGGTGGGCACAATTCACTCCGCAGAGAAAGTGGCACATGCTGGGCACATTCCCCCACTTTCACAATGTCACCCAAAGAGCGAAATTGGCCATTTGAAATACCTCTGTCGACGTATTATTGCTCAATCCACACTGATGGGTTTCAGCACCTGCTTAAAGCGAGATGGCAATTAAGGGCATTTGCCAACGCACTCAAGAAGCACAGGACACCCTCTTACCAGTGACATGCTATGCTCACTCATTCTGATCACGAATTGGCATTTATCTGGGGTCATGTTGAATGTATTTATTTATTTATTACATAAGTAGCATCACGCAAAACCCCCAAGCATCAAGGCGCAAAGTAAACTGCATGGAGTGGACCACTTCCATTGGCGCACATTTTTACTTTTGTGCCACAAAATGGAAGATTTTAGCGTAAAAGGCAGGTGAAATCACATTGCTTTTCCACGTTGGAAGAGTGTAAATACCTCACGCAATTAGCAATTGCTGGCAGAATTGACAATGGCTTCCTCTGGACTCCGCCTGCTTTTACCAGGTTTAATTTTCAAGCAGATCCCAGAGGAATCCCTTTCCTTATTTCCAGCATGAGAATCCATGCTGGCTGTAAGGCTGCATTTGTCCACTCAGCTCCTGAACTCCACCCAGAAAATGCACGAAAATCTGGACAATTAGAAAAAGCATCAGTAATAGTGTTTTCCACCACTTTTTCTGAACCAATTGACCTGGAAAATGCTGTGTTGCATCGGAAGCTGAATGCATTCACTCTGCCTATTATCCCACCAGAAGATTAAGCCAGGTGCTGAACACAGGTGTTACATATTCCTGTGCACAATCTGCATTTAGAGAATTAACTAACTGAGCTACCTTACAAATGATATCTCCTCTGGGGTTTTACCGTCTTAACCCCTTAACTGCCAAGGGTATTTCTCCCCAGTGCCAAGGCCTTTTTTGGTGATTTTGGTATGTCGCCATTCAATCACTTGTAACTTCTGTGTTACATGAGATATCTTGGCCAAAGTTGGCCACTTTTTTCCCACATGTAGGCGGTCATAACAACACCCAGGAATCTTAGTTTGCTATAGGGGGGTGAGAGAAATTAACCAAAATGGAGAACATTTGTTTTTTCTTCAGAAAATGCCAATAAAATGTTGTACAAAGAAGCCTGTGGTGTTTTCCCTGTAAGAGCTAGGAACAAATGGTTTGCTGTGCTGGATTCGCCATTTTCCAGGCTTTCAGGAAGAGATTGAGTGGAAACCAAAATAACATATTTTGATATGCTAATCAGTCGTTTTGTGAGAGGTAGGCGATTTTGGTGTTTTTTGTCCAATAGGACATGCGTGGACGGAACGGAAGAAAAGGGTAGGAAAGCTAAATGGGAAGCCAGAAAGGCATACATTTCTGAAAAGTATACAATATTCCAAGTTTAGGCAGGGGTGATTTGCACAGGTCAGGCAACAACTATGTAGGGAAAGATTCCATATTTTGGGAGCAAATCGGGAAAATGACAGAATAAAAAACACAATTTCCGCACATTTCACTCTGGTCACCCACCGTAACACGCAGCCAACAACACATGGCCTACCTTCCCGCGTTCCCACCGTTTTCCAATGAAAACAGTACCTCACATGTGTGGGTGCACCTACCTGGGTGCAAACGGAAAAGCTTAAAACACTGGTAACCCCAAGTCTTTTCTCACAGCAGATTTTCAGGAATTTTGCTCATGTGGACAACCTACAGATTTGGGCCTAGGGTGTCGAAGCCACGAAGGAAAACAGGGAACCCCATGCATTTCCGAAAAGAAGACACCCGTGGGAATCCACAAAGGTCTGACTTGCGCGAATCGCCCCATCATTTATGACCCACGATCCCTGACAAAGTCTGAAATTTAGTGGAAAAATCACAATTTTCACTTTGTCTGGGATTGTGGGTAATACATTCTGGGCGATTCAATCAAGTCAGACCTCTGTGGATTCCCACGCGTGTCTTCTTTTCGGAATGCGTGCGGTACCCTGTTTTCCTTCGTGGCTTCGACACCCTAAGCCCAAATCTGTAGGTTGTCTCGACAAACCCTTTGGGTGTTACCAGTGGTTTAGCCTTTTCCCTTTGCGCCCAGATAGGTGCACCCACACATGTGAGGCACCGTTTACATCGGGACACCTGTGGGAACGCGGGAAGGTAGGACATGTGGTGTTGGCGGCGTGTTTCGGTGGGTGGCAAGAGGGAAATGTCTGAAAATTGTAGTTTTTTCACCAAATTTCAGACTTTGCCGGGCATTGTGGGTAATACATTCTGGGGCGATTTGCACAAGTGAGACCTCTCTGGATTCTCACGGGTGTCCTCTTTTTGGAAATGCATGGGGTTCCCTGTTTTCCTTGGTGGCTTCAACACCCTAGGCCCAAATCTGTATGTTGTCCACATGAGCAAAATCTGCTCTGCTGAAAGGCTTGGGTTTACCAGTGGGTTAGCCTTTTCCCTTTGCGTCCAGGTAGGTGCACCCACACATGTGAGGTACCGTTTTTGTCAGGACACCCGTGGGAACGCAGGATGGTAGGACATATGTTGTTGGCGGTGTGTTTCAGTGGGTGGCCAGAGTGAAATGTCTGAAAATTGTGTTTTTTTCCCACCAAATTTCAGAGACATTTCCCTCTGCCCACTCACCGAAACACGCTGCCAACCACAGATGTCCTACCTTCCCGTGTTCCCACAAGTGTCCCGATGAAAACGGTACCTCACATGTGTGGATGCACCTACCTCGGCGCAAAGGGAAAAGGCTAACCCACTGATAACCCCAAGCCTTTCGGCAAAGCAGATTTTGCTCATGTGGACAACCTACAGATTTGGGCCTAGGGTGTCGAAGCCACCAAGGAAAACAGAGAACGCCATGCATTTCTGAAAAGAAGACACCTGTGGGCACCCCCATTTCCATTAAAAACATCCATGGTGGTTCAAAGGCCACCCACACCCACCCAAATTTGTTTTATTTTTGTTTTGCCCCTTTCCTATTGGCAGATGGGCACATGTGTGTGGCCATCTGCCCCCCGGGGGTGGGGGGCAGAACGTACTGCCCTAGGCTTGGGGGGTGGCTCTGCCAATATTTTCAGTGGCCTTCCCCCACACCAAATGGATGGGGGCATATCATGTACCCCTTCCCAGGGGAAGAAATCTGCCCCCTGGGAAGGCTACATAAGGTGCCCCATCCACTTAGGGTGGGGGGAGAGGGCCACCCCCCTTTCAAACACAACAAATCCTGGTGGTCTAGTGGGCCCCCCACCACCACCCAACGCAAGTTATAATATATATATCTTTGTTTTGCCCTCCCTAGGGGCAGATGGCACATGTGTGTGACCATATGCCCCCAGGGGGGTGGCAAAATTTACTGCCCCAGGCTTGGGGGGCGGGTTGGCTCTGCCAATATTTGCAGTGGGCTCTCCCCTCACCCCAAATGGATGGGGGCATCTCATGCACCCCTTCCTAGGGGCAGAAATCTGCTGCCAGGGAGGGCTACATAAGGTGCCCCCTCATCCACTTAGGGTGGGGGGAGGGCTGTCCCCCTTTCAAACACAAAAAATCCTGGTGGTCTAGTGGGTCCCCCAAAAAAAAGTTATAATATATATATATTTCTGTTTTGCCCTTCCCTAGGGGCAGATGGGCACATGTGTGTGGCCATCTACCACCCGGGGGGGGGGGGGGGTTCAAAACATACTGCCCCAGGCTTGGGAGGGGTGGCTCTGCCAATATTTGCAGTGGCCTCTGCCCCCACCCCAAATGGATGGAGGGCATCTCACGTACCCCTTCCTAGGAGCAGAAATCTGCCCCCAGGGAGGGCTACATAAGGTGCCCCCCATCCACTTAGGGTGGGGGGAGAGGGCCACCCCCCTTACAAAAATCTCTGGTGGCTAGTGGTCCCACCCGCACCCACCCCACCCCACCCAAAACTATTTTTTTTTTAACATTTGTTTTTTATGTTTGCCCCCCTTCCCTGGGGGCAGATGATCACCCATCTGCCCCCAGGGCATTACCCCCATGCTTTGGGGGCCAGGGGGGAGAGGGCAGCTTACATAGTAAGCAGCCCCTCCCCCCACTTCAAAAACAGATCCCTGCACGACACACCAAACACATATTCTGGGGGGAATAAATGACATTACATCCCCCCCACTTAAAATTGTGGGGGAGGATTTGTCCCCCCTGTACCCCCATGTCCTACGCCCATGTGTCACTGTGTGAGGAGCACTGCAATCTTTAAATCACGTGCCATCCCCGGTGCCATGGGGGATGCCACTGTGATCACGCTGCATCCCACGGCCATGTTGAGGTCAGGCAGCATCCCCCAAGCAACAGGGGACACCACTGTGATCACAGCTACAGCCTTCTTCAGGCCCGCCCCCTCAACAATACATCTTTAGACGCAGAGGGTGGGCTGTGATATTCATCCAGGCTACTCTGCTGAGCAGGCCGTGGCTTTCTTTCACCCAGGCTGCTCAACGGAGCACTTCCTCCTCCTCTTCACCCGGGTTCACCGCCAATACCAACCTGGGACTTAACTTTCACTGCTCCACCCTCTTGTGTGGAGTGGGCTTTGCCCTATTCAGCTCTACACCTCCGGGCTGTATGTAGCATACATTGCCCGTTAGGACTTCCATGAAGGGCCTGCTTCGTGGCTACAAGGTAGGCCATCGTGGGTAAGGTTGGGCAGCCTGGACAGGGACGGGCTGTTCTTTGTTGGCCCAGGCAACACCTTCCGCGCTGCCTGGCCCATGGATTCCACTGGGCCTTTCTGGTCTGGCCCCTGGGCATGCCGACAGGTCCCATAGCCCCGGGGTGGCCGAGGTGCTCCTTGCATCAGCAGCTCGGTCTCCTGGTTCCCTCTCTGGCCTACTCCCCCTGTGCAGCTCAGCGCCATATTCAGGATTTAGGCCCTCAGGTGCTGCTCGAGGCAATGACCCCTCAACAAGTTTTTCTCCTCTCCTTTTTCTCTCAACCCTCCTCCAACAGATTTTTTCTACTGTATTTCTTTTAAATCTTCTCTGGATTATGTTCTTTCCCCTGCCCATCCCATTCTTGGGCAGGGGAGTTCTATTACTTTGTTTTCTCTTTTCCTTTCAACTCTGAGCATTGCACGCAGCCCCATGGTGTGCTAGATGGTTTAGTCCAAAACACACACACCCACTGGACACATAAATAAATAAAACACCCACTACACTTTTAATTAAAAAAACAGTATTACCCTGGTGTCTTTTTTTGTAGGTGTTTCCTCAGGGGACAAGCATGTAGCCACACTCTCCACGCCACATGTGGCCAATAATACTACAATCTCGACATGACTACTTCTTGTACTGACAGTTTTCGTTGGATCCTTTCTAAAAGTGGTGCAATGCTTCTGATATTTAAACTGCTGAAAGTGTGCCACCTTTATCACAGCATCAACTCAGGGGAAGAAAGATAAACTGCTATATAATATACTTTAGGATGCGTTCATAACCTAACATTCCAACATTCCCTGGTTTTTCAGTTGACATTGGTCCGACCTCTGGGGGCCGCATTATAAAGCTCCTAAACCTCACCTTGTGCCTCGCCTTGTTTACTTCAATTGGCGACGAGGAGGTGAACCGGCCCCCTGGAGCGCATCGGGCTGTTTCTGCTGCCAGCCCCATCTCACGGCAATGAGCGAACAACATCCCTGCCTGCCGCCGCTGTATAGACGCTGCCGCGCCCCTCCCTTGTTCCGGGTGAGAGGCGCAGCGCGGCTGCAGCGTACAACTATAGGAAGGTGTCCGTTGCAGTGCGACTGGCCCCGGCACCTGCCACGCAACTGAGGTACTGTTTTGAATTTTTGGGGTTTCGGGCACCTCCGCCCATGCGCCATTCCGCCCACACGCAGCCCACTCTATGACAAGCGCGTCCTTCGGATTGCCAACCGACGGCGATTAGAGAAAAGGACCTTAGCACGTACCATTGCATGCAGCCATCTTTGTCGTCTGTCTCCATTGCCATGGTAACGACGCTATCGGGCACTTCCCGATCCTCTAGAGCCGTGTAACAAATTCATTGCCTGGAATAAGGGCCCTGTCACATTGTCGCTGATCTCATTTGCTCTAAATGAGCACCAAGACACTTAAAATAAACATTTTCTTCATACAAGCACAGTGACCCATGAAGTAATGTAACATATTTCAATACTGTGTGACTTCCACATTGCAGGGACACTAACAAAACAAAAAAAAAAATATTGTGGCCTGCCTTATAACGCATCAAATTTTCAGCACAATTTTGTCCACAGTGTCTACTCTCCTGTCGACCATCCCAAGACCGCCCCGCCATCTTCCACCATGCAAAACATCCCTCATCCTGCCAAATTTCTCCCTTGCCCTGGGACACCAGCCTCTCCCTGGGAACAATGGATTGATGGGTTCAACATCTACCTGAGGGCCATCGGGGGCAACAAATTCAATGATGACCTCAAGGAAGCAACCCTCTTGAATTGCATTGGAGCCGAAGCCCTAAGACTGTTTAGGGCATTGCCAGAACCGGATGATGTTGGGGGTGATGGCAACCACAACCACAGATTTGACACTGCTTTAACTAAGCTTGCCAAGCATTTTGGTAACAAGACCAACATTGTACGGGAGAGGTACAGGTTCTTTACCAGGAAGCAGCAGAAGGGCGAGTCGATTGACTCTTCCATCGCATCATTGAGAGTACTAATGTCAATGTGCGAGTTCACTGGGGTCAGCGATGAGTACCTGAGGGACCAGCTTGTCCTCAATGTGGCTGACCCTCGCATTCAGCAGAAATTGTGGCAGATGAGGAATCCTTCCCTTGACCAAGCCATTGAGACAGCAAGGAGCCTGGAGTTTGGTGACCACTGCCTGAAGGAGAGACTCGCTCAAAGGGATTGTGTTGAGGTGAAATCTGTTGAGACCGATTCAGAAGTCGACAACACTGAAGGTTTGCTTGCCTTAGTCAGGAGGGCTCCAGCCTTCCGGGGCTCAAGATTTAATTCCAGGAGAGGCAGGGGTTCAACCAATCACTACAGGGACCCTGCCCATTGCCAGCAATGTGGATGGTTTAAACACGAAGATGCAGAGAAGACGTGTCCCGCAATTAATGCAGTGTGTTATAAGTGTGGCCGCTGTGGACACTTCGCCAAGGTTTGCAACAGTACTAGGGGTAGAACAACCAGACCCCCCAGATACAACAGAGGTTCGTCCATCAGATCCGGCTCTGTAAGATCTATAGAGAGCGATTCCGGTTGCAAAAACATGCTATTCATCGATCGAACCTCCCCTCCGATACAGATAATCACCATCACCTCCTCACACGACCCCAAGGGCCCGTGGGTCGACATGTACATGGATGGGACGCTCCTTCAAGTAATGGTAGACACGGGTTCCCCTTATACAATGGTGGATGTCCAAACATTTTTGGGTACTCTCTCCAGGAAGATACAAGACCTACGCTGCACGCCGATAAGGGCCACAGGCTATGGTAAGACTCCTATCGAAATAATTGGTTACACCTGGGTCAAACTCAAATTTTGCGAGAGAGAGACTTTTTGTAAACTCTTCGTGGCCAAAAATGGCTCTTTAGTTGTTGGTTGGGAGGAACAGGCTGCCTTACAAATAAAGATCCATCCTGGAGAAGAGATTCCCGTTTTGAGTGTGCTGAGTGACACCGATGTCACTGCTGGTATGGAGCCCACCAACATAAAGTCTACTTTGGCCAAGATGTTCCCCAAGGTATTCAACAACAAAGTGGGACTCCTCCAAGGTTTTCAACATAAGATAGTCTTGAAGAAAGACGCTGTTCCGTAGCCCATCGTGTTCGAGGAATTCCCTTTGGCACCAAAGATGCTTTAAGGAAGGAACTCACCCGCCTTTGTGAGGAAAACATCATCCAACCCATTGAGAGTTCTGAGTGGCTCGCTCCCTTTGTCCTTGTGGGCAAACCTGACAATTCAATAAGAATGTGTGTTGATCTACGTGACTTGAATAAGAATATATGGGTGGACAGACACCCCCTCCCCAACATATCAGAACTTCTTTCAACCATGAAACCGGCCAACTACTTCAGCACTCTTGACCTCTCATCGGCGTATCATCAGATCGCATTGGAAGAGACCTCAAAGAACCTCACCTCTTTTGTAACACCTTTGGGGGCGTTCATGTTTAACAGGATGCCTTTTGGGCCTCGCCTCGGCCGCAGCTGTATTTCAGAGGTTAATGACACACCTGTTCTGAGGCCTCAATGGTGTGCACTGTTTTCAGGATGACATACTCATATCTGCTGAAACAGAAAGTGAACACGATGCCAAACTCATGAGTGTCCTCCAAGTGATCCAGAAAAGTGGACTCACCCTCAAATTGGAAAAATGCACCATAAAATGTAGTCAAGTATCCTATCTTGGCCACTCCATCGACGCCAAGGGAATCAGCCCCAAGAAAAAACTCATGGACATCATATTGAACATCGCCAAACCTGAAAACAAGGACCAGCTCAGGAGTTTTCTCGGCATGACCGAGTATTATTCAAAGTTCATAAACAATTATGCCAATAAGACGAAACACATGAGGAATCTCATGAAGAAAGCCACCAAATTTGTATGGTCCTTGGAAAGTAAGAAGAAGTTTGAAGAGGTCAAGTTTGACATTAATCAGGCTCCTGCTCTAGCAATGTTCGACTGTAAGGCAAAGACCATCATCTCTGTCGATGCTAGCAAATATGGACTTGGCGGTGTCCTGGAACAACAACAAAAAGGGGGCATTGTGACCGTCGCTTTTGCCTCAAGGGTGTTGCGAGGTGCAGAACTAAATTATTCAACCATTGAGAGAGAAGCCTTCGGGGTGAAGTGGATTTTACAGCATTTCAGGAAATTAATATGGGGTTTACCTATAATGCTTAAAACTGATCACAAACCTTTAGTAAACATCCTTCATTTCACCAAGAATTAGGCATTGGTTTCTTGATATCATGCAGTACAATCTTCAAGTTTGCTACACTCCCGGTCTCTCAAACGGAGTAGCCGATTGCCTCTCCAGACTCTCTACCAACCAGGAAGATGAGATTGATCACCCCCATGAAGACATTGTAGCTACTATCAATCCTGCTGTTTCCAAAGATGATTGGCTGAACAACACCAACATCGACACGGAGCAACAAGAAATGAGAAAAGCTATAATCAACGACTGGATCGAACCAAACCGTATCTTAGCAGATTTCATACCGTTCAAAGATGAAATAACTATGAATGAAAAACACATATTCAGAGGCGATAGACTAATTCCGCCCGTATTACTCAGAAAGAAACTCCTCGAGCTAGCTCATGAAGGCCATTTGGGGAGAAGCCTGACGAAGAATAGATTGAGGAGCAATTACTGGTGGCCTCACATGTGGAAAGAAGCAGAAGAGACTGTAAAAAACTGTTCCGCCTGTGCCTCGAGCGATAAATCTAAAATTGTAAGGAAGACCCCTCTCCAGACCATAGAACCACCCAAAGATGTGTGATCAAAAGTTGCTATAGACATTATGGGTCCCTTCGAGAACATTGAAGCTGAAAAAATATACATACTAGTCCTTGTAGATTATACCTCAAAATGGACTGAATGGGGAATAGCTGAAACAAACATCACCACCAAGAAAGTCACAGAATTCCTGACGGAAATATTCAACAGGAAGGAGATCCCAAAGAACTGGTCTCAGACAATGGATCCCAGTTTATATCATCTGAGTTCCAGGAATTCCTCAAGCACAGATCCATCAAACACATGACCACGTCCCTATACCACCCAATATCCAACGGATTGGTAGAAAGGATGAATAGGCTCATAAAAAACATAATACAACTGGCTATTTCCAACACTTTTCCATGAAGAGAAACTCTCAAAGAGGCCTTGTGTGCGTACAGAACAACACCACACACCACCACCAACATCAAATCATTTACCCTGATGCGAGGTAGAGCTGCAACCAACCGTCTAAGACCAGCTTGGATATTCATGAATGGTGGAGAAGCTAAGCTTAACATGGAACAAATCCGGAAGAGAATATTTGAGAAACAGGCAAAATACAAAACATACTACGACTCAAAAAACGCAGTAAAAGAAATGCAAGTGCAAGAAGGAGACTGGGTCTGTGTCAAAGAACCAAAAAAGACACTCAAGGGCGAAACCAAGTTCAGACCCCCACAAAAAGTCATCCAATGTCATGGTAAATCAGTCACACTTGATGATGGAAAGAAGTGGTCAGGAGGTGACTTAGAAAAGATAACAACAGACGTTCACAGACCTAGCACATCCAAGCACGCACCACATGAGACTCCGTCAGAGACAATTCCTCCTTCCACGGGAGCACCTCAGCACAGTCAATGTGAAGATAATGGTTTCCACAGAGACACTGAGAAAACCTTCAACAGTAGACTGTCGAGGAGGAATCGGAAGATCATCCAAATCTTCAACCAAGATTTCTTATATTACTGACAGTTCTAATATGTAATCTTTACCAACCCCACCCTCATGTTTCTCCTCCCCCCTTCCTCCTTCCTTCCTCTAGT
The DNA here is from genome assembly GCF_040938575.1 of Ambystoma mexicanum. Classification (NCBI taxonomy): domain Eukaryota; kingdom Metazoa; phylum Chordata; class Amphibia; order Caudata; family Ambystomatidae; genus Ambystoma; species Ambystoma mexicanum. The sequence continues at coordinate 835,770,310 of NC_090939.1, forward strand.
TTCTCCTAGTAGCGGAGATGTTATATAATATACTCTATGACGCGCTCATAGAGCCCTGCATTCCGCGAGCCCAGTGTTCCACCCCAGATCCCTTAACCCAACATTCCAACATTCCCTGGTTTTTCCGTTGACACTGGTCCGACCTCTGGGGGCCGCATAATAAAGCTCCTGTACCTCACCTTGTGCCTCGCCTTGTTTACTTCACCCAGACGTTCTAAGTAATTAGATAGCTGGCTGGGAACACCCCTCTCTATGATCTTACCAATCTCGGGAGGATACCTCAGGGGCAATGTGTTCGCCTTGGAAGCAAGATGACACAGAGCAACAGAGGTTCGATCCCCAGCTCCGTGCTTAGTAACCTCTGGGTATTAAGCGTGTTATAAATAACCTATCGTTTCATATCATATCATAATGAAAGGGAGGTTAGAGATTGTCCTCAGCAGGTGCTAAAAGCCTAGGCATCCATGGCCGGGGACAATATAGGGCACTACCAGGCTTCTGAACATAGAATCCCCGGCATTGACCCCACAAGGCTGCTAATGCCTTATTAGCTCTTTGATCTGGAGGTTCAAGGCTTCCTAGTGATAACTAATGAAATAATGCTTCATAAATGCCAAGAAGAAGGCATTTCAACCCACTGAAGAATGTGCAGAAGGTTTTATAAAGTGTCTTTAAATGGGCGAGGAGTGGCAGCGTTTGCCTCACCGGGCCACGAAGGGACTTCTTTGCAACATAGTTTTACGCACCAAGAGAAGAGTCATTATCATCTGATAATGACCTTCCCCCAGGTTATGGCTCAAACCGAAAGGCAACAGTCACTAGTTGGTGAACGGTTACTATTCCAAGTGAAAATGAGCCCCTCCTGATGTCTATTGGGGTATTAGCACCCAGAAACAATGTAAATATAGGTTTCAGAGTTTTGGTGAAAAAGCATTAAACGTTATTTTAGCAATGAGTAATGCCTTTATAAGACTCGAAGGTGGGAGCTTACGGGACCCGTGAATCTCTGCGCTGGTATATTTAGATTTCTCCGCATGAGGTTATATTTCCTGCTGCCGGTAATTGGGGTTCCAATAGGACAGAGCTCCTGCAGTCCCAGGTTTAGGCATGTACGAGATTTGGTTTGGAACCCTGTTTTACCTTAGAGTGCTCTAACAAATGCAAACAGCATATCACATATATCCAACTGCACGTAGAGATGTCCACCAATAAAATGGCAAAACTTGTACAAAATTGCAACTGAGCCAACTGAATATTAAATTCAACCAATCTCAAGCACAAAACAGAGTCCCTTATATTAGAGACTGAATATAGAGTACAAAAATACCAACTGGTAATCACCACATCCAACACCAAGGTAAAACAGGGTTCCAAACCAACTCTCGCAATGCCTTTATAAGGTAAGCAATTTAATTGTAAGCTTGGTTGAACACAAACTGATTTAACAGTACACATTGGTTGTGATGGCAAAGTAAACATGAATTTTCTTTACAAAGGTCAAAGTGTGTTTCCATGTTTTACATTTTTGTGTTAAATTTGATTCTTTCTGCCATTTTGAAGGCTCATTGAAAACAGATCCTAACAAAATGTTGGAAGTTATCTTGCTGGGAAATTGCATTTCTGGTTCTTGAGTGCAGAGAAATGCTTTCTACTTTCCCAGTGATTGGTTTTGAAGTCAAAATGCTTGGGGTGCAGTCAATACAAGTAGTTATTGACTGCATTCTAAGCAATTGTATTGGGTTAGATGAGGTCAATAATGACATCCATGTGCTATTGACCAAATACAGTTCACAGCAAAATATTGAATTGCCCTGCTCTGTAGTTGTATGCTTCAATATAAAACAGCTGTGCAATACTTCATGAAATACAGCAATATTAGATATTTTCATATCAAATTGAGAACACTTTTTATGGACAATTTCCCTTTCAAATGTATTAAATAGACTTAATAAAATGTTTGTCTGGCAAGGTTAGAAAATTCACATTATTGTGCACAGTGGTGGTTGGTGAATGTTTTAGTTGGAGGGTCATAAAGAATTCCTATGATTATGCATGCCTGATCGAACATAGTGAGGGAGCCAGAAGCAACCAAAGGACGTTCTGGCGGCAGCTGTCCCTGAGAATTTATTTTTAAATAATTGGTTTAAATTGGTACATTTTAGAGCACGTTTTCTTTGAAAATATGGTTAAAAAGCCACGCAATTTGCAATCTGTTTTGTGGGTTAACACATGGAAGAAATCCAATGGATGCCAAGTCACCAATAGTGCAAAGATACATTTTCTGGAGCATTGTCCAAACATTTTTATGATGCTTTTGCCCTCAATACAAGACTGTATTATTCCAGTAATAAAACATGTTTTCATGCTGGCTGTGACCATACATTTCCATCATGCTGGCTTCATCAATATATGCAGTGTTCCCACATAAAAAACATACTTATGTTGGCCTTCTCCATAATCGCAGTAATGTTATAAGAAATCATGCTGATTCTGGCTCTGCCAATACATGCCAGAATTCCCATGTAAGACCATACTCCTGTTAGCTTTGCTTGTAATGAACCTAATGTCTATATGCGCACACCAATATGTAACCAACAGTAGCTAACTCATTAGATCATCAAAGGTAAATAACCACTTCGGCTGCAGGGGAGGAACACAGACCCTGACGCGAGGCCTGAACAACAGAAAACGCAAAAATAGTGTCTAACACAACACTTAAGACACTCCCATCCCCTGGACATCATGAACACTGAAAAAACAGTCGATGTATTAATCTCAAATACTGAGTTGTACTTGCATCATATTGTAGTTCACAAACAAAATAGTTGTCTTCACAAACATAAATTAAAGTCTATTCTAAGTTTACAGTTTCACAACCTTATTTTTATAACACAGTTTATTTCCCACAACAAACAAAGAAGATCTTGATTATGAAGTTTTCGAGGCTCAACACGTTTCGGGGCTAAACCCCTTCTTCAGGAGCAAATGATTCTGAAACAGTATATACAAAAATACCATTCAGGGATATGTCATCCTACAAATTACCACATATACATTAGTCAGTATCAGAGGTGTGCTCACCTTATTAGTTACATGATCCTCATTCCCTCATAACAGTAAAGAGATTACTCAGTAGCATTATATCTGCACTCTTACACACATATATAAATGAGAACACAACTCTATATTAAGATGTTGATTATTGCGAATACCAGTGTACCACAATCTCAAGCTCAGTGTCCACTCTCTAATGATTAATTCTCATCTTTATATATTTAAAGGTTAGTGACACCAGTGGTCCCGATGTATTGGGTACTCTATGGCATTAGTAATCACTTCACGACCTCATCAGTGATATATTCACCATTTCTTGTGTCATTCCTGTATTCTAATCCAGCAAAGGCGAGTGGTGCATCTGCCTAATGCAAAGACAAGGGTACATTTCAAATCTCTACCCCAATCACAGACTTATGTCACTGAAGTTCTGTTCTCAGTATTTCTAGCCTACCTGTCATGAAATGATGACGTGTAGGTGCTGTAAGTTGACTTGGGTGAGTGACTATACTCACCAAAGAGACTCCACACTGTCCTTCCTCAAATGCTTTTTCCAATGCCAGTCATTGATGCAAAAGGCTTTAGATCTCCTACATTTAAACATCAAAATTCACTCTCCTCAGAGTTGAATATGTATTTAAAAAACATGTGTTAAGCTGTACATAAATAGCACTCACCTATTATTAAGAGTAGGTGGTCAAAATTGGTATGGAGGTTTCCAAGGTAAGTAGTCACACCGTCTAGGTGTCGCATTAAAGAAAGGACTGCCAGTGTGTTGTGTCTGAAACCCAATAAACTAACATATTCAAAAGCCTCTCTGTATATGTTACCGAGCGTCTCGTATGGTCACTAAGCCAATCATTAGTGACAGAACTTCCATATCAGTACATAAACTTATAGCTTCTAATTCAAGAGAATTATCCATTTCTGGCCCTGTGATAAAAACGGTGTTCACTGATTCTCAACGTTTTCCTGCTAAGACATTCGATAGTTAGAGGCGTATCACATGCGTGATCACGTGAGACTTTTGCCTCGGTGCCCAGCCAATGTAGGCCAGTATGGTCACATAAGAACACTCTTAATATTGGCTTTGCCCATATTGCCAGTAAAATATGCCATGTGAAGAAGAAATGTACTTGTTGCCTGCCCCAATAACCGCCTGACATAAGAACACTAAACCTCATGTTGACTTTGCCTATAATACCAGTAAAATTGTTATGCCCACCTTGAAAACAAGCATGTGCACACTGAATGCACCAAGTAACCATCCACCCCACATGGACTTTGCCCATAATACCACTAAAAATGCTATGCACACTATAAGGAAACATGTACATGCTGCCTGCAACAATGTCTCCCCAAACATAAGAAAACTACCCATGTTAGCTGTGCGTATAATTCCAGTAAAAAATGCCATGCCACTTTCAGAAAACATGTTGATAAGGCTGAACCAGTGTAGGCCAGTATGGCCACGTGAGAACAGTCATGTTCACTTTGTCCATATGGCAGTAATAAAATGCCATGCAATAGAAAAGAAGCAAATACTACCAGCACCAGTGTTCCCTCTCCCCAATATTAGGCCCGATTTCAGCTTGCCTGCACCCATGCATATTCATAAATATACCAATACAACATACACACTATCTCATTCAAACAGACATGCGTATAGCACATACACAAGCTCCTTCATGTGTGCACTCCTGAAACATACACAATAACTAATTCACATGCATACCCATACAACATACACTGCATTTGCATTTCACAAGTGGCATGGACACAAGCAGACAAACCCTCAGATTTAATCATATACAAACACCTACATACAGACAGACACACTTTGTTTTCTTAGCTTAAGCCTCTTATCAGACTCCAGACATGGCTTTGGCATCACATCACCTCCCACATTGGCACTCTGGCTTCCGAGCAGCACTCACACATTAACCAGGAACCAAGTAGAAGAGTCTGGTTTCTGCACATGCACAGTGGAGCCGGAGTGACACTATCTCACCAACCCAGGCCCCGGTATTGTGTGTGATGATGCAGGTATCCCCTCTTAGCACATTTGGCTTTGCAGGTCCCCAGCCTGTACCCCCAAAAGGCCATGCAAGGTTGAGGAAGCAAATTGCCTCTGGCTTGATATGGCCCATTTGGCAGGTGTGCTTTGGCACTGCTGTAAAAGGGAAACCACATTTGCCTATACACAAAAGTCATCACAGAAGTGCATCCTCACCTGCACCAAACAGCTGGGAAAATGATCAGCGAGCTGGATTTGTTCATCCTATGACAGTAAATGGAATCCAAAACTGTTTCTTTCAAGCAAACTGATGTTGGAAAACTGTGAAGTGCGCTGCTTCTTGAAAGTATGAGGCATTTGGCTCAGTGCTCGGGGAATCAAAGATGAATGGGGATTGTTTCAAATCTAAGTGAAAGAGAGTGAGGTGCCAGAAAAGTGCACCATTTTAGTTATTTAAGGCTCCTACTCGATACCAAAACAAGGGTACATCTGTGGAATGCATGTAATTACCTGCACTCGTGAGAGATACCACTTGGCACATTGGGCCTTTGAGTGAATTTTGTCCAAAGATTGGGTTGTTACTATTGTCAAGTAAGAACAGGAGATGTAGAAGGCATCAGTTTAACATGGAACATTTTTTCTAAAAGTACAATGAGACCATACATAATCTATCAACAAAGTAATCCAGTTAACTGGAAACACGGACTATGATAAAGAAAGTTTAAAATGATAAAATGCCAGTGTTAGAATGTTGTCAAGTGTTCTGAATGGCACACTCATTCATAACTATCAGCTTATTGTACACTGCTTTCAATAATATAGAATACTTAAATAATATTCTACAGTATAATATGTAGAAAAACAGTGATTCTGTTATGTCGTTTAAATAACATAGGTGTTTGATTCAGCCTCATATTGTGCTGACTCCAAGTTGACCTGTGTTTCCATGCAGAGAAAAATCCCTCTCAACTTTGGGAGTCTTCCAGAGGAGAGTGGTAGACAAATATGCCAAGATTCAAGGAACATAGGATTGACACTGCATGTAAAGATTGATATCTAGAGTGAACAGATGGTTGGATTTACATTCCCAGATTCAAACAATTTCATTGCACCTAACATGACAAGTTGAAGCATTAAATCGCCATAAAACTGAACATGTGGTTGGACTAATGCAATGAGAACAAAAGAGCCCTGTCAACTCAGTCACTTTAATCATTAATCATGTACCTCATAAAGAGCAGCTCATTTAACTCATGTGCTGACCATGAGACTCCAGGTTGAATTACCAGGCAAGTTTGGTATGTATATGTCCCTTGGTTTTAAAACAGCACATATTTGCCATTGTTCCTATATGGAAAAATCAAATATCCCATATAACTTTTGAAAATAAGATTTAGAAATACCGGGCTTGGACTGTTGCAAAGCTATGAGTCCTCTCTTTGTGTTGACACCAAATTCACACTGCCTGCAAGATTTCATAATTAATAAAAATGAAAAACATCATGAATATATGATGCAATATGCCTAATAGTTAAGTGACATATCGAGCCATGCACCTGAAAGCAAGCACAGATTCCAATAATCTTGTTTTCATGGAATTAGCATATTGCTGTCATAAATTATGGAAGAAAATTAAAATTTCTGTCTAAAGTTTTTTGGAGTTGCTTTGCGGCCCACCTTTTCTGATCACACGTATAGACAATATAATCATCCAAAGAGGATAGTGGGTGTGTATTCAGTAGGAGTAAGGTTAGAATTGTGGCCTCCTTAAAGATAGTGTGAGCACAGAGGAGAGCATTCTGGCACTGTGGAGAGCTGCAGGAAAGAGCACCATCTGTTCTTGTTGGATGGATTAAAGAAATAGACCAACACAATGGCTGTGAACAAGAAGGTTTCTATTACAGGAGATGATTCCTGCCCACAAGGGAACCTGATGATGGCTGAGGCTCCCTTGGGAATACATGAGGGGTTCTCTTAGCTCCATGCCTCTAAAAATGGATCAAAGGTGAGTGTACGATTTCCCCAAAAGAAATGTTATATTGTCTATATAACTGTTTTCCTATTTGTTTTAATTATTTTTATTGGTTTTGAAACAACCTTTAAAAAAAATGAAAACTAACAAAAGACAGAATTGCAGCAGAAATGCGACAGAGCGAAAACACCCACGCAGGTCCTCTAAATGACAGCAAAAAATGTCATGGGCCTCATTAGGAGTTTGGAGGTAACCATGGCGCTATTAGCGCCATGGCTGCCTCCAAATCCTTACCGACTACGCCCTGGTGAATGGAGCTATTACCGTCCCATTTCAAGGTTGGCGGGGGCGGTAATTCCCCATTCTCCAGGGCCCTTCCCCATTCCCATTTGAGCCCCCATAGGGCTCAATGGGAATGGGAAAGGCGCTAATAACGGTACCGCAAATTGTGGTACCGTTATTAGCACCAAAGTCCCTTTGCGGGTCCCATCCTTAATGCCTAGTAAAACCAGGCGTTAAGGGAGGACCCACAAAGGGAACTCGTAATAGGGCGGTAAGGGATTACCGGTACTGGTGCCCTTACCGGTACCAGTAATCCCTTACCGCCCACCTCATAACGAGGCCCATGGTTTCCGACAAGTACAGTAGGTGTCGCGTCAATGGTAACACAGTACATTAGACGACTTTTGTATGTCATTTAAGAAGGAAGGTTTGATTCGGCTAGATGAATTATCAGGTCTTTCAAGAATGTAACTAGCCCAAACGTGAGTTTTCTCTATGAGCCGACAAACATTTATTTCCACCAATCATCGGCGGACAAGGTTTGTCGCGCCTCAAAGACAGAGCCAAATAAGTGAGTTCTTGTACTCCTAAGCTTAGGACAAAATAGGATTAGGTGTTTAAGAGTCTCTGTTGCTTGCTCACAGAAAGGTCAATTTAGATTTGCTTTGTCTTTTGTGCTGTAGGTTCTGGTTCGATCCTTGGTGAGATAAAGGTTGAGTCTAAATTGCAAGAAGAGCAGTCTTGAGTTTTGGTCTGGTGATTGGAGCAGATAAGGCTGAAGTTTATCGTACGCTCTTGCTTCAAAGGAAACATCCTTCATGAGGCAAAAGCTTGCTTTATCTGCACAAGTTGTATGCCAGTCAGCTCTCCATAATTGTAGCTTCGCTTTGGCAGGGTTTTCAAGCAAGGTCGTGATCTTTATGTCATTTGCATCAAGCACTTCGAGACATAACTTGCTTCACATAGAGAGAACCGTGTAGTCCGGGTGTTCTGAAACCTTGATGGTCGTGCAGACTATGTGATACCTCCGTCCCCAAGTCCCCCACAGGCAGAATGTAATCACTGCCTGTGGAGTCTTTGCGGCCACAGGTGAGTGGTAGGTCGTCGAGGTGGAACCAGGAACTGCCGAAGAGACCCCTTGAACGCTGCAAGGCAATAGGCAAGTAATCAAGCAGTGCAAAATAGGCAAACTGAATATACAGGTGATACAAACACTGCTTACCTAAGAATGCGTATGAACTGGCAACGAAGGAGTAGAGGGGGCACCAGATAGGAGATATGAAAGGGGTCTTGAATGACAACCAATGGACCGGTGTTATGTTGCAGTCTGGTAGGAGCCAATCGAGTGGCGAACCATGGAAACACACACACCAGAATCAACGGGAGTCAATCCACGTGGTATCCGTTGAAGCAAAATCCGTAGGGAAAACCATAAGCAAAGTCCCAGTCAGTAGGGGAAAGGCAATCGAAAGGTCCAAGGCGACGTAACAATTCAGGGGCAGAGTCCAGAAACAAATCCAAAAAGAGGTCCGTAGTCGTAAGTTCCAAAATTTCCGGTAGAATCCAAAGCGCCACGCAGTACTTAAATAAGCAGCTGAGAAGCACCGTTTCCGAGTTCTCCCATTTCAGTTGCCACAGGAGAGAGGGCCGGTAAACGCCTGAAGTACCAAGCGTACTGGTAGGGAACCATTGCCTTTGCCTGTGGAGTCGTGTGTGAGCATGTGAGTGTTTGAGGTTCTGTTGGGTTGCGAGTGACTGCAGGTTGTTCCTTGCATCAGTGTGAACCCTGGTGGACGTGACAGAGCCCCCCCTCAAAGGCCCACGACCCTGTGTGATGGAGGGATTGTCCCCATGGAAACGGGAAATCAGCAGAGGAGCTTGGACATCACAGGAAGGGACCCAGGAGCGATCCTCAGGACCGTAACCTAACCAATCCACTAGATACATGAGCCTACCCCTGTGCAAACGGGAACCCAGAATAGCACTGATCTTGTATACATCCGGGGAAGACACAGAGACAGGGGCAGGCGATACAAGGAGATGGGTAGGAGCAGGCAAGGCTTGAGTAAGGAAGTGTGGAAAACAGGGTGGATGCGCCAGGAGGGAGGAATAGAGAGGCGATAAGCCACAGGGTTTAGAACCTTGGTGACCCGGTAAGGGCCAACAAAACAAGGCAAAAGTTTGCGACAGCCGGGAATACGAAGATGACGTGTCGACAGCCAGACACGGTCGCCCACACCGTAAGTAGGGGCTTCCGACCGTTTGTTGTCAGCCTTGGATTTCATTGCTGACTGGGCCTCACTTAAATGGACAAGAGTCTGGGCATGCATGGTAACTAGATCCCGGGCACAGGCGTTGGCATCAGGGGTTGCGGAGGCAAATTCGGGAAGGGGCAATGTACGCGGATGTTGGCCGTACAATGAGTAGAATGGGGAAAAGCTAGTGGATGAATGCTGTGAATTGTTGTAGGCAAATTCTGCAAGATGGAGTAAACGAAGCCAGGAGTCCTGATATTGGAGGGTCAAGCATCGTAAATATTGTTCGAGGGCCTGGATTACTCTTTCGGTCTGACCATCACTCTCTGGGTGGTAAGCTGAGGAGTAGTGTGAATCAATACCCAGGAGTTTAGTAAGTGCCTGCCAAAACCGGGACGTGAATTGTGTGCCGCGGTCTGAGATTATGACCTGTGGTAGGCCAAACAGACAAAAAACAGACTCAAAAAACAACCGGGCTAGGGTTGGAGCCGACGGTATCCCGGTACAGCGTATAAAACGGGCCATTCAGTGATCGCACGGACCTTAGACTGGTTCATGGACAGGCCCCCAGGTGTTATGTGGAAGCCCAGAAAATCCACCTCATTGGTATGAAAGATGCATTTTTCTGGTTTGGCAAACAGGTGGTTACCTTTTAGGCGGGATAACACTTCCTTGACATGGAGTATATGCTCCTCCAGAGATGACGAAAAGACCAGGATGTCATCCAAATAGATCACTACATAAACATCAAGGATATCTGTGAATATTTCGTTGACAAAAGGCTGCAACATCGCAGGGGCGTTACAAAGCCCGAAGGGCATTACCAGGTATTCGAATAAACCCTGTCGGGAACAGAATGCCGTCTTCCACTCGTCTCCCTGACGTATACGGATCAGGTTGTAAGCCCCCCGCAGATCTAGTTTGGTGAAGATGGTAGCCCGTGACAACCCGTCCAGCAGCGTGGAGATGAGTGGAATCGGATATCTGTTCTTAATGGTAATGGTATTCAATCGTCTATAATCGACACAAGGGCGTAAATCCCCCTCTCTTTTAGGCACAAAGAAGATAGAGCTAGCAGCAGGGGAACAAGAGGGTCTGATATGACCTAACGTTAGTGCTTGCAGGATGTATTCCTTCAATACCTTCTCCTCGGACTGTGACAAGGAATAAACCCTACCCTTTGGAATCATAGCATTCGGTACCAAATCTATGGGGCAATCATAAGGTCTGTGTGGTGGCAAACCTTCGGATGTGGCTTTATCGAAGACTGTTAAGTATTCGTGATATCCGATGGGAATGCTGGTTATCACTGCCCCCACGGTGTGTGCTGTGGGGACGTCAGGTGCACTGTCAGCAATATGGGAAGTGGCCATAGCACCGAGGAGACTGGGGGGCGAGGTGGTCGAGTCGGGTTCCGATAAACAGAAATGTTGTCAAATGTCCGATTCGAAAACCACCTGTCCTGTTCCCCAATTGATTCAAGGGTTGTGTTGCCTCAACCAGGTAATCCCCAATATTATACCAAACTGTGGAGTAGTAATGAGGTCAAAGGACATGGTTTCTTTGTGGATATCTTGGATTATTACTTCTAATGGTGCGGTTTGGTGGAGGATTGAACCAGAAGCAAGATTGGTCCCATCCACCGCTTGCACGGGTTCTGGATGTGTCTTCTTAATCAGTGGTAGATTGAGCTGTTGTGCTAGTGAGATGTCAATGAAGCACCCAGAGGCTCCGGAGTCAATCACTAAATGTACAGGAGGGGTGATTTCCTTGGTGGGTTTTAAAACTGCTTGAACTACTATGGGTCTAATGGGACCAAAAGTCGGTTAAACGGGGGGTGTTGAAGTGCTCGTCCGTATCCCCGATGTTAAGGGCGAGCCTTCTGAAAACCCGTAGTTTTATTCTTAGGTCGGCAGGGACACTCTTTCACATAATGCCCATTTATCCCGCAGTAAAAACAGGCGTTGTCCGTCCTCCTGCGTTCCCGTTCGACCTGAGTTATGGGACTCCGAATCCCGCCTATTTGCATGGGTTCTGAAGTAGTGGTTACAGGTGTCAGGCTTAGAGAGGATTGATTGAAATGACCAGCCTCGATCTTGCGCTCTGTTTTACGGGCGTCCACCTGAAGGGTTAGATCAACTAGGTCCGAAAAGACAGAGGGAAGGGATGGTACCACAGACAATGCGTCTTTCATTGCATTACTAAGACCTCTGTAAAACACTACCGCCTTTTTTTCTTCGGGCCATGAGGTTTCCGCGGAAAGTTGATTGAAGTGGGTGATGTATTCAATCAGTGATTGCCTACCTTGCGTAAGGTCCAGGAGTTCTAGATTCCGTGATTGGGCTTTATACTTGGTGTCGAACACCTTTGCCATCTCTGTGACTAGGAGATCGAAATCATGCAAAGCAGGATGATTGTTTTCCATGAACGGGTTTGCCCAGGTCACCGCCACACCAGACAAATGGGAGAGAAGAAAGGCAGCCTTGGTCACTGAATCGGGGAAAGCCTGAGGTTTACATAAGAAGTGTAGCTTGCACTGGTTAATGAAAGTGCAATATTTCCGGGGGTCACCCTGGTATCGTTCAGGAGCCGCAAGTGGAAATGAGGTCGAAAGGAAGACTGGGGTAGGTGTTGAGGGAGGCGTGGGTGGTGGCAGGACTTGGGGGCCAGGGTCACCTAATTCCGCATCTGCGGGTAACGAGTGGTGTGCACTTTGCAGAGTCTCCAGACGATGGTGAATCGCGGCTGTGGCTGCGGCCATGTCGGTCCTAAGAGCCGCAACCGCCTGCATTAGAGCGGTCACAGGGTCCCCGGCAGAGGGATCCATAATCTGGATGACCAAGAGGCTTCTCAGTCTGTTCTGAAACCTTGATGGTCGTGCAGATTATGTGATACCTCCGTCACCAAGTCCCCCACAGGCAGAATGTAATCACTGGCTGTGGAGTCTTTGCGGCCACAGGTGAGTGGTAGGTCGTCGAGGTGGAACCAGGAACTGCCGAAGAGACCCCTTGAACGCTGCAAGGCAATAGGCAAGTAATCAAGCAGTGCAAAATAGGCAAACTGAATATACAGGTGATACAAACACTGCTTACCTAAGAATGCGTATGAACTGGCAACGAAGGAGTTGAGGGGACCTGGCACCAGATAGGAGATATGAAAGGGGTCTTGAATGACAACCAATGGACCGGTGTTATGTTGCAGTCTGGTAGGAGCCAATCGAGTGGCGAACCATGGAAACACACACACCAGAATCAACGGGAGTCAATCCGCGTGGTATCCGTTGAAGCAAAATCCGTAGGGAAAACCATAAGCAAAGTCCGGGTCAGTAGGGGAAAGGCAATCGAAAGGTCCAAGGCGACGTAACAATTCAGGGGCAGAGTCCAGAAACAAATCCAAAAAGAGGTCCATAGTCGTAAGTTCCAAAATTTCCGGTAGAATCCAAAGCGCCACGCAGTACTTGAATAAGCAGCTGAGAAGCACCATTTCCGAGTTCTCAGCGGGCTTTATACAAAAACAGCAGCAGTCACATGACAGATCATGAAGCCACGGTCGACGTGCAGGAGAGTCACGTGATACTGGCTGCTGATCACGTGACAACTAGTCCGTCTTGCCGTGACGATTGCGCCGATAGCGGCGCCAGAGGAAAGAGTACCTCCATTTCAGTTGCCAGAGGAGAGAGGGCCGGTAAACGCCTGAAGTACCAAGCGTACTGGTAGGGAACCATTGCCTTTGCCTGTGGAGTCGTGTGTGAGCATGTGAGTGTTTGAGGTTCTGTTGGGTTGCGAGTGACTGCGGGTTGTTCCTTGCATCAGTGTGAACCCTGGTGGACGTGACACCGGGTCTGAATTTGGCTTGTGTAGAATTTTAAATTGTGGTGCCAGATTAGGTGTAATAGCCTTTCTGTAAATGTGATGAGAGCAAGTTCAAAGGAGTAATCTCATAAAAATACTGCAAATATAACTCCCATGCAACCCATCATTCTGAAATTTCAGCGAGATTAATATGTGATTTGAGCGAGGAGGCATATTTCAAGACAATCTGGAAACCATTTTCTCAGGTTGAGTTGGTGAGTCAAAATAGTCTGTGCATTCTAAATTGAAAGCACTACTTCTCTAATCCCAAACCTGCAGAATTCAAATGTAAACTATTGTTAGTCTATTGTAAATAACACACACATCACAGTAGCTCACAGCACCGGATCCATATGGGAAATGTGAGACATGCAACAGTTCTCAGATTCTATCAATTGAGGGTGTTATGTGGGAAAGCAAAATGATTTGATGTATTTGTAAATGAGACTTTATGTGCAATTTAGATACTTTTTGTGAAGTCAAGAATTTTGATATACTCACTGACAAGGAGCAGATGTGTAACTAGAATGTTTACTTTTATTCTGAATTTAAGCTGTATGCAGGATTAATCATGGAAATTAATGCATGGATGAGAGAAATAATGAGATTCAAGCAGGCAGGTTAATTGTGTTTTCTGTAGATAGGCTGCCTGTTATTGTGTAACCTTGTGGTGACTTCCCATGAATAAAGCTTGGGGACCGCATTTAAATTCTCTCTTTAAGTACATTTGAGTTTTTAGCAAAGCGTCTGCTACTTGCCCAGAATTGTGAGGTGACACTGTATATTAGGGGACATTATATGCGGGTTCCCACTTAATGGGCGACTAAATATTGACATATTATTCTCAATGAAAATCGTACCATCCATATTGTATGGTGAATCAGCTCCCCATCATCTACTATGGAAGAGCTGACCTGAACAAACTGTGAAATTATCTGAATAAACTTTAGTTCTTTCATTCTTCTCTCCTTATTTCCATGATTTGGAAAGTCAAATATGCATACATTTTTAAAAAAAATAATTAAATGAATGCTAATAAAGATATGCACATGTTTGCAACCACCAATGTATTATTTTTAAAAATTCAAAGTGATTCAAATACATGTTTTGGCAGAAAAATAACTGTACATTTTCTACATGCGATGCATGCTGTCCACTCACAGTTTCATGTGTTGTCTGAACAGAAGGACATTCCAATTAATACATATAGCATCACAACCTTAACTCTGCAGAATAGCTCACTCAAGAATCTAGCATGATATTCAATGTCACATTCTTCTTCTATTTAAAATGGGCATGGTTCGCTTACCCACATTACATGATGTGCACCCAATGTGACAGTATTACAAAATCTACGACACCAATATCATGGTTGAATTAATCTATCCTGCTACTAATGAGAACATTGACATTAATAAAAGCAAATTTCACCAAGCATCAAACTTGTATTACACATCACATCTATTTCCATATTAAACTATGATGTTATTGTGAATGCTTCAGAGCTTTGCAAAATGTGATATTGTGGCTCACAGTTCCAAAGGCATGAGCTGATGTTGACCTTTTTCATTTTTTCACATGACTAATAATCTTTGAGACAGGTGAGTAATAGAGAAATCATGCTTCATGCATTAGCTTTGAGTGATGACAAACAGAGGCAGCTTTATTTGTTAACTTGCAAGAAAAGGAGAACGCATCATACGTCTATTGGGAACTAACCACTCTAACCTAGCATGCCCTCCACACCCCTCACCTTTTTAGGTCACTAGTCACCTGACCAATTCGAAAACAAAGAACATTCTGAAACCCACCACTAGGCTTTTTTGGCCGCTGCATCCTGCCTCCCACCAACACACTGAATCCTTTGATTAGAGCCTATTCTTTTCTATGTCTCCACTTCCAGTTGGATTCTATGTGAAGAGGCCTCAGTGTAAAGGTCTCTAGAGAAAAAGATCATTTTGCAATGTCTGATTCTCTTTTGATTGTAAAAACAGCATTGTAAATGTATTTTTCTCTTGAGATCTTTAAAATGCAATTCTATTTTAAAATATTAGTGGGGTTTCACCCCCTGACCCCTTATTTTTCTTCCCTGCCTTGACCCTCTCCCATCGCAGCCCCAGCCCCCTCCCCACCTTCACTGCAACCCTCTCCATGGGATTTCAGCCCCAGCTCCCACCCAAACCAAAACACATACATACACACAGCACACACATGCCAACACACACGTACCCGTTCTCATCGCCCTGCGCTTCCGGGTCCTGACGTGCCTGTCAGCCCCTGCACACACTCATGTGCGGCAGGGGCATGACAGTTCCATTTAGAAAGACTGCTTCATGTGGTCACAGAGCGGTCTTTCTTAATCGTTTTTTGGGTGGAAATATCTTTTTAAAAATATCTTTTCATCTAGAACGTCCTGTTGCTATACCTATGTGATGACTTCTGGTTCCATGATTCATGCCAAGGGATGTAGGTAAGTCATCCAGCATGACGACCTCTGCCTTTTTATGAGCAATCCATTGCAAGACCAGTCCTTACCAGTCTGAGCCATCATATAGGCTAAAGTGGATCAAATTCCTGCTGAACAGCAATTTTCCAGTCCCATCATTACGGATAATTCAAGCTTAGCTGAAAACAAGTAGGGGAACATCCAAAACCTTCCATTTAATGCATTGATGTCCCAGAGTCTGCAGAAAAAGGAACATTAACAAGGTGTTGCTAACACGATGTATATAGTGTGTGGCCTAAATTCAATTTTCATTATGCTCATTTTACATATGGTTCAGATATCTACTTCTCTTTCTTTACTATATTTCTCTTTCTCCCAAAATCCTCTCTTCTGCACTTGAATGCAACCGAAGATAGACACAAAAACATTTAAACGTGTTACTTTTCAGAAAGAAGTCTTAACTCCTGTCCATCAACCCGTTATCTCATAATAGTTTTCATAGGAATCGGGCCTACGCGGACACCCCTTTAACACTCTGCTGAAATACAATGTAAATGTCAATGTTAATCAGGGCATCCACTTTGCATCTAATTCCTTTAGCTCTCTGAAGGCATCATTACACATTATAGTTGAGTAATCGATCTGATAATTCAATACCTCAAGGGATTTAGTGTCAGTAATATTTATGCTGTTTCCTTCATTTCTGTGTTTGCAGCACCATATCAGTAAATCTGCTAAAAGAACCGAGAACATTATCAGAAGCAAGGTTTTTCCTTAACACGTTTATCGAAATAACATATAACATCAGGGGAGATGCACAAGGTGGCAATCCGGTGTGCTATCTGAAATGACTGCTTTCTTTTATTGAAATACACTTCTAATATGTGTAATACCTTCTAGAGGGCATTACTTTCCTCAACCTGTGGCAACAATGCTAACACATTCTCACATCTCTGAGGAATCAAACTGGTCCAATTCTAATCAAAGTCAAAATGCAATCTTATCATCTGGTTCCTTTATGCTGGACAAAACACATAATGCGTCCCAGTCTCGGTCTGGGTTAAGAAGTGAACATCTACAGATGGCAATGAAACCATCTTTATGCAATTATTCTTTTACTGAAAGAGAATTTCATCTTGAAGCTTAGTACTCTTTGCATATCCTTGCCGGGATATTATATTCCCCACTAACAAGAGCTGCTAAGAGATTGCAGCTGTGGAGGTTGAGGTTGCCATGACAACCAATGTATGCCTAATCCTATCCACAAGTCAGCGGTTGTTCCCATGGCTGTAGTCCGATATCAAGTCGGGCTTCCAGGAGGTCCGAACTCCTAGATATAATGATGAGAAACCTAGTCCCACTTACACTCAGCCCAGGGACCGGGTATGTTCGGACCTGTTAAAGCCCATACACCATCAAATGGCCCCTTTGCTTGAAAGGTGCACATTCCTTTTCAGAATCTCTGTCTGCTGTACTTCCCCAGCTGCAGATCCTTTGGGGCACCCTCATTATTTCCAGGCTCTCATGCCACTTTGTATAACACACATCTTCTAGGATCCTAATGAGTCAGCTGGTCAGGAAGTCCTGCACCTCAGTACAAGCAAAGTGCCATTTCAAAATGTGCTCCAGTGACTGTGATGCTGTGAATAAGTGGATACAGAACTTCACTCGCTGTAGAGCAACACTTTGCAATCACACTCAGCTCTCCAATGTTGGCTTCTGTGTTCATGAGCTTTGCCCCAGTAATACGCTCTGTTGCACTCTCTAAATGACCTAAACAGTAACTGAAGGGTCTGGTGTTTGTATAAACTCCACATTTCAAGTTCTCACTTTTCTGCATCTCACACCTTATCCGCACATTCCCTCATCCCTCTTGAGCAACATTACTTGTTGCTGTTTTATTATTTTATTTTTTTTATTTTTACATTTGTAAAGCGCACTGCAGCCCTAAGGCATAGAGGCGCTGATAAGTGGTACGTAAGAAGGCTTGATTAAGGGTTACAAAAAAGCCGCCCCAGAAGAGTTCTTAGAATATACATACAGTGTTACAGATACATAGGTCCAGGGTAGCGAAACAAAAAACAGGCACATTATTTGAAGAGACTAGTCTTGATGGCCTTGCGAAAGGCAGTGTGAGAGTCGAGTCGTCTGATGTGCGGTGGAAGGGAGTTCTATCCTTAAAGGTGTTCCCTACAAACAATATGGAAACTCGTAGGTTACCATAAAAGCAGACGGAGGTATGGTGAAGGTCACAGTACACAACGCTGCATTCATGATAACATTTATATATCTGACCCTATCTAGCTCACTAGCCATAACGTGCAAGATAGATTGTGGGGTTATCCTTGTTTCATTTGAAACTCAGAGGTATTCATTATATGTGAAATTGATTGCTATTCTTTACCACTTAAATGTTGACAAAATAGATGTGATTCATTTGTATATAACATGTCATTAATGTCAAATTCGTTAAATTCAGATTATCAAGAAACAGAAACTGTTATTAGGCTGGTACACGGTACTACCCATTTCCAATTCTTCCCTTGTTACCTTGCACTTCCCCTTGTTGCCACCATGTGCACTCCCTGTAGAATATACACTCTTCTGTAGGTTATACGATCAGCTGATCCATGTACTGTCAGACTCCACCCATAAATGTTTTCTGTGCCATCATTGTACCATGACAACTGCCAGGTAAATTAGATGCAGTCCAGGACACTTCATCTGGGGTAGTTGGGACAGATGGAGACAAAGTTGGCCCGAACAGCAGAGGCTGGGGTAACTTGTTCCTGTTATGCTGCCAACCCTTTGTAGGAAAAAACTCCAACAACCAGACAGATAAATAACAATCCTCTAAGGAAAAAGGCCCAGTGAACACTTTTGTAAGATGATCAAGAGCTTTATTTGTATACAAAAAGAAAAAGGCGACAGGATAGTATAAGTCCTCTGTTGCGGAGCTCTCTCACTTCTCCAAAACAAACAGCACATTACAACTGTAAAAATCATCGTCTGTGATGCACATGATATACAGTGATCATCCCCCACCCTCATTGACTACCACCTATATACATAATACTGATTACATATGGTGCCCCAGTTCATTGGCCACATTCTCTTCGACTCCAGCTTCATTACACGTCGTCTCTGATCTCTTCACCTTGTGTTTCTGTTAGGGGATTGGTTAGGTTATTGAAATCACTGCCCTGCCATGAGGCCTAATCACCTGATGTGCACCTGGCCATCAACATGAGCTCAGCGGGTAACTTTGAGGTCAGTCTGATCCACTCGAACAAAGCAACTCTTTTCTCATCCAAGAAACACAGGCGCCACCACTATGCCTCCCATTTGCAATATTATGTGCATTGGCATCACCCTTTGGTCTTCCTGGTACAAATCAGGGGCCAATTGTCCTCTGCTCCCCCTTTATCTGCTACCCCTCCCGAGGGGCAGGCCTGGTTCTCCTGTGGGTCCCATTGATCAGTCTAATTTGTAAATGATTTAGGAGGTTTGCTCCCAGAAATCTGGTAGTGCAAATGAGATGGCAGTTATCCTGTGGCGCGATGGAGTCCTAAATCTCAACTTCTGTTTTGGAACCTAAAAAACCTCTCTCCTGGCCCCTATGGGTGTGTCCTTCATGACCGGGCGCAGCCGTACTTGTATTAGGCTGTTTGGTTCCTTTCTAATTTTGCAAAGCTCTAACAAGATACATGTGTGTGTGTGTGTATGTGTTCCCTACCTCGTCTGGGGTGGGGGTGAAGCTTTGTTGTTGTGTGTTCTCAACATTGTCTGTGAGGACACAGGCTTAACCACATATATGTTGACATTTCCATATTTCTCGTCACCGGGTGGTGAACTATACCATGTGAGGTGTACACACTCAGTATATCTAACTACCACTCTATAGGGCTGTTTTTGGATTACCTTAGCCCTCTCTAATTTTCTACAATCAATACACCCCACACTATTTGTCTATGCCCACAGACCTCCTCCTACACCCCTGTACCCACCCATGTTTGTTTCCCATGTATTAATATATTTTCTGCAATCTGAATCATTTGGAAGGGGCTGGGATCTGAATGTGCATCCCAACATTCCCCCTTTAATTAATCCTCCATTAACTAATCCCTCCTTCTCTCTCTTCCTGTGCACGTCATCCTTAGGGACCCACACCGTGCACACGTGACATGAACTTTCACCATCTTGGGCGTACTTCTCTGGGGTGCACATAAGGAAAATGCAACCCCCATCAACCGCTAAGTCAACCCAGTGCTGCGTATAATTCTCAGGGTCTGATGGGGGTGAGGTCAGTGTCCCCGGGGGTCTATGGGCCTTTCAATTATTACCATACGTGGTTCATATGGGTCTTCCTTTTGAATCTGCCTATCCTTTGTACCAGAGAGAGACATTTGTGTCCCGATTGTAATCATCATCATTGCACTGTTCAGGATTGTCTTTGCACAACATCGAAGTATCATGTGGCATGTGCAGAGCATCAATAACAAAAGCACCACATTGGGGACCAATATCTTCACCACTGCTCCGAGCCATGTAGGTACCCATGAGAACATTGTGTCAAACAAATCTTCAGCCTTCATCCCAGCTTCACTTTCCATGTCTGTCTTTTCAGCTTGTGTAAAGCCCCTATAATGTTTGATAGGGACCCATTTTCTGCAACATTTGGGAGGACGTACGTGCAACATGACAGTCGGATCTTTTTGCACATCCCCTCTTCCATCGCTGTTAAAAGATCAAAAAGGCACCTGTTTTGGAGGGTCATCAACTGAATCAGCCGCAATTCCCTCTTGATAGCATTCAAGCCTTGTTCTGCATCATTTGCCAAATTAATAATCTCCCACCTCACAATTTGTAACCACTTAGCATTCACTGTGGCCTGAACCCCTGGCATTAGAAGGGAGGCAAAGAACACTTACATCTTGGTGTACAGGCAATATTTGTCTGGGATGGCTTTGAGCAACTTAGACAAATCTTCAGACAGATAATCAGATCTTTTCTTTCATATCCTCTGTAAGTGCTTTTTTTTTCTTATCCGCACTGCAATTGTTATATGTGCTTCAAGCACCATGGGAATTGCTGAGTGCAATTTTGTCAATACACAGGTGCCATGCCTGGATGGTGGAAGATGCATATATACTTGCTGACCGCATACCCAGTAGATATCTATGAGAGCCACTGTTCCTTTAGCAAGCTCTGGAATGAGCATGGTTTTATTGCATTTGATGATTGTTCCAACAGGGACTTTACTATGCCCTTGAAAGCAAAACTCATATTCTTCAGCTGCTTGAACCTTCACCGGAACGTCTTGTGACTCTATCCATGCTAGTTTCGCGACATAGATGTCCCATATTGTTACGCAGTTCTTATTGATGTTCCTTATCACTTCCTCTCCAAACCCTGCCAACTGCCCTGTTGTGAAGCTCATCACTGCTGTTTCCCATCTGTTTGAAACAAACAGCATTACCTCCAATTTCGGCATTGGTTGTGGTTTGCATTGTGCACCATTATCTTCTTAAGCACATTTCTTCATCTTTGTCCATTAGAACAATGTGTACCTCATGCACCTGGAACAAACTTCAAACCCGACACAGGTATCTGTGTATCTGTTCAGGTACCCACGGTTCCATTCATAATCACCTCCCCAACCAGGTGCCGCTTGTACCTCTGCCTGGAACACTCTAGGCTCTGCTTGCCCTTCTGTCTGTGTGTACCACAGTTACTGCCCCTTCCAATGCAACTTTCACCAATTTCTTCTGCAACAGTTTTGCTATCTCTATGTGTGCCCTTTGAGCCATTTCCTTCTCTTTCTCTTTTAACCATTTGCAATGATGTACAGTAATAGACTGTATTTCCACCCATCCCTTTGCTTCAATCCCCACTATCTTGAATGTTTACTGTACTTCCTTTGGGGTCCTCTTTTTACTATAAAATAAAAGAATGGAGTTGCTTGTTCGCACAAATCCTCTGTCTCTGCCCTCCACATCTCCTGAATTTGCAAAATATACTGAGCGGGATCTTCATCATCCGGCATTGTTTGCTGTATTATCGTTTGAAGATCTGGCGTATCTGGATATGAATGAAACAGCACCACCCATACTTAGGCCCTAATGTCAATGAAATGTACTCTATCATGACTATCATCTTCTAACTTCACTGCTAGATACCTTGCTTTAACCCAAATGTAATTTGCCTGATCCCCCAGTATTGCAATGAATAAACTTTTCAGATCGCCCACTGCCAAGGTAGTACCGGCCATCTGCTTCTCAAATGCATATATCCACTTACCCGCTCCAGCAGTGATAGACGTAAGTGCCTTTATCAGATTATTTTCATCCATGTGGGCCCATGGTATATACTGGGTCCTCCCCGGCTCCTTATGTAATAATGAGAACTTTGTCCCCATATGTCTTGGTCACTTTATTCTTCCTCGCCTGGACTCTTTTCACCACTGCCATACACCCATACCCATTTCTCAACCTAGGCCCCTACAAACTGTCGACCTGTGGCGATATTGCAGGTGGCTCTTCTTCATCTTCCAACTCATTCACTCATCGTCCCCAGCTTGTGTACGTTCATAGTCATCATCAGACCATACCTTCCCATAATCCCAACTATCTGCCCCCCTTCTCTATCCCTCCTCCCTCTCCTTCTCTATGTGCACATCCTTAATCTCAGTACTTTCAATTCTAAACAAAATGTCTCAGGCTCTCCATTTGTCAGTCACAACAGGCGCTCACTGTCCATCCCTTCTATCTAACTTTAACCTTGACAGCTCTTCCTCTGCCTTTCTCAGTGTTCCATCAATTCCTTCTGTGGCTTCCTATCTATTTCTTCATGTGCTATAGCCCTCACAGCTGCAGACACTGTAGGGTTGGGGAGGTTGTGATACTGGGCCGGTGTGGGCGGTGGGGGAGTGGTAGCGGGCAAAGGAATGTATGTGGGATTTGTGTATCCTGATGCAGCACTTGTGGGGTAACAACCTAACTGAGGGGACTGGCCTATGGCTGTGGGAGACAACGAAGCAGGAGCGCTCAGTGCATCGGGTGTGGTACTGGTCGGGACACAGGTCATGAGTGGGCCATTCACCATCTTAGGGGATCGATAGGAACATCTTCAAAGTCTTCCACCATTTTACACACCTCTAACACTTTATTTCTGTTTTTCAACTTTCTCCCTCGGTATCTGGCTGCTAAGAAAGTGTACATGTGGCTTAAAATGTCTTTATTATGTTTTCCCTGTTCCAGCCATGGCTTACACATCCCCCTTTGGTCTCTTCTATCTATTCTTTATGATATTTGAGGATCTTCTCTTGGTACAAGGGAAGAGCCATACACATATACTCCAGTTGGGTTGTCGGCTCCATCTCAGGCGCCCCTCTACCATACTTATACAATATTTTGTCTAATGACACCCCGGACCAGTGGGGGCATACTTGCCAGTTACCCCTAGCCCTCCCACTACCAATATCCAACCCTTCCCCTCACGTACTCCACTGTCATCTCACACATGTCCTCACACCACCCACTCCATACAACAAAATCAGGCCCTACCTAGGAATCTCATCATCACAATAAAATAACCAACAATGAAATCAGAATAAAAAGCTACTGTTCCATTCCCACACCTCCGATATATCAGGTTGGGAGATCTCATGCCCACAAGGAGCCTCTATCACAACTACTTCTCATGCCCTCTGTAAACTGGGCGGAGAGATCCCGTGCCCATTAAATATATGTAGCCTCTATCCATAATTTCCCCTCTGTTTCACAGTGCTGTCTGCTTCCCTTGTAATAGGAAGGGTCGTGTTACAGCACAATCCTCTATATTATAACCAAACCAGGCTACATACAATGTTACATGGTCTCTTACACTTCATTCCTATTCCTCGCACACTACACTCACACTTCCCTTCCTTACCCCACTTGTTTTTCTCTGCAAAAATGTGCACGTACATCTGCACGCTCTCCCAAAATCCTCCGTCATGGGGTCCCATCAACAGCCCGCACAATCCTGGGACAGCGCCCCGCTCCAAAGAACAGACAAGAATTCTTATAACAGGGCTCCTGTAAACCTCCCCATGGTTCGTGCAAGGGGAATCGTTGCTGCAGGTGGTTGCTTCCCCTGCGGATGTGCAGCCAGGAATCCTCTGTCCTTGCACGGGAGTATAGGATGTTTGGGTCACCAATTTTGTAGGGTAATCCTCCAACAACCAGATAGATGAATAACAATCCTCTAAGGAAAAAAGCTTGGTGAACCCTTTTGTAAGAAGAACACAAGATTTATATATCTATATAAATAAAAATGTAAATGTTTGTTTGTTCAAAATCTTAAATCTCTGAAAGTTGTTCACTGATTGCTTTGACATTTTGACACAACCTTGCATTCGAATAGGCGCGTGTTTTTATAGGCCTAGTATACATAGATGGGACAGGTAAAAACATGCTTTTTTCTGAAAAACAGCGCCATCTGTCAGACGTAAAAGCAACACATGCTATACTAAATATTTCATGGAAAAACAGCACCATCTGTTGGACGTAAAAGCAGCTTCAGATCTGCTTTGTTCTGAACAGAATGAACGCGACAGGCTGAGAGTCGCTGAAAGACATCAACGAGAAACAGCAGATCAGCATCAAACACAACTCCGTGCTCAGCAATCACGCGATTACAATCGCCTTGCAATCCGG
Source organism: Ambystoma mexicanum (assembly GCF_040938575.1). NCBI lineage: Eukaryota > Metazoa > Chordata > Amphibia > Caudata > Ambystomatidae > Ambystoma > Ambystoma mexicanum. Next base: position 835,794,886 of record NC_090939.1, read on the forward strand.
TACAACCTTGCTGATGATTATAGTTTGAGCCAGCATGTTCTCATCGGCATCATGACTGAAGTGTGTCCTTATTGCAAGGCTCTGAAATTTAATGGAGAAACGAAAGGAATGTGTTTTGACGCCGGGAAAATTAAACTGCCTCAACTTGGAGAGCCGCCAGAGCCATTAAAAACTTTGTTTGCCGGATATACCGCTGAATCAAAGCATTTGCTATCTAACATCAGGAAATACAACTCATGCTTCCAAATGACGTCGTTCGGCACAGAAATCGTAACAGCTCAATTCATGCCAACTTGCGTTTGCAATCACCATCAACAAAGCTCAAGGCCAATAGTTAGAATTGTGCGGTTTAGATCTAGACACGGATTGCTTTTCACATGGACAATTATATGTTGCGTGTTCTACAGTCGGCATATAAGCACAGACAATGGAACAACAAAAAATATTGTATACCCACAAGCATTGTGAAATTAAACATATTAGAAACGTGCGCTTTCTCTTTTCTTTCTTTTCCATTTAACCAGACTGAGCCACAGCACCACGTGGCCGGGGACAGCTGGTTTGTATATAAAAAGAAAATGGCAACAGGGTATTATAAGTCCTGTGCCGCAGAGCTCTCTCTCTTTTCTTCAAAGCCAACAGCACATTATAACTGTAAAAATAACCATCTGTGATGCACACGATATACAGTGTTCATCCTCCACCTTCATTGGCTGCCACTTATATACATACTACTGATTACATAGGGTCCACCAGTTCATTGGCCACATCCTCTTCATCTGCAACTTCTTCACATGTTGGTATACATCTCTTCACCTTGGGTTGCTGTTCAGTGATTGGTAGGTTATTGCAATCACTGCCCTGGCCTGAGGCCTAATCACTTGATTTGTAACTAGCCGGCAAAATGAGCTCAGTGGATAACTTCGAGGTAGTCTGGTCCTTGCGAACAAAGCAGCTCTTTTCTCATCCTAGATACTCAGTTGCCCCCACTATTCCTCCCATTGCAATATTATGGTTGTTGGCATCACCCTTTGTTTTTCCTGGTAAAACCACGGGCCCAGTTGTCCTCTGCTCCCCCCTTATCAGCTACCCCTCCCAAGGGGCAGGCCTGGTGCTGCTGCGGATCACATTTATCAGTCTAATTTGTGAAGGAGTTAGGAGTTTTGCTCACAGACATCTGGTGTCCTAAATCTCAACTTGTGTTTTGGCAGCCCAAGACTTCTGCACTAGCTGCCATGGGTTTGCCCTTCATGACCGGTCACAGCCCTACTCATATTAGGTCGTTAGCATTCCTTTCTAATATCGCAAAGCTCTAACAGGATACATTTGTGTGTGTGTGTGTGTGTGTGTGTATGTGTTCCCTACCTCCCCTGTCGTGCACTTGAAGCATTACTACATAAGGCCTTGTGGTTTTGTGTTCTCAGCATTGCCTGCGTGGACCCAGGCGGCAGTACATATATGATGACACTTCCATATTTCTCGTCATTGGGTAGTGAACAATACCATGTGTGGTGTACACACTCAGTATATCCAACTACCACTCTATACGGCTGTTTTTGGTTTACCTTAGACCTATCTACTTTTTGAGGATCAATACACCCGCACTACTTGTCTACGCCCACAGAACTCCCCCAAACTCCTGTACCTGCCCATGTTTGTTTCCTGTGTATTCTTATCGTTTCTGCAATCTGAATCATTTGGGAGGGGCTGGGATCTGCACATGCCTCCCAACACCATTCAATATTCAGTGTCTGTGATCCAATTAAGGAAAGCCTGAAAAGGACAAGGGGAAGGGATTTGGCCTGGTTGAGAGAAGAAATTCTAAGAAAATGTATTTTCCACATTTACAATCTCTATCCAACCCAGAGGTCAAACCTTGCCAGGTGATGACATATCTCTTCATACAACATGGTGAGAACTCCACCTCTGAAGTAGTTGCCACAGATGAAAGATTACATCTCCTGCCCATGTCTGGTTGGTGCCGATTTATATTTCTTTGAGAGGCGGAAGTCAGTCTGGGTAATCAATATGTAATAGAGTCCCAACATGGCCTGGACCCAATAATCTTCCGTCCTCTTTCTCAAGTGGATCACCCCTCTTACAGTGTGAGGAGTGCAACCATCCCTAACTCTTATAGCAGACACAATAGTCAACAATATCTGGTAGAGAACCATCCACATCGGCGCCAATGCTGATTTCCACTGGAAGCAACAAATGCGGACAACGACACCAGGCTGAAGAAAATGGTAGGCCACCTTTGGCTCCTTTGGCAGCACCTGCATAGGGAACGATCTGATAGTGGAGCAGAAACTTCTTCAATAATCGTGAAGAGCATCAACAGACAGGTGAATGCTGGTGTGTGCATTCTTCACAGGTGGTTTAATGCGTTGGCCAAACATAAAGGATCTCATGGGGGCTTAGCCTGTTTTTCTATTTGCAGTACTTCTAATGCTGAGCAACACCAGTGCCAACAACTCAGGCCACTGAAGGCCTGTCTTAAAGCAAAGTTTGGAAACACTATTATTTATTAATCCACTGCCCCGCTGATTGCTGTTGTGGGCAGTTGGTCCTATGATTTCTTTTCAATTCCGCACAAAATTCCTTTGAGTTGATTAACAAAACAAGTCCACATGTCACTTTTTATAGTGACTGGTATCCCGCACATGTGTATAAAGTCCTTCAATAATGTCTTTTGCCACTGAAATGGTGTCTGCCCTCATACATAGGTATGCCTTCACCAAGCCAGAGAAAATATCTAAAACCACCAGCAGGTATTGCTGATTATTTCATTAGGGCAGCTGGATGAAATCCACTTGAAGGGTGACAATGATTTGTTGATAATATAGTTATTTCGTAACAGTGCAATAGATAGAATATTTATGTACAATTACTATCACCCTACCAAAGTTGGTATTCATTTGTCACCTCGTAAGTATGAAAGGTTGATTTGGCATTGCTGGGATTCGAACCTGCAACCTGTAGATCACACAAAGATTGCAGGAGTGTGCACTGAACCCAATGAGATATCTCATCAGAGAATGGGGCCATAGGGCAGTGGGTGTTGGCCAACTGTTTTGCACACTGACTTCCCAATGTTATTCTGTAAAAAAATGAGACATTGCCTGAAATAATCCTAGGCCATGGCTGGAACATCTGGAGCAAACCAATCCTGATTCATTTTGGAAATCATACTTCCTTCTATCACATGCACAAGTCCATGAAATATTCTATTTAATTGTGGCAAAAGGGTATTCCTACAAAATATCCCCACCAAAAATATTGCCGTACATATGGCCGTTTGTCTTGCCATAGGCGATATTTTTTTGGGGGGGGGGGTATTTTGTGGGAGAGGGGGATTCAGGGGTACCCCCCGCAAATTTAAAAATAAGGCAGGAGTTGCAGGGGTGTCCCCCGCAGGGTCCATGGGTCAATATCACTGAAAAATATGGTGATATTTTTGTATCGCAATAATTTTGCGGGGAAATTAACACATGGAACCGGCAAAAGCGCATTTGTGGCAACAGGGTGAGAATGTGTGTCTCCCCATAGGGAGTTTTCTTGTATTTGACAGACGTATTTTAACCAGAACTCTTTTTGGCTAGAATAAGCTGCTTCCTGAACGCGGGCGAGCTCCAGAAGAGTTTGGAAGCAGAACCACTCGGATACTTCTTTTAGTCTCAACACATACTGAGCCTGAGAGCTGGAAATGGCCACCAATTTAGGCGATACATCTACATAATCAGTCCTGCATGTAACCTTACTATCCAAAGGTTGGTGTGCTGCACACTTGATTATGGACATCTGCTTTGGTAACATGATTCCCGCAAACAGGTTTCTAGGCATGATTATTTATGGGTGAACCAGGTGATGATAGGAAGCCACGTTTCTTCCACAACTGACCAAATTTGCGAGCAACCCCAAATACATGTTGTGTATCAGTATAACCCACAAGCACGTATAGTGTAACTAACTCTGCTGCCCGGGCTCTGGTGACATTTGCTCATTTCCCAATCTCTACAACATCTCAAAACATAGACACTGCTTACCATATCACCAACAAAAGAAACATTTCTATCCCTAAAACAAGAGCCATTCACAAGTCATCATTTTGTATCTGACATATCTCTCCTACGTCTCAACATAAAATCACTAGTGACTACAATCATGTGGTTCAATATCATTTGGCTCTCTATCTACTGGAATTTGGAGTAAGGATGCCGATTCAGCACAAGCCATCGATATAGTGTGGGTTTTGAGGAATTCAGAAGTACTTATTAAAACTTGACACAGACATGTGTTATGCTTTGGTTTTCAACAATTATGATGCCACTGAATGAAGAACAGAAAATTCACTGGGAATCCTAGAACCATGTTTTCACAGAGCTTGACTGCTATGACTTTGGTGGCTGCAGAACATAGTCATTGGAGCATTCCAGTAACTGCTGTATCCAATTCCTTACTTTAGTATGCAATAGGTATCTAATATTGTTCATGCATTTGTGTTAATACTGCCAGTGCAACCTGTGGTGGGTCGGAAGAAGGACTCGGACACATTAAGGACATTGTCAACTTATATTTAAAGACATTTTGAAAAAAAGCCCTAACTTTCCCTCTTGCTAAAGGGATCATCCTACCTAACTAAAGAAACTAAGCGTGCTCGTCTGTCATCAGGAAGCCCCAAAGTAAAAATGTCCTTGGTCCAAACCTAAATCTACCTGACCCTGCCACTAATAAAAAGAACTTAGGGTCAGCCAAGAGAAGGCCTTTCTTCTCCTGGGATTTCTCGTATTTCTCTGTATGGAAATGTCTCTCTTTTGTACTTGAGTTTCTTAATACAATCTTCTTTAGTAAACTATGGATATCTCCTCCATGAGTTCTTGTTGGTCTTGGATAACACTTTAAAGGGAGAGGAGGCGGACCGGCAGTCGAAGCCGCATCAAGGCGAAGGCCACAGGACAAGGCCAACGTTGCTCTCTGCAGCTCCGCTGCGAGAGCCTACTCCAGGATCCCTCATGCCCCACTCGGCCACCATGGAGCTCGCCCCCCCTGCCGCCGCCATTGAGGCACACGCAGCCTCGAAGCCCGCAGCCAGCTGCAACACGGAGCAGCGCCCCGCCCACACACAGCGCCGCCGTACAGCAGCTGATGCAAGATCAGCTGTTCAGCCTACCAGCCCCTCCTCTCCCGCTTTAAAGGGAGAGGAGGCGGACCGGCAGGCGAAGCCGCATCAAGGCGAAGGCCACAGGACAAGGCCAACACCGCTCTCTGCAGCTCTCCGCTGCTCGACGTCGCTGATGGCGCACAAAAACTCTGCCAATCCAGGCCAAGGTAAGGCCAACATCCCCTCTGCCCCCTTGTCTCACGCTTTACCCGCATGCCCTCCGCTGCACAACAGTAGGAATGCGCGCCTACGCTCCCGCACCCTGCGTACCAACCTCAACAGCTATACTCCTACCATCGGCTACCGCAACGCCAGGTTGGCCACAAGAAGCCAGCTGCCAGTACTCTTGAGCGTTGCCACCAAATGCACCCTGGGCTACAGGGTCACCTCGCAGTCTCCCGCCACGACGCAACAAGTCTTCAAGGCCTGTACGTACAATCACTACCCCTCCATTAACACTAACTCTCTATCCCTACCTCCGCCCCTTGGCCCCAATGCAATTACCGCTATCGCCCACTCTGCCACTCTGGTGTGTGTACGGCCCAATGATGTTCATTTGTTTTCTGAACCCACTGCTGGTGCCTCCATTGACTGTTTGCGGCCCAATGATGTTCATTTGTTTTCTGAACCCACTGCTGGTGCCTCCATTGACTGTTTGCGGCCTAATGATGTTCATTTGTTTTCTGAACCCACTGCTGGTGCCTCCATTGACTGTTTGCGGCCTAATGATGTTCATATGTTTTCTGAACCCACTGCTGGTACCCCCCTTGATTGTGTGCTGCCCAATGACACCTTTGTGCCCCCTAATCTTACCGCTGACTCCCCCCTGACCAACCCACCTACCTCCTTTGATCCTCCTTCAGCTACCAGCCTCCCACTCCCCCTGCCTCCCCCCAGCCGCACCCTCTTGTGCGCCCTGCTCAATGCCCGCTCTGTACCAGCCCACGCCCTCGACATCAATGACATGCTCATAAAAGACGAACTAGACCTCCTCATCCTCACTGAAACCTGGCTCAATGAAAGTTCGGGCCCTGCCCTATCACTGGCCATCCCACCTGGTTACTCCATCTACAGGAAAGACCGCACCTCTCAGAGAGGTGGAGGCGTTGCCCTCATCGCCAAAGACACCCTCTCCATCAGAGAAGTAGAAGGCATCCTTGACAGCAATAGCGACTACCTCCCTCTAAAAATTAACGTATCAGCCAACTGCACCATATCCATGCACATTGTCTACAGACCCCCAGGACCGTGCACCGACTTCCACGACACACTCATCTCTGCACTCTCTCATAACATCAAAAAGACCTCACAGGTCCTACTCCTCGGTGACCTTAACTTAGGGTTGAACGACCCCAAGGACTCCCCTGCAAAACACCTCAAGAAGGCACTCTCCAACCTAGGCTTCACGCACTCCATCTCCCAGCCTACACACATCAAAGGACGCACCCTTGACTGGGTCAGCCATCACAACTGCACCCTTCTCATCAAGGACAACAACCCTATTCCTTGGTCCGACCACCACTACATCCAATTCAACCTCGGAACTAACAAAGCTGCCTTCTCCCCGCCACCACCCTGCCCCGACACCTACTCCAGAAGTTCACGCCTTCTCACAGCCGAAAACCTGGCACCCTACCTCCTTAACCCAGCCCTTCAAACCCCCTCTTCGAACAACCCCGATACCTTAGCTAACACCTTTAAGGATATCATCACATCAGCTGTGGATGCCATTGCCCCCCTAACTCTCAAAAAAGCCAAAAAAGCCAAACATGCCAACTCCTGGTTCTCCAAAGAACTCCTTGATCAACGTGCACAGAAGAGGGTTGCTCTCTCCACATGGAAAGCAAACCCGTCTGAAGCCACTAAACAAAAATTCAAAGCCATTTCCAAACTATATAAGACCAACATCACTCGAGCAAAGGCTGCCTCCTTTAACACCAGGATTGCTGACGCTAAGTCAGGCTCCAAGGAACTTTTCACCATCTTCAGGGAACTCGAAAAACCATCTGCCCCCCCCTCCTCTATCATCAAAGATGACAAATGGTGTAACAACATTCAATCTGCCATGCTTGAGAAGCTCAACACTCTCCAAAGTAAAATTCGTGGCCACCAAAAAGCCCTCTCCGAGATTATAGTGAACCTGCATGCTAAACCACCCACCAAGACCACGTCCGCCCCGCTGTTCGAATTTAAAAATATCACAGAGCAAGAGGTCATCACCCTGCTCAACTCCATTAAACCCTCCAACTGTAAAGGGGATGCATGCCCCGCCAGCCTCATCAAGGATTCCGCACCCAGCCTAGCCCCCTTCCTCACAGCCTTTATCAACTCATCCTTCCAATCAGGCCATGTTCCACCAGGACTTAAGGAAGCTTGGGTTCGCCCGCTTCTCAAGAAACCTTCTCTTGACCCAACCATCCCGGGGAACTACAGGCCCATTACGACTGTACCGTTCCTTCTCAAAATCTTGGACAAAGCAGCTTACCTGCAAGTCCAGAAGTTCCTAGAGGACAACCGCCTCCTCGGTCTACGACAATCTGGCTTCCGCCCTCGCCATGGCACTGAAACGGCCCTCCTAGACCTGAAAAACCAAATGGACGATCTCAGAGACGCAGGCAAACCGGCCCTTCTACTGCTCCTTGACCTCTCTGCTGCGTTCGATCTGGTCGACCACAATACCCTGTGTCACCACCTAGCCACACAAGCCAATTTCTCCCCTAAAGCCTGCCAATGGATCACCTCCTTTCTCAAAGAAAGGGCCATGAAAGTCTTTTCTGAAGTTGCTGCTGCCACCCCCAGCCTCCTCACCTGCGGTGTCCCCCAGGGCTCCTGTATCGCTCCTACTCTCTACAACCTCTTCACGAGGCCACTGTTCAGCATCTTGGACTCCCTGGGTATCTCATACACCAATTATGCGGACGATACGCAGGTACTCATCCCACTCACAGGCGACTACCTAGCGGACTCTAACACCCTCTCCTCTATCTACTCTACCATCCAATCCTGGATGGCGGAGAATTGGCTTTGCCTCAATGGTGAAAAAACCGAACTCCTCCTTATTGGCTCACCTTTCACCATCGGCAATCTCGGAGAACAGTACACCTCTTTCACCATTGATAATATTCCAATTAAAGTCTCTAACCATGTTAAGACACTCGGAGTCTACCTTGACTCCGACCTGTCGATGGACAGACAGGTCAATGCCATCGCCGCCTCCTCAGCCTACTACACCAAAGTCATCAACGCAACCAGGCCTTTCCTGGCCCGTCAAAGCAGCCTCACGATTGCCAGGGCCATCATCGGATCAAGACTTGACTACTGTAACGCCCTTCTCGTCGGGACTTCCAACAAAAACATCGCCAAACTTCAGCTAGCCCAAAACAATGCTCTAAGGGCAGCCACCGGCACCGCAAGGAGAGACCACATCTCCGAAATCAGAAGGCAAGTGCACTGGCTCCCTGTTAAAGAAAGAATTGTCTTTAAAACTCTTGCCATCACCCACAAATGCATTCACGAGCTTGCCCCCCCTACCTGACGAACAGAATCACCAGGCACTCCGCCACAAGACCGCTTAGATCTTTCTACGCCAACACCATTGTCACGCCTACCTCGCGGAAAGTGCTTGCTGGTGGCTCCAGTTTCCCCACCCTAGCAGCCACGCACTGGAATGCCCTGCCACCTCACCTCAGACTCATCGAGTCACACCTAGCCTTTCGCAAGGCTATCAAAACCAGACTCTTTGTATGACCTCAACCTGTTTCTGCCTATATGCCTGCTAACCTGTAACTAAGAGCCTCCTGCACCCGAATGTAATCTTAAATCTGTGTATCCTCTGTAACAGCGCCTCGATGCCTCATGGGCTGCAAGTGCGCTTAACAAATGCAAATAAATAAATAAATAAATAAAACACTACTGGGTTTGATGCTCTCCTTAGGGATACACTGTTTACAACTTATTTTGAGGTAGTCTCTCACTCTCTTTTCTTCTCTTATGACCCTTTTATAGTCTCTCAATTCATCATTAATTAGTTTGTATGGGACCCTTTTTAGATTCCCCCACTCCTGGGCTCTTGATGTTATACTCTTTCTTCTATAACCTGGTTATCTTGATAGTCCTATATCATATTCTTCAAAAGATGTGCTTTGGTCGTGCATTATCCACTCTATGTCTCTCTGTTCACAAGATCTGTTCCCTTCTTCCCAGGATAATTGTCTCTAGTCTCGCTTTATTGCCCTCTCTGGGTTATTTGTTACTTGCTTTATGATCCTTTCACATTGGCAATCAAATAACTTTATTCCCCGTATCTTGTCTTTATGACTGGGACAAATTGCACCCTTCAGGTACTCTTGTCTCCAGTCTCTCTTTCTCCCCCCCCTCCAGTTTAATCAAACAACTCTATTCCTCATATCTCAGGTTTATGACTGGGACCAAATACCCTCTTCGTGTACTCCTGCCCCCGCGGCCTCCCGCTTTTCCCGTTCTCCACGACACCTGCATCTGTGCAAAGGAACTTTGCAGGGCTTGGCATACGTGTGGGTCTTCTTCTCCAGTGTCGGATTTTCAGTTTTGGACTTTTGCCGGCGTCTCATTCTCAGCTTTCCCTCAGGCTGTTGCTGCTTGCGGATGTGGGCGAGAGAGAGCTCCTTGTCCTCCCATCTGCAATGGTCTCGGCATCGTTCAGCAAGGGTCTTACCCACCACGAGGCGTTTGTGGTCATGCCACCACCAGCTCCTGGATACTTCTCTCCTCTAGTGCAGTGGTTTCCCCGTTGCCTTTCTTGCTAGCCTCCCGGCATCTCACTCTGGTGTTCCTCGCCATTTTGAAAGTCGCAGGCTCTGTGGCTAGTTTCTGCTCTGCCCCTCCAAGGCTCAATCACTTTAAGGTGCTTCGCCCTGCATTCCATACTCTCTCCTCCTCCTCCTTCCTCCACTTGTCTCAGTTAAATAAATGTCTCTTCTTTTCGTCTGAACTATTTGCTTCAGCATTGCCTTCAGCCAGCCAACGATAAGGATGTTACATTCCTCTTCCTAGTGGCAGTCCCATGTATAGACTGGCACCCTCCAGTAGAGGGAGTTCCTCATAGGAATGGGAGTCCTTATTACCTAAGGGCTAGTCACTCCCAGTGAGGTCCCACTAGCCCAGACCCCTAGCGAGGGTCTTGCCAAGCAGGCTCACCTCCTGTCCTCAAAGGGGATGGCTACCCCGTGGGAAGAAGGGACTAATACCTTTGATTCATCACAAAACCCACGAACAGGGTGAATTTCTTTTTGTAATAATGAGACCAAAGGCAGACGCTTTGGCTAGTGAATTCAGTCAGAGGTTTAGGAATTTGATATACACTGCTATGCCTCTCACTACACAACTGTAGTTTTTCTATGGATGCTTTATATCCTATGTTTGTTAACGCTGGTAATAGCACCCGTGTATCCTATTTATATGCCTCATATGATGGCGAGGCTACAATACGTAGATAACAAGTTGCCCACATATTGTATCAACACTGACTTCCCAGGACCTTTAACATAATCCAAATCTTTCTTAATCTGCTGTGAAAAGAAGATAGGTGAGTGTATATCCATGGGGAGTCCTCATCCACACATACTGCATTCCACGTGCAAAAATGCGAAAGAAAACGAACTGTCCAAATGTGTTGTATTAGAAAAACAAGCCAAGCACAAATCTACAACAGTGAAGGGTGTAACAGTTAATGGAGTACAGGATATAATAGTAGCTGGGTTGGGTATGTAGGAAAGGCATGGTATCAAACAGTGAAGACAGACATGAGTGATCACAGTTCAATGGTGTTTATTGAACTTCAATGGGTGGATTGAATGCCTATCCAACCCTAAATCTAAAAATATGTCAGGATAGTTGAGTAGCTGGCTTCCCTTCCCCACGTTTTCAGCACGGGACAAGGTGGCACACTCAAGCTTCACACACACTCTGGCTTCTCTGCCGCTAGGATGCAGTTCAAAACATAGGTAACTGGGCCTTCTGTGCCAAAGTCTCTTTCCCAATAAAAGTCTCGTATTGTGAAGTGCCTGGCATAACAAACACATACCAAAGTTCCTTTCTCATCAGGCTTGTCACATTCACAAGTTCTCATGTTTATTGTTCACCGTGGGTCTCCCTCAGTCGGGCTCTGGGACCATAAGCACAAGTTCACAATTGGTCTCCCTCGATCGGGCTCAGACCACAGGTCTCCCTCGATCGGGCTCGAACCTTAAAATCTCACTTTCTATGCTTTCTTTTTGTTATCAAAATTCAAAGACTTTCGACTGTGTGATGGATTGTTCCAAAACCATCACAGGACCACTTTGATAGACTTCATCCATAAATTACACTTTATTGCTTTTGTTTCTGCCACTTCTTGACTGGGTACATCACACAGAGACCTTCGATTGAGCACACCCGTGGTCCCTGACCATTCTGTTACTTTGTCTCATACATTGTCTGATTCTTATTAAAGTTCAAAAATATATCAGCAATTGAGCTTTACTTGCATCTGTCATCACACAAGTTAAAATTCTTCGCTCTTGAGCTCTTCATACAATGTTGCTGCTTTCAACCTTGACTTCAACACAGACCGGTCTTGCATCGGTCTCCCCAACTCATTGGGTGTGTTGATTTCTCTGGTGCTGCTTTGATCCTGGCGCCAAGGACGGTACCACAGCGGCTGCTTCTCCTCCCCAACACAGCCTGTCATGCATGATGACCCCAGGTATCTCCAACACACAATGCAGGATTCTTCAGTCTGGTTTGCTGGCCTTACACCTCTTAATCTGAAGTTTTCTGGAAAGTAATATTTTCTCGACGGAATGGTCAAGGGTATCTCCATCCTTGCTCTCCCTTATCGGTTTGCCCCCTTTCTCCCCTCATTCAGCTGCCATCTGGAAAATGATGTTCCTTTGTGTGCTTTGCCTTGCTCAGAGTGTGCTCTCCTGCTCCGCCTTTTATCCGTGTGGAGGAGCTTAATGGAAGTCAGGTGTGAGGTGTTAACAGTAATTACTGGACTTTGCCTGACAATAGTAGTGGGACATGTCAGGTAGGTACAAAACTCGGGTATTAGTCTGTTGTCTCCCAGAGAGGGCTGTCTGTGTGAAAGTGTTTGTGTAGAGAAGGGGGGTGGTTACAGTTCCCAGGTATCCTACCTGGTAGGATGGAGTAAAAGTGATATAGAGGGGGTACTGCATCTCGCCATCAGGTGTCCCGCTCCACAAAGACCCCTCACCCAGGTGATCCTTCCTCACTGGTCTACCCCCAGAGTCTGGATGATATGATATGATATGAAAGACAATGGCCGTGCCCTAGCCAACTGAGAGAGAGATCCCTGGGGACTAGCGGGTGAGACACCCTCTGGTTTCTCACAGATACCACCGGAAAAGCAAGAACAACAATTGAGTGTACAGCTCTTAAGTGTTAAACAAATCTATATGTAGTATTTCCTGGCTTCTTGGGAAGATAATGTAATAACAATATGTTTATTGTATACAAATATCCAGGGAAAGACAGAGCAACGAGTAGGATGATAGATCTAGCATGGGCATTAGCCAAACAGCGAAAACCAATGACGTGGAAATCCAAAGAAGTACCGAGCATAGGAACATGGTGGGAAGATTTGAAAAGATGGACCATGGCGGAGACAGCAGTATGGTATGAAGCGCTGAGAATGGGAAGAAGAGAAAGCTCTGCAGACATCATATCGTGGAATGTACTTGTGCAAGAACTGTTCACCTCGCCAGACAACAAACCCCCTTAATTATGGCAATCCGTGAAAGAACATTGATGAAAGATCTAGAGAAAAACAGCAGGCCTAACATCTGACACCCCACGCCAGCCTAAAGGACAATTTGACCCAAGTAACGTGTAATTTTACACAATATAGATCATGGACACAGTTACTGTTTGAGTTGGGGTTAGGGTGGGTAATGGGGGAGGGTGGTTGAGGAAAGTTTGACAGATGCTATATATCTGAACATTGATCAAACGAGTTCAACTACGTTTGTAAAGCTTCAATAAAAATATTTCTTTTAAAAACAATGTTTATTGTATCAATAAGCCCCAGCTGCCTTCATCAGCTGTACAATCAGGTTGTCTTCCAACCATCATCCACGTGCAATCACATTCCATAAAACATTCTATAGAATGTCATTGCTCAAGCATTTCACAAGCTATTATATTATATACTCCTCTACATACCTTTGTTGAAATTTGGGTTTGATATTATTTGAACTTAAATTAAACCAACAACATCACTACGTGATATATTCACTGAACTTCAGTGCTCTTTTCCTTATACAATCACCTCTTACTATCATTTCACCACCTTCTCTCCCTTCACTACTTACTCTACCCACATCATCTCCATCCTGTAGTTGTAATGCTTAGTTATCAGTTATTTGAACTCTCTCAGGGTCCACAGGTTTTGTGCCACCATCCACCTTGCATCTGTGCATTAGGCTTTCTTGGTCCTCCCTCATTCCTCATTCCCTCCATGTATCCATATTCTCCATCTCCTATATTGCCATCTTCTGTATTGCCACACACCATGCATGCTACCTCCTTATTTCCCGTTACTGCCACACAATCTTCATTCCATAGTCTCAGCATATCTCTTTCCCACCCTTCTAACTTGAATAGGATCAAAGGATCATAATACTGTGAACCCCACTTTGGTACTTTGAATGGCATCTTAACCCTCACTATATCCCCTTGACACACTGAGTGCTCCTACCGGTATCCCGTTGTTTCCACGAAGTACATTTATGCCTTTAGATGTGCCCTTAACCTTCCTCGCAAGGCCCACATCTCTACCATCATCAAAGAAGTCCACTGGCTCCCCATCCGAGATAGAATCAAACTAAGATTGCTCGTCATTACACGCATATACCTCTCACTGACTGCCCCACGTTACCTATCTGAAACATTTTCCAGACACAGTTCTTCCAGACCCACTAGAACACCTTACATGCACCAACTGAACATTCCCAAATTCTATCTGAAAACAGCAGGTGGATCCAGTTTCCCTGTGCTAGCAGCAAAATGCTGGAACGCACTCCCCATGATAATCAGGGCCGAAAAATCATTCTGGGCATTCAGAGCCAAGGTGAAAACATGACTCTCTTTGCAGTAAGAATTCAACTCATACATACATGTAATGTACTGTGCTGCATTTTGCAACCGTGTTGCGAACCACATTGTAACCTGGTCCTCTTGCTACCTACTGTATTTTGCATGTGCAACCTCTCTGTAACTCTTGTTGTTCATCATGTCTATGTGCCCAGTTACCCAAGGGTTTGGCTGCGCTATACAAATAAACGAACTAAACTAAACTATACTAAACTAAACTATATTTCTTTGTTGTAATTTAGTTTGTGGGTGTTTGTTTGTTTATTTTATTTGTAGCACACACCAGACCCGAAGATTTCAGGGGGGCGGGAACAAGAATGCTTTAGGCTTACAAGTTGCTTATATGTTACAGGTTACATATACAGAATGCAGCTTAGTACGAATACAACAGGTAATACATATGCATCACAAATGAGGATTCATACAGTAAGTAGTCCAAAATGCAGTGCAGGTGCGGGTTGCGCACGAAGTTCAAAAGTCCAATTTGTTTGCTAGGTCACTGGGTCGTGTGACTGGACTATAGGTCATTTTCTTTAAGCCACTTAATCACATTTGTTCTAAAATAGTAATTTTTAAATATTCAAATTTGTTTATGCATTTGTAGGGTAAGGAGTATAAGGGCGGAAGAGGGTATTATGATGGGGTGGTAGTGAAGAGGAAGGGAGGCATGGGGGCATGAAGAGGGACCCCCTCCAAAAAAGAAAATCGAAATAATACCCACATATTAAGTTACAACAACGTAATTTAATTTGTTGAAGTGACATGGAACACTTGCACCACCTCCAATACATCCACTCTTGCCCTCACCATTCCTATCACATATCTTCTCCCTCCCTTTCACCATACAATGTGGGGACACCCTTGAATTCATTGTCTTCCCTCTCATCTTCTCAAATGCAGATACCCCCATCATCATATGTTATGTTATGTTATGTTACTTTGCATTTATATAGCGCCTTATATACCATTGGTATGGTCTGAAGGCGCAGGTAGGTTGAACGCCCTTAGGAACCGAAGTTCAGGTCAGCAAAGAGAGTAGAGAGAGTCAAAGGTGCATGTGAGCACCGGATATGTGTGCAGCTGGTGTGGTATTCGTGTAATAGCTGCTTCTTAGCGGTAGGTGTGGTGGTTGAGAGATCAAGAGTATGTGTTCGTTCTGGCTGGATTTATCCAGACTGATTGTGGCTGCGTTAGGCCTGAGCAGATCGCCTGGCTGGGGGGGTGTAACCAGCAGTGTTTAGTTAGAGTGATGGGGAGTATGAGGCAGATGTTGCTATGAGAGCAGTCATACCGAATGGTGTCATAGTATCTCTGTGTTCTAGTTGAATGGTGGTGTAAAGAAGAGAGAAAGCGTGGTGATGTGATATGGTGGGTTACGTGCTCTTCAGACGTTCCATGCATTCCAAACCATTCCATGTAAGTCGCGCAATTCTATGCACTCTAGTCCGCTCCACGCACTCCAATCCGCTCCACGCACTCCAATCCGTTCCATGTACTCCGATCCGTCCAGAGTATTTCTAAGTTGTTTTATGCACTCAATCCACGTATTTCACCCGTACCACATACTTAATCCATTCCATCCACATATTTCACCCCTTTCATCCACATATTCCACCTGTTTCATCCACATACGTCACTCGTTCCATCCACATACGTCACCTGTTCTATCCACATACATCACCCATTACAACAGCATATGTCACCCGTTCCATCCACATTCCACACTTGTTCTATCTACATACGTCACCCATTGCATCCACAAACTTCACCCATTCCGTCCGCTCAAGGCACTCAACGGCTCTACGCAGTCATCCGCTCTACGAACTCATCCGCACTACCCACTCCTCCGCTCTAAGCACTCATCCGCTCTAAGCACTCATCCGCTCTGCATGCTCTACGCACTCATCTGCTCTACGCACTCATCCGCTCTACGCACTCATCAGCTCTATGCACTCATCCGCCCTATGCAGTCATCCACCCTACGCAGTCGTCTGCTCTATGCACTCATCCGCTCACGGCACTCGTCCGCTTTATGTTCTCTCGCGCTCTATGCATTCACCCGCACTACGCACTCTTCCACTCTGTGCACTCATGTGTTCTACGCTCGCATCCGTTCCCAGGACTCATTCGCTCTATGCACTCGTTCTTTTCACGCGCTCATCTGCTATATGCACTCATATGCTCTACCAAGTCGTTCGCACATACGAACTCATCCGCTCTATACACTCATCCGCTCAAAACCCTTATCTGCTATATTCACTCATCTGCTCTATACACTCATCTGCTCTATACACTCATCATATGTCATTGATCCCTGTATGCAACCACTATCTCACGCACCGTCCACTTCCAATTCAGTCCATTAGCGAACACCAAATGTACTGATTCCTTAACTACCCTATATACTCACTCTACCAATCCATGTGCCTTTGGATTGTACACCACTCTCCTGTCACTTTCAATGTCATGTTCGCTCAGATAATTTGCTCAGATAACATGCAAAACAAATTACACCCCATTATCTGACACAATAGTTTTAGGATATCATTCACTCCCGAATATGATTTCCATAAAGTCATTCACTCTCCTTGTTGTGATATTGTCTACGAACTCCACCTCAAACCTTTTACATGCATAAACTACCATTACAACTGCAAACAGAATCTCTTGGCCTAACACACTCATCCGATTTGTCAATCATTGCACACAGAATACATGTCGCTATCTCTTCCTCCACCATATCATCCATTATCGCCTACCAAAACTCGGCTTGAAATCTTTTTGTCAAGCTATTCTCCAAATGCCCTATATGTGCCAATTTGATTATTTCCTTTCTGAATTAATACGGTGGTACAAGTCTTTCCCCTCTTGCCACTCCAAACTCCGAACTACTCTGCTCTTATCTTACTTTATAGCATACTGATCCTCTGTCCTCTTCATTCTCCCACCCGTGTTGTGTATGCAGCATCACTTTCACCACTTCCTGATACTCTGCCACCTCCTCAAGCTATGAACCACTCTCCATAATATTTGTCATGGTTGATTCCACCTACGCAATCCATTCTTCGCTTACACCTTTTACTGTCCCACACATGCCGCCCATAGATCTGGGCAAACAATCCGCCACTGGATTGCACTTCCCCAGAATATGTATCATTTAAAGTTATATTCCTGCATGGCTGCCAACTATCTTGCAATCTTAGGAATCGCTATCCCTGATCCCTGTGTAGTAAATAGATGCATTAATGGTTTGTGATCACTAATAATTAAATAAGGTACACCCCATAAAAATGTTCTAAAGCATTTTGATGCTCAATAACACGCCAATGGCTTCTTCTCTATAGTGGAGTACTTAGTCTTGCTCTCTGTCAACGCTCTTAACGCAAAGGGAACTGGCATTTCCGGGTTCTCACAAATCTCAATACAGCACTCAACCCTTGCATACATGCATCCACAGTTACCACTGTCTTACCCCTAGAATCAAACCGATGCAACATAGCTGCATTTGCCACTTCACCTTTCATCTTCCTGAATGCCTTCACGTCTACCTTCCCGCACCCAAATTATCGCTTCAATTTTAATATAGCATATAAAACTGCAGTCTTATCAGCAAAATTCTCCATAAATATCACGTAATATTCAATCAACCCCAAGCATGATTGTAAATCATACTTATTCTCTGGCGCTTTCACCTTACAAAATGGATTATACCATCTGACCTTGAATTGGCACTTTTCTCTCTTTACTGTTAACCCTGCCATCTCCAGTCTTCGCAATACCTCCCATACTCTAACATCATGTTCCACCTCATCTTTTGTCCCCACCAAAATATTGTTGTGAAAGCTCTTCACTGCCGGTATATCCTTGAATAAGTCCTCCACCTCCCTCTGATATACTGCTGAAGCTGAAACCAGACCAAAGGGCATTCTCTTGTATTGGCATGCCCCCATAGGTGTGATAAATTCAGTCACGACACGTGATGCATGGCGCAATTCCACCTGGTGATATGGCGAGGACCGATCTAAAGACCTTCACCAACCCGCCACAGCCATAGTCATTAACATTTAATTCACCTTAGGTAGTGGATACCTTTCTACCAAAATCCTCTTGTTCAAGTCGCGTACATCTACGCATGAGCTTAGAAGTCAATCTGGATGCTTTGTAACCACAATTGGAGACAACCATTCACTACAATCGACAGTTTCAATTATTCCTACTTGGCACACCTTTTCCAACTCCACCTTCACCTTCTCACGTACTTCCAGCAGAACCGGTCTCAATTTGTGCACACACAGTGTGATCCCTTCTATGAGTTATTTTATCTGATGACAATAGCCTTTCAACCTCCCTATCTATTTACTAAATACTTTCTTGGAACATTCTACCATTGTTTTCCCAAACAGAGCTGACTTGTCTTCAGTATCATCTTCACCTGCTGCATCTTTCCCGGGTGTAATTCCATTCCCAACCTCCTTTGGTGCCGGCAGCCCAATACGCAATCGCCTTTCACCGTCAAATCTATTTTCTTCTTCACCAAACCCTCACCAAATGCAATGGTATCATGCACAAACCCCAGCACCTCAATCTTCCTCCCAACATATGCTTTTGGCTATCTGCTACTTACATGCAATACGTATTTCTACTCTACCCAAAATCTCCTTATACTTCTGATCAGATATTATGGTGTACAGTGACCCCGTGTCTGTCAACATCTTCACACTCACTTCCACCAATTCAATTTCCACATCTTGTGGTACATACTCACCCTCCTCATCGTCCTCCACCATCCCTACAATATTCACAACTTTATTGCACACTCATCCCTTTCTTTGCCTACATGTTTTACACTTCTTTCATTCCCTACTGTCTTGCATAACCTTGCAAAGTGGCCCCTCTTCATGCATTTGCGGCATGTTACTCTCATTGCTGGGCCTTCCTTCGCATTCATAGCATGCTTCACAAATCCACACCTAGTGCATTGCACTGTCTTGCAATCTTGTATTGTTTGAGCCCTCCTTTTTTACCCTTCTTTCTTTAAAGCATTCACCTTTTCTTCTTCCCCTCCCGTCTCATACTTGTTTCGGCATTCACTGACTACTTGTACATTTTCCTTTCCATTTTTTTGCATAGACTTCCTTAAGACATTTACTTGTAAATTCCATACCCTTTGTAATACGTAATGCCTCCTGTAACAGTGGATTCTTCGCTTGCCACAGTCATTCTTTAGTTTAGAATTAAATGGTCTCTTATACATTTATCTTCCATCCCAGTTAATTCACATGATGCCTACAACTCTCTCAAATCTGCTATAAACACATCTACATTTTCATGGCATCTTTGTACAATCCTCCCCCAATATCCCCCTTGAATCCACCCCACCTTCACCACCCTTCTCCACATCAGGTAACTTCTTCACAATTCCCACTGCTTCAGTTCCCAAGCAACACATTAGAGAACTTCCTCTCATAAGAAAACCTCTCCCCCTTAGTGCCACAAAATAGATCTTTCCAATCCTCCAAAGGTACTTGCCATTCCCTGGGTGTAGCAAGGAAAGAAATTTAGGTGGTGGCTCCAGGTTACGCATTGCCACACTATTCCTATATTCTGCTAATGGAATCCTAGTTACTGCTTCTCTCTATATTCCTTAGTCACTGTCCACTCTTCTGTACTTTATCAAAGCTGCTATAGCTTTGTCCTTCCAGACAGCCTGTTTGCCCTATCCACTAATAGCCTCCTCCAATCCTCACAACCGACCCAATTATTTCCATCCTTCTTATCCCAGACAGCCTACTTGCCTGATTTGATAATGGCTGCCACCAGTCCACGTAGTATGTGTCAGCAAGCGTCCTTCAGCTTGCCTGTTTCAAAGATGGCCGCCACCACCCGACACAATGATGTCTCTCTATGTCAAACATCAATCCAAGGCCTCCAACTTTCCCCTTGAACCTGTGCAACAGCCTCAGCTGAACTCGCCTCCAATGGGGACTTGCTGACAGCTCTTGTTGCATTCGATAGGGGGACAGCCATGCAGCTCCCACAGCTTCTGTCGCTTGTGGCAGGGATACAGCCGCACAGCTTACCCTTGTACCTTCGCACGACCTCGGTTGGACCCCCCTCCAATGGGGGCACCTTATGGCTCTAGGTGCTTTCAGCAGGGGATAGGTCCCACAGCTTTGATGGCTTCTGTTTCTTGCGGCAGGGGACGAGCTGCACAGCTCACCTTGTTGCTGCCAGCAACAACTGACTGCTCACCCAGCAATTTCACAAGCTACTACATGCTGTTCCTCCGGGGTGGGACGTTTGGGAGGAAGTGGCCCACAAGCTGTTGGAGCACCTGCATTGCATGACAGGTCTTAGTCCCTGCAACAGATTGTCAGATAACCAAGTTCACAGATCAATTTCAGGTGATGGCAAACAGAGACTGCTTCATTTGTAGACTTGAATCACAATGTGACAACATCCTACACCTATCAGGAACCTAACACACCCTCGAGAGCCCTAACCTTTATAGGTCACTAATCACAAGACTGCTTCGAAACCAAATAACAAGCTTGCTAAAAACAAGTAGGGACAATGCCAAAACCATTAATTCAATGCATCATCAATGTCCTAGAGTCTCCTGAAAAAGGGACATTACTAAGGTAATATGATGCAGCTAGGGGGTGGCCTGCATTTCACTGTTGTTTGGTAAATTTTACTCATGGTTCACTTATTTACTTGTCTTTATTTATTTTAAGCCTCTTTCTATGTTATTCATGAGATGAGTGAAATTAATAAAAGCATAGTTCACCAAGTATCAAACTATCATGACACATTGCACATATATGCATATTTAACTGTGCTTCAGATCTATGCAAAATATGATACTATGTTCCATAGTCCCTAGGGCATGAGCTGCTGTTAAGCTGTGAGACAAACAAATGTGTAATCTGCATTTTAGCACCTTGGTGGGGTAGCCAGCCAATCAGGTGGCTAGGAGCGTGGGCTGAAACTGGTGATCTCAGCCAGCGTTCCATGCTGCCAGACCGTCAGTTCACCCCACTGCCATCTTCCCCCCACCCTCTGTCCCCTTTTTTCCGCCACCCTTCTACTTACATTATTTCGCCGGAGGCAAGTTCCCCGCTGCAACCGCGCCTTCTCCTTGGCTGCCACAGGCCGGCATGGAAAGGGAATAGGGGCTGAGCCGAGCCCCTCGTCCCTTTCCATGGTGACCATTTTAAGACAATATTTTCAGTCATTGAATGGGATGCGCCTCAGGTTAAAGCTTTGGTAACCTGGGGGGCTAATGGCCTTAAGCCCACGTTCCAAGTGCTGGAGCAGGGGGTAACAGCTCAGAGCCCTCATCAATGGCCCTCGCAAGCCTTTGTTAATGGCCCTCACTTCGCTGAGGCCGTTAACTTGGACTGCCGGGCTGTTACCCCCTATTCCAGCCCTTTGAACAGGGGCTTAACGCCACATTATTTGCTCATTGGCCTGGGTGAACTAGTTCTATAATCGAACAACCTGAATTTCTCTAAAACCTTTGTTGTTTTCTTGAAATTGATCTGGAAAGTTTGAGACTCAGGTACAGTCAAAAATTGCAGCCCTCTGAGTGAGGGCAGGCTGTTGCCTTACCCCAGGGTGCCTTTTACGATTAGTTCTGCTCTTCGGATGCTTGGCAACCCTTAAGGCAGGGAGGCATGTTTTATTAACCTTTTTCCTAATAGTGGCAGTATTGCATTGGAAATACACAGACCTGTTTTTTCAAATGTGTGGGGCGCTGCATGTGGGATGAAAGCCATTGGGTGCAGTGGGGCAAAGGTTTCTTTGTAGATCACCGCCATTTTGAATTGGTAACCCTTGAATATTTGTGGAGCACTTTTTGGCCAGTTTGACTGAGCTTTCTTGCTTCTAGTAATGTATAACAGTAGTTCTTGTTGCCTGTCATTTTAAGCGAACCACACAATGAATATGGCCTTACTGTAACATTTTGAAGTATTTTTCAACATATAAAAGGTACTGGCTGATTGTTTTCCTATTTGGTTTTTATGTAAAAAGTACATGTTAGTGAAAAGCATTCAGCAAGCTTTAGACAGCAAGTTCTGCAAATTACCAAACATTTGAACTGAGAAATGCCACAATTAACCCACATTTTCAGGGGGCTGAAAAATGCACACCTGTCATGGGATGTGGAGTGCAGCTAAGGACACGCAACTGCTTTCGACTTCCCATGACTGGTGTCCATTTTTAAGGGATTTGATCAAAATATCATGGTTAAAATGCCCTGTTGGGAAGCTCATCACTGCTGTTTCCCATCTGTTTGAAACAAACAGCATTACCTCCAATTTCGGCATTGGTTGTGGTTTGCATTGTGCACCATTATCTTCTTAAGCACATTTCTTCATCTTTGTCCATTAGAAAAATGTGTACCTCATGCCCCTGGAACAAACTTCAAACCCGACACAGGTACCTGTGTATCTGTTCAGGTACCCACGGTTCCATTCATAATCACCTCCCCAACCAGGTGCTGCTTGTACCTCTGCCTGGAACACTCTAGGCTCTGCTTGCCCTTCTGTCTGTGTGTACCACAGTTACTGCCCCTTCCAATGCAACTTTCACCAATTTCTTCTGCAACAGTTTTGCTTCCTCTATGTGTACCCTTTGAGCCATTTCCTTCTCTTTCTCTTTTAACCATTTGCAATGATGTACAGTAATAGACTGTATTTCCACCCATCCCTTTGCTTCAATCCCCACTATCTTGAATGTTTACTGTACTTCCTTTGGAGTCCTCTTTTTACTATAAAATAAAAGAATGGAGTTGCTTGTTCGCACAAATCTTCTGTCTCTGCCCTCCACATCTCCTGAATTTGCAAAATATACTGAGCGGGATCTTCATCATCCGGCATTGTTGCTGTATTATCGTTTGAAGATCTGGCGTATCTGGATATGAATGAAACAGCACCACCCATACTTAGGCCCTAATGTCAATGAAATGTACTCTATCATGACTATCATCTTCTAACTTCACTGCTAGATACCTTGCTTTAACCCAAATGTAATTTGCCTGATCCCCCAGTATTGCAATGAATAAACTTTTCAGATCGCCCACTGCCAAGGTAGTACCGGCCATCTGCTTCTCAAATGCATATATCCACTTACCCGCTCCAGCAGTGATAGACGTAAGTGCCTTTATCAGATTATTTTCATCCATGTGGGCCCATGGTATATACTGGGTCCTCTCCGGCTCCTTATGTAATAATGAGAACTTTGTCCCCATATGTCTTGCTCACTTTATTCTTCCTCGCCTGGACTCTTTTCACCACTGCCATACACCCATACCCATTTCTCAACCTAGGCCCCTTCAAACTGTCGACCTGTGGCGATATTGCAGGTGGCTCTTCTTCATCTTCCAACTCATTCACTCATCGTCCCCAGCTTGTGTACGTTCATAGTCATCATCAGACCATACCTTCCCATAATCCCAACTATCTGCCCCCCTTCTCTATCCCTCCTCCCTCTCCTTCTCTATGTGCACATCCTTAATCTCAGTACTTTCAATTCTAAACAAAATGTCTCATGCTCTCCATTTGTCAGTCACAACAGGCGCTCACTGTCCATCCCTTCTATCTAACTTTAACCTTGACAGCTCTTCCTCTGCCTTTCTCAGTGTTCCATCAATTCCTTCTGTGGCTTCCTATCTATTTCTTCATGTGCTATAGCCCTCACAGCTGCAGACACTGTAGGGTTGGGGAGGTTGTGATACTGGGCCGGTGTGGGCGGTGGGGGAGTGGTAGCGGGCAAAGGAATGTATGTGGGATTTGTGTATCCTGATGCAGCACTTGTGGGGTAACAACCTAACTGAGGGGACTGGCCTATGGCTGTGGGAGACAACGAAGCAGGAGCGCTCAGTGCATCGGGTGTGGTACTGGTCGGGACACAGGTCATGAGTGGGCCATTCACCATCTTAGGGGATCGATAGGAACATCTTCAAAGTCTTCCACCATTTTACACAACTCTAACACTTTATTTCTGTTTTTCAACTTTCTCCCTCTGTATCTGGCTGCTAAGAAAGTGTACATGTGGCTTAAAATGTCTTTATTATGTGTTCCCTGTTCCAGCCATGGCTTACACATCCCCCTTTGGTCTCTTCTATCCATTCTTTATGATATTTGAGGATCTTCTCTTGGTACAAGGGAAGAGCCATACACATATACTCCAGTTGGGTTGTCGGCTCCATCTCAGGCACCCCTCTACCATACTTATACAATATTTTGTCTAATGACACCCCGGACCAGTGGGGGCATACTTGCCAGTTACCCCTAGCCCTCCCACTACCAATATCCAACCCTTCCCCTCACGTACTCCACTGTCCTCTCACACATGTCCTCACACCACCCACTCCATACAACAAAATCAGGCCCTACCTAGGCATCTCATCATCACAATAAAATAACCAACAATAAAATCAGAATAAAAAGCTACTGTTCCATTCCCACACCTCCGATATATCAGGTGGGGAGATCTTATGCCCACAAGGAGCCTCTATCACAACTACTTCTCATGCCCTCTTTAAACTGGGCGGAGAGATCCCGTGCCCACTAAATATATGTAGCCTCTATCCATAATTTCCCCTCTGTTTCACAGTGCTGTCTGCTTCCCTTGTAATAGGAAGGGTCCTGTTACAGCACAATCCTCTATATTATAACCAAACCAGGCTACATACAATGTTACATGGTCTCTTACACTTCATTCCTATTCCTCGCACACTACACTCACACTCCCCTTCCTTACCCCACTTGTTTTTCTCTGCAAAAATGTGCACGTACATCTGCATGCTCTCCCAAAATCCTCCGTCATGGGGTCCCATCAACAGCCCGCACAATCCTGGGACAGCGCCCTGCTCCAAAGAACAGACAAGAATTCTTATAACAGGGCTCCTGTTTACCTCCCCATGGTTCGTGCAAGGGGAATCGTTGCTGCAGGTGGTTGCTTCCTCTGCGGATGTGCAGCAAGGAATCCTCTGTCCTTGTGCGGGAGTATGGGATGTTTGGGTCACCAATTTTGTAGGGTAATCCTCCAACAACCAGATAGATGAATAACAATCCTCTAAGGAAAAAAGCTTGGTGAACCCTTTTGTAAGAAGAACACAAGCTTTATATATCTATATAAATAAAAATGTGAATGTTTGTTTGTTCAAAATCTTAAATCTCTGAAAGTTGTTCACTGATTGCTTTGACATTTTGACACAACCTTGCATTCGAATAGGCGCGTGTTTTTATATGCCTAGTATACATAGATGGGACAGGTAAAAACATGCTTTTTCTGAAAAACAGCGCCATCTGTCGGACGTAAAAGCAACACATGCTATACTAAATATTTCATGGAAAAACAGCACCATCTGTTGGACGTAAAAGCAGCTTCAGATCTGCTTTGTTCTGAACAGAATGAACGCGACAGGCTGAGAGTCGCTGAAAGACATCAACGAGAAACAGCAGATCAGCATCAAACACAACTCCGTGCTCAGCAATCACGCGATTACAATCGCCTTGCAATCCGGTACAACCTTGCTGATGATTATAGTTTGAGCCAGCATGTTCTCATCGGCATCATGACTGAAGTGTGTCCTTATTGCAAGGCTCTGAAATTTAATGGAGAAACGAAAGGAATGTGTTTTGCCGCCGGGAAAATTAAACTGCCTCAACTTGGAGAGCCGCCAGAGCCATTAAAAACTTTGTTTGCCGGATATACCGCTGAATCAAAGCATTTGCTATCTAACATCAGGAAATACAACTCATGCTTCCAAATGACGTCGTTCGGCACAGAAATCGTAACAGCCCAATTCATGCCAACTTGCGTTTGCAATCACCATCAACAAAGCTCAAGGCCAATAGTTAGAATTGTGCGGTTTAGATCTAAACACTGATTGCTTTTCACATGGACAATTATATGTTGCGTGTTCTACAGTCGGCATATCTGCACAGACAATGGAACAACAAAAAATATTGTATACCCACAAGCATTGTGAAATTAAACATATTAGAAACGTGCGCTTTCTCTTTTCTTTCTTTTCCATTTAACCAGACTGAGCCACAGCAACGCGTGGCCGGGGACAGCTGGTTTGTATATAAAAAGAAAATGGCAACAGGGTATTATAAGTCCTCTGCCGCAGAGCTCTCTCTCTTTTCTTCAAAGCCAACAGCACATTATAACTGTAAAAATAACCATCTGTGATGCACACGATATACAGTGTTCATCCTCCACCTTCATTGGCTGCCACTTATATACATACTACTGATTACATAGGGTCCACCAGTTCATTGGCCACATCCTCTTCATCTGCAACTTCTTCACATGTTGGTATACCTCTCTTCACCTTGGGTTGCTGTTCGGTGATTGGTAGGTTATTGCAATCACTGCCCTGGCCTGAGGCCTAATCACTTGATTTGTAACTAGCCGGCAAAATGAGCTCAGTGGATAACTTCGAGGTAGTCTGGTCCTTGCGAACAAAGCAGCTCTTTTCTCATCCTAGATACTCAGTTGCCCCCACTATTCCTCCCATTGCAATATTATGGTTGTTGGCATCACTCTGTGTTCTTCCTGGTAAAACCACGGGCCCAGTTGTCCTCTGCTCCCCCCTTATCAGCTACCCCTCCCAAGGGGCAGGCCTGGTGCTGCTGCGGATCACATTTATCAGTCTAATTTGTGAAGGAGTTAGGAGTTTTGCTCACAGGCCTCTGGTGTCCTAAAACTCAACTTGTGTTTTGGCAGCCCAGACTTCTGCACTAGCTGCCATGGGTTTGCCCTTCATGACCGGTCACAGCCCTACTCATATTAGGTCGTTAGCATTCCTTTCTAATATCGCAAAGCTCTAACAGGATACATTTGTGTGTGTGTGTATGTGTGTGTACGTGTTCCCTACCTCCCCTGTCGTGCACTTGAAGCATTACTACATAAGGCCTTGTTGTTTTGTGTTCTCAGCATTGCCTGCGTGGACCCAGGCGGCAGTACATATATGATGACACTTCCATATTTCTCGTCATTGGGTAGTGAACAATACCATGTGTGGTGTACACACTCAGTATATCCAACTACCACTCTATACGGCTGTTTTTGGTTTACCTTAGACCTATCTACTTTTTGAGGATCAATACACCCGCACTACTTGTCTACGCCCACAGAACTCCCCCAAACTCCTGTACCTGCCCATGTTTGTTTCCTGTGTATTCTTATCGTTTCTGCAATCTGAATCATTTGGGAGGGGCTGGGATCTGCACATGCCTCCCAACACCATTCAATATTCAGTGTCTGAGATCCAATTAAGGAAAGCCTGACAAAGACAAGGGGAAGTGATTTGGCCTGGTTGAGAGAAGAAATTCTAAGAAAAGGTATTTTCCACATTTACAATCTCTATCCAACCCAGAGGTCAAACCTTGCTAGGTGATGACATATCTCTTCATACAACATGGTGAGAACTCCACCTCTGAAGTAGTTGCCACAGATGAAAGATTACAATTCCTGCCCATGTCTGGTTGGTGCCGATTTATATTTCTTTGAGAGGCGGAAGTCAGTCTGGGTAATCAATATGTAATAGAGTCCCAACATGGCCAGGACCCAATAATCTTCCGTCCTCTTTCTCAAGTGGATCACCCCTCTTACAGTGTGAGGAGTGCAACCATCCCTAACTCTTATAGCAGACACAATAGTCAACAATATCTGGTAGAGAACCATCCACATCGGCGCCAATGCTGATTTCCACTGGAAGCAACAAATAAGGACAACGTCACCAGGCTGAAGAAAATGGTAGGCCACCTTTGGCTCCTTTGGCAGCATCTGCATAGGGAACGATCTGATAGTGGAGCAGAAACTTCTTCAATAATCGTGAAGAGCATCAACAGACAGGTGAATGCTGGTGTGTGCATTCTTCACAGGTGGTTTAATGCGTTGGCCAAACATAAAGGATCTCATGGGGGCTTAGCCTGTTTTTCTATTTGCAGTACTTCTAATGCTGAGCAACACCAGTGCCAACAACTCAGGCCACTGAAGGCCTGTCTTAAAGCAAAGTTTGGAAACACTATTATTTATTAATCCACTGCCCCGCTGATTGCTGTTGTGGGCAGTTGGTCCTATGATTTCTTTTCAATTCCGCACAAAATTCCTTTCAGTTGATTAACAAAACAAGTCCACATGTCACTTTTTATACTGACTGGTATCCCGCACATGTGTATAAAGTCCTTCAATAATGTCTTTTGCCACTGAAATGGTGTCTGCCCTCATACATAGGTATGCCTTCACCAAGCCAGAGAAAATATCTAAAACCACCAGCACGTATTGCTGATTATTTCATTAGGGCAGCTGGATGAAATCCACTTGAAGGGTGACAATGATTTGTTGATAATATAGTTATTTCGTAACAGTGCAATAGATAGAATATTTATGTACAATTACTATCACCCTACCAAAGTTGGTATTCATTTGTCACCTCGTAAGTATGAAAGGTTGATTTGGCATTGCTGGGATTCGAACCTGCAACCTGTAGATCACAAAAAGATTGCAGGAGTGTGCACTGAACCCAATGAGATATCTCACCAGAGAATGGGGCCATAGGGTAGTGGGTGTTGGCCAACTGTTTTGCACACTGACTTCCCAATGTTATTCTGTAAAAAAATGAGATATTGCCTGAAATAATTCTGGGCCATGGCTGGAACATCTGGAGCAAATCAATCCTGATTCATTTTGGAAATCATACTTCCTTCTATCACATGCACAAGTCCATGATATATTCTATTTAATTGTGGCAAAAGGGTATCCCTACAAAATATCCCCACCAAAAATATTGCCGTACATATGGCCGTTTGTTTTGCCATAGGCGATATTTTTGGGGGGGGGGATATTTTGTGGGAGAGGGGGATTCAGGGGTACCCCCCGCACATTTTAAAGTAAGGCAGGAGTTGCAGGGGTGTCCCCCGCAGGGTCCATGGGTCAATATCACCTAAAAATATGGTGATATTTTTGTATCGCAATAATTTTGCAGGGAAATTAACACATGGAACCAGCAAAAGCGCATTTGTGGCAACAGGGTGAGAATGTGTGTCTCCCCATAGGGAGTTCTCTTGTATTTGACAGACGTATTTTAACCAGAACTCTTTTTGACTAGAATAAGCTGCTTCCTGAACGCGGGCGAGCTCCAGAAGAGTTTGGAAGCAGAACCACTCGGATACTCCTTTTAGTCTCAAAACATACTGAGCCTGAGAGCTGGAAATGGCCACCAATTTAGGCGATACATCTACATAATCAGTCCTGCATGTAACCTTACTATCCAAAGGTTGGTGTGCTGCACACTTGATTATGGACATCTGCTTTGGTAACATGATTCCCGCAAACAGGTTTCTAGGCATGATTATTTATGGGTGAACCAGGTGATGATAGGAAGCCACGTTGCTTCCACAACTGACCAAATTTGCGAGCAACCCCAAATACATGTTGTGTATCAGTATAACCCACAAGCACGTATAGTGTAACTAACTCTGCTGCCCGGGCTCTGGTGACATTTGCTCATTTCCCAATCTCTACAACATCTCAAAACATAGACACTGCTTACCATATCACCAACAAAAGAAACATTTCTATCCCTAAAACAAGAGCCATTCACAAGTCATCATTTTGTATCTGACATATCTCTCCTTCGTCTCAACATAAAATCACTAGTGACTACAATCATGTGGTTCAATATCATTTGGCTCTCTATGGAATTTGGAGTAAGGATGCCGATTCAGCACAAGCCATCGAGATAGTGTGGGTTTTGAGGAATTCAGAAGTACTTATTAAAACTTGACACAGACATGTGTTATGCTTTGGTTTTCAACAATTATGATGCCACTGAATAAAGAACAGAAAATTCACTGGGAATCCTAGAACCATGTTTTCACAGAGCTTGACTGCTATGACTTTGGTGGCTGCAGAACGTAGTCATTGGGGCATTCCAGTAACTGCTGGATCCAATTCCTTACTTTAGTATGCAATAGGTATCTGATATTGTTCATGCATTTGTGTTAATACTGCCAGTGCAACCTGTGGTGGGTCGGAAGAAGGACTCGGACACATTAAGGACATTGTCAACTTATATTTAAAGACATTTTGAAAAAAAGGCCTAACTTTCCCTCTTGCTAAAGGGATCACCCTACCTAACTAAAGAAACTAAGCGTGCTCGTCTGTCGTCAGGAAGCCCCAAAGTAAAAATGTCCTTGGTCCAAACCTAAATCTACCTGACCCTGCCACTAATTAAAAGAACTTAGGGTCAGCCAAGAGAAGGCCTTTCTTCTCCTGGGATTTCTCGTATTTCTCTGTATGGAAATGTCTCTCTTTTGTACTTGAGTTTCTTAATACAATCTTCTTTAGTAAACTATGGATATCTCCTCCAGGAGTTCTTGTTGGTCTTGGATAACACTACTGGGTTTGATGCTCTCCTTAGGGATACACTGTTTACAACTTATTTTGAGGTAGTCTCTCACTCTCTTTTCTTCTCTTATGACCCCTTTATAGTCTCTCAATTCATCATTAATTAGTTTGTATGGGACCCTTTTTAGATTCCCCCACTCCTGGGCTCTTGATGTTATACTCTTTCTTCTATAACCTGGTTATCTTGATAGTCCTATATCATATTCTTCAAAAGATGTGCTTTGGTCGTGCATTATCCACTCTATGTCTCTCTGTTCACAAGATCTGTTCCCTTCTTCCCAGGATAATTGTCTCTAGTCTCGCTTTATTGCCCTCTCTGGGTTATTTGTTACTTGCTTTATGATCCTTTCACATTGGCAATCAAACAACTTTATTCCCCGTATCTTGTCTTTATGACTGGGACAAATTGCACCCTTCAGGTACTCTTGTCTCCAGTCTCTATTTCTCCCCCCCCTCCAGTTTAATCAAACAACTCTATTCCTCGTATCTCAGGTTTATGACTCGGACCAAATACCCTCTTCGTGTACTCCTGCCCCCGCGGCCTCCTGTTTTTCCCGTTCTTCACGACACCTGCATCTGTGCAAAGGAACTTTGCAGGGCTTGGCATACGTGTGGGTCTTCTTCTCCAGTGTCGGCTTTTCAGTTTTGGACTTTTGCCGGCGTCTCATTCTCAGCTTTCCCTCAGGCTGTTGCTGCTTGCGGATGTGGGCGAGAGAGAGCTCCTTGTCCTCCCATCTGCAATGGTCTCGGCATCATTCAGCAAGGGTCTTACCCACCACGAGGCGTTTGTGGTCATGCCACCACCAGCTCCTGGATACTTCTCTCCTCTAGTGCAGTGGTTTCCCCGTTGCCTTTCTTGCTAGCCTCCCGGCATCTCACTCTGGTGTTCCTCGCCATTTTGAAAGTCGCAGGCTCTGTGGCTAGTTTCTGCTCTGCCCCTCCAAGGCTCAATCACTTTAAGGTGCTTCGCCCCGCATTCCATACTCTCTCCTCCTCCTCCTTCCTCCACTTGTCTCAGTTAAATAAATGTCTCTTCTTAAAGAGACATCCTCTTTCCTTTTGTCTGAACTATTTGCTTCAGCATTGCCTTCAGCCAGCCAACGATAAGGATGTTACATTCCTCTTCCTAGTGGCAGTCCCATGTATAGACTGGCACCCTCCAGTAGAGGGAGTTCCTCATAGGAATGGGAGTCCTTATTACCTAAGGGCTAGTCACTCCCAGTGAGGTCCCACTAGCCCAGACCCCTAGCGAGGGTCTTGCCAAGCAGGCTCACCTCCTGTCCTCAAAGGGGATGGCTACCCCGTGGGAAGAAGGGACTAATACCTTTGATTCATCACAAAACCCACAAACAGGGTGAATTTCTTTTTGTAATAATGAGACCAAAGGCAGACGCTTTGGCTAGTGAATTCAGTCAGAGGTTTAGGAATTTGATATACACTGCTATGCCTCTCACTACACAACTGTAGTTTTTCTATGGATGCTTTATATCCTATGTTTGTTAACGCTGGTAATAGCACCCGTGTATCCTATTTATATGCCTCATATGATGGTGAGGCTACAATACGTAGATAACAAGTTGCCCACATATTGTATCAACACTGACTTCCCAGGACCTTTAACATAATCCAAATCTTTCTTAATCTGCTGTGAAAAGAAGATAGGTGACTGTATATCCATGGGGAGTCCTCATCCACACATACTGCATTCCACGTGCAAAAATGCGAAAGAAAACGAACTGTCCAAATGTGTTGTAATAGAAAAACAAGCCAAGCACAAATCTACAACAGTGAAGGGTCTAACAGTTAATGGAGTACAGGATATAATAGTAGCTGGGTTGGGTATGTAGGAAAGGCATGGTATCAAACAGTGAAGACAGACAAGAGTGAACACAGTTCAAGGGTGTTTATTGAACTTCAATGGGTGGATTGAATGCCTATCCAACCCTAAATCTAAAAATATGTCAAGATAGTTGAGTACTGGCTTCCCTTCCCCACGTTTTCAGCACGGGCAAGGTGGCACACTCAAGCTTCACACACACTCTGGCTTCTCTGCCGCTAGGATGCAGTTCAAAACATAGGTTTCTGGGCCTTCTGTGCCAAAGTCTCTTTCCCAATAAAAGTCTCGTATTGTGAAGTGCCTGGCATAACAAACACATACCAAAGTTCCTTTCTCATCAGGCTTGTCACATTCACAAGTTCTCATGTTTATTGTTCACCGTGGGTCTCCCTCAGTCGTGCTCTGGGACCATAAGCACAAGTTCACAATTGGTCTCCCTCTATTGGGCTCAGACCACAGGTCTCCCTCGATCGGGCTCGAACCTTAAAATCTCACTTTCTATGCTTTCTTTTTGTTATCAAAATTCAAAGACTTTCGACTGTGTGATGGATTGTTCCAAAACCATCACAGGACCACTTTGATAGACTTCATCCATGAATTACACTTTATTGCTTTTGTTTCTGCCACTTCTTGACTGGGTACATCACCCAGAGACCTTCGATTGAGCACACCCGTGGTCCCTGACCATTCTGTTACTTTGTCTCATACATTGTCTGATTCATATTAAAGTTCAAAAATTAATCAGCAATTGAGCTTTACTTGCATCTGTCATCACACAAGTTAAGATTCTTCGCTCTTGAGCTCTTCATACAATGTTGCTGCTTTCAACCTTGACTTCAACATAGACCTTTCTTGCATCGGTCTCCCCAACACATTGGCTGTGTTGATTTCTCTGGTGCTGCTTTGATCCTGGAGCCAAGGACGGTACCACAGCGGCTGCTGCTCCTCCCCAACTCAGCCTGTCATGCATGATGACCCCAGGTATCTCCAACACACAATGCAGGATTCTTCAGTCTGGTTTGCTGGCCTTACACCTCTTAATCTGAAGTTTTCTGGAAAGTAATATTTTCTCGACGGAACGGTCAAGGGTATCTCCATCCTTGCTCTCCCTTATCGGTTTGCCCCCTTTCTCCCCTCATTCAGCTGCCATCTGGAAAATGATGTTCCTTTGTGTGCTTTGCCTCGCTCAGAGTGTGCTCTCCTGCTCCGCCTTTTATCCATGTGGAGGAGCTTAATGGAAGTCAGGTGTGAGGTGTTAACAGTAATTACTGGACTTTGCCTGACAATAGTAGTGGGACATGTCAGGTAGGTACAAAACTCGGGTATTAGTCTGTTGTCTCCCAGAGAGTGCTGTCTGTGTGAAAGTGTTTGTGTAGAGAAGGGGGGTGGTTACAGTTCCCAGGTATCCTACCTGGTAGGATGGAGTAAAAGTGATATAGAGGGGGTACTGCATCTCGCCATCAGGTGTCCCGCTCCACAAAGACCCCTCACCCAGGTGATCCTTCCTCACTGGTCTACCCCCAGAGTCTGGATGATATGATATGATATGAAAGACAATGGCCGTGCCCTTGCCAACTGAGAGAGAGATCCCTGGGGACTAGCGGGTGAGACACCCTCTGGTTTCTCACAGATACCACTGGAAAAGCAAGAACAACAATTGAGTGTACAGCTCTTAAGTGTTAAACAAATCTATATGTAGTATTTCCTGGCTTCTTGGGAAGATAATGTAATAACAATATGTTTATTGTATACAAATATCCAGGGAAAGACAGAGCAACGAGTAGGATGATAGATCTAGCATGGGCATTAGCCAAACAGCGAAAACCAATGACGTGGAAATCCAAAGAAGTACCGAGCATAGGAACATGGTGGGAAGATTTGAAAAGATGGACCATGGCGGAGACAGCAGTATGGTATGAAGCGCTGAGAATGGGAAGAAGAGAAAGCTCTGCAGACATCATATCGTGGAATGTACTTGTGCAAGAACTGTTCACCTCGCCAGACAACAAACCCCCTTAATTATGGCAATCCGTGAAAGAACATTGATGAAAGATCTAGAGAAAAACAGCAGGCCTAACATCTGACACCCCACGCCAGCCTAAAGGACAATTTGACCCAAGTAACGTGTAATTTTACACAATATAGATCATGGACACAGTTACTGTTTGAGTTGGGGTTAGGGTGGGTAATGGGGGAGGGTGGTTAAGGAAAGTTTGACAAATGCTATATATCTGAACATTGATCAAACGAGTTCAACTACGTTTGTAAAGCTTCAATAAAAATATTTCTTTTAAAAACAATGTTTATTGTATCAATAAGCCCCAGCTGCATTCATCAGCTGTACAATCAGGTTGTCTTCCAACCATCATCCACGTGCAATGACATTCCATAAAACATTCTATAGAATGTCATTGCTCAAGCATTTCACAAGCTTTTATATTATATACTCCTCTACATACCTTTGTTGAAATTTGGGTTTGATATTATTTGAACATAAATTAAACCAACAACATCACTACGTGATATATTCACTGAACTTCAGTGCTCTTTTCCTTATACAATCACCTCTTACTATCATTTCACCACCTTCTCTCCCTTCACTACTTACTCTACCCACATCATCTCCATCCTGTAGTATCAGTTATTTGAACTCTCTCAGGGTCCACAGGTTTTGTGCCACCATCCACCTTGCATCTGTGCATTAGGCTTTCTTGGTCCTCCCTCATTCCTCATTCCCTCCATGTATCCATATTCTCCATCTCCTATATTGCCATCTTCTGTATTGCCACACACCATGCATGCTACCTCCCTATTTCCCGTTACTGCCAAACAATCTTCATTCCATAGTCTCAGCATATCTCTTTCCCACCCTTCTAACTTGAATAGGATCAAAGGATCATAATACTGTGAACCCCACTTTGGTACTTTGAATGGCATCTTAACCCTCACTATATCCCCTTGACACACTGAGTGCTCCTACCGGTATCCCGTTGTTTCCACGAAGTACATTTATGCCTTTAGATGTGCCCTTAACCTTCCTCGCAAGGCCCACATCTCTACCATCATCAAAGAAGTCCACTGGCTCCCCATCCGAGATAGAATCAAACTAAGATCGCTCGTCATTACACGCAAATACCTCTCACTGACTGCCCCACGTTACCTATCTGAAACATTTTCCAGACACAGTTCTTCCAGACCCACTAGAACACCTTACATGCACCAACTGAACATTCCCAAATTCTATCTGAAAACAGCAGGTGGATCCAGTTTCCCTGTGCTAGCAGCAAAATGCTGGAACGCACTCCCCATGATAATCAGGGCCGAAAAATCATTCTGGGCATTCAGAGCCAAGGTGAAAACATGACTCTCTTTGCAGTAAGAATTCAACTCATACATACATGTAATGTACTGTGCTGCATTTTGCAACCGTGTTGCGGACCACATTGTAACCTGGTCCTCTTGCTACCTACTGTATTTTGCATGTGCAACCTCTCTGTAACTCTTGTTGTTCATCATGTCTATGTGCCCAGTTACCCAAGGGTTTGGCTGCGCTATACAAATAAACGAACTAAACTAAACTATACTAAACTAAACTATATTTCTTTGTTGTAATTTAGTTTGTGGGTGTTTGTTTGTTTGTTTATTTTATTTGTAGCACACACCAGACCCGAAGATTTCAGGGGGGCGGGAACAAGAATGCTTTAGGCTTACAAGTTGCTTATATGTTACAGGTTACATATACAGAATGCAGCTTAGTACGAATACAACAGGTAATACATATGCATCACAAATGAGGATTCAATACAGTAAGTAGTCCAAAATGCAGTGCAGGTGCGGGTTGCGCACGAAGTTCAAAAGTCCAATTTGTTTGCTAGGTCACTGGGTCGTGTGACTGGACTATAGGTCATTTTCTTTAAGCCACTTAATCACATTTGTTCTAAAATAGTAATTTTTAAATATTCAAATTTGTTTATGCATTTGTAGGGTAAGGAGTATAAGGGCGGAAGAGGGTATTATGATGGGGTGGTAGTGAAGGGGAAGGGAGGCATGGGGGCATGAAGAGGGACCCCCTCCAAAAAAGAAAATCGAAATAATACCCACATATTAAGTTACAACAACGTAATTTAATTTGTTGAAGTGACATGGAACACTTGCACCACCTCCAATACATCCACTCTTGCCCTCACCATTCCTATCACATATCTTCTCCCTCCCTTTCACCATACAATGTGGGGACACCCTTGAATTCATTGTCTTCCCTCTCATCTTCTCAAATGCAGATACCCCCATCATCATATGTTATGTTATGTTATGTTACTTTGCATTTATATAGCGCCTTATATACCATTGGTATGGTCTGAAGGCGCTGGTAGGTTGAACGCCCTTGGGAACCGAAGTTCAGGTCAGCAAAGAGAGTAGAGAGAGTCAAAGGTGCATGTGAGCACCAGATATGTGTGCAGCTGGTGTGGTATTCGTGTAATAGCTGCTTCTTAGCGGTAGGTGTGGTGGTTGAGAGATCAAGAGTATGTGTTCGTTCTGGCTGGATTTATCCAGACTGATTGTGGCTGCGTTAGGCCTGAGCAGATCGCCTGGCTGGGGGGTGTGTAACCAGCAGTGTTTAGTTAGAGTGATGGGGAGTATGAGGCAGATGTTGGTATGAGAACAGTTATACCGAATGGTGTCATAGTATCTCTGTGTTCTAGTTGAATGGTGGTGTAAAGAAGAGAGAAAGCGTGGTGATGTGATATGGTGGGTTACATGCTCTTCAGACGTTCCATGCAATCCAAACCATTCCATGTAAGTCGCGCAATTCTATGCACTCTAGTCCGCTCCACGCACTCCAATCCGCTCCACGCACTCCAATCCGTTCCATGTACTCCGATCCGTCCAGAGTATTTCTAAGTTGTTTTATGCACTCAATCCACGTATTTCACCCGTACCACATACTTAATCCATTCCATCCACATATTTCACCCCTTTCATCCACATATTCCACCTGTTTCATCCACATACGTCACTCGTTCCATCCACATACGTCACCTGTTCTATCCACATACATCACCCATTCCAACAGCATATGTCACCCGTTCCATCCACATTCCACACTCGTTCTATCTACCTACGTCACCCATTGCATCCACAAACTTCACCCATTCCGTCCGCTCAAGGCACTCAACGGCTCTACGTAGTCATCAACTCTATGAACTCATCCGCTCTACGCACTCATCCGCTCTAAGCACTCATCCGTTCTGCATGCTCTACGCACTCATCTGCTCTACGCACTCATCCGCTCTACGCACTCATCAGCTCTATGCACTCATCCGCCCTATGCAGTCATCCACCCTACGCAGTCATCTGCTCTATGCACTCATCTGCTCACGGCACTCGT
Organism: Ambystoma mexicanum; assembly: GCF_040938575.1. Lineage (NCBI taxonomy): Eukaryota > Metazoa > Chordata > Amphibia > Caudata > Ambystomatidae > Ambystoma > Ambystoma mexicanum. Next base: position 835,832,836 of record NC_090939.1, read on the forward strand.
CCGCTTTATGTTCTCTCGCGCTCTATGCATTCACCCGCACTACGCACTCTTCCACTCTGTGCACTCATCCGTTCTACGCTCGCATCCGTTCCCAGGACTCATTCGCTCTATGCACTCGTTCTTTTCACGCGCTCATCTGCTATATGCATTCATATGCTCTACCAAGTCATTCGCACATACGAACTCATCCGCTCTATACACTCATCCGCTCAAAACTCTTATCTGCTATATACACTCATCTGCTCTATACACTCATCTGCTCTATACACTCATCATATGTCATTGATTCCTGTATGCAACCACTATCTCACGCACCGTCCACTTCCAATTCAGTCCATTAGCGAACACCAAATGTACTGATTCCTTAACTACCCTATATACTCACTCTACCAATCCATGTGCCTTTGGATTGTACACCACTCTCCTGTCACTTTCAATGTCATGTTCGCTCAGATAATTTGCTCAGATAACATGCAAAACAAATTACGCCCCATTATCTGACACAATAGTTTTAGGATATCATTCACTCCCGAATATGATTTCCATAAAGTCAATCACTCTCCTTGTTGTGATATTGTCTACGAACTCCACCTCAAACCTTTTACATGCATAAACTACCATTACAACTGCAAACAGAATCCCTTGGCCTAACACACTCATCCGATTTGTCAATCATTGCACACAGAATACACGTCGCTATCTCTTCCTCCACCATATCATCCATTATCGCCTACCAAAACTCGGCTTGAAATCTTCTTTTTGTCAAGCTATTCTCCAAATGCCCTATATGTGCCAATTTGATTATTTCCTTTCTGAATTAATACGGTGGTACAAGTCTTTCCCCTCTTGCCACTCCAAACTCCGAACTACTCCGCTCTTATCTTACTTTATAGCATACTGATCCTCTGTCCTCTTCATTCTCCCACCCGTGTTGTGTATGCAGCATCACTTTCACCACTTCCTGATACTCTGCCACCTCCTCAAGCTATGAACCACTCTCCATAATATTTGTCATGGTTGATTCCACCAACGCAATCCATTCTTCGCTTACACCTTTTACTGTCCCACACATGCCGCCCATAGATCTGGGCAAACAATCCGCCACTGGATTGCACTTCCCCCAGAATATGTATAATTTAAAGTTATATTCCTGCATGGCTGCCAACTATCTTGCAATCCTAGGAATCGCTATCCCTGATCCCTGTGTAGTAAATAGATGCATTAATGGTTTGTGATCACTAATAATTAAATAAGGTACACCCCATAAAAATGTTCTAAAGCATTTTGATGCTCAATAACACGCCAATGGCTTCTTCTCTATAGTGGAGTACTTAGTCTTGCTCTCTGTCAACGCTCTTAACGCAAAGGGAACTGGCATATCCGGGTTCTCACAAATCTCAATACAGCACCCAACCCTTGCATACATGCATCCACAGTTACCACTGTTTTACCCCTAGAATCAAACCGATGCAACATAGCTGCATTTGCCACTTCACCTTTCATCTTCCTGAATGCCTTCACGTCTACCTTCCCCCACCCAAATTATTGCTTCAATTTTAATATAGCATATAAAACTGCAGTCTTATCAGCAAAATTCTCCACAAATATCACGTAATATTCAATCAACCCCAAGCATGATTGTAAATCATACTTATTCTCTGGCGCTTTCACCTTACAAAATGGATTATACCATCTGACCTTGAATTGGCACTTTTCTCTCTTTACTGTTAACCCTGCCATCTCCAGTCTTCGCAATACCTCCCATACTCTAACATCATGTTCCACCTCATCTTTTGTCCCCACCAAAATATTGTTCTGAAAGCTCTTCACTGCCGGTATATCCTTGAATAAGTCCTCCACCTCCCTCTGATATACTGCTGAAGCTGAAACCAGACCAAAGGGCATTCTCTTGTATTGGCATGCCCCCATAGGTGTGATAAATTCAGTCACGACACGTGATGCATGGCGCAATTCCACCTGGTGATATGGCGAGGACAGATCTAAAGACCTTCACCAACCCGCCACAGCCATAGTCATTAACATTTAATTCACCTTAGGTAGTGGATACCTTTCTACCAAAATCCTCTTGTTCAAGTCGCGTACATCTACGCATGAGCTTAGAAGTCAATCTGGATGCTTTGTAACCACAATTGGAGACAACCATTCACTACAATCGACAGTTTCAATTATTCCTACTTGGCACACCTTTACCAACTCCACCTTCACCTTCTCACGTACTTCCAGCAGAACCGGTCTCAATTTGTGCACACACAGTGTGATCCCTTCTATGAGTTATTTTATCTGATGACAATAGCCTTTCAACCTCCCTATCTATTTACTAAATACTTTCTTGGAACATTCTACCATTGTTTTCCCAAACAGAGCTGACTTGTCTTCAGTATCATCTTCACCTGCTGCATCTTTCCCGAGTGTAATTCCATTCCCAACCTCCTTTGGTGCCGGCAGCCCAATACGCAATCGCCTTTCACCGTCAAATCTATTTTCTTCTTCACCAAACCCTCACCAAATGCAATGGTATCATGCACAAACCCCAGCACCTCAATCTTCCTCCCAACATATGCTTTTGGCTATCTGCTACTTACATGCAATACGTATTTCTACTCTACCCAAAATCTCCTTATACTTCTGATCAGATATTATGGTGTACAGTGACCCCGTGTCTGTCAACATCTTCACACTCACTTCCACCAATTCAATTTCCACATCTTGTGGTACATACTCACCCTCCTCATCGTCCTCCACCATCCCTACAATATTCACAACTTTATTGCACACTCATCCCTTTCTTTGCCTACATGTTTTACACTTCTTTCATTCCCTACTGTCTTGCATAACCTTGCAAAGTGGCCCCTCTTCCTGCATTTGCGGCATGTTACTCTCATTGCTGGGCCTTCCTTCGCATTCATAGCATGCTTCACAAATCCACACCTAGTGCATTGCACTGTCTTGCAATCTTGTATTGTTTGAGCCCTCCTTTTTTACCCTTCTTTCTTTAAAGCATTCACCTTTTCTTCTTCCCCTCCCGTCTCATACTTGTTTCGGCATTCACTTACTACTTGTACATTTTCCTTTCCATTTTTTTGCATTGACTTCCTTAAGACATTTACTTGTAAATTCCATACCCTTTGTAATACGTAATGCCTCCTGTAACAGTGGATTCTTCGCTTGCCACAGTCATTCTTTAGTTTAGAATTAAATGGTCTCTTATACATTTATCTTCCATCCCAGTTAATTCACATGATGCCTACAACTCTCTCAAATCTGCTATAAACACATCTACATTTTCATGGCATCTTTGTACAATCCTCCCCCAATCTCCCCCTTGAATCCACCCCACCTTCACCACCCTTCTCCACATCAGGTAACTTCTTCACAATTCCCACTGCTTCAGTTCCCAAGCAACACATTAGAGAACTTCCTCTCATAAGAAAACCTCTCCCCCTTAGTGCCACAAAATAGATCTTTCCAATCCTCCAAAGGTACTTGCCATTCCCTGGGTGTAGCAAGGAAACAAAATTAGGTGGTGGCGCCAGGTTACGCATTGCCACACTATTCCTATATTCTGCTAATGGAATCCTAGTTACTGCTTCTCTCTATATTCCTTAGTCACTGTCCACTCTTCTGTACTTTATCAAAGCTGCTATAGCTTTGTCCTTCCAGACAGCCTGTTTGCCTGATCCACTAATAGCCTCCTCCAATCCTCACACACGACCCAATTATTTCCATCCTTCTTATCCCAGACAGCCTACTTGCCTGATTTGATAATGGCTGCCACCAGTCCACGTAGTGTGTGTCAGCAAGCGTCCTTCAGCTTGCCTGTTTCAAAGATGGCCGCTGCCACCCGACACAATGATGTCTCTCTACGTCAAACATCAATCCAAGGCCTCCAACTTTCCCCTTGAACCTGTGCAACAGCCTCAGCTGAACTCGCCTCCAATGGGGACTTGCTGACAGCTCTTGTTGCATTCGATAGGAGGACATCCATGCAGCTCCCACAGCTTCTGTCGCTTGTGGCAGGGATACAGCCGCAGAGCTTACCCTTGTACCTTCGCATGACCTCGGTTGGACCCCCCTCCAATGGGGGCACCTTATGGCTCTAGGTGCTTTCAGCAGGGGAAAGGTCCCACAGCTTTGATGGCTTCTGTTTCTTGCGGCAGGGGAAGAGCTGCACAGCTCACCTTGTTGCTGCCAGCAACAACTGACTGCTCACCCAGCAATTTCACAAGCTACTACATGGTGTTCCTCCGGGGTGGGACGTTTGGGAGGAAGTGGCCCACAAGCTGTTGGAGCACCTGCATTGCATGACAGGTCTTAGTCCCTGCAACAGATTGTCAGATAACCAAGTTCACAGATCAATTTCAGGTGATGGCAAACAGAGACTGCTTCATTTGTAGACTTGAATCACAATGTGACAACATCCTACACCTATCAGGAACCTAACACACCCTCGAGAGCCCTAACCTTTATAGGTCACTAATCACAAGACTGCTTCGAAACCAAATAACAAGCTTGCTAAAAACAAGTAGGGACAATGCCAAAATCATTAATTCAATGCATCATCAATGTCCTAGAGTCTGCTGAAAAAGGGACATTACTAAGGTAATATGATGCAGCTAGGGGTGGCCTGCATTTCATTGTTGTTTGGTAAATTTTACTCATGGTTCACTTATTTACTTGTCTTTATTTATTTTAAGCCTCTTTCTATGTAATTCATGAGATGCGTGAAATTAATAAAAGCATAGTTCACCAAGTATCAAACTATCATGCCACATTGCACATATATGCATATTTAACTGTGCTTCAGATCTATGCAAAATATGATACTGTGTTCCATAGTCCCTGGGGCATGAGCTGCTGTTAAGCTGTGAGACAAACAAATGTGTATTCTGCATTTTAACACCTTGGTGGGGTAGCCAACCAATCAGGTGGCTAGGAGCGTGGGCTGAAACTGGTGATCTCAGCCAGCGTTCCATGCTGCCAGACCGTCAGTTCACCCCACTGCCATCTTCCCCCCACCCTCTGTCCCATTTTTTCCCCCACCCTTCTACTTACATTATTTCGCCGGAGGCAAGTGCCCCGCTGCAACCGCGCCTTCTCCTTGGCTGCCACAGGCCGGCATGGAAAGGGAATAGGGGCTGAGCCGAGCCCCTCGTCCCTTTCCATGGTGACCATCTTAAGACAATATTTTCAGTCATTGAATGGCATGCGCCTCTGGTTAAAGCTTTGGTAACCTGGGGGGCTAATGGCCTTAAGCCCCCGTTCCAAGTGCTGGAGCAGGGGGTAACAGCTCAGAGCCCTCATCAATGGCCCTCACAAGCCCTTGTTAATGGCCCTCACTTAGCTGAGGCCGTTAATTTGGACTGCCGGGCTGTTACCCCCTATTCCAGCCCTTTGAACAGGGGCTTAACGCCACATTATTTGCTCATTGGCCTGGGTGAACTAGTTCTATAATCGAACAACCTGAATTTCTCTAAAACCTTTGTTGTTTTCTTGAAATTCATCTGGAAAGTTTGAGACTCAGGTACAGTCAAAAATTGCAGCCCTCTGAGTAAGGGCAGGCTGTTGCCTTACCCCAGGGTGCCTTTTACGATTAGTTCTGCTCTCCGGATGCTTGGCAACCCTTAAGGCAGGGAGGCATGTTTTATTAACCTTTTTCCTAATAGTGGCAGTATTGCATTGGAAATACACAGACCTGTTTTTTCAAATGTGTGGGGCGCTGCATGTGGGATGAAAGCCATTGGGTGCAGTGGGGCAAAGGTTTATTTGTAGATCACCGCCATTTTGAATTGGTAACCCTTGAATATTTGTGGAGCACTTTTTGGCCAGTTTGACTGAGCTTTCTTGCTTCTAGTAATGTATAACAGTAGTTCTTGTTGCCTGTCATTTTAAGCGAACCACACAATGAATATGGCCTTACTGTAACATTTTGAAGTATTTGTCAACATATAAAAGGTACTGGCTGATTGTTTTCCTATTTGGTTTTTATGTAAAAAGTACATATTAGTGAAAAGCATTCAGCAAGCTTTAGACAGCAAGTTCTGCAAATTACCAAACATTTGAACTGAGAAATGCCACAATTAACCCACATTTTCAGGGGGCTGAAAAATGCACACCTGTCATGGGATGTGGAGTGCAGCTAAGGACATGCAACTGCTTTCGACTTCCCATGACTGGTGTCCATTTTTAAGGGATTTGATCAAAATGTCATGGTTAAAATGACATGCAAAGCAGCATATAGGTTTGGATAAAAACTGAATTTGTTTTTATAACAGAACATGCTTTGTTTCGTATGAATGGATTTAGAAAAACACAAGGATTTAGAGCAGATTTTTTGCGATGGGTTAGTTATACAATATAAACTGGAATCTATTTCCACCAATGTCCAAACAGACTATTGGGTACCTGTGAAAAAACATATGGAGGCAAGTCTTGTACATGACCCCTCTGAATGATGATCCTTGTATTCTTCAGACCCAACACCTAACATGGCTTCGAAGATCCAGAAGAATGATTTGATATAATCATACTGCAAAGCACAGAAAAGCCAGAAAGTCAATTTGGAAATTAAAATGGCTTTGGGATATTAGATTTTGGGCCTCATTATAAGTATGGCAGTACAGTAAAAAAAGCGCCGGTAGTGCTATCGGCACCGTTGCTACCGTAACACCATATCACAAGCTGTGCTCGCGGGTCCCTGTCAGCCCGCCAGGTCTGACCTCGCGGCCAGATGGGCACCCACGAGCACAGCAAGTGGGATGCACCGGCACTGTTGTAAACGGTGCCGGTGCATCCGACCTCCCCATTCAGCCCTATGGGGCTCAAATGGGAATGGGGATGTACTGGTTCCGGCGCCTGTGAAAGGGCAATTACTGGGTCCTGCTGGGCCAGAATAGCCCGGTAATTGCCCATTCACGGGAGCCGGACCCAGATGTGAGTTTTGAGGTAGCGGCTACCTCCAACCTCGTAATGAGGCTTGTCTCATTTGGGGTTTGTAAAGAGATTGCAAATCATATAGTTTGCTGATGCTTTGTTTCCTGGATATTCAAATATAATTAATATGTTTTGGTGTTTGCTAAAAGTCTTACATAACAACGCTGGTAGGGTGATGACAATGCATTATATCTCATAATGGAGTGATGTAATATAGGCTTATGTACTGAGGGGGGGGGGGGCGTTATTGCAGGATAATGACCTGACACCAAGTTATGCCAGAGATGAAGCCGAAGACCATAAATTGGAAAGGGTAATCATCCTTGCCGTGGTCTATAACACTATTAGCACATTGTGGTAGTAGCAATACATGTTTTTGTGGTGACGTAGAAAAACGGTTCTCTAAGCGTGACTAAAATAAACCGAGTAGGTAAATTAAAAGTGATTTTATTTTGTAGTATTTGAATAACATGGTTGTCTTCATAAATTAAGCATTTTAATTGCTACTTTGTTGAACTGGAACAGATTTAGCATGTGCATGCATTCGTTGCCATGGAAAAGTAAACAGTTTCTCTATAAGGAAGTGAAATCATTTTCCAATGGTTTCTCTATCTCTTATGTGTGTTAGATAGCAAGTTGCAGCAGAAAAGGTTCCTGCCAGAGAGGAAGTACCGTTTGAAACAAAATTTTGCCTGGAAATTCCATTGTTGTTTCCCTCTTTGCTTCTGAAGACAGAATGTTCAGAATGCAGTCAATACGAGTAGTTATCGACTGCACCCTAAACATTCTGATTGTCTGGAAGGAGGTCAATAACAATTTCCATGTGCTAATATAGCTTTCACGCCCTGGCTGGGGGGTGGACATGGCGTTTAACAGCCAGCCAGCCTGATCTTTGGTAGGCGCAACTAGCGTGTGAAAGCTATTCGCACCCTGGGATTTGCCGGGATGCAGATAGTTTTTTTTTCTTTTTATCCGACGGGAGATGTGCTCTGCACAAGCCCATCAACCATCGGAGAGAAAAAATTCAAAAAAAGGCACGCCATCATTGACATGAAAAAGGGACGAGGCCCCTTTTCGGTTGACAGCGGCCATAGAAAACATGTTATAAAATGTCCACCATCATCTGAAAACGAACCTAATCCCTTTTCTATTATGGTGGCGGCCAGACGGGAAGAGCATCGGGGACTGGATGCAAGGCTCAGGTCCTGCAGCTAAATTGGGGTGTGGCAAAGGGGAATTGTGGTTTTCTAATTGGGAAGGCAACTGGGAGAATCTCACTGTTGCCTCCCCACATTAGAAAAAAAACACCACCCGGGGAACGCCTTCGGTTGGCTGGAACAGCGGGTGGGGATTGTGTATTCTCGCCCACTGTTCCAGCCACCTGATTGGCCCGAGCACCCTTCCCCTGGTCCGGATAGGTGTTATTGGCAGACATCTGTTGAATGGCCCTGAGGCAAAGCCAAGGGCACCTAGTAAGGGAAATTAACAATAACACCTGTGACAACTCACCACATCTGGGCTGTAACATTGGTATAATGTGATAAAATCACAAAAAAAGTATTTAACAAAGAAACCCAGCAGAGTATTGCGAGTTGGAGAAGGAGCTCGGAATCTTAAAGTGAGCATTCTAAAGTTGGAATATTAATCAAGGGAGACACTGGGATTCTTGCAGCAAGTTGGAAGCGAAGTTACAGGAGACCTTAAAAAGAGATGATAATGATGTGTCTGAGAGCGGTAACAGCTCTAGGTAAAAGGCCTATATTGTGTGATGGCCTTCTTCAAGTCTGATAGGCCACTACTGACTTGTACAGCCCTCAGAACCCAGAATTATCGTCATTAGCGCAAACAAAGAAAAATGATTGACAGGTTAATAGAAATGGGAACTCAGAGGCAATGCCCTTTTTTATTTCCTGAATAGCCAGCTGGTGGGTGGTGACTGGTTGAGAGGTGAAAGTGTGGGTTAAGTGACCGGCTGGGGGCCAGGAGGGGTAGGTAAGTGCAAGAGTAATCGTTTGCAAACAGCATGCAGGCAGATGGTAACTGTAGTGGGAGAACAGCAGTGGCAAGAGAAAGCAGGCGTTTACTGCTGAATACAGCCACCGATCTCTTGCCCCTGATTGGTTAAGCACTCACACTAGGGTGCTAAATAACCATGAACTGTGATATTATGCATTTACAGATTATTGGATTGTCTCATGAAGTTATCAAATGGTAAATGAAACTATACGTTTTTTGTGAATAGGTGCTGGCCAGCAATTCCATGGTGTGCTAACACAAAAAATATAAATAACAACCAGTGCAAAATGGATGCTTCCCCAGTCAAGCACATTGTCATTCTTTTGCCTGCATTGTACCCAGAAACTTGTGATGCCAGTCCCAGCAAAGTGCCACGCCAATGTTGCCAAAGTAAAACACATTGGCATGCTGGTTTGTTCATTGCCCGCTGACACTGGAGATGCCAGTATCAACAATGCCTTGCCAATGTGGCAATAGTTAAACACATTGGCAAGATAGTAGCCTTAACCTGGAAATTAGGAATGCCAGTCCCAATGGCAATGCCATGACTTTCATTGGCGTGGTGGCGAGCAGCAGGTTCTCGGGAGCAAGGGGCATCCAGTAGTGGGCAGCTATGGACTCATGCGTGTTTTGGTGCACGAAGCTCACCGTGTGCCCCACAACACGTAACCATCCATCTGACTACTTATCACAAAACATGCATGTGATCTTAACCACCACCACCAGCTGCCACAGTGGGCTTGCTAGCAAATCGTGTCCATGGTGCCCAGCATGAAATGATGGCCACCACCTGCTCCAGAACATGTGAGATCAATACTAGCCCAGGATGTGAGGTCACCGCACAAATGCTTAGCAGCTTGCCTCAAAATTCATGTGAGCGCACAACTCGCTAATTGGCGGCAAAACACTTACCTTACGTTTTACCACATGCTTCATAAATGTGTGTGAACTTGGGCTTTTTAGCCTGTCCCTAAACACGTGTGAGCAAAATGTGCTCCAACATGTGTGACTGCATGTTATATTACCTGTCACAAAATATCTGTTAGTTCACAGCCCGTTATAAACAGCTGCCTCCATCCGTGAACACTGCCACTGCGGCCCTCGACCCCAGTCTATGCAGTACCAGTAAAGCTCAGGTCACCACCCCACTGTACCCCCAGCCTGGATTTCAATAGAAACTCTGTCCCTCAGCCTTAATGTAGGAACAGTACAACCAGGGCTCAAGTCGAGGGTACACGCGGGGGACGGAGTCCACCCACTTTATTCAGAGGTTGGATACAGTCCCCCCCAGCTAAAAGAGAATCATTGGATGTCTCATTGAATTTATGAATTAAAGCCGACTTCAGGGATGAAAAATAACTAAAGGTGAGATATCGCATTTCGGTATTGCAAGTGCGATGGAAAACATTTGTGTTGGTTCTTGGAGTTTAAAACATGCACACCTTTTAACATTTTCAAAAACACTATTTGAAGAAAATATCCTGTTTGGGTTTGTGTGTGTGTTGATTTTATGAAAGGCAAATGTCAATCGTCCTGTTCAATTTGGGTGGTTATGCAAAGCCAATTTAATGAAATGTGCATATTTCACCTTGATATGCTAATTTCTGGCAACTTCACATCCCATTGCGTTGTTGATGAGTCCCCCCACTTGACCCCTGGGTACAACCCAATCTCTCTGTTAGGGCTGTGTTTCGCAGTTCTAAGATGGAGACTAGGGATGGGGTCATGGGAAGCAGGCACAGCAGGCACTGCAGAGAGGTCGAGGGCTATGACCTCTGGCTCTGGGTTTGATAACATCTCACAGGACCTCATTTTTCTCCCGCTAGGACAGGACATGGAGGCATGAAAGCAAGGCATGTTGCTTTTGCACTTCCATGTTTAGGTGAGCACATTTTCGTGCTGTTACAGGGTAGAGGAGAGGCATGGAGCGGTGTTAACATCTTCACCGTGCTTTCCTCATCTGTCCTGTGCAAGCACTTTGCTTAATGCCTGCATGAGACGCAAGTATAAAATTAATGGCTCCTTAAGGCCATCTTGGTCAGCACGCCGCCCCTCGCGCCACCTGACTCGCTAGGCCCCGCCTGCCCATCTCCTCCCTGTCACCCAATACAGCTGTACCCCTCACCTGTACACGTTTGTATCCTACACCCACTGTATATTTGTTCTGTTGTTACCTCTGTAAAGCGCTCCGTTGTGTATCTGTATTGTTGTATACCCCTGTAAACCGCTCTGTTGCTTCTCGAAGCAAGGTCTGTGCTCAATAAATATTATAATATTAATGATGATAATCATGGCCACCTCAATTAGCACCTACAATGAGTACCTAAATTACTGTTGAATCCATTATTAAAAATCACCTGAAGAGCGCAATTTGCAGGCAGCATTTAGTTTTTTGAAAAAATGGAAAGAGAAAGTAAACAGTAAAGACAATTTCGTTTTTGTTTTACTCTTGAATGTTTCATGTAAGGCACCTAACAGCACATACGTGCTGATGATACCGGCACTCATCTGTGTGCAAGACTCATTCTTTTTTAAGTAACTCTAAGAAAAGTTAAAGCAGCTACCCTGACAGAAAATCTGGTCAGGTAAAAAGTGTACTACGTGAAAGGTGAATTTTCGAAGACAACAAGGAGTGGGGGCGAGGATCACAGACCTATTGGCAGATTCCAGGATAAGATGAAAACATGGCAACCTTAAATATAAGATGCTCTCAAGATCAGATGGAGTCATTATAGGAACTGTCCAACTTCCAAATCGAGCGGATGAATTGGCATCATTTATTTATTTAATGTGATATAGTTTTAACATAAAACTTTACAAATGTAAAATAAAAAAATACATGTAAAATTAAAAATGTTATTCAAATTCATTTCATCATGAAAATACAAAATATTCACATTAAAAGAAGAGTATGATATAATATATTGTACATGGATCCCAAATGCAAATAAAACCAGACAAAATACAGATTAACAGTGGCTTTCAATTACAGATGGACTAATCTAATGTATAATAGTGATATGCTATTTTCGTGTCGTCTTGCTTCCAAGGTAAGACAGTTGCCCCTGAGCTACCCTCCTGAGACAAGTATAACACAGTATAAACCAATTTCAAGTAGACATCAGTAATATGTGGAAACCCATAATATAGCTAGAACTAGGAGAATAGAATGTAACAAAACAGAGCAAGATGACAAAATAAAAAAAGGCAAATAGTAAAAAATTGCAGTGGGTAAATTGTAACAAGGGTTATTATATCCCATTATTTTATGACAGATGCACAAGTTTGTTCATATGCCGCTTGCTCCTGTGCCATTGTTAAGAGCTTGTCCACCACCTTCCAGATTCTAAATAATGCCATATTCAATCCCCTATTATAGGTATTAATACATTGTTTCCAAAATAGGGGATCCTTTATAGTGTCTAATCGATGTACATATTTACCCCGGTGGTACAAATGGACCGTTCCCATGCTAAGGCATTCTGTCAGGACATGCTTCGCCGTCTCAGCATGTGCTTAGTTAACGCAAATACAACAAAAGCGTTCCTGTTCTGGAATAGACAATGCTGGGCCCAGGACACTCAACACCAGCAAGCAGTTAATCCACAGTGACAAGAGAAGATTAAATCTCATTAGGTGCCTTTTTGGACAAACATTTAAGTACGGCTGTGCTTTCTTGAATGTAAATAGCACATCAGACACAAATGAGTGCTTTTTAGCATGCTTAGATGCACAACATTTTCGTTCCAGTCCCATAAATCAAGGCGTTTTCAAGTAAGCGCATGAGATTGGCGAAGTCTTCACCCCAGTTGGGTTTCCAACGTATATTATGGAATAGGGTGTTCATGTTCTTTTTGTAAATAGACTTCATCTCCAGTCTCTGCTCTACATTTCCCAAACTTTGCAGAAGAGGATTAGATGGCCCGTTCAACATCTTGATGTACACGATGGCTCTTTTTTTTTTAAGACCAGCAATTTAAGAGACATAATGCCCAGCTGAAGTCTTATTATGGCCATTGGTACACAATTAGGCAATCCCAAAAGCTTCCTCCAGAATCTACCTTCCACCAACTGGTGCCATTTCAGGTCAAATTCTAGGAGGCTCTCCAGCCCATAGAAGGCTGCATGAACAAGACACTGCAAGTCTAGCTGTCTGGCTCCCGCCATTGTGTAGCCACCCCTCTTTTGGTAAATGACACTATTAATGCTGTCAGCTGTATCGACTTTCTTATACGTACCTCCACACAGGTTCATAAGCCCGGCCTTGCATCAAATTCAACCCCCAGATATTTATACAGTAGAGTGTATGGGATTTCAATGTCCTGAGCAAATAGCCGAGGTCTGGCTATATGCTTAGAGGAGAATAACATTACCTGCATCTTTTCTCTATTCATTATCAGGCCATTTTTATGCACATATGCCCAAAGTGCCTCGGCTCTGCGCTGTATGCCGCTGAAGGTGTGATCTAGTAGCACCAGATCGTCAGCATAGGCCAGAACCGTACAATGTGTGTTATCAATTTAGGGGGGCAACCTCTGTTCTGTGTCAAAAAGAGGGGAAGATCTGACACGTACAGATTATACAAGAGGTGGGGCCATCACACATCCATGTTTGACTCCACAACTTTGGGCAATAGGTGTAGTCATGGATCCCCTGGCATCCAGTCTCAGGCACACTGTGTTGATCCTGTGAAATAATTTTAGATAATACAACATCCTTGGTGCGCAGCCCAAATGTTCTAATTCATGCCCTACTAACTGTATCAAAGACTGCTTTGAAATCTATAAATAGCACATACAGAGACGGGTTATTTTGACAGTGTGCCTGAGTTACCAGGGAATCCATAAGCCATAGGTTGTGGGCCGTGGAATAATCAGCCCGAAATCCACACTGATATCTGTCCAGGATACCTTTGTGGTCTACCCACTTTTGTAATTATTTTAATAGGAATGAAACAAAAACCTTCCCGGTACAATACAGCCTAGATAACAAACAGCAATTACTAGGGTCTGCTGAATTACCCTTTTTTGGTACCGGAATCAGAATTGCTGTTTGCCATGTGGCCGGGATCTTACCTTCTATAAGCACCTTATCAAATAAGATCTTGAGTAGGGATGACCAAAAGGAAGGATTGTGCTTCAGGATCACATTGGCCAGGCCATTTGGCACTGGGGCCCGGGAGGATTTAAGACTCTTAATTTTAGTACATATGTCTTCTGTTTTTACTTTAAAGGGGGGACACCTAGGTTTAATGTCTATCTGGGGAAACTGACAGGTCAAAGAGGAAGAGTTACGTTGAGTCAAAAAGGACACCTATGTATGCCCACCTATGGCTTTGATCAACATCTAGTTTCTTACGTCGGTTCGCTTCACCCAGGAGAGACCAGATACTATGGGATTTTCCTCCATAAAAAGTTGCCACCATCTGTTGCCATAAGGCGTCTCTGTTAGAGTTACACGACCCTTTAAGCCAATTACGGTAAGAGTTGTTTTGCTTCTTTATCTCCTGAAAATAGGCCCCCTGGGATAATGCAGCTAACTTAATTTTCCGCAAATCACCCCAGAGCTTGCGTTTAGCATCTCGGATTGTTTTATCATAAGTCAAAAGTATGTTCTCTCATTATCGGTCTCATTTGGGAAATAGCATGCAAACCTGAAAAGGACAGAATCCATCTTTTAATGTCATCCAATTTTATCTCTTGAAAAAAATTCATGCAAAGTGTGGTACGCTTGGCTTTGATAATGTTTTTCTCGGATCATTTTATACTGTTGGCCGATTGATTAGTCGTCAGGTCCCCAGGGGTTTTACTAATGCTCTGATAAACGGAGCCCTGAATTTAAGGATAAGAGTCTTGTGGACACTCCATGTATTATCGCGAACACATAGGTCTACCACTATCAGTGCCGCCTCGCAGTTTACAAAAACATAATCAAGGGCGGCACAAGCATTTCCTCTCCTCCAGGTGTAGCCCCCAGCCAACGGGACCCCTCCTGTTCAGTACCACTTTGCTTCATTATGCTTTTAGGTAATAATTTGTTATTCACTGATGTACCAATGCCCTCAGCACAATGGCAATTAAGATAACCTCCTATTATGATACATTTCTCATCTCCCCCCCATCGCAGTTCAGAAAAAGTCTGTGTAGTTCTTGCAGCTGCTCTCTCTGCTCTCTCTGCTCAGCCCCAGGAGGATTATACACATTACTCAGTATTATCTTGTCATGCTTATCATCAGCAGAAATGGTGACCTCAACTGCTAATAAATATTCATGTTGAGCAGTAGAGATTTTACATGAATTCAAACTTTGTATCACTCCCGTGACAAGGCCCCCAAAGGGCCTGCCCTTGGCCCCTTCTTGGCAAGTGATTGATGGATAGTGTAGCCGTCCATGATAATGGATGTAGTCAACAATGTTTCCTGCAATAAGAAGAATGTGTGCTGGGAAATATAGGAGAGCGATCCAGAAGGTGATAGCAAATGCGCAAAGCCCTGGGTATTCCAGGACATAATTCTCCAAACTCATAGTTTGTGCATAGCTCTAGGCAAAGAGTCTGCCAGCCACTTCAACATTGTCTGAATGTCAGAAAGTGGTAACTTATCCTTAGCTGGATAAAAGAGCTTCTGTTCCTGATGCTACAAAATTGACCGGGAGTGATGGATCCGTCCAGTACGCATCTACCTCAACCCTTCCAGCCAGAAGTTGTTACGGAATTTACGAAAAAGTTGTACCGTGGTCTTGTGTTTGCAATTAATTTCTGACATTGCGATTATTGCCCTTCAGAGGTTCAGAAAATCTCAAAGTCAACTGAGAGCAACACACGAAGTTGAGGTATTGAATGTAAACGTGCCAAAAAGTAGACCTTGATAACCATTTATTGCGAGATTTCTGTTAATGTTCTTTATGATGCATACCTTGCTTTCTTGATTGTTGCCAATGAAAGGCTCATTTTCAATTTGTACATCCTTCTTTGTGTGGGCGCTAGGAGGAATTCTCTTTTGGGGCCCATTGGGGGTAGAATAATTGGCAAGAGGTTGCCCCGCCATTGCAGGTAAGCTGATATCATGAGGTTCCAAAGTGACGTTGGCTATATCCCCCGTTTTATCAGCTATTACCCAACTTGTTAGGCTGCCCAAACCTATAGCCATGCGTGTTTTACTACGAACTGCCTTCTTGCAGGCTTTTTTGGATTTTTTTACGAAGATATTCATGTTTGGAAGTGAAGCCGCCACTTCACATGGAATGTTACGTGCGGCTGCTCGTCTTGCTAAACAGCGTTGTTTCCATGAAAAAAAGATTGCTGAGGTGTCAGGAGTGTTATCATTCACTGCTGTTGTTGGAGAAGGCATGACCACTTTTTGAGCTGAAATGATCGATGAGTTTACTGGTGGCACTGTCTCCCTTACCGGCAGTTGATAAGCTGTTTTAGGGGGCTGCTGAATGTTTTCATGGATGCGACCACATAACTTCAAAAGTTGGTATTGGTAGGTTCTCTGTTGCAGCAACCATATTTTGCTGGATGGACAGACAGCGATCTAATAAATAATTATTATCAATGTCGTCAAAGTTGAGGGAATCGTGAGATGTACGCCCCTCCTGTGTGGCAGATTGAGCTTGATGGCAGATTGCTCACTTTGAAAAAATCCAGGGATGGTCCCCCCTTGCTGCGGCTTGACTGCATTACCGCCTTTCTTCCCCTTCTCAAGCCTGTCAGCCTTATTGCAGTTTATTATCATGTGGCATACTTAATTTTTGCTCAGATAATGCAACACTTTTGTAAGTCACAGGAGCCTGATGGGCGGAATTACAGGTCAGCTTCCGTCAAACAGGCTATGGTGGCGAAGTAAAATCCATCGCCACGCTACCGATTCGTTTATATGACTCCAAATGTGTGATCAGGCTATGGTATAGGGCTACCACACTACCGACAGCCACAAAAGGTTGTCTAATCAAGTTCTGCAATTTAGCCTGACACACTGTATGCTTAGCAATGGTTGTTTAGGCTACTTCAGAGCTGCCGTACGTGGGGCGCAGGAAGGATAGAAGAAGTGGAAAAGGGAGAACCAGCCCGGCCTCTGGACTCCGGACAAGAAATCCTCATCCCGCACCATGGAAGCACGAGAACACGAAATCACACGGCGCACACCGTGCGCTCCACGGATGTTTGGTCTTTTAAGTCCAGCCCCCAGCCAAACGTAGAAACAGTGGATAGACTTCCACTAGACACTCCTGGGCTCCAAAATCAAATGATCCTCGCACTAACAGTTATTTCGTGAAAACACAGGGCGCACCACGGCATAACGTAACTGCTGAATGGACTCAACTCCACTGCCATCAGCCGAATTCTATATGCTAGCGAGTATGTCCCTTGGAAATGATGCAATACTAACAGATGTCAATGAGCAAAGATGTGCAATAGAGCACAGCATACAAATGAGTCATGATAAACATGAAAATTCTAAAATATGGTTTACAATGCAAAGAAGGCAACTATGGGCCAGAAGAAAACAAAAGAGCTGACAAGAAACACACTAATTCCCAAAGGATTGGCAAGTATTTTTTTTAATCCTAACTATAAAACAGACCATATGCTGTGCAATAGTAAATACAAAAGTCCCTATAAGAGGGTGCATTTAAGAAGTTAGTCAGCGATAAGTAAATCTACGGTTCTCCCCAAAAAATACATAGGCATTCAAACAAATAAGGCTCTGAAATCTTGAATACAAATAAAAAAGAAGAAGAGTATAGAACGTATGTAAATATGCAATAAGGTTATGTTACAGATAAAGACATGAGAAAATAGGATATTGTGGGCCACCATGCTCTGTCGCCAACACACAACCTGGCTTTCAGGTCAGTGAAGGGACCAGCCTTTGTGTCAAGTCAGCAGGGCTGCACAATTTTAATTCCCAATGCTGATTCCCAACTTAAATTCAATTTTCTCTGCCTCATTTTTAAATCTCTTCACGACCTTGCCCCTCCCTACATCTCCTCCCTCCTCACTTTCTATACTCCCTCTCGCCCTCTCCGTTCTGCTGACGTATTCCTCCTCTCTGTTCTTCCTCCACCCTGTGCCCCTTCCTGCTTCCGATCCTTTCAGCTCCTCGCCCCCCCTTCATTGGAATTCTCTTCCTCTTCATATCTGTTCCATCTCTTCCTACCCCTCTTTCCGCTCCTCCTTAAAATCTCATCTTCTTCATCCTCCTTCCTGACCGCTCTTCTCACTCCCTCCTTACCTTTCCTCCATTTCCTCACTCCTTGTGCTCTGCTAATTGTTGTGCATACTGTTATTGATTGTTTGATTCTAGTTTAATATTTATGCTTCCAATGTAATTTTGTTGTTTTAATGTAAAGCGCGTTGGCGTAAAGCGCTATATAGAACTTAATAAATACAAATACAATGGCAGCTTGATCATTTCTACCCCCTCTTATCTGCAATTCGGTGCGGTTGTTGAACCTTCTCTTGCCTATAGGCCTTAGTATCTTTGAGCAGAAAACCAACTGATATCCCTGGTCAAAAGCTGGACCCTCCATTCAAGATTCGGGGTCCGGTCACTAGACATTTGCTGTATAGCTGTTGGATTCCCTTTGTATCTGTATGCACTGGACTTTTTTATATTAGTGTGGCTCATTTACACTCTTTCCAATTTCATGTATGCCTGAAATTATATGAAGAAATGTTATGATTCATACATGAATATAGTCGTATACTGAAAAAGATATTCTCCAAAAGTATTTTTCGTTGATCGTGATATAGCCCCTGTGCTCCAGTTAAGATTTGGAAGTGGGCATATTTTACTCCCTATTTTTTAAAGTTGCGAGTATAATGATTTTTTAGGAAGTAAAAATGTAAGTCCAATTCCCAATGAGAGAATTCTATCAGCGAGTATAAATATGTTTGAACAGAAATGGTTTTGTAATATTTATTTCATTGAACCTAGTTATTCATGCACATTACAAGATACATGTTTACTTTTTCCAATCAGGCAGTTAAAATAGTAGTTTCTTCCTGTGGTACTATGTGCACTACTGGTCCAAACACAGTCATGGAGCTGCGAGTGTGAAAGCAGCGGTGCAAGATTCTGCATGTCTTTTTCCTATTTTTTGTTGGGAGTACTGTTACACCCTATTTTTAATTTTTGGGAGTATTAACCAATTTTTAGGGAGTAAAAGTGACTGATACACCCCTTATCCTTTAGGCTGTATGGCCCTATTCTTAAAGTGATTGATCGGGCCTAATCCACAAGGGCAAAGAAGGAGATGCCTGTGACCATCTTAGGTTTGCATCTCTTTCCCTTATCGTATGGCACTAGGACATACATTCCCCAAACACTGCCGTTTGCATGGATTCCAGGAGCTGTGGTGGTTTTGAAAAAGTGGGTGATGGGATAAATTTGTACGGTATAGACGGGAAATGCCAGATAATTTTGCTGTTGTGTTGATGCATGCAGAATGGCAGTAGCCTTAGCCCTGCATGTGGGCCTATTCCTAGCTGCTCTGTGTCAGGATCGTAGAGGTAATTGTGTGCAGTGGGCGGCCCTGTATGCCCCTTCGTGA
Organism: Ambystoma mexicanum; assembly: GCF_040938575.1. NCBI lineage: Eukaryota > Metazoa > Chordata > Amphibia > Caudata > Ambystomatidae > Ambystoma > Ambystoma mexicanum. The sequence goes on from NC_090939.1 coordinate 835,852,359, forward strand.
AGAGCGCATTGGCTAGTGTGTGGTATGTTATTAGGTTGTAGTGTTATTTGAAGTCTGTTGCAGGGTTTATTTAGATTGCCTAGGGCCAGTGTTTTAGTTGGTGTGTGTATATTATGTTTTTGCGTAAAAGCTGAAAATGTTAGTGCAGGAGGTTGGAGGCGGGCTTGGAAGCAATGGCGTCTCCGTAGTCGAACATGTTGGGTGAGTTGTTGGAAAGAGGTGTCCTGAGGCATTCTGGTGTGGGCTGAGTTTTTAGGGCAGCAATTGGTTCTGGAAGAGGGAACACGTGAGGGAGGAAACATGAGGCGAATGCAGGAGTGGGTACTTAGTAGACTCTGGTTGAGAAAGATTCCAGGGGAGAGTGTAGAGTAGAATTCCTGAGAGGAAGAGTCTGGGTAGGGTGTATAGGAACAGCTTTGCTTACTATGAGCTCAAGGTGTGCCATTTGGGAGTCATTTAATGCAAAGGGCACATTGGGTAACTATTGTTAGGGTCCTAACTGCATTGAGTGTTATGGGTGATTCAAAGCAAAACTGTGTTACCCAAGGCACATGATAGCTTACTGTGGCACCGTTGTTATCAAGGCACCTTGGAACAAACACTGAGCGCGGTTATAATTTAGGTCACTTGCGAGCAAAACATCCTGGTAGACTTTGGTGTGACATCCGCTTGGCAGTTAATTGGATGCCATGGATAGATAGGGTCTTTGACAAGCAAGGTTTTGGCCATTTTCCAGAATGTGAGGGGGTCTGCATTGTAGGAATTTTGCTTAAAAGAGAGTTCCAGAGTTTTGCAATGACATTAGAGAAGGCCCATCCGTGGTGTCTCCTTAGGACCTATGGCAGGTCTTTACTAGTACGTTGTTGGTGGATCTCAACCTTCACGTTGGTTGGTGTGGGATGATCTTTCCTTGAATTAATACATGTCTACTTCCCTGTAGAATTCTACGGGTGATGCAGAGTGTTTTGAGGTGGACTCTTTTTTTATTGGTGGCGAGTGGAGTACTCTAAGTGCTGGTTTGATGTGTTCGCTCCCTTCGAGACCGAGAAGTGATTTCGCTCCCGTGGCTTGGATGCACTGGTGTTTCTTAGTAGGATAATCTGGCAAAGCGTTGAACTGGAGTAAATTTGGAGATGCCTGGAGCATCTTAAAGATGCTCATGTGCTATTGTGATTCACAAATAAGTGCTCAAGTGCATCTCAGAGATTCTGTAGGCATCTACATATTGATTCCAGTTTGAAACTCTATGTTTTTTGGCTCAGGTAGGAGGCAGCAGGTGCAGATCTGACTTCCCCAGGGGCAATTGTTTGTGAATCAGATCCATAAGGTTTTCTCACCAGTTACAATATCTTTAAAAGGTTCAGTGAGGAGCCTCACTTTAATTCTTGAGATGTTCAAATACATTTTCTATGCAATGTTGAAATATCAATTGTTTTTTTCTGAATGGGACTATCTTTTGTCTTTCAATCTGCAGAAAATGATGAGATCGTCCATTTTCCACATGTTCATCCTTAGCATGGTTGCCGTTGACGTCATTGTTGCTGCCAGTAACTATTACAAAGGGGAAACCTTTAAGAGGCACTACGACGAGTTTTACCTGGCAGAGGTGAGTACTCAAACATGTTCGTCAGTCAAACGGCACTTTTCTCTTTGTGGACAAACAGTTGCACAGTCACATGCCCCTTGCTCACTGCACTGGAAGTGGAGAAGGCAGTAGGCCCTTAGTTTATTGCTACGGCTGGAGACAGCGTAGTCTTCCGGCCCTTGGCACACTCTTGGCTCACTATGTGCCCCAGGGATCCACTCAAGCACAGCAGTGGTCTACTGTGTCCATATTTGTGTCCATATTTTGTCCTGGATCCTTTCCTTAGTTCAGCATATCATGAGAACATGAGGCATACCGGGGTGCTGTCTTTCTTTTGAGCCAGTAGCCTCAACGGGCTCCCGAGACTGAGACATGGTCATGTGGCCTACTGTTCAGTGAGGGGCGTGATCGAAATGGCAGTGCTGATCAGGTAGGGGGGTGGCCTGAAGTGTTGGGCTCATGTATACTGTGGATTCTGCTTGCTGTGTGCCCGGCTTGTGCTGCAGTGGGCTGCATGGCCGGTCGGCCATGCAACACGGAGAGCCCTTTTAGTCACCTTATCGATGGGAAGAGGATTAAGCCATGGCTATGGTACAGTTTGAAGCCCGACCACACACGGGCCAAGTTGCAGTTAGTCTCTCACTGGCTGAAGGGGCCAGTCGGTGCAGGTGATCATAGCCTCTCTCTGAGATGTGGGTGCACCTTAACATGGTTTTCTGATAGACAGCGTATGAACCCTAGGGACGCTCAGCTTCACCCCACTCATGATGTCCAAAAAGGCAGAAACACATGTCTGGGATCGCTTTTGGTGTTCTTGTTCAGAGCAGAACTGCCTAACATCTTGGTGCTGGACTGCTCTTGTGGAGGGACCACACTGATATGCAAATAGGGGTTGCCTCCTCTTTAGAAGGTATGGTGCACTAAAACCTGATTGTAGAGCTCCTTGAGCGGGAGCCTTCCCAGAAAACAGGTCATCTGGCTGTGTTCATTCTCAGTAGAGCGTCTCCCAAAAGTTTGCAATGAATAGACCATGGGCTACTGAGTATGCATGCATTGCACATCTTCCAGGTTTGAGTATGAGTTCCGTCTGCCAAGTATGCATTTAATGCAATTTACTATTTAACACATGTTCACTTAATGTGCATGTGAAGCACTGCAGAGCCCACAGTTGCTGTCAGTGCTCTAAGGATAGGTAGCTATGATATGATATGATATGATATCATATGATAGTTAATTTATATTGTGCCTATGCACAATGTGTTTCAAAGCGCTTCAAGGCAAGGGAGGGAACAAGGGAAAATACAATGATATTCTTACAGGCCATGAACAGTAAGGATGTGAAATTAACTATCATACTCGGCCTGACGACATTCAGATAGTGCAAGAGCTAAGACATAGATAAGGAAGAGAGGGGGAGAGTGGGAAGGAAATGGAAACAGACAGGCGACTACCGTACTAGGCCTGACGACATTTCTGGTGGAGAGGGGTGCAGAAAGGGAGGGGAGGAACAAAACAAGTGACTATTGTACTAGGCCTGATGACATTTCAGATAGTACTGGAGGGAGAAGGGGGGAAACAGTAAGGGGGTGCAGGAGCGACAGAGGCCGCTATCATACTAGGTCCAGGGACAATTCTGATAGAGTAAGTGCATAGAAGAAAGTAAGGGGCGGAGGGGAGGAGATACGAAAAGGGAGAGGGGAGAAGAGAACAGAGAGGGGCTGAGAATGTACATGCTCCATCCTTTAGTGCAGCGTCCCCATTACTTGACGTAACCCACGTCAAATGTAAGTCTTTTTCCCACCAACCAAATGTCCACTGACATACAACATTGCACAGCATAACACTAACTATAATGTCACAGTACTAGTTATCTCTGCCAAAATGGTCATGTGCATGCAAATGTAAATGTACAATGGTATATGTGAAGTAATGCAATGTGCTGTTTGTCGTATATGATCCGAGTAAGGTTTGCTGAACTCCTACACAATCTAACACACATTGTGGTAATGGCAACTAGGTGCTATGCAAATAACACATAATATAATACTAAGTCATGGTTTGGTTTAGTCATTGTACCCATGGGATAAGCCACAGCAGAGTTTCATGACTGTACATGATATGATATGATAGTTTATTTATTTAGCGCCTATACACAATATGTTTCAAAGCGCTTCAAGGCAAGGGAGGGAACAAGGGAAAATACAATGGCATTCTTACAGGCCATGAACAGTAAGGATGTGAAATTAACTATCATACTCGGCCTGACGACATTCAGATAGTGCAAGAGCTAAGACATAGAAAAGGAAGGGAGGGGGAGAGTTGGAAGGAAATGGAAACAGACAGGCGACTACCGTACTAGGCCTGACGACATTTCTGGTAGAGCCAGAGAAAAACAAAAGGTGAGGGAGAAGGGTGCAGAAAGGGAGGGGAGGTTAGGTAGGTACCGCTGGTGAGATAGCCCAGCGGGTTGAGTGCTCGCTGCTGCAATCTGAGCGTGATCTGCAGGTCGCAGGTTCGAATCCCGGCAAGGCCAACTCAGCCTTTCATCCTTCCGAGGTCGATAAATGAGTACCAATTTTGGTTGGGTGATATTGTATGTAAATATGTGCTCTGTAAAGCGCTTTGGATTAAGGCGCTTTATAAATAACACATCATTATCATTAACAAAAGAAGTGACTATCGTACCAGGCCTGACAACATTTCTGATAGTGCTGAAGGCGGGGGTGGGGGGAATGGAAGGTGAGGAGCTAGGAGGCAGACATGGGGCCTCATTACACGGATGGCGGAGAACCATGGCGCTATTAGCGCCATGGTTCATGCCGGTAAAATACCAGCACCACCTTGGCGGAAAGGGGAATTACCACCCCATTCCAAGGTTGGCGGGCGGTAATTCCCTCTTCCCCATTGCCATCTTTGCCCCATAGGGCTCAATGGGAATGGGGAAGGCGTTAATTACGGTACCGCAAATTGCGGTACCGTAATTAGCTCCCCGGGTCCCTTTGCGGGTTGGTTTTTAACGCCTGCAAAAAGCAGGCGTTAAATCCCCCAACCCGCAAAGGGACCTCGTAGTAAGGCGGTAAGGATTTAACGGTACCGATATTTTACCGGTACCGGTAAATCCTTACCGCCATCCGTGTAATGAGGCCCATGGTTGTTATCATACTAGTTGCAGGGACAATTCTGATAGAGTAAGTGCATAGAAGAAAGTAAGGGGCGGAGATAGGAAAAGGGAGAAGGGAGAGGAGGAGAGAACAGAGAGTAAGCAGTCAAAAAGAGTGGAGAAGCAAGAGGGGAGAGCGAATACAATTGCAGAAGTCAGTAGTAACACATTAGGTTGCAAGCCAGGATACAAGATGAAGATGGGAACAGCATGATTCAGGGCCACTATGAGTACAAGATGCAAAGGAGGTCCAGCATGAGAGTTGAGAAAGGTTGACGCACCGTGAATGAATGAAGTCCATAAAAGTCAAATCCAGCATTAGCCACAAGACGCTGATGGTAAAACCAGAATGTATCAGGACAGACTCCTGAAGAAGTAGGCTGGAGGCGGGGAGAGCAGCAGAATCAAGCAAAACAGGCAACCCCTGTGTGCGAGAAAGGGGGGCACACGGGAACATCACGGGGGCGGGTGGGGATGGCCTGTGGCGACAGAGGGAGTAAACACATGTTGGTGCATGCTTACCTGCTGTCTGAGCAGGGGGTCGGGTCCTGGATCTGAACAGGTCCAAACAGGAATTGCCCTTTTCTTTGTCTGCCCTTCACTTCAAATGCCCGGACGAGAGATGCCCTTGATCTAAGAATTAATAGCAGGAAGGAAGAGGCAGGGCTAAGAAGGTGGGTGGTGCTTAGGCCAGGTGACCTAGATCCACTTGCACCTCCTACCCATCTGCAAAGGAAAAGAGGCTGGAGGGCTCCTTAAGAAGGGAAAAAGAGCGGCAACCAGGAAGGCACCACGTGGGCTGGGCCTGCTAAGTGGGGGAAAAGAGCAGAAACCAGGAAGGCACCAGGTGGGCGGGGCTTAGGCCAGGTGACCTATATCCACTTGCACCTGCTCCCCATCTGCAAAGGAAAAGAGGCTGGAGGGCTCCTTAAGTAGGGAAAAAGACTGGCAACCAGGAAGGCACCAGTTGGGCAGGACTTGCTAAGTGGGGAAAAAGAGCAGCAACTAGGAGGGCACCAGGGGGGGCTTAGGCCAGGTGACCTGTATCCACTTGCACCTGCTCCCCATCTGCAAATGAAAAGAGGCTGAGGGCTCCTTAAGTAGGGAAAAAGAGTAGCAACCAGGAAAGCACTGGGTGAGCAGGGCTTGCTAAGTGGTGAAAAAGAGCAGCAACCAGGAAGGCACCAGATGGGCATGGTTTAGGCCAGGTGACCTAGATCCACTTGCACCTGCTACCCATCTGCAAAGCAAAAGAGGCTGGAGGGCTCCTTGAGAAGGGAAAAAGAGCGCCAACCGGGAAGTCACCAGGTGGGCTGGGCTTGCTAAGTGGGGGAAAAGAGCAGCAACCAGGAATGCACCAAGTGGGCGGGGCTTGGCCAGGTGACCTAGATCCAATTGCACCTGCTCCCCATCTGCAAAGGAAAAGAGGCTGGAAGGCTCCTTAAGTAGGGAAAAAGACTGGCAACCAGGAAGGCACCAGGTCGGCGGGACTTGCTAAATGGGGAAAAAGAGTGGCAACGAGGAAGGCACCAGGGGGGCAGGGCTTAGGCCAGGGGACCAAGATCCACCTGCTCCCCATCTGCAAAGGAAAAGATGCTGGAGGGCTCCTTAAGTAGGGAAAAAGAGCAGCAACCAGGAAGGCACCACGTGGGCGGGGCTTGCTAAGTGGGGAAAACGAGTGGCAACCAGGAAGGCACCAGGTGGGTGGGGCTTAGGCCAGGGGACCTAGATCCACTCGCATCAAATCAAAGCCAAAGGAGTTCTTTTGATAGGCTCATAGATCACCAAGTCGAATTGCAATACTCTTTTAAGCTATGTTATGGATCCTTTGAGATTCATTACAAGTATGGTGGAGTGGGAACAAATTGGCAACAACAGAATTACTGCCAATGTTCCCTCTCTGCCATACTACGAGTGTGGCCCTAGAATCGAGGATTTACCTCAAGCATCATGCTGGACGTTAATCCTCCTACTCTCCGCCGAACAATCAGCAAAGTCGGCAGAATTACCACTACGGTAATGCTGCCAAAAAACCCTGTTTGAGTCCTATAAGAGCCGGCAGTATACCGGCAAATGTAGTAACCGTTTCCGGCACCCGGTCTAGCAGCATTGCTGCCGGATTACAGGTGCTGCAGTGATGGTGTAAATCCCCTTCATGAAGTCCCATAGGACTCTATGAGGGGATTTGCCATCATTACCGGCACTGGCATTACTGGTGCCGGTAATGAGGGCTTTCCTTTGCCAGTAGGGCACCTGGCTTACCTAATGCCTTGGTTAGTTAAATGCAATACAATTTTAGAACATCAAGGAACATGCAGATTCCTGTTTAGCAAGCCTGGACTACTGCAATGCACCAAGGGCAGCCCTTAGGTCATGACATTTATTTTCACTGTTGATTGATTGATTGATTGATTGTTTGTTTATTATGCGCTTATACACAAGTGTTTCAAAGTGCAACCATGCATGGGAGGGGAAGACATAGGGAACACAAGGCAAACAATCTTCCAAGGCATGGTACATTCAGATTATGCAGGTGAACAGAAACAGGAAGTGCATGTGGGGGTCAAGGGGCAACAAGGACCAAGAGCACCCAGTCCCATCAGAACCGGGGTTAAGTGCAGAGAAATACCACTCCCATGTGTCGTAAACGAAGTAGCAGTTCAAATAGGATGAAGTGGATTTTCCTTTCTCACAGATACCGGGGCAAGGAGGTCATCAATAAAAGAAAACGGATGCCCATTATCGAACAGGGAATTGGACACACAAGGCTTTTCGGGGACAGTTCAAACTGTTCCTCTAACAAAAGATTTACCACTGACGATAGGGGTGCAACACATTGTAGTGCCATTATTGCATTTAAAGGACACACCCATCAACATACTAGGAAAATATTTGTTAAGCAAATTGAATGCCACATTCTCGTTTTTCAGAGAAAGGGATGGTGTGCACTACAGCTGGGATGTACCCAGCCAGAGTGGCAGTGTTGATACAAGCATACTATCAATACAGCATGTTAAGAGGGATACCTACACACGCCGAGGTGTTCTTGTATGGTGTGCAAGTACTGTTAGGATGGGTGTATTGTAGGGGTGTTGGAATCTAAGCGTGAAGTTTAATACTCTCCACAACAGGACTATATTGTGTAGAGAGCCAACGGCGATGGACATTTCCTCTGGGCAATCATAGGAACGTTGGCTCTCCTTAGGGAAGGGAAGGGATTGGGATAGAAGGGGTGGATTGTATGCTGTTGGGGTTAGGAGTTTAATTTAGGGGAGTTAATAAGGTGCGGAAGGGGAAAGGAGGGGTGGGATCTGCCTGTGGGAAGTGGTGGAGAAGAGTATAGGTGCAACTAAACGGGACATGTGTAATACTTAACTCCAATGGCAATAGTTAAAATCGTGTCTTATAATGTGAGAGGCATGAACACACCAGTTATGAGGAAGAAGTTAGAGAGATATGTGAAAGGGGAGAAACATGATATCCTAATGTACCAAGAGACCCACATCCGGAAAATGGATAAAGGGAAACTTAGGCTAAAAGGCTACTCCAATCTATATCAGGCTAATGTGGTAGACAAAATGGCAGAGGTGTTAATTACAATAGGTGATAGAATAAGGGTACAAGTCCTGGACACAAGGATGGATGCGGGAGGGAGATCGATCTTTCTTAACATAACACTTGGGCCCCGGACTTACACATTGGCAAATAAGGGAAAGGACGGATTCTTAAGAGGGGCGCTTTCACGATTTGCCATAGAAAGTTCATATTAGATAGCCCTGCCACCTTTGCATAAGCGTTGCCAATGTGAGAACATACCTACTTATTTTACATTCGTGATAGGAATAATGAAAGTCACAGGGGTGTGGTGGTGCTCTCCTTGTGGGCTAAGCATGTAAAGAATGTCTACTTTGTAAATAAGAGAATCTAAGATACAGACGCGACATGGTGGCAAAGCAATGCCGTAGGCTTCTCACTATGGACTACCTTCAAAGCTAAATACCTACTTAGGAATATTAAGGCACATGTGGACTGCTAGTGGACAGGGCATGGAGGACTTCTGAAATTAGATTCTGTCAAATTAGAAATGCAGCAGAACATCATCTTCCTTATTGACAATTCACACCTCGAAAGATTACACACAAGGCAGTCCACTTCAGGAGACATGACAAGCAAAACATTTTCTAGATTTAAAGTTCGGTTTCTGTTAAGCATTCAACTTCTACTTTCCAGGAATCCTATCCTGTCCAAAAACGTGTTTCACAAAGGCAACTCAAGCCCTAATCATCCAGGGACCGATTTGTATAACTCTCATTACCTAGTCTTTCCGCTAAAAATCTCAATGTGCTGAGGATGGTACAGAGTGCCAATGCTATGGAAATCAAAAGAGGAAAAGGCTCAGACAAAGGGTTTCTATTAAAACAAAAGAAAACGTTCCCTGCTGCCAGTCATCAGTCGATGGCCACACTCTAAAGCATGGGGACTCACTAGCAGTACAAGCGTAGCGCACCATGGGAGGATAGCAGCATACCTAATGAATATACAAATGCCCTCCCATGATGATCCATCAAATGCAAATTTACCTCATGAATATTTATTGCAGGGATGCGGAAAGCATGACTGGAATCGGTCCTTGAGGACATTCAACGTGTAGCCTTGCTTGGAAACAATACGGTATAGCACACACACACACCGCTTTACTGATCTGTCTCACCCAACATTTGAGTTAGAGTCCTTACATCCATGCAGATCCGAACACCAGAAACACTGTATGTATCAGAGGCCGTATGAGCAGGTCTAGCACTCTCCGATAGCACATTGATTCTATCACACAACCTTGTGCCGGGCAGAGAAACAGCCCACTGGACATATAACATCTCTTGCATCTGAGACCAGAGCAGATCGGCATTTAAGATGGGTCCTTGGTATAATACTAAGTGTGGTAGTGCTTTTGGAGCCTAAACTTATCATTTGATGTCATGGTTGAAATGTCTTATCAAGATTGTTTACCAAATGCAAATGATTAAAGTAAGGTGTTCCCAAACATTCCTATGAAACTCAAATGGATGAACTGTGCCTCTGAAGTCCATAATCCTTAAACATTGCTGTTATCAACAATCTCAAGCCCTCCCATATATGATATGATATGATATGATATGGCATTTATAACACGCCTATACACAAGTGATCCCTCGCATGACCTACTTTGGAAACACTCAATGCACACAGTTTCCATCGATGCAGTTGACATGCTGACAGTGCCATATTACGGGCAGATGGCTGCTTTATACATAGCATATCAACTGAACAGTAGTTGTCTCTGGCCAACTGCATCTTGCATTCAAAGTCCCCAGGGTAAACTCGGTCAGGATTTATCTCCTCCCACTCTAGAAAGAGGACACCAAAGTAAGACAGTTATTGATTTCAAGAACAATGAACAAAATAAGCTGCAGCTGGGGTCCTCATTTCATATTCATTTTCAAACACTTTAAGTTGTGTTATGTTACCTGACAGGATAATCTGTAGATGCCTGGTGGCATCCACCATGGAGGCTGGGGACTGCCTAGTCTGGTAGGCAGGCAGTGTGGGGAAAGAGCAATATCCAGAAGAGAAACATGAAAAACGCTCTGACCAAGGGCAGGGCAAGACTTCCAACACTGCGACAAAAGGAAGGCCACCCGTGGATTAACGTGGTACAAGGACAGTGCAGAGCACTGGAAGTGGAAGGCAGAAAAGGAACGACAGTAGAGTACTGGAGCATTGCTAAGAAGCAGGGAAGGCAAGAAGGCGAGAAGGGAGCAGAAGAACCAGCACAAGGGAAACAATACAGCAAGGAACAGGGAAACAATACAGCAAGGAACAAGAGTGTCACTATATCAGGCAGCACAACAGAAGCGACTGTGACTTCCAATTTACCTGGCATAGGTTTGAGAGTGAGCTATGGCCTTCACTGTTTTTGGTGGTTGAGGTAGCCATTTTGAATTTTGATTGTTTTATTAGGAAAATCTGACCGGCATTCCTAAAGAAGGGACAGCAATCCGAAACACGTTGAGAGATATTCTGAGGGCTATCTCAGAATACATGTCTGGACAACTATTGAATCCCTATGAAGATATTTAAGAGCAATATCTTAGAAATTGAATCTTCTGATTACTGTGGTTATACGATGTAAAAATGTGATACGAATAGAACAATCTTCTCTTAGTGATGTACAAAGCTGTTTAACCTATTGGCGAGGTTGAGAACAAACCATGGTTGACTCTATACATTTTGGTTTATGCAATCTGAGAGCAAAGTGACTTAACTTTGACAGTGGGAATGAAGAAAGAAATATTGAAATTACACATATGTTGAACTATTATTGCATTAATACATATGAATATGGTATAAAACAATTGAGGAATTCTTAGGAAGGGCATACATACCCGTACGTTTTTTGTTATGAAAGAGGAATTTAAGTGTGGTTGTTTCAATTGAGGTCAGTTAAGCGTGACTGACATATTCTACATGGATCAGAACATTCTTTAGATTTATTTTCTGAAGTGTGATCCAGCACATCAATAATCTATACAGAACAAGCGTGCACCCCCAGAATTATTTTTGTTGACTTTCTTTCACTTTCCCTATGACAGAAAACCAGAAGGTGTGCCATGTGCATGCAGGAACACCAAACAGTGTTCTCTCGCACCGGCTCCTCATCAGCGTGACGGATTGCCAATTGGCGAGGGTGTAGAAGGCATTACGTTTTGGATTTTTCTTAAATTATTAAAATGATACAGGTAATTCCATCTCTGAAAGGGGAACCTGTCAATCAGATTCCCCTTTCATAAACTCCATGACAAAAGCATAGTGTTCACCTGTGCCCTTCTGCATCAGTATCCCGATCTGCAGCGCCCGCTCGCAAATGGCACAGAGTAGGGTCAGAGGTCACAGGTGCCCATTTGACAGCTGGAAAGACAGCCAAGTCTCTGCAGCACAGGGGCTGTATGTAAGATATGAAACCCAGTTCTAGAAATGACACAGGTAGTATAGCACGGTGCCAACGTAGGATGCAGAGTGACACAGGTTTGAATCCCAGGTCTGTGCTTAGAAACCTCTTCGGTATTAAGCAGGTTACAAAAAAGATTTGAATAATATAATTATAATAAAATAACTCTGAATATTTTGTCTTGGTGGCACGTACAACTTTAAATATAAGCCATACCTGAGTTTAGGAATGGTGCCCAACATCTCTCATGGTTATCTAAGCCATATCAATTTGAAATCACACCTATGTCAGCTCTGTGAGCCCAGTAGACCTGTGGAAGGTTTTTTTGCATTCTCTCCTAGTCAGGCTGTCTTTCATGCTACTATCAAGACAGTAACTTTGGGGTTTGCCTATCTTTGTTCATTTTTGAGGGCGGGTAACACCAGCCATCGAACTGACCCTGGACCTGTTTATCTGTTTAGACCAATACGTCTTGTGAAATAATAAAATGGTTACTATCTAGTAACAGACCTTTTGACTGTGCAATGGCAGGAAGTCTCTGATCTGAGAAAACAAATTATTTGACATTGATTGTTAACAGTTAGAATCCATGAGTCACTTTAATGGTAACCCCCATCACATGAAATATAGTGGTTTTAATTGTTTTGATGTTTTTCACTGAAGATTTTATTTGTCCAAATATGTGAATAAAGTTGATATATTTGTAGATATTAATGTATTGGCAGAAGTGGTGTTTGACAAATTGTGGAGCAGAACAGGCAACTGGAGGGCTACTCCCATTAGGAGCATTTTATGTGTTCAATTTCACTTGGATTGTCTTGATGTGGGCGTAAGAAGGAGTAATGGAGGAGACAGAGCAGAGGTGGGGCCACCATAAGTGGTGATGCCTACCTCCAAACTAGGCGGAAGCCTGACCCTTGGCAGGTGGAAGACAATGGCTCCTTTACGGTTAAGCCCACTGGCTGGGCACAGAGAGTCACAAGCATCGTGTCAGCGTAGTCTTCTTCCCACCACCAGATGCCATGAGTACTGCTTGCCTAGCACAGGCAAAGGTCAAACCTACTGGACAGATGGAATGAAAATCCAGCACAATGCTTCCGAGCAACGTCCAATGTATTGAACGATTAAAGTTCAATGGCTCATCAAAATTCAATTCGATTGTAGCTATCCAAAGAAATTAGAACACGAGCATCAACTGCAATGTGAAGCAGAATATGTGTTGTACAGGACCCAATATAGTCTTAATATCATATGCCTAACCATCAATGGACGTATGCACATTTTGTGACACTGCTTTGGCATCTGGCAATGACTCTTGAAGATAGAGTGCTAGACGCCTTCTTTTATGGTGTAGATTGCCAAGCCTGATGTTGCCTTTTCACTGCTTTGCCTGGCATCAACATAATGTTAAAGAAGCCCTGGGTCCGTTAAGGAGTACGTGGAGTACAGGTCCTTAGGCTAGCTCAGCGTATTAAGCACTTGCTTGGAGAACTCTGTGCTCGCTGTGGACACAGGTTTGAATCCCAGCAGGGTCGATTCAATCTGTCATACTTTAATAGTTAACTCCTTAAGTGCTAAGGATGAGTTTGCTCGTCCTATTTGCATAGACTTGCATAGAGCTCAGCATTTAAGTGGTTAATAAACTGAGAATCATGGCGTTGGCTAATGATAACAACTATCATTACTGTGCTTAGCAGCAGGAGCAAATTGGAATGAGTACTATAAAAAGGTAATATTATTAATAGATTATAGCACAGGTGCAATGTGCTGGTCTTGCAAGCAAGACCACGCAGAGCAGCAGAGGTTCGAATCCCAGATCTGCGCTTAGAAACCAAACTCAGGTATGGTAATAGGCTTGTTATATAAAAAAAAGAAAAAGAAATCATCATGTTCTGATTTATTTAATGATTAAATAGTTAAGCATATTTACTCGCATGCCTACTTATTGATCAGTCATGTACGATTCTGGCGGTTAGGTCTACGTGAGTCGTTTAGTGACTCGTTCCAATGATTGGCTGCCTCTTCTTCTTCTAGGTTGCCTTCACCTTTCTGTTTGACTTGGAGGCTCTTCTGAAGATCTGGTGTCTGGGATTCACTGGCTACATCAGCTCATCGCTTCACAAGTTTGAGCTCCTGCTGGTCGTCGGAACAACCCTACACATTTATCCCGATCTCTACCACTCCCAGTTCACCTACTTCCAGGTACTGTGCCGGGACTGTCAAAATGTCCTGCGTTACTTGGGATGTACTGTAAGGTGGTCACTGGTAACATGAAACTCTAACTGTAACAGACATGTTTCAGAATGTTTTATTAGCTGGACTTTTACAATAAGACCTGGAATGCTGATTTGTGTTTTTTTTTAAATATTTATTTATTGTTCTGGGGCTAGTGCCTGCCATTGGACAATATATATGGTCAATTACTCAAATACTGATACTTTTTACAAGTTTATTACACATTTTTTTAAAAAAAGACTGACCTAATCATAAAATAGCATACTCAACATATGTCATGATATCATCTTCCATAATCTTTACTTCAGGATACAAAAAGGCAGGTGGGATGTATGCCCCCACAGGTAAAGGGCCAACTAGGTCAATAAGTGCCTAACTGAAGGACTGCCACTGAACAAAAAGCTATATATATATATATATATATATATATATATATATATATATATATATATATATATACATGTATTAGGAAAGTTCATTTGAACCAAGTCACACATTCCACAACGCCACCTAGTAGCCATCACTGGAAGTTCACCTCCAGTTCTGATCCACAACAGCAAGGCATTGGGGTTATGCAAATTAACTTCCAATGATGGCTACTAGGTGGCGTTGTGGAATGTTTGACTTGGCTCAAATGGACTTTCCTACTTTTACATTTCAGGTGAAAGGGTTTTTTCAAAACCTTTTCAACCCAACATAACTTTCTTGGTGTCATATATAATTCCCAGTAATAATTACACAGGTACGCCTGTGCAAGGACCTGAACTGACCTATGCAAAGTGACATTTTGACCCGCCTTTTGTTGGCAATAGGGCCTGGTTTGCTGATTGAACTGCTAGTCTGATTCACACCTGCTGCCGGCTCCTGATGTGGGTGCCTAGTATCGGGCCCCAGATCAGGAGACAATGGTTTGGCATCACCCATGGCAAAATCAGCCTGCAATTTCAAGAAAATATGGGCGAGTCGATTCCTAATTTCAGTATCAGGCACAGAGTTTGATGGCAATTAATTTACTCCCGTACCATAATGACTCACACAGAAAGGTAGATATTTTAGTGCTGATATTTTCCTGAAGGATTCTCCTCACAATGTTCTTTATTCAACATCTCCACTAGACCTCATATGATGTCATGCTCTATCCATTTCCCTCTACAATAATTTATTTTTCTACAAAAAGATCACCTTGTCTTTCATCTTACTTATTCGTGGTAAAATACTATCTTCACACATTGTTTCGTTTTTAGTTGCGGCTGAACGAGCTATGGATCTCTTGCAGATCTATTGCATACTAATATTTCATGGAATGTGCTGTCAACCAGCAGCTCAGCAGACCATAAAGTGTTTCTGATTGGTCTATTGCATCATGGTTTTCCCTTCTGACTTCACCATATATTCTTGGCTTTCTAATTGGTTCATGAACTTTGCACGGTGTGTGCACCTACATGCGGCTAGAGTACCTTTTCTTTTCATTTTGGCGAGAGATGAGGCGGAGGGCAGGCTGATGCAAGATTGATTTGGATACAGCAACACCAGTTGTGGCAGGGGCAAATGTCTGTCACACTGAAAGCCGCTGCTTTTCATCCCGTTTCGGCCCGGACCACCACAGCGACCGCCTGGGGTGCCACATTAGCCCGCTTGCAACGCCAGCTCGGCGGAGTCTTTCAAACACCCCCCCCCCCCGACCCTAGCTAGCTGGGTGGGTGAAGTTATGGCAGGCACCCTATTGCAATGAAATGTGTCCCAATCGCACGCTGCTGCTGGGCGCGGCAGCGGGAGAGTGGGGTGCTTTTGTTGGAATAGAGCATGCCGGTCAGACCAGTATGCGGCAGCAGCTCCGTGCTGGTTTGACAGCGGCGCTGCATTGAAGTACATAACACTCGGCATCTGCACTTAAATAGATCAAAAACGAATTTGGCGCCCCCCAAAGGGACCCCGAGTGGGGTTCACGGGGGAACGAGTGGGCATGCCAAGTGAGCACTTCCAGAGATAAGGCTAGGCCTGCTGCTATTAAAAGTCAATTTACACTGCTACTAGGGCTCAGTGTGCACAGGCAGTTCGATTGTGTGCGATCAAAAATCTTCTGCTGATTGGATGCAGACGCATTTGGCTGGCAGTAATGCTGCCCCCAAGATAGGGTATGGGTGGGATTGTTTTTTATTACCTGAGGCTAATCTACATCTGCCTCTCCACAGGGCACTGGCCTGTATCCACACCTGCTCCAGCTGTGAGTCCTTTCACACTCTGACGCCAACCTGAGCAACTTTTAATGCGAGTCTAGGGCAGGGGTGGACTGGGCACCAAAAGAGGCTCTGGAAATAATGTTCAAAGTGGACCCACATTACACATTTTCGGGCAGTCCAATCCTTTTCCTATGAGAAAATGTGGAAATAAAATAGGTTACCACACAAAAGAGGTCCAGGGTGCAGAGGCCCACCGGGAAATGTCAAGAGTTCCATATAGGGCGGTCCATCCATGGCCTAGGGCCGGGGCACTCAGTAAAACTATTATGTTAGCTAGAAGGACCTGTCCCCGGAAGCCGTCTGCCTAGGACAGGGTACCTGGCAGACTGTGTTGACCCTGTCAGTGTATGCATCTATTAATGTGTGTAATAAAGCACAGGCCTAACATGAAAGCATAGGAGCAATGTACAGGGTGGCAGTGATATAATACAACACAGAGCTTTGGTGAAGTGGACTCTGTGGGTGACACTCAGAGGTACAATAGCTGATTACTCTGGTGCTACGTCACTAGCCGAGGAAATGTTAAAACAGTAAGGTTACACTGAAATGTACGTGTTGGAGCCATGCAGATGTCTGTTGGGAGGGGCAGCGCGTAATGGGAGAACGTCTGTTTTCTCTTGGCAACATTTGTTGGTTTCCAATGTCTATATGATATGGCTTCTGGAATTGTGCTGACCCCTGAAAAATTGTTAGCTATGTATCTAGGAAATGTGGAACATGGGAGGATAGCTCCGGGGCAACGTGCTCGCCTTGGAAGCAAGACGACAAGGAGCAACACAGGTTCGATCCCCGGGTCCGCGCGCCTTATAAATAACTTTTCACATCACAGGAGACAGCCTTAAATGTAATGCAGGCTGTTATCAACAGCCAGTGTCGCTCCCTGAGCATTTAAGTGTGTGTGTATGTATCTATGCATGGGATTTACAAGCGGAATGGAAATGGAAAGATGGAAGGCGCTATCGAGGGGAAGAACTAGTGTTGGGTGATCAGAGAATTGTGAGACGTTCTTTGAAGAGCAGGGTCTTCAGGTCCTTCCTGAAGTGCCGTTTAAGGGGCAGGGGGCGCGGGGTGGGAGGGGGCAGATCTTTGGTAACTTGTTCCAGAAACAGGGTGCATAGCAGAAGCAAATACCTGTTTCTTTTTTTTCCAGCTTGCACTTCTTTCGTTGTAGTCTGATGAAGTTGTGGCTTGTGGTGTGCGTTGGCCTCTGCACGGGGTGAGATTCTGGGCCAGGTAGAGTGGTGCTTTGTCTATGGCTGCTCTGTAGGCGGTGCAGGCTGTCTTGGACATGATCTTTGCTTGAAGGGGCACCTGGTACAACTCCTTAAGGATGAGGATGATATGAGCAAATTCTCTGAGGCAGGTGAAAATGCATTCTGCAGCATGTTCGGTGGATTTCAGAGGGTTCAAGGCAGAACCTCGAAGCACTGCGAGTAGGTTGTTGCCACCATCCATGTGGACAATCATAAGGGCTTCGACAACTGTTCTGAAAGTCAGGGCAAGGAAGAAAGACTTGAATTTGCAGAGGAGCGCATGCTGGTATAATGCTGTTTGGCTCTTCTTGGCAGGGTCGGTTTTTAATGTCACAAATGATGGTAAAGCCAACATATGTTGCACCGTGTGAGAATAGAGACATTCATTGTAAAGCTTCATACCTTTGAGCATGGGTATGACAGCTTTGGATTTTTTGATGTGAGCGAATAGCCTTGCTGCAGAATGTTGTACTGCTGTGCGTGGTGCAACAGCGGTAGCCCTGACACCCAACATTAGTATGTTCGTCCTGTGTAGGTGTCACAGTCCTAGAGACTTTCATTGGTCCTGAAGACAGTGGTTGGTAGAAAGGGTTTTATGCTGAATAGGAGCAAAAGTTGATTCCTGGCGTGTGGGTCTTTTTGGTGATATGCTGCTTGAATCATAGGTTGCAGTTGATGGTAAACATCAAAGATTGTTTGCTCTGGGTTAGCTTTGCAAGAACCCATTAGTATGAATGACAGATAGCCATCATTGAATCAGGGGTTGTTCAGCTTGCTTGCAGAGGAGCACGACATCAGTCTGTTTTCAGATGAGATTCAGGTGTGTGCTTCTCAGCCATGCTTGATTAGTGCTAGGCACGATTTTTGCTGGGAGATCTGTTCTATATGGTTGAATTGTAGATACTCAGTGCTGTCAGTGTATTTGTGTATTGATACGTCACAGTCCTCCAGGAGAGCACTTAGAGGCTCCAATTAGAGATGAAATGTAATCGGTAACAAGATAGACCATTGTGCAGCAGCGCACATAACTGTCTAGTGTTACTATTTGAATTCTCTGGTTTAGTTTAGTTTGTTTATTTGTATAGCGTAGCGGAACCCTGGGGTAACTGAACGCTTTATCATTAGGATCAGCAGTAGTTACAGAAGGTTGCACATACAGTGAGAGAGCAGATGAAACTATACAACGGATAGTGTGAGGGACGGGGTTACAAGGTGGTCCTTGACGAGGCATAAATTAGATACAGAGTACATGGTCACATCTTTGATACAAAGGAAATATTAGATGCTGTATAACTGGAAGCTAGGTGGCAAACCACTTACATACAGAGTTAGTTAACACCATGCATGTCACAAGAAGTGTGTGTGTGTTGTTGACAATCTCAGATGCTACAGAAAAGTGGCACAGGGCAAGGAGATATGAATCCCCTCTGTGCATGATGTGCAACGCAAGTTTGAAAAGCTGTATGGTTACTGTTTCGGTGCTGCATCTGGGTGCAAATCCAGATGTATAGACCGGTACCAGCCTGCATTGTTCTCTTGATGCTGCAATTGTAGGCCACAGGTTTTGCAATGATCCTCTTTCTCTAGAAATCAAAGGCTGGTGGTTTTATTTTTTAAATGTATTTTATATATTTATATACAGCAAGATACAATGCACTTTTGATCCTAAAAGAACGAGAAGCAGTGAACAATGCATGGGTGTACTTACCAAGATAAGAACAACCAACATTACACATTTTCAAGTGCAGGTAGGCAGTATGTCCAGCTAGGTTAGGGATGCAACCATGATGTATGAAGTGCTAGAGTGGAGGCAGAGAGAGTGAGGGACAGGGGCAGGTTAGAGGCAAGAGAAAAATGTTAACTAGAAGCCAGATGGGAGTTAGGTCAATAGGGTAACTCAGAGGTGTGAAGGTAGGATTCTAGTTTGGTTTTGAACAAATCGGTGTGTGGACTGTTTCTGAGAATTCCATGCAAGTGGAGCAAGAGGAGAAAAAGAGTGGACACCGTGGGAAGCTCAGGAAAGGCAAGGTAGTCAAGGAGGCAGAGCAGCGATTATGAGAAGGCTTGTAGAGTTGGATAGAGGAGGATACAAACAGTGATGTTGTTCAGTGGATAGATTTGGAACCAGGAGAAGACATTTAATCTGGCCCTATTTTGCATCGTCAGCCATCCAACTGATGAAGGTGTGAGGAAGTAGGTGTGAAGTGACAGCGTTCAAAAGAGAGTTCTGGTAGCAAAGTTAATGATGAATAGTAGGAGTAGTTATGCTTTTAAGATTAAATATTTTAAGGATCAGTCATATTAAGCTGTTTGGTGAGATGAGGGAAAGCTCTTCTTTGTCATTAACTCATTGACAATTGGAAGGGGGATTGATTTAATGATGGTGTCCAGTTTGAGGGTCATGGGGATGCTGGATATTTTAGTGTTCGGGATAGGCCCGAATTTTGAGCATACATGTACTTTCTTTGAAAGGGTCTGTTGGGCGGAGCATGTTAATGGCAGCCTACACATTGATATGCATCCTTACACAGGGTGTTCTTTACTTTATTCAGAAAATTCTTGTTTATTGAATTGCATTTCTAATTGATTGTGGAAATGGTTGTGTGTGTGTCTCTGTGTATGTGTGTGTATTTCGTGTGTGTATGTGTGTACACACCTATCAGCCTTGTCTGATTGTGTGTGTGTGCCTTTCATCCTTATTTTGTTGTCATCCATATCTGTGTGTGCTGCTGTTATCTGTGTTTGTGTGTGTGTGTGTGTGTGTGTGTGTATGTATGCGCGCGCACGCGCCTGTCATTCCCTTTCAGTGTGCACCTGCCGTAATGTCTCAGTGTGTTTGGGTGCCTTTCTAATTATGCTTGTGCGTGACTGTCATCTATGTGTGTGTGCATCTCTCATCCCTTCTGAACCTGTCGCTCCTGTGTGTGTGTATGCGTGTGGGGAAGAGTGTGTGTGTGCCTCTGCCATTTCTATCCAGATATGGGCACCTGTTATCCATGTCTCTGTGTCTGTGCATGTGTGTAGAGCAGTTAAGCCCACCAATGCATACATACTTGTATGGCAATGTGAGCGAGATTTGCCATTGCATGAATGACAATTCTTCTTAAATGTACAGTTCCAAAGTTGTTAATAGCATTGCCTTTAATTTATATCACCCCGTCAGAAACAAACACACATCATGAATGATAACTTTGATTTTCGCTATATGCAGGGATTATTATTGAGCACATATAAACATGTTTACTATTTTAAGAACTTTTGGGTGGTTGGGATGCACTGAGTGAGAGTGTACACTATCACATGGGCTACACATATTTTTCTAAAAAGAATTACTTTTGTTTTATACAGTTGTATAGCTGGTATTAGGGAAAATTGTCCACATTGTGAGTTCACCCTTTGTACTTGGGTTGCCAAGGTTAATACCTTTAGTCTCTAGTTTAGGATAAATAATTTCTTTGTAAACATCCCAGCAATATAAAATCCCACATAAATAATTGAAGAAAGAACATCAAAGCAAGATAGATTAATTTTCCATGTGAAATTGTTATTCTGGTTGGATGAAGATATTATTAGCACCTTTGTCTGTCTCTAGGTCATTTTTGTTAGCGCAGTTGTCAAGGACTGTTTAATGGTGCTGTAATTCAATGAGGGTAAAATCCATAGGCAAAATATAGTCAGCATAAACCAACCAGCCAAGCAGTGTGTCTCCTAATTTTGGGGGGAATGCTCTAATATCTTTGAAGGCCCCCCCAATATCGGTTATAAATAAATGAAATAATATTTTGATGCCAACAATCAGCCTTGTTTTCGGTCTCTAGAGGTTGAGATGAGAGATGACATTTGGTCATCAGTATTCAATCTGACTTGAATTGTTTTTTCTGTGTACAACTGCCTTAAGATGTCAATACAAAATAGGGGACATCCCCATTTTTCTAAGTTAGGTACAGTAATGATCGATTGACACAGTCGAAGGCCATTGCAAAGTGTAGAAATGATTAGTAGATTGGTTGGCATATCCTATCATTCTAGACTGTAGTAAGTGCACAGTAAAGCCCTTTCAAAGATGTACCCACACCCTTCATGAAGCCTGATGGATGGACATTGTAATTTGTTGAAGCATTAGCTGACCTATCCAGTTTCATTACAATAAAGCAAAGCTTGGGTTGTCCATAAGCGCGATTGGCCAATAATTGGAAGATAAAGATCTATTGTCCTTTTTATAAATAGGAATAACACAGTGTTCCAAGAGGGAGGGATGGTACAACACGATATTATATTGTTGAATAGCCAAATTAGGAATGTCAACCATAAGTATGAAGTATCTTTAAGGATAAAATTAGCCAAGCCACCCAGACTCGAGCTCAAGATCTTTTGCAGTTGTTAATTAGGTCAGTTATATCATCAATGTCATATTCGAGCTCCCAAGGTGGGTCTTCCCAGCTATTTGGTTGATAGGTGTTAATAGGGGCTGAAGATTATGTCTGATGTAAGGGATCTAGCCACTGCTTATCAGGAATATGGTTTATTTGGTGATCTGCTTGCGTATCAGCTTTTTGATTAATGAATCTCCAAAACGTAGAGGTATTCCTAGTCATTAGGGTAGACAACATGGCTTCAGAGTCCTTTTGAACCAAGCAGTTCGTATAGCTACCAAGCCAATTTATAAATGATAATTTCAATGTGGCCCTTATATATAGTAGTTCAGCACAGAGTTGGATACCTAGTGCCAATATATCACGTCATAACTCTCTTTTTTGACTATTCATTGGAGTCAAATATATGTTTAATAATAAATCCTGATCTACGGGACACATTGATCAGGTTTTAAAGGTCTACAAACACGCCAGCATAGTTTTCTAGTTTTAAAAGTTTGTCAAGTTCATTGTCGGCAAAATCTCTGCATTCTTCAGCCACCAGTTTTTTAAATCTTGTTTTAGAACAAATGTTCAAATGAAGTCTATTTACAGCCAAATCGCTCTCTAAATTAATGGTGAATTTGGTTCTATGGACTCGTTCACATCTTATCTCCCATTCCATACAGAGAGCTGAATCATCACTCTTATTCAAAGGTAAAACCTTGAAAAAGGAACATTTGTCAAACGTAGCATAGGATGCAAGCATGTAATCTAATATAGAGGACAAAGCTTCTGAAACCCAAGTCTTTTTTGCAGGACCATCCCCCTTAATATTCTCATTTAGTTTTAGGAGACCCCAGGTCTTCAGCAGAAACAGCCAGTCTGATCTGCGAAGGATGGCAGTATCAGAACCATGGGAAGGTGGCTTGGCTACATTATCATCTGATTTCCAACAATAGGAATTCAAATTCCAACTATTAGAATGCTATCCAAAGATACTGCTATCCTGAAATAACATTGGCAATACTTTTAAAGAGCTCAAATTGGTCTATTCCTGTGGAGTTCCAATAGACATTTATTATTAGCATAAAGGTCGGATCACTATACATAGTCACATCCCAAGCTAGTTTGACTACCTGGACAAAAGGATTAGGGTCACACCAACTATATGTGTTTAATCCCATCCCATTTCTAACACCCACTAGGAGACCACCATATGGGCACCCCTTTCCTGGCTGCATTTAAAATAAGGGAATAGCCGTCTAATAATGGCCTACTTTTTACCAAACTTCCTGTAAAATACATATATCATAAAACACTGTAAATGTGTTACTTATTTGAAGTAAATGTGAACAACCCTGTGTATTCCAAAATACAATTTTCAAGGGAAAATGTCTAAAGATGTCAATCATGTAGAACCCCTTTTTAACGTGTAGGTTACAGGACTCTTGCTAACCACGACCAGTCATGCACATTCTTTATGTTTCCAACTGGATTGCAACCCTCATAAGTAACCTTTCAGTATTTTCACAACACATTTGTAAGGATGGTGTTGTTTTTCCTGACTATAAAGAAGAGCGATGACAATTTCTTCATGTATATAGTAGGATAGAATCTGGATGGTTTGGTTTTTCTGTTATGTCATTTCCCATTGATAAAAGAGTTGGAACTGCATTTAGAATAGCTTCATCAAAAATCGTGGATTTGATATGCAGAATACATAGTCTGTTCTAGTTTCATCCATACATTCTACTTGCTCTATATCACCATACACCAAAGATCTCAGGTAAGGAATAGTTCAGAATCGTAACACAACGTTTGCTCTTTTCAGTGTTGCTTTATCTGAAGGAGATTGCACTCTCTCTAGAACAAGGCGTATTGATGTTGCAGAAACTGATTGTTCTCTCAAAGGACAGACTATTGAGTTGTTATTATTCCTGAGGTGTACAGATGCCAACTTGTTCCTTTTTTGTTCCACAGTTAAGAACTCTGTGTTGATTGGCTCAGGCAATTCTCTACAATTATTGAGTTACTGCATTGTTTAACTCTTCCAAATACTCAGGCAAAGTTACTTCATAAGAATATGTCGATAAATTATGTACCCGAGCTATATCATCTTCCTGATTATTTGCATGTTGAGGATTGTTAGAAATGTCATCCATAAAAAGTGGCAATATGCCTTCTACTGTCGGTGCATCGTGGTCGATAGTATCAATAGAAGTTTCCTTTATTTATTTTCTTCTATTTTTTCTTAACTTATGACATTTTGCTATTTTCCTCTTTTGTTTGCGAGAGTTGTACATTTTGCAAACATTTTCTTGGTCCACAGTTATTAATTGGTGTTATTTTTAAAAAATATTTTGTTCTGTGGTTTAGAGGGCACCTTTAGTTTCCTTCTCTGGTAAAAAAAAATCAAGTAGTTTAAATTGTCAGTCTGGTAGGAGGTTTCCTTGGGCACTTCATAAACAGTTTCCAAAGGATCGCAATCAGGCTGAACATAATTTATAGGCGGGACCTCCACTATTAAGAAATCCTCTAGTTGAGTCTCCGGGCGAGGGTCACAAATGATTGGAGAATGTATAGCAGGTCTCTCATTGGGGAACTGATTAAAAGCCAATATTTACCCTTTTCGGAATGAGATTTTTGGAGTTTACTGTATTTAATACCAATTTTTGATCTTTACTATTATCATTTATGTTTTCATATCGTCTAACAAGGGAATTTAATACAAAGTAAAAAGCTACAATCAAAGATGGGCCAGTGGAAGTCGCTGATGACATACGTCATGCAGATGTGGGGAGAAGAGGGGGTGACAGGTGGAGATGCTCCATTTTCTCTAGAGTCAGATCGAAAAGAAGGTGGCAGTTGGTTTTCTAAAAGGACAGAATCATCAAGCCAAATATTTCCGTTACTTATTTCATGTTGGTGTGTTTGTATGGATTCACTTATGACCACAACAGCATCCGATTGAGAAATACGTAGATGATCCGCCAAATTTATAACAATTTCCTTGGAACCGTCTTTAGTAGAAGCCATTGATTCATGTAGCATAGGCCCAGCGTCATGGGGGTTTCCTTGTTTAAAGAAAAATGCTATCATTTGGAATGATTCGCCTGTTTTCCACCGTATTCAAATCGGAAGAGGGTTTTTGTTTAAACAACCCTCATTCAGAAGTTCCGGTAAATCAATATCAGCATCTTCGATGGTGAGATTATCCACACACAACTCATGTATATCTGCATTGACCACCTTAGGTGCTATAGTTTTTATCACTGGGCTTCTGACTTTGCAGGCTTCCATCATTAACGCTGGCTCCACTAACATTAACAGATACTCATCGAACACTAAATTTGCTGAATTTATAAAATCATCATCGCCTGATTCGGTAAAAGCTGCGGACAACATTTTACGGTGCAAATTTTACATTTTGAGTGGAAGGCAATGTAACTCTGTTTATTAAGGCACACAGGGCTCACTTGAAGAATAAATCGACAAACACACAGCAAAGAACAATGAAGTAATGGCATAGTCCGTAAGCAGGGACAGCAGAGGACTGCTGAAGACTCCACCTACACAGACACACGTTTGAAGGTAAGCCCCACCTCCTTAGACGCCATTCATGTGAAGCCGTCAATTTACAAACTCACAAAGCCAGAGCTTCAGAAGAGAGATTTCCGTCCAACACTGCTGAAGAGTGCACTTAAACAGTCGCCCTGCCAGTATTTATACTGATCATTGTGAGGATGGTAACTGTGCGTTTCATTTTCACGTTTCCTTTCACTAAATTAATGATGATTTATAGCCCATTAGAGCGTTAAAACTGATTAGAGCCTTTGGTAATGTCATTAAGTCAATCGGCACCAGCCGGCCGACCAACCCAGCCCAGGGAGTCCACGAGCCCCCAGGAAACCCCAACTTAAAGATGGCAGAGTTTGCTGAAATGGAGCTTCTTAGACAAGGGGGAGGGAATCTGTCCCAGGGTCCGATGCCTGCTTAAATCCTGCTAAAGCTGACAGGAACTTATTGTTCCACTCCCAACAACCTAACAGAAAGCTACAAGGAAGACGAGCAGTAAGGCTACACCTACCCGTATCAATGATGGGCAAGAATAAGGCATGGTTAAAATACTGTCTTGCATACCATAGAATGGGGCTTTGTGTGCAAAATAAGCCATCTCTCTGATTGGGTAGAATCCTGCCAAGTCTAGCCACAAGGTCACACAGGTGTTTGGGAAAATAAGGAGGAACGAATGTATCATGGGTTCTGTGTGGGAGCGATGCCCAGCATTCCAGCCAACAGGAGCATGCGTGACATTCCAACCTACTGATTGGTCATAACGCCTGTACTCCTCCTGATGCCCCTTACCACAGAACAAACACAGAGCAGGATTCTAAGAATTCCACTCCATCGGCAGAATAGAACATTGCTGTAGATTTATTCGAATACCATTTCCTCTAATGTGATTTCACTGAATCCATTTCACCGAAAATGGTATATGTGTAAGGCATATTAGGTGGGGTGTGGGGTAAGGGTATAAGGTAGGGTGGGGAAGGGTTAGGGGTGGCTGCAGGGGATCTCCCCCCGCATAAAAAAAAGAAGTGGTTTTTTCGGGGAAATGGTTCCAGTGAAATCTCGAGTAGGAGAAATATATTAGAAAAAAATCACATACATCCATAATAGAATCAGGGGTCGGTTCTGAGGAGTTTGCTCAGCCAGGGAAATCTCCCTCTACCCCAATAGCAACGTTCCAGGAGAGGGCCCTATAACAGCAGTTTACGATGTAGTCTCCAGGGACACCGCCTGCTCTGGAATTACACATTTGCCATAGGATGATATTGTTCAAGAAATTGAGAACAAAGATTAATTATGTGAACCCACTTCATGTGGATCATTTAGCTCGATTATTTGTTCCACATATTGGTATATTTCGATATATTAACAGTAATATGTATACCATCCTAACCATGGGTATAAAGTATATCATTCTCTTCATAGGACCACCGCTACTCACAATGACACTCAGACACATGTAAAGTGGCAATACTTTACAAACAAATCTCTTCAGTCCGTCAAGAACTCACATATCATCTCTGGTAAGGTAATAGGTAAACATATATAGGAACATCCAATCACCCTGTCCGTATAAAGGGCACGGATTATAGTGCAGAGTTCATCCAGCCACTAAGATGGCTTGAGACAAACACTTCTTTTAGAGGTCTGTTTTCCGTCTAAGGAACACGGGTTCAACTCCCTGCAAGACAACTTTTTCTTGCTTTCATTGTTGATACTAGAGTACAATTAAATTGTGCAATGAAGATGCCTCCTATTTCACGGCTTCAAAATGCTACAAACTAGAGGATAAGTGATTGACACGTTATTAGTACCCGGCGAGAGTCAAGCAGAATGCAACACGCATTCCGATTGGCTCTCGCCGGGTCCTTACCCGGCCGAGAATCCTTTGATTCTCGGCCGGGACTCCAGCTGCCTTGTCCTCGGCGGGGGGGGGGGGTGGCAGCCCCTCAGCCAATGAGGAGGCTCGAAGTGGGGCCATCTCCGCTCCGAGCCTCCCCACGGCTGAGAGGCCGCCTCCGCCCCCCGCTGGGGACTCGGGTAAGCTTTTTTCCCTTCCCTCCCTCCTCCCTACCCCACCCCACTTACCTTCTTGCTCCTGCGTCCCTGGTGGGGGATGATGGCAGCCTCCAGCAGTGTGGAGACTCCGCGCCTACACACAGCTGGAGGCTTCCATCGTCCCCTGGCAGGGACGAAGGTACGTTTTTTTTTGTCAGCATCAAAAGCAATAATGTATTGAACATTTGATTGATTTCTTGTAAGTCATGTGATTCACTGTGGCCCGTGAACACTGGTTCACTAGATTCTGAGATGAATCCTATTATGTGTGATGATATAGATGTCTGTTTATGGAGTCATACACTCTGTACCATCCATGGCAGATTTGAGAGTAATTCATTAGAAATGATGCATTGCGTTTTAGCAGCTATAATGATGCACAATATCCTGAACTCCATGGTGGGTAGCAAATGCACTTCAATATGCACACCTTCACTTTGTTTAGTCAGGGGTCTAATGAGCAATATTTTGCTACTATCTAGAAAAACAAAACCGGAGGCTCACTATTTACCCGCTGGGGAAATTGATTTCTGCCCTGCATGAGTATAAGGATGACCAATGGCAAAACCGCCTCCTCAGCTCTCACACGTCTACATAGCAAGAGTGATCCGAGTCATAAAGGTGAAACGGGCACAGTTAAGAGATATACCGCCTTCACCTTTTGTGGTAACCTGGGCAGAGGGAAGGCTGTGCTCTCGAGAGGTGTGTGAATGTGAGATGGTAGCAAGCCAAACAGCAAAGTATAAAAGTCCAAAATAAAGGAATGCCCAATCAAGTGTCTAGAAAAAGATATATACTTTAATTAAACACATCAATGTACAACTATTAACAACACCAACAAAAAGCCATCCCTGTAAAGAAGAGCAGGGAAATGCAGATGCACGCATTCTGGATATTTAGATGGGAGGAAAAAGGCAAGAAAGTGCCTCAATGTTTGTTAATGGATATGTTGTGTGCGAGAAAACTGATCAAAAGTGACCTCAGCAGTCTCCAGGGTCCAAGATGGGCGAGGGGACAGGGCAGAGTCGATAATATCTTCTCGCTGTTCTTTGACAGTTCCAGGGCATAACACCAGGTTTCTTCTAATTGTGCTAGTGGGTCGAAGCAGGTTCAGGTGTGGCGAGTCGTGAGGGTTACGTGGAGAAGCTTGTTGAGTGCAGAATTTGAGCGATGCACTTTGGAGGGCTCACCAGCGTCGGTGCAAACATCAGCCATGTTCGAGAGCTTTTGTATTTACAATAAACTGTATTGAAAATGAACTTGTAAATGTTTGCAGCTGATAAGTTCTGTTGCTTTATCAAATAAATGGTTCTCAGGTGTGCACGCATTCATTTACCTTGCAAGGCATTCCCATTAAACATGGCAGCTAGCAAAATGCACAATCCAACACAAAGCCTACTCCCTCGGGCAATACCTCTTTTGCTCTTTATGGAAGCTTTATGTCATCAGTTTACATTAGGCCATCTATCCTTTTCTCCAAAGTTCATGACGGTACCAGCAGGAAGACTCGTGGAACAATGGATGGTTTCTAAAAGAGGACCTGGACTAACCCTCAATTTTAGTCACAAGAGATTATAACACGCTCCAAAGCAATCATCCACATCACATTTCCCAAAACATGTCAGGAATGCAAGGGGGTGGGATTTTCAAATGTGCTGTCATATTGCATCATGTCAAATCCATTTTCTTGAAACTAACAAACAATATTTTGGTGCTGAAACATAAACAGTGCAACGCTAAGTAGCCTGTGCCCTTCAAATGTAGTCACATACATTTTTGGAATTTTGGATTGCATGGGTTAGGAGGTAGGGGCTTGGGGTGAATGAAATAAGGCACTTGTGTATATACACCCACTGTTGAAGCAGGAAGGTGCAGACGACGCTGTCCTTGGTGGAGTATCCTCCCTGTATTACAGCCGTCCAGCATTCGACCACCCCCACCACAGTGCATGTTGAACCAGCCTCTCTGTGTGGGCCTGTCAGACATGCCTGTCAGTCTGTCAAATGTGGCTCTGTGTGACTTTCATACCCACCTGTTTCTTTTGTTATGTCGTCATACATTTTAATCTGAATGTGTACTTCTTCCTCCTAATAGGTAAAGCATATAATGTCAAACATCCATCACGACTCACACACATCACACACAATTCACCCCTCCCATCAATGCAAATTCATACTACCTCCATCTAGACATACACTCATTGACATGTACTCGGATATTCGCCATCACACACACACACACACACACACACCCCACCCATCCACTCACACACTCTCAGATATTCATGCACATAAACACAATTTCACGCGCATCCATCGATTCACCGACACACATTTCAGTTATCAGTAAAGGAACACACACTTTTACCTGTACAAGAAAGCAAGACCTAACGACTTTGCCAAAGCGTGTGTAAAGGTTCGATATCTAGAGTATAACACACAACATGCCACTCAATGGCTACATTTAAGATCTAAAATGGAGGGCCCACTGGACTATTTTTCATATTTTATGCAAAAAGCAAGAAACTCCAGAGCTAGGAGTCGGGTCTAAATATTGTATGAATCTGTGGCGTGACAGCATGCAGGCGAGCCCGGCCAAATCGCAGAACCCAGCAGAGTGTGACAGGAAATGGTGTGACATGTCCTGACGCGAGCACCTGAGTGACAGCTGCATTCTAAAAAGCAGGATGCAGCGAAACCCCGCCAAGCAGAAGTAGGGAGAGAATGAGAAGTGATAACCCATGTGTGAGCTCCTCTCCCCTCTCCGGTAAATCTGGTAACCCCCACCAGCAAACATGTAGTATGGCAGTGTCGGAAAAGTGGCGGTAACAGAATTACCCCCACTTTTACTGCCAGTTTTCCCACACTGCCAAACTCCTAATGACCCGTCTTTACGAGTATACATAAAGGGTATTCATCGCCCACTGAAATAAGTTCTGTTCGTCTCAATGTATGGATTGTGATGCAAAGCATTGTTACAATTTGTTCACCACTTAACGCCAGCTTGTTAAGAACAGTACTACTAATAGGAGTGTTTTATATGGATTAAGGAACTCATACAACAAAACTCTGCGATTGGTCACATATTAAGTCCACAACTTCGATAAGCACAGGTATGTAGGATGAATGGACAGACATTCCGAAAAAATGAGGGGAGTTTCCTATTTTGGGATAAAGCATCCCCTCAAATTATCTGAGGATACTGCAGGTGAACACAGAGTTAAGCAACCACATACAGCAGGGGTCTGAAACCTCTGGCTCGCCAGATGATTTGGAATACAATTCCCTTGATATCTGGCTGTTGACTATGCTGGTTAGGAATGATGGGAGTTGTAGTCCAAAATATCTGGAGAGCCAAAGTTTCCAGACGCATGACGTAGAGGAGCACTGTTACAGGCCATGTTTATTTATTTATTTATTTATTTGGCACTTATATCGTGCACTAAGCCCTTAGGCATCAAACCGTTTGTTACATAGAATACAGACAGTGACAATTACACAATACATAAAATAAACAAATGCAATGTTGGATAAGATTTTAGCTCCTTTGTTTGGGCTTGGATTAGATATATTACTGCTATTGCGCAGGCAGAATATTGGTGTTGCGAGAAGAGTCATGGTTTGATGCCTTTGCGGAACAGTCAAAATGAAGGTTTGGCCCTTAATGATAGTGGTAATGCATTCCAATGTTTAGCTGCAACTACTGGGAAGCTGGAGCCACCGGCTCTCTGCAACCTGAATCTTGGTATCGAGAGGAGGGGGCATGGGTGGACCGTGTTGGTCTAGTGAATTGATGCTTCGAGAATTTGCTTGTGAGGTATCTAGGGACAGTGTTGGATAGGCATTTATATGTTGTGGGCACGGTTTTGAACAGAATGCGTGCGCTCATTGAAAGCAAGTGCAGGTTTCTTCTGGCTGGTGAAATGTGGTCTTTCTTTTGGATGTTTAGGGCTGCTCCAAGAGCATTATTCAGAATAATCTGAAGCTTTTTGATATTGGTTGTAGTGGTTCCTGCTAAGAGAGCATTGAAATAGTCTAGTCTTGAGGTTTTGCCACTGGTCATTCTTGTACTCCTACAGGGCAGAAGTCAATTTCCCCAGCTAGAGTGAGCCTGAGGTTTTGTTTTTCAAGATATTAACAAAACTCTTGTTAGAGTGACACAGCTCTCTGTAGAGAGGAAAGGTCTGCTGGCAGTCATTTTTTAGTGTATGGTACTGCTGAAGCAAAGGCATTTTCTTATCTAGATAAGGAAATAGAGGGGTCTAAGGAGACCTCATAGGTTTTTACTTCTTAGGTGACTGTTATAATGTTGCCGTCAATGATGAATGAGTTGTATGCTTTGTCTAGTTTATTCAGTAGAGGTTGGGATTTGACCAGGAGCAACTCCGTTTGTCATCATTTAAACAGAGTGTTTGCATAGCCATCCAGGCCTGGAAAGATTGGCAAATCTTGCCTAGGGTGTTGGAGTCTAGATTATACAAACCTGTCACCAGAATGAGGGTATGGTGTGTGTAGTTAGTGTAGGAGATACCCATGAATTTTGTTGGTTGAATAGTGGTTTCGTGAATATATTGTAAATAATCGGGGAGACGCGGGAGTCTTGGGGGCCTCCACAGGAGACCAGGGCTGGCACGGCTGAGCTGTGGATAAGAACACTATCACTGTTATGTTAGAAAGAAATGATGCAATTAAAGCTGTAGCCTTCAGGGAGAGATGGCCTGCTGAAGAGAGATGCTGGCAGAGGATGGTATGACCTACAAGATCAAATGCCACTGACAAGTCTAGTAGGAGGAGAAGGGCGAGTTTACCTTTGTCTTTGAATTCATCTATATGTATTTTAGTCTATGAGCGCTGATTCCGTACCCTGGCTGGGGCGGAATCTGAACTGACGTAGTCCAAGGAGGCTGTTGGATTCTTGGTGTTTCTGGATTTGTAGATATGCCGCCCTGTCCAGGATTTTAAGTAGGAATGCTGCAGTCGTGATTGGGCGACAATTGGTGGGTGTATCAGGGTCTAAGGTTGGTTTCTAGAGGAGTGGCAGTACCCAGGCATCTTTAAGTTTGTCAGGGGAGGTGTTGCTGGCAAATGATACATTTATGAGGGAAAAGATGAACAGTGCCAGTTCTAGAGAACATTCTCTAATGACTTGGGCTGGGCAGATGTCTCCTTGGTATCTAGATGGTTTTAGACCTTTGATAGGTTTGATTATTTCCAATTCTGACACTTGGTTGAACTCAAACTGTTGGACCTGAGAAGTGCCTGGATCCTGTTTTTGTTCACTTGAGTCCAGAAAGGCTAAGGGAGGGGCAAGCTTGTTTTTCTTCTTTAGTATTTTATTTTGGAGACAAGTAATTTTTGTAAGAAGAGCATTTTGTATGTTGTATACCATACAGTGTCTTTGGGACAGTTAGTGGGTTC
This sequence comes from Ambystoma mexicanum, assembly GCF_040938575.1. Taxonomy (NCBI): domain Eukaryota; kingdom Metazoa; phylum Chordata; class Amphibia; order Caudata; family Ambystomatidae; genus Ambystoma; species Ambystoma mexicanum. Next base: position 835,885,217 of record NC_090939.1, read on the forward strand.
TGGGGCTGGGGATCCAAGTTCCCATTCTATGGCAAAGAAATTGTGGGTATCTGAGTTTGCATTACCAATTCTTTTATTAAAAATAGATCTTTTGCTGGGAGTATGGCCTGTTTTTATGCCTTAGCCATCGAGGTAAAGTGATGCTTATTTGAGGCTGATGGTTTGTTTGTCCAGCGACTCTCTGCAGTTCGTTTGGATGATTGAAGAGATTTGAGGCTGGGGGTCAAACCATGTATTTAGGTGGGCCAACAGTTTTTGTTTTTCGACTAATCATAGGAGCTATTTCATTAATTAATTACTAGGTGGAGAGTTTGGTTGTATTATGTTCCATTATTCAATTTTGTATTTGCATTTATCATGTGCTAATCCTTGAGAACAGAAAGGCAACCCTGTATCTGGGTTCAGACGTTAATAAAGAGCTCCAACTAGATAACCTTAATGTGATGAACAGAAAAGGAAGGTTTTCCATTTTTTTCTGAATAACAGTAGGGTGTCAATGCTGCGTGGGTCCTCAGGCAGCTGGTTCCAACAGCGTGGGCCCAAGAACTGAGAAACGTCTAACCACCCTTGACAGGCAATGGGGATGGGGAATGACCAAAAGATCTTTGTGCACTGATCTCAGGCATTTTACAGGCTGATGCCATTTCAGCAGTGCAGTCCAATAAGGTGGAGCTAGACCAAGTTTACAATTGAAGACCCAGCAGAGGATTTTAAATGGTATCCTTTGCAGGAATGACACCCAGAGGAGCTCCTGCCAGAAAGGTGTTACAGATGATGCTTTAGGTAGCTGGAAGACAAGGCGCATTGCCACAGATTTAGGTTGTGCTCCCTACCACAACAACCTATGTTATCTTCTTCCCACAATTATAGATGAATATTGTTTTATACTTAATGCAATACTGGCCAGTCTGCCTGCCCTCAATCCATGATGATATGCAATACATTGCCTGGGTGCCCCAGTCATGTATAACCACATGGACTAGCTCTTCCCGTGGGACATCCTTTAATATGGCTAGACTCCAATTAAGGATGTTTTTGTGTCATTATGTGTTAAGATTATCCTCTCCCCAGTAGGGGAGGGAAAAATCTGAGGAAATCTAAAGTGGCATTTCTCCCATTCAGGGACTCTGCTCCCAGCATCACTCACCTGAAACCTTTCTGTTCCCTTTTACTATCTAACACCTTCTCCTCGCAGCCAGCCCCTGTTGCACTGTCCTCTCGCAAGCCCTCAATGTCATTGGTTTAGTCAACTAGACGTCATGCAGTCACTATGATCAAGGTACTCCCTTCCTGCTTTCCTGGCGTTACCATGCTTAACCCAGGCAGAATTCCCCCTGTGTATTGACCAGTTAAATAGGAGAAAAAGCATATTGATTGTACAAAATGACATGTGTTAAGAAAACGTCTGAAAGCTCTGCGCTTGGACAGGATCTTGCCCAGTGTTTCAACAACATTCAGTAGATGTCCTGTTAAGCGGCTTCACTTCAACACTACAGCTAAGTCAATGCCTAGTCTGGGATGCTGAGGAAAACCCTTATTGATATATTTTTATGTCCAGTTCAGTACTCTGGATGACAACCCTTGTATAACACCCCCTCTTAGAATCCCCCTGACCCCACTGAGCCAAGAAGTAGGTCTGTTTTGCAAATTTAAAAGGTTTATTTGAGAAATATAACAATATATATCTATCACACTTTTATAATAAATTAATATTGGATATCACACTTAAAATATGACAGTGATCAACAATAGATAATGTTCTACTGGTAAACTGATTTGGTTATTTAGAAGTAGTAAAGAGTATGAGGTAGCTGAAATGCTTTATGGTTTCAAGGAAATGCAAGGTGGAATAAATGCAGTACAGAAAATAAACTGATATGGTTTCACAAGAGAAATATGTTCACTTTTCCCCTGGTGGCAATTCACCCCCCCTATATGCAATGCAAGGAGATGCAAGTAACACACACAGTCTTCAGGAATACAATCAAATACGATACGGAATTCAGTTCCCCCCTCCAGCAAGCTTAGACAACAGGTATGCTTTTTAAAACACAGGCAACAGTGCTTTGTAATGTGGTGGCAAGGAAGTGAAAAATGCTAAAATTGCTTTTAATTCCCTATAGGAGGTTCAGGGAGAGTGGTAGACACTTTAAATCAGTTCAGGTCAGCCCTAACAATGGTTCAGGGATGGTTATTAGGTTGTAAACGAATTTTAGCAGTTCAGGCAAAAGCGGCTATCTTTTTACAGATGACGAAATCAGGCCAAATCGCAAATCGCGGTAAATTTTGCGAGTGCGTAAATCGCGATTGCGAAGCTCGCAGCTTTAGAATGACAGATGACAGGATTTCTAGGAGGCAGTTCTACTTAGGTTAAAATAGTTTGGATTAGATTATTTTAACTAAGAGATTGGTTTTGGCACAGTGAGTACTCAACCTATATTTTTGAAATAAGCTGTCAAGGCCTGGTCAGGTTGGACGGGACTTCTGGCGGTTCTGCTCACAGCGATCTGGGTCACCTCTGCTCTGCTGGTCTAGCCTCTCTGGATACAGCGGCCTCTGGTTCTGGATACTGCTCTGCTTTCCGGTCCGGATCAAGTGGATTCTGGATGTAACACTGCTTTCTGAGTACTGGCAAAAGTTCTTGGCAAAGAATTCAGACAGCTCGCACGGCTGTAGAATAGTTTGCAAAAGATTTTGAGGCCTGCTGACAAATACTTTTGCTTGCAGTGGGCCTTCTTGGTTCAAAGTTCTGTAGTCTCTGTTTAGCTTGGAAGTCTAAGTGTTGGATCTCTGGATCTGAAGTCGTCGGTCAGCATGCTCCGCAGCAAATGGAATTGAATGTCTCTACCTGTCCCAGCAGTCTCTTTTTATGTGTTTTGGAAGTGGGTGTGTGCATGGCATAACTGAGCCTGCCCCTCTCTACTTGTCATCGGCCCAATTCTCCCCTCTCCCATGATTGGGGGATGGAAATGGATTGTCATCATGATGAGGTCTGTTTATGGGTCAGAGGATCCTCCCCTGGTCAATTTGCCCACAAATCTATATTTGATTCAAATACATATTTCCCAGATACACAAGTGGTTGACATTACATGTACACATTATATATTCCTTATGGTCCATGCTTTTCCACCTCAGATCTTCCTGGGGGCTTGCATTCAAAAATGACAACATTTTGCGCTTTTTGGTCGGTTTACCAATATCAGACATTTACCAAAAATTACACACATTTGCGCAAGGAGTATGGACATTAATTGATGAAGTGTCAGATTTTTAACGTGCAGACATTTGGAGCATGACCCTATTTTCTGCTAGCAACCCCCCAGAATACACCACAGGGTCCTAACACCTCTTAAAACGTGCACAGAAAAATCACAAGAATAATGATATTACTTATATAATTCTGACAAGTCCGTACTATGAATTATCCATCTTTTGAACTTATGCCCTGGTCAAAAAGGGGTGTGGCTTCCCACATCACATGGTGGATGAACTGGTTTATCCACTTCCCCCAAGCTCGGCTGGCTCTCACAGGCACTTCTCCTCCCACTTCTCCCAAGAGGAAGCCACTTTACAGCCCCCCCAATATAACATTTGCTTGAGTCCAGGACAAGGCTTTGTTCAACCTCCTGCAGGTGCCCCTCCCCTAATCTAATCAGAGAGGAGTCATCTCCTTTTGGTGGGGAAGCAGGAGGCAGCCAGGCCCGGGAATGCAGTTTGATCAAGTTTCAATTCCTGTCGGGGGATGTTGTCAGGCAGAATTCAGCTAAATGTCACTTTAGTTCCCAGTTTAAATCAAAACTTACAATTTTTACATATACATTAAATAATTACTTCCTTCAAGTCATTTCAGAATATAGTTTTACATTGTATCCACCTCTTAGCAAGTCTTTCCTTGGCCTGGTTTGGGTTCCTCTGTTCAGTTTTACACAAAAGTCTGGTGGTTTTAAAATGCCAACTTTCTGATGGTGGTGAGTACCGGTATTGCATCCATTTTTGGGATCTGTCTAGAATTACTGCATTTCCATAGAGTGGTCTTTTGCTTGATAGTATAGGACCCTTGCTTAACATTGTTTTGATGGCATCTTTACAGTAGAGTGGTGATGTGGAACCCCCCACAAGAAGGTTGCATGTTTGGAGTGGTCTTGTGCAACTGCGCAGTTCTCCTGGATTCTGGCATGAATGTGGGCGGCGATAGCTCATCCCCACATCCACCCAGTCTATTGATTTAGTTTGTTCTGGGATAGAATAATGGGCGGCGACAGCTCATCCCCACATCCACCCAGTCTATAGATTTAGTTTGTTCTGGGATAGAATAATGGGCGGCGACAGCTCATCCCCACATCTACCCAGTCTAAGGATTCAACATGGGTCAAAACCCTTGACAAAACCCCCCGCCCGACTGCGCTTTGATTCGAGTCGAGGGGAAGTCGGGTGCCAAGGATGTTTTGAGCCCTGTGCTGGTATGTCCGCATTATCTTCTTCCAATTCTGTAGATGGCACAGTTCAGCATCTTTTCCTCCACCCAGTTGGATCGATCGGTTCTCCTCGTCGGTCCTGATGGGAATATTGGGCGGTACCCCTGGCCCCTCGGGTCTCTGCTCCCGGTCCCCGGTCGTCCTCCTTGGTCAGTCTCCATGGTTTCCTCTCTCCTAGGATGATAAAGCAAAAGTGGCAATACACATTCCTAGACATTTTTCCACCACTATTAATGGTGTGGCGAACATGTACATTTTATACATCCGAATGCATTTTGCAGTCTGATTTTAAAAACAATATATAACAGGGAACATTTGCATTACTTTACTATATTTTTGATATGTGGAATATTTTAGGGTTGGAACTGAATTCCTCTGGAGCGGCCCCCTTTGGGATTCCAGTGAATTCCTCCAGTTGTTGCAGAGTGTGCCTGGGATGGCAACACTTCAGCTGATTAATATGGACCCACTTATCTTCCCCTTCCGCCAAATTACCTTTGGGGATGCGGATCTTGTACGCTACAGGGGAGATCTTGTCCATAATTTCAAACGGTCCCTTCCATGTAGGCAAACATTTTCGCTGTTTGGCCTGGTTCCTTTGGAAATTGTATAGATAGACCCGGTCCCCCACAGTATATTCCTTCCTGGTGGTCTTCAGGTCGTAGTGGGTTTTCATGCTATCAGCTGATCTTTCTAGATTCCGCTGAGCATAGGCAAAAGCATGCTGAAGGTGTTTCCTTAAATTCTCCACATACTCATGAGTTGTGGAGGCATTTTTCAGTGTCTGCTCTTGGGTCCTGTAGAGAAGATGCTGGGGAAGCACCATCTTGCGTCCGGTCATCAACTCAAATGGTGACATTTTAGTTGCAGATGAAGGGGTAGATCTGATGGCCATTAGGACCAGAGGTAATCGGATATCCCAACTTGACCCAGAATCTGCCCCAAACTTTTTTAATATGCTCACAATGGTTCAGTTGTATCTCTCCACTGCTCCAGAAGAAGCTGGCCTGTAAGCGATGTGTAGCTTCCTTTTAACCCCCAGTATCTCCCACATCTTTGTCATTACTTCACTGGTGAAGTGGCTACCTCTGTCTGACTCAATCCTTTGAGGTAGACCAAAACGGGAAAAGATGTGGTTAATCATCAGGGCAGCTGCTGTTTCTGCCTTGCAGTTTGGGGCCGGGAGACATTCCAGCCACTTGGTAAACAAGCATGTAACGGTCAACATGTACTTGTTTCCTCTAGACGAGCGAATTACAGGGCCTACAAAGTCGATTTGCAAATCTGACCATGGCAGTGTCATCCCCCTCTTTTGGAGAGGCGCACGGTGTGTGTGGGATGATGGCTGAAATTGTGCACACACAAGACACCCCTTCAAGTATTGGTCGAGGTCCTGCCCCATGTGTGGCCAGTATGCAACCTCTCTTAAGATTTCAAGTGTTGTATGAAACCCCCTATGACCGGCGGTGGCCGCATCATGGGCGTGACTTAACATCAGGCTTCGGAATGAGGTAGGAACCACCCACTAATCATGGCCAGCTTGGGATTTCCTTACCAACAAACCGTCTTGGATTCAGAACCTTTTTTTACATTTCATCAACACTCTTAGGTCCTCTTTCCCAATGTAATCGGTATCCGTCAGGGGAAAGTTCTCAGGGTCCTCAGTGTGTTGGTAAAACTTACCAATTATTGGATCCCCCTTCTGAGCTGTAATTAAATCAGCATCAGGGGTCTCCTTACTCCATTGTGCAGTTGAAAGATCATTGTGAGCATTTGTCTGGGACCTAGTGATAGCAGTGACCTGGATTTCCCCCAACAGGGACTCTATTTCGATTAGATCCCCTTGGATGGCCCCGGTTTTGGCCAGCTGATCAGCTAAGTCATTTCCAGTTTTGTCTGGTCCCTCTACTTTGGAATGACCCTTGATCTTCTTCCAGTAGATGGTCATCCCATTCGATGTGACCCGATCATCAATATTTTGGATTAACTTCCCATGTTTCAAGGGTTTGTTATTAGCACATAACATGCCTCTGGTTTTCCAATTGACCAGGTGCTCCACGAACCCGTTCGGGACATAATCCGAATCTGTGATTATGACCAGTTCGTGGAGTTGATGTTGGACAGCAGTGAGGATGGCCTGATGCACAGCCATCAATTCTGCCACCTGACTACTTCGGGGACCAATTTTGTATCCAGCTGAGGGTTCTGGGGACTCATTCACCCATGCATTCCCTACGCCGGCCACCAGTTCTTTCTCCCCGTTGTTGTCAACATGGTACGAGCATCCATCCACATAGACAGTGGGCATTCCCTCACACTTGTCTTCTTCAAAGACTTTGTGTGGGGAATTAAGGTATGCCTCCATGTTGTCCTTGATTTTTAGACTTCCGTCCTCGAGACAGTTTTCTCTGGCACAATCATGCAAGTCAGCCAGACCTTGCGCGAGGGGACTCTTCTTGTTTTGGCCACATCTGACCTCTACAGGAAAGCCTTGCATTGACAGAATCCAGGAAGTAATTCGGGAATTACTCACATTTCCGGCCTGGATTCTGTCACTTTGGAGATATTGCAGAGGCTGGTGTAGAGTCTCCACTATGATGTGTTCCCCCTGGATAAACGGGCGGTAATTCTTCAATGCCCACACCGTTGCCAGGAGTGCCTTCTCACAATCGTTGAATTTTTCCTCCACAGAGGATAAAGTTTTGCTTGCATAGGAGATTACTTTATTGAACTTGTCATGCTTTTGGTATAATACTGCCGTCAAGCACGTATTAGAGAACCCTGTCTCCAGGAAGAACTCCTTGTTTCTGACAGGGTAAGCTAGGCAAGGCGCTTGTGAGAGGCTTCTTTTGAGTTGTCTTACTGCCTCGGATTGTTCTGGACCCCATTCCCACTTGTCCCCCCCCCTTCAAGAGATGAATCAGGGGTCTAGTGAGCTCTGCGTAGTCTTCAATGAACTTTCTGCTGTAATTAGTCAGTCCAAGGAGGCTCCTTAGATCCCGCAGAGTCGTGGGGTCTTTCAGTTTCTGAAGTGCTTCCACTTTCTTTTCCTGGGGACAGAGACCCTGAGGAGTAATCTCATGCCCCAAGAAATTAACACGGTTCTACACCACTGTGCTTTCTGAAAGGAAAGTTTTGCTCCGGCGGCCCTCAACTGCGTCAGAACATAACGGATCTCCGCTATGTGTTCCTCCACAGATGAACTTTTGATGAGGACATCATCTACATAAACCAGGTTACCCCTCGCACCCAGGTCGGGCATGGCCTTATGTAGGAAAATGTTGAATTCATTGCCAGAGTTGAGGTATCCGAAGGGAGTCCGGGTCCATGTGTACTGCTGGCCCCGAAAGGTAAAAGCCAGTTTGTATTGTTCCTCCCTACAGACAGGCACGGTCCAGTATCCATTGGTCATGTCTATTGCTGTGAATACCTGTGACCCTTGAATCTGGGCCACCCTTGGTCAATGTAGGGCAGAGGCCATCGGGAAGTATGGACCCGTTTGTTGAGCTCCCTAAGGTTGGCGCAGAGTCTCCACTGGCCGTTTGGCTTCAATATTCCCAGCACAGGATTATTGAAAGTGCTGTGGACTGGACGGATTATTCCCCGGGACTCAAGGTTCTTAATTATTTCAGTAAGGGACTCCATTGATGCGAGAGGCAAGCGATATTGCTTCATAAACACTGGAGTCATGCCATGGTCCGTGGGAATTGTTCTTGTGTGGATGTCGGTGCGACCACAGTCATATGAGTCTACCGCAAAGAGATCTTGGAAATACAAGAAAACTTGTTTCAACTTTTGCTTTTGTTCCAGAATCACACAGGCACCAGCTAGGTTGACCCTCTCTTCCACCATCTGTCTGAAGCCGGGAAAGACTTCTGGTTTGGCTATCTCAGCAGCCTCCTCCAGCTGGGTGGAGAAGTCCCTGGTCAGAGTGCTGATTTGGACTGGAGGCTTTAGGTGGGAAAGGCAGCCCTCATGGACCTGGAAATCACCTCATCCTTCCTGAATTCACAAGTCACATCTTCCTTACCATAAGGGCAAGAAGTGTACACCAGGAAGTTCCCCCCATGCCGGGTGAAAATCCTGTCTGGTGTTGTGTTGTCATCACTGTCACTGTCAAAACAGTCCTTGGGGATTGGTCCTAACAGTTCATTTTCTAAATCAATGGAGAAATGTCGGTCATCAACCGCCATTCCAATAATGGTGCCTGCGGCTAGAGTAATACTCTTTAAGTCGCTGTTATCCACCTCTATTGGAATGGTGTCATGTTCTATGTTGACTAATGGTGTTGGGTTTACCCCTAACCCTTGCTGATGGAGAGAAGCATTTAGATGAATATAAGCATCAGGGTTTTTCAATTTTTGTCCTCTTTTAACTTTCACTTCCATGGAGAATTGTCGGGTCCTTTCTGGGATGGTGACTTCCGCTTTAATCTGAATTTCAGCATAAGGTAGCAATTGAGCTGACCTAAATGCTTTTTCTGAATCATCAAAGCCCATGGGATTATCCGCTAATCGGGACCAAGCTTTGAAGTTTATTAGGTCCAAACTAATGGCAAAGCGATTGAGAATGTCAATGCCTAAGTAAAAGGCGGCAGTGACGTCTCGCACGGCCCAACAATTATGGACTTTGCTCTTGTTGCCAATGGAGATTTTGAGCATACATCTGCTTGGCAGGAGATGTTTCGAATTGGGTGCTTCCAGGTCCATTTCCCATTTGTCTATCAGTTTGAATGTGGCAATGGCTGGATCTTTTGGGAGTTGGTGGAACATTGCTTTCTCTGATGAAGCTCTTACCGTTGTTCACACACACTCGAGCGGGAACAGAGTCCTTCCCATCATTTAACTGAACAGGGATGAACAACTGCTCTCCAATTTGCTGAATATCAGCCAGGCTCTGAGCTGATTTCACATCTTTCTGGACTATAGGAGTGGGAGTGTCTGATTGTGGATTGGTAAAGAATTTCAGAGTGTTTCCTTCCAGTGTGGAATACCACCTTAAACTGGAAGGAAGGTTGATTTTCAGAAATAGAGAGGACCCCCCATCACCAGTCTGTTGTCCTACTGCTATTACTGTCACGTCTGGAATCTGGTTGTTCTGGAAGTGAAATTCTACTTGGTCAGATTTTTGTTCAACCATGTGGAGGGTGCCATTCAAACTAACATGGTTGACACTCTGTTTTAATTCTATTGGTCAGCTAGTCTGGGTCCAGAGGACCTTGTTTACACAGTCTATTAGGGGTGAGAACCTTCTCAGGAGGGCGTTCCCAGGTAAACAAGGGGTGCCCTCTGGAGTCACTACTATGACCGGGTGTTTCACCTTGTGTCGCCCAATTTTGATGTCCAAATCTGCAGTCCCCTCGACAGGGATTTCCTTCCAGTCAAAGTTCTGCAGTTGTCCAGGAAGAGAGGTGAGAGGAATACGGTAATTCTCCCCCCTTCCTGCATTTAGTTCATCAAAGGCCCTTTTGGACAGAAGGGTAGCTTGGGATCCAGTGTCCACCAGTGCCGAAATTGTACCCTGCCCCTGTATTTGTACCGGGGCATAATATCTTCCCTCCTTCTCCTCAAGGGGGCACAGATAATGCACATTTTTGGACAACTGGTGGGCTAACTTTCTGGTTTTGGACATTGCTAGTGAAGAGATTTGGGCAGAATTCTGTGGAGAGCCTGGGGAATCTGAAAGAAAAAGTTGGCAACTGGAAATGGTTTCAGGTTCTGGGCCGCCCCCCCCTTTTTGGAGGCAGTCATCAGGATGGGTTTGACCCATGGGATTTTGGTATTGTCGGTTCTAGGATGAGATGATGGGCGGCGGTAGCTCAGTCTCCACATCTCCCCAGTCTGAATTGGCATCGCTTGGGACCCATTTTTCCTTGGGAGAGTTCCCCCATCTCTGAAGGAGAAGATCCTTTTCCCAGGATCTTCTAAGGATCCCTCTCCCTCAAATTGGAAGACCTGTACCTCCTCCACAAAGTGGGTCTGTTTGGGTCCTTTGTTTCTCCTACCCCCCCTCTGCTCCTTGGGAGGCAGGCTTTCAGGGGCAGGAGATTTTGTTTCCGGTTCCTCATTTTCCAGGGGCTGTTTACAAGTTGGGAAGGAAGCTTCCTCCCTGGGAACCGGTGGGTTTTCGGGGTGCTGCCCCCGTCATTGATCTGGAGCACCAGGTACAGAGTTTGGGGCATTCTGCGGTGGCATGCTCATCTGAGGGTTCTGTTCAGCCCTCAGTATGTGACCCAGATCCCGTGCCATATTTTGGACCTGGCGCTCTAACTGGGAAACCCGCTCAAGCTGATACGGGGCTCTATTTTCTCCCCTGGGCTGATCCCGGGAAGGGCAGCTATCCCTTCTCTGGTAATACCCTGGGTTGGGAAGATTCGGGTACCCCTCCACCCTTGGCCTCCCATCTCCCGGATTAGGTTGTCTGGGCTCAGGGAATTGGGGAAAGAAGGATGGATGATTTTGGGGCTGGAAATTGGGTGGATACCTGGGGAAAAAGTTCTGCCCAGGATTTGGTGAATTTCTGCCCTCCTGGGGGAAGTTGGGAGGGAAATTCCCTGGTGTTATGGAGTGCCCCGTGCCTCGGGGAACTGCCAAGCAATCACACGGCCACTCACACGCACACGGCACAAGAAGACACGGGACGCGCTGTTGGTCTGTACGCGTCCCGGCGCGAACTGCCGCACGGGCGCGGTTTATTGTAACTGCGCATGCGTGGCCGAGAACGAGGCCCACGCATGCGCGATAGTGGCGCTGGGACGTCACATCCCTTCTTTTTTCCAACAACAGAACAAAACAAAACTGTGGTGCATAAACCCTTATAGTAGAACAGAACAGTAACACAACGATGATAAACCGGTGACCTCACGCGTCACCCACCCCTCGCTCAGTCCACTGTGTCCATGACATAGTCTTTCAGATGAGCCGGAAGCCTCCGACTCCCGCGCGCAGGATACCTCGATGTGACGGTAGGCAAAACTTGGCCCGCTTCCGTTGTGGGTCCAGGATCCGATGAGGGGACGCCGCCCTGGGTCTCCGATGTTCCTTCCTGGCTCGAAGGGTTGTTCACTGCCGGAGGTTCCTCCGGGACATCCACTTTCTTGAAAAAAGATCGATTTCGGGTAACTGTACCCCGTTCACTGGCTGCGGTCACCATCGTGCCCTTAACGTGAGTCACTGTCCATGGGCGTGGTTCAAACGGTAGGGACAACTTTCCTTCTGGATGTCTATTCTTGACTAGTACGGAATCTCCAACTCTTACTTCTTTTTCTTGTAGTCCTCTACGTTCACTCTCCTTCTGGTTGCGCACCGCTCTGTCCTCACGAACTTTATCGTTGTCTATGACCCCCGGCCTCCGGTCCTCCATCTCTGTCAACATTCCCTTCGGGCACCGCCCGAAGAGCGCCTCAGCTGGGGCAACCCCTGTGGATTGATGGGGGGTTGATCGATACACTCGAAGGAACTCCACCACTCTTTGGACCAGATCCTCACCCCTGCTGGCAGAGATCCGCGTTACCTTGTTGAGCGTTCTCATCATCCTTTCGGCTTCGCCATTGGCTCGCGGCCATAGCGGGGATACTCTTCTGTGCTTTATCCCCCTTTCTCGTAGATACTGCGCAAACTGGCTGCCGGTGAACTGTGGCCCATTGTCTGAGCAGATGATCTCCGGGAATCCGTGTGCCGCGAACATTTTGTCCAATGCCGCCGTGGTGAACTCAGTCGCCGTCGACTCAACCACCTCTACTTCCGGGTACCGTGACCATTGGTCGACGGCCACCAAAAAGTACCGTCCCCGACCTGTCGACCCAAAGTCCACATGGACCGTACCCCATGGCTTCTCACTGCGCTCCATCGAGCTAATGGGTGGCGCTTTGTCACCCGGTGTTGCCGCCTGGCAGGCCAGACACCTCTTCACAAAGCTTTCCACCCTCCCCTCTAGATCGGGAAACCAGACTTTTGGCCTTAATCTAGCTTTCGTCTTGACAACGCCCTGGTGTCCAATGTGCGCCAGCACCAGCACCCGCATCCTCAGTTCCCTCGGAATGACAATCTGTTGCCCCCTGAGAAGCAGTCCATCCTCGGAAATCGACAACTCATCTCTCACCCTCCAGAGTGCTTGCAAATCCTTCTGTGCTTCCTCCTGGCGCCTTGAATTGTTCCGTAGCACTTCTCTCCAGTCCCCGCTCCTCACTGCTGCCTTGATGATGCGGAAGACTTCATCATTGGAGGACTCCGTCGCTACGGTGAGCCTCGAGAGCGCCATGGGAAGTGCATTTTCTACCACTTGACACAGCAGACCCTTACAGTCCACTTCTTCATTTCCCACTTCTGCGTACTCTTTGTTAGGGTGACGCGACAAATAGTCTGCGGGGTTGTTGGTCCCGGGCCTATACACAAGCTTTACCCCATATTCCATTAGAGCCAGCATCCACCTCTCGATTCGGGGCGGCGGCTTCGATGATGCGCCCGCCAGTATTGGCAGCAAAGGCTTGTGGTCAGTGACTACCACAACTGGCTTGCCCAAAATGTACAGGCGGAAATGCCGACAGCCCCATAGGATGGCCAGTGCCTCCCTTTCGATCTGTGAATATCTCATCTCTGTACTGGAAAGCGCTTTGCTGGCATAGGCAATGGGTCTCATCTCGCCCCGCTCATCTGGTTGCAGCAGCACCGCCCCTACACCCACGGGGCTGGCATCCACCACCACTTCTGACTCCACGGCCGGGTTGAAATACGCCATGGTGTCTGTGTCTGATAAAGCATTCTTGAGGGCCTGAAACGCCTCTTGTTCTCGGGATTCCCATTTCCAAACCGCGTCATTCCTTGTCAGAGCCCTGAGAGGCTCCGCCATCGACGCTAGTCCCCTGATGAACCGCCCACAATAAGTCACCATTCCTAGGAAGCTCCTTACCTCCGTGGGGGATTGTGGTGCTGCTGCCTCCTTTATGTCTCTGACCTTTGCCGGGTCTGGTGACACACCTGCAGCCTGAAAGATGAAGCCGAAGAAACCTATCCGGTCTTTAAAAAATTCGCATTTTTGGCGATGTAAAGTGAGACCCAGTTCTTTCAACCTCCTTAGAGTACACTCCAACCTTCTCAGGTGCTCCGTCTCAGAGTCTGCGAACACTAAAATGTCATCACTCATGTTTATCACGCCTTGAAGGCCGGCCAGTGCCCCCCTTATAGTGTTCTGAAAGACTTCAGCTGCCGACGAGATGCCAAAACTCAGGCGCTTAAATTGGTAGAGGCCTTCGTGGGTTGTGAAGGTTGTAATAAATCGGGAGTCCGGGTGAAGTTCCAACTGGTGATAGCCGGCCCGTAGATCCAGCTTTGAGAACACACGTGCCCCCTGGAGTTCCCCCACAATGTCATCAAGTGTCAGTGTTAAGTGTATCTCCCTCTTAATTGCGGTGTTGGGGAGGCGCATATCAACACAGATCCTTACCGCTCCTGGCTGCTTAGGCTTGGGAGCGACCACTATAGGTGATACCCAGGGTGTGGGTCCCTCCACTCTTTCAATGATATCCATGCTGATGAGCGACCTCAGTTCTTCCTCAACCTTCTCCCGGAGATGAAACGGGATCCTCCTATGCTTGAGGGCAACTGGTCTGATGGTGTCGTCGATGTGTAGCCTTATCGGGGGCGCTTTCAACTTCCCGACCCCTTCAAATATGTCCGCATACTTGTCGAGTAAGCTCACAATGTCTACTTGATACACCTCCCATGCAAAATGCACCAAGTCAAGGGCTTCAGACGCAGCACAGCTGAGCAACGAATGAGGACTCACGTCTGTGACAAAGAATCGCGCTCTGATGATCCTGTCACCCTTTTCGACTGGCGTGACAAACACCCCTTTGATAGGTAGTGGGGCATCTCCACCAAAAGTGAATATCTTTGCTGCCGAACTGTCCAGTGGGGGAGGACCTGGTAACCTCTGATAGTGGTCCTCGGCCAGCACACATACCGATGCACCAGTATCGATCAGGACCTGTGTCGGCACACCTTGAATGTTCACCATACACTTGGGCTGTCTCTTCTTCTTAGCCACAGAGGCTAGGTTTGAGATGAAGAATACCTCTTCTTCGTCCTCCTCCTCCTCTTCGGCCAGCTGCAGCCGCTGTATTTCTTGTTCAAGTGCCGCAATGCTCCTTTGTCTTCTGGGCCCACTGCTACTACTTCGTACTGGGCCTCTCGGCACCGGAATGGGAGCCGGAGCACGACACATCCGGGCGTAGTGCCCTGGCTTGCCGCACCGGCCGCACGACCTCGACACAGCTGGGCATTCTTCTGCATGGGGTAGGTCGTACCCGCAAGCCGGACACATCGATCCCGACTCGGGAGGACGAGTCTCTTGCCTTCTTTGTCCCCACTTGTCCTTTATTCCGGGCCGTTTGCTTATGGCAAAAGCATCTTCGGACGTGCTTGGATGCCTTGCAGCATCCATCTTGGCTCCTCTCACATCCGCCAGTTCATATATTCTGCCGCTATCTAGGATCTGCAGCAGAGTCCACCCCGGTTCCCTTAGCACTTGCCTTCTTAATTTTCCGGAGTTACAGCCTTGGATGAGCTGGTTCCGTATCATCAGCTCATCATTATCCCACCGACACGTGGTGGCCATCGACCTCAACCTGGCGCAGAACTGATCAAGGGATTCTCCTTCTCTCTGCTTCTCACCACAAAACAGAAACCTCTCGTAGTCAACATTTGAGAGCGGAATGAAGTGGTTCTCCAGCGCAGTTTTGACAGTATTGTACGTCACCACCTGCAGGTTGCATGATTCGAAAATACGTAAAACGTCCAGCCCCGCAGAGTATAGCAGCGTGGCCCTCTTCGCATTATCGTCGGTGATGCCAGTTGCTGTAAAGTACATCTCGAGTTTCTTAATCCATAGCAACCACCTCGGCCCCAATTTGGATGGGGGGCCAGACACATCAAACTCTTGCATCGGTAGCAGAGACCCTTGTTGCGGCCTGACTGTACCTGCCGCAGTTCCTTCCTCCCCCTCGCTTTCCGCCATGATTTCAGGTCGCACAGGCACCTCCTGGTGGTGTAAAGGCCGCAAACCTTACTTGGGGTTCTTGAGGCTGCTGCCAGACGGTCGCCCACTGTGTCTCTTCTAGGGTTTCTTTCCTGGAGGCGTCAGCGTTCCAGAGAAAAGAAGAAAAAGTCGTCCCCGGGTGCTGGGGGACAACCAAAGTTCCAAAAATTTAGCGTATCAAACTGTACAGCGGCGCACGAGCACCTATTCAGGCCGCTACCGCCGTACGTGCATCACGGGATCATCCGCGTCGGGTCCGTGTCTCGCTCCGACACGCAGCACTGCCTATCACTCTCTCTCGCGGCTGCAGTGCGTACATGCACGACGTTGCCGTGGCGATCGTTCCCCTCGTCGCCAGTTGTTATGGAGTGCCCCGTGCCTCGGGGAACTGCCAAGCAATCACACGGCCACTCACACGCACACGGCACAAGAAGACACGGGACGCGCTGTTGGTCTGTACGCGTCCCGGCGCGAACTGCCGCACGGGCGCGCTTTATTGTAACTGCGCGTGCGTGGCCGAGAACGAGGCCCACGCATGCGTGATAGTGGCGCTGGGACGTCACACCTGGGTTAGGTGCTTGGCCGGATCCTCCCCTTGGGCTGGAGGAGTCCACACATAACCCAGTATGGGTCGGTTTCCCTTGTAGCGGGGACTTACATAATCAGGGGAGTGAGTGACCCCATTTGTGGGACTACCTCCTTGGCTCCCTGTCTGTGACTGGCCTGAGGGCCTTCTGGGCTTTATTATTATGGCATTATTAGGTGCAGGTAGGTTTTTAGGCCCCCCCATCTCCAAATCCAAAACGCGGGTGACCTTTACCTCTGCCACCTTGGCAGCAGCAGGGGTGCTGTTGGTTTTGGGGTTTTTCTGCGCATTACTTTGATTTTCTATGGGCTTCTGCACCTTATAGATCCGGGTAGCCTGTTCAATGACCCAGTCTAGTGACCTCTTCTCGTGAAAATCTCTCACTAGCTGGGTCATGATGTATTTGGGCAAGGCATGGAAAAAAGTATTGACAAATTCTCTGCTGTCCGTGCGCACCCTTCTGGTGGTCTGCGCAAAGGCACGCTTTAATTCTTGCACAAACTCTTCTGGGGCCTGATCCTCCCCACATTGCAAATTGTAGGCTGCCTTGCGAGCCTCTTGAGGATTTCTGTGCACAGAAAAATGTTTCAAGATGGCCGCCCTATATGCGGACCATCTTGAATGCTTTTGGTACTCCAGCCCTGCAAAGAAACTGGAGTATTCTGGGGAGAATGTCCATTTGACGTACTGGATGCAGCTACTGCTGTCCTTCAAATGGAAAGTCTCCATCATTTGCTCATAGAGCTCCAAGTGTTCCCAAACAGAATACTTGGCGTTCTTATGATAAGGCGTGATGACACTCCTTATTGTCTTTATTTGTTTCAATAGGTCCTTAAGCAAGGCCCTTTTTGCCTTATTGGCCTTTTTGGTTCGGGTCACCCTGGTCCATTCATCCTCTGACTCCGAAGCACTCCTCCCAGAGGTGCCCGTCTGATCTTCCAGGTTTTCCCGGAATCTGCGAGCCTGGGAATGGCTGGCATAATGTGGGGACCTGGTCTCCTGTGTCCTGTAATGCTCAGAGGAGTCTTCAGATCCCTCCTTGTTGCCAGGATCTGATGGGTACCCCCCCACTGACCTAATTGGGCAGAGGTTTTCAGGATGCCTTTAATGGGCCTACTCTCCTGGGGTTCCTCATTAAATTGCACTGTGCTTGGTTGCCCATACCCGGATGCCCACCCATCCATTCCTTGGAGGTACTGTCCTATGAGCCCCATACTTCTAGCTGGATAGTAATCTGCCATCCCCGTGGCCCTGGGCTCATGTGCGCGAGGGGACATGGGGGTGGCAGAGTCCAGGGGCTGGGAGAGATGAAGGCCTCTGGTACTAGGGCTCCTGAGGTTATGCTCAGGAGTTTCTCTTTCCCAGCGAACCTCATCTCTATCCGCCCCTGTTCCCTGTTGCAATGCAAGAGCCTGCGCTTTCAGTTCCTCAGTTAAGGCCTTACTAGACTCTATCAGTCTCTCCTGCATCGCTACCTGTTGCTGGAGCCTATCATTGTGCTGGCAGAGAGCCTCATTCTCTCTCTGTGCCTCCTGATTGGTCCTGGAGTACTGGGCCAGACTCTGCTGCAGGAGGGTTACCTCCTGAGTCCCATCCCTATTGGCCTGCTCCTTTCTTGCCAGAGCATCCTCCACCCTCCTGGTGTTCTCTAACAAGTTCTGGTGTTCTTTTTGGAGGTCACCCAGTCCCTGGAGGGCCAGGTGATTTTCTTCCATTTTCCTTTTTAAGTGGCAGACTTTCTGGTCTAAGGTATCCCTTTCCTGACTAAGAGCCTGCATCTGTGCCACCAGGTCGTCCCTTTGCCTTTGGAAGGCACCAGCTTTCTGGTGCTCCTGGTCAAACTCTGCCTGGTATCCAGGTCTTTCAAAATCAGTTTATTGCTCTCTGCCTTCTCCCTATCTAGGTGGCTTTGCAGGGTGACTACCTGCTCAGCACATGCCCTATTGAAGTCTAACTGTTGTTCCAGCTTTTTCTGGCTCTGCAGTAGGGAGTCCAAACCTTCTTGGTACTCCTTCTGCAAGGCCTGAAATCTGGTATCCTGGTCAGCCTTTTCCTGTTGCAGCACATCCATATCCTCCTTTATTTTAGTGATGTACTGTCTGATGTCCTTTTCTGACTCCTGGCTCCTGAGCAGCCTCTGCTCATAGAGTCCAGATCAGATTGGGCCTTCTCTAACGCCATCTGTTGCCTATTTGCCAGATCTTGGCCTTCAGCACATTTGTCCTGCATGGCTCCCATATATAGGTACAAATATGCTGCTATCCTGGCAATCTTATTATGTTCATCTTTGGCTTTAGGGGCCATATATAGTTCACTCAGGGCTACATGTAGGGGACCCTGATCTCTCAATATATCTGACCCTGTTTCAGTGACCTGTTGCGCGAGTGCCTGCAACCAGACCGTTTGGTCCTGATGAGTCCACTCACCTCTCACAAATAGCTTATGTAAGAAGTGCTCTCTGGCTATTTTGATGTCTACCAGTGTCGTCATTCTGGAATTCGAGTTCCTTCCTGACTTACAGAAGTTTGTATTTTATTTTTGCAAAACAGACCGTTTCCTTAGAGCGTTCCTTTGAGGAGTGCTTTACAGCGTAACACAGCGTGGTGATCCGACCGGATGTATGTCTCCTGTCAGTTAGCACACTGTATTAATCTGCACAAGTGATAGATCTAACCCAGAATCTCCGGCTACGAGCCCCCACTTTGTTAAGCGGCTTCACTTCAACACTACAGCTAAGTCAATGCCTAGTCTGGGATGCTGAGGGAAACCCTTATTGATATATTTTTATGTCCAGTTCAGTACTCTGGATGACAACCCTTGTATAACACCCCCCTCTTAGAATCCCCCTGACCCCACTGAGCCAAGAAGTAGGTCTGTTTTGCAAATTTAAAAGGTTTATTTTAGAAATATAACAATATATATCTATCACACTTTTATAATAAATTAATATTGGATATCACACTTAAAATATGACAGTGATCAACAATGGATAATGTTCTACTGGTAAACTGATTTGGTTACTTAGAAGTAGTATAGAGGATGAGATAGCTGAAATGCTTTATGGTTTCAGGAAATGCAAGGTGGAATAAATGCAGTACAGAAAATAAACTGATATGGTTTCACAAGAGATAATATGTTCACTTTTCCCCTGGTGGCAATTCACCCCCCCCTATATGCAATGCAAGGAGATGGAAGTAACACACACAGGGCCTCATTACGACCCAGGCGGTAAGTTACCACCTGGGTCGTACCTTTACCACCATGGCGTAAACTATGTTTACGCCATGGTGGTTGGCGGACTTACCGCCCCATTCCGAGGTTGGCGGGGCGGTAAGTCCCCAATCCCCATTTACCCTTCCCCATTCCCATTTTTGCCCCATAGGGCATAATGGGAGTGGGGAAGGCGTTAATTACGCCGCCGTAAATTACGGTGGCGTAATTAACATCAAGGTCCCTTAGCGCCATGGATTTTAACACCTGCAGGTGTTAAAACCTCCATGGCGCTAAGGGACCTCGGAATCAGGCGGTAAGGGTCGGCGCTGTTTACGCCGCCGTAAACCCCTTACCGCTTGAGGCCCACAGTCTTCGGGAATACAATCAAAGACAATACGGAATTCAGTCCCCCCCCCCCAGCAAGCTTAGACAACAGGTATGCTTTTTAAAACACAGGCAAGAGTGCTTTGTAATGTGGTGGCAAGGAAGTGAAAAAGGCTAAAATTGCTTTTAATTCCCTATAGGAGGTTCAGGGTGAGTGGTAGACACTTTAAATCAGTTCAGGTCAGCCCTAACAATGGTTCAGGGGTGGTTATTAGGTTGCAAACGAATTTTAGCAGTTCAGGCAAAAGCGGCTATCTTTTTACAGATGACGAAATCAGGCCAAATCGCAAATCGTGGTAAATTTTGCGAGTGCGTAAATCGCGATTGCGGTAAAAGTATAAGGAGTAGGAAGTCTTCAGAGGAAAGTTAAATCTCGTTCCTAGGACAAACGGTTCCAGAGATACGGACGATTTAATAAAGGTAGATTTTCGGATTTAAAGTAAAACTCAAAATGACAGGTGACAGTTTGCAGCTTTAGAATGACAGATCGCAGCTTTAGAATGACAGATGACAGGATTTCTAGGAGGCAGTTCTACTTAGGTTAAAATAGTTTGGATTAGATTATTTTAACTAAGAGATTGGTTTTGGCACAGTGAGTACTCAACCTATATTTTTGAAATAAGCTGTCAAGGCCTGGTCAGGTTGGACGGGACTTCTGGCGGTTCTACTCACAGCGATCTGGGTCAGCTATGCTCTGCTGGTCTAGCCTCTCTGGATACAGCGGCCTCTGGTTCTGGATACTGCTTTGCTTTCCGGTCCGGATCAAGTGGATTCTGGATGTAACACTGCTTTCTGGGTACTGGCAAAAGTTCTTGGCAAAGAATTCAGACAGCTTGCACGGCTGTAGAATAGTTTGCAAAAGATTTTGAGGCCTGCTGACAAATACTTTTGCTTGCAGTGGGCCTTCTTGGTTCTGTAGTCTCTGTTTAGCTTGGAAGTCTAAGTGTTGGATCTCTGGATCTGAAGTCGTCGGTCAGCATGCTCCGCAGCAAATGGAATTGAATGTCTCTACCTGTCCCAGCAGTCTCTTTTTATGTGTTTTGGAAGTGGGTGTGTGCATGGCATAACTGAGCCTGCCCCTCTCTACTTGTCATCGGCCCAATTCTCCCCTCTCCCATGATTGGGGGATGGAAATGGATTGTCATCATGATGAGGTCTGTTTATGGGTCAGAGGATCCTCCCCTGGTCAATTTGCCCACAAATCTATATTTGATTCAAATACATATTTCCCAGATACACAAGTGGTTGACATTACATGTACACATTATATATTCCTTATGGTCCATGCTTTTCCACCTCAGATCTTCCTGGGGGCTTGCATTCAAAAATGACAACATTTTGCGCTTTTTGGTCGGTTTACCAATATCAGACATTTACCAAAAATTACACACATTTGCGCAAGGAGTATGGACATTAATTGATGAAGTGTCAGATTTTTAACGTGCAGACATTTGGAGCATGACCCTATTTTCTGCTAGCAACCCCCCAGAATACACCACAGGGTCCTAACACCTCTTAAAACGTGCACAGAAAAATCACAAGAATAATGATATTACTTATATAATTCTGACAAGTCCGTACTATGAATTATCCATCTTTTGAACTTATGCCCTGGTCAAAAAGGGGTGTGGCTTCCCACATCACATGGTGGATGAACTGGTTTATCCACTTCCCCCAAGCTCGGCTGGCTCTCACAGGCACTTCTCCTCCCACTTCTCCCAAGAGGAAGCCACTTTACGGCCCCCCCAATATAACATTTGCTTGAGTCCAGGACAAGGCTTTGTTCAACCTCCTGCAGGTGCCCCTCCCCTAATCTAATCAGAGAGGAGTCATCTCCTTTTGGTGGGGAAGCAGGAGGCAGCCAGGCCCGGGAATGCAGTTTGATCAAGTTTCAATTCCTGTCGGGGGATGTTGTCAGGCAGAATTCAGCTAAATGTCACTTTAGTTCCCAGTTTAAATCAAAACTTACAATTTTTACATATACATTAAATAATTACTTCCTTCAAGTCATTTCAGAATATAGTTTTACATTGTATCCACCTCTTAGCAAGTCTTTCCTTGGCCTGGTTTGGGTTCCTCTGTTCAGTTTTACACAAAAGTCTGGTGGTTTTAAAATGCCAACTTTCTGATGGTGGTGAGTACCGGTATTGCATCCATTTTTGGGATCTGTCTAGAATTACTGCATTTCCATAGAGTGGTCTTTTGCTTGATAGTATAGGACCCTTGCTTAACATTGTTTTGATGGCATCTTTACAGTAGAGTGGTGATGTGGAACCCCCCACAAGAAGGTTGCATCTTTGGAGTGGTCTTGTGCAACTGCGCAGTTCTCCTGGATTCTGGCATGAATGTGGGCGGCGATAGCTCATCCCCACATCCACCCAGGCTATTGATTTAGTTTGTTCTGGGATAGAATAATGGGCGGCGACAGCTCATCCCCACATCCACCCAGTCTATAGATTTAGTTTGTTCTGGGATAGAATAATGGGCGGCGACAGCTCATCCCCACATCTACCCAGTCTAAGGATTCAACATGGGTCAAAACCCTTGACAAAACCCCCCGCCCGACTGCGCTTTGATTCGAGTCGAGGGGAAGTCGGGTGCCAAGGATGTTTTGAGCCCTGTGCTGGTATGTCCGCATTATCTTCTTCCAATTCTGTAGATGGCACAGTTCAGCATCTTTTCCTCCACCCAGTTGGATCGATCGGTTCTCCTCGTCGGTCCTGATGGGAATATTGGGCGGTACCCCTGGCCCCTCGGGTCTCTGCTCCCGGTCCCCGGTCGTCCTCCTTGGTCAGTCTCCATGGTTTCCTCTCTCCTAGGATGATAAAGCAAAAGTGGCAATACACATTCCTAGACATTTTTCCACCACTATTAATGGTGTGGCGAACATGTACATTTTATACATCCGAATGCATTTTGCAGTCTGATTTTAAAAACAATATATAACAGGGAACATTTGCATTACTTTACTATATTTTTGATATGTGGAATATTTTAGGGTTGGAACTGAATTCCTCTGGAGCGGCCCCCTTTGGGATTCCAGTGAATTCCTCCAGTTGTTGCAGAGTGTGCCTGGGATGGCAACACTTCAGCTGATTAATATGGACCCACTTATCTTCCCCTTCCGCCAAATTACCTTTGGGGATGCGGATCTTGTACGCTACAGGGGAGATCTTGTCCATAATTTCAAACGGTCCCTTCCATGTAGGCAAACATTTTCGCTGTTTGGCCTGGTTCCTTTGGAAATTGTATAGATAGACCCGGTCCCCCACAGTATATTCCTTCCTGGTGGTCTTCAGGTCGTAGTGGGTTTTCATGCTATCAGCTGATCTTTCTAGATTCCGCTGAGCATAGGCAAAAGCATGCTGAAGGTGTTTCCTTAAATTCTCCACATACTCATGAGTTGTGGAGGCATTTTTCAGTGTCTGCTCTTGGGTCCTGTAGAGAAGATGCTGGGGAAGCACCATCTTGCGTCCGGTCATCAACTCAAATGGTGACATTTTAGTTGCAGATGAAGGGGTAGATCTGATGGCCATTAGGACCAGAGGTAATCGGATATCCCAACTTGACCCAGAATCTGCCCCAAACTTTTTTAATATGCTCACAATGGTTCAGTTGTATCTCTCCACTGCTCCAGAAGAAGCTGGCCTGTAAGCGATGTGTAGCTTCCTTTTAACCCCCAGTATCTCCCACATCTTTGTCATTACTTCACTGGTGAAGTGGCTACCTCTGTCTGACTCAATCCTTTGAGGTAGACCAAAACGGGAAAAGATGTGGTTAATCATCAGGGCAGCTGCTGTTTCTGCCTTGCAGTTTGGGGCCGGGAGACATTCCAGCCACTTGGTAAACAAGCATGTAACGGTCAACATGTACTTGTTTCCTCTAGACGAGCGAATTACAGGGCCTACAAAGTCAATTTGCAAATCTGACCATGGCAGTGTCATCCCCCTCATTTGAAGAGGCGCACGGTGTGTGTGGGATGATGGCTGAAATTGTGCACACACAAGACACCCCTTCAAGTATTGGTCGAGGTCCTGCCCCATGTGTGGCCAGTATGCAACCTCTCTTAAGATTTCAAGTGTTGTATGAAACCCCCTATGACCGGCGGTGGCCGCATCATGGGCGTGACTTAACATCAGGCTTCGGAATGAGGTAGGAACCACCCACTAATCATGGCCAGCTTGGGATTTCCTTACCAACAAACCGTCTTGGATTCAGAACCTTTTTTTACATTTCATCAACACTCTTAGGTCCTCTTTCCCAATGTAATCGGTATCCGTCAGGGGAAAGTTCTCAGGGTCCTCAGTGTGTTGGTAAAACTTACCAATTATTGGATCCCCCTTCTGAGCTGTAATTAAATCAGCATCAGGGGTCTCCTTACTCCATTGTGCAGTTGAAAGATCATTGTGAGCATTTGTCTGGGACCTAGTGATAGCAGTGACCTGGATTTCCCCCAACAGGGACTCTATTTCGATTAGATCCCCTTGGATGGCCCCGGTTTTGGCCAGCTGATCAGCTAAGTCATTTCCAGTTTTGTCTGGTCCCTCTACTTTGGAATGACCCTTGATCTTCTTCCAGTAGATGGTCATCCCATTCGATGTGACCCGATCATCAATATTTTGGATTAACTTCCCATGTTTCAAGGGTTTGTTATTAGCACATAACATGCCTCTGGTTTTCCAATTGACCAGGTGCTCCACGAACTCGTTCGGGACATAATCCGAATCTGTGATTATGACCAGTTCGTGGAGTTGATGTTGGACAGCAGTGAGGATGGCCTGATGCACAGCCATCAATTCTGCCACCTGACTACTTCGGGGACCAATTTTGTATCCAGCTGAGGGTTCTGGGGACTCATTCACCCATGCATTCCCTACGCCGGCCACCAGTTCTTTCTCCCCGTTGTTGTCAACATGGTACGAGCATCCATCCACATAGACAGTGGGCATTCCCTCACACTTGTCTTCTTCAAAGACTTTGTGTGGGGAATTAAGGTATGCCTCCATGTTGTCCTTGATTTTTAGACTTCCGTCCTCGAGACAGTTTTCTCTGGCACAATCATGCAAGTCAGCCAGACCTTGCGCGAGGGGACTTTTCTTGTTTTGGCCACATCTGACCTCTACAGGAAAGCCTTGCATTGACAGAATGAAGGAAGTAATTCGGGAATTACTCACATTTCCGGCCTGGATTCTGTCACTTTGGAGATATTGCAGAGGCTGGTGTGGAGTCTCCACTATGATGTGTTCCCCCTGGATAAACGGGCGGTAATTCTTCAATGCCCACACCGTTGCCAGGAGTGCCTTCTCACAATCGTTGAATTTTTCCTCCACAGAGGATAAAGTTTTGCTTGCATAGGAGATTACTTTATTGAACTTGTCATGCTTTTGGTATAATACTGCCGTCAAGCACGTATTAGAGAACCCTGTCTCCAGGAAGAACTCCTTGTTTCTGACAGGGTAAGCTAGGCAAGGCGCTAGTGAGAGGCTTCTTTTGAGTTGTCTTACTGCCTCGGATTGTTCTGGACCCCATTCCCACTTGTCCCCCCCCCTTCAAGAGATGAATCAGGGGTCTAGTGATCTCTGCGTAGCCTTCAATGAACTTTCTGCTGTAATTAGTCAGTCCAAGGAGGCTCCTTAGATCCCGCAGAGTTGTGGGGTCTTTCAGTTTCTGAAGTGCTTCCACGTTCTTTTCCTGGGGACAGAGACCCTGAGGAGTAATCTCATGCCCCAAGAAATTAACACGGGTTCTACACCACTGTGCTTTCTGAAAGGAAAGTTTTGCTCCGGCGGCCCTCAACTGCGTCAGAACATAACGGATCTCCGCTATGTGTTCCTCCACAGATGAACTTTTGATGAGGACATCATCTACATAAACCAGGTTACCCCTCGCACCCAGGTCGGGCATGGCCTTATGTAGGAAAATGTTGAATTCATTGCCAGAGTTGAGGTATCCGAAGGGAGTCCGGGTCCATGTGTACTGCTGGCCCCGAAAGGTAAAAGCCAGTTTGTATTGGTCCTCCCTACAGACAGGCACGGTCCAGTATCCATTGGTCAGGTCTATTGCTGTGAATACCTGTGACCCTTGAATCTGGGCCAGCCCTTGGTCAATGTAGGGCAGAGGCCATCGGGAAATATGGACCCGTTTGTTGAGCTCCCTAAGGTTGGCGCAGAGTCTCCACTGGCCCTTTGGCTTCAATATTCCCAGCACAGGATTATTGAAAGTGCTGTGGACTGGACGGATTATTCCCCGGGACTCAAGGTTCTTAATTATTTCAGTAAGGGACTCCATGGATGCAAGAGGCAAGCGATATTGCTTCATAAACACTGGAGTCATGCCAGGGTCCGTGGGAATTGTTCTTGTGTGGATGTCGGTGCGACCACAGTCATATGAGTCTACCGCAAAGAGATCTTGGAAACACAAGAAAACTTGTTTCAACTTTTGCTTTTGTTCCAGAATCACACAGGCATCAGCTAGGTTGACCCTCTCTTCCACCATCTGTCTGAAGCCGGGAAAGACTTCTGGTTTGGCTATTTCAGCGGCCTCCTCCAGCTGGGCGGAGAAGTCCCTGGTCAGAGTGCTGATTTGGACTGGAGGATTTAGGTGGGAAAGGCAGCCCTCATGGACCTGGAAATCACCTCATCCTTCCTGAATTCACAAGTCACATCTTCCTTACCATAAGGGCAAGAAGTGTACACCAGGAAGTTCCCCCCATGCCGGGTGAAAATCCTGTCTGGTGTTGTGTTGTCATCACTGTCACTGTCAAAACAGTCCTTGGGGATTGGTCCTAACAGTTAATTTCCTAAATCAATGGAGAAATGTCGGTCATCATCCGCCATTCCAATAATGGTGCCTGCGGCTAGAGTAATACTCTTTAAGTCGCTGTTATCCACCTCTATTGGAATGGTGTCATGTTCTATGTTGACTAATGGTGTTGGGTTTACCCCTAACCCTTGCTGTTGGAGAGAAGCATTTAGATGAATATAAGCATCAGGGTTTTTCAATTTTTGTCCTCTTTTAACTTTCACTTCCAGGGAGAATTGTCGGGTCCTTTCTGGGATGGTGACTTCCGCTTTAATCTGAATTTCAACTGCATAAGGTAGCAATTGAGCTGACCTAAATGCTTTTTCTGAATCATCCAAGCCCATGGGATTATCCGCTAATCGGGACCAAGCTTTGAAGTTTATTAGGTCCAAACTAATGGCAAAGCGATTGAGAATGTCAATGCCTAAGTAAAAGGCGGCAGTGACATCTCGCACGGCCCAACAATTATGGACTATGCTCTTGTTGCCAATGGAGATTTTGAGCATACACCTGCTTGGCAGGAGATGTTTCGAATTGGGTGCTTCCAGGTCCATTTCCCATTTGTCTATCAGTTTGAATGTGGCAATGGCTGGATCTTTTGGGAGTTGGCGGAACATTGCTTTCTCTGATGAAGCTCTTACCGTTGTTCACACACACTCGAGCGGGAACAGAGTCCTTCCCATCATTTAACTGAACAGGGATGAACAACTGCTCTCCAATTTGCTGAATATCAGCCAGGCTCTGAGCTGATTTCACATCTTTCTGGACTATAGGAGTGGGAGTGTCTGATTGTGGATTGGTAAAGAATTTCAGAGTGTTTCCTTCCAGTGTGGAATACCACCTTAAACTGGAAGGAAGGTTGATTTTCAGAAATAGAGAGGACCCCCCATCACCAGTCTGTTGTCCTAGTGCTATTACTGTCACGTCTGGAATCTGGTTGTTCTGGAAGTGAAATTCTACTTGGTCAGATTTTTGTTCAACCATGTGGCAGGTGCCATTTAAACTAACATGGTTAACACTCTGTTTTAATTCTATTGGTCAGCTAGTCTGGGTCCAGAGGACCTTGTTTACACAATCTATTAGGGGTGACAACCTTCTCAGGAGGGCGTTCCCTAGTAAACAAGGGGTGCCCTCTGGAGTCACTACTATGACCGGGTGTTTCACCTTGTGTCGCCCAATTTTGATGTCCAAATCTGCAGTCCCCTCGACAGGAATTTCCTTCCCATCAAAGTTCTGCAATTGTCCAGGAAGAGAGGTGAGAGGAATACGGTAATTCTCCCCCCTTCCTGCATTTAGTTCATCAAAGGCTCTTTTGGACAGAAGGGTAGCTTGGGATCCAGTGTCCACCAGTGCCGAAATTGTACCCTGCCCCTGTATTTGTACCGGGGCATAATATCTTCCCTCCTTCTCCTCAAGGGGGCACAGATAATGCACATTTTTGGACAACTGGTGGGCTAACTTTCTGGTTTTGGACATTGCTAGTGAAGAGATTTGGGCAGAATTCTGTGGAGAGCCTGGGGAATCTGAAAGAAAAAGTTGGCAACTGGAAATGGTTTCAGGTTCTGGGCCGCCCCCCCCTTTTTGGAGGCAGTCATCAGGATGGGTTTGACCCATGGGATTTTGGTATTGTCGGTTCTAGGATGAGATGATGGGCGGCGGTAGCTCAGTCTCCACATCTCCCCAGTCTGAATCGGCATCGCTTGGGACCCATTTTTCCTCCTTGGGAGGAGTTCCCCCATCTCTGAAGGAGAATATCATTTTCCCAGGATCTTCTGAGGATCCCTCTCCCTCAAATTGGAAGACCTGTACCTCCTCCACAAATTGGGTCTGTTTGGGTCCTTTGTTTCTCCTACCCCCCCTCTGCTCCTTGGGAGGCAGGCTTTCAGGGGCAGGAGATTTTGTTTCCGGTTCCTCATTTTCCAGGGGCTGTTTACAAGTTGGGAAGGAAGCTTCCTCCCTGGGAACCGGTGGGTTTTCGGGGTGCTGCCCCCGTCATTGATCTGGAGCACCAGGTACAGAGTTTGGGGCATTCTGGGGTGGCATGCTCATCTGAGGGTTCCTTTGAGCCCTCAGTATGTGACCCAGATCCAGTGCCATATTTTGGACCTGGCGCTCTAACTGGGAAACACGCTCAGGCTGATACGGGGCTCTATTTTCTCCCCTGGGCTGATCCCGGGAAGGGTAGCTATCCCTTCTCTGGTAATACCCTGGGTTGGGAAGATTCGGGTACCCCTCCACCCTTGGCCTCCCCTCTCCCGGATTAGGTTGTCTGGGCTCAGGGAATTGGGGAAAGAAGGATGGATGATTTTGGGGCTGGAAATTGGGTGGATACCTGGGGAAAAAGTTCTGCCCAGGATTTGGTGAATTTCTGCCCTCCTGGGGGAAGTTGGGAGGGAAATTCCCTGGGTTAGGTGCTTGGCCGGATCCCCCCCCTTGGGCTGGAGGAGTCCACACATAACCCAGGATGGGTCGGTTTCCCTTGTAGCGGGGACTTACATAATCAGGGGAGTGAGTGACCCCATTTGTGGGACTACCTCCTTGGCTCCCTGTCTGTGACTGGCCCGAGGGCCTTCTGGGCTTTATTATTATGGCATTATTAGGAGCAGGTAGGTTTTTAGGCCCCCCCATCTCCAAATCCAAAACGCGGGTGACCTTTACCTCTGCCACCTTGGCAGCAGCAGGGGTGCTGTTGGTTTTGGGGTTTTTCTGCGCATTACATTTTCTATGGGCTTCTGCACCTTATAGATCCGGGTAGCCTGTTCAATGACCCAGTCTAGTGACCTCTTCTCGTGAAAATCTCTCACTAGCTGGGTCATGATGTATTTGGGCAAGGCATGGAAAAAAGTATTGACAAATTCTCTGCTGTCCATGCGCACCCTTCTGGTGGTCTGCGCAAAGGCACGCTTTAATTCTTGCACAAACTCTTCTGGGGCCTGATCCTCCCCACATTGCAAATTGTAGGCTGCCTTGCGAGCCTCTTGAGGATTTCTGTGCACAGAAAAATGTTTCAAGATGGCGGCCCTATATGCGGACCATCTTGAATGCTTTTGGTCCTCCAGGCCTCCAAAGAAACTGGAGTATTCTGGGGAGAATGTCCATTTGACGTACTGGATGCAGCTACTGCTGTCCTTCAAATGGAAAGTCTCCATCATTTGCTCATAGAGCTCCAAGTGTTCCCAAACAGAATACTTGGCGTTCTTATGATAAGGCGTGATGACACTCCTTATTGTCTTTATTTGTTTCAATGGGTCCTTAAGCAAGGCCCTTTTTGCCTTATTGGCCTTTTTGGTTCGGGTCACCCTGGTCCATTCATCCTCTGACTCCGAAGCACTGCTCCCAGAGGTGCCCGTCTGATCTTCCAGGTTTTCCCGGATTCTGCGAGCCTGGGAATGGCTGGCATAATGTGGGGACCTGGTCTCCTGTGTCCTGTAATGCTCAGAGGAGTCTTCAGATCCCTCCTTGTTGCCAGGATTTGATGGGTACCCCCCCACTGACCTAATTGGGCAGAGGTTTTCAGGATGCCTTTAATGGGCCTACTCTCCTGGGGTTCCTCATTAAATTGCACTGTGCTTGGTTGCCCATACCCGGATGCCCGCCCATCCATTCCTTGGAGGTACTGTCCTATGAGCCCCATACTTCTAGCTGGATAGTAATCTGCCATCCCCGTGGCCCTGGGCTCATGTGCGCGAGGGGACATGGGGGTGGCAGAGTCCAGGGGCTGGGAGAGATGAAGGCCTCTGGTACTAGGGCTCCTGAGGTTATGCTCAGGAGTTTCTCTTTCCCAGCGAACCTCATCTCTATCCTCCCCTGTTCCCTGTTGCAATGCAAGAGCCTGCGCTTTCAGTTCCTCAGTTAAGGCCTTCCTAGACTCTATCAGTCTCTACTGCATCGCTACCTGTTGCTGGAGCCTATCATTGTGCTGGCAGAGAGCCTCATTCTCTCTCTGTGCCTCCTGATTGGTCCTTGAGTACTGGGCCAGACTCTGCTGCAGGAGGGTTACCTCCTGAGTCCCATCCCTATTGGCCTGCTCCTTTCTTGCCAGAGCATCCTCCACCCTCCTGGTGTGCTCTAACAAGTTCTGGTGTTCTTTTTGGAGGTCACCCAGTCCCTGGAGGGCCTTGTGATTTTCTTCCATTTTCCTTTTTAAGTGGCAGACTTTCTGGTCTAAGGTATCCCTTTCCTGACTAAGAGCCTGCATCTGTGCCACCAGGTCGTCCCTTTGCCTTTGGAAGGCACCAGCTTTCTGGTGCTCCTGGTCAAACTCTGCCTGGGTATCCAGGTCTTTCAAAATCAGTTTATTGCTCTCTGCCTTCTCCCTATCTAGGTGGCTTTGCAGGGTGACTACCTGCTCAGCACATGCCCTATTGAAGTCTAACTGTTGTTCCAGCTTTTTCTGGCTCTGCAGTAGGGAGTCCAAACCTTCTTGGTACTCCTTCTGCAAGGCCAGAAATCTGGTATCCTGGTCAGCCTTTTCCTGTTGCAGCACATCCATATCCTCCTTTATTTTAGTGATGTACTGTCTGCTGTCCTTTTCTGACTCCAGGCTCCTGAGCTCAGAAGAGTCCAGATCAGATTGGGCCTTCTCTAACGCCATCTGTTGCCTATTTGCCAGATCTTGGCCTTCAGCACATTTGTCCTGCATGGCTCCCATATATAGGTACAAATATGCTGCTATCCTGGCAATCCTATTATGTTCATCTTTGGCTTTAGGGGCCATATATAGTTCACTCAGGGCTACATGTAGGGGACCCTGATCTCTCCATATATCTGACCCTGTTTCAGTGACCTGTTGCGCGATTGCCTGCAACCAGACCGTTTGGTCCTGATGAGTCCACTCACCTCTCACAAATAGCTTATGTAAGAAGTGCTCTCTGGCTATTTTGATGTCTACCAGTGTCGTCATTCTGGAATTTGAGTTCCTTCCTGACTTACAGAAGTTTGAATTTTATTTTTGCAAAACAGACCGTTTCCTTAGAGCGTTCCTTTGAGCAGTGCTTTACAGCGTAACACAGCGTGGTGATCCGACCGGATGTATGTCTCCTGTCAGTTAGCACACTGTATTAATCTGCACAAGTGATAGATCTAACCCAGAATCTCCGGCTACGAGCCCCCACTTTGTTAAGCGGCTTCACTTCAACACTACAGCTAAGTCAATGCCTAGTCTGGGATGCTGAGGGAAACCCTTATTGATATATTTTTATGTCCAGTTCAGTACTCTGGATGACAACCCTTGTATAACACCCCCCTCTTAGAATCCCCGTGACCCCACTGAGCCAGGAAGTAGGTCTGTTTTGCAAATTTAAAAGGTTTATTTTAGAAATATAACAATATATATCTATCACACTTTTATAATAAATTAATATTGGATATCACACTTAAAATATGACAGTGATCAACAATGGATAATGTTCTACTGGTAAACTGATTTGGTTACTTAGAAGTAGTATAGAGGATGAGGTAGCTGAAATGCTTTATGGTTTCAGGAAATGCAAGGTGGAATAAATGCAGTACAGAAAATAAACTGATATGGTTTCACAAGAGATAATATGTTCACTTTTCCCCTGGTGGCAATTCACCCCCCCTATATGCAATTCAAGGAGATGGAAGTAACACACACAGTCTTCAGGAATACAATCAAAGACAATACGGAATTCAGTCCCCCCCCCAGCAAGCTTAGACAACAGGTATGCTTTTTAAAACACAGGCAAGAGTGCTTTGTAATGTGGTGGCCAGGAAGTGAAAAATGCTAAAATTGCTTTTAATTCCCTATTGGAGGTTCAGGGTGAGTGGTAGACACTTTAAATCAGTTCAGATCAGCCCTAACAATGGTTCAGGGATGGTTATTAGGTTGCAAACGAATTTTAGCAGTTCAGGCAAAAGCGGCTATCTTTTTACAGATGACGAAATCAGGCCAAATCGCAAATCGTGGTAAATTTTGTGAGTGCGTAAATCGCGATTGCGGTAAAAGTATAAGGAGTAGGAAGTCGAGAGATTGGTTTTGGCACAGTGAGTACTCAACCTATATTTTTGAAATAAGCTGTCAAGGTCTGGTCAGGTTGGACGGGACTTCTGGCGGTTCTGCTCACAGCGATCTGGGTCAGCTCTGCTCTGCTGGTCTAGCCTCTCTGGATACAGCGGCCTCTGGTTCTGGATACTGCTCTGCTTTCCTGCCGGATCAAGTGGATTCTGGATGTAACACTGCTTTCTGGGTACTGGCAAAAGTTCTTGGCAAAGAATTCAGACAGCTCGCCCGGCTGTGGAATAGTTTGCAAAAGATTTTGAGTCCTGCTGACAAATACTTTTGCTTGCAGTGGGCCTTCGTGGTTCAAAGTTCTGTAGTCTCTGTTTAGCTTGGAAGTCTAAGTGTTGGATCTCTGGATGTGAAGTCGTCGGTCAGCACGCTCCGCAGCAAATGGAATTGAATGTCTCTACTTGTCCAGCAGTCTTTTTATGTGTTTTGGAAGTGGGTGTGTGCGTGGCATAACTGAGCCTGCCCCTCTTTACTTGTCATTGGCCCAATTCTTCCCTCTCCCATGATTGGGGGAAGGAAATGGATTGTCATCATGATGAGGTTTGTTTATGGGTCAGAGGATCCTCCCCTGGTCAATTTGCCCACAAATCTATATTTGATTCAAATACATATTTCCCAGATACACAAGTGGTTGACATTACATGTACACATTATATATTCCTTATGGTCCATGCTTGTCCGCCTCTGATCTTCCTGGGGGCTTGCATTCAAAAATGACAACATTTTGCACTTTTTGGTCGGTTCACCAATATCAGACATTTACCAAAAATTACACACATGTGCGCAAGGAGTATGGACATTAATTGATGAAGTGTCAGATTTTTAACGTGCAGAAATCTGGAGTAAGACCCTATTTTCCGCTAGCAACCCCCCAGAATACACCACAGTGTCCTAACACCTCTCAAAACGTGCACAGAAAAATCACAAGAATAATCATATTACTTATATAATTCTGACAAGACCGTACTATGAATTATCCATCTTTTTAACTTATGCCCTGGTCAAAAAGGGGTGTGGCTTCCCACATCACATGGTGGAAGAACTGGTTTATCCACTACCCCCAAGCTCAGCTGGCTTTCACAGGCACTTCTCCTCCCACTTCTCCCAAGAGGAAGCCACTTTACGGCCCCCCCAATATAACATTTGCCTGAGTCCAGGACAAGGCTTTGTTCAACCTCCTGCAGGTGCCCCTCCCCTAATCTAATCAGAGAGGTGTCATCTCCTTTTGGTGGGGAAGCAGGAGGCAGCCAGGCCTCGGAATGCAGTTTGATCAAGTTTCAACTCCTGTCGGGGGTTGTTGTCAGGCAGAATTCAGCTAAATGTCACTTTAGTTCCCAGTTTAAATCAAAACTTACAATTTTTACATATACATTAAATAATGACTTCCTTCAAGTCATTTCAGAATATAGTTTTACATTGTATCCACCTCTTAGCAAGTCTTTCCTTGGCCTGGTTTGGGTTCCTCTGTTCAGTTTTACACAAAAGTCTGGTGGTTTTAAAACGCCGGCTTTCTGATGGTGGTGAGTACCGGTATTGCATCCATTTTTGGGATCTGTCTTGAATTACTGCATTTCCATAGAGTGGTCTTTTGCTTGATAGTATAGGACCCTTGCTTAACATTGTTTTGATGGCATCCTTACAGTAGAGTGGTGATGTGGAACCCCCCACAAGAAGGTTGTATCTTTGGAGTGGTCTTGTGCCAACTGCGCAGTTCTCCTGGATTCTGGCGTGAATGTGGGCGGCGATAGCTCATCCCCACATCCACCCAGTCTATTGATTTAGTTTGTTCTGGGATAGAATAATGGGCGGCGATAGCTCATCCCCACATCCACCCAGTCTATGGATTTAGTTTGTTCTGGGATAGAATAATGGGCGGCGACAGCTCATCCCCACATCTACCCAGTCTAAGGATTCAACATGGGTCAAAACCCTTGACAGTCCGCTCTATGTCGGGAATGTGCCGGGATGTCAGATTTGGTTGTGATTACTTATTACAATTACCTAAACTAAGTGTAACCGAAGGTTTATATAATGTCTACCATTCCCTGGATTTACTAAGTATATATGTATTTAAGGGGATTGTAAGGTAGTCCCAAAACCTGATCGATAAAAAATAATCTGAGGGGTCAATAAAGAGCGCACGTCTTGCAAGGAAAACAAGCTTTATTGCATGCAAATACGGCGGGGAGGGTCAGTCAGCTCTGTAGAGCTGAAAATTGAGAACTCACTAGACATACCTACGAAAGTTACATCTTTTAAAAACAAAAATCACCAAAACTAAATTTGGCAACATGTATCCAATACAGATTAATTCCACATTTCCAATTGGCTATCCTCTATACAGAAATCTAAACATCACCTACATTTCACTACCCCATTGGTCAATTAAGTACACATGACAACATGAGTACAGCCCCCTGCGAACAACCTGATTGTCAAGCCAGCAAAAAAACACTTTGTTCTGATTGGTCCATTACATTCAGGTAACTTGTTGCAACAACAGACATTTCTTACTGGTCAAAACAACTTCAAACATTTTGTGAGGTCCATGCCCATTGAAGACACCCAATCATGAGCGAGTGTGAAACATGAAATCAATACCCTGTGCCAATGAAGTGGACTTTCTCATGAGACCAGACAACATGGCAACCCCAACCGGCTCTTCGACCTTGCAGCTGTACTTTTCAACACCTCTTGCAACTCCTATCTTGAAACATGTTGCTTTCCTAGTACACATCCTTCCCTATCTCTCATTTACCAAGAACCAGGTGTCTTTGTAAAAATCGCAGTT
Source organism: Ambystoma mexicanum (assembly GCF_040938575.1). Taxonomy (NCBI): domain Eukaryota; kingdom Metazoa; phylum Chordata; class Amphibia; order Caudata; family Ambystomatidae; genus Ambystoma; species Ambystoma mexicanum. Next base: position 835,920,534 of record NC_090939.1, read on the forward strand.
GAGACACTGCTCTTGAGTATTCGTTTATCAGAAGTATTTGCTCTATTAACTTGACACCTTTCTAATGGACCTGCCACTTCTCAATGGTGGCAGTATAACCACAACTGAGTTCAACACATTGGCAATGTCTGGACATCAGACCTTGTTCTTAGTAATATTTGTCCTTTGCTGCTGCTGCTCCAATCTAATTGTAAAGAACAACACTGATATAATATGCTCCGTTCCAAGCTCCTGTGGACTGCTCTGCCTTGCACCATAAACTATCTGTGCTGTGCCTCCCCTTTCTTCCAAGGACCTTGGCTGTCTAAACACTCACTGGGGGGGATGGAGGAATAGAATTAAATTACATGAACAGAACAGAAGCTCCAAAATGTGGCCTAATACTCCAACTGACTGAAGCTGCAACCTCTCACGGGGCCTAAATCAAAATGGCAGAACTCTTGCTAACGTCCTACTTAATGTTTGCACTTTGTGGCACTTCAGCCACCCTTTCGCCAACTACCAAAACAACATATTCTGAGTTCTCCTAAATACAAACAAAGCATGCTTAATAATGCACTAATGCTAGCTAAAAAGCCCTGTCCTCAGCCTAAACTCAAAATATAATCAACTATATTGTTGCTGCTTCTCCTTTCACTGTGTGATCCTCTCTAAAGTGTGTTAAAGCTAACTACAAATAGCAGGTGTGCAGAAATGCTAAACCAAACAGTGAAAATACTGGCACTAAATGACCAGCTCTCCTTGATAAGGAATTTACATGGTCTGAGCCTCCTTTCACATTTGGAACTTTGCACTTGCACTTGCATGCCAACATGAGCATTAACACCCACTGTGCTTTTTCTCTATATTGGGTGCACTTTTTATCAAGTGAAACAGACACACATTTGAACAAAAATGTGTGTGGATGTTTGATTTTATAAAAAGGGAGCCTGATCTAGGGAAAATCCAGGGGTTGGGGGGTATGTTTGATTTTATACGAAAGGGAGCCGGAGCTAGGGAAAATCCAGGGGGGGAGGGTGCGTTAATGAGCTCCATAAAAACATATATACTAAGTAAACAGTAAACCAGTTTAATGATAGATGTTATTGACTGAAGCACCTCTCAGATGATGTGTGTTTGGTGACAAAAAATGCTGGTCTAGTAGGTCAACCCTTTCCAGAATGGGGGACGCATGTGTTTTAAATAATGGATCAATCAACGAGTGCACCCGTCATTGAACAAAAGAATGCTTAACAAAAGCTTGTTGAACAACAAATAAAAAAGGAATAATTACAATGAAAATAAAGAGTATCTGCTTCTGGAGATGACAAGGAATATGCTTCCTTACATCTTATGTATATTTTGATGACTAAGGAGCAGCCCTCGCCACGGGTGGAAAAAGCGGGCGAGTAAAAGTAAAACAATTTCAGAGCGAGAATGTAAATGGGCAATGAAGAAAGGACTGCTGTTGCAGAGTCACTGAAGGCAGGGAAGATGATTTACAAAAGCAAAGAACAGTGCCAGGGTTTTATGGAAGTCTATGCAAAAAGGACGAGCATACTCGTCCTTGGCACTTAAGGGGTTAAATTGATAATCAGACTAAGTGGTCAGTAACTGGGTGCCCCCTAGGCTCCTGGCTTACCCACATCACAAGCACCTGCACGGATAGACTACCCTTTGCCATCTGTTGTAAAGCTCTTCCTTGTCAGGTAGGTTGCTCTCAACAACACAAACAGCATTCTGTTGATTCCTGGCTAGGATTACGCTATGCAAAACGCAAATACAAGTACACGTGTCTTATATGGGTGAAGAACCACATTCACAAAGTATGTAGTTCTAAATGCTGCTGCCTGGACACTTGTTTGCATCCCTACCTCTATATAGTTAAATGTGTGCCTTTGTTGCAGCTTGGAAGGTGTGGAAGTTGGAAGATCAGTTGAGACCTGAGCGGGATGCCACAGGGGGGTCATAGCTGGGGTCCTCCCTCTCCATGAACTTATCACTTATGCTATTCTTACAATCAAGAAGTAAAGCACCCACCTGGTTCAGCGACTTTATAATGCAGTGGAGTGTATTGTTCACATATTACTTGATTTTAGGGGACATTTCTTTTATTTTACTAGAAGTTACAACTGACTGTCGCTTTAAAGCATAACACGATTTATTTTATTTGGTATGGTATGGTATTGTTTATTTATAAAGCACCTACATACAGGCAAGTGTTTCAAAGCGCTCAAGCAGGGTAGGAACATGGGAAAAAAACAAACAGCCGCTCAGAGCCCTTGAATTTCTGAGATGATAATAATCTACACAGGCAGAGTAAGTGAGTAAAAAATACATTGAACAGTTTGGGCGATAGCAAATAGGCCTAACAGCGATTCTGTAGTTTAACACGGCAATTTAGGGATGAAAACAAGGGAGAACAGACAGACGATCTTCAGCCGTAGTGTGTCCTTATCTTGCAAGTGCACAGAGGGTCACAGGGGGGGGACAAGTGAACCCAGTTGGTTGAAACTGGGGTAAGTGCAGAGAGAACTACTCTCTTGGATTAGTTTCTCAAGTGCATTGAGTGTGGGTAGGGTGTAGGGCCCTGGGCCAAGTGCGAGAAGGACTGGTGCGGGTGCCGTGGACCAGTGAGTCTCTGAGGTACACCCAGCGGCCAGTCAGCATACTGTAAGGAAGAGGAGGCAGAGAGGGAAAACAGAGAACTGGGTTAGCAAGGTAGAGGGAGAGAAAAGGAAGAGGAGAAGAGTAAAGTCTTGAGGAGTTTCCAGAATTTAAGGAGATCCGGCTGAAGATGGAGGGCGGCAGGGAGGCTATTCCAGAGGGAGGCACCTGCTGAGGATAAGGTTCTCCCTCCAAATCTCTGCTTGGAGAACCAGCTCACTCGCAGAAGGTTGGAGGTAGATGAGCGGAGGGCTCGTGAGGGACAGTATTTAGGTAGGCATTGTTGCAGGTAGGTAGGTCCCAGGCCCCATAAAGCCTTGTGAACAATGCAAAGGGTCTTGAATGTGTACCTTGCAGTCAGAGGGAGCCAGTGAAGGGATTTCAGTGCCACAGAGATGCAGTCCCAGGGCTTGAGGCCAAGGATAAGTCTTGCAGTTCTGTTCTGGATGAGTTGCAAAAGGCGCAGGGAAGGAGAAGGGAGGTTGGGGAAGAGGCTGTTGCAATAGTCCAGCCTGGAGAGAACCAGGGCTCTGGAGACAGGGATCCTTTGGGTGAAAGTGAGAACATGTAGAGTACCTCTGAGGAGGTGAAGCTGATAGTTAGACTATTATCTTAAATGTGAGAGGAGAAGGAGATAGTGGAGTCAAAGATGACCCCAAGGTTTCTTGCTTCGCAGGTGGGTGTGGGCAGCAGGGCCAAGGGATGCCGGCCAGAGCGCAAGTGGGAAAGCAGAGGCAGGGGTCCCAATGCAAACAATCTCTGTCATAGTGGCGTTAAGGCAGAAATCGTTTGAAGCAGACCAAGACTGGGTAGCGGACTGACAGTCAGATAGGAGCAGGGAGGAGGAGGCGGCTTGGGGTAGACCGAAAGATAGTTGTGTGTCATCAGCATAGCACTGGAAGTTAGAGGTGCAAGTGGCAATCACATGTGCGATGGCAGCCATATAAACATTGAAGAACCAGGGGATAGGTTAGATCCCTAGGGAATGCCACAGCTTGTGAAAGTGATAGTCGAGTGAAAGGTTCTGAGTTCCACCTGGGATGGGCGGTCGGAGAGGAAGGAGGTTAACCACGTCAGAGCCTGACCTTTGGTTCCCAGGGTGTCACAGAGACGTGCGATCAGGATGGGTCAAGGAGAATGAGGATAGAGGGGGTGTTAGTGTCAAGATTTGGAAGCAGGTCTTCACGGGTGTTCAGAAGAGCAGTTTCCGTGCCTCTGGATGATCTAAAGCCAGACTGATGGTTGTGGAAGGCGCCAATAGTTCAGTGTGGAGGGTCTGCTGAGAGATAGCCAGTTTCTAGTTTGCCCAGAAAAGGATGATGGAGATAGGGTGGTAGTTTGCCAGTATGGAGGGGTCGACAGAGGGTTTTTTAAATGGAGGGTGCACAAGGGAGTGCTTCAGCGAAGTTGAGAAGCTCCAGTGGAAAAGGAGAGATTGCAGAGGTCAGCCAAGGCTGGGGAGACGGAGTCAATATTGTCTTTAATGGTTTTGGAGAGGAAGGGGTCCACCTGTTTGCATGAAGCCTTCATAGATCAGACTTGTCTTGTGACCTCATCCGGTGTGACGGGGGAAGAGAAGAGAGGGTAAGAGGGGAGGGGGACCAGGAGAGGCTCCGGTGTTGGTCTATGCTATGGTGTGGAAGAGAGGATGGAAAGGATGACTTGGGTTTTCGTGGTGAAGTGTGCAGCCTGGACCGAGAAAAGGTCCTGGGTGGGTGTAACAGAAGAAGAGGCTGCTGCAGGATTGGCCAGTTCCTTGCTGACTTTGAAAATGTTGGATGTGTTGTTTGATGCTGCGGATATGCGGGCTTGAATAAAGACTCTTTTCTTGGAGCGGATTCAGAGCCGATATTGCCTTTTAAGGAGGCGGCAGGCCAGTTTGTTAGATGGTTCGCCCAACGCATTCCGTTTCCGCTCATCTGCCCTACACTTGCGTTTAAGGAAAGCCAGGTTGGAGTCATACCAAGAGTTGCACTTTTTGGAAGGCTTCAGTTGGACCCCCATGACAGGGGCAAGAATGTCAAGAGTGTTGGAGATAGAGAGATTGAGATTAGCAGGGGCTGTGTCAGGGTGGGAGTCGGACGAAGGAATGAGTGGAGGAGGCAAAAGTAGCCACTGTCACTCTTTTCATGGGTCTGGTGACTTTGAAGCCAAGTGGCTGTATTGCTACAAGAGGAGAGGTGGGCTTTAGGTGTGTTGAGAGAAGAGAGTGGTCAGTTCAAGAGAGGGGAGTAATGAGTCGGGTAGAGCGATGGATGTCGGTAGAGATGAGAGCATCCAAGGTGTGGCCTGTAGTGTGTGTGGGGCCAGAGGGAAGGATAGAGAGGGCGAGAGAGTCGCAAAGGTTGTGGAAAGAACCTGAGGAGTCAGACGAGGCCAGATGGATGTTGAGATCACCCGCCAGGAGGAGTTGAGAAGAGGAGGGGAGCAGGGAGGAAGCCAGGTCAGCCCATTCCGAAAGGAAGCGAGTGGAAAGACCAGGTGGCCGATAGACGGTGGCCATAATGAGAGAAGATTTAGGGGATAATGTGAGTCTGCAAACTACGCACTCAAAAGAGGAGTATGCCTGAGTGGGGATGAAGGACACAGGTATCCATTCTGGGAAGATAAGCGCCACTCCCCCACCTGTCTTCTTAGGCTTGGCACAGAGAGTGTTTTGTAGCCTTTAGGGAGGAGTTTGTCAAAGCACGTGACAGAGCTGTCCTTGTACCAGGTCTCAGTGATGGCGAGCACATCAAGATACAGGAATTTGAGGAGGTTGCAGATGTCATAGGACTGTTTGACGGCAGAGCAGGTGTTAAGAGTGGCAATGTGGCGCAGCTTGCCATCTTTGAGGGTCTTTCTCGGGGGGCGGGGGCTCAGGGGACAGTGGTCCCTCCAGGGGGTGGCATGAGGCCAGGTGGATAGTGGAGGATGGCAAAGGAACTGAGGCTGACAAGGGATCCGGGGCAGTAGGGCAGGACAGGGTTGTCAGTACAGAGTAGGAGGAGGGCACAGAGGGCATGGGAGCCTGTGCAGAGGATAAGGAAGGCACAGAAGGCAAGGGAGCACCTATTATGCAACACAGTACACACATTGCATAACTAAATGCTGCTCATGACTATTAAAGCTGGGTTTCATTTAGTTTTAGGAATATGTGCCACTCAAGTTGGTGATGCAGGTGGGTGGTAAACTGTGTAGGTTACTCACTGCATAGTTGTGTGGCTATTTAAGCCATTCAAAGACTGTCACTGTTCAGCCTTAACCTCATTGTTCTGTTTCCCTACCTCTAGCATGAGACCTGACAGAGTACAGACTAAAGTTGAAGGGAAAGTCATTTTTGGTTGACTTGACAATTGATGTCTGCATAGCTGACCGGTAAAGAAATGTTTTCTGGGGAGAAAACTTTGGGCAAATGTTTTTTTTAATGTTGATGAAACAAAAGAAAATGTATGTTTTAAAAAGACAATAAATATCCCCTGCCAGGTGGTCAAATCTCAACATCTGACTTGTGTTTCTCTGTGTGATCTATTAAATCGAATCCTCGTCTATATATATGCACTAATGCATTACATTCTTGCGTAAGGCTTTTATGCACTAGTTATGTAACGCCTCACTTTCATTCATGTGTATGTCAGAGAGACGGTGCAAATTGATAGTAGCCATCTCCTGCATATTACATCTAAGGTTGCTTGACAAGCTGTTTCCTTTACAGGCGCAGCAGGGTACTCGGGTGTATTCACTGCTTGCCCATTCATAGGAGTTTATGTTCCCGCCATAGAGCCTGGAAGCGAATAGTGGCAACCAGGCTACCTTCACTTCACCTATTTCTTGAGGCTGCCTATTGAGATTTTGCAGAGCCAACGCTAGCTGCATCTAACCCCATGAGAATCAGATTTTACAGATCTGTGGGGCCAATACATCACCTGGCAATCTTTCTTTCTTGTAAGCAGTTGCAAGTATAGAACACATGTGCAAAGCAGTTTCAAGAATGACCCATTTTAGTAATGACTCTGGCGGGACACCATTACTCCAAAGATATCAGCTCAATTTACAAAACCTTTTTCTCACTTGTGTGGGCCAAGTGAACACCCAGGTGCAAGTGGGCTCCTTCTTACAGCAAAGAAAGTATGTGTATGACATTTTGCCCCCAACAGGAGTGTAAATTATGTCCCAGAAGTCTTTTTGCATATCAGGGGCAGGAGACTCTCCTTTTCACAGGATTCTTTCCCCAACTCTTGCCTGAATGTCTGTGCCCCAAATGCAAAGTCTCATGCAAACGAACAATCCTGGAAAGGTAGGAACACATCACACCAATATACTGGTCCCTCACTGGCTTAGATTCAAATTCAAGAATTAATTAAAAACACCTTTAATTTGCCCCGGGCAGGACACTATGATCCAGTGAGGTAGGTTTAGTGATGGCCCCATAGTACAACAGGAAATTCTTGCAGCGAGGGGCTTCATTTGCTCCTATAGCTATTAAGCTATCGAATGCAATGACCAATCAACTTTGCATACAAGAAGGCCACTTGAACCAGGAAAACAATCCTGAAAAAACGTGACATTTACCAGGCCATAGGTAGTAAACAATGATGTTAAGGCACCACTTAAGAGGGTGGGGCTGAATCCAGGTTTGGACAGACCCTATCTAGCAGTGATTGATCCAATGACCAAATTTATTAGTCAGCCCCAACAACCCAGAAATATGACATGTGCCAGATGACACCCCAATTCCAGTGAAATGAGAAACTTCAGATTCCCAGAACGTTGGATGTCTTGCGTTACTGCTTATTCAATTGTTCCGGTAAAAACACATATAATCACATTCCTAGGATAACATCCGTCAACGAGGACAATCCTGCAACAGGATGTAAAACTGGTCTGGAAAATGCCAGTTTAAGCGGAAATGATAGGCTGGGAAATCCCGTACTCAATAACGGATATAGTCAAAGTAAATGGCAAAACCCGCTTTATTAACAATCCATGTGAAGGAGTTGGAGAAAAAAAAAAAAAAAAACAATCCATATGAAGCAGGGACAGCATCTAAGCAATACAATCTTGAAGCTCTCACCCTTTCTCAGGCACAGCAATGGATTATAACTCAGAAATACCTAATAAGTAACCTCATACTACAATCTTGGTCACACAAACCTATGGTGTACGGGGATTGGTTAAGGGACATGTATAAAAATGGAAGATATAGATTTGTCTCTTGATTGGTTACATCCTATCTGATGGCCCCACCTGAGACACCTACTAAATTGATAATGGTGAATATATGGAATTTCTTTTAAATTATTATCTCATGTTCCTTCCTGAATCGTCCTTGCACTCCCTAATGTCTCTATAGCCTTGGTCCGGTCCGTGCAGCTACCGTCTGGGCTCTGTGCGGATCTGAACTTCAGCGAATTTAGCAGTTTGAGTTTTCATGAACCCTCAAAGCCTTTTTCCATTTAAATGCGTGCTGCGACTTCCATTTTAACAAAGATGGCCTCCTTTTATTGTTGCGTTTCTATGTTAGTAAGCTACATACCTATATTGTTTGTGTTGCTTTCCAGCTTGTACAATGCTTAAGTTATGTTTTTCGTATCTTTATGGTTACAAGCAATATCCTTTGTGTATAAAAGCGGGTTTGACCTAGTGTGTGCGTTTCTTCATGGTGAGTGCATATTTGCTTCGTGTCAATGGCATGCACATGTCAGTTAAAAGTGAATTGTCTTACTCTCGCCATCTTTTAGTTAAATAAGGCCTATTTCTTCCTCTGTCTGTCTGGGATAAGGCCGGTTTGGTCGACTTAGAGCATAGTGTTTGTCACCTAAGTAAAATTGGGGCGGGGAGGGGCCATAGCTATGAATGACATATTCATCTGCCTGTCAACAAGGACACATGCTAGTGTCTCTGCCAGTGCCAGTAAATTCAGCAAATGCTTAATAACTTTAAAAGACCATTCATGAAGTTAGATTACCTTGTGATAATGGCCCTCATTACGACCCTGGCGGAAAGGGGTTTACGCCGGCGTAAACCATGGCGCCCCTTTCCGCCTGAGTACGAGTTCCCTTAGCGCCATGGTGATTTTAACGCCTGCTTTTAGCAGGCGTTAAAATCCATGGCGCTAAGGGACCTTGTTGTTAATTACGCCACCGTAATTTACGGTGGCGTAATTAACGCCTTCCCCACTCCCATTATACCCTATGGGGCAAAAATGGGAATGGGGAAGGGTAAATGGGGATTGGGGACTTAACGCCCCGCCAAGGTCGGAATGGGGCGGTAAGTCCGCCAACCACCATGGCGGAGTTGGCAGCTTAGCGCCATGGACCATGGTGCAAATAGCACCATGGATCTTCGCCAAGGTCGTAATGAGGGCCAATGTGTTTTGGACCAGATCAACTACAACACATATCACAGTGAGCCTGGATAACTTTCCTCTTGAATTACAGATAACAAATGGAATTTTGTGAGTCTTGACTCACACAGTTAGAGGGGTTCATTCATCAAAAATAATCTAAGAATGTTTTCTTGTGCTGCCTTGGTAAGGATGATAGAAGTAACCCCTTCAGCCTAATATAGAATGGAATGCCTCTTCAATGCAAACAAGCCTGGTCACCACAAGAATTTGGAGAAGTCATCTGGACCTGGACCTGCACGGCTCAATAAGGACAAAATGAACCAAAAGTGCATGAACATTGCTTATAAAAACCATCCTTCCAACCCATTGAACAATTTAGCACACTTCCGCTGCTCACCTTACACTACATACATCAACCAGCAGACTTACAAACAGCAGGGGCCAAACCACTCAACACTACCTATCACACACAAACCACTTTTCCCTTTGCCAACCATCGCACCACTGTGCAACCACCAGCCCCACCCATAGTCACAGAGCAAAGCTAATTTGTTCACTACTGAGCACATAAACCCCATGTACCCTAACTCAACTCATCTAGAATTGCACAAGCACACACATAGTGTGTACATTCAATCTGCTCTCATCAACACTTCCTGTCCTAACAACTAAGTCGGACAATATCGAGGGAAATTATAACAACCCACCCCCAAACAAGATTTGCATCATTCATTTTGTTAAGAACTTATTACAGAAACAGGGAACACCAGTCTAATGGTCTGGTCCACCACAATCTCTCTCCCACATTGTTGGAAAATAAAAAGCTGTGTTTTAACAATAATCCCTGGTATTTGAAGGAGATCACAAGTTAAATTGCAGCCGGCTCCCCACTCTCAGTTCAAGGTAAAGGCACCTGAAACACTTTTGGCAAAGACCAACAGGATACATCAGAATCTTAAAGGATTACAGCCCGCCTGATTCTATCTTTCAATGAAAAATTAACAATGCAATTTCATTTGCAAAATGCTCAAAACAAATACCCACCCTTCTGTCAATGTGCGTATGTTTAGTCTGAATAGGACTATCTTAACCTTAACTGTAAAAAAAGACAAAAGCATAATGTTTGTAACCATTTTGTATTTTAAAATCTTTAGAACACACATGTTGAACAACCACGAGATTAGGAAATCAACATGGTAAAGGAAGTAACACATTGCTTCCTTATTGCTTTTAGGGCTTCTGCATCCTGCAATGCAGATGAAATGAGTACCTAAAATGTACGCTTTATTTCTCAGGAAGAAATTGAAGAGAGAATTTAACCCACTGACGGTTGACTACTGGAAATGTTTCCCCTTTCACTATCAGCATTTTAGCCCTTTAAAGTAGTAAATAAAATACATTAAAACAATACTTTTATTTAGACTGTGGGCATCACATGGCAAGAAGGTATTTTAATCATAGTTAATCTTCAAGATTCACTGTGTCTCGTAAATTCCAGATCCAGATATAATGATACATCTGTGAAAAACAGGGTTATTCATTCATTTGTACTAGGCAGATGCCACTACGCACTACACTATATTCGATTCTATGGGCATGTAAAATTAAATACTTTTCAGATTTACTTTTTAAAAAAATATATGTTTATTTTAAACCAAGGCAGGAAAACAAATACAGTTATACATCAACTCAGCATTTCAATCAAATTCTTCCCTCCCTCTCCACCCCCAATGTGACTGCCGGCCCGGATCGGAGTCTCAGGAGTTTGGGGTGTTCCCTCCTACTTTATCCTTTGCCCCCCCCTCCTCAGGTGTATCCCCACTGTTTTGGATCCTCCTGCCCTGTTGGGGTTTGTAGGTGAGGGCTGGAAATTTTAGGTCATAGTCAAGAAATGGGCCCCAAATGTTCTGGAAGTGATCAAGAAGCCCTGCCTTAGCCGCTGTTACCCTCTCTGCGATAAGAATGTCCCATATTTTGACCCACCAGAGGGGCAGGAGTGGGCCTTCCTTGGATTTCGAGGAGCGGGTGATCGCTATTCTTCCTGCTAGGAGGCATTGGGACAACAGCTTAGCTATGACTTCCGACCTTGAGTAGATTCCAGGAACTGGGGCGCCTAGCAGGATATGTTCAGGCTCTAGTGGATGCGCCGTTTGAGTGATTCCTTCAATGGTAGCTAGACATTGCTTCCAGAATTGTTGGGCTTTTGGGCATGTCCACCACATATGGTGGAAGGACCCCGGGTGTCCGCATTGTCTCCAGCATGCCGGGTCAAGAGTCTGGTTCATGTGGTGGAGCCTCAAGGGGGGTAGTACCAGCGCAGCAGGATTTTGTAGGTGCACTCCCTGTTAGTGACACAGGCCGATGTTGAGTGGTCCCGAGTCCATATATCCACCCAGGTCTGATCCTCTATAGGGTGGCCTAGGTCTGCCTCCCATTGTGCCATGCATCGCATTAGGAGGCGAGAAAATCTCCCTGGAAATGTCTGTATGAAGTGGAGATCTTACCTTGGGTCGGAAGATCCATAAGGGTTAGCTCCAGTGCCGTGGGTGGGTGGGTTGCTGCCTGGCGGGTTTGCGGGTGGGAGCACCAATGGTGAAGCTGGATGTAGGAGAACCTGTCTTTCTCTTGAAGCTGCAAGGCTTCCTTGCATTGTTCGAAGGTGCGAGGTCCCCCCCCCCCCACACAAACAGTTGTCCCAGAGACTCCAGGCCCCATGAGATCCAGTTTTTAAAGTTCTGGAGGTTTATTACAGGTGAGAAGGTTGGGTTATGGAATACCGGCGATGGGGGGCTCAGTCCTCTGGGAATCCCCTTTTTTTTTAGGGCTCTGTCCCAAATGTCCATGGTGTGCCTAGTAGCTAGCAGTAGTCTCTCCCCTGTCTGCCACATTGGGGGTGGGATGTGTGGAAGAAAGCGTAGGGGAAGGGATAGGCAGGATTGTTCAAGCTCCACCCATCCAGGGCGACCAGAGGATACTTGCCACGCTTGAGTACATGCTAATTGTGCTGCCATCTGGTATCCCTGCAAGTCGGGTACCCCCAGACCGCCTAGTCTTGCATTACCTAGCATTGTTTTTTGGGGTATCCTGGGTGTGTTCGCCCTCCAGATAAATCGTAGCATATTCCTTTGGAGGTCCCGGAGGGCCGGCGGTGGAATAGGAACTGGAAGTGATGAGCAGGCATATAGAAATCTGCGGAGGAGATTCATTTTGCAGGCTGTGATGCGGCCCATTAGTGAGATTTCCTGGCATTTCTAGCGCTTCAGGTCTTCTTCCAGTTCTTTATAAACGTCTTTTGGGTTCGCCGGGATTTGGACCCCCAGGTAAGGGATTGCCTTAGCCTTCCACTGATTGGGGCATAGCAGGATCAGAGCTTCTCTCTCGGTTGGGGTCATGGACTATCCCTAGGGCCGTGGACTTGTTAAAGTTAATGGAGAAGCCAGTGACTCTTCCGTAGTTATCTATCTCAGCAAGGGCATGTTTCAATGAGGTACAGGGCTCTGAGATGGTAAGCAAGACGTCATCTGCGTATAGGGCAAGATTGTGTTGTGAGGGCCCAACTTGGAGCCCCTTGATGAGCTAGTTTAGTTTGATTCTTTTGGCGAAGTTTTCTATGATCAGGGCAAACGGGGAGCGGGGATAGTGAGCATCCCTGCCTGGTCCTGCTGGTCAAAAAGATCGGGGCGCAGAGGGTGCCATTGATCCTCAGGAGGGTTTTTGGTGATTTGTAGTTCGCTAGGACATGGCTCATAACTCTGGCCCAAACCCAAAAGCTTCTAGGGTGAGGTTCATAAAGGTCCAATCCACCTTGTCAAATGCTTTGGTGGTGTCGAGGGCCAGGAGTGCTAGGCCCTGAGAGTCCCGGGTGGTCAGGTTTACCAGGTCCAGCGTTCTGCAGATGCTGTCGCCTGTGGCTCTGTTTCTGATAAACCCAGTCTGATCCGGGTGGATTATGTCAGGCAGGATGTGGGAAAGGCTCGTCGCAAGGACCTTGGAGTGGATTTTGGCATCAATGTTCAGCAGGGCAATTGGTCTGTAAGAGGCCAGGTTCCTTGGGTCCCCCCAGGTTTGGGTAAAAGGACGATAATGGATTCTTGCATGGAGGGGGTATTGTGCCCATTTCCCTGAATGAATTAAAGAGATTCACCAATGGCGTCAGTAGTTCGTGCCTGAAAATCTTGTAGAATTTGGTGGAATATCCGTTGGGTCCGGGGGCTCGGGTTTTAAGAGATTTTATGGCCTCCTCTACCTCTTCACCTGAGATCGGCGCATCCAGGATGTCTCGGGCTGAGTCCTTCAGCTGGGGGAGGGCGGCCTTCTGCAGGTATTCTGTTTGTTCCTTCAGGTTTCACGGTGGTGCAGACATTACTTGCGTCAGGTGATTCGTTGCTAGCTGTAGTTTCTCCAGTTCTGAATATAGTATCTTGCCCTGCGTGTCTCGTAGTCCAATAATTGTATTGCTCCTTTTTATTTTGGCCAGTTTGGCCACTAGTAATTTGTTCGCTTTATTGTTCTTTACATAATAGAATTGTTTAGCTTTTGCCAGTATTTGCACAGTGTGTTCAGCATAGTGGGCCTCGTTTTTTTCCCGTGCAGTCCGGCTGGCTCATTGTGTTTTGGGGGACCAGCCCTTTTCCTTATGAGTGTCTTCTGCTTTCCGGAGTTCTTCTTCGAGGGACAGGTGAGTTTGCCACCTGTTCCTATGGTATGCCACTCCTCGAGCTATTAGTTCTCCCCGAATGACCACTTTCATAGCATCCCAGGTATTTGCCAGAGAGGTGTCTTCGTTAGGGTTCTCTTTGAAGAAGTTCTTAATTGATGTTGCTATGGCATCTCTTATCGGCATCTCATTAAGTATCGGGTCATACATTGACCATCTGCATTGGGCGGTGGGGGCTGGGTCCTGAATGTGGATGTCCAGGGTTACCAGGGCATGATCAGATAGAATCCTTGATCCAATGGATACCTCATTGGTATAGGCGAGCACCTGCAGAGATGTCAAGAGGAGGTTGATTCTTGAGAACGTTCTGTGGACATAGGAATAAAAGGAAAAATCTGTCTCTGAGGGGTGCAGCACCCGCCACGAGTCTACCACCTCTAGGGTCCTAAATAGGCGTAGCAATCCGAGGGCCAGAGTAACGTCTCCAGTGGAAGATGGGTGTCATTTGTCCTTTATGGGGTCTGGGACTCCATTACAATCACCTTCTATTACTATTTGACCCTCTGCAAAGGGAGCCAGCGTGGTGCTTAGAGCTTCATAGAATGCTCTTTGTCCCGTATTTGGGGCATACACCGAAGCGAAGGTATATAGTTGTCCCAAAAGGAGGCATATCACTGCCACTAATCGCCCCTCTGGGTAGAGTTTTGTTTCCAGAATGTGGGGGTTTAACCCCTTCCTAAAGAGAACCGCTGTACCCCCTTTCTTGGTGCTGCCTGAGGCGATAAGTTGCTTAGAGAATTGTTGCAAACGCAAGTCCGCTGGTAGAAGGTGTGTTTCCTGGAGCAGGGCCACTGCTGCATCTTCATCTTGGAGCTTTTGTAAGATTGATTTACGTTTGGGGGGAGTATAACCCCCTGATAGTAAGGGAGACTAATCTCAAGGTGAGGTGTTCCTGGGCAAGGTTGCTGTTGGGTTCAAGCGGGGGGAGTGGGTTGGGTATGAATCAGGCATGGATTGAAAGAGATTTAGGCTGTTTACCATCCTGCTCTTGGGATTTTTGGCCATGCCTCCAACGGGGAGGCTGGGTATTAACCAACAGGGGGGCCAGCTTTGTAGGTATGGCGCCACCCCAGGCCAACTGGGCCAGGTAACCGTAGTCAGCCAACATGGCTGAAACTAATAGCAAACTGTGTGTGGTATTCCAAGGACTTGTTGATAGATTGTACCTCAGAAATGGGCAGGAGCACTGGGGGGAGGAGGCTCTGCCATGAGCGTGGTGACGGTTCTTTTGTTTCTTTGTAGGTGGCGTTCTGTCAAGGCGATAGAAGTCTAGGTCCAGGGAGGAACAGAGCTGCGCCGAGTAGGATTATAGGCAAGCAGGGGCTGTAGGGTCCATCATTTAGATTTTCAGCTTCCTGTCTTCTTGCCTATGGACCTTTCTTTAGTGTTAAGTTATCTCGTCCTCCTGTCTCTTGGGATTCTCGTCCATAGAGTCTGCTTCTCTTTTGTAGGGGGCATAGGGTCTTTGCCCGTGGTGGTTTCAGGAGCTATAGGGGAGGAGGTCCCGGGTGAAGTTGGGTGCATGATTTGTTCGGCGTCCTCGAGATGGCTAATTCTCCTTAAGGTGCCTTTGTAGGTGAATTGTAGCGCTGTTGGAAAGAGCCATCTGTAACGGACCTGCTGGCTCTGAAGACAGAGTCAGGGGTCGGAGGGACCTTCTTTTTTGCAGTGTGAGAAGGGAGAAATCCTGGTAAATTTGGGGGGGAGAGCCTTGGAAGGTCAGCTTGTCCCGGATGCGACTGATTGATGAGGTGGCCTCTTTCGTAGTGAAAAAGTGTACCCTGGTGATAACATCGGTGGGGGAGTCCGATTCCACTCCCCAGCGCAGGCGCAACCTGTGGGTGCGATCCAGCAGGAGTTGAGACTTGTCCAGGTGTGGAAGCAAGGACTGAAAGAGGTCCCCCACGTATTCCATAAGGTTTTGATCTGGGATCGAGACAGGAATACCCCGAATTTGTAGGTTATTGCGTTGGGCTCGATTTTCCAAGTTTTCTTGTTTGAATTCTAAGATTTCACATTTGTCCTATAAGACTCTAATGGAATGTTGCATTTCGCCTAGGGCCGTAGTCCCTTGGGATCTTGGGTTTGATCCTAGAATTACCCCAGTCTTTGCTCTGCTTCCGTCACCCTCTGGTCACTGTGCCCTAGTTTTGTAGAAAGTTCAGTCATGCAAGACCTAAACTCAGATTTAATATCAGCCATAAAAGCCAGTAGGTCGCTTCTGATTGCAAGGGCCCCCTTGTCTTTCATGATCATCTGTCGCGCAGAGTTGGGGGGTCCTGTTTCTTCCCCTTGTCCACCGATAGCAGCATTGTGGCTATGTCCGTGTTCTTATTAGACTTAGATTTCTTGGCCATGACGTCTCCACTAATGAAGTGGGAGGTGTGGAGACTCCTTAAGAGGGTAAGGTAGATAAGTAGCAATTCATGTAGCTTGAGACGGCTGCCAGCGCAGCACTGTGGTCCGAGGGGGTGGTGGAATTGCTAGTAAGGGGGAAGGCCCCCACACCGACGAGTCATTGGTTAGGCTGGATAGCCCGCCCGGGCCAGCTGGGAGGAGAGGGGAGTTGAGGAGTGGGCCAGGGTGCCCCAGAGATGCTTAAGCGAAGAGGAGGAAGGGAGAGCCCGTCTTCAGCTGAGGCTGTGGGGAGACTTGGGTTAGAGTGATGCTGCCAGGCTTCCCAGAGGCTGTTTGTGTGCTGTGGTTATGTTCAGCCTAGTGAGGGGTTTCGGCGGCAGCGGGGGGTCCTGGTCAAATCAGTAGCACTGCTTCGTGTTATGCTGGGCCTCAGGGTTTCCTGGCTGAAGTCCAAATTGTGGTCCACCAGGACACTTATTGCAAGTGGCTGTGGGCAGCTGTGGGGGGTGGGGGAGTCTCCCCCTTCCCTCTTTGGTTGGTAGGTTTGGTTCCCCTCAGGCCCCAGATGCAGCCCCACCGGCCGCCGTGTCAGGTTCGCTCCTTGTTGCCTCAGGTTGAGTGCACCCACGGTCCGAGCCGGGGGTATGGGTGGGTGGAGGTCTCCACCAGAATATTTGAGGCAGACAAGAGGGGCCCAATGGGTGGCTCCGGGGTCCAGAAGCTGGTGAGTCCTTTGATGGTAGAGAGGAGAGGGGGAGCAGATCATGCAGGCCCCCCACCCCCAACAGCTCAAGCCATAGTGCTGCTCGTGCCTTCACCCGCAGCAGAGCCTGTCTCCTCTGGGAGGTTTGGGGGGAGGAAAGCAGTTCGGGCGGGCTCAGTGGGGAGCGGGTGTTATTATTTAGAGGGGGCTGCTGGAGGGGACCACCTACCGCTGGCTAGGTGTTCGCCGAGGCTGGAGCGTATCTTCTCTCCCCTCTCCAGGCGTGACGGGTTCCCTCTCAGAGCCTCCAGGTCCGAGGTTGTTGGCTGGATGTGGCAGCGCGGCTTGGAGAGCGTGGCTGCAGACTTCCTCAGAGGATCGCAGGTCTCGCGGTCCCGCCTGCTGTTCGAATTATCCGGCAGGGAGGCCGTGGGAGAGCCGCGGACTAATCCGGACTTTGCTTGGCCATCCTGGGGACTATGGTCTCCGAAGACGCATCAGTAGAGGCCCCACGTCTCGGGTCCCCAACCCAGGGCACGGGCGCAGGCAGAGGGTCACCGCAGTGAGCCCCCTGGTGCTCTTCATCAGGTGCTCGCCGAGGCAAGATCCACGAAGCCGGGTAACGATGGAGGCATCCGGGGGGCGCCCCTTCGCCAGGACGTTGCAATGCAACCCAGAGGGGACACAGACTCCTTCACTCCTCCTCTCCCCGGCACAGGCAGCAGGTTTTGCAGTTCCACCCGCCATTTTGAATAATACGGCGGGGAGGGCGCGGGGCAACCAGGTTTTAATTTCACCTTCCCTGGGGACTACGGCCCCTCAAACTGCACCGGTCCAGGCCCCATATCCTTACACATCGCCGGCAATGTTTAGGTCATATAAATAATCACTGGAACCGTATCATGGTGTGAAGTGCAGCAGCATCCCACAGAGTCCATCAGGAGAGCGACCGTATCATCGGCGCTCCAGGCCACGCCCCCTTCAGGTTTACTTTTAAGGTTTCTTGGGTTTACACTGGGATGTGGGACTGTACACAGGCCTTTCACTCTATTGGCTCACTTGGCAAATCCTCCCTCACTGCCTGGATAAGCAAGGCAACCAGCTATACTCAGGAAAAAAATCTTCAATTGGGCCATTCTGGATCAGCTCTTAAGCACTGGATTTCTCTGTATGTTTCCATATAACATTCCTGGTTCTTTCTGGACTCTGTCTTTGTGCTCCGGATATTTCCATAAAATCCTTGTTTTCAACTACATAGGTTTAGCCTCGATAAAGAGCATTACCCCTTTAGTATATATTCCCAATGACATTATTTTTGTTATAGGTTTTCTGTTTAGATTGTTAAAAAAACATTTCCCATGCCAATGCACTTGAAGGATGATCTTCATTAATTAATCTAATCCCTATTACACATATTTTCTTGCATCCAACACGTGTTTCACTCTACGTGGAATGAACTTCTTACACATCGCATGCCTCTTCACTTGATTTCTGCTTGCATACCCGGAAAACAATATGTGTGCTATTTTAGTACACCATATTTTTATGCACTCATGACTTATTATGGTTCACTTAATATTATCTATATAATGTATGTCACCTGATTTTCAGGTGATCTGTTCAAATAACGTTGAAACACTCCTTCCAGTGTCAGCAGCGCTTTGACCTTAACATCTTTGGTTATCTTCCAATTCCCTCTTTAACTTTTTAATTCAATATATAGTTGTGTGCAGTGTGATCGTTGCTTAGTTACTCAAATACACATTTAATTCTTTGTTTTAGTTTTTGTTCAAGCCAAATTTTCGTTACATTCATATTGGAAATAAACTCTGCTTCTTTTCTATGCACATTGTTTCTTCTGTGTCCCTCTCTCTCCCTTTGGGGCAGTTTATAAACAGTAAAATATCTTAAGTCATAAATGCTGGATTCATAGAGTTCTTGTTTCCAATGCTTTCCTGGGTGTGCTGCAGTGTGTCCGGGCTGAGACACGTGTATCCAGAGTCTTGGAGTCTTTCTCCAGTGCATATTGCTGGTGGGGTGGCGTTCCATTTAAAAGTTCCTTTTCAAGCGGAGCGCATCAGTGTGCTGCAGTGTGTTTTGGTGTTTCTGGGTTGCAGCGGTGTAGCCTGTACGGAAACTACAAACTTTCATTGGATAATCCAGTCGGCTGAGCTAGAGGGATTCCACGGCTAGATAAATGTCCCTCAAGCTTCAGGTGTTTTGTTGCATATAACTGGGCCTAGTCAATCCCTTAGGTAAGACACTACTGTGCGAGCGGCTCCCGATGGGAGTGGATCTCACCCATCTTGTTTGAACTTTGTTCCCTTTAGTAGTTCGATACCCACTCGGGCTGGATCTATGACTGCGTGTTTACTGTGTGGAACTTGAATTTGATTACTCCTCGGCGCCCAAGCATGACAGTAAACGTTTAGTTCTAAGTGCATGTTTGGTTTGTTTGTCTTGTCGCATGTTCTACCTGCATCTGAAAGAGCCATATCTCTGTTCCTGCACCATGATTGATATACAGCACTTGAGTATTTAGCTAGCACAATATAGTGGACTGCCTGCTTTGTCTGCCTCCATCGCGGTCCCTAGCCCCTACGTCTTGTAAGAACTTTCTTATAATATCTTAGTGCAATGAAACCAAAGCCGTCTCTGAGGCGGGGCTATGTAGCGAATTGGCGATTAAAGGTAAACGTTTAAGAAGCCCGGGGCAATATATACACATTTTAAAAAGTGGTCCTAAGTCGAAAAATGGGAAAAAAGACAGAGTGGCCAGTGGAAAAGTGGGCGGTGCTGCACAAACAAGTATTACTGTTTTTTTTCAGTGAATGGTCAATTGTCTAAGCATACCCTGACACCTATGAATGCCTCTAACAAGGACCATGGTTTGGGCTTAGCTTTGAGATCCCTGCCCATGGACCAGGCTCCCATAAAGTCTGCCCAAGAGCCACTGCCCTCTTGGTAACAACATTCCTTCGATAACAATGGGTCTTTGCTAAATTTGTGCAAAAGTATAAGACACTGGGAACGACCCGAATGCCAAGGAATATTGTTACATCTTCTAACCTCTCTGCTAGCCCTAATTTGGACGCATTGGCATCCCCTAGGGACGATCTAGGAGCACAAAGTAGATCCTGCCAAGCCCATTTTTCATCCCCTAGGGATCCTGAACACGAGGGACCCCACTTTGATTTTTACTAGTTACTAGTTACTTGCAAAAACTGAAGCAGTGTTTGCTTTATGCTCAGTTGTCCCTTCTGATCAATGTATATTACATACTATGATGTGCAGAGTATTGGAGTCCAATGGCCAAGCAAAGCCTCATATAAACCAACCGTTACCTATCTCATCTCATGGGATGCCTGTGCTTATAATGGACTCTGAACATCGAAGACCAGAACCGAGTGTAAAACATCTGGCTGAGGATAAGATTGATGCAGTATTGAACACCTCAGGTGGAGCAATTGAGATTCCTGATAGCCCACAGACCACATGGAAGTCTCAAGATTCAGTAAACATTGGGGCTGCCACTGAGGATGATGCGTGGATGTTCTATGTCCAGAAATATCAATGATGAAATCACCCACTCCAGAGGTCAGTATAATGCCCCTCATTTTAATAATAAGGTGGACCTTACTACGTCTATTTGGTTACATTCTGAGCCTAGATGATTGCCCACAATTAGTTGCATATCAAAAGCACCTATCCTGATTTCTAGAATGCAAGGTGATGGATATAGATGTATGCTGGCCCTGCATGGTCTGCTTGACAAGTGGGCCCACACAGGAGCTTCTATGCCAAATTGAAATTGCTAGGATCTGATTCAGGGGTGGTATGTACAGGCTTCAAGTTCTCTTAAGCATATTAAGAGTAATACAACTGGATCTGTTCCCACATGTGATCATATGAGAGCGAAACACAAATCTGATGGTCTGGTGGGTAACTTAATAAAACCTGCTGGAATGCTGACCCAGGAGTCCTGAGTAACGCGGCCTCTGATATTTCTCTTTTTAGAAGTACAGTGTGATCGATGTCCTCTAATGTTGGTAGGTGCAAGAGAGGAGAACGCATTGGTGGCTCTGTGGGACTTAACAACAATGGTGCAGCGGGTCAACGTAGACTTGGGGCATCGGTGAGGCTGGACGAGATCAATCCCTCCGAAATAAGCACATTTTTTAATAGATCGGCTCTACTGAAACTCTGGCCAGCCGTTCCCTGGTTGTCTGCCATTGCGTCCGAAGATATGTTTAAGATAAAGCTCCTGAAATGGGGGTGTAGGACAAACTGGGCATTGATCGAATGTACTACTCTTGCAGCTGTATCTCTGCTATATGCCAACGCAAAGGTATTAGCTAAAATGGGCCTGGAATTAACAGTTTACCACCAGATGAGGGTCCCCACACGTAAGGAGGGGGCTTCATGGTACGACTCACCAAGAGAGACACAGATAAACTGGCGTCATGAGGACCTGGGTTCGGATTACAAAGCAGTCACCTGGAGTGGGTGCATGGAGGTGCCCTTCGAGCAGCTACAAGACAGGCCCCATTGACTGATTAACATCACCAGCTGGAACACACAGGGTTTCAGCCACCTTTTTCGTAAGAACGGTTCACTAGCAATTTTGATGGGATATGACATATTTATGCTCCAAGAAACTTGGTTGGATATAGCCCTCCAGGTCGAGGGTTATCATATCTACCAAGTTATGGCGAAAAAGGGCCCAATGTGTAGACCCTTTGGGGACCTCATAATTGGAGTTAACCACTGTTTTCACTCCTGCCAGTTGATATGTTTCCTGGACAGGGAAAATGTACTTGCTGTTGAGGTGTGGGAGGGTGGTCAGGAGATTGACTGGAAAATATTGTTGATTAATGTTTTTATACCCCCTACTACTAAAGTATTGAATGAGGCTCAACTCGCCCTTGAGCATCTTTTTTTGACCGGTGTAGGGAAAAACCCTGATCATACGATCATACTGGGTTTGGATTTGAACGCAAAGTGTACAGATGATAATGCATGTGAATCTTATAGTAATGTTTTTTAAAAGGGTGTAATGACACATATTTGTAGTAACTGTAAAGGGAAGGAATGGGTGGATTTCTTTCAACAATGGGATCTGTTTATGTTGAATGGTAGAACTGTCAGTGATGTCCCAGGCAGCTACACCAGGAGGGGAAACAAGTGTACTGCTACTTTAGATTATTATTTTGGTAATAATGTATGTTTGCCTGTGACCAAAGAACTTAACGTGCATCGCATAGATAGCAGTGACCATGACATTTTAGCACTGTATATTGATTGAGCTGCAACATACCATACTTACTAGAAGCTGTTGTACTAATGTCCACACTAATCATGCGGGCAATTGTATGCGCTGGTCTGGGAAGAATCTACAGAGAATGGCTGTAAGCTTAGCTGAGCAGAGTGAGTCAGATTTCTTAAAAATGGAATCTATTTATTTATTTATTTATTTTTATTTGTAGAGCGCACAAACAGCCTGCAGACATCAAGGCGCTGAATCAGAGTTTAAGGAGGCTTACTTAAGGGTTACAAAGAAGCCGCCCTAGAAAGAACTTAATTACATTTAGGTGGTTACATGTTACAGTATATTGCAAGTTTTAGCATACCAAACAAAGAGGGATCTAAGAGTAGTGACGGAATTGAGCAGTGGATTGGTAGCATGACAACCGATGTTGCTGCTGCTAGTGATAAAAGGCAGGATTATATATGTGACAAGCCATGGCACAAGTACGATATTGCTATTAGAGATGCTAAGAGAGCCACTCGAAGGGAAAAACGACAGGCACGCAATTCTGGAATGTCTGCCCGAGAGCTGGCCATGCATACTTCTGCGATTAAGAAACAGTATCAAGGATGGCTTAGAAGGTGGAAGCGTTCAATCCTCAATGCCAGCTGGCAAGAAATGTTTATCGCAGTGGTGATTAAAAGAACATTTGGGATATGCTAGCTTTGGTAAAGGGGGATCGAAAAAAAACACCTACTTAATCCCATCCGAGAGAATTATTGGCTGGCTCATATTCAAAAGTAAAGTGTGGATGTAGATCTGGCCATCCCCCCAGTGCAAATGCAGGGGCGTTGGCCATTGGAATTCGATGACGAGGTCATACATCGGCTAATCTTGAGCCTCATGAACTCCAGGGCACCTGGCCCTAATGGTCTTGCGAATATAGCCCTAAAGCATAATCCCGACACATGGACTTGTATATTATTAAGAAGACTATTTGAGAAGGTGTGTTTGATGCGAATAATTCCTGAGTCGTGGCAGCAATCTATTTTGCTGCCAGTATATAAAACGGTGACCGGCTTATACCAGACAATTACAGGCTTTTATCATTATTAGATGTTTCAGGAAAAGAAAATTCAACACTGGTGTTTAGGGAGTTGCAGACCTGGGTAGAAAAGGAAAATATAATGCCTTTTGTGCAGACCGGGATCACCCTTGACCGTTGCACCGCTCATAATTTAAGAATGTTGGACCAATTGATTAGAGGGACTTTAGAAACAGCTGGGCGTACATTGTACGTTATGTTTGTTGACTTCAAATCAGCATTTAATGGAGTCAACAGATCCAAGTTGTGGAATAAACTTCTTGAATATGAGTGGCCGGCCTGGATTGTTGAGGTCTTAAGAGGATTGCACCTCAACACACAAGCGCGAGTAAGGATGAATGAAGAGAGTCGGCTATCTAAGCAAGTCCCCATCAGGAAAGGTGTGAAGCAGGGCTGCACTATTGCACCGCTGCTCTATAATCTATTTACAGCTGATCTCCCGCCTCGGTTTACAACTGTCTGGGGGTGTTTCCCAATGGTCCATGGTAACTCCATCTCCTGTATGCTGTACGCCGATGATTTGGATATGTTTAACTATGCGTATATGGGAGCTAAAGCTATGTTTGAATCCTTGATTAGTTACACGTCTGTAAATGAGATGCAAATAATTATGGGGAAAACTAAGATCATGGCGGTTACATCTAAAAAGATGAAATTCCTTGATTTCCACATTTCACTTGGGAAGGTTGATTACATGACATTGTACCCATACTTGGGTCTTGACATGACTGCCAGTAGGGCCTATTTTAATTGTTTGCATTTTTATATAGCGCTGCAAACCCTCAAGTATCTGAACGCTGCTGGTGTGTGGTGCTCATTTGTCGACCTCCGAAGGATAAAAGGCTGAGTTTGGTCCTGCCGGGATTCGAACCTGCATTAGCAAGCTTTGCACAGTTGTCAAAGCGAGCGCTCTACTCACTGTGCCACTTTACCGGCTTAAAAGCATGTTTGCATAGTGACTATGAAAAAAGTTAAGGCTAAGCGTATGACCCACCTAATTTGTAATTTCGCTACAAACACAGCTGGATTTTCTATGGAGGGAATTTTTAGCCTCTATAAGTGATGCTTCTGCTCCATGGTTCTCTATGGGTTAGAGGCCTTGGTCATGAGAGATCTACAGTGGCTTGGAATAATAGAAGGAGCATTCTGGAAATCCATCTTGAGATTGCGCAAATTCACTCCCATGGAATATATTAGCTTGGAGTTGGGGTTGGTGTCTCTCAAAATCGAGCTGCTAATTAGAAGTGGTGTTTTGCATATTAAAATTAATACGCTCCCTAAATGCCAATTACTTTCATTGTTGGGGTCTAGTTCTATCACCCATCCAGTGGGAAATGCCAGTTTAATGCCTTGGTTTGTCGAACGTTTGAGGCTATTAGCTGGTAGCCCAATTTTTCACGAGGGATCAGCTTTGTATGCTTGAAATGTATTTTCAAGCATAAAGTTAACCATTTGGGACTGGGTTAACAACTACACTCACTTGGCCACGATTAGAAGCCATTGTTATGTGTCAACGGTGGTACACACATATCTAAAACCTCAGAGGTATTTGAGACAATGTCCAAAAATATCAGTACAGAGTTTTCGGTTAAGACTGAGAATCAATCAGCTCACTACGCAAGTTGCTCTGGGAGGATACTTGGGTATTTTGCTTAAAGACATAATTTGTTGTCTATGTAAACTACCACGGATGCTGGAGAAGTCAAAACATTTATTAACGCAATGTCCGACTATGTGTACCGATTACATGAATACAATAGGACACATGATATCTTGTTATGATTCTATTAAGGAAAAAGCCTTCTGCACCTACTGCCTAAATACGGAAACCGAAAGCTCACACATAACTCTTTACCGCCTGTGGTGAGAGCGTTCAGGGAAATAATAATAATATATAATAATATAGTGGAGGATCTCCACCCATACTTTGCTATACTAAATGTTTAGATTTTAGATGAATTTTAATGGGCATCTTATTTATCATTTTAAGGAAAGAAGTTTTATGATAAGTGGTACATGATAAAACTTGCATTTGCACTCTAAATTAGTGGTGATCGACTGTAAACGGCCAAAAGTTGAGATTGTTAATCAAGTAATTAATCGTCATTGCACACTGTAGTACTTGTGATTTGGATTGTATTGTGAAATGCTCATTTTAACTTTTAAGATTGTATTGTGCATGAACTGTATATAGTTGGCCAGTTGAATTGTGATTACATTTTGTAAAACTTCTTTTAGAACTATATACAAATAAACATATGCTGTCCTAGTGGGAATATGTTGTCTCGTATTCTTATAGTCCTTAAATGTTCAGTGATTCTTTCCTTTACTTTGCTTATTGTACTTTCGACATATAATTTGCATCACAACAAATTATTGCATAGACTACACATGTGCTATTACAGTTCATGAATTGATTCATTCTGATTTTATTTTTTTGCTAATCCATATATTCCTTTACATCATTTAATGCATGTTTACAAATATTGCAGGTACACCATTAAAAAAAGGGCTTTATTTGGTCTGTTATCTTAGTCTGGCAGGAAGTCATGTGCACTCAGCATGTGACCTCTTGTAATCTCCAGATTCTGTCATGCTGTGAACAGTGTCACTTTGGAATGACTTTCCATTTGAAAAGTCCAGATAGGATTTTTGTCAATGATGGGGTCATGTTTTAAATTGAATTTCCCTTTTTTCCCTTGGGTTTTCCAGGGACATATGTTCTAGTGACCAGTCCCACAACATTCTTATTCCCAATGCAGAGTAGCTAATCCCCAAGTGCAGATGGGTCTGCAGGTCTCCCACACTCGCTTCAATGGACCCTATGATGGCACCAAGGTTTTAACAATATATATGTGTGATAGGATTCCTCAAGAAACATGTTTTGTTTTGAAAGGCTAGTCTATTGATTCAAGGAAACCCATTCCAAAGTTTAAAATAGTTTTTAAACCATGAGTTTATCTGTAAGATGTAAAATAATGACGATCTGGTCTGGGCATCAGTTAATAAAGGAACATAAAAAATCATTGGAAAAATGTTAATGGAGTGCATGTGTGACAAATCCTAAAATTGTAATAGTTAATGTACATATAGTCCCTGTTTACCATCCGCTCTTGTCCCTGTAAACAGACTATTTCCATTCAGAGAAGTGATTGATTCGTTTCATTTTTGAATTTCTAAATTAAATGATTGCTATTTCAGTAGAGAAAATAGTACTGACCTCCTGTCATTAAAAAAGGCATTACATTTTTTTGCAAAAGAAGTTAATAATGAATACAATTATTTAATTCACCGAACATTGCAAAATGCCTTTAAAAAAAATAACCTTTCAATGTTGATTTCTAAGGATACATATCAGTATATATCTTGTAATCATTACAGGAATGTTACACTTCTCCTACTGAGCAAAACACATAATCAAAACCTAGAAACAGATAGAAGATTGTCAATCCAAGGTGAACTCTCTGGTTCACTACAACTGTATTTTTTCAAAATACTCATATTAGGAAGGTTAACAGGACAAATAGCACCAATGAGTGTTCTTGTCTTCTTTGCATAAAATCAAAGAACATTCTGACGGCATAAAAATAACCAGTGATCAGAATATTGGGCACATATTTTAGTTAAGTAGCGATTTGTACTTGAATTGAAGTATGTAAAGAACACTGGGTATGGTGCTCAATTCATATTTGATTACATCCACCCTAACAATAAAAGGTTTTCAGCTGCTATTTTTTTTTTATTGTATTGGTTTATTACAAACCGTAAAGAACCATTTTTAAAAACATATCCAAATCAAACATGACCAGTTCAATTACAGTTATAAATACAGTATCCATCAATCCTAAAAACACTTTATACACTAAACACATTGTGTAGTAATAAGGACCAAAACAATCCCCTATGCTTAAAATTCATCAATCAACTTCAATTTTAAAAAGTTACTGCCTTCATTAATAGCAAGGCAGGATTGCCCAAAGAGAATCTGGTCCCAGAATGAGATTGTATTAATAAAGCACTCCTCATGAACATAATCTTTAAAACATTGTATGCGCAGTTCTTGCAAAAAGCAACAACCAATGTATAAGTTCTTCAAGGATTCAGTTTCCTGTGAACAGAACGTATTTAGAGCATTTGTACCTTGCCGTCTAATATCCAAGATCTCCCAGTTATGAATTAAGTTGAGTATTATCTTCAAAAACGCACTCATATATCTCCCATCCAGGCAATGGATTACATAATTCAGAAGGTCCTTCTTTTTTTGTGTTCCATGCTAAGATCACTGTATAATTTCTAAGAGCATCTCTTGCCGCAGGTTTTGATCCAATCTCCCTCTAGGACTTTTTTTTGTTTTTATAGATCTTGCTTAGGGCTAAGCATGTTATCAGTTAATTCGTGCTCATCTATAATTTTAGTGCAACTTCTTAAGAAATGCACAGAATCATCAATTTTACAATTTAACAAATGCTTGTAAATTAGATTCTGCAAGGAGCTTGGCTCTGTCATCCTGAACTTCCTGCACAGATGAATGGCATTCCAGCTAACGAGACGCTTTAACTAAGCAAATCCAAGCTCATCCTGCAGAATGCAAATAGGAGCACAGTGTGGAAGGTTCAGTACCCTACTCCAAATAAAACCTTCCAGTTTATCAAAATTAAACTGCTGGGAGTAAGCAGTCAGTTTGAAGCCATAGAACAGGGCAGGGATCACTTTTCGATTATAAAAGATGACCAATGATTTTAAGGCGAAATGGCAATTTATTTTGCCAATTGTACCTTATCTGTGCCCTCTATTGTATCCCTTTCTCTGTGAGAGTATTTGCCCAGACAGACTTAAGTGTAGTTCTAGCAAGCCTGAATCCCAAGCATTTCCCTGTTTGCTCAACTTTCAAAACATTGCCTTCAAGAGACCAAGTAAACCTCGCAGTTTTCTTATGCTCTCCCTTAAAGTACATAATACCAGTCTTCAAAGGGTTCACTTGCAGCCCATTTAATGGCATGCATTCAGTGTGTTTTGTCAGTAGACTTTGCAGGTCTACTTGTGTCCTATCTAGTGATAAAATTTAATCGGCATGACTTAGCCAGTAACCTTTTTCTGTGTCTAGTCTTGGTGAAATTAAGGGTGTTCACATTAGAAGCTCACCCATATCAGATATGTAAAGGTTAGAAAGGCAGGGTGCCAAAACACATACCCTGCCTTAAGCACCTTGCCGTCTGGATAGGAGCTGTTACATGATCCTGTGCGTTCAACCTAATCTGGATTGCAGTTTTGGCACAGTTTAGAACTAGAATATCCAGTAAATAATCTGGAAAGTTCCAATTATGAAGTTTGCACCACAGCCTGTTCCTAATGACCTTGTTGAAGGCCGGAATGAGGTCCACAGTTGCTACATAGAAGGGGTCGGCACCTTTGCCTCCTGCCTGCTCAATCAGCATATTCATATTTAAGACGTCGGCATCCGTGCCGATCCCCCTTCTAAATCCTGTTTGGAACTTTCTGCTCGTGGCCACAATCCATGCCTCAATTTCCTTCAGTAGACAAATGGAGAAGATATTGCTCTCAATGCCCAATTGGCCGATAGCTTAGTGGGTCCTGCCTGTCCCCTTTTTTTGTAAATTTGTAAATTGGGACAATGGTGGAAAGGTCCCAGGTAGCTGGCAACTTTTCAAAAGTATGAAATGTGCGAAAGCCCAAAGGGGCCTATTACAGAGGCCATTGGGATCTGGAGCGCGCGAGCTAGAGACTGAGACAATGGCCATGCAGATTGTTCCACAGAGATCCTACCCTTCCAACTATCATAAAACACCTCACACCATTTGTCCATTGTAGGGGCCTGATACACATTTCTAAAGTGAGCCCACCATTCCTGCTCTGAAATGGGATTTGATAGCAGTTCCTTAGTTTATACTTCATTACCCTTTACCAAAGCCCAACAGTTCTTGCTATTCTTTTCCCCTACTGCGCTAAGCATATGCTTCCCATCCAGTTTTTGTAACTCTGCCTCACCTTTCTCAGTTTCATGGACTTATGTTCCGAGGCAAGATCCTGGTTATTTATCTGTCTAATTGCTGCTGGCATTAACTTCGTCCTATTTTGCACTTCTTCAGAATAACCAGTTACACGTGCCACTAATTTCCCAGATGTCACCCTAGCTGAACACACCTTAGAGACAGATTTAACAATAAACGGAGGGAATGACTCCACCGAAAAGAGTGCTATCTTATACTGCTGGGTGGTAATATACCAAGCAGTTTGCATTCCTCCATTTAATAGATCTATTGCCTGCAGATTCCAAGAGATCTGGTTCCTTTGTGCATTGACAGAGCTTTTTTGACACGTAGAGTGTAGTAATGGCTTTATAGGTAGTTTTAAATGCACTTTCAAAATCGCATGGTCACTAGCGTCATGCCAAAGGACCGTAAATTTGAAAACATAGAGCAAATAGACAATTAGAAAGAGCTATCATTTAGAAGAATCTATGTGCCAAATAGGGCATTGGGGAATGTCCTCTTTTACTTGTCCATTGATGATTTTCTGGGCCCATCCCTCACAAAGATCCTGCAAAAAACAAGGGGCGTCCTGTGAGTCCCTCTGCTGGACATTAGTCCTGGTTACGACAGAGTTACCCAGAGTCTTTAACTCACTATCTTTCACAAAGGAGAAACATCTAAAACATATCAGTCTTTGTCCTGCCTTAGGGAAGTCCAGCACTGAAACATTAGGCAATTCAACTCTGAACAAGAGTACCAACAGCAACCCCAGACACGTGTTTCGGTCTGGTTGGACGTCATCAGTAGGGTAGACATGTGTCTCTCTAAGAATAGTGAGGTTTCTGTTGGCACTCTTGTTCAGAGGAGGCCCCCCTTGTTTTTTGCGTATTTAAGTAACTTTGGGTCCCACCTTAAATTACTAGGGGAATCCAAACGTGGACCCCTTGCTCACTATTCTTAGAGAGGCACAGCGTCTGGGGTTGCTGTTGGCACTCTTGTTCTGAGGAGAATTGCTTAGCATTTCGGTGCTGGACTGCTCTGGGGCAGGACAAAGAATGAAATGTTTTTGATATTTCTTCTCTTTGAAAGATAGTGAGCTAGATAATCTGGGTAAATCTCTAGTAACTGGGACTAATGTCCGGCAGAGGGACTCCCAGGACCCCCCTTGTTTTTTGCTCACAAAGATCACTGCAGGGCCTGCCGTTCTCCCTTAACTTTCCCTGGTGATCACAATCACAGACCAACTTTAAATCAGAAAGTGTCTCAGGGGGCAATAAATTCACATTGCAATCCTCACACATGATAATCTCTCTCTATAACAATCTAGATTTATAAGATTCAAGGATGTCACTCATAGCTTCAACGAAGTCAATTAACACCGAGGGGCAGAGCTGCCAATAGATGTTAATCAGAAACACTTGGTTCTTCTAGTCATGAGGGATGAAGTTAGCTCCACTGCCAGAATACCTCTAACACTTTTTGCAACATACTTCTCTGTGAGACCCTGAAGTTTTCTCGATAGCTATCCTGAAACCCTGAGGGTCTACCAACCAGAGCACTCATGGCTGCTTCACGAATCTAGAATATCCATCCCAAGCTAATGACTCCAACACACAAGTCTCTTGTAAAAGAATAATCGGATCTAACTTAAGAACATGTATGATGTTAGCGTCTTTCACAAATTTACCATATCCTCTGATGTTCCAGGATAATATCGATATGTTCAGGTCTTCCCCAACAGTTTTGGGGAGTTGATCAAGGAGCCTGTGAACAGATGCCTTGGATAGCATTCTGATTAGAGAAAAAGGTAGGGAGCCAGTTCCAGTCTTCATTTATTTCAGGCACTGCTACTTGGGTGTTAGAAAAGCACCCTTTCCTCATGTTATTGTCTAATACCCAGGAGATTTTTTTATTTTTATCCATAACAAAGTTGCCTTTCTTTGCTAATGTGCCATTAGACTTTTAGCTTGTGGTGGGATTCCCAACTTCAAGTTTGCGCATGCTAGGCCACAAGTCAAATCCTAGTAGTCTCTCTCAATGACTCTGCTTCCTCTTACAGCTTGGAATGGACAGGCCATGGTGGAATCTTAATAACGACAATATAATTTCACCTCTCTTCAAAGAATTCCACCGGGGCTATGTCTTTAGTTGAGATTGGTCTCAACCCGGGAATCTAATTAAACTCGGCTAATATGTTAGATCGTTTTAGGGTTAGTCCCAAACTGTAGGTCGGGTCCAGGACACATTCTATCATTACAAATGGGGAGAATTCCTGCACAGGCTTACCAGAAGAGTTGTCCTAAGAAAAATATCCTTCTCCCTTTCCCACTTCACATGAAGACTGCATCACCTCAGCACTATCCCCAGAAGCAGTAAAGTTGGGGGGGGGGGGCAACCACCACCCAGCATTCTTAAAGGGCTTGAATTTCTTACCCACAAAAAGTCTTGATGATTCAGAGAGGCCAATAAGTCACCGCTGTTGCTCAGAAATATAGTAGGAGATGTTTGAGTCTCTATCAGCTGTTGCCTGGTATCAACTACATATGCATTTTGAGGCTCCTTATTTATAGGTCTCCTTTCCACTAGGCCACCAATTAATGTTTGAGTAGAGCCACTAGAGCCAGTTGCCATTGATATGGTGATTTTACATAATTGTTGGTTGATGCCAGTACACCTTCTTGAAGACAAAGATCCACAAGTCATTCGATCTTTCGATCTTTCGAGATACCATAAATTGCCTAATTTGTTCCTCCCGGATTACATTCTGATTTTTTACTGTGGGTGCCTGAAACTTTAGGGCTGCTACTTTCAAGCTGCTGCCCAGTCCACATCTGGAATCTCCCCCTATCAGTGTTTCCCGCCAGTCCAGAGTCTTTAAGTGACTGGCCACGGACATTCATGCATTGTGAAGCTGCATCCAGTTTTTTTTAAATGCCAGAGTGGTAGGGACTACTTCATATCTCTCTTCCCGAGTAGCACAAGTTTGAATTTCACAGGCATTGCCTGCCATATCATGAGCTTTCGATTTAGTAACACACAAAGTTAGGCGGTCCTCCTTTAAACCAGAATTACTGGCTTCCGTTTGTGACCATCCATCACTTCTAGTCACAATGCACTCAACATTAAGTAGGGCATCTGAAGTGGAAGGAACAGTTCGTTATGCACACCAGGCTCAGCATTTTTGTGGCCGCTAAAAAAGAGGACGACTCTTTCCGCGACAGAAGTTCTTTTCCTTTTCCTACGGCCAAATCTGCCTCACCCTCCATAGTATGATTATGGCGTAGGAATTTACAAGAGCTATGGTGCAACCCGCTCATATTATTATGCTTCTTGGATTGTTGTTTGCCCCCTCCTATGTGGGCGGCCTGCATCCTGCTTGTGCAAGATATTATTCGTCTTTGTGACTTCCTCCCTTATTTCAGCCTGAGTACCTGTTGCGTTACGTAACAATGTGGGTTTTAAACCCCACCCTGGAAGACTGCACGGGCGCAGTATGCGCCTCAGTTAAATAACAGTATTAGGGGGTTGTCTATCGTGGGAGCTGTCCCCACTTGTAGAGGACACCTAACAGTGTTAGTGCTGTTGCCATGATTTTACTTACGCATCTCTTGTAGCTTCATGCCAATGTCACCCAACATTAGGGTGTGTGCCCGCACTTCTTCCCTAATCTTCTCATAAAGCTCCACAAATGAGCTAAGGACGGAGTTCAACGCTGATATAGATGAAGATGCATATTCAATGTTTTCATTCATGTCCCTTAGAGAGCGGTGCAAAGAGTGTTTCCGTCCACAGAGTTCTGCATTGATGCCACACTGTCACCAGATATTAGCTCCATAAGGACGGTCGGCGTTCCCGACCACAGTTCATCTTAAATGGCTGATAGTGAACTATCTAAGAGCCGGTGTGTGGGGACTTGGTCCCCTCTGGGCCCTGTGTGATCACTTTAATCTTGTACCCTCTTGGGTGCTTCCAGAATACGTAGACCGTTCATCCCTTCCTCAATGGTAACAGCTAAGGTGGGTAGAATTGGTCTAACTTCCGCACTTGTTCTGGATTTGAGGAAAATATCAGTGATTTTGTGACTAGCTATTGGGGTCATTAGCGCTGGGGCTAGGTGTTTATGCTTTCCCATGGCTTTTTAAAGTTCTGGAATGCCTGCCGGGGCTCACCAAGATTAACACAGAGAAGGTCAGTCATTTCATCTTCTGTCCATCCTCCTTCCCTGCGCGGTTCCTGCTCGGCGTTATCATATGTCTCAGCCAATACAAATTTTACAATCTCTTCCTATTCTGCTGAGGCGTTTGTTAGCAGTGGACTGCCACATACTGAAGGCCCTTCGTATGTCAGGTTATTAGCAGTCACTAAGGCTTGACTTCACAGGAAATACGCTGATTTGCTGGCCATATGAGCTGAGTAATTACAAAATAGGAAGATGAGAAAGGCGCCAAAAAGAAAATATTCAAACATGGGTAACTCAAGTGGTGTCAGTGTGTGTCCTGATGCAAGCAGGTGATATCTTGAGCGATGCTCCTTTCAATACGCATTGTCAACTGAAAGGTGGCAGATGCCTTAACAGTATTGCTATATTGCAAGATGGCAAGATTACAGGTGGCAGAAATATCCAGGAGCTGGTGGAACGAGAGTTATGACCCACGGCAAATAGAAGCAGGACCCTATCCACTCCTAAACAGTTCTTGTCACGCCATCCTCAGTTGCGCGCAACCAGTGCAACAAGTGATAGAGCTCCAGGTGGCCAGAAACTGAGACCCTCAGGACAGATCGGAGGGGCAGGAGACACCAGGCAAACACTCACAATGTCTCCCCAACCCCCGCTCCTCTGCTTCGTTCCCACAGCTATGTCAAGCTTCTCTGCTCTTCACTCTTCTCTCTTCAGTGCTCTTGCTGCCTGTTCCAAGTTCTCCTGCACTGCATTGCAGCGCTGCCGGCCCAGCAGGCCATCACTCACCATGGAGAGGATAACCACAGAGGAAAGGACCCAACTGCATTACTCATACATTGCTCATAGCACAACTGTGTCAAGCCACACCTCCACAAACGTCTATAAACAAGCCGAGGCTGCTTCAGACATAGGCAATGATTTCACTGTATCCACTAGACTATTACTTTGCACTGGATCTGGCAGCTTTCCCACTTGGATGTGAAGGTAAAATGTCCATGGCAACAGTGACTCCATTGGGGTCCAAGGACCATCCTGCTTATTATTTCTGTTGATGATGTTTCCTATCCATCTAAAGAATTTTAGAAGAGGAGGACCTGAGAAGGGAAGCCTCGTCTCGGGGTACAACTTGTTATCCACCTGCTCAGTCCCCAATGCAAACAGATACTTATTGTATATAGAGGATATGCAATTAAAAACTGGTAATGGCTGGTAGGAACTTCCCTTACTTCTGCTGGACAGATATAACAAGGGTGGTATTGGCCCAATTGACAATTATAGAAATAACTTTAATGTTCCGACAACATGACTAAATTACCTTCAGTAACTGCCTAAACATGGCAAAAACATGATACACCTTATTACTTGCCTGCCAAAATGCACAGACCCTCCTGTCAGCTCCAGTGAGCAATCTTTCTGTCCCAACCTTCAATGCCATGTTTGCATTTACAGTCTCTTTATCCTCGCTCAGAGGAAACTACACAGGCCCCTTTCCTTCCATATGCTTGTGTGGGTGGCATCCTGGATTTTCTTGTGGTTAGTTAACCCATGTATAATTAGAATTAGCGCTCCCAGAATTCAAGGTTTACTGATTTTTACACATACAGACGGAAATCACTCTGCATACTTTCAGTATGTATTTCAAACAAATTGAAGAATGTATACATGTGTGTCTTGATTAGTTTTTCAGGTTGTGATTTGTGTCCTGCAGGCAAATGACTGTACAAAGTACCACAGTAGAGAGGGTAAATGTGATTTTTTTCCCTTTCAAAATGTTTAAAGAACTACAGAGACGTTTATCACATCGGTATGAAGAGTTGCTGTTTGTTTATGAGGTGAAAATGGATATTGGCTTTATGTGCAAACGCCCACCTCTATGAGATTCAATTACGGGGATCAAAATGATATGATATGATAGGTTATTTATAACGCACTTAATAGCCAGAGGTTTCTAAACGCGGACCCGGGGATCAAAACTGTGATGCTCTGTGTCGTCTTGCTTCCAAAGCTTGCATGTTGCCCCTGAGCTATCCTCCCGAGACGATGCTATATTCTTAACCTGAATAAATGCAAAAAATAACTGGTTTCAAAGGTTCTTTTTAAAGACCAATCATAAATGTGAATACAAACATACAGATACAATGATTAAAGCATAAATGTGTATTGCTACAGATGGAAATACTGAAAAAATAAACACTAAAACAGAGGGGCTTCATTAAAATGCCCCCTCTAATCACCTGCCAAAAAAGAAAATCCTGAGAGGAAAAATGAAACCAACAGGCAAAACGTGGGTATGAAATAAAAACATTCCCTCATTCTTCAGAAAGAAGCATTGCTCACGGGAGAGTCTAAGGGTCCCGCCGGAGGCACCTGGATGAGGGACAAGCAGTGCATCAGTTAAATGGCATTCCTGGTATTATATATTATTTTCTTCTATGGGGCCAGTGGTATTCTAGGCTGGGTGTAGGGATGCTTCTGCCCCAGAACAGCGTTATGTCTGCTTTTAGGCAATATTCTAATTTTTGTGATAATTCCCTTCAACCTTAGACACCCCCGGCTCTTTTGCTGGACTTAGGACTTTTTAATTTTAAACCTGGAGTAAGTGAGCCCTTTTCTCACGCTCTCGTGTGTTTTGGCCCGATTTGGATTCTGTGTTTCCTTTGTTTATGGAATCTGACAAACTCCATAGGCATTTACTTTTTGTATGGTGACACACAGCACCCTCAGTGCAGTGCCATTGAGAAATCCTTTAGATTTCTCATAAGGTTAAAATACCTTTTTTTGTGTGAACTACTGTTCCCAAGAATTGTAAAGTGAAATTGACATTAGTTAGCTTTTCTCTTTGTAGGTCCAACATACTCTTATGTGAAGTGCTGGGGGGGTTACCTAGTGGCCCATTTATCCTACTTTCTCATGTAACATGTGTTTATAATACCCTCACGACTTTAAATGGCTGGTGGCAGTGGTTTAATTTTCCTACCATTGTGCTTTTCTACCGCAGGCTGAATCCTCCTACGTCAAAATGGCCTGGTCTTCTTTTTTCACCATTGTTTGTTTGTGCGGTCTTTCTTCGGGTTTACTCTGTGCGTTGAGCCAGGTTTGAGCCCTTTGTTAATTTTGCCTTTTGCGGGCTTCAGCCCTGAATCTTGCCTCTGGCTCCAGTGTGTCTGGAAAGGCAGGATATGAGGGAGGTTCCCAAAACTCCCCTGTCCTTTGTCTCTAGGAATGCCTGAATGCCACCAGTCCTGATTGGCTGACTGGCTGTCAGCCACCCTTCTGTGTTATTGACAGCCTAGGCTGTACATGAATGGAATAAACCTGCTTAAAAGCCAGAGTTTTGGGGCTAGAGTCAGAGTAGACCACTGGGAGAAACACCCGACGACGAACCCTTGAGCGAAGCTTGCTGCATCCTCCTGGACATTTGAACTGCCCGGTGAAGCCCTGTTGCTGTGCTGAAACTCCTTTTTCAATTTCGACAGAGAACTTCCGGAAGGGAAGACTTCTTCCCTTGGGTTTGTGGGACCAACTAACCCCGAGACGAACTCCACTGGACCATGTTCCCTGACTGGGTGTACTTCTTCGCTGCTGCAAGAACCAAGTGCCAGGGGTTGAGAAATCTGTAGTTGAGTGCAATGTCTGAAATCCACCAAAAGAAGCTCCAGGAGTCTCCTAAGGACCCTCCAGAAGCAGGACGACCAGAGCTTGAGTCCCCTCACCAGAGTTCAGGACCCAAGGAGTGAAGGAAGCCCAACCGGTATCCGGGATCCGCAATGGTGCTGTTTACCAAGCGCTGAAACCGCGAAGTGCAGTTGAACCGGAACAAGGCCATAGCTGCCGGTGACCTCCAAATTGCTGCTGCAGGAGCCCTCCAGATGTCCACCATCTTGTCCCCACGACTGAGCTCAGGAACCCAGGAACTGCATCGCTGCAACAGGACAGAATGAAGCTGCACCACTCTTCTTCAAACCAGAGATAATGTTTAGACATGGGGTACTTATCCAGGTGTCTTTGAGCTGTGCTTTTCTCAGTTGAAACTTGCAGTGACTTAACCTAAGAGTTAATTGCAACTCTGCTATTCACAGGCTTAACAACTTGGAACCCTACAAGTGTTTTTTCTACAAACTTTCTTTCTTTGTGCAAAACCTTTTATCTAAGAAGTGCCTCAGCTCCATAGACTCTGTTCCATTTGACTGTGGCTGTCCTGGCTCCCTGCAGACTCTTCTAGCCCACTGACTTTGATATTGTTTGTCCCTCATAAGTGGTAACTAGTTTTAGACTGTTACTGCTGGGAAAGGCTTGTCTAGATTTAATTGGAAGATTTAGTTGTCCTCACATATACTGAGAACCCGGTTAATCTTTTCCTTCCTTAAACCTTTCCTTTCTGCAACCTAAGAGTATAAGTAGTGATATATACATGCCATTACTGTCCTTGTGAATGAAGTCACCTCAGGGTGTAGGAAGTGTTTAAGAAACATATCCAAAGAGTATCCACTAAAAGTTTTGATTCTGAAAAGTATTTTAAAGTATATTTACAGTGTTACATATCTTGCCCTTTTTAAATAACGTATATTTTAAAATTGATGTTAAATAAATAAATATTTATAAATGAAAACTTTAGTGTAAGTGTTACTTGGTTACTTGTATTTTCGAATTTCACTGCTACAGCTCTACAGCTCACATGTACCCCTCTTGAGGTAAGCCTGGCTGCTCAGTCACACTACCAACATGTGTAGTACAGACCTATACCAAAAGGTGGGTTACCTAATACCAAGCAGATAAGTGTTGTGTAGTCTTACACAATGTGACTACATCGATTCATACCTAACACCTGCATTCTCAGGATGCTGCAGCAGACATGAGCCATCTCCTGATGGGCCCCTAGTGTCAGGTGGGAAACTGGGGCTAGGTCCTGAACTGTGCTTCCCCTGAAGAGTTGAAGCAAGATGCACCTCAATGGCGGGGCTATGGAAGCTATGCAGAGGCGTACGGCCATTGTGCTAGTATCATGACAGGAAAACAGGGTCAGCAGTCCCCTTCTTTCTGAATACCTCCTCAGCGGCTCCACTCTCAATGCATACCAAACCTCTCATTATAATGGGACCCGGGTTGCAACAGAGCTCCCGGTCACTGAAGGCCGTAATGTGACATTATGAGGCAAAGTTCAGGTTGCCTCAAGGAGGGACCTACCGTCTGCCACTATTTTCCACATAATTCCATGACTTGAAGCACAAAATGGAGCCCCTTTGTTTTTCTTTCACAGTAAAAAAGGCATTTTACATAGAATATAGAACTGAAACAGTGTATTTTTCCTGAACTTCCAGAGTATGTTAAAAGACACTAACAGTGTTTCCATGTCTTACAGTTCTTTTCTACACACATGCATATATATGTCCGAGACTCCCCTTCTAGACAGCATTGGCCAAATGTTTTGTTTTTTGTTTTTGAAAAAAGTAATTTCAGTAGGGGATGTCTCTAACAAGAACAAATGGTATATTTTTTTATTTTATTGCATGTAATGTAACTCGCCATTTGTTCATGCTTGTTCTTCCACCAGAGCTCTAGCCTTGCAGGGCATGCAGGAGAGTTCATTAGCACCTGTTCCGAGCCCCCCTTGCGCCAGGCCAAGCTCACACGAAAAGAATAATTGACCAATAATCTATGACTGGGCCCAAGGTCAGACCCCATGCCAAAGAGTGTCTTACTCTTCTGTTTATAGACACTCTGTGGCACCGTTTCCTAACACTCTGCCTCCTGGAGGGGGGACTATCACAAGCCTTTCAAGCAATTCTGGGGGCACAGGTTACCTCACAGAGAGTTGGACATATCTTGGATGTGTAAGGACTTGGATGAGGATAGGCAATATCTTTTTTCAGCCCAAAAACATAATTTACGATTCAGCAAATTCTTAGGAAGATCTACATAGGCACTGTTGGCATAGCCCACAGCTGGAAGGAATAGACAAACAGTAACCTGGAGCTGAGTAGTAGCGCCAATATACAGAAAGATGTGCTTCAAAGATTGTAGGGCATGGAAGCCCTTATTGACAACTGTGCTGACCTGTGATCCAAGGACACGTCATCATCAATGTTGAACTCCAGATTCTTGACCTTTGTTGCAAGTTAGGGAAAGGTTGCTAACACAGGTGGATAAAGAGAGGGGCCAATTAACATAATGTTTGTTCTTAATGGATCAATTATTAGACTGTTCATCTGTATCCAATTGTGGATGGTGAGGAGACAGTGCTTAAAAGGTGAAACTGCGAAAGGTGGCTTTCAATCGAGAGGAAATATTAACTGAGCTTCACCAACATAATTATACGCTGTGACATGAAAGGATTTAACCAGGTTAAGCAATAGGATAATATTGTTATTAAACAGGAAAGGTGAAAGTGCAGAGCCCTGAGGGACCCCGCACTCCAAGTTCCAGATATCCGAAGCAAAATGTGGTAGGGTGATCACCTGATTTCTCCCCATCAAGAATGAAATGAACCATTTTAACACTTTGCCTCTGTGTCCTATCTCTGTAAATCTTTCTTGAAGTAGCCTACGGGTCATGTTATCAAAGTTGGCGGACAGCTCAGGGAGCACTAAAGCCCCAAAGCTGTATTAGTATGCCCGTCACCTGAAGTCATCAAGGATCAATGTCACAAGAGACTCAGTACCTTAAAAAGGACTGAAGTCAGCCTGCAGCAAGATGTAATTATTGTACACATATGTCTGTAACTGACACATCACCTGTTATTCAACGAGCTTAACCAAGTAGGGATGACCGAACATTGGCAGCAGACTCAAAGGGACCAAGGGATAAGCTATAGGTTTCTTTTAAGTTTGCTTGACCACAACAATTTTTAAGCAACTAGACATTGTCCCAGAAGAGAGGAAGGCCTTCAATATATTATGCATCTGTCTTTCAATAGAGATGCTAAGAGAAAGAGTTTGGAAGATGGTGGACTTGGCACTGCCTCTCTTCCATCTCCCTATCAGTCATCTGAGCAACGGAAAAGCGGCATGAAGGTGCCAAGGGAAAGAGTGTGGTGGCATCGGCGGTGGCATTCATGGAGTTAGGTGGGTGGGGAATGTTCTTTTTCATTTTGGGAAGCTTGATGCTAGACCAGTACCAGGAAATCTATGTGGTTGCCTGCACCCATCAAAGTGATTATTTGGCATCATTGACTTCTTTTCTTTAGGCCATATCTGTTCGTAATGGACCCCTGCATGCGTTCCGTTGCCTGAGCGAAGTGAGGGTCTTTAATAAGGGTGTTGACAGGTTAACAGTTACTACAGCCGACCACAGAAGCCCTGATAGACATTAATGCGCAATGGTGTCGTCCATGGTGCTAAGGCCCTTTTGGAGTTCATATTGGGCTGGGCAGAGCTTGCAACCCTTTGTTCTCTCAAAGAAAACCGTCATATAAGAGAGCCACCAGGGAAATGCTCCAGAGGAATCGCCTCAATCTTTCAAAAACAGACCAGAGAGTGGGCGGTGTGGGAGCAGAGAGGGTGTGGGAGGTGAGCCTGCACAGTGGCACCCAGAAAGATGGTAATTGAGGGTTTTCATTTAATAAAAAGTAAGGTTATAAGAGAGTGACTGTAAAGTGGACTGTAACTGTTAAGTTAAGCCAGTGATCCGAATAACCTGATTGGCTGCTCACCCGGGTGCTATTATGATCTCCATTTTACTAAAGAAAAATGTCTCTGCAATCAGGAGAACTGGGTCCCACGGTTAATTTGTTCAATTTTCACATGGGGGTACATTTTAAGTGGCTACACATGTAAAGAGGTTACTGTTTGCTGCACAGTGGTATTACCAAACATATCGTCTATAAAAGTTTCTGATGGGTAAATGCTGTGTTCCACCAAGAAAAAGAAAAAAAAGGAGTGCACTCTAAATGTGCTACTTCCCGGTGATTTCTCTCTTAACGAATACAAACGAGCGGACAATAATGCTCTAACAAGGATTAATGAACCACTTAAAGGCCAATTGCAGAAAACAACAACAGCAGCTGAACGAGTAAAAGAGGTTCCATGGGTTGTGTTCATACGCAACCAGAGTAGCTCTGCCTTTCTGTGATAATTAGGTATTCGATGTACTTTGAATTCGATGTGCCTTGTGAGCGATATTCTATGGAACAAAGAAAATCCCACGACTTAAATATGTGTTGTCCATGCCGCAGAGTAGACAGTTCATGGCTGTGAAAAACGGACCAAAACAAAGAGGACGACCTCTTCTGTGACTTGCACTGCCTCTTCTGGCATAGCAGTTGCAATACAGAATGTGTGCTCGTTGACTAAACATGTATTATTAATGAAGTTTTATGATTAAAAAGCCACCATGACATTGGGCCGTTCCAGTGCTGAATATGCACGCATGCCTACGTTTCATAATGATTTTCTTATAAATATCTTATTGGATTCTTATAAGAGAATGTGTTTATGGTCTTAGCCCTATTTTAAATTCTATTTAAATTGTCTTTATGTGCGTCCGTGCCTGTATGTGTGTGTGTGTGTGTGTGTGTGTGTGTGTGAGAGAAACACTTGTTTTAAGAAGGTTTGTTGAGGGATCGCATCTTTGTTGGTTCGCTGACCAATCACTTCTTAATTTTCTGAGCTTCATAAATTGGATTACCATGAAATGATCGAAAATAAAATACATAATGAGAAATGAGCTAATTTATTTTGGCCAAATATTTTGTTAATGATATGGCCGGAGACCACCACCCCAACTTTACCCCACCTTCACCTATTCCCCCAAACCCCTGTGTATATATTGATACCAATGTATTGAAATCCCTAACATATTCGATCAACAAACATTCAGTAATTTCTCATTAGGTCATGTTGCATTCGATTATTTCTGTGGATACCTTGTCAGTTTGCACACAGAGGTGAGTGCCTAATTGCTGAGTCATTGTGCAAGAGTGAACAGTTCCAAAGCGGGCCTCTTCCTGGATGTAGGTGCTGATGGCTAGCACCCACCTCTCTCTACAGAAAGAAGTGTGCAAGTGGTGCTCAATCCTTGCAGGCCGCGTGCAAAAGACACATTGCCTGGACATGTGCTTCCCACAAGTGATGCATGATCCATGAATGTGCATGAGCAGTCATTTAATCAAGTAAATCAAGCAACGAGACACATTGCTTCTGTCATCTAAAGATACAGAAACCATCAAAAGCAACACGAAATAACACACTCTTCGTACAACACTTGGTAATGTTTATTCATTAAATGTTCATTCTAAATAAAACCTTATAAGACCTTTCCAAGTTATGATTTTAAGAAATGTAAAAAGAATTGTTTAAAACAATTGCATCCTATGAGTTCATACATTCTTATAATTGTTTTATTTATTACCCAATCTTTGCTTACAAGTTTTGACTAATAAGAATCCTGTCCTTTTTTTTGCAAGGAATAACCATTTTCACAACATTTTTGTTTCTCATCGCTCATCTTTTTTTTGGTATTATTCACACTTGATTTCACTGGTCCATTATTGCATGAAAGCATTCTACATTGAATGGCAACACAGCATTAGGGAATCCAAAAAACGAAGTAGTTTTACCTTGTTAGGAATGGCGCTTCTCACTTTGCCCCATAAGGTTGCTGCCAATTTAGGAAAAAGAAGCTTCGCAAAAAGGTTTGTTCGGGGTATAATAAATCAATTCAAAAGTGTATATTTAGTAACTGGATATGTTTAATTCACAATCCTGTTAATTGTTTAGAGTTGCGTAATCCTGAAAATCATAAATTGAGTTTCCATCTTGAGTTGCCCATAATACATAAGTGCCAATGCATTTCGGATTAAGCTTCTTCAGGGCAGTATTAAGGCAATTTTTAGTACCACATAACTAATATTCCATTAATATATTTGTTCAGATTAACAAACCATTAAGTAGAACTGATACAAAAACAGATACCATATTGTGTGTAGAAACAATCCGTGCGTACCATATTGGAAAGAAAACAAAATAAAAGCACATTTTAGTTAGCTGACAAGCTGGTAAATTCTGTCTATGTAGATGGAATTACATATAAATGCGGGTCCTACCTGGGTTATGCTATTATCTTACATGTGTACGAGCATGTACACAGAAGTATCTGTGGACAGAAATACAAAATGGCACCGGACTATTGGTTTCACTAAAATATATGCAGAGATTCCTTTAAGGTAGCCGTTCTTACCGTATGGGCCTCATTACGACCCAGGCGGTAAGTTACCGCCTGGGTCGTACCCTTACCACCATGGTGTAAAATATGTTTACACCATGGTGGATGGCGGATTTACCGCCCCATTCCAAGGTGAGTGGGGCGGTAAATCCCCATTTCCCATTTACCCTTCCCCATTCCCATTTTTGCCCCATAGGGCATAATGGGAGTGGGGAAGGCACTAATCACGCCACCGTAAATTACGGTGGCGTAATTAGCACCATGGTCCCTTAGCGCCATGGATTTTAACAAAAAGCAGACGTTAAACTCTCCATGGCGCAAAGGGACCTCGGAATCAGGCGTTAAGGGTCGGCGCCATTGTGGGAGTCACATGTTGCAAAACTCTTGAGTCTAATTGTCTCCCCCGTATGTGGGTGCTTCACTGATTCGCCTTTCATTATATATCCGCAGTTGCTACAGCTCAAACAAGGGAATGTAACTTTCTTCTTGATTGCTGGTTTAGTTTGGACAAGCCTGTCTTTCAGATTTTGACTTCACTGAAATGCGAATGTGGGAACCTCTTTAAACAAATGTTCTACTCGTTGATCACATAGCAATGTGTTCCGGTGTTTTTTGATGATGCATTTAATTCGATTGCTCTGTCGAGAATATTTAGACACAAAAACAAGTGGAGGAGCAACTCTAAAAAATTAACAGGATTGTGAATTAAACATATCCAGTTACTAAATATACACTTTTGAATTGATTTATTATACCCCGAACAAACCTTTTTGCGAAGCTTCTTTTTCCTCAATTGGAAGCAATCTTATATGGCAAACTGAGAAGCGCCATTCCTAACAAGGTATAACTACTTTATTTTTTGGATTTTCTAAGTTTGGATAGGTCCTTGTGCTACGGGACCGATATGGACTGGCAGCTCCAGGCAAAAGTATTTTGAATGTAAAAGTATATCATCTACAGCATTTGATCACCAAAGGATTGAATAAAAGTAGTGCCCTCCTCTCCTTCTACATATTCTTAACACAGCATTAGGGAACATGAGCTTGAGAGGCTAAAGAATGCTCTCGATTCACCTTCCCACCTACAGTCAGCAATGCCTGCCTTACTAGATCTGTCAGTTCCTTCTGTTATTTTGGATCCTGGAATTGGAGGAGTTTTGTGGTCCCTAAATTCTGGAATGGAGGAAATTCCAGTCAGCGCCATTTCCTCATCAAACATTCATGAACTGTCTTTGCTCCGTTAGGGCTCCCAACGGTCCTCTATGATTTACCAACCCAAAG
This sequence comes from Ambystoma mexicanum, assembly GCF_040938575.1. Lineage (NCBI taxonomy): Eukaryota > Metazoa > Chordata > Amphibia > Caudata > Ambystomatidae > Ambystoma > Ambystoma mexicanum. Next base: position 835,965,247 of record NC_090939.1, read on the forward strand.
GTTCCATTAGAATGTAATCCTTATATATTATCTCAAAGTTTACATGATATCCTTAGCAGTCAACAAACATTGTATACTCTATGTTCATTTCGTAGCAAGATGAGATCGATATCCTCATTGGATGAAACGGGAGCTGCATGGAGGCATCAGAGCTGGACTGGCCATTGGGGAATTCTGGAGATTTCCCGCTAGGCCTCTGCTATACAATGACCCCTTCCTCTGCTTGCAAAATCAGACCAAAAAGGCAAGCATGTTAGAGCCCATGCCACGCTTGAAGTAACAGTGTAGAGGAATTAGGTGGAGAAAGCGTAAATATTATACCTTGCTTAAACATCATCTTTGGCATGCTCACAGTCCTACGTTCTCCATCCTGGCTATGACATGTTCGTGGCAATGGTAGCCACCTCCTCAATGGCACTCATCAACTCTGCACAGTTTGACCTCATCCATACCTTCAAACCCAGACACCCCGTCTATTACTGACACTGGGCCTCATTAGAAGGTTGGAGGTAAGCATGCCGCTTTTAGCGGCATGATTGCCTCCATGCTGCAATCCGGGCCCGGGTTCCTCGAATGAGGAATTACCGGGCCATCGCAACCTTGGCGGACCCGGTAATTCCCCGTCCGAGGAACCCAGACCCGGTCCATCCCCATTCCCATTCGAGCCCCCATAGAGCTCAATGGGAATGGGGATGGAGCTAACAACGGGCCCGTTAATGACGGGCCCGTTGTTAGCTCCCTGGTCCCCTCGCGGGACCCGGTAAGGACGCCTGGTTTTTCCAGGCGCCCATTGCGGGTCCCGCGAGGAGACCTCGTAATAGGGTGGAACGGGTTTACCGGCACCGGCACCTTTACTGGTGCCGGTAAACCCATTCCGCCAACCTTATAGTAAGGCCCACTGTCTCAAGATGGGTCCATTGCTACTTCTCGATTTGTCTCACCGATCCAGACACCAACCGGAAGTTCAGTAACTGGAGAGATGTCCAGGCTGTGTGATGGCTCATGAGAAAATAATAGTTACGGATGCGGCTGTAGCCGCGCGGCTCTATGTGTTTCTGGTGTATGTATTCTTGTTCAAACCAAACACACCCAGATCTATCACTGGTGTGCCACAAGCCATCAAGTCATAAAGCCCACCCAAGTGGTCAGTCACTATTTGAATCTATGATGTCCTCCACCTTCCGCGCAGACGGAGTTGCGTAGCTCTAGCCCCACGTATGTTTTATTTGCTGCCGTGTGTTACTCCATAAAACCTGGAGCCAACTGGCCACCGCATATCCTGAGCACTTTGAATGAGGCGATATGCCCCGTGATGGTGGGACAACCCTGTAACTAACGGCCCGCCATCCAAGTTAAGGGTCGCGTAACGAGGGTGGCAGTGCCATTACTGAAAGGGTTGGCACGCCACTGAGGGGCATATCGCCATTAGCACCCTGGTAGTTTTCTACATGGGTTCTAATGTTGACTTTTGTTATTGGCAAAATAAAAAATAAAAAAATTACCTATCTTTATGCATATGATTGCCTCCCGGTTCTCCCATCCTTCATCTCTCCCTTAACACCGGGCTTCGCAGATAACTGTATTCAGAAGAGAAAGAGGGAGCAAGAAGTCTATATTCAGCTATATCTTTTCCTGTTAGCATGTATTCTCCGATCCTTCAGTCTCTTCCCCATAAAGTGTCTTTTCAGTGCAGCCTCCAGTGGAGTCGCTTGTCTATGTGCGACCTCAAGCCTCTTCTGCAGTCTCTCTTTTACCGACCAATCACTCTTTTATTGTGTGTAGTGTTTATACGTTTACATCTTCTCCCTCCCATTCAGACTGTCTGCCCCCTGGTGTGACGTCAACCTCCATCACACTATGCTCCCACATTCTCTCACCTTTGACCAATGATCTCTCTCTTCCTCTGACGTCTCTCAGTTTTAGACTCCCATCAGACATGGTCCTGGAATTTGCATACTGTGTTATGGCTGCAGTCTGCTTCATTCTGCTATAGTACATCTCTTCTGCTACAGTCCCTCCTTTCCCCAATCAGTCCATGATTCCACTGCAGTCTCTTTTTAGTCACTCTCTTTCCCAAGCAGCCTAAAGGCTGTGCTGAAAGCCCCCTTGCTACTACAATACATATCTCCCGTTTTAGTCTCTTTGGACAGACACTTGCTCCCCGATAACTGAGCTGTTTGCCCCAATCATCCATATTGTGTGAGGAAGGAGTATTAGGAACTACCCCAGTAAAAGTTATATGTCACATGTCGGGTGTAAGATATTGAGCAGGTCCTGGTTTTTTGGTTTATGTCATTCTGTAGTTTTGTAGTTTTATTTTCCAACCACAAATACAAGATGGCGAGTAGCAGTGATGCAAGCTCTAAGAGTGGACCAGGTAGGGCATCTCACACCAGTCATTGGGCAACTTGAGATCTATAGAAACTCTTCTGCCCTATACTGCTATGGAATAGAGTCCCCTGCTTTTACCCATTGTTTAATGTAGGTCTACAACTTGCTGTTAAGTATGATGTAGATACAATGTAGAGTGCCTAAAAAAGCAGACCTCATGGATGTCATTTCAAAGTTAAGAAAAGGGTGTTTTACTTTCTAATTCAGCACACTGCTAATAATCCACGCATTCACTCTTCAGTCCACCATGTTCCCCATTAGCACCCAAGGGGTTTGGAGATGCAGCCAATCATATTTTGCTGTACACAAGGTTTATTCACTGGTGTCAGGCTGAGTTCCATCCTGGCGCCCATGGCTCCCCAACTGCCTGGCACTTTGATCCTAACTACATTTAACTGCTGAAGTGGGCGGAGCCTACAAGGATTCTTTAAAGGAATTCAGAATGAACATACTCATCCTTAGCACTTAAGTGGATTTTAATTAGCACCCACCTTTTCCAATCTAATAGGAATAATGACTAGCCTGGGGCACAGAGCCAAATGGAAATGGCACCAGTGCCACTGACTCTGCATTAAGTGCCCTCAGTTTGTGCAGTAGCATCTGGAGCGTTGCAAGTGCCGAATGGGATTACCACAAAGAATGATCCCATGACCAAATAACCGGACAGACTCAAATAATATGGCAAACTACTACTTTATTATCAGTTCAATAAAGTAAGGAAACCTGCTGAACAAATAGATTGCAACTCACACACTCTTAAGGCATTTCAGTTACACAAAAGGTTTTATACCTTCACATACGTCAGCTATGACATCATCCTATGTGGCTAACTGTAAAAACCTTCTGGGTGGAGGGTTTTGTTGTATTGTATTGTTTATTTATATAGCACCTATACACAGGAAAGTGTTTCAAAGCACTCAAAGGCTGTGGGAACACGGCGAAAAAACAACAGTTGCTCAGAGCCCTTGAAATGCTGAGACGATAATAGTCTGCACAGTCAGAGTAAGTGCGTAAGATACATTTAACAGTTCAGACACAGCAAATAGGCCTGACGGCGATTCTGCAATTTTACTAGTGCAATAAGGGGAGAACACAAGGGAAAACAGAAAGACGATCTTCAGGCATGTTGGATTTGGATCGTGCATGTGCATAGACAGTCACAGGGAGGGGGAGGTCCAAGTGCACCCGGTTGGCGCAGACTGGGGTAAGTGCAGAGAAAGCCATTATCTTGGGTTATTTCTAAGTGTAGTGAAAGTGGGTGGGTGTAGGGCCTTGAGGCAAGTGCGAGAGAGGACTGGCGGGGGTGCCCAGTACCAGTGAGACTGAGGTACACCAGGCAGCCAGTCAGCAAACTGTAAGGAAGAGGAGGGTGAGATGGTGGGAGCAGGAGAGCTAGGTTAGCAGGGTGAGGGGAGAGCCAAGGAAGAGGAGAAGAGGAAGGTCTTGAGGAGTTTCCAGAACTTAAGAAGGTCAGGCTCCAGACAGAGGTTGACAGGGAAGCTATTCCAGAGAAAGGCACCAGCTGAGGATAAGGATCTCTCTCCAAATCTCTGCTTGGAGAAGGTTGGAGGTAGATGAGGGAAGGGCTTGTGAGGGACAGTATTTAGGTAGGCATCATTGCAGGTAGGAAGTTCCCAGGCCCCAGAAAGTCTTGTGGACAATGCAGGGGGTCTTGAACTTGATCCTTGCAGCCACGGGTATTCAGTGAAGGGATTTCAGCACCCAAGAGATGTGGTCCCTGGGCTTGAGGCCAAGGATAACTCTTGCGGTTCTGTTCTGGATGAGTTGCAGAGGGCGCAGGGCAGAAGAGCAGAGGTTGAGGAAGAGGTTGCAATAGTCAAGTCGAGAGAGAACCAACGCTCTAGAGTACGCCGCTGGGGGAAAGTGAGAAAAGGTAGAGTGCCTCTGAGGAGGTGTAGCTGAATGTTAGACTTTTTAGAGATGTCAGAAATGTGAGAGGAGAAGAGGAGAGAGTGGAGTCGAAGATGACCCTGAGCTTTTTTGTCTCGCAAGTGGGTGCAGGCTCAGGGCCAATGGAGGCCAGGCACAGTGTGCGTGAGCGGGTGCCCCAATGAGAACAATCTCAGTCTTACTGACATTGAGGCAGAGATTGTTTGCAGCACAACATGGATGAATAGCAGCAGTGGCGTCGCTAGAGGGGTGCCTGGGGGGGGCCAGGCCCCCCCTGTGAAACCCTGTGCCGCCCTATGTGCCCCCCATACCTAAGATGAGCAGTGACCATTCTCCCCTTACTTTTGCCTGTGCCCCCCTACTTTTGTCTTTGGCCCCCTCTGTGCCCCTCCTAAATTTGATTCCTGGTGACGCCACTGAATAGCAGACAGACAGTCAGATATGAGCAAGGAGGAGGAGGCAGCTGAGGGTAGCCTGAAAGATAGTTGTGTCATATCCACGTAACATGGAAGTTAGAGGCAAAAGTGTCAATTACACGTGCCAAGGCAGCCATATAGACATTGAAGAAGCAGCGGGAGAGGTTAGATCCCTCGGGAAAGCTGCAGGTAGAGAGAGCAATAGTCGTGAGAAGGGCTCTGAGTTCCACCTGAGATGGGCGGTTGGAGAAAGGAGATTAACCATGCCAGAGCCTGACCTGTGATTCCCAGGGTGTCACAGAGACAGGTGAGCAGGATGTTATGGTTAACTGTTTCAAAGACAGAGGAGGGAAACATATACATATAATTTGTATGAATGTTAGTATCATCATTGCCCCTTATCTGGTGGGCATGTCTTGAATTACCTCTAACTACGTAAAGTACTGATAATAGCATAACAACAGCAGTGGATAGGCCCGAGCAACAATGTATGGTCAACCATTGCACAGACTCTCATGATTGGCTGGCATTCTCTTACCAACCTTGGACAGTCGGCTCGTTAGCTTGTTAGCAGCATGTAATCATCAAAACCCAGTTGCAAGGGAACATCATCAGACAACTGCCTTTCTTCTTCGTAGTTGACCTTGCTGATTGTTCTCTTCTTCAGTACTTTAAAGGGAGTGAAGGTGCAATGCTATGTTCATCTGGAGCTGTATGAATAGGCCTTGTTTTCTGGTTCTGAATCACATGTGAGTAGACCATGATTTTGTCCATTTTGCCCTTCTATCTACTCTCCTCGGCCTCTGGAAACCCGGTTGCTCCCTTTTGCATATGCTTTCTACATCTTTTATTGACCAATACTTGGCACTCGCAACTTTTCACTCCTTTACTTAATCTAAAAGAAAAATGTCCTGCGTACATAGTTTATCCTCTTCGAATCCTTTTGAGCCATGTCCTGCTTCAGCATCCTTGATTCTGAGCCAAGCAAATGCCCTTTGTTCTTGCACAAATTTGTATTCCAGTGCCTGTTAGCATTGCAGCCTTGGTTTCCTTTCTCAAGGTTTCTTGCTTAATGTTATACAATGCCGACATACATTTTTTCAAAATGGCTGCTTTACTCTCATTCTATTTCCTACTTTAGCAAGCTTCTATATTGTTTTTATCTTCCTTGCGTATCTGCGTATATGCATCTAATATATCTCTTGTATATGGTTTTCTTCATATTTGCATATATGTTTAATTTGTCACTCATCACCCACTCAATCCTTAAACGTACCCTATTATTGGGAACCTTACCAGAACCCTTAAACCTTCTACATCAAACCATCATCAAAATAAATCTGCTTCAACTTCTCCCTACCCACTTCATGAAACTCATGGACTGCACAGCATACAAGCAACTCAGAAATGTCATTGAAGCCAACAACCTACTCGGCCCTGCCCAATCTGGCTTCAGACCGCTCAGAGGAACGGAGTCCTCTCTAGTGTCCATTTGGGATGACCTAAAAAGACAGCGAACACGGAAGGATGTGCTGTACTCTATTTCCTTGACCTCTGCCACCTTCGAATCTATTGACCACACACCATTCTCCTGGACAGTCTGCATTCTTTAGGAATCCAAGATGCTGCTCTCACTTGTATCTCTTTCATCATCTCTGTGAACATTAGCCTGCGTCGCATCTAGATGGAATTGTAAATATTAGCATGTCCACACTTAGATAGAATGGTGAACATTAGCCTGCGCCGCTTCTAGATTGGATTGTGAAGTCCAACAAGTGCCACACTTAGAGAAAACTGTGATTGTTAGCATGCTAAAGGTCAGGTAACCCACTAACCAATATAACCTCAAACTCTGCATACTTATCTCACTCAAAAATTCACACAGCCATCTCTCACACCACAAGCCGCACGCACTTCACACCACTGCAACAACACATAAGCCGGAGCAACAGCACATGCAAACTGACACCGATCCAATACCTACACCAAAGCTCAGCACCTGGTGTATACCGAGTTGAAGCTGCCAACAGAACACCACTCCTCTCACTATCCTACTCCCTCTTCACCTTACTAACCCATCCCACCTTATCGTTTGCAGATCTGCCAGAGCGCCTGGGGACCAATTCCGTTGGTTACGGTGCGCGGTACAAATAACTTTAACATTTAACATTTAACATTTTCATTCTTTAGATATTCATACATGGAGTTCAGTGTGTCCATGTATCTTCTCTCTTTAGTGGCGTCACTTTACATCTGTCAGACTTTACTTATAGCTCTTTTATGTCCACTGGTGTCTGCAGGATCAGTTCAAGGGTACATTTGGTACGGTTGTCTGAGCGCATAATGTCTCTCATACCTTTGATGTGGTATTGGAATTATACCAGGTGTCAAATAAAGTGCTTTCTTGCTGTTCCTCCAGTATGAATGAGGTGAGGGAGTGGGCACTATAACTTACGTGTACATCTGCTTCTCTACAAATTCCCTCAAGTCTTTAACCTGGACAGAAGCTTGTTACAGACAGGGAGGACCCAACAGCTGAGTGAGCCATTATCACTGGGGCACTCAAAACTAAAATAAGTGATGGGTAGAAATAAAATGGCTTGCCCAGGTTAAGTCTGGCAGTACAATACATATTCCCTCAATATCAAATTTGAGACCTCACCACCAACTACAAAAATTCGAGGAATGCAAATAAAAACATGGCACCTGTGTAAGATTTGGAACTATCAAACCTAGTTTCCCTATTTTGAGGGACGAAGACGCTTCTTACAAAGCTCACCAATCACAACAGTGGGCCCTGTCTGCCTCTCTTGTTCTCCACAAACTAACCTCTTCACCCCCTCTTCTTCTGCTTTCTCTCCTAGCGGTCTTGAAGGCCTGTGTAGTGAGCTAAAACTGACATGTTGAAGCTCTAGGGCTGGAGACCATGCAAATGATAGCAGTGCATGGTATAAATCAACATAAAGAAATGTAACAGTGAATTATGAATATTAAAAAAGCATGCGCACAGATTAATGCCTGTCATGATGATATGTTTGCTTGTTTGCATTTTGCCACTAATTGCATTTCACTGTTAGTTTTAGGGATACATAAGCTCACTAACATTGCTTTCATTGACTGGAGTATTCACGCTTTGTGATTGAATTAGTTATACTCTTGAGTTGAGTTAACCCTGTCCTCCTGTCCGGTACCCACAATGCGTTGCTTGCATCTTAAGTTCGTACAACATTAAGTACTAGATGTGCATTGATCAGGAAGGCAAAACAGCTGTTGTGTTCCTTTGCTTTTCAACAATGCACATTTACAGATACAAAGGGGAAGACCACCCAATGACTTAATAGAAAGGAAGGACACTCCATGTATTGAAACAATTAAGATCAGGTAAATGGCATACTAGTGGTCCCCTCTTAGCAAAAAATAAGAGGGAAACAGCTGATCAAATAGGTGTGACAAAGTATCACAGCCAAGAAGAGCCGCAGCAGTCTATCCCATTGTCACCTATTGACGGGTGACCCAAGGATGGGGCCGTTAGAAGCCCACGATATATTACTCTGGGGGTTGTCCAACTCCAGGCCTCGATGGATGGAATCGTAACAGGTTTTCAGGATATCCCTCATTAATATTCATGAGGAAATAAGTGCATACATTTAGAATCATTGTATGTAAATGTATCTCATGAATATTAATGGTGGGGTATCCTGAAAACCAGGCATGGATCCAGCCCTAGATGAGTTGGGTAACCCTCCTTTTAAATATGTTGCACCGGTTTCACTCTGTTGAGTAGAGATCATGTGCAAGGGGAATCAAACATAGAAAATAAGCTCCTAGCCCTTGCAGACTGCAAATCCACCACTGCAGAGGATCAAAGCCAGGGTCAAGGTAATAACGTGGGAAAGTGGGCGGTGGCGGGAGGAGCAAAGGAGGGCACAGGGGAATTAAACCCCCGAATTTAAGAAAAAGGGGGTGTTCTGCGTGAAAAGACCTCATTATTGAGGTCTCGGGATCCACCATCAAAAGAAAAACTCCCAATAAAAATCAGGATTTTTCTCATGAGACTAAATAATGAGGTATTTTTGCATACAACCTATCTGGCAGGGTCTATGCAATTGAGCTCTTCTCCTCTGATAGAGGCACAATTACAGACAAGAATGTCATGGAGTTCAGTTTTTGTACACCAGGGTGATGTAAATGTTGCAATCCCCCTGGGGGAATGGGATTGGCCAGAGCTGCAAAGGCCCCAGTGACTGGGGTTGTAGCATCGATTAATTGAAGTCGGAGATTACTCACACCACCACAGGCACGGGACGCTTTGGGGCTGTTCATAGATTCTGCCCCTGGACACTTGCCAGTTGGCCTTCACCACTGGGTAGGGAGACCTACATACAGTACATCCCTTCACTTTCCTTATAATTGGACTTATTGGTGAATTGCCAAGGGGCAGCTGCTATGTTTGCCACATGCCAATTTTATTTAACCGGAAAGAAGAGTTTGAAATTGCAATACATGAAACATTCTGGTGAACACTCCCAAAACATTCTCCCTGGTGTCCTATTTGTCATCTTATTCATTTGGGTGCGAGTGTTTCTTGGAACATGCTTTGGTATGGTCAGCAAAAAGCACGCAATTGCATATGTTCATGCCTATTTAATGACGGTAGATAGCCAATTAGACTAAGTCTGTCAAAATTAACCCTCTAATAGGGGGCGTGGCCAGCTACGGAACGATGCGGACGTGAGCCTTCGAGCTCCCGGGCCCGCTACATACATCCTGCTTAAAACACCTGCCATCCGTGTCGAACTACATCTTTAAACAGATCCACGGTGAGAGGGACCGCTGATACGAATTTTCGGGAGGAAATCGTAGCGAAGAGTGCAACAGAGAGGCGACCAGAGAACAGAGAACCCCCGAAACAGCGCTCCCAAGATGGCGCCATGCCAAGTGATGCGGATGTGAGCCTGCCTGTGTACCAAAGATACAAGATTGTGAACCGGCACCAGCAAAGGGGACGAGAGGTGTGGGGAGCGGACCCGGGACGTCCCCGGCGTGGGGTAGGTGCAGGCGGACAGTAACATACGGCGGTGGGCAGAGCGGAACCGCGCGGAGGCCGACTGGGAAATGAGGGCCGCCTCGCCTCCGACCCGGCGCACGTCCCGCTGAGAGGAGTGGTGCGCTCCCCACTCACCCGCCAGGCACTCTGGGGGAGAGAAGGTGTTGCGCCTGAAGTGGGCGCACACAAGGACAGTCCCGGTGGAAGGGGCTGCGATCACGGACGAAATTCCCTCGCGCACCAGCCTAAGCCGGGGGAGGAGGCACGGGTGGAGGCGGATGCATCTCCGGCAGCGGGCACGGCGATCAGGCTGATTCACACGAACACCCTACACGCGGCACATGGCTGCGCCACCGCACGATAGTAAGTGGGGAGCCTACACAAGGACGGACTGGAGGCACCTCAAACCAGCGCTTACCCCCATGCCAAGCCCTAATTGGCCCTCAGCCCACACCCGACTGCAAGACTCTCCCAAAATCGAATGCCCCTGAGGAGGGAAATAAGGCACCGGAATAAACCTTACGTAGCCCACGGCATCCCCCCACAGAGGTGAAGGTGATTATAACCCATCGGACACCAGACACATTGGCGGCACCTGCTATGCAGGAATTCCCATGTAAAGCAGCAATACAGTGTGACTCGCTGGTAATAGGCGACAACAAAGCACAGAATCCCTATCCGTGAAAGAGCGGGGCTGAAATCGCTGACTCAAAGACCTCTGACATGGGAAAAGAAAAATCCAAAAAAATGGGAACTCAGAGCAAAATTGACCAATTCACCACTGCCGCAACAAATGCGCTGCTGGAGCAAGACCACAGTGAAACAATGGAAGAAGAAAGAGAAGCAATATCTCTGAAAGACATTATGGCGGCGATCGCCAATTCCCGTGCCTCCAGGGAACAAAAAATAGATGGAATAAGTGTGGATGTCTCGCTACTACGTAACGACCTTCAAAAGTTAACGTCCCAAACCGGTGAGGCCGAGCAGCGCATATCTGGGACGGAAGACGGACTGAGGAACCTGGAGCAGCAGCTGCATAGAACTACAGCCCACCTAAAGGTACTGGAAGCGAGAGTAGACGAAGGAGAGGGCAGATCGAGACGGAACAATGTACGCATTCTAGGCTTGCCCAAGAAGGCCGAAGGGGACTGCATGGAACTGTTCCTGGAGCAGTGGCTCATTGACCTGTTCAATAAAAAGAGTTTCTCCAAATTTTTTTCGATAGAACAAGCTCACCGAGTGCCCACTGGATGTCGCCTGCCTAGGTCCCCACCGGTGGTGGCAAGGTTCCTAAACTAAGGGGACCGGGACGCATTGCTGCAAATGGCACGCACGAGGGGCATGATAACCCACAAAGGCTCCAGAATTGCTCTCTTTCCGGACTATACAAGAGAGGTGCAAAAGGCAAGGCAATCATTTGAGCAAATCAAGAAACAGCTGCGCTCTCTGAACGTTAAATACGGTCTAATCTTCCCAGCACAACTGAAATTCTTCCATAAAGGAACAACGGTCCACTTCACCGACCCTAAAGAGGCATGGAGGTGGGTGGAATTACACATAGATGGCGACTGGAGACCGAATAGAAGAAACAGACCCGCACAACCTGGCAACCCTCCGGCCAGAGACCCCCCTCCGGACCTCCCACCGAACCGGGATGACATTATGCCACCACTTGAGGGGGAGGGCTGAGAGAAGAGACAAGGCAGCAGCGATCACCCAAGCGGCGGACCCTAGGACAGGGGATCGGCAACGAACGGAAGCAAAGCAGCAAGGTATTTGACACGGATGAGAAGACATTTAGCGGCCGTCTTGGATGCATGCACCCCCCCTAGTTACTTGGGAATAGTTGTAGAAGTTGTGGGGGTTGTTAATTGTTGTCTGAGCGAACCCTTGGCGAGCTCGGGCTGATGTTCGGGTGAAAGATACTTCATGTTGGGGCAGAGTATGGGGAGGGGGTAGGGGAGTTTGAAGTTGCATCAGAATTTGCTTGTTTACTTCTTTGTTTTAAGATGGCCCATGGCTCCACTCGGGCACAGAAGTTAAAGCACACTTTAGGTCAAGATCTGGCTCCCACCAGAGAGACAAGGTTCACTGCTGCAGGACACACACAGCACAACCCGTCACACCCAATACCTATCCGATATGACGGAATCCAACAATAGGAGTAACACCAAGTCAATTAGGATTATGACCTGGAATGTGAACGGGCTGGGCAGTAGCATTAAGAGGCGCCTTGTTCTATAACAACTGAATCGACATGCACCAGAGGCAGCATTCTTAACGGAAACCCACTTAGCAGGCACGAACTGCAACCTCTTTAAGCGAACAAATTACCGCATAGCATTACATTCAGGCTTCTCCATGGGGGTTCGGGGAGTTCTGATCCTAATACACAAGCGATTACCTTTTAAGCTGTTATCTGTTGCACACGACACAGGGGCAGATTTGTACATATAACCGGGACCCTCTGGGAACGCACCATATCCATGCTAGCCATTTACGCACCACCAACCTTACTTACCTCCCTAATTCACGACGTAACACCTATAATCACTGCAGATCCCTCGAGTTTGGTGATAGTAGGGGGAGATTTCAATGAGGTTATGAACCTGGAGCTTGATCGCACACACATCCGCACGAGAAACCCCTCCATGCGTACCAAATTAGCAACGTTTACAGATGCTATGGGACTGAAAGATGTGTGGAGGCATCTACACCCTGGCACGAGGGAATACCCGTTCCTGTCTGGGGCACATGCCTCACTGTCAAGGCTTGACTACTTCTTTCTCCCGACATCCGAACTACACCTAGTAAATGCAGCACAGTTCCTACCCAGAGGCATATCAGACCACTCCCCACTCATGTTGGAAATTAGCACCGATAGACCGATCCCCCCACCTACCTGGAGGCTAAACAGTTACTACCTGGGTTTCCCAGATCTATTAGAGCATGACCAAAAAACCACAGAATCATACTTTGAATTGAATAAAAACTCTGTGGGAAGCCCAACAACCGTATGGGAAGCATATAAACCGGTATTAAGGGGGGAACTTATCTCCTGGATCACGGCCGATAAGAAAAGACAGGCTAAATCAATCTGGGAAGCGCAAGTGCGAGTGCAGAGGGCAGAGGCAGCTCATTTATCCCAAGGCCAACCAGAATCCCACCGGGCATTACAACTAGCACAAAAACAACTACAGAATGTTGCCCTAGATAACGCCAAACAGGCACACACAGCAATGCGTGCCAGAGTGTACGATACCGGGGATAAAGCGGGCAAAATGCTGGCATGGCTGGAGAAGCGAGATGAAGGACTCAGACATGTCAGAGCGATTAGGACACAGGGGGACACACTGTTAACGGCGGATCGGGACGTCGCGGAAGGGTTTGCTTCCTACTATAGGGAGCTCTACAAAGCACCAACCTCCCCCATTGATACCGCAATTCTATCGGGAGTCACCCTTCCCTCTTTAACACCCAAGCAAAGTGCTCTGCTAGATACTAACATCACAGAGGATGAGCTGTCCGCAGCCATGGCGGACCTCCAAACCGGGAAAACCCCGGGACCCAATGGCTTCCCGGTAGAGGTGTGGAAAAAAATAGGTACAAACATAGTTACACCACACTTACTGAAAATGTATGAAACCTCCCACAGTGAGGGATCCCTTCCACGAGACCTGAGACAAGCCACTATAGTGGTATTACCCAAAGCATACAAGCCTCTGGATAGATGCAGTTCATATAGACCTATTTCTCTCATCAACACCGAAACCAAAATCCTAGCGAAAACACTAGCTAACCGACTCCAACCAATTATACCCTTCTTAATTCACCCGGATCAATGTGGATTTATGCCACAAAGATCCACGCGCATGAACATACATCAATTATATACAGCGATAGAAAATGCGCCCACTATTCAGGGCCCATTAGCCCTGTTGGCGGTAGACTTTGAAAAAGCGTTCAATTCGGTCAACTGGGAAGCGATCTGGGAAATAATGCAAAGAATGGGATTCCGGCCCCAATTCATGAGCTGGGTCAAACTACTGTATAAATCACCAATAGCAGTCACAAAAGTAAACGGTTATGTATCAAACCCCTTTGACATAGGAAAAGAGACCAGACAAGGATGCCCACTGTCAGCCATGATATTTGCGATAGCAATCGAGCCACTTGCGATAATACAGTGAAGTAATGAGACATGGAAGGGCTTCCGCTGGTCAGGAAACTGGGAAGACAAAGTGTCCTTATATGCGGATGACTTGCTTGTATACCTGTATGACCCAGTAAGATCCTGTCCCATAGTGACTGAATTACTGCAAAAATACGGCGCCTTCAGCGGCCTGAGGGTTAACTGGGCTAAGTCCATTCTGTTTCCGCTGGGGCAGGTAGAACAAACGATACCACCACAGTGCCCCTACCAGGTGGAGAGGGAACATTTCAAGTACTTGAGCATACTCGTCACAAATAACCTTAATGATTATGTCCCCAGACATTTACACCCAGTGATGATAAGACTCGCAGAAGACTCCCGACACTGGTCATCCCTCCCCCTGACGCTGCTAGGCAGAGCAGCACCCTTTAAAATGATGTCCCTTCCCTGACTCCTATATATATTACAGAATGCCCCAATTCACGTCCCCCCAAACGTATTCAGGAAAATAGATCAATCACTTGGGAAGTTGCTGTGGAACGATGGCCGCCCCCGCATAGCACTTGCCATGCTCCAAAGGTCCATATGGGAGGGCGGAATAGGGCTCCCCTGAATGCAGACATACTACTGGGCCAGTCAATTGACAATAGTAAACGACCAATTGCACGGAGACAAAACCGCGCCGCATAACCGTTCATTAGAAGCTGGCACTCCTGAAAACCCTGTTATGCAATATCTCTACAAGAAACGGGCCCGAACAACCACTTCCAATATGCAGACACATATAACCGAAATTTGGACGGACACACACAAATTCGTGGGATGGGGCAATAAGCTGTCACAAGCCCAGCCATTGTGGAATAATAGAAACCTCCCGGGTGTATACAATCTTCCCAAATGGCCGCATTGGTCTCAACATGGAACACTTACATTGGGCGACATCGTGAGAGAAGGCACCGTAATCCCATTCACGGAGCTGGCTCTCCGCCTTGCACTTCCCCAAACCGAACAATACCATTACACCCAATTGCAACACGCACTACAGGGTAACCTCCCTGATATGACCGCATTGCCGGAATTTACTCCAATAGAAAGGAACCTTTTCCCGGAGCGAATCACCCAAAAAGTGACGTCAGTCCTATATAGTGCCATAACCTCCTTTGGCATGACAGAATTGCTAGCACTACAGACCAAATGGGAGACTGATGTGGGTGCAATACTACCGGAAGAATGGGTCATGGCATTGATGTTCCCGAGAGAGGTAGCCATATCGTCAAGACTCAGGCTGATTCAGTTAAAGATATTGCACAGAGTATACTATCCTAGAGTAGCCCTCTATAAATGGGGAAGGATAAACGACCCAACTTGTCTGCGATGCAAAACAGAGGAAGGCACCTTCTTCCACATACTGTGGACATGCACACACATTCAACAATTCTGGGGGGCATGTTGTAACAAATTATCTAGAGTCATAGGCAAAGAGATTCCTAGAGATCCTAAGTTACTACTGCTGGGAATAGACGATGAAGTTGACCTGACAAGATATGAAAAGCTGTTTGTGTTCACCACTACCGCACTTATCAAAAGAAACATCGCCCAAAAATGGGGGTTCAGAGATGACTCCGAGTTATGGACAATGGATGACAGACGTAGACATCTGTGTTGCAATGGAGCGCAGGGTATACACGGCCAGAGGATGTCCGGCCAAGGCGCAGAAAGTATGGCAAAAGTGGGAAGACGCCCACTGAAAGGTGACTTTGCACAAGTGGACAGGAAGAGAGAATGTGGCGCCCTTCGACGTCTATGGTGCCCCCAAAGCGGGGGAATCGAATGTAGCTCCTGCAGAGGGGCAGTGAACTCAAATTCCAAATGTTGTAAACAACGAGGGTGGGAAACAATCAACGACCTGTATCGACAGTGTGCTTATGTTGTTTGTTTGTTTTCAAAACCCAATAAAATGTGTTATCAAAAAAAAATTAACCCTCTAAATGTCCTCTTCCTTATTGCAGGTACTTCGAGTTGTGAGACTGATCAAGATTTCTCCTGCTTTAGAAGACTTTGTGTACAAGATCTTTGGACCTGGAAAGAAGCTGGGAAGTTTGGTTGTGTTCACTGCAAGCCTTTTAATTGTTATGTCGGCCATCAGCCTGCAGATGTTCTGCTTCGTTGAAGAACTGGACCGATTCACCACGTTTCCCAGGGTAAGCACAGAGCCGCATAAAAACACTCATTGTCCCCCAATGCATCTGATGAAAGAAACATGCACTTCATGTCCATGTTATGTTAATAAGTACTGTACTTGTAGAATCCAAAGTTCCCAAAATATAGGCATTTTAGCGGCAGTATTTACAGAGTATAAGCTTCATATGATATGATATGATATGATATTTTATTTATAGCGCGCCTATACACAAGTGTTTCAAGGCGCGACGAGGCAAGGGTGGAACAAGAGAGGACAAGACAATGATCTTACTAGGCCAAGTGACATTGCGATCGCGCAAGTGTGGGGGGAGGGAAGGGCTAAAGTGCAAGGCGAAGGGGAGGAGGAGTGCGAGACATAGGATCAATGCATAGGTAAAAAGTGCGGCCAACAGGTGGCGGTGCAGGGGTTAAGTGCAGACAACAAGTGTTGGGTAAGTGCAGTTAGTGTGACTGTTGGGATGCAGATATGGACCCCAAGTGCAGGGTCATAGACTTGAGAGTTACGTAAATTCATTGTAATAAGTGGAGAGAACTTAGAGTTTTTTGCTGAAGGTAAGGTGAGTCGGAGTACCTCCCCGCCATATTTTTCCAAGGCTGAGGAAATAGCAGTAAAACACAGCCTATTTGGGATATGCATTGATTCATATTCAACAATTTGGTTTTCACTAATGAACAGAATGATACACACACTCATGAGTTGGCCTATGGTCTAGTAAATATCACTATGGGTTTATGGTCAAAATCTCGAATAAATAAATCTCGAAAAAATAAATCTCGAAAAAAAAGGCCGAAAAAAAAAGTCGAATTTTTTTTTTATGACGTTTTTTATTCGAAATGGGGGGGTTCCACCTCCAACCCCCCCCCCTTTTTTTACCATTTTTTTTTAATCCCGGACCCCAAAATAAATATATAATAATAAAAAAATGCAACTTTTTTTTCGGTCTTTTTTTTTTGACCTTATTGTTATTCGAGATTATTTTTTCGAGATTTTGACTGACCACCATCACTATGATCTGCAATTGATGTTGGGTTGTTTTGCGCCACCAAAGACAATAGTTAGTGTTGTTGGTTATAAATCCTATGTCTTTGAACGGTATAAAATTCAGACACGGTCCGTTCAAACCAAATGAATGTTCATTGAGGTTTTTAACAAGAGAGCGAATTTTTGTGTAAATACTCTCATTGGATCCTTTTTCCCTTTCTTTTTACTCTTTTCCTCACGTCATTTTCCGTTTTATCCTTCAGGTCTTCACATCTGCACCAACACTGGGTCTTTCGCACTTTTTCAGAATTTACCTACTCTATCTATTCTATTTACACTAGTGGGCAACTACAGCATCTTCTCTTATTGTAGACGCATATCTAAAACACCAGATATGGTATGTTGAATACTGAAGTTTGCAATTTGGCCTATTTTTTTAATTTTTTGAAATGTTATGTATCATTATTATTATTAATCTTTCACTCTATGGTACAAATTAACAGTAAAACAATTTTTTTTAAAATATTCATTTTGGTCTGTGTGTTCCCTCTGGCACACAAATAACTTGGTTTGACTGAAGCACTGTTTAAATTACAAGTGGATATAATAAGGTTTTTAATAAATTAACCACTTTGGTATCAACCCGAGACAGCAGTCTTTCGCTTTTGTTTAATTACCTCTTATCCTAAGGGCAAGGGCATCCATTCCAAAGAAACTTGCTAGGAGAAAGCTCTTACACCAGCCAGAACATGCAAGCTTAATGTTTGGGATCTTAAGCAAGAAGGTGCCTGGGATCAAAGAGACTGAGAAGGGACAACAACACCATGCCCTCTCCACTCAGTATCCAGGAATGGGAAAAAACCTACCTAGCAGAGAAAATGCTGCATCCCCTGTAGTGTATCACTGTCATGATAGTTGATTATGAATTTCATAATCCTCTGCCATCACGTCAGAGCAGGAGTATGTAGCAAACCATTGAGAAAATAGGTACTAATGACTTCCTATGGAATCCACGCACAACCATTTTGTATTGAGAATAGAAAGCTTCCACGGTCTGTGTGAGATTTCTAAGTAAGGTTGAGACATTTGACTTCTGGAAATGTTAACATTTCTGAAGTATGATCGATGTTTTGCTAGCTGAGACATTCGGTGTTGAAAAAGCGCATTATACAGACATTTGGCACTGTGCAACAGGGACGTCATTTAGGGGTCACCAGAGGTCGCAACTGCGACCCCTGAGGTATCCCTTGCTACCCTTGTGGTCTCATTTGCTACCCCTAAGAAAAAAGAAAAAGCACTTTTTTTTATAATGCAGGATCAGCCATGTGGCTCTTTGCTTCTGGAGCGGCTGGCTTTCTTGTTCAGACCTCTTAAAAAAAAAATGAAAAAAAGGACAGGGGTTCCACATGTCTAACACTTTCAGCAGTGACCCTAAATAATTTTATTTATTTTATTTTTTACATTTATAAGGCATCGAGGCGCTGTTACAAGAATTGTTTGTTTTTCTTGGTTGCTAATTGTGTTTTATTTTTTGTCTTAGTTACGTATTTATAATGCGCTTAAACACCCAGAGAGGTTTCTAAGCGCGAACCCGGGGATCGAACCTGTGTTGCTTCGTGTCGTCTTGCTTCCAAGACGCGCACGCTGCCGCTGAGCTATCCTCCTGGGACAGAAAAATGGGATTACCAAATAATGTGTCTTTTTTTAATTCTATACAATAATTGTTAGACTCATTGAAGGTTTATTTCAGGCACACTTCAGGGGCTGAGTCTCTGATTAAGTCTGTTCTTAAACACCTCAACTCAGCCTTTCATCCTTCTGAGGTCGATAAATGAGTACCAACACAGGCTGGGTGATATTGTATGCATATTTGTTCTATTTAAAGTGCGTAAGCGCAGCACATCATTATCATTTGGCCATGGAAGTCTGCTTGAATTCACAGTAATTTGCTAATATCGGCCTATACACACTGATCTTAACAATACATATGGCGATCCATTCTTGTATGAAATGTATATCATATTATAGTGATATTGTAACCACATTTTTCATAGTCTACTTAGGAACAATGATATGTGATGCCACTTCCTGTTTTGTCAAGGGGTGAAAGGTCGTGTTCCATCGCTTCCCGCGATATCACTTCAGGGTGGGGTCAAATGACATCACTTCCTGTGATGTCATCAGAGGTCAAGGGTCGTGCAATGTCACTTCCGCTACCCCTGGCCTTTTTGTGAATTGCACACGTTGCACGTCTGGAAAAGAAACGGCAGTGGATCATTTTCCATGAAGTTGCAGCAAGGCTTCCACTACTCTCACCGGAAATTGGTATGAACGACTGGTTAAGAAATATGAAACTGCATTTCTTAGGGGTGCTAATTGGTTCAATGTATTGATCCCGTAATAATTGCGAACACATGTTTAAATGTTTGCATTGTTCCCCATCATATTCACTTGCTACAGAGACTCTGTTGCGAGCTTTCTGTTGAGCCTATAGTAGAAAACTGCCCTGCATGCCTCACTTGCAACTGTGTCTGCTATAATGAATGTAGGCTTTTCTTTCGAAGCCATGACATATTTGAAAATAAAGGCAATAGGTTGATCTTGGTGTGATCTAATCTAATCTGTCATTGCTAACCCCAGCAGCTTACTCTGAAGAAGGACATGTCATCTGGCTCGGAATGGCCTATAGTCCAATGCCAAACCAAAAACGAAAAATACTATTGTGGGCCAGTTTGTTTCGTCAAAGTGGGCCACTTTTTTGGTCATTGTCGGCGGCCATTTTGATGAGTTACTTCACTATGCGGCTAGTAGTTTTTACCATTGTTGCTGAATAAATATTCTTTGAATTGCACAATGTGCATTACATTTGATCAGAAAACAACCCCTTGTGTACTTTTCACAAAAAGAACTGTGGGCCACTTTTTCATTGGTGCCCGAGAGAATTGAATGCCCCAGTCTGACTCTGAAAGTCGTGCAAGAGAAACAAAACTTTGAATGCCAATACCAACTGGTTGCTTGTAGATCTTTTGCAGCCAACTTGCCTGTCCTTCCCTCCCCTGTGGTTAGCTCCCCGCTGCTTAGTTTCTATGCTTCCATCACCGTGCTCGTCCCCCTATGATTATAAAGCGCTTTTGTTGCTTTCCGAAGCAAGTCTGCGCTCAATAAAAACCCTAGTAATATTATTAACTGAGAATATCCGGGGATGGTTTTTCCAAACTTTTTTTCTTGTTCATGTCCTTAATGATGAGGACAGAGGTGAGATCAGTAAAGCACAGTACCAAAATAATCAGCCTGACCCAAACAGTGAGTCGTCATTCCTTCGTAATGAGGCAACTATCCACGACAAATGTGTTTTGGCCTCATTGAGGATCTTGAGTGAGGCGTTGGTTGACAGTCTAAGCACAGCTAGCAAGGGGTCCTCCTCTGGGCACATCATTATCTCTTTTCTCTGATGTAATAATGACCGTGTATTTTTTGCAACTTTTTACTAATTGTGTATTATTGTATAAACCATCTAGATGTCTCCAACTATGCCGTGATACCTCAGGGTCTGGGCGTATAACAGATGTAATAAATAAATAAATAAATAAAATTAGGGATGCTCAACAGGGAATTGCCTGATGACCGGGCTTACTGCTCTTAAACCACTTCTTTTTAAATAGTCTGTGCCATCCCTAAAAATGCATTCTCATGCCGCAGTGCCAGGCATTGTGCCTGAGGCATGCCGACTGGTTTAGCAGTGTTAGCTCAAGTATTCAAACAAACTGTCCTAGTCTCTTTTTTGTCTTCCTGTGCAAATTGCATATGTCCAGATGCGGGCAAGTGCTGTGTCAAGAGTGTTATGGTACGCCTGCCTGGTGAGGTCCAAAAAGGCTGAAATGACAAGGGAGGTGTTTGTTGACTTGTAAAAAAAGGTGTCATGTATCATTTTTGGCATTGGGCTGCTCCCCCTGGGGAAGATTTGAACTGGTAATGTAAGGTTGGTCTCCTTTTGTATGGGCACAGAATATCGGAAACTGACAATGCAAATGCCATAATACATAATATCTCCACAAAGGAGGGTTGCTTTAGGACTGTCTATATGTGTATTATTACAGTCAGAACTTAAGATGATGAGAATCAAGTGTGCTTTTTGCATCTAAATGAACACTAGGATGTCATTTAAGAAGAGGCGAGTTAACCACATTAAAACATTGGACTTGGGAGTCCCAGTGGTCTCTATGGCCTCACCACCAGGCGTATACAGAGACCGGGTATCAGAGGTCTTAGCGCTCAGTGAGCGCAGGAGTCTGAGAGTGCTTAATAATCAGTCTAACTTTCCTGTGTTAAAAATGTCTTGCTCTGAAGACACTGTTATGCCCTCCCTTCAAGAAGCAGGATATTCAACCCAGGACAGGGTGACCTTACCGACAAAGTGCAGTCCAGCAGCCCAACCAGCCCAAGTACTCTTAACTAGCACCACGGAATGCATGATGCTAGACCCAACTGCAGATGTCTTACCCGTGGTAAGGCATGAAATGTCCATCTCTCTGAAAATCCCTGCCTAGGAAGGGTCTCGCCTAATCTAGTGCAGGCTGATGCTGTTGGCCCACCCCTTTGGCCTGAGCTTATGGCCAACATTGCAAAGGAACTTCTTTTATGCAAGGATCCATTTGATCTTGGCATTTTGGCCAATGCCTTGAACGATCTTGCTCTGAGCCTACGGCCTACTAAAGTGGACACTGCCTCGCAGACAATTGAGCTCATTAGGTCATGCACACCTTTACAGTCCGTTGGAGTTGATGTGGCCTGTCAAGCCCTCATTCAAAGGGACTTGGTAGACCAAACCACTCAAACTCATCTGTGTAGGGTGGAAACATTGATACCTTCTGAGTCCTGTATGACTCATAATAAGAAAGCCTGCACCTCAAAAATAATGGGAATACAGGAAATTCCCCCAGTGCTATTGCCATCTGAGACTAATTGGTCTCTTAAAGAGCCCAAACAGATCACAACAATGAATTCCAAACTAAAGAGGGCTCTGTCACGGAACGTTCAGGTAAAAAAGTCACAAATGCCATCAATAAAAGATAAACACACATCTGACTTTATTATGGATCAGAGAAACCTCATCATAACCAACATTCCTAGAACTGGAACCAAAGAGTCGAATGAATCCTTGCGCAACAAGGTACTTGCCTGGATGTGGCAAAGGACAGTGCAAGGGGTGGTCAGACGGACTGACCTGATAATCATTCGCAGGATAGATTTGAGTGACTGGTGCTCGATTCCCGAAACTGACTGTATCATAGTGGGGTGTGGGGCTAGTACTTTACCCGCTTTTCTTCGAAACTGTAATTATATGCCCAAAGGTGCATCTCACTGTAATTTAATCACTTAA
Organism: Ambystoma mexicanum; assembly: GCF_040938575.1. NCBI lineage: Eukaryota > Metazoa > Chordata > Amphibia > Caudata > Ambystomatidae > Ambystoma > Ambystoma mexicanum. The sequence continues at coordinate 835,987,729 of NC_090939.1, forward strand.
ATACGCTAGGTACCCTCTTCTCGATATTTTTACCCTCAATCATTGTTTTGTTCAATTGCCTGATGAATATCACTTGCTGTTTATGTTTTTTGTTGTTTTGTCTTGTATGCACCATCACACCTGCGGGTCCATTGTGCGCTTTACAAATATAATAAAGTAAAGTAAAGTAAAGTAATGCCTAACATATACCCAGTTGTTTACAAGAGTTAACGTAAACATTTGACATCACGTTTTTGGTCTAAACAGATATGAAGGTGGCAATTTTTCGCACATGTTTTATACGTGAGGTAAACAATATTGGACCTTTCTTGTAGGCCTAGGGCTCAGCTTTAGATTCTTTATAACATGAGTTGTAGGCAAGCAGCCTTGGACCCAAGCCTTGCTTCGAAACACAATTTACTTGATGTATAAGCACCTTACAAATGCACAATAAATACAATAAACAAATATATAAATAAATACAGCAAGTTGTCGTAGCCGTGCCCTGGAAAAATAGGTAGCATTGTCTGCTCTGTTTGTTCCTTCCCTGCCATTATTGTGCTTGCCTCGTTTATTGTAGTGGCAATAATTTAATCATTTCTGTTAATCTGCAAGTCAAGTTGGTTATATCTTCTTCTTGCTCGTCCTCGTCCTCTTCCTATCAGCCCCTTACGACTCCTCTCACCCTCTCTTTCTACCTTTCTCGCTCTCTCTCTAGCCCCCTAAGTCCACACTTCCATCTCCTTCTATATACAGTCTCTCTGTGAATCAGCCCCACTCTTTCCCTCATGTAAACACGTGGACTCTCGCTAACACTATCGCCCTCCATTTTCTGCCATGTTTTGCTCCAATGTTCTCTTTGATGTGTTCTCTCACTCTCTCTTTCTCTGGCACCCTCTTTCTTCCTGTATCTAGCTCTCATACTCTCTCTGTCTCTCAGGCTCCCTCACGCCCCCTTTCTCTGTCTATCAGTCTCTCTCTCTCTTCCTCTAGTTCTCAGTTTTTTCCTCTCTCAGCCCGTCTCTCTCTATTGCTCTCCCTCTCTCTTTATCTCTCTTTTCCGCTCCCTCCCTTTATCTATCTCTATCACTCTCACTCTCTTCACTTCACTCTCTCTCTGCTTATCTCATTCTCGCTTTCTCTGTAATAGATTTATCCCCAAATCAGGCACTTGGTAGGAATCCTGCAGGATCTCGGTTACTCTCCTTCCATTGTACTGTATTCTATGGCTAATAGCTTTTTTGTGATTTTGATCTGATGTGTTGCTCACAAGGTTTTGCCGGGCGAGGGACTTTATTTGATTCTAGGATATACCCTTTCATTTCATAACATTGATTCTAGGGAGTAGTTAGAGGGCCAGCTGCCTGCGGCTTTACACAACATTGTGGCAAATACATAGCTGTACATGGGTCAGACTCAGCAAACACCCTCCCTTTTGTTACAGAAGCGCCATGCAATAGCATGGGGATTTTCACCTATATTATCAGCTCAACCCCTCAATAGTTGCTGCCTCTACTTGTAAGTTGAACTATTAAGATATCATTATGTGTTATTTTTACCTCTTATTGTAGAAAGCCTGCTGCTCCATAGGGCATCCCACAGTTCCTGGAATCAATCAACAGATACAATCGCAGAAATCGGCCTAGGATTTATTAGGATGCAAACCTCCTTTTGTTTCCAGACTTGTCAACATGTTAGAATGTTGCGACTGGAATAAGGTTTTTGACCCGTAGTAAAGATTCCCATGGCAATAGTCCATCAGAGAGAATGTGATTAAAATAATGATGCCCCCAAATGGTTTTGTGACTTTTTTGTGCCAACATTTCTGTACATACTACCCCATTAAAGCATTGACACAGTTTCAATTTTTGAAGCGGGGAGGAAAAAGAGCAAGGAGGGTTAGCAAGTGCTATGTCATACCGTTGGCATGCAATTAGCTGGATCGCCATTCCTAGATTTCTGCTATTGATATTGGTTGGCCTTGGGTTTGAGACCGGCCCATGGAAAGATGCCAGGTCATTCTCCAAACAGCCTACTCAAATTCAACTGCTTTACAAAGATTTCAGTCCAGTTCTAACGCATCATACTGCAAATTGTGTGTGACCTAAGTCAGCAGTAGAACCTGTCCCTATCTTGAATAACACAAGCTATTTTCAAAATACGTTGGACATGGTTGGACATCAGTTGGGCTTTTGATGTATTAATATTGTTGGAGATTTCTTTACACACCACTCCAAATTCGTCAATTGGGGAGTGGAAGCAAAATAGACTCTCTTCCTTGCATAATTTTTTTCAAGTATCTTCAAGTTAGTAAATGCTTTTTCTCGTATGCTCTATTGGACTATAAAGTTGAGACTATTCCTACTGTTTAAATATCAGTCATACCAAAGTGGAGCTTATGCTTTTGACAACTACTCTTTGTGCTAAGTGGTCTACTGAATCCAATAAAGGACTATCGCTCAGCAATATCCATAAGTCCCTACACAATGAACGCAGGTTCTTGAACCCTATATATCTAAAACAATAATTCACCAACACTGTTTTTCAAATGTCCTATATCCGATGGCGGCTTTAAATGAAGACGATGTGGGATACCTGCACAAGTTTATGGGGGCCACTGCTATACTAAGATGCAATGTATGTCCGGAGGTGAAGACATCCAGGGATGATACAGTTATTTACTTGTTTAAAGCATTTGCAAAGTGCTGCCTATCCTACACGACCAGTGTGCTATCCAGGTCAAAGTAACAAATCCAGTAAAATACACAGGAAACCATGATAGTTTCAGGAGAACTAAAAAAGACGGTCATTATTATAAAAACCTAAATCAAATTAGGGATAGCCAGGGGAAAATGGAAACATTTTCAGGGTTTTACAAAACGCCCGGAGTGAAGGAATAGATCAACAGGAGGAGGAAGAGCATCCCCGGCAGAGGGTGAGCCACTGAAAAAGGCTTTGGCAGAGTAGTGGACCTGTTTTGAATAGTGAGATTGTTAGTCTCAAACTATGTTGACTACGAGTGAATCTTGACCCACAAAGATGCACAATTTAGATGCCGGATAGGGGAGCCAGCCCAAAGCCACATCTTTTGAGGTAATGCAGCCTATCTTGAAAATTGCTCTTAAGTGAACAGGGAGCCAATAAAAAAGAAATGGTATAATTTGCCAAAATTTGCAAGAGCCATGAATGTAACAGACTACAGGATACATCATAGATGGCAACGGGGTCAGAGATGTAACTGTCAGGCCAAAAAACAGAGCATAGATTTTAGGGTGGCCAAAATGCTTTACTCTTCAGGAGAAGACCCAACTGGAAGAAAATATTGTGCTAATTAAGAAGCATGTAACTTAAAATTCAGACTAGGATAAAGGTGAAAACCAGGACACTTCACAGATGATAGCGGGGAAGGAGGGATTCCCAAAGAAAGGAGATGATGGACAAGCACACTTGAACACGTGTTGCAGACAGAGAAGAGGAAGAAACCATAATAAACTCAGTCTTTGGTGAATTACATTTGAACAAGAAAGAGGATATCCAGTCCTCGATAGCACCAAGACAGTCCCATAGGCAGACAACCTTGCACTGGGAAGACATTCTAATATATAGCTGGATGCCATGGGCAAAATGGAGCACTTCACAACCAGACACATACATCAGATCTCCCAGGGGTTCCTTGCAGATGTTAAATCACATGGGTGACAGGATAGACCCATGAGGAACTCAACAACACACAGCTAGGCTGCCTCACCAGACCATGCTACTCTGTACTAACTTCAAACATTTGCACAGGAAGGAGGTAAACTAGGACAGCATAGGGGTGCCAATTCAGTCCGAAGCAATAATATATTTTATAGGAACCTCATGGTCAATCATGAAGTTTGAGTAAACAGACTGCAACAATGTCCAGTGTTCTCAGGGTGGCATCACTTACCTGCTGGGAAGCAGTCACAGTGATATGCCAGGACCAGAATACAGACTGATAGACGTCTAATACACCAAGCAGTGATACGTTGATAGTTGGTCTGCTGCACACCTTTCTAGAAGCTTATCAAGAAATGATGGAGATGTGAGAAGACAGTAGTTGGTTTTATCTTTATGGTTGAGGCCTGGATTCTTTAACAGAGGCAACATCTGAGCATTATTTAAAGTCTTGGGAAAGGAATCCTGGCAAGGAGAAACATTAATCAAAGGAAATCATGAGAGACAAATAATAGAAGGAATATATTTAATAAGATAGGAAGGAATAAGGTATTTGCAATATGAAGTTGGTTTTAGAGAAGACAGATTACAACAAAACTCTGAATACTAAATGTAGAATAAAGAATCCCAGATGTAAACCATTTGTGAAAGAATAAGGGGTTGGAAGCTGGAAAAGTGTACAGAATGTGATGCTTTTACCTGATTGTCTCATTTTTAGCTAAATAATAATTACATTAATGAACCAGAAAGTCAATAACTCAACTGACGGAACAGAGATTGGATACGTACACTGTTTAATCATCTTTAATACTTGTTGTGGTTGATTTGCAGACAGATACATTTGGGAGTGTAGAGGACATGATTTAGCAGTATTAGTACTAGCTTTATAAGATCTACCAGGAGAAGATATTTGTATATGGTTAAAGGGATCAAGCGGTTTGTGCCAGGCTTTTTTTGTGGGTGTAATATGTTTTCTTTCTTCTCTTGATGGGGGAGAGAAAAGGATCAAACGGGCAGGATTTAACCTGAAGGATCTGTAAAGGAGCAAGTTGGTCAGCAACTTGGGAGGAAGCCATCAAAAAGTGAGAAGATTGATAGTTAGCGTCAATAGTAGATGCGTAAGATGTAACTGAGAAAGGAAAATATGAGGCTTCACCCAAATGTCTTCCCGTAACCTTCTTAAAGGATAAATAATACAAACGATAAAGAGACAAGGGTACAGACAGAAGGAATGGGCACATGATACGACCGGTCAATTAATTGAGGTGAGTCACAAGGAAGTGAGGTTTTTGAAGAAATAACTAGATCTAAGATATTTCCAGGGGTGTGAAGAGGAAGAAGAATGTATTATTATACTCTAAAGCAAGACAAAGTAGAAGAAAGTAGAACAGTTCATGCACCCATTGCCAGATTCCTAGGGAGGTTAAAATCTCAAGAGAATACATTGTGGGAACGCAAAATAGAATTGGGCAATCATTCCACAGATGATTTCAACACAGCATTAGTAACAGGAGAATTGACATGAAACCAATGAAAATGCAAAGAATAATTAGGGGAATGACAGTGGGAAAAATGAATATCTTCCAATGAAGCAGAAAACAGAGAATCTAAGGTCTGCATTTTAAGATGGTTCTTAAAAATGAGCACTACGCCACCGCAGGTCCCAGTGGGACAATCCATGTGAAGGATGGCATAATTGTCTGGACTGAAAAAGACAAATATTGCATCTCTCAGTCATGTAAAAGAAATCAAATAATAAAATGAAATAGCACTGGAGATTGCAGATTGTATGTTTAAAAGCATACATGTTAACATACTGTTAAGAACAGAGCTGGAGTATTTGCCATTGCTCTGACTTCCCTTCTGCTGGGCTAACCATTTTATGTCCTGATGCTAATAGCATCATTAGTTGGGAGCCCTTCTCACTTGCATTCATTGCAGTGGAAAGATCGGTTTTAGTTAGCACTTGGCTCAACACTGTGCCAACAATTTCTGACATATGGCTACACCTGCTGACCACATGAAACAAATAAAAGGAAAGGGTTTATCACTTTCAATTACCTATTCACAAATTCTTACGGAATAAGGAGCCATTTTATGACTACACATATAAGTACAAATAGTGCGTTAGGAATACTGCAGTAGAAGAGTTTGCATGCTAAATCCACGCTTAACCTTAAAAAACGGGGTTTCATATGCTAATATCACATCCTCCTCCAGTTGGTTTCTAATACCTAAAATTTTTATTAGTGGTGTTGGTAAATTATATCTGTACAATGATTTGCATTATATATATATATGTATGTGTATATATGTATGTGTATATATATTAAGGAAAAAACTTTAAGGTGAGAACGTATGCAACGAAAAAAAGCCTGAAATTCAGCCAAAGCCACCCTTCACGCCCCCTGTTGCACATCCTATGACCAAAATGATGGCATCACATATGACATCACTGATTATACCGCTGATGACATCACTAGTGACATCACTAATAACATCATCTATTTGTTTTAAAACTTAATAACTAATTAGGGTTCAACTTGTGTCTCTATTTCTACTAATTTGTTTTGTAAATGCATATACAGATTATATTATAGTGAACATGTCTTAGACATATTTGGACAACCAGGAACATTCTAAGCAGCCTACTATTTGTAATTCAGATATCATATTTTACCAAAGTACTTCAAAGGAAAACTTCATAGTAGTGATGTAGAGGAGCAGATGTATACCTCTGCAGGAGATCCCTCCCCTACCTCCTTTGTATTGGAGACATGAGACAGTGCCAATACCAAAGTGAGTATTTGGAAGGAGATATACATTGAGACAACCCTATCGAATGTACCTTCAAAGTGATGACATCCTACAGGAGGAACTCCCTGAAGGAATATGAGAAAGAGCAAATAAAAAGGAACTGATGACGTCATAAGAAAGTTTGCACAACGTCCCGAGATACTGACTGAAGATAATGTATGGATCCTAGAGGACAAATGATGAAATAAAGAATCGAGTGAACTATCAACATGGACAAGAAGAAGATTACACCTTAACAAAGTTCTGCAGAAAACAGAAGTTCAATAAATGTGCAGATGCTGAAACGCAAGGTAGATTGATTCATCCTATAGGCTGCTATGAGTATGTATTTATGGAGACATACTTTGGTGGCTGGTACCAATCTTGGTGGTGGCACACTTTATGGGAGCAGTAGTTTGTTTTAATTTTGTATACAAATAAAAGGACAAGAGATTGTATATTTTTTTTCTCTTGGTTTCTCTTTTCCATCCGTATACTATTTAGTTTAGTATTTTAGATTTGGATTTTAATGACTGTTTTTTATATGGTAGTAGCATGTTTTATATCACATGCACAAAGCTCCATCTCCCCTTGGGGTCCTAATGAAGGCAGTGTTATTTATCTTCTACCGAAACGTCCTTTCTGAAACACCATGTTAAAAAGTTTATCAGCGCGGGCAATCATCGATATTGGGGATGTAGACCTGGGATGTGTTTTTTGGTCTTGAATAATGTTTTTTTTATATTTAGCTTGTGTGGCACTGGAAAATTGAGGATGTCTCTGATCTATTAGATAGATAGGGTTAGTAAGATAGTACTTGATTGTGCTTTCTGAAATTGAATTCATTCATTGTGTCACCTATGCATATGCCCATTAACCCTATATTTTCACTCATCTATCGGATTGGGGATTTGTTCTCCTTTGTTTGCACATTTCGTTCACTAATTTGCAAAAAAGTGATACAATTGTAAATAGTTTTTTGGTAAATGCGAAATATGTGATGTGTGGTCATTTATAGTGAATTCATGAATGTGTTAATTGTTTTATCTATCTGTTTACGTTTTGTTTTATACGTAACATTTTAAACAGGTTTAATTAGCATTTTATATGGAAGAGGTTGTAGGACCTATGGCCTACGTAATTAATTATGAATAATCACATATAAATAAGTAAACTCCTTTGTGTGTGCCATTTTTTGTTGCAAATTAGATGCCCATCAAATATGGTCAGGTTTATGTAAAAAGCAGGCTACTGAATCATTTGTTTAAGTGGTCCATCTGAGGGACTCCCCACTGTGTGTCAGCCATTAGTTATCTAACCATTGATGTATATGATGTTATTAGAGATGTCACCAGTGATGCCATCAGTGATACCATCTGTGATGTCACCAGTGGTGTTATAGATGATGTAATTAGTGATGTCATCAGTGATGCCATCAAGGTGGTCATAGGCTGTGCAAAGGGGTGTGTGAAGTTAAGTTGGCTTTCTCTGAATTTCAGGGGTTTTGTTGCGTTAAGTTCTCACCTTAGCGTCCCTGCAACTAAAAACATTTCCTTGAATTTCAAAGATTTTGTTACAATATATTGCTCACCTTAACACCCCTGCAACTAACCATTTTTAGTTGAATTTCAAGGGTTTTGTTATTACATAGATTTCTTACCGTAAATGGCCAGTGAACGCGGCCTACGGTCCTGCCCACTGTACATTTTAGAACACTACCAGAACACTAGCCATGGCATTCGACCATGCCCGCTGTCCATTTTGAAACACTACCCAACCACTAGCCATGGCCTTTGGCCATGCCCACTGTCCCTTTTAAAACATTACCAGGCCACTAGCCATGGACTTCCGCTATGGCCCCTGGGCACAGCCACTCTATTTTTGAAAACACTTGCACTCCATTGCTCAAAGAAGTTCCTCAATCACAAACTGATTGTGCCCTGTTTTGTCAGTGGTATTCTTATGTCCAAAAGATTGCAGGTTTTGAGAACTCACAATGTGTTTGGGCAATGCACAGTGAGATTCAATTATTTGCCAAGGATCACACACTTTGGTTAAGCAGCGTGCTACAAGCCCCTTGTTTTATGGCCGGTCTCTTGGTGATTGTTGCACAACCTCAACTAACAGCATTGAAGCAGCATGGAAACGGGCAAAAAATGACCGCTGCAAGAATAAGATATGCCCTGGTACTTTTGCCCCTGTAGGGTAAATCAAAAGCTGCCACCCAGGAATATACTCACAGTAAGTGAACCTATATCTTAAGATGAAATCTACAAATGTAGTTCAATTGACCTGCCCCATAGAAGAAAGTAGGCAAGACAAGATAGCACCAGACTTTTAGAAAAAGTAATGAACACCAGAAAAATAACATGAGAGAAGAAATGTTCCAATAAATATGCTGGCAAAGTTTAAAAGGTGTTCGAACAATATGAAAAGAGACTATGAGCTAGTGCCAATGGAATCTTCATATAGGGGGAAAATAATAATGAAGTAAGGTAACGGTGTGCACAAATAACAAATTAAACAATGAAGTTAGCCTATGTCAAACTTCAATCCATGAACTATAATATATTGAAGTTCTCGCTCTGAATGACACTGGTGAAGTGCTGATAAACAATCACAGGTATTATCATGTTTTTATGGTTCTATAAAACATCTTAATTAAAATCACATACAAAAATATTTTGAGTAGTTAAAATACAATTCATGATAGACTAACAGGATACATTGAAATCAATCACCACTAGTGTATGCCATCGAAAATTACTAGATTTGTATAGCAGCCCCATCCCACCCGCAAGGTCAGTCCCCCACCAAAATGCTAAGCAACTTGCCTTTAAACAAGTCTAAGACTAGAAATTCAAGACACATTTGTCTGACGTGTTGGTTGACACTGAGGTGCAATGCATACTTCCAATAATTTGAGAAACCATTGGATGGGTAAACATATATACCATGCATGTATCTAATGCTATCGGACTATACTCTATGGCAAAGATCTGCAAACCTTTACAGCGTAAATAGGGTGGAACTACATGAAGGGATGCACTAAGGATCCTGATGGCAACCATGGTGATGGAATCCTAAAAGGGTGTTGTGTTATTCTTAAGGACAGAATGCACTGTGGTGTAGATGTTACACACACAAACTCAAAATCAACGTAGGTGTATCCGCTCTCTCTCCAGAGAGAGCACAGCAAGAGAGAGTGAGAGATAGAGAGAGGGGCCTCATTACGAGTTTGGATTCAGCCATGCCCTTATTAAGGGCATGGCTGCCTCCAAACTCGGGTCCGGGTCTGGGTTCCCTGAATGGGGAATTACCGGGCCATTCCGATTTAGGAGGGCCCAGTATTTCCCCATTCAGGGAACGCGGACCAGGACCATTCCCATTCGAGCCCCCATAGGACTCAATGGGAATGGGATGATGCTAATAACGGGCCTGTTGTTAGCATGCTGGTCCCCTTGCGGGACCCGCAAAGGACGTCTGGTTTGACCAGATGTCCAGAGCGGGTCCCGTGAGGGAACCTCGTAATGAGGCGGTACGGGTTTAACGGCACCGGCACCTTTCCCGGCGCCGTTAAAACCATACCGCCATGGTCGTAATGAGGCTCTGTGTGCGTGAGTGTTTATGTGTGTACACTTTCAGTGCAGTCATATAACGTGGCTCTGTCTTTACTTTCAGACAGGATGTAGCCTCATCCAAACAATGTCAGGCTTTTAGCAATCAATATATTCTTGTTACGGTGTTACAGTACCTGCTGCAGAGTGGCAAAGATTCATTCTAAGATGGCTGCCCACTCGAGTTAATGCGAGTGTTTGTTTGGGGACTAATTTACATATTAACATAGAGTCTATTGACATTCACCTGGCTGCTACTAATATTTACTTCAATGTGTTAAATGACAAAGGGCCTCATTCCGAGTTCGGAGGTAATCACGCTGCTATTTGCGGCATGGCTGCCTCCGAACTCGTCCAAACTCCGGCCTGGTGAATGGAGTAATTGCCGGTCCATTCCGCGGTCGGAGAGACCGGTAATTCCCCATTCACCAGGGCCATTTCCCATTCCCATTTGAGCCCCCATAGGGTTCAATGGGAAGGCAGCAATAACGGTACTGTAGATTACAGTATTTTATTGACCCCGGAGTCCCTTTGCGGGTCCCGTCCTTAACGCCTGCTAAAAGCAGGCATTAAGGAAGGACCCGCAAAGGGAATTCGTAGTAGGGTGGTAAGGGTTTAACGGCACCGGTCTCGTTACTAGTGACCGTTAACCCTTACCGGCCTTCTCGGAATGAGGCCCAAACAATGCACAATACCACATTACAAAATACAAATCTCTAACAGGCATTTACCTTTCTCCAAGTGAGGAAAGTAAGCTAGCTTGCCTAGCTATCTTGCTTTTTGTCTCGTGTCGCGCCATACCAAAATGAATACAACAGTGCACTCCTGTTCTCTTGCAGTTCATTTGTGCAAATTGCTGAGGAACATCAGAGCGAGAGGATAACTAGGAAAGGAAATGAGGGGGACTTGCCTACTGCAAGGGTTCGTTTTGTGCTAAGCTGATTGTGTGCATAATTAAAGGTCATGTTTAAAGGAGAACTGCCAAATGGCACCAGGCAGTCAGTAATCTGTGCAGCACGAGCGTGGGCACGTGCAAAGTAGGCCTGTCATAGGTTCATGCGCTTACTTTGTAAACATGAAATCTTGCCTCTGCTGGGAGGCGTTCGGCCGTGAACTGCCTCCTCTGCTTGTTGCTGCTATTTATTTGGCTTTCAATAACTTTAAAAACTTGATGAGAAACCGTGGTGCAGTGATTGTGGTGGGGAGTAGGTGGCAATAATTGCAGGCTGCGCTGGTGTTTAATTATGCTTTCTGCTGCTTGCGTTAATGAGGCGTTAGCTGAAGAAATGTGTTTGCAGCAGAGGGAAATGGGGGCAGAAGAAGAAACTTCAGATTCAGAAATAAAGCGAGGAGTAGAGTTAGGGTTACGGGCGCCCCATCTTTGGCTTTCGATTCGAGTCTTTGCTCTATCATCCATTAACAGGAGGAGTGGTCTCATAACATCACCTATGGACCGAGGAACATGCCGGGTCAGCTGTAGCCAATCAGAAAAGACAGAATGCTGCCTTCTGACTATTCTGGGTTATCCAGGCACCGGTTCCTGCTCAGCGGGTTGAGCGCTCGCTGCTGCGATCTGAGCTTGATCTGCAGGTCGCAGGTTCGAATCCCGGCAAGGCCAACTCAGCCTTTCATCCTTCCAAGGTCGATATATGAGTACCAATTTTGGTTGGGTGAGATTGTATGTAAATATGTGCTATGTGAAGCGCTTTGGATTAAGGCGCTATATAAATAACACATCATTATCATGTCCACCGTTCTCAGCGCCATCCCTGCCGCATCCTCCTTTCTCCTTTTTCTTTGCTGCAGGGACACCGGCCTCTGCTGGACAGCACCATCAATATAGGACAAGTGACAAACTGTTGCTGTAAATTCTCCTCCCTAACTGTGTGTGCAGGGGGACGGCAGATTTGGAGTGTATGGTCCAAAATTGTGCAACAGTCTCCCTTTGGAGATTCGTGCCCCCACATCTCTCCTTCAATTTCACAAAGGCCCTAAAAAAAAACCCTGTTCAAGTTACTGCACGGGTGGGAATTACTGTTTGAGATCGGCTATTCCGATTGGATTGACTCCTCTGTGGCAGGTGTTCTGTTTTTTTTTTTTCCTCAGTGCTTTTGTTTTCTTTCCGATCTGAGCCTAGAAACGATTTAGTTCATCAAGCGCACTATACAAATGTATCAAAATCAAAAAATCAAATCAAGCCCGCTTGTCTTCATCAACATAAAAAGCCGGGCATGTTGCTGTGGCCGCCAAGCGCCATGCAACTTCTCCTGTCTTACCCTACATGAAAAGCGGGCCCTCCTGCCACGAAAAATGAGAACCATTTGTTTGGTGGTCGTTTTGAATTGTTCATAATTGCAGCATTCAACCCCTTGTTTGAAACCGGAGAAGAGGAGAATGTGTGGATAGATGGTTAGAGGGCTTAAATGCGTTGTTATTAGCCCTCTGCCACTACATTGGGCCTCGCTACAAGTGTGCCGGTCCAGTAACCACAGTGCTGGTAAGCCTATGAGTATCGGCACACTATGAGTCTGAGGTCGGGTGCCATCCTGCCCACCAGGGTCAGTCCTGGCGGGCAGAATGGCACCCGCCCGCAGGGTTACATGGAAGCACTGGCAGCATTATTAACCGTGCCAGTGCTTATGTAGCCCCCATTCCCGTTAGGTCCTGTGGGACACAATGGGAATGGGGATTAACAATTACCAGCGCCTGATTTCCTGGTATGCTGGGATTGTAATCCCCCAATGTTTCCGGCAAGCCAGGCACCGGTAAAATGTGCAAATCCGGCAGCAAACTGGCGGTTTTACCGGCACCGTTACCGCCGGACTTGTAATGAGGCCCATTAGAGCACTATCACTGGCTACACTTGTCATCCTACACTTATATTCTCCACTGCCATTTAAAGCACTATGGTACACACTTATGCAGCCAATGTACAAACATTGTCAGTTCAGATAGTCACAGCGGTTCCATGTCATATTTCCTCATTTTCAAGCCGGAACATAAAAAAGAACGCAAAAAAGACTGATTAATTTTGCCTGTTTTTGTATTGGCTTTAAAATGTAGAAATAGCACATACTGCCCCCCTCCCAGGTCCGCCCCCACCATCTCCCTCTGTTTCTCTCCTTAATCACGGAGCTTTAACCCCCCCCCCCCCCCCCCGAACCCTAATTTCTCCACCCACCTGGCACAACAACACACTCTTACTTCCCCACAACTGACATGTATTCATTCAGTAACACAAAGATATAAAAACACACACCCACTGTGCCATTCAGTGACACTGGCAACCAAGCATCCATATGTCAAAATGGAAGCTATTGGGTACAACGCCAATCGAAGATTCTGAGAACTCTGCGTGCCATCGGCCAAAGACGTGTGGATTTTGTGAGTCACAGGAAGTGTGCAGCTGCGCTTCCGCCTCCCTGTGTGGGTACCGCTGTGATAGTCACCATTAACATTTCTCATAGTTTCCTGTTCGTCTGCTGGCATGGTCACTCTTAATCATAACCATTGCAAGGGCTTGCCATTGTGCCAAAACTGCCGTAACTCTTCACCGATGGCCATGAGACTCCCTGAATGCCGCTCTTTTCCGGAACGGTCAATCCACTGGCGCGATCCCCTGACACTCTCTTCTTTGTCATGTCACTCACTTGCTGCACTGCGATGCGCAGCACCCCTTTCTGCTCAATTGTTCGTGTTCCTCTTGTAATGCGATGAGTGATGTCTCCAGATATCACTTTTGAAGAGTGGTGGGAACAGGATGTGATACAAGCAAAACAAGGGCAGGTGAGGGCACCAATTAAGGGCTAAGGTTGAAGAGAGGATGGGGGTGCGTCTATTTGGTCAAGAATGCATAACATACCCTTACTAAACATGTACCACCAGTGGAGATTTCCCGGTGGGCCTCTGCACCCTTGGCCTCTTTTGTGTGGTATTTCCAAATGTTCTCATAGGAAAAGCATTGGGCTTGCTGAAAATGTGTCATATGGGGCCACTTTGCTAATTATTTCCAGGTCCTCTTTTGGTCCCCGGTAATTATTTCCAGGGCCTCTTTTAGTTCCCAGTCCACCCCTGTGTACCACTAAACAGAGTTGCATATTATTTATTTCCCTTTTTAATCGGGGATGCGAGTCTCAGAGGGGGTGTTGTCATGAGACAGACTAGAGCCAATTTTAGTTTGTGATGTGCAGCATATGAATGGTTAATGTTTTCATTGCTTACATTGCGTCACTAACGAAAGATTAGTCAGCTTGAGCTTAAACGATGTGGCAAGGAACACACAGTTTGTCTGAGTGGTGAAGCCGGGATTAGAAAAAAAACTCGGATTAGAAACTGCATATTGTTCCTTTCTACTGAAAAATGCTTAAATAAAGGAAAATAAACCATTGGGATTCCCAGACCTTTTTAACAAGAAGCAGACAGACTAGGACATATCGCCAGAACATCGACATCCTTATAGAGCAATTCACTTGATGGCCAAAATGGGGACACATCGGTTCCACTGAACTAATTAGCAGGCTTCAATCGCATATGTTTCAGTCTGACCATCCCTGAAAGGGCTTCTGTTCCTGTTCTCTTTGTTGATTTCAGTAGCGAGCTGTGTGTGACCATCCAACTGGGAGGGGGTGGGCATAATGAGGAGCAGAGGAAAGAGGGTCCTGAGCTTTCCTCTAATGTCTGTATAACATGTCTTCCAGCCTGCTATTTCTCTTCTCTTTATACTCTCCTTCTCAGCTCCCCCTCCCCTTCTCTTTCCTCCCTGGGCTGGTTCCCCTTTCTTGTTCATCTTTCATTTAGAGACTACTGTGTCTTCTTAAGTGCAGCGACCATGGTGGCCCTGAATCATGCTGTTCCCATCTTCATCTTGTATCCTGGCTTGCAACATTATGTGTTACTACTGACTTCTGCAATTGTATCCGATCTCCCCTCTTGCTTCTCCACTCTTTTTGGCTGCTTACTCTCTGTTCTCTCCTCCCTCCCCTCTCCCTTTCCTATCTCCTCCCCTCCTCACCTTACTTTCTTCTATGCACTTACTCTATCAGAATTGTCCCTGGACCTAGTATGATAGCAACCTCGTCTGTCACTCCCCCATCCCTTTACTCTTCACCCCCCTCCAGCGCTATCTGAAACGTTGTCAGACCTAGTACGATAGTTGCTTGTTTTGTTCCTCCCCTCCCTTTCTGCACCCCTCTCCCTCACCTTTGCTTTTTCTACGGCTCCAACAGAAATGCATTTATGCCTAGTACGGTAGTCGCCTGTTTGTTTCCATTTCCTTCCCACTCTCCCCCTCCCTTCCTTATCTATGTCTTAGTTCTTGCAATATCTGAAATGTCGTCAGGCCGAGGACGATAGTTAATTTCACATCCTTACTGTTCATGGCCTGTAAGAATGTCATTGTATTTTCCCTTGTTCCCTCCCTTGCCTTGAAGCGCTTTGAAACACATTGTGTATAGGCGCTATATAAATAAACTATCATATCATATCGTATCATTATCTATCCTCTATGGTCGCTACTTGTAGCCTCTCCCCCAACCTTGACCCCCATGAATGGTGTTGCTTGTCCAGTCCACCATGAGCTCAGTCTAGTTTGCACGCCATAAAAGTATTCATGCAGACCGTTCATGTGACTTTGTTAAGCACTTTGGTCAAGAGCTACGAAAAATAAATAAAGTAGTGAAAATTACATGAGGTGATTACTCTGTCTCTTATTCTGTAAGATATTATAAAGGTTAACTTGGCATACATTTATGATTTGTGGGTTTAAATGCCAATGACACAGCTTCAACGTGAGTTTGTGGGGCTGGGGATGTTGAAGGCAAATTCTACATAATATTTAGAAGAGTCAATATATTTGCAATAAAGCAAAGAATAACCTCTCTATTGGTGGTGGTTTTCCAGCCCACAAATCATCGATTTTTCCCAATTTAACCTTCATAATATCTTGTGTAATGCCCAACAAATGAATTTTAGATATCAATGATGCCGTTAGCATCAATGTCAATGTGATCTCATTGTTCTCTAATTATGAGGAGTGCAATTAATGTCAACTATTGTACCAAAAAGGGAATTCACATTTCAACGAGTATTGATGTGTGTCAGCACACAAACATGCACACACACACACACACACACACACTCAGAGTACATGATGTAAGCAGAGTCCAGAGCCCAGTGGGCAGGCCAGGGGGCGTGGCAGGCACCAGCTGGTCAGGCAAGAGCTGAAGAGTCGAGAGGCATATAAGCGCTATTGAGGGGCAGGTCTGAGGAGGGGATGTGGTGGCAGACCATCAAGCCGAGGAGTGGAAGCTCCACAAGGTAGGGGAGCAGCAGGTCTTACTTGTGGTCTTTAGCGTGCACAGTCACAGTGCAAGATGGTAGATCAGGCAAGGCTTAAGGCAGTAGCCCACGAGGAGAGCTACAAAGCTCTCAGTTGCCCTGAAACCAGACACTACACGTAGGACTTCACAGCACCCAACAGCTCAGGAGCAGAGCCGCACACACCACACACATCAGATCTGCAGACTGACTTTAAAAATAACACAATGAGAAAAAATAAATATTGATCACAAATAATAATAAATAAATGTAGCAATTAATGAAACATGCCTTGTTGTCAAACACATCAACATAGATCAGAAGTAACAATAACCAAGTGAATAAAAATGTAGAAATTAATGAAAAATATCCCAATTACCAAAATGTAATATTGATCCAAAATAACAAGCAAAGAAAAATGTTTTAAAGGTAACAAATAAGCATTAAAACAAACTAAAAGTTACAAAATGTATACGAGTTTGTAAAAAAAGAAGCCAATAAATAATGAGTAATTAATAAGAATCATTGTCGAGTTTATAATATCGGATATATATAAATATATATGTATATCAATACATAAATATACACCAAACTACATATATGTAGTTGTACAATTTTTCGAAACGTGCACAGTTAAAAAGTAAACAATTAAATGGTTTAAATGACTTCTTTATGATAAAGAAATGTAATGAAATGTATTGTTTCATTTCTTACTCATTACAATGATTGTGAATAATGTTGCACTTTAATTTAAAGCCACGTCATCACCGCCACATCCCCAAGTGGAAAGCCAAGGCCTGGTCAATGGTGGGCCGGCCAGCATGCTGGCACACTGAACGAAGAAAGAACTGAGCTCGTAACAGGGGTTGGAGTTCCAATTCAGATTTCACCCACTGCGCTTGCCTTTGTCGCCCAACCAGGTCCAGCCATGCATTGTCCTCTCCCTATGCCTCTTTTGTGTGATACAAACAAATCACACATCACAAAGACAAAATAAAATTACATTGATATGTCTGTGGCCCTAACCTACCCCAGCTCCACATCCCACCCACCTGTCCCTAAAATGTTGTAAAAAGAAGTAAATAAAGGCTTATCGATACATAAGCGATTAGTTTGTGTGTATGAAGAAATATGAGGCTCAAACAGCAGACAAAGGGTCACATCTGGATTAAAACAATCTCAAAGAAGTGAGCAATCTCCCTCCCAGGCATCCGCCTGAGAAACATAGAAAGTGCAACAGTATAGAGGCAGGCCTGCTGGGTGCCTTTAGTGCACGGCATCCTGTTGGCCCACACCTGATAGGTTTGCCAACTGTTTTTGCAGGAGTGCTTCTCTGCAACCACTTCCTTTGTTCGGTGGGTAGCACCAGTGAGATTGATTTGTCTATCCCAGTTTGCGGAGTGGAAAGAACACAGCACTTCCAGGCGACGCTTTTCTGCACCAGCAATCACACATGCGCACTGATGTTACCATAAAGTCCAATATGCCGCCATTCCATGGTGCTGGCGAAAAACTTTGCAACTTTGTGAAGTGTGAAGAGTTTTGTAGTAAACACTCACCAAAAAGAATGTGAAGGCATAGACTCCAAATTTCAAACAGCCCTGCGCCTCACGAGTCTGGAGATCAAAATTGGGTGTAAAGAGGGAAAACACGCAAACAAGCCTTTTCTGACTGAGCCCCAAACTATGGAACAATTCCACCTTACCCATCGACTTGACCCATCCCCGTGCCTTTCGGGAAAGGACTTGAACACTTTTTCTCACATTACACCCAAAACACCACATGGACTCCTGCAGTTAATCATCCCATGGCCAACTAACCTCAGTTAATCAGTCAATCTCCATCTGGCCTTCCTTCTGAAAACTCTGACACTCTGATCCATTTAGGCATTAAGTGAACTTTATTCTTGTCTCAGAATCAGTACTTTGGTCCTGTCCCAAGGAGCCCTACCTGTCTGCCAGCCCTTTCCCCCTTACTGGCCCCCGTGCCATGCTATAACTACATCAAGCATTCCTCTCTCCACAATGACTGATCTTTGACTCAGATGATTCCCAAAGTGATATGTGATTGCATTGTAAATGTCTTTTCATTCTGTAATCTGTGTTTTCTGCAAATGCCCTGCTATGTCTTGAGGGTAGGTTTCTCACATACAAATATTTCATTAAAATAGGAAACATAAGGTTAGATAATAATCCCATGAATGTTGATAAATTTTCCAGGCTATGCAAATGAGTGTAATATATCAAAAACACTGTTGAAGTTCTTTTTTGTTCTTTATCAGACAGTTAAGTATGGCCATTTCACCTTCAGAAATAATCATACAACCAACATTAAACCACATATCTGTTTAGCATTATAACAATATTTGATGCATTCAAACTTCAACTATTGGACTTTTAAGGGCCAGTGTGCAAATATCCACATCCAATCAAACGCCAGCTTTTACAGAATGACCCAAGCTAGCGATGTTCCTCAGTTCTAAGTTTACTACTGAGTAATACGGCGGACATCTTATCTGAGTAAGCCATTTTGTGTGAAGTTCAAAATTAGTATAAGGGGATACTAAATAAGCATTTTAAAGGAAGGTAAAATAGTTTAAGGGATTTAAGAAAAAGATTGTGGATCACATGCTCAAATGGTCCCCTCCCTGTCACTCCCCACCACCACCTGGGTTACCGCAGATTCTTTCCTGCTTTTCTGCAATGGCTGTGTACAGTACCTAGTCCCACCCTTCGTGAAAAGCCCAGCAGGGCAGTATAGCACATTACCGCTTTCTTAAAATGCATTTTTCCTTCCTCTTAGGCCTAATGATGCGGTATTAACGTGGTCACAGCCACATTGTAAAGCTCCAATCCTCATGGGCTGCAAACAAGTCAGTGGTTCAGGATTTCCAACATAAATATTCATGAGATACATTTGCATACAGGAGCTCCCAATGAACGATCATTTACATATTCAGGCACTGGCTTTGATATGGGTGAACAGCTAAGAGTACCATTGAAAATGATCCGCTTAGATTCTCTTCTGCACTCAATTCGCAGATTGTGCCCCACATTGAGGGGGGCCATTTGTGAGGCACACTATCATTGGGGTGTTAGTAGGTTGATTCCACGAGCCTAAGATTTTGTGATGTATTTTCGTATTAATTCTATAATAATGCGAACAGCACTTCTGCATGCAGAACTGGCAGTACTAAATCTGAATACGCTTCAGTACCCCGGTAATGCCAAGCATGCGGGAGTCTTACTAATATCACCCCGGAAACAGCGAGACTCTGCCGGAGTTCAGTAGTGTGTGCTAATGCGTGAAGCCTGCATGCAAGATGTACTTGGCAATCTCTGTGAATATTTTAGCAACATTTGCCAACACACAAGTTGTCAAGACAGTCATGCCTAATAAGAGGAAATGAAAAGGGCAATTGTGTGACAGGGATTTTGAGGTCCTGAAGTCCAGTTTGGTGCGCTTTGAAACAGTTTTTGCTAATTGTATAAGCGCCTCACAAATGACCAATACATATATAAATAAATAATCCATCAGGATTTGTTTTTGGTGCAAGGGCATATCAAAAAACGCAGATATCATAGAATGTTATCTTGGACGCTATATGATCAAGATAAATACAGTCTTAAATATGAAACAAAGCATAGCAGAGCTAAAGAAAATTGGCACGATTTGTGAAGAGGCCTGCGGAAAAAAGTACCTTACGCATGCCCGAAGAGTAGGAGGAGGATAGGCTGATGAACTGAATTCCTTTAGTATTTAAGCAAAGGATCCTGCCATCAATGCTCAAAAGGAACCAATCAGGGCTTAGAGGCATCGACTCGTGGTGGTGGTGGCCAAGATCAATGTTTTGGCGAAAGATCATCCGTTCGCTGTGTTGCTCTGTCATTTTTTGCGGTCTGCTGTTTACTGGTCAGAGTGTTTTCCTGTAATATTTGGGTTCTTGCATTGAACTATGTAATGCATCAGTAAGGGAAGCAATAATCATGTGTTTTCATACACATCACCCTATCAGATGTTATGATTATGCCGGTCCGGAAACAAGGGTGCCGGTAGCAACGTACCGGCACCCTTTCTGGACCGGCAGACTACCTGCCAGAGCAGTTGCACCCGGCAGGTCTGACCTGCTGGGCGCATCGAGCCCGGTGGGCACAGTTGTCACAGTTGTCACAGAAGCCCCAGCACGGTTACGAACAGTGCTGGTGTTTCCAAATACCGACTCCATAGAAATGAGAACTAACCTTTTCCGCCGCCTTATATCCTGGGCTGCCAGGACTTGTAATGTCATGGTGGCACCGGGATGTCAGGCGGCGCAAACAGTGTTAAAGTCTGGTGACAACCGCCCAGTAATGCCGGCTGGTTACCGCTGCACTTGGAATGAAGCTCGTTGTCTGCAAAAGCATGGATGAAACAACTGCTGGACAAAGTTATGACAAGGCATTGTCAGTAGTCTTCTTTGTCTTCAGGTTAACAGATCCTGTTGTAATTGCTGGCATATTGTTGAAAGGAATTGTGCATCGATGACAAAAATAAAGGAATTGCGATGTACCCCTCAAAAACTGTCACTAGGCCACCCGTCTCGTGTTGGCAAAAAAACAAAACACAAAGTTGCATCAAAATCCATGTGCAAAATGCTTTTGCTGCCAACCAGTCTATTTGTCGGAAGATCAAGGGTTTATTACAAAAGTCAAGGTAAAATGACTGAAAACCATGGCGCATGCTAACATTTTGACTACAACAAAACTTGAAATGCCTTCACCAAAAAGTACAATCTCCGAAATTATGGTAAACAATACAGTGGTTTGTTTGTCTATGTTCGACACCCACATTCAAATATTCACTGTAGTGACCTTCCAGAAAATCAAACAGACTTGTTGGCTCGAGCGCAAGAGTATTGCACTACTTTTGGGGGATTGTCTGCTTCTCCCATTCTTAAACCTGAGGAATCTTTGGGGAACTGTGCAGGTTGTGTGGTGTGCCGAGGCAAATTCTCTGTAGGCATTAAGGGCGCAGAACAGTTGGAGGCCTGAACATTGAGGTGCCCGGTTATCAGACGGGACAAGGTAGGTATATCAGAATTGCCACTGCAGAGCCTACATCTGTGCAACCCTCATGAAAGTAGTACAACCTTAACTCAAATACACTGCTTTATAGGAAACTAACCACGCAATACTTTATTGTATAACTCATCAAAACCTATGCATACATTTGCATTTCCTAGAAAACCTAATCACCTATATGGCTTACATAATCATATTTTGTTTTAACATGCCAATTTATCATCTTCAAAATAATATACATTATAGTACATGGAGTACATAGAGTGAAGAGAGGGTCCCTGCAATGCCCCTCGTGACTTCTATATGCATAACCTCCTGAAAGACTAAGACACAAGAGATGGCAGTCACTGTTTGGCTAGCCCCCAGGAGGGCCAGTACCTTCCACATAGGTGAGCAGATATTCTCTTAGACAACCGTTCAAACCTTATCCAGTGGATTTCTTCGCGGATTCAAGTGCCTCAACACTGGACCTGGTTGACTAATGATACATTTCCAGCTATGCTGATGTCATTAGAGACACCACGACATCTTGACTCCAACTCCCCTGCTGTTTTCATCCTCCTTGATCTCTCCTCTGCCTTTGACATGGTCAACCATTCTATCCTCATAAAACGACTCTGTCACACCCTCAGCATCACTGATCGGGCACTGGATTGGCTGACCTCTTTCTTCACTAACCTCCCTTTCCAGCTGCAACTGGGCCCTTTCTCCTCCACCACCACCCTCTCTACCTGTGGTGTCTCGGGGGCTCTATCCTATCGCCCTGGCCTTTCAATATCTATCTCTCCCCTCTTGCTCACCTGATCTCCTCCTTCTCTCCTCATTTCCAGTGTTATGCCGATAACACACAGCTTTCCTTCCAACTTCCCTCTACTTCTCCCTCTTCCTCCTCTCTCAACTCTGACTGTCTGCCATTCAGGCATGGTGTGTAGCAAACAATCTCTGTCTCAATGTCAGTAAGATGGAGATCCTCCTCATCGGGACACCTTTTCCCTCTTTTCCATCCTCTTTGGGCCTTCTAATCCCAACATCATGTGAGGCCAAAAACCTTAGGAGCATCTACGACTTTGCTCTTTCCTTCGCCCTTCACATCATGGACCTCAACAAGAAGTCCCACTTTCAGCTCCACCCCCTCAGGGGCATTCATCCTGTTCTCGTCCTTACCCCAAAATCTCAATGTCTCCAGAGCTCTGGTCCTCTCCAGGCTCGATTACTGCAACAGCCTCTTTCTCAATCTCCCTCTTTCCTCCCTTTTCCCCCTCCAGCTAATCCAGAATAGGGCTGCAAGACTTATCTTTGGCCTCAAGCCGAGGGACTGCATCTCTCCAGCCCTATAATCTCTCCATTGGCTCCTGGTGGCTGCAAGGATCACATTTAAGACCCTCTGCATCATCCACAGGGCCTTCTGGGTCCAACTTTCCCTCCCTAAATACTCTCCTGCTAGAGCCCTATGCTCCGCTAACTCCAACTCTTGCTGTCAAATTTTTCTCCAAGCAGAGAGTGGGGGGCAGTTCTTTCTCCTCAGCTGGTGCCTCCCTCTGGTACAGCCTCCCTGCTCCTCTCAGACCTGAGCCAGACCTCCTTAAGTTCCGGAAACTGCTCAAAACTCTTCTCTTCTCTACCTCTTTCTATTTTTCCCTTCTTTGTTAATCACCCCACTGCTGCTGTGACCGGTGGCCTGATCCTCATGAAACTCACTGGATCCCAGACCTTTCTTCCCAGTTGATACCAGCACCACCCCCACTGCACTGCCCTTGCAGGCCTCTGCTTGGCAGCTCATCATCCCGCCTTTGAGAGTCGCCTGCACTAGCACTTAACCTTAGGTTCTCCTCCTTGGCTCCCCTTAGCACTTCCCACCCGGGCCCTCCTCCACCACTTGTCCACTCCTCTCTCCCCTCCTTCCACCCTCATCCCCGGCACTTCTCGTCAATGCACTTGTACGTCAGAATGCCACAAGGTCTAGTAGGACCACAACTGTATATTTACTATTGTTTGGCATTGTTATTATTCCCCCTGTTCCCGTCCCATTTAGCCTTGTGGCGCTTTGGAACACATTTCTGATGTATAAGCACCTTACAAATGCTCAATAAAATAAATAAATAAAGTTAGGTGTCACAATCCCAATCTAAAATGGCTATTGCAAATGAAAAAGAGGCTTGGAAAATTAAAGACTCATGTCATGACCCCTATATTTAAAGGGAGCAGGAAAGAAACATGGTGCCTTTTTAACATGTTTCCCAATACCCTGTCCTGTATCTCCCGATATCTTCAACCCCTTGTTCTGCCTGCTCGTCTCCACTGCCGAGCCCTGTCTATTGTCGCTGTACCATTTTGCAATCAGGTTTTGTCATATCTGCTCTGCCTTTGTCTGGGTTTTTGGTTTCCTTTGGAACCCCTTTACAAGTTCCATGTCTTTCGCCTATTCTAAATCATTGACCCTCCTGCCTCGAAATAATTCTCCCTTCCTTTTTGCTTTATTTCAATTTTGTGAAATTATGGCCTTCCCTACGTGAGATTGGACAGCCTCTGCACTTTGTATCAGCTTTTATTGGCATATGTTTGAATGTATTTGTTTTTTTATGTACATACAACTGTGCAGCATTGTCAACTACTCCGCTAAAGATACCGGCATATATAGTCAAACTGATCTAGAAATGGATGAATTATGACTATTTCATGTACTTCATTCCGCTATGCCCCTTGCACTTTAAACTTGTTTATAAGTAAGATGAATTGCGCTATTTTAATTAATTAAAATGTATTTTTGCTAAAAATAGCACATGTGGGTTTGTTACTACTTGCATGCTTTCTTTTGATTCAGAGTTTTGTAGATTCTATATGCTATATGTTTTGAAAGTTCATACACTATTATAAAACGTTTGGTAAAGATTGTTGCAAAGAAAATCTTTAAAAACCCACAAGTTGCATATTATGATACTTTTTATTGGACTGACTGAAACATCTATGCGGATATGGAACAAAACCTTAGCGTACGAAGCCCCACAGACCTCTACATCAGATGTTGCCGATGATTGGTAAAGGAAAACCACGTGACAGATCATTCTCAAAACGTCAAGAAAACAGAATTTCATTGGCTGGAGGAACAGAATGATTGGCATGTGGATCTGCAATTGATTTCTTGTATAAACAGCCATACTAATTCCAGGAAATAGGAGACACAAGGCGTTGGAAACAGTACACATTCGGCAAGTTGCATTAAACAGAAAAAAAACCCCAGAACAATGGATTCTTTTCACTTTACCATTAAGGTAGGTGCAAGGTGTTTTGAGGTGGGCCCTTCTAGTTTTCTAAAATTACTGTTGTTATTTTAAAAGCCGTATTGAAGTGGGAGGTTTAAAAAAAACATAATTGGGAAATGGGGTCAGTTTGTATTTTAATCACAGACTCAGTAGTGCCACCCTCAGTGGTCAAAGTGGGTGGGACCGGTCGGGAGCGGTGCTCCTAAACTTATTTGAATTACGTTTTACCGTTCCTATACTTTTATTTTAAAAAGAAACCGTTCCGGAACGGTTTCGTTTTAAAATAAAAGCGGAGGAAGAAGTTGAAACTTGCACTTTCAGTGCACTGCACAGGACGTTTCCTTAAAGAGCAGGCACATGTTTTTTGGGGTTTTTATTGTGCATGCGAGGGGGTGCGGTGATGGGGTCTGTGGGGAGCGGTGCAGGCCAGTAGGGAACATAGTTCCACTACTTCTTTCTGTACACTTCGACCACTGGCCACCCTGGTGAATGGGTAGCATGAAATGTGTGAAATTAGTGCCACACTAAAGTTGTCTGTCATCTATAGCATCTAATATCCTCTGTGGTGCAGTGAACCATGCAACAGGATATATCTGTGTTACTCTATGTGCAGTTCATTAAAAAGATACAAAGTGATGAATTGAAAATAATCCTCAAGAACAGTCGAAAGGAATAGCTTCATATCATCCTTACAGGCCCCGGCCCTGCCTCTCCTAGATAAAGGAAACTCCTTGCTCAGACCCTACCTGCCACCACACTAGTGCCTATCAGTTGTGTCCTCCATACGGCTGCCACCCTCGTCAAGGATCTCTGCAAATACAACCACATAACACCAACTCTCATCAACCTTCAAAAGCTACCTCTAACTATGTCAACTTGAAAGCCTGATGCATCATATACAAAGCTGTCACAATGGCCACTTCCTCCCCCCTGGCATCCATCTCGGTTGGTGAGTTCAGTACAGCTTTATTTCGGTATCAAGTACCATAAAAGCACAAGATGCACAGATGACGACGGGCTATGAGCACTATACAAATAAACAAAATAAACAATACAATGCAATTCATAGTTCATTATTATATCACACAACACCATAGCTCATCAAAAAGTAAAATCACCTGAAAGACCGACCAAAATTATACATTATCTTATCTCGTGGTCCCTGTTAAAACCTGCCTTAGACAGCCAAGCACAGTAAACAATAAAGTCATATAAATGTGTATAAGGGCCAACCAATTTTATTGATACATAAGTAAATACAAACACGCTATCACTAAAGATAATATATAATTCGATTAAGTTCAAATGCTGGTGCAGTAATCAAATACACTTCCATCACAAATGTAGTACTATTTGTGTGGGTCTGACTGCCTCTTGGCCTGTGTCCACGGATGTCATTTGCGGGTCACCAGGGGTCCCAGCTGCGACCCCTTAGGTCTGCTTTGCTACCCCTGTTGTCTTCCTTGCTATGCCTAAAAAATAAAAATAGAAGCTCCTGGGCTCTGGCCAGCGCCATGTGGCTCTTTGTTTCTGGGGGCGGTGGGGATGGCTTTCTTGTTTAGGCCTATTAAAAACAGGGGGTGCCAGAAGTGTAACACTTTGAGCCATGACTCTAAGTAAGAAAGAATAGGACTAACCAATCATTTGTCTTTTTGGACTCCCATCCAGTAATTGCTAAATACATTAAAGGTTTATTTCAGGCACACTTCAATGGGTGAGTCACTGATTTACTCTGTTCTTAAACACCTCAAAATCCTAATTCAGACAAAAACGTCCAAAAAGCATTTACAATAGAATAAGCATCCATTTCGGACAACGTATTTTGATTTTTGCAAGTAGCAGTCATAGCATGTATTTTTCTGCCATTGTTTCTATTACGATCATCACAAGACATTGCATCTTGGTGTCCACGGTCACTTGACAGACAACATCTTGTGATATTTCATGTCCAGAAGCAATCAGCAGTGTGTAATCCAATTAACTAGTCATTTAAGGTAAGCAAATGAGATATGGCTGATTTCTGGCCCACAGGTTCGGATCAGAAATATTCAGATAGGAATAAGGCTGCAATGCCTTGGCAATTTGCCAGACATGTAATGCAATCTAATGTAAAGTGATCTTGTACAGCCCGCCTCTGACACTTGTGGCACCCTTGTGGTGAGAAGTTCAACATAAATTGCACATGTGACCATGTGGTCGAGTAGAGGAAGAGGCCAGTCCAATACTTGTGGCGTTTGGGGCACAGGCTGGAAGTAACTGAGTCACTCCACAGGGCATACCTCTGATTTGTAGCCCTCCCTGGAAGGTCTTTAAGGCTGGCAACCTTCTTCACCTTGCCACTCTCAACTCTCGCTCTGCTGTCAAATACTCCTCTGACATCTGCCACCTCCTCGAAAAACTAGACAATGATGACCTTGGTCTCACCGAGACATGGTTCACGGCCAGCTCTGTCACAAGCTTTGACACTCTCCTACTTGATGGCTACAAGATCCTCTCCGCACCCAGATCCACTTGGCCTGGAGGGGACATAGCCCTGATCTTTCCTGAGTGGATTCCAGCCACTATCATTCCCCTTCAGATCTACTCCTCTTTTGAATGCCTTGTCTGCAGGCTCTCTCTCTCTCCTAGCCACTCTCTTACTGTTGCTACTCTCTACCGGCCCCCTGGTCAAATCACCTCTTTTCTCCATGAGTGGGCTGACCTCTCCTCCCTCCTCCTGGCCTCAACCACTCAACTCCTCCTCCTTGATGACCTCAACATCTACCTCGATTCTCCCTATCCCTCATCTTTGCTCTTTTGCGACCTCTTCAATTCCCTCTTCCTCTCTATCCTCCCCTCTGGCCCGACTCACTCTGCAGGAGACACACTTGATGTCTTGATCTCCTCTGGCCTCCACCTCTTTATCCAGCTGACCACTCCTCTCTCCTGGAGTGACCACTGCCTTCTCTCCTCTCATCTCTCACGCTCCTCCCCCCAAGCCAAGCCTACCCCAACACTGCCACCTACCTTCTCAGACATCTGGCCCATGAAGTGTGTGTAAGTTGAGGCTTTCGCTGCTGCCCCCCCCCCATTCTCCTGCAGTCACACATCCGGAGACAACCCTGTCCCTTGTTTACTCTTCTATTTCTGATACTGTTGTTGCTCTTGCCCGTGTCATGAGGGTCTGCTTGAAGTCTAAAGCCAAGTGCAATTCCTGGTATGACTCTGACCTAGCCACACTTAAACATAGGTGTATGGCGGCTGATAGGAAAAGGAGGGCTTCTTGTTCACCCTCTGACAACTAGCCTGTCGCCTGCTCCAAAGGCAATACCGACTCTCTGTCCACATGCAAGCCCATGTCTCTGCGGCATCTAACAACTCGGTCGAACTCTTTAAAATCTGCAAGTAGCTTGCCAACCCTGCTGCAGTCTCTACCCCTCCTTTTGCCTTCCCAGGCTCTCTGCAATGCCCTGGCCTCTCACTTTATCTCAAAATCCCAGGACATGATGTCCACCCTCACCTCCCCTCCCCCACCTATTCACTCCCAGTCTGAGCTTGTTGA
Organism: Ambystoma mexicanum; assembly: GCF_040938575.1. Lineage (NCBI taxonomy): Eukaryota > Metazoa > Chordata > Amphibia > Caudata > Ambystomatidae > Ambystoma > Ambystoma mexicanum. Next base: position 836,015,996 of record NC_090939.1, read on the forward strand.
CCCTCTTTCAACCACTCCCCCACCCTCCTTCCTGTCCTTTCCTCTTTTTTCCCCTGATGAGGTCGCTAGACAAGTCAGATCTATGAAGGCCTCAGCAAAACAGGTTCATCCCTGTTCCTCTAAAACCATTAAGGACCACATTGACACTCTTGCTCTGCCCCTTGCCTATTTTTACAACCACTGCTTTGCCTCAGGATCCTTGCACTCCGCTCTGAAACACTCCCTTGTGCATAGTCTTCTCAAGAAACCTACAGCTGATCCCTCTTGTCTGGCAAACTATCACCCTATTTCCATTACTCCCTTTCTGGTCAAACTCCTGGAAAAGCTGGCCATCTCTCAGCTTAACCTTCATTCCGATTCTATTAGCTGTCTCCATGACCATTAGTCTGGCTTCAGAGCTGCCAGAAGTACAGAAACTGCTCTCCTGAACATCTGTGAAGATCTGCTCTGCAACTTTGACTCTAACATTCCCTCTGTCCTCATCCTACTCGATCTCTCTTCTGCCTTCGACACGGTCAACCATACCATCCTGCTTCACTGTCTCCGTGATAACCTGGGTATCACTGATCAGGCTCTGGCCTGGCTGACCTCTTTCTTCTCTGATCAACCCTCTCAGGTCCAACTTGGGTCCTTCCTCTCTACCTGTGGTGTTCCCCATGGGTTTAACCTCTTGCCCTGGCTTTTCAACCAATACCTGGCAACTCTTGCCCACTGCGTTGCCATTTTCTGCTCAAATTTCCAGTGCTACGCTGATGATACTCAACTCATTTCAGGCTTCCCTCAGCTACCTACTCGGCTACCTCCTCTCCCTCTCTCATCTCTGATTGCCTAACTGCCATTCAAGATTGGTGTGCTGCCAATGATCTTTGTCTGAATGCCAGCAAGACGGAGATCCTCCTTATCAGCACACCTTCACCATCCTTTCACCTCACTCTCTGGCTGCCTTCCCTTGGCCCTCCTCCTACCCCCACCTGCGAGGCTAAGAACCTTGGGGTCATCTTTGACTCCACACTTTCCTTCTCTGCCCACATCTCTGAGGTCTCTAAAAAGTCCAACTTCCTACTGCACCTCCTCAGAGGTACTATGCCTGTCCTCTCCTTCCCCAGAAGCTCTCTGTCTCCCAAGCTCTGGTTCTTTTTAGGCTGGACTATTGTAACAGCCTCTTTCTAAATCTATCTGTCTCTACTCTGCTGCCTTAAACAAAGCACTTTCTGGCTGCACTATCACTGTTTATTGCTCTATTATCTTTTTTTTATTTATTATTATTTATATGTTTCTCTCCGCTCCACACTTTCCACTCTCCCCCTTCCATGCACTTTTCCCCTTTCCCTCTCCCATGCACTTGCGTGTTCTCAATGTCAATGGGCCTAGTAAGATCGCTGTTTTTGTTCTCCCCTTTTCCCCTCCCTTGACTTGTCACGCTCTGAAACACTTGTGTACGAGCACGATACAAATACATTATCATATCATATCATGTGTACGGGTAGGCAAAATGTCTCAACTTCGTACAGCTTGTGACCTTTTCCTGGCTACAATCTCATCTTTTTTTTCAGCCAAGTGTCATGTTCTTTGTGTTTCAAACCCAAAAAAACTGACATTTTTGAGAAAAACTAAATTAATACACAAAAAGAAAACGATCCAGCGATGTAGCAGAAAAGGGACAATTCCGCCCAACCGCCAGAACGGAATTGTTGGGGAATTTCATCAATTCAGTTTCCACAGTGGTAATTTCGCCCACTCTTACTGAAGAGTGGAAGTATGGGCCTATGCAGTTTGTGACACTGACGCTTGGTTATATGCTATAAAAACCCAAGTTCTATTAGATCACCGTGCTGTGTCATCATAAGAGCATCCCTGCTGGTCCGGACGGGGGCGTTCAATGATAGGACTAAAGATACAGTGGACCGCGCAGTGCGCTCTAAGATACTTCACCAAGGTTCATGTGCTTTTGATATCAGGCATAAAGCTGTTGTGTGGGTAGGTGGGACCATGCTGTAATGTAAGGGTGCTATTAACATGATGGTGACATGTTTACTTGGAGATGGGAGAATGGTTGAGGATGCATGGGGAGTGTTTTTGTTGTTGTTAAGTTTAGGCTAGTCTGAACTGGTAGAGGGCCAGTTTGCATTCAGGCCTGGAATTGGACATGAGATTCTATTGTGTTACCTGTTGAAATGATGTGTTATTGTTTTGGATTCAATTTTACGTTGATTGTAGGCTTATGAGAGGGTCCTAATTCTGATTGGGCGTGCAGTTTGGGGAGACTGACAGCGGATACCGATCTCGGAGGTCTCTTAAATATAAGCATTGCGTGCTGGCATATTTCACATTTTGGCGAGGCTGACCAGAAACGGCACCACCTCTATTTCATCCTGGTGATTACGTTAGGCGCACTGGTCTGTCTTTGGGTTCAAGTTCCTGATAACTATTTTGTGAGCAGCCGAGAGCTTTGTCCTTTGATTTGCAAGTCCACGCTGGTTCCCCCTGTAAGGCGTCTAAGGGTCTTAGAGTCCAGGCCGTGGGTGGCTTGTAGGTTTAAAAGTTCTGATTAACTGTGGAAACATTGGGAATTCTCTTCACTGGCAAATCAGCAAACATTGCCAAACCCTAGAGGTCACGCTCTGCGAATGTAGAGGAAACACATTGTTTTCCTGTGATGTTTTACAAAATATTTTTAACTGGGTACATTTACAAAGACAATTGGCTTTGCCAATGCTTGTGTCATGGTTAACACCAGAACAGCTATGTATTGATAGGTTAACTCTCATTGAAGTTTATCATTTGTTATGGAGTATGGGGAAACATAGTTCATAACAAGTGTTCAAGAGCATAAACATGGCGCCCGCGGACTGGCAGTGCTTCGTCCCTGGAAATGTAGAACACCAGCGTTCTCTTCCCATGCACGCGCCAAGCTTGTTTGTTTGAAGACAGCGGGAGCGCCTGCGTGTATGAGGAACCCCGCTGTCATTAATTATTAAAATTACTCCAGTTTCCTTCCTGTAGCACAACTTAAAAGAGATCCTTGCTAGAGTCCTTTCTTTAATAGGACACAAGAAAAACATCTTAAAAACAGATAGATTGGCAGGATAATTCATAGTTTATTCTTGAACAGAGAAACAAATGATGCAGAAATAGGGAGAGCCCAAGTGGAAAATGATTGGTATGTTTTATTAAAGCAGAGTATTGATAATAAGGAAGATAACATGTCTTTATTTCCAGGAATCTACAGCAAACCTAGGGAAGGGAAGGGAACGGAAGGGAAGGGAACGGAAGGGAATGGAAGGGAAGGACAGGGAAAGAAAGGGAAGGAAGGGAGGGAGCGAGGGAGGGACGGAGGGAGGGATATCCATGGGCATGTTCCGAAGTCCCCTCCTCCACGCCATGTGATCAGATTTATTTTTTTGAAAACCATTTGCTACTTTGTATTCGATTATGAACATCAGAATTATACCTGTCCTTTGAATACTCCAGTCAACGTCTATTTTTTGCATATGTGTCGTTTACTCCTATTGAGTTATCCACGGAAGTATTATAAATTCCAAATGTTTGGGCTTGGATTTGACCGATTCCTTTCGCAAACAGTTAACTGGAGCACTGAAGTGTTCCGCAAACGTGTTCCTTGTCTAGGAAACAGTCAGTATCACAGACCCAGTTTATTGAAATAAAGGAGTCCAGCACTTGCTGATGTAAGTTTTGGTGGAAGAAAGAGCGCAGTGAACTTTTGATCACAAGAAACGTGACCCTACTTCTTGAATTTCTTTGCATTCCACACAGTGCAGAGAGCCATTCCAAAAGCTGCGTGCATCCTTCATTGAGGTTATGACCCAGGCATCACCCTGTTTTGTTATTGTATCTCCTTTAGTTGCGAAAGTAGACAGTCACTGCAGATTCATTGCCAATAGATTTGATATGATATGATATGGCATTTATAATGTGCCTATACACAAGTGTTTCAAGGTGCAACGAGGCACAGGAGGGGGAACAGAGGGAAGACAGAGACAACGATCTTACTAGGCCAGGTGACATTGAGATCGCCCAAGGGCAGGGGAGGGTATGGAGGGGTAAAGTGTGGGGGGAAGGGGCAAGGGGGGAGTGCAGTACATAGGATAAACAGTAAAATAAATAAAACAATAAATAAAAAGTGCGGCCAGTTGGTGGCAAGTGCAAGGGTAAGTGCAGACATGAGGTGTCAAGTGCTGGTAGGGGGGTGTAGGGATACAGAAACAGCCCCCGACTTCAAGGGTAGCCAGGGGAGCAGTGCAGGTGTGCAGCTGGCAGGAAGGGAACCTAGGCACGAGATCAGAGGGTACCAGGTACCCAATGCAGTTTCAGTTACTGCCAGGAGATCAACAGGGGAGATGAGGAGAGAAAGCAGAAGCAAAGAGGAAGGTCTTGAGGTGCTTCCGGAAACGGAGATGGTTCTCCTCAAGTTTCAGAATGGCAGGGAGGCTGTCCAGAGGGAGGCCCCAGCCAAGGGAAGAGATCAACCACCAACTCGTTGCTTGGAGAAGCGACTGACCCTGAGGGAGTTGGAGGCGGATGAGCGAAGAGTTCGAGAAGGAAGATATTTAGGAAGAGAGATTTGTAGGTATTACGGCCCCAGAAGGCCGTGTGGACAGTGCAGAGGGTTTTGAACTTAATCCTTACCGCCACTGGGAACCAGTGCAGAGATTTCAGTCCTGGATAGATACGATCCCAGGGCTTGGGGCCAAGGGCAAGTCTCTCATTCCTGTTTTCGATGAGTCACAGAGGGAGCAGAGTAGAGGCAGGCAGATTTAGAAAGAGGCTGTTGCAGTAGTCCAGCCTAGAGAGAACCAGAGCTCTGGAGACAGCGAGCTTCTGGGGGAAGGAGAGGAAAGGAGGCATATCTCTGAGGAGGTGCAGCTGGTAGTGTGACTTCTTAGAGACATCAGAGATGTGAGGAGAGAAGCAAAGTGTGGAGTCGAAGATGAACCCGAGGTTTTTATATTGCATATCATTTAGTTAAACCTTCTCAGCCTTGATTCTTGTAGGACTCAATCAATGGATGCCAGAAAGTGCCATAACTGACACATCACAAACTGGATTTAGAAAAAGATTAAGTATTCATCTAAATGGTCTTCCATTTACTAGATCACACACATATTGGTTTACAACATTGTCTTTTTGCTCTTGAAACATACATGAAAATAATAACCTTGATAGTAATACCAACAGGTCTAAGGTGATGATTATCCAAGCACACAGGATACAGTGTCCTTTTCAATGGCCTTTAAACAACATTAAGCTTGAGAAAGATGACCAATGGAAGTATCAAGGTTATACAATAAATGACAACATTAATTCCAAGGGACCCTGGGGACAAATGGGGCACAGATGTAACTTCAGGCAAAAATCCGGTAATCCTCCGAGATCACGATGATGGGTACATGAAGTGTAGAGAAACTACACACACCTCACCAGGCTGGAAGCAACTACCTGTACGCGTTCTGTCCTGTCCACAGGGCCAAAGGTTGTCTAGGAGAGCAGCCATTCCTCCAGCCAGGTCTGCGATGTGAAGTGTGTGGCTACAGTTCTCATTTGTGTCAACAGAGACCGTGCCATCGCCCTTAAAACACAGAGAAAAAAGGGTAAGCGTATGTATCTTAACACGTTTTTCTTGTTCTTTGAGCCACGTCAGAATCTTCAAATGATTTCTCGATACTGTCCCGCACTCTTGACCTATTTGTGCCACCCTTTCTTCTGAGAATCCCCTTATTCCTCCAGCTGTGCAACTCTTCACCCCTTGCTTCCATCGATTTTAGAAAAAATAGCTCCTTCCAAGGTCAATTGAACTCTTTGAACACACCTAGTATTTGTGTATTCTGCATGCTCAGCAACTGAACAATCATCATCACTTGGTATGAATGATGCCGTAATTGACTGCCTTTTAAATTGCCTTTGAACCCTGCACAGGGCTAGATGCACTAGGCAGAGTACATCTGCTGCCTCTACCTTACTCAGGAAAAATACCCTAGGAACACCAGAAGCATGGGGGCTGAGAGAGCAGATGTAGCAATATCTTACAGATCTCTCTCTCCCCACCTTCCTCATATGGCTATGACATATGTTATCCACTGCGCAGCCATGTGCATTCATTTTAGTATCTAATTCATCATCATCACTATCAAAAAGATTTTGTCGACATTTCTTTTCACTCTTAAAATGTTCTCCTCATATTTCATAAAACTAGACAATTTTAAATCTCCCCTTTGTATACTAGTTGTCATCTTCAGACATGATGGGGCCAAGGACAAAGAAAATCACAAAAACATTCATTTGTACACAATTTACAATCTTAACAATTCTTTTTCTATTCACAAATTAGTTAAATTCCAGATCTCTATTCGCATTGCCCTTTATACTGAAACTAACAGTGAATCCTTAGGGTGTACTTAACATCTATGCCTGCTCCTGCTACTGTTCAGGTGTAGGGCTGCCGGTATCCCTTAGAGTATTCCTTAGGTGGATCCACCTCTTGTTGCCCTCCACCTTCACAGCAGTGGGAGTCATGTAGATTACTCTATGCGACACACAGAAATGCTGTTTATTCCAGTGATGCACAAAGTTGCGGAAATAGATGAGGTCCGCAGGGAGAAGCTGTGTCTTTTGCTGCTCGTTGGCATTTTCATCATTTTCTCCTGTTGTCTGTTGGTGGGAAGACACAACCTGTAAAGATATAATCTTAACACTTTTTGTTAATGCCCTAAGGTATTCTCTAAATTCCTCTCCAAGGACTGCTGTGGTCTTGTGTGCATCTGATGTCATACGTGTAGGTGAGAGAGGTGTATGTAGCCTATGCCCAGTCACGATTTCATGAGGGCTCAAGTGGTGGTCCCTTCATGGCTGGTTTCGTAAATAAAATAGTGCCAGTGGAAGGCACACAAACAATGATTTATTTTACTCTGCACAAAATTAGCTAAACAGGCTTTAAATACCCCATTGAAATCCTACATGAGCCTGTTGACCTGCAAGTGGTACACCAAGCACAGTCTAAAGCCATAGGAAGCAGCTCCACATGCATTATCACCTTCCCAGTTGCCTCCTGTTTTCAAAGCAAATATGTGAGTGAGAGAACACATCCTCTCTTTTCCAGAGATCCTGTTCTTGTCTAGGGGCTTTCCCTTGAATTTCTATTATCTGGAGCACCAGGACTGTGGTGTATAGGGCTGGTAACTGTACCTGTTGGGACACAATTTCCATTTTCTGGGAATCTGTGGAATGAAAATATGCTGCTTCCTTTGCTGCTTTGTCCGCAGCATCACTTCCAAGAGGTATTGAATTAGTGCGGTTAGTATGGGCAGTGCACTATACAAGACCTATTACTGCTAGCAAGGTTAACACGTCAATTAGCTGGGATAGCAGTGCAGCATGAAGGACAGGGGACCCATCAGACCTCCTAAACCCTCTTCTCTGCAATCTTGATAAACCAGAACGGACAGTGGAGGTGATGTATGCAGAGGCAGAATAAACAGTGACTCCCTTCCCCTTACTCATTTCTAGCACCTCTATAAGTGTTACTAGTTCTGCCATTTGTGCAGAGTAATGAGAAGACAACTGTCTCTTCAGTCTGACCCAGTACTTCCCTTCCATAAGACCCACGACAGATACACTCGAATACATCTCACCCGGCTCCTAGTTGAAGGTCGAAGACCCATCAACAAAAATCACCTCACCACCCTCCAGGGCATCTACTTTCACATTCACCCTCTCTTCCTCTTCCCCCTCATATGTGGCATAATCGTGAACAACATCCTCAGGCTGCACTGGCACTGCTACAAATGTCACAGGATTGACCCGGTGACATTGCACGGGATGAATTGGTGCATTTGACAAAATGACCTCATTCCCTGACACTCTCTGAGTCGTTAATGTGGACTTGCACGCACAACGTACAATGTAACTGGGCAGCCCATAGTAATGGTTGAAGACTTTTGAATCACAAAAGCCACTGCCGCTAGAGCATGCTCACAAGGGAACTGTGCCTGCATCACTGAGTTTAGGAGCACTCTGCAATACACTAAAGGTTTATGGCCTAGCAATGTTTACTGAGTCAAGACAGCTGTCTTCACCTGCCCATTTGAATAGGAAAACAGAACGAATGGCTACTTAAGCCTTGAGTTCCAGAAAGCAAGTTTCCATTTCCTCAGACCACTCTATCAGACTTTTCGCCTCCTGCGCTTCCTTTAGTTCCGGCGGTAAGGACCTCACATAAGTAGATTAATCGAAGATCCACGATCTAAAATAGTTATAGACCCCCAAAAAATGCTGCATCTGTTTCATCGTGTCTTGCTAAGGCATATTCTGAACTGTGCTGGCTCTCTCCGGCATTACCTTTCTTCCTGCAGGCGATATTACTTTCCCAAATATACTATCTCTGTCTGACAGTACTGCAATTTGTCTTTTTCAAGAGCAGGGTTAGGAGCGTTATTTAGTGTCCTTGACACTGCTCCTCTGAAGTGCTGCAGACTAATAGATCATCCACAAACTGAATTACGGTACTGGACACATGTAAATTCCCCAAATCCATATGTACCACCCTGTTAAAAACACTCAGAGATTTTCAGTACCCCTAGGGCAACCTTGTGTGCTCGAAACTCTGCCCACGATCCGTAAATGTTGTGAGGTACTAAGAATCGGGGTGTAAGGAACAGTGAAAAATATATTTTTATATCAATTACCATGAAGTGTGTTGACCCAGTAGGGATGTTACAGATAATGGTGGCAGGATTAGGTACCACTGGAAATTCTGACTCAACAATATTATTGTGGGGGCAGAAACCCTGGACCATCCTTCAACTGGACGCATTTGTTTTCTTCACAGGGTAGCTACCCATTTTGTATGGGGACACAGAAGGTTGTCTTATGCCTTGCTTTAACAACGCCATAATAGTCTCATAAATCCCTTTGTCTGCTTCCTTAGACATGGGGTACTGCTTAACCTATGGTAATATCGTACCGGGTTTCAATTTTATCCTCGCCGCTCCAACACTTTTTTGGCAGACCCACATCACGAGGATTGCTGGTCCACAAATGGTCCAGCACTTTTCCCAAATCCTCCTTACAAACAGCAATGTATTTTTAATGATGAGCAAGTTCTGTGGTACCTCCCTCTGCTCTATCGCTATCTGGCAAGGCACCCTAATTTCAAAGACCATCTCACCTGTGTCTTCAGTGTCTTCGAACAATTGCTCATCGTACACGTCCCTTAACAACAAGTTTGGATTGATGCACAGAAATGTGCAGCATTCTCTGCCTTCCCCTTCTGTGCCTGAGAAAATCACCCTGATCTTATTGATCACTACGGCCCCTAAAAGAATCATACCAATGGCACCTGGAGTTACTTCCTGCGGCACATAAGGATGAAATAAGAACTCAAATGGTACTAGCCAGGCCTGATTTCTGATCCCCGAGACCCAACTAAACAAAACCGTCACTCCAAGAAGAAACAATGCTGCATGCACGGGAGCCCACCTAATTACAGTGTTGCTACAATAGGTCTGAAAACACGCCACTTCTCTTATCAGATACAACCCTGGGGTTGAACATACTATACTCTCCTCCGTGAAAGCAATCAAAATCTGCAATTTGTTCAGGATGTCGCTTCGCAAAAGATTTGCTGGGCTGTCTGTACAATATAACTAAGGGGCTGAAACATTTCTATTACCCACCTTGATTCGAAGACATTCAGTATAATGAATGGACAGGATAGCCTCAGAGAATACCAGTGTGTCCATCATTTTGGCTGACAAGGGGAACTCACCTTCCTTGATACACGATTGTGTAGCCCATGTGCCAACACACATGAGAACATTTGGTCACCTGCCTGCACACCTATCCAGCATTCCAGATCAGTGGTAATAGACAGGATTAGATACATCAGAGAACTATGTGTGCTGTCCTACATATTAACACATGTCTGCATCGATGCTTGTGCTGGCATGGTCAGTGGGATCCTGAAGTTCAGTGCATCCCCAGTTGCTGGGTTATGTTCAACCTGTGCATTCTATGATGATTGCACAGTGCCAAGGGCTTATGACAAGGTTGGGGCCTGCATCTGTTGAACTCCCATGTTAAAGTATTGTGGCCTTTTACGACAATCCCATGACACATGTCCCAACTTTCCCTATGACCAACACTGAATCCCATAAAATCCTCCATAAATATTTCCTGTTGGCCCATTAAACAGGGGACCTGTTCCTTGGAACTCGCCAAATGACTCATTTCCCAGTGGAAATCCTACCCTGCCCCTCAGAAACCCTCTCATCTGCCTTCGACTGCAGATATACCCATCCATCCACCCTGTGTCATACCCAATTCACTGTGTCCCTGTTGTCCAAATTGCCCCTCCTGTAGCTCCATAGAATTCGTGATTACTGCCACTTCTAGAAACTTCTTTACCAATTTCTTTTGAACAAGATTAACCTCTGCTTTTTGTGCCTGCTCTACACTCTCCCTCTCTTTTTCTTATCTTCTTTTGCAAAAATGCACAATATGTGCTTGAATCTCTAGCCACCCTTTGACCTCCATCCCTAACACTTTATCTAAATCGTGCAGGACTACTTTGCGAAGTCCCTTCTACAGTATGTGGTAGAAAATTTGCCACATTCATGTCCCATTGTGTTTCCCGTTTATGCCCTCCACATCTCCTGCACTAACTGGATGTTTTCGGCAGGATCCTCATCCAATTTCCTCATCTTCAATCAAATTGAATTAATATCAGGCATATCACTATCCATAATCCACAAGGCCCTGCATACCTGTGCCCTAAGATTATTATAAACTGCTCCATCGTGGGTATTTGTATCCAAATGAAGTCCCAGATACCCTGATCTCTTCCAAAGTTCATCTGACCGCTCCCCCATTAGGGCCGTGAATAAGCTCTTCATGTCTCCTATGGCCAACATGACACCGCCAGAGTGTTTCTATAATGCATAAATCCACTTCCCCACCCCTGCAATGAGGGAAGGGAGTGTCTTCATCAAGTTACTCTGGTCCATGTGTGACCACGGGACATAATACGCCCTTTCCAGACCATTCTTGAGCAACAGAAACTGAGTTACTCCTGTTTTTTCTGAAGCTACCCCCATCTCTCTCCTACTACTTGCTACAGACATGCAAGTATCCTGGCATGTCCTATGGCTCACTGGTGTGCTTTCTATCACTGCTACTAGAGCAGGAGGCAGAGTGACTATGCCCTGCTCTCCCTGCTTGACATCCCTTTCATCTCCATCTTCATCGTCTACTCTGGATACTACATCCCCTGACCCTTCTACAGGCAAAAGGGTGCTGTTTCCCCTTTTCCCTGATCAGCCTCTGTACCAGTGGCAGCACCCCTGTTCTCGATATCCACCTCCTCCGTTCTGATAACCGAGTTGTCCAATCTAACGAGAGCCTGCCAATGTCTTCACCTTCCTTCTTCTACATCTCTTGCCTGTCTTCTCACATCCTCCCACTTTTCAACTTTTTGCCACCATAGCAGCACTACTTTTTCCTCCGCTAGCCTTAGTGCTTCCTTTATTTTTTTCCCATTCTTGCGCATATACCACTCGTCGCAGCATATCCTCTATCCTGGCAGGAAAATCCTAACCTCTGCTTTCCCTCTCATTTTCAATTCTTCCTCCGCTCTTCTGACTACCGGCTTCACTCTTTGTCACTCCTCCACCCTTAATCTATCTGCTAACCTAGCAGTCGGGGGAGTTATTCCCTTCCCGCTCTCTGCTTTCAACCTCTCTGTAGCCCTAACCATTGAAGGAGTTTTTCTTCCACTTTCCTCAAAATCCCAGTTCTTAGAAATCGTAACTGTTGGAGGTGTTACCGGCGTCCGTCTCAAAATACCACTGGATTAGCCACTGGGGAAAATGGTGGTATGAACTCAGGTTCAGTGTACCCCTATGTGGGCGATAAAGGATAGCACCCATATGGGTGCGGATCAGAAGGAATTCCAGCACCCTCCTTTTTCTGCCCTCCCCCCACAATTTCAACATTATGACCCTTTCCGCCTTTTTCATATATCTCTCTATATATAAAACAGAAATGTGTGTGTGTCTGTTCAAAATGTTCAGCATACTTCCCAACATGGTACAAACATGACATTTGGCATGTGGGTAGGTTCCATGGTGTAGACAATGGAAAAAGTATAAAACATACATTTTTAAAAAAAAGTGGTCTGCAATGCTTACACCTGCCATTGTGGCAAATCTCTCATGATAATTACAAGAACTTCATTTCCCATGGAAGTTGATGAATGTATGCCATCTCAACAGTATGAAGCTCACATCCTTCAGCTGTACACGTACAGGTACGACACTTCAAGCTCACACACTTCAGCCCTAACCATACAGCACTTATGTGGAGGTCGCTACTGCCTCGGCTGTAGATCGGGACACCAACAATGTTGCTGCACAATCTCAACGCCCCAACTCAAAGTAGCTGGAATCGATGGTGTTGTTATTTGGGTAACACAAACAACCATGCAACATCATAATCTATATTTGTAACATTGAGTGAGCTTCAAACTAGGACTGCAGTGGGAATTACCGGGTGAAGAACATGTATACCTGCTAGTCTTCCATAATTCCAAGATGTTTAAATACTTCTCTAACTTCGAATCCTTGTGCTTTGTAGTTAAAATGATATGATGATGATCTAATATCCCTGTATCATAGGTTCCCTCAATAGGACAAGCTTACATTTTTTACCTTATAGGCAACACATGGCATAAATCAGTCAGCAGAGTCTCTATACATCAACCCAAGTTATCAAAAAATAGTTTAATAAAAAATCTGATACCAAGCCGAACCCACGGCACAAAAGAATATATATTTCACCCCAAAACTCCCTTTTTACCCATACCCAATTCCCTAATTGTAATTGTAATTGTTTATTTATACAGCAAGTGCTGAAGTGTTACAGTTGGGACTAAGCTAAGGAGGGGGGACACACAAGGGTTTGGGGGGGGCAGACAGATGAACTTGCTAGTTCTAGGGCATTAAGGTTGTGCATGCATACAGACAGAGGTGTGAGGAAGGGTGATGGGGGAGGGGACAAAAGCATCCAGTCCAGCAGGGCCCTGGTTTGAGTGCAGAGAAGTTGGAGCGTATGCTGAAAGTGCAGTAATGCTGAACAAAGGGCAGCAGCCCGGAGGCAAGTGCAAAAAGACTGACAGGGAGCCAGGGACCTGCAAGGCTCTGGAGGTGAACCAGGCAACCAGTCAGCAAAAACTGAAGAGAGCTAGGGAGGAGAAGGAGGAAGGAAGGTGAAGAGAAAGAGAACAGAGGTTAACATCAGAGAGGGAGAGAAAAGAAGGAAGAGAAGAGGAAGGACTTGAGGAGATTCCGGAACTTAAGGTGATCCGGCTCAAGACAGAGAGAGGCAGGGAGGCTGTTCCAGAGGGAAGCACCTGCAGAGGATAAAGTTCTACCCCCAAATCTCTGTTTGTGAAAGCAGCTCACACTCAGAGAGTTGGAATAGAACGAGCAGAGGGCTCTAGAGGGAGAATATTTATGTAGGGAGTGTTGTGGATAGTGTGGGCCCCAGCACCAGAAAGCCCTGTGGATTATGCAGAGGGTCTTTAACTTGATCCTTGCAGCCAATGCGAGCCAGTGGAGGGATTTCAGCACCGGAGAGATGCAGTCTCTGGGCTTGAGGCCAAGGATAAATCTTGCAGTTCTGTCCAGGATGAGTTGTAGAGGATGGGGAGTAGAAGTAGGAAGATTGCGAAAGAGGCTGTTGCAGTAGTCCAGCCTAGAGAGAACTAAGGCACTTGAGGTGGTGAGCCTCTAGGGGAAACTGAGAAAAGGTAAAATGCCTCTGAGTAGTGGTAGTGGTATTGTTTGGAGATGTCTGAGATGTGAGAAGAGAAGGAGAGAGTGGAGTCAAAGATGACCCCTTGACTTTTTGCCTCAGTGGTAGGTGAGGGCCCAGGGCCTTCATGCCCATTCACCATACTCCTCTATAATCCAATAACCTCACTCAGCTACTTACTTCAATTCTACTTCTCACTTTTACACAAAAGACAGCATCTTATCAAAAACACTTGGCCAACCAATATTACTGAGATATATCCACCACTCGAGCATAGGAGGAGTGCAATGCTTTCCACTTCAGCACCGCTGCTCTTGCTTCTCTTGCTTTTACTAGTACGACCTTCTCTACTTCAAGTTTGTCTTTTCCCCGACTACAGGAAGTTTTCCCTTCACTACTTTGAATAACCAAGATTGAGGCACGTGTTCCACACGCACAGCTAATGAAAGGGAACATAAAGAGCCTACTTCAGAAAGATATATACAGTTGGATTTACCATAAGATACCACCCCATCCTTAGGCGAGGGCTCCAGCCAATCACACAAGCAAACTAAAGGTTATCAGGACAAGCCTCACACTGGCCGTGTGGGGTTAGATACCACCTCACATCTCTAATACAATACACTAGATAATTAAATATATAAAAGGGACTTACAACACAGAACAGTTCAATCAATCTGTCAAAACATCGACTTTTCAATTCCCTGCAACTTCAACTAAGTGCACACCCACACACCAAGTGTACCCTTACTAAAACACCTGAATCAAAGAAACAACCCTCTTTTTCGCCATATTACTCTCTTGCGTTATACCCCAGTCTGGCACTCAAGTGAACCCAAGGCACTCTGATGTGGTGCTTCATCAAGTCGTCCTGCACAGTTAGGTGATGGCACCACGTCTCTGGGGAGCAGATGTACCTTTTACCAATATGGCATCCGCAGAACTCTTTTCCCCAGTGCACGGAAGACTGGTACCCTTTGTGAGGTGCAGCAGCTGAGAGGTGTGGAAAGAAGACCCTAATGTCTCAGAAAGCCTGGGCTCTTAACCTGGCTCACCAAATGGACAGATGGGCCTTTAATGACCTGAACCCAAACAGGCCCACCACTTAAGAATTGAGAACACGGTTGTACATAAAGCAAGTTTATTGTACAATTCTCCAGGGAGCAGTTAGATAGTGTTGCAGGATCAAACTAACCCAGGTCTCAACAAACCACATCAGTTCAAATATGTTATACAGTTTTGCAAGTTAAAACACTCCCAAATACTTTATTGCAATCCACCACCCAATTGTGATTGGACAAGACCCTCTTCTAAGGAATCCTATCTTTTCCCAATTCCTACATTTTCATTGGCTGATTTTATCTTAATAGTCATCCTCAGATCATATTCATAATACCCCTTGTCTTAGGATTCATCCGTAGTAGGTCATGACATCAGCACATGGTTCAACATTGGTATTGAAACATAATTAATTACTCGCAATAACAGGCCTAAGCTGTTTAAACCCTAACCCTTGATTTGCACATGGCTCACATGAATATTCCCAGCGATATGAGGAAGGCTGTGTGAATGATTTCTCGTTGACTTAGTGATGCCATCTCATTCCCCAGGTCACTGTTCCATTGATACTTTCCAATCTGCAAAACTCCCATTTCATCGCTCAATTGAAACTCATGAATATCCTTAGGTACTGGCTTACCCCACGTTTTAATACTTACCAAAATAAATAATGAAACTCCTGTCACACTCTCAGGCATCAGGAGATTACATCTACTATCTACAATACTTTTCAAACCATAACAACTCATTACTGTTTTCTACAGCTGTACTGGCTTCGAAGGTTCTAAATTTACTTAGTCACTTATCCCCTTGCTCCTAAAACCTCACATAACCAGTTTCAAAGTTCACGTTAGAAAACAGCCCTTGACTATTGTGTTTCCGATTCATTTGTGAGACTCATGAATTATCCATGTATTTGTTTTATTATACATCTATTTTTTTTACATTTGGTGGGTGTAACATTTTATCTTTCTATGTGCATACAAGCTAATATGTATCAATTTCTAGACCAACAGGAAAAATAAAGTAACACATTTAATTCATAATTAACTACACTTTGATAACCATGACATTGCAACATGGCACCCAACTCGCTGCCACCCCAAGTTAGCAATATGGTGCATGCAACATGAACCCCTTGGAATCACAGGGACCTTTCCTGACCACCCCAATAAGGGAGAGGCCAGTCCAATGCCTGTAGTGCTTGTGGGTAAAGGCTGTGTGTGAAATGTCTCAACTTCGTTCAGCTGAAAAATTGGCGGAATCCAGGCAAAATTCACTGATCTGCCAATTTCATCTGTTGAGTGGAATTGGTATTTTGTGGCCTTTTCCTGGTCAAAGTCTCATCTTTTTTTTAAAACAAACTTTCTGGTGTTTGCCCGCCACCCTCAAATTTAATATTTCCCTGAAATGTCATGTTCTTTGTGTTCCAGACCTAAAAAACCCTGAAACTTTGGGGAACAACTCAATTTACACACAAAAAGAAAACCAACAAAAGATGTGGCAGAAAAGGTACGATACTGCCCAACCTGCATAAATGAATTGTTGGTGAATTTCAACAATTCAATTTCCTTAGTGGTAATTTCCGCCACTGCTACTGATGTGTGGAAGTATGGCAGTTTGTGGCACTGACATTTGGTTATATGTTATATTCACAGGGGCAAACCCCAAGTTCTATTAGATCACTGTGCTGTGTCATTGTAAGTGCATCTGCTGCTAGTTCGGACGGGGGTGTTCTATGATATGGCTAAAGATAAAGTGGCCCACACTGTGTGTAGGTGGGTCCATGTATATTATGTAAGGGTCCTATTGGAGATGGGAAATGAGATCCTATTCTGCTACCTGTTGAGATGATGTGTTATGGTTTTGGATTCCATTTCACGTTGATTCTAGGCTTATGAGAGTGTCCTAATTCAGAATGGGTGTGGAATTTTGGGAGACTGACAGCTGATACCGATCTCTGAGGTCTCCTAAATATAAGCATTGCGTGCAGGCATATTTCACATGTCGGCGAGGCTGACCAGAAAAAGCCCCATCTCTATTTCCTCCTGGTTAGTGAGTTTGGTGCAGTGGTCTGTCTTTGGGTTCAAGTTCCTAATAATTATTTTGAGTATTCGAGTGATTTGTCCTTTGATTTGCATGGCCATGCTGGTTCCTCAGAGAGCCTTCTAAGGGTCTTAGATTCCAGGCCGTGGGTGGCTTGTAGGTTCAAAAGTTCTGACTAACTGTATGAAGCGGAAACATTGGGAATTCTCTTTACTGGCAGACATTGCCAAACCCAATAGGTCCTGCTCTGCGAATGTAGAGGAAAATCCTTTTTCCTGTGAGGCTTTACAAAATATTCTTAACCGGTACCTTTAGAAAGCCAATTGGCTTTGCCAATGCTTGTTGTGGCATGGTTTACACCAGAACAACTGTGTATTGATATGTTAACTCTCTTTGAAGTTTATAATTTGTTACGGCGCATGGAGTATGGAGAAACAGATGTAGTTCATGACAATTATTCAAGAGCATAAAGATGCCGCATGTGGACTGGCAGTGCTTTGTTCCTGGAAATGTAGAACACCAGCGTTCTCTTCCCATGCACGTGCCAAGCTTCTTTGTGTGAAGACAGAGGGAGCGCCTGGGTGTATAAGGAACCCCGCTGTCATGAATTATTAAAATGACTCCACTTTCCTTCCTGTAGCACAACTTAAAAGAGATCCCCGCTAGAGTCCTTACTTTAACTGGAAACAAGAAAAAAAATCTTAAAAACAGATAGATTGGCAGGATAATTCATAGTTTGATCTTGAGCAAAGAACTCAATGATGTAGAAATAGGGAGAGCACACGTGAAAAATGTCTTGTATGTTTTATTAAAGAAGAGTATTGATAAGGAAGATAGCATGTCTGTTTTTCCAGGAATCTATAGAGGGAGGGAAGGAAGGAAGGAAGGAAGGAAGGAAGGAAGGAAGGAAGGAAGGAAGGAAGGAAGGAAGGAAGGAAGGAAGGAAGGAAGGAAGGAAGGAAGGAAGGAAGGAAGGAAGGAAGGAAGGAAGGAAGGAAGGAAGGAAGGAAGGAAGGAAGGAAGGAAGGAAGGAAGGAAGGAAGGAAGGGAGGGAGGGAGGGAGGGAGGGAGGGAGGGAGGGAGGGAGGGAGGGAGGGAGGGAGGGAGGGAGGGGGAGGGAGGGAGGGAGGGGGGCTATCTTTGGGCATGTTGGAGAGTTCCTTCCTCCATGTCCTGTGAGCAGATTTTTTTTAATGCATTTGCTACTTTGTCTTTGATTATGTTCTCATACTTAATTAACAGAATGAACGGAAGAAATGTACCTTGCCTTTTAACACTACAATCGACCGCTATTTTTCGCGTCGGGTCGTTTACTCCAATTGAGTTATGCATGAATGTGTTCTAAATTCCAAATGTTTGGGCTTGGAACTTTACTGGTTCCTTTCGCAAACAGTTAACTGGAGCACTGAAGCGTTCCAAAAACCTATTCCTTGGGCCTTATTCCGAGTTGGGGGTAAGGGTTAACGGTCACCCGTAATGATGCCGGTGCCCGTAAACCCATACCGCCCATTTCCGAGGTGCCTTAGCGGGACCCGCAACCTGACCGTGACCACACGTCCTTTGCAGGTCCCGCTAAGGGACCAGGGTGCTAATAACGGGCCCGCTATTTGCGGGCCCGTAATTAGCGCCTTCCCCATTCCCATTGAGCCCTATGGGGGCTCAAATGGGAATGGGGAATGGTTTACTGAATGGGAACTTACCGGGTCCTCCATGGTCGCAATGACCCGGTAAGTCCCCATTCAGCCAGACCGGACCCGGACCACAAAGCCAGTTTATTGAAACAACGGAATCCAGCACTTGATATAGGTTTTAGTGGAAACAAGCGCAGTGAACGCTTGATCACAAGAAACGTGACCCTACTTCATGAATTTCTTTGCAATCCACACAGTGAAAAGAGCCATTCCAAAGGGCACATGCACCCTTTATTGAGTTATGACCCATGCATCACCTTGTTTTGTTATTGTATTTCCTTTCATTTTGAATGTAGACAGTCGCTGCAGACTCATTGTCAATAGATTTTATATTACATATCATCTAGTTAAATCTTCTCGACCTTGATTCTTGTAGAACTCAATCAATGAATGTCAGAAAGTGCAGGAACTGACAAATCACAAACTGGATTTAGGAAGAGATTAAGCACTAATCTAAATGGTCTCCAAATGTCTCTACTGCAAAATGATTCTATCAAGAAATCCCAACCTTTCTACCTGTCTTTCAGAGACTTAACTTCAGCATTTGATCGAATTAACAGAGAAGGTTTATGGAAGAATTGTCTAAATGGAAGTTCCCACCCCATTTATTACACATCTTGAAAGATCTGCACACCAACCCCAAAGTCCAAGAACATTTTAACGCAGAGGGTGCCCTATCTGAACCTATTTCAACCAACAGAGGCTCACGCCATGGTTGCATTTTAGCACCTGTGCTGTTTAACTTATACACTGCAGACGTTGCCTCTAATTTGGGAAACTCTAAAGCATTCCTGCCAAGTCTATCAGATATTTACATCCAATGTTCAGCGTACGTGGATGATCTAGTTTTACTAGATCAAACAACCATTATTTTACAACGTTGTCTTTTTGCACTTGAAACATAAATGAAAAGAATGACATTGATATTAATACTGTTATAGTGTTGGCTTGCAAGCCAATGTTAATGAGTTCTTTTTGAGTGTTATATGTAATGCTGTTGATGGCTGGAATGCTAATAGGTCATCAGCTGCTGTTATTGTTCTAAGTGTACTTGTTTACTTTCTGTTGAGGTTCTATTGTAGTCAGTTTAAGGTCAGCTATCTCTGGTAGTGCTGTGCTGGCATTGCTGTGGTCTTTATGTCTTGTGATTAACTTAATAAAAGCTGTAAATGGTCATTGGTGTCCTGATTACCTCAACTCAACATTGGCGACGAGGATCTCTTGGATAAGACCCCCAGCGAAGCAGGAAGAGCAGCGGTTCAAGGGGAGAAGCCCTTACCGCTGGAAAGGTTGATGTCCTTTGCCACGGGCAACAAACAGAGCCGCACCACTTGTACCAGCGTTGCAGCAGCAGGCAGATTCCATGCCCCGCCGTCAGAAGGCAGCCACTCCGCCTTCGGTGGCTTTGTAGTGGCGGGGGGCTTTGTAGTGGCAGGGGGCCAGCGCTGAATAAATGTCCTACCAGCACAGAGTGTAAGCAGATAGCTGCTCTGCCTTCTCTGGCGTCGCAGCGGCCAACGTTTATCAAAGAAGGTAACGCAGTGCGCAAGAAACCCAACCCTGCGCTTCCCAATTGCTGCCCCCCACCACCCGATCCACTTCGATTTCAAGCTTACGAGCTCCCAGCACCTCTCCAGAGTCTCTCCAACGCACAGCCACACAATTTCCTTCGCTCCGCACACAAAGCTGAATGCTGCCTAAAGGAACCGTAATACACAGTATAGCTTGGCACTAAAATTCAGATGAGTGGCGACTATTAGATGTCTGTTCACCGGCCTGAAGCAAAGAACACTACAGTCTAGAAGAGAGGATTGGACCCCACTATCTGCTCCCAGAAGGTCAAAAAGGGTGGACAGGAAGAAGAGTGGAGAGAAGAGAGGAGAGGAGAAGGAGGAGGAGGGGAGACGAAGAGTGGGGTGAAGCGCACAAGAGAAGAAGGAGGAGAAGTGGAGAAGAAGAGTGGGGTGAAGTGTACAAGAGAAGAATAGCAGAACCAACAGGAGAAGAAGTTATTTGAAAACCAGCAATCAACATTGAACATTTGAAAGCCAGAAATATCGAACAGAACAGAACAGAACAGACAAAACTGTTGTAAAGGAGTTTATTTCCCTCCAAAAAGGGATTTAAAGAAGAAAGGAGAAATAAAGGAGAAACAAATTTCTTATTCAGTCAAAAATGACCATGTCAAATCTGACTGGGCCACCAATGTTCATGGCTGTCCCTGGGCCAGTAAAGATGAAATGGGCACAGTGGATGAAGGGATTTTTACATTATCTGAAAGCAGCAGGTGGAAATTCCTTCTTCAAGGACAGGAAGCTTGCCATTTTAATGCATCACTTAGGATACGAGGGGTAAAGAATCTTTCAGACTGTTCCGGTGATCACTTTTGAACGAGAGGGCGATGCTATGAATGAACTTGAAAGTGCTTTTGCCAAACTGAATGCACACTTTAACCCCAGAACAAGCACCATTCCGGAACGTTATATTTTCTGCATGAGAGTTCAGGAGACGGGAGAATCCGTAGAGGAGTATGTGACTGCTCTTCACCAGTTGGCTTCCTAATTTCAAGGATCTTATGATGAACATTTAAGAGACCAATTTATGATGCACTGTAACTCAGACAGAATACGGGAAGCGTTATGGCTTAAGGATGAGCCAATCCTAGACAAAGTATTGAACATTGCTCACAGAGTAGAACACTCTTTAGCTTGTATAGCAAAACTGTCAAGAAAGGAGACTAATGAGCCGAAGTCAGAGGTTTTGAGTGTGAGTGAATCTAAAAACAGAAAAAAAATGAAGGACAAGGAAAAGCAAGTGCCCTGCAGTGGCACTGACAAGAAAGTGGGGTGACAAAAGGGTGAAAAGGGTTGAATAGAGGAACGTTTGTGCAATCGGTGCGCAAGTAGCACCCATTTTGCTGTGTCAGCCATATGTCCCGGGAGGAAGACGACGTGTTCAAAGTGCAAGAGGAAAGGACATTTTGCCAACTGTTGCAAAAACTATCTGTTGAACCAGAGGAAGGTTTTGTATGTTAATGAGTAAGAAGCTCAGAGGTCGTCAGATGAAGACATTGATTATCCTGTAGAGAACATTATTGTTATTACCATAAATGTGGTGTGTGGAGATGATGATGAAGAATGTGAACATCCTTATGCTAATGTGAAGATCAATGGAAGGGATATGTGGATGATGGCAGACTCTGGATCAAAGATTACTTTGATGTCCAAGGAAGTATTTGAAAAGGATATGAGAGGTGATGTCAAGAGCTTGTTGAAACCTGATATCAGACCTGGAGAGTACAATCAGGATGTCATTGAGTTGTTGGGGTATGTGATATGGCAGTTTGAATTCAAAGGCTGTATGTGTGAAGGCAAAGTGTACGTAACTAAAAAGGGACTCACATTGTTGGGGTGGAGGGAGCAGAGAAAATTGAAGATCAGGTTGGACCCCAATGAAGTAGAGCAAGTGCTACAGATTGGAAGCACTGTTGTGAGCAGGCACCCGATGGTGTTTAGAAAAGGAGTCGGTATCATCAAAGGTGTTCAGAACCAGATTATACTGAGAAAAGGGAGTGTGCCAATTGAAGCCAAATTGAGACCCGTAGCTCTGGCAGTAAGGGAAGGCATTAAGAGGGAGCTGGACAAACTGTTGCAATATGGGATTATTGAGAGAGTGCGGGGGGTAGATTGGTCTTACCCGCTGGTTGTGGTTAAAAAGAGCTTGTGTGAGCTCTGTTTATGTGTCGATCTGCACCAACTCAATCAGTGTGTGCCAGTGGACCGTCATGCTCTTCCTAAATGGGAAAAATGCTATTGCGTGTAGGGCAAGAGAGAGTATTTTCAAAGCTGGACATGGCATCAGCGTACCACCGGGTGGAAATGGAAGTGAGGTGTTGCAAGTTGACGGCGTTCATTACCCATGAGGGGGTGTTCAAATTTAGACGAATGCCTTTTGGACTTGTGTCAGCGTCAGTAGTGTTTCAAAAGGTCATGGATAGAATAATGGGTGGCATAAGTGGGATGTTTTGTTTTCAGGAGGATATCCTGGTATGAAGTAGGATGTAAGAGGAGCATGATGAGAGACTAGACAAGGTTTTGCAGATTTTTGAGAGGAGTGGCATTGTATTGAGGGAGGAGAAGTGCAAGTTTGGTGTTACCAAGGTAGACAACGTGGGACACAAGATATCTGAGGATGGCGTAAGACCTAAGGAGAGCCTAGTAAATGCCATAAAAGAGGTCAAGTGTCCAGAGGATAAAGTACAATTAAGGTCATTTCTTGGAATGACGGAATTCTATCAGAAATGTGTTTGTAATTATGCCAGTAAAATTGTTGAATTGAGAAAATTATTGAAGAAAGTATGTGAGTTTGTGTGGTCCACAAAGTGTGAAGAGGAGTTTGAGAATTTGAAGAGCAAGACAGATCTTGCACAGCCCCTTGGGCATTTTGATACTAGACATCAGAGCAGGATCACTGTGGACGCTTCAGAAAGGGGCCTTGGTGCTGTCTTGTCCCAGATGGATGATGGGGGTGTAGAGAGTATTATTGCTCATGCCTCTCAGGGTTTGAGGGGTGCCGAAGTTCATTATTCAGTTTTGGAGAAAGAGGCCCTAGCGTGCTATTGGGCAATGGAAAAGTTTAGGAACTTTGCATGGGGCACTGATTTTGTCTTATGTACTGACCATAAACCCCTGAAGGAGATATTGGAGAATAAGGGATTGGACAATGTGTCGAGGTGGGTAGCTGGATGTATTACACAGATGCAGTGTCATAGTTTTGTGGTTGAGATTGTTCCAGGGAAGGAAAATATTCCAGCTGATAGCCTAGCGAGATTGAGAGTGAGGAGTAATATTGATGTGGAAAGTGAGCATATGGAAATGGTATTTGTCAACACTGATGGGATTGAATCTAAGGAGGAGTGGTTAGACGAAGTCAATAAGGATGTGATTTTGGAGTTAGTTAAGGCGTATGTGGAGTCAGGTACGTGGCCAAGAAAGGTGGATGTCTGTCAGGAGGTCAGACCGTTTTGGGAGGTGAGGAATGAGCTAAATGTGGTGGATGGTGTGATATTCAGATGGGAGTATGCTGTGGTGCCAAATGGGATACACTACAGGGTTAAAGATCTAGCCCATGGAGGACACATAGGAGTTACCAAAACAAAGGGTATTTTGCAAAATGATTACTGGTGGCCTGGCTTTGATAGGGATGTAGATAAGGAGGTTGTTGGCGTGTCAAGTGTGCAGCAAATTAGGAAAGGTAGAAAGTGAGAAAACAGCCTCTAGTAGAGGTCGGTGTGCCTGCGGCTCTATGGAAAGACTTAGCTATGGATATTCTCGTCCCAGTGGAACCGGGGTGTGGAAGAGGAAAATTTGTGGTGGTCATTATTGATTTGTTTTCCTGATGGTGGGAGTTTAGCATTGTGAGGGAAATCATAGGCAAAGCTATGGTGAGGGAGAATCAGGAAGTGATGGTAGTGGCGGTGATGCATGGTGCTGTTCGTGTGGTAGGAGTGCAGGTGTGGAACAAGGATACAATAGTGGTTGTGAAAAGAGGTTGATGGATGGTGTGCTTTGTCAATTGCAGATGCTTTGTATAAATAAATGGAGGGAGCTCTGTTATAGTGTCTGCTTGCAAGCCAATGTTAATGAGTTCTTTATGAGTATTATATGTAATGCTGTTAATGGCTGGAATGCTAGTAGGTCATCAGCTGCTATTGTTCTAAGTATGAAGTACTTGTTTACTTTCTGTTGAGGTTCTATTGTAGTCAGTTGAAGGTCAGCTATCTCTTGTAGTGCTGTGCTAGCACTGCTGGGGGTCTGTATGTATTGTGATTATCTTAATACAAGCTGTATATCTTCATTGGTGTCTCAATTACCTCAACTCAACAAATACCAACAGGTCCAAGGTGTTAATTATCCAAGCACACGGGAAACAGTGTCCTTTTCAATGGTCTTTAAATAACGTTAATCTTGAGAAAGATGACCAATGGAAGTATCTAGGTTATACGATAAATGGGAATACTAATTCCAAGGGGCACAGGGGACAAAGGGGACACAGATATTACGTTGGGCATTTATCGGGCCAAAATCAGGTCCTCATCAGGGATCACATGAAAGGTAGAGAAACTGCACACACCTCGTCAGGCTGGAGGCAACTGCCTGTATGCGTTCTGACCACAGGTCTAAAAGTGTTTAGGAGAACAGCCTTTCCTCCAGCCTCCAGCAGCCTCCTGCCCTTAAAACACAGAGAAATATCACTAAGTGTCTGTATTTTAACAGGTTTTCCTGGCTCTTTTAGCCACATCAGATACTGCAAATGATTTCTCCATACTGTCCTGCACACTTGATCTATTTGTGCCACCCCTTCTTCTGAGAATCTCTTCATGCAAAGCAGGGATCGCTCAAAACTGTAATCCAACCCCCAGGCTACCCCCCTCACTGCCAGGGGGCTGAATTACCTTCAATTTCGCGTCAGCTTGCGTAATGCACATCGACGTGAAACTGAAAGTAATTGAAAATAAAAAGTGAGTGTTCACCTTTCTCCCTCTCAATCTCTGGCTGTATTTCAAGCCGGAGATCGAGGGAGGTGTCGGTGGAAAGGGGAGATTGTCCCCTTTCCAACGACACCCATTGTGACAGCATTGCTGCCTGGGGATCGGGCGCAGGGCGCTCGATGCACAGGCAGCAATGCCCACTAGAGACCAGGGATGTCTTTGAATGCAGGGGGGAGGTGGGGACTGCTTACAGTAAGCATGGGGGCACAGATATAAAGACCCCTGGGGGCAGACAGGTGAACATCTGCCCCCAGGGGTGGGGGCATAAAAAAAAAAAAAGGAATCACCGGGGATGGGGAGTGGGGGGGTGTTGGGGCCCGTGGTTTTTTTGCCCTCTGAAATGGTGGTGGCCCTCCCCCTCCCACACCAAGTGGAAAGGGGGGAGCACCCCTTGTAGCCCTCCCTGGGGGCAGATTTATGCCCCCAGGCAGGAGTACATGAGGTGGCCTGCCCATCCAATTGGGGGGTGGGGGAGGGCCACCAGGAATAAGTGTGCAGGTCCCCCAAAGGATGGGGCCTGCAGGTTAGGGCCCCCTGGGGGCAGATGGCTGATCATCTGCCCCAATGGAAGGGGGCAAAATAAAAAAATAAAAAACTGAAGAAAAAAACTAAAGGGAATTTTGGGTGGGAGTGGGGGGGCACTAGCCACCAGGGATATATTTCACAGAAAAGGGGGGTGGCCCTTACCCCCTCACCACAAGGGGAAATGGGGGCACCCCGTGTAGGCCTCCCTGAGGGCAGATATCTGCTCCTAGAAAGGGGCATCTGACCCCAGGGAGGGCTGCATGAGATGCCCCCCTCTTATCTGACCCCAGTGAGGGCAGAATGAGATGCCCCTCCTGCATTTGGTGTGGGGGGTTAGAGGGTCACCCCCTATTACATTGAAAATTACCTGGCGGTTTAGGGTGCCCCTCAACCCGCCATAAAGTGTAGTGTACCATTTTCCATTTTTTTCTTTGTATACGAAACTTGCCTTGGCGCAGAGGGGCCCATTGGTGTGCCAATCTGGCCCCCGGGTGCCCAAACCTTACTGCCCCACCCACCGGGGGGCTGTCCCACACATTTGTGGTGGCCAGGTCCCCCAGTTGGTGGGGCAGTAAGGGTTGGGCACCCTGGTGCCAGATTGGCACACCAATGTGCCCCTCTGCGCCAAGGCAAGTTTTGTAAACAAAGAAACAAATTGAAAATGGTGGAATGCATTTTAGGGGGGGCTATGGGGCACCCCAAAGGCACGGGGAATTTTCTAATGGGATGGGGTGTTGACCCCCACACCCACCACCCGCAATGGAGTGGGTGCCATGTCATGCAGCCTCCCTGGGACCAGATATCTGCTCCTAGGAAGGGATGCCTGAGCCCAGGGAGGAGTGCAGAAGAGCTCCCCCTTATCTGCCCTCGGGGAGGGCTACATGAGATGCGCCGCCCCTCCAATTGGGGTGGGGATGGAGAGGTGCACCCCCCTTCACATTAGAAAATTCCCCAGCGGTGTAGGGGAGCCCTCAGCCCCTGCTAAAGGGCAGGCTGCCATGTTGAACTATTTTCTTTGTTTACCAAACTTGCCTTGGCGCAGAGGGGCACAATGGTGTGCCAATCTGGCCCTGGGGTGCTGAACCTTACGTCCCCACCCACTGGGGTGCCTGTCCCACCATTTTTGTGGGCCTTCTCCCCCCCCAGTCCAAATGGAGGGGGGTGTAACTCACGCAGCCATTTGTAGGAGGCCCAGGGAGGTCTACATGAGGTGCCCCCCTCTTAACTGCCCCCAGGGAGGGCAGAATGAGATGCCCCTCCTGCATTTGGTATGTGGCGGGTTAGAGGGTCACCCCCCATTACATTTAAAATTACCTGGCGGTTTAGGGAGCCCCCTAGCCCATCCTAAAGTGTAGTGTACCATTTTTCATTTTTTTCTTTGCTTACGAAACTTGGCTTGGCGCATTGGTGTGCCAATCTGGCCCCAGGGTGCCAAAACCTTACTGCCCCACCCACTGGGGGGCTGTCCCACACATTATTGGTGGCCCTCTCCCCCCCACACCAAATGGAGAGGGATGTACCTCAGGCAGCCGTTTGTAGGAGGCCCTGGGAGGCCTGCATGAGGTGCACCCACCACCCATTTGGGATGAGGGGGGAGAGGGCCATCAAAAATTGTGGGACAGGTCCCCCAGTTGGTGGAGCAGTAAGGGTTGGGCACCCTGGGGCCAGATTGGCACACCAATGTGCCCCTCTGCGCCAAGGAAAGTTTCGTAAACAAAGAAAAAAATTGAAAATGGTAGAATGCATTTTAGGGGGGGAGGCCCCAGTAGGTGCACCCACACATGTGAGGTACCGTTTTCGTCGGGGCACCTGTGGGAACGCAAGAAGGTATGACATCTGTTGTTGGCGACGTGTTTACGTGAGTGGACACAGTGAAATATCTATGAAATTGGCTGAAAATGAACACAATTCTCAGACATTTTGCTTCGGCCACCAACCGAAATACACCATCAACAACACATGGCCTACCTTCCCGCGTCCCCACACGTGTCCCGATGAAAACGGTACCTCACATGTGTGGGTGCACCTACCGGAGGCGCAAAAGGAAAAGGGTAACCCACTGGTAACCTCAAGCCTTTCGCCACAGCACATTTTGTTCATGTGGGCAGCCTACAGATTCAGGCCTAGGGTTTCAAAGCCAGCAAGGAAAACAGGGAACCCCATACATTTCCCAAAAGAGGACACCCCTGGGAATGCATAGAGGTCAGTGGATACCTTGTCTCAAGAATTCTTTGTGGTGTAGGCATCTTCACTGGTACTGCCTTCATCATCAAATTCTTCGAGCATGGCTAATTCCCCTCGCACTATGGCTGCCTGCAATTCTATGAGAAAAACCTGTCCCCCCTCTTCGTCCATAGGTATCTGTCGCCTGAATAGAAATTCATCAGGGATTCTCATAATCTTGTCCACTAAGCCAGGGAGCCATGTTAAAAAAAATGTCAGGAAGGAAGGCCGCACACGAGAGCGGTCTGCGCGGAGCGCGGATGGAATACAGGTACAAAGGGGAGGAAGGAGAAGGAGAAGGAATGGGTCCGGGAATTCGAGTAGCAACTCAGTTCCAGGAGCATGAACTGCGACGCACGTCTAGCCTCAGCTAACGATAGCGTTGAGACGCGCGGAGCCGCAGGGGCGTGGTTCCTTTATGGAACGTGCAACATGGACGTAAAGGTAGATAGACCGCATTTGTGAATTTGGCCATGTTGGGTGTACTACAGCGAGTAACCCCTGACGTGCCAGGGACCAGGAGGACCAAAAGTGGCGTGATCGATGGATCATGACAGCATGCCCCCTTCTAAAACTCATTCCACCGGGTTTGCCTGGATGTATTAGATGGAACCTTCTGAGTAATCTGGGGGAGTTCAGGTTTGAGACGGGTTCCCAGGTACGTTCACTGGGTGGATAGCCCTTCCATTCACCAGGTATTGAAGTTGTCCTCGCCTATATCTGGAGTCACATATTCGAGAAACTTCATATTCTAACTGGTCATTGACAATCACAGGACTGGGTCTAAGGTTAGTCTGGGTGGTTTGGATGTAAGGCTTCAATAGAGATTTGTGAAAAACTGGATGGATTTTCTTCCAGGAGTCTGGTAGTTTAAGTCGAAAGGCCACAGGGTTAATGACTTCTTTTATAGAAAAAGGGCCATAATATCGAGGAGCCAACTTATTCGGTCTGAGATGTCGGGGCAGTAGCTTCGAGGATAACCATACATTAGCCCCTATGGAGTAAGAAGGCCCTGGTCTTCTCATTGAATCTGCATAGTGCTTAGTTTGGATCTGTGCCCTTTCTAAATGTTCCTTGGCTTCTTTCTGTATATTGATGAGTGTTTCAATCCAGGAGTCGACTGTTGGAACTGGAGTCGGATGTGGAAGGACTGAAGGTAATACCGCAGGGTGGAATCCATGGCTGCAAAAAAAAGGGCTGGTTTAACAGCCGAATGGTCCGAATTGTTGTAGGCGAATTCTGCCACTGGTATTAGAAGCAACCAATCCTCCTGGACCTTAGTAGAGACACAACAAAGGTATTGTTTAAGGGTTTGATTTACTCGTTCTGTGACTCCATTGGTTTGGGGATGATATCCTGAGGAGAGGGCTTGTTGGATTCCTAGAATCCTGCAGAGGTGCTTCCAAAATTGAGAGATATACTGTGGTCCTCTGTCCGTTATGATCTTGGAAGGAAGTCCATGCAGTCGGAAGATGTGTTCCAGGAAGATTCCAGCAAGTTCTGACGAGAATGGTAACTTATACAGAGGTGTAAAATGAGCCATATGAGTGAACAAGTCAATAGTGACCATGATAGTGGTGTACCCTCTAGATGGCGGTAATTCTACAATAAAGTCTGTAGCGATGACTTCCCAAGGTCTCGTTGGTGGAGTAGGCTGTAATAAGAGTCCTGCTGGTTTCTGGTTGTCATGTTTGTTTTGATTACAGACAGAAGAACAAGATTGAACGTACAGTTGAACGTCAGCCTTCATTCTGGGCCACCAGAATTGTCTTTGTATTAGACGGAGGGTGTTGGAAATGCCACAATGACCGGAGTGAAGGGTATCATGGCAGAGGTTTATAATCTTTTGTTGTAGTTTTTGTGTGGGAATGACCAGGTTGTTATTCTTAAACAAGTATCCGTCCTTGGTTCTCAGATCCCATTGATTCCTTTTTGAAAGACCCTTCAAGAGTTCCGAAGTCTGAGTTTGTATGCAAATGTCTTCCAGGAGATTGTTTGCTTGAGCTATAAATATTGTGTGAGGAAACATCTTGGGATATGGCCGATCTCCCGGAGGTTCGTAGTCTGGGCGTCGAGAGAGGGCGTCAGCTATTAGATTTTGTGTTCCGGGAACTTGGTGAATCTGGAACTGATATTGGGCAAAGAAGAAGGCCCACCGAGCTTGACGGCTATTCCTGCATTCCAAGGCCTGCAGTACTTGTAGGTTTCGATGGTCCGTGCGGACATGGACAGGATGTTTTGCTCCGAGGAGTAGATGACGCCACTCGCTGAAGGCTTGACGAATGGCTAGCAGTTCCTTTTCCAAGACTGAGTAATGGGTTTCACTGGGAGTTAATGTCCGTGAAAGGTAAGCGATGGGATGCTCCATCCTGTCCCCGAAATAGCTGTTTGAGAACGGCTCCAATAGCGTAGCTGGGGGCATCTCTCTCCACTATGGATGGTTGGTTGACATCAGGTTGAGCCAGGATGGGGGCTTGTGTAAACTCAGTCTTCAACCGTTGGAAGGCTTCCTCTTGAGCTGTGGTCCAAAGGAAGGGAATGTCTTTCTTTAACAGGGCAATGATTGGTTGGACTATCTCGGAAAAGGAAGGTATGAATTTCCTGTAGAAATTAGCCAAGCCCAGAAAAGACTGGATTTGTTTCACAGAGGTGGGACTTGGCCAGGATAATATAGCCTTAACCTTGGATTGATCCATTCCGATGCCTTCTGGACTAAGGACAAATCCTAGGTAGTGTATAGTAGAAGCATGGAAGATGCCTTTCTCGGGCTTTGCCAGGAGTTTGTTTTCACATAGTCGTTGTAACACTGCCTTTACATGTTCTTCGTGCTTGGAAATGTCCTTCGAAAATATTAGGATGTCGCCCAAATAGACAATCACAAAAAGAAACAGCATGTCTGAGAACACCCTAACCATGAAGCGTTGGAATACCGCCGGGGCATTAGCAAGTCCAAAGGGCATGACCAAATATTCATAATGACCGAAGGGTGTTCTAAAGGCTGTTTTCCACTCGTCTCCTGCCCTAATACGAATCAGATGGTAGGCACCCCTGAGATCCAACTTGGTGAAAAAAACTGCGCCCCTTAGTGCCTCCAGAATGTCCAAGATCAAGGGTAATGGATAGCGATCCTTAAGGGTGCATTGATTTAGACCTCGATAATCCAGACACGGTCTGAGTTCCTTGGTATCTTTCTTGGGGACAAAAAACAGTGAGGCCCCTGCTGGGGATTTAGAGGGTCGTATGGTGCCATTTGCAAGATTAGTATCCAGGTATTCTCGAAGGGCTTTCTTTTCAGGTTCGGACAAGATGAACATCCTTCCAAAGGGAATCACAGCGGAAGGGTCCGATTCTATAGCACACTCTTCTGGTCTATGGGGAGGTAATGCCTAGACAATGGCAGAAGAGAAAACATCAGAATATTCCTGGTATATCTCCGGGACCCGGATAATGTTTGAGACTGAGATTGTACCTTGGTGATCCGTAGGAGGTCCTTCTGATGGTGTCGGAGCGAGGTCTGACATTATGCAGTGGGACATACAAAATTCTGAGCCCAGGAACAAGGAACCCGCTGTCCAATTGATGTTCGGATTGTGTTTTTGAAGCCAGGGCATTCCCAATAACATTGGGTAATGGGCCGCTTAATGATGACAAATTTGATCCTTTTCTCGATGGTGGTTTATGGCAAGTTCGGCGTCCTTGGTCTGAAGGGTTATGGGTCCTGAAGAAAGGGGCCTTCCATCAATAGCTTCTACAGGTTGCATAAAAGTCCGGGATTCGTAAGGAATATGGTGTTTAAGAACCCATTCTTGGTCTATGAAAATCCCCATAGCTCCACAGTCCACCAGTGCCAGGATCGGATACGCTTCCTTCTTGGATGCGATAAAAAGGCCTGTAAGATCACCAAAGAATTTTGTCCAGGAGAGTTCAAGGATGGAATTGATGTGGAGCAGGCATCTCTCTCCCGAACCTGTGCTCCATCTAGGATCGGGAGCTGGCGTTTCCCGAGCGCCGTGGGGGCTCTATTGGGCACTCTCTTACTAAATGTTTGTCTGATGCACAATACATACACAACCCGGTATGGATCCTGCGCATTCTTCTTGGGAGGATATGGGTCCACTGAATGCCCCTAGCTGCATAGGTTCAGGCTCATTACTCGAAGTGGAAATACCTTCAGGGCTTGAGGTTATTCCAATGGGGTTCTTCTGGAGAGGTAGCTTGCTTTTCTTTTTCGCTGCCTTTCTCTCCTGAATTGCGAAAGTCAATCTGCAGAGCAAGATCCATCAGGGCCTGATAAGAACTTGGGCGCGCCACTCTGGCTAGTTCATCCTTGATGTCTTCGTTTAGCCCCCTTCGAAATAGGGTAAAACAAGCATCAGAGGACTAATCCGCTTCTTTAGCCAACTGTTTGAAGCGTGTGACATACGTGATCATATCCTGGGTCCCTTGTTGAAAGTCGAGTAGATGTTACTGGGCACTGTAGACCTGCTCTGGGCGGTCAAACATGGTCTTAAGGGCCTGTAAGAAGCCATCGTAATCGTCCAGGAGAGAATCCCCAGAGTTAACCAGTGGGGTGGCCCAGGCCAAGGCATTGCCGAAAAGATGCGAAGTAATAAAGCCCACCTTTGCCCTGGGCCTAGAAAAATAATAAGGCTTGAAAGTAAAGTGGACCAAACATGAGTCAAGGAATCCACAAAGGCTCTTTGCGGAACCATCATATTTATCAACAACGCCGCCCAGGATTACACTCTCTTTCATAGCAGATTCACGGAACAATACCAATTGCTTTAAGGCGGCGTTCTCTGCCTTTAAATTTTGCACTTCGGTCGTCAGCTCTTGCATGCCACGCATAAGGTCCTGGATGGCCGCTTCCATGTCTGTGTCTAATTCAATCAGGTGGTGTCTCAATCTGTCACAGGTTTCCTTTTTTCTCACCTGTTTTTGCTGCCTTGCGGGATCCTTCGCCGGGGTTTTCTTCTGTGCTGTTCGGGTCTTGTATAAGCCCGCTCGGCCGTCGTCGGATTCCAGGATTCGTTCAGCTTCTTCGTCCAGGACCATGGAACTCCAGGAAGACCAGGAAGGAAGGCCGCACACGAGAGCGGTCTGTGCCGAACGCAAATGGAATACAGGTACAAAGGGGAGGAAGGAGAAGGAGAAGGAATGGGTCCGGGAATTCGAGTAGCAACTCAGTTCCAGGAGCACGAACTGCGACGCACATCTAGCCTCAGCTAACGATAGCTTTGAGACGCGCTGAGCCGCATGGGCGTGGTTCCTTTATGGAACGTGCTGCATGGATGTAAAGGTCGATAGACCGTGTTCTGTGAATTCGGCCATGTTGGGTGTACTACAGCGAGTAACCCCCGACGTGCCAGGGACCAGGAGGACCAAAAGGGGCGTGATCGATGGATCATGACAAAATAACATTCTGATATAGTAAACATTTCTCATCATTGACATCACACTATGTGGCAAACTAAGAAAACCTACTTGGGGATGTCATAGGCTTAACGGGAACATGTAGGTATACATTTCATTATTATGGGGGTTGTTATTGGGGCTCTACTATTAGGTGGACAACTAAGCCCTCCTCTAGTGCAAGTCATCTTCATTGTCACAAAATATACGACAATCTGTTGGCTACACAAACGTTAGGTCTCTTTGGTACGTGGCCCTCTATAATTGCTTGGCATTCTTGTACCCTTCTGGAATATTCCACTTGCTAGCAGCATGCAAGCTGGTTACCCCAGGTGCTGGTAGGGTCAGCTTGGTCATGCCTCCCCACCCAATTAGCCTAACATCTATCATCACTCGTGCTGTCTGCCATTCAATTAGGCTTTGAAATTGGCCTCGTAGAAGCTCTCTGTGCCTGAGAATAAAAGGGAGTGTGGTATGGTCTTATCTTCTGGTTTTGGGGTAGCTTGACCCAAAGTCTATTTCAATCTAACCATGTGACTGGAGGCCATGTTTTTGAGCTCCTCGTTGCATATAATACTATTAAATGATGAACTCTTGATGCCTTCAGTGTTTTTTCATTCCACCTTAAACAGAAGTTTGTTTCTTTCTCACGTTCATGTATCTTCTTGACAGACAACAAGGCTCACGATGGCCTCGACACTTGGTGTTGGGCCAGCCAGCCTTTCTTGAATTCTCCTTCGCCATCAACTATTTTCCAACTGCGCCACCCTCAAGCTCTTTCCATTCAAGGGGTTCAAGTTTGCTAAGGTGCATTGTAGAACATCCAGATTCTATATATTCCTATGAAAATACATTGACGCATTGCCACAATCTATTCACTACATAGCCAGCCTCAGGATTACTTTGTCTACTTGCGTTACGGCATCTGTATAAGTGTGAAATGACTTTGCATTTTCTTCAGTGTTTCTTCGCACGAACATCTTCATTTTCAATCCCGAAATGTTGCTTAACTTCGACACCTCCTCTTCAGATCTTATAGAATGCTTAGAGTCCTCTTTCATTTTGTCTTTTTCTAGGTGCGTCATTTCTGCCTTTCATGACATCACCAATCTTTTTTCCTCATCCATTTTTATACTTCATCTGGGACTCTCTCCAGAAGACCATCATTTCTTCGTGAATGCATATAAGGTTTTCTCAGTGGATACCTTGTCTCAAGAATTCTCTGTGATATAGGCATCCTCACTGGTACTGCACATGTCGCAATTTCCGGTTCCCAACATATAGGCAACATAGGGGCAGAGCTTTAAGTAGGGGTATTTGGCGCCTCCTCTACACCACCCTCTCCTTCTCTACTCACATCTCTGATATCGCTAAGAAGTCACATTATCAGCAGCACCTCCTCAGAGACATTATTTTCTTTTTTTCACTTTCCCCCAGAAACTCACTGTCTCCAGAGCCCTGGTTCTCTCTAAACGGGACTACTGCAACAGCCTTTTTCTAAATCTGCCTGCCTCTACTCTTCTCCCTCTACGACTAATCCAGAAGAGTACTGCGACACTTGACCTTGGCCTCAAACCCGCGGATCGTATCTCTCAGCCCTAAAATAAATCTCTCCACTGGCTCCCTGTAGCTGCAAGGATAAAGTTCAAGACCTTCTGCATCATCCGCAAGGCTTTCTGGGGCCGGGGACCACACTACATCGGACTTTCTCTTCCTAATAATCTTCCTTCTCGAGCCCTCTGCTCATCCCCCATCAACTCTCTGAGGGTCAGACGCTTCTCTAGGCAGAGAGTGGGAGGTAGATCTCTGTCTTCGGCTGGGGCCTCCTTTTGCAACAGCCTCTATGCCTCTCCAAACTTGAGCAGAACCACCTAAGGTCTGAAATCAACTCAAGACCTTCCTTTTCACTTCTGCTTTCTCTCTCCCTCTCCCTTGCTGATGCCACTGTCTGCTGTGAAAACTGGTTACCTGGACTGAACTTACGGGACCAGGCTCCTGCATGACCAGTTGCCTTTTCACTGCCTCCGCATCCCAACCAATTAGGTATTGTATCCCTGACTCCTTGCACTTATGAGCCACTTAATGGCAGCGCTTACATGTTCCTCTGCACTCCCACCTCCACCCCTCCCCCTGGCACTTCTCCCCCTCCTGCCCACCTGCACTTGTGCGACCTAAATGACACAAGGCCTAGTAAGATTGTTGTTTTATCCTCCTTCTTTCTTCCCTTCCTTGTCTTGTCATTCCCAGAAACGCTTGTGTACATGCACGTTATAAATTACTTATCATATCATATCCCCTTTCTGCCCTCCATATCTCCTGAATTAACTGGATGTGTTCACCAGGATCATCATCCAACTTCATCATCTTAACTAAAATTGAATTGATATCAGGCATATCAGGAAATGTAATCCCGAAGGCCCCCCCCATACCTGTGCTTTAAGATTATAAACAATTGCTCCATCATGGGCATTTATATCCAACTGAACTCCCGGATACCCTAATCTCTTCCAAAGTTCATCTGACTGCTCCCCCATTAGGGCTATGAATAAGCACTCCATATCCCCTATGGCCAACATGACACCGGTAGTGTGTTTCTCTAATGCATAAATTCACTTGCTCACCCCTGCAATGAGTGAAGGGTAGTTTATTAATCAAATCACCTTGTGTGACCACGGGACATATTACGCCAAGACCCTTCTGGAGCAATGGAAACTGAGTTACCCCCATTTCTTTTTGGGCTTCCCCATCTCTCCCCTACTACTTTACTGCATCCATGCGAGTACCCTGGCACATCCTATGGCACCAGGGTGTGCTTTCTAATGCTGCTACTGGAGCAGGAGATAGGGTGAGTATGCCCTGCTCTCCCTGCTCGACATCCAATTCCTCTCCTTCTTCGTCATCTACTCCATCTGCTATATCCCCTGACCCTTGTACAGGCAAAGAAACATAATCAGCACTGCCATAAGGTGCTGTCTCCCATCCTCCCTGCTGAGCCCCTGTACCTGTGGCAGCATCCCTGTTCTCCATATCCACCTCAACCTTTCTGATAACTGAGTTGTTCAATCTAACGAGAACCTGCGCATGTCTACACCTTCCTTCTTCTACATCCCATACCTGTTTTCTGACTTCCTCCTGCTCTACATCTCTTTGTCACTATAGCAGCACTACCTCTTCCTCTGCTAGCCTTAGTGCTTCCTTCATTTTTCCCATTCTTGCACATCTACCACTCTTCGCAGTCTATCCTCTATCCTAGCAGGAGAGACCTAACCTCCTCTTTCTCTTTCATTTACAATCCTTCCTCCAAACTTCTGACTACCAACTTCACTCTTTCTCGCTCCCCAGCCCTTAATCTATCTGCTAACCTAGCAGTCAGGGGAGTTATCCCCTTCCTATTTTCAGACCATTGACTGACTTATCCTTACACTTTCCTCAAAATCCCAGTTCTTAGAAATCGTAATTGAAGGAAGCATTACCTGTCTCTATCTGGCAACCCATGGAGTAGACGCTGCTAATATTTGGTGCTATGAACTCGGGGTCTGTGTATCCCTCTGCAGGTGATAAAGGATATCACCCATATTGGGGTGGTGCAGAGGAAATCTGGCACTCTCCTTTTTTGGCCCTCCCCCCACAATTTTAATATTATGGCCCTTCCCATCTTCTTCATACATCCTCCATAATTCCAAGACGTTTAACCGCTTCTCCAAATTCGAGTTCTTGTGCTTTGTAGTTAAAAGGTATGCAGGCTCGCCAATATCCCTGTATCGTAGGTTCTCTCAACAGCCCAAGAATTTATCATTTCCCCCTGACTCTCCCACAACCATTCTCTATGATACTTTCAAATGTTTGCCTTATAGCCAGGCAACACATTGCACAAATGATTCAACAAAGTCCCCATATTCCAACTCAAGTTATCAAAAAATAGTTTCACAAAAAGTCTGATACCGAGCCAAAAAAGAAAATGTTTTTACCCCAAAACTCCCTTTAAACCCTGATCCAATACCTTAGTTGTACTTCACATTCATTCACATACTTGTCTATACCTCATTCAGCTACTTACTTCAATTCTACTTCTCACTTTTACACAAAGACAGCATCTTATCAAAAACACTTGCCGGCCAATATTTCCAAGATATACCCACCACTCGAGCATAGGAGGGCGCAACGCTTTCCACCACAGCACTGATGCTTGCAGTTCTCTCTCTTTTACTAGTATGATTTCTCTGCTACAAGATAGTCTTTTCCTGACTAAAGGAAGTTCCCCTTCAGTTCTTCAACTAAGCAAGAATATAGAGGCGAGGGTCTCGCCGGCACAGCTAATGCAACAGAATGTCAAGAGCCTACTTCAGAAAGGTATCTACTGTTGGACTTAGCATAAGCTACCACCCCACCCTTATGCGAGGGCTCAAGCAACCAGACAAGCAAACTAAAGG
Source organism: Ambystoma mexicanum (assembly GCF_040938575.1). Lineage (NCBI taxonomy): Eukaryota > Metazoa > Chordata > Amphibia > Caudata > Ambystomatidae > Ambystoma > Ambystoma mexicanum. The sequence continues at coordinate 836,053,756 of NC_090939.1, forward strand.
ATATCAGGACAAGCCACACATTGGCCATGTGGGGTAAGATACCACATCAAACTTCTAAAATAATAAACTAGGTAATGAAATATACACAAGGGTCTTAAAACACAGAACAGTTCAATTATTCTGTAAGAACATCAACTTTTCCAATCTCCACAGCTTCAACTAATTTCACACCTTCACTGCAAGCCTACCATTACCAAAACCCCTTAAATCAAAGAAACTTTTTTCCCATTTCCACCTTGCTTTAGACCCCAAAAGTGCACTCACGTGAACCCGAGGCGCTTCAATGTGGTGCCCCGTCAAGTCGTTCTGCACAGCTAGGCCACAGCACCACGTCTCTGGGGAAAAGACAGACATTTTACCAATATGGCATACAGAGACCTCTTTTTCCCTGTGCACGGAAGACTGGTCCCTGTCATGAGGTGCTGCAGCTGAGAGCTGTGGACAGAAGACCCCCAACATCTCAGAAAGCTTGGGCTTCAACCCTGACTCGCCAAATGTGCGAATGGGTCTTTAATCTCCTTAACCCAAAGTGGCCCACCGCTTAAGAACTGAGTACATGTTTGTACATAAAGCAAGTTTATTGTACAATTTTCTGGGGAGCAGTTAGATGGTGTTTCAGGACCAAACTAACCCAAGTCTCAACAAGCCACATCAGTTCACATCTATTATATGGTATTGCAACAGTTAAAACACTCCCAAATACTTAATTGCAATCTGCCCCCAAAACATGATTGGACAAAACCCTCTACAAAGAAATCCCATCTTTTCCCAATTCCTACATTTGTATTGGCCAGTTTTATCTTAACAGTCATCTTCAGATCATATTCATAACACAACTCTTCTTAGGATGTGTCCGTAGTAGGTCATGACATCAGCACATGGTGAAACATTGGTATGGAAGTTTGTGTGATACATATGCGATTTGTATAGGAGAAAGTAGCCGAGATATAGGTAGGCTGAGGATACCATTCATTGGCATCTCTTGAAGTGATTGAATGACACATGTAACAATGGGTAACATTTGGGTGGAGGAGCTATTGAAATATAATTCATTAATAGCAGTATCTGGCCTAAGCTGTTTAAACCCTAACTCTTGATTTGCATCTGGCTCGCATGAATATTCCCAGTGATATGAGGAGGGCTGGTTGAATGATTTCTCTTTGACTTAATTATGCTATCTCATTCCCCAGGTCACCATTGCATTGAAACTTTCCAATCTACAAAACTTCCACTTCATCACCCAATTGAAACTCCTGAGTAGCCTTAGACACTGGCTTACCTGCGTTTTACTACTGACCAAAATAAGTAAAGAAACTCCTTCTGTGATGCTTCCAGGCATCAGGAGATTACACTTACTATCTGCGATACTTATCAGACAATAAAAACTCATGGCTGTTTTCTACAGCTGTGTAAATTATAAGGGTACCTATAAACCCAAGGTCCTTTGGGTAAATAATATAATGATATACACAAAAGGTGAACCTTGGTAATGTGGTTAGACAGACAAAGTTCACACTCAAATCCAATACAATACCATCAATTTATTCCACAAAGTATCAAGATTGTTAAAAAAGCATTTTACATTCAAATATCATATTTTTAACATCTAATTATTCCCACCTTTCATACCCATATGTTCTCATACACATCCAATGGCAATATTCATCACGCAAACATAAATGGGTGCCCCACCCTGTATTCCTATACAACTTTTGTTATTTGTGTTACACACATATCTCCTGTAGGCGTGTATATATATACAATAGAATGAATTATTGACAGGGTCTACACATGTTTCGGTCAGCTAAACAAGGGCTTGTAATTGCAGCCAGACGTAATTCCGACCTTCTTCAGGACAACACAATGAGGTGTAAGTCTTCCCTCACAATCGCAACATACTCTGGTGGCAGATGCCTTCCAAGAATTCTCTCTCCATTACTTGTTAGAGGGGGTGGCGCAAATTCTGGAATAGATCCTCAGTGCTCCAGGATGAAACCTATTGCAAAGCTTATAGTGTTCTATACTGCAACTGAAACCAAATGTAGGGGACCCGCTTCTCACTGAACACTAGGTCCCAAGTGTCAATAAGTCATTATGTCTGGCTGCAATTACAAGCCCTTGTTTAGCCGACCGAAACATGTGTAGACCATGTCAATAAGTCATTCTATTGTACATATATGCACGCCTACAGGAGATATATAATTAACTACACTTTGATACCTATGAAATTGCAACAAGTTGCCCAGCTCGCCGCCACCTCTAATTAGCAATCGAGTGCACGCAACATGAACCCCTTGTAACCACAGGGACCTTTTCTGACCACCTGAACAAGGAAGAAGCCAGTTTAATGCCTGTGGCATGTGTGGGTACATGTTGGAAGTAACTGAGTCATGTGTAGGGGTGGGTGAAATTTCTCAACTTTGTTCAGCTGGAAAATTGGCAGATTCCAGGCAAAATTCATCCGATCCGCCAATTTCGCCTGTGGAGTGTAATTGGTGGTTTGTGGCCTTTTCAGGGCCAAAATCTCATCTTTATTGAAAAACGAAATTTCTGGTGTTTGTCTCCCATCTAAAATGTAATTTTCCCCCAAAATGTCACGTTCTTTGTTTCAGAACTAAAACAACCTACAATTTCAGGGACAAGCTCAATTTACACAGAAAAATTAAACCGCCAAAAGATGTGGCTGAACCCGCCCACCCGGCAGAATGGAATTGTTGGGGAATTTTAACAACTCAGTTTCCACGGTGGGAATTGCACCCCCTACTACCGATGAGTGGAAGTTTGGTTCTATGCAATGTGTGGCACTGGCACTTGGTTATATGCAATATTCACTGGGGGAAAAACCCAAGTTCTATTAGATCACAGTGCTGTGTTATCGTAAGAGTATCTGCTGCTGGTCTGGATGGGGGTATTCAATGATAGGGCTAAAGATATAGTGGACCGCGCAGTGAGTTCTAAGATACTTCACTGAGGTTCATATGGTGTTGATAGAGGCATAACGCTGTAGTGTACGTAGGTGGGACCATGTATGTAATGTAAGGGTGCTATTAAGCTGATGATGATATCTTTAATTGGAGATGGTTGAGTGTTTGAGGATGCATCGGGAGTGTTTTTATTGTTACGTTTAGGCTAGGCTGCACTGATAGGGTGTCAATTTGCATTCAGGCTGAAATTGGAAAGGAGATCATATTGTGTTACCTGTTGAAATTATGTGTTACTGTTTTGAATTCCATTTTATGTCGATTGTAGGCTTATCTGAGTGTCCTCATTCTGATTGGGTGTGCAATTGTGGGAGACTGACAGCTGATACCCATCTCTGAGTTGTCTTAAATATAAGCATTGCGTGCTGGCATATTTCACATGTTGGTGAGGATGACCAGAAAAGGCCCCACCTCTATCTCGTCCTGGATAGTGAGTTTGGTGCACTGGTTTGTCTTTGGGTTCAAGTTCCTGGTTTACTTTGATTTGCATGGCCATGCTGGTTCCTCAGAGAATTTTCTAAGGGTGTTAGAATCCAGGCCGTAGGTGGCCTGGAGGTTCAACATTTCTGAACGGCAGTTAGAATGTGAAAGGCAATAAAGAAGGTTATCTTTATCTGAGGTTCCGCGTATCTTTGGTATGTGAATGATTGGGAAGAGGCCCGCAACAACTGGCAGCGAAGCCAAAATGAGCCCTCGCTCTGCGGCAGCAACAGTGAGTTTATGAGCTCTGCAGAAGAGGAATGAGCGCGGGCCCATGAGCCCAGCAGAAGTGGAGTCAACAGGAGGGCCTGTGCGCCCACCAGTCAACGTGGGCCCGTGAGCCGGCAGAGGTCGAGTAACTGTGGGCCTGTGAGCCCAACAGAGGGAGGATCAGCGGGCCCGTGAGCCCAGCAGAAGTGGAACCATCGTGGGCCTGCGCACCCAGCAGACAATGTGGGCCCGTGAGCCCAGCAGAGGTGAAGTAACCGAGGGCCCGTGAGCCCAGCAGAGGGGGAGTCGGCAGGCCTGTGAGCCCAGCAGAGGAGGAGCTAACGTGGGACCCGTGTGCCTAATGTGGGCCCGTGAGCCCTACAATGAAGACGCCAGGAGGGGGCCCATGCGCCCGACGGAATACGAGGGCCGGTGCACCCGACGGAATACACGGGCCCATGCGCCTGCCAGAAGGAATGATCCGCTATATCAGTGCGGATGGTGCAGCAGCTCGCGGATCGCAGCACAGAAGAAATTGCCATTGACTGCGAGGTTCCAGCTGGAGGAGGACCAACTACACGGATCAACGCGTAGCCTTACGCCACAAGTCTAGGAGCACCGGTGAGAAACTAAAACAAAGGCAAGTAAGGGCCACTGACACAGAACCCCGTGTCTTCCATCACGTGACAGTTAAACAGCCCAAGCATACAGGCAACATACGGTACCCTGTGTCTCCCATATTGTGACATTACATTAATCCAAAGGAGACAGCCAACATTTCACCAGAAGCCCTGAAAAAAAGGGGAACCACCTAAAATGTTCACATCGTATTCATGGGCAGAAACTAAGAGCTCCCTGCCCTAACTCAAGGTGACAGGAAAACCACCTTCTGAAAGAGTATACACACCTGTACACTGCTCAATTTGCACCACGGTGCCCGAGCCCCACGCTAAACATTCAGCGGCGCCACCATGTCTGCCCCGGTCGCAGCCGACGCTAATGCCCCTCCACAATCTCCAGGAGGCCTCTCCTCACATGCCAGCCTAATGAGAAGGCCCATGCCATTCACACTTAACCCACGCCATGACCAGGGTCAGCGGTGCGAAGAATGGGTCAAAGAATTTGGGGATTTTGTGGGTGCCATTGGCACACAAGAACCCCCGAACATAATAAGCATCTTTACCAATGTCGCAGGGAAAGAAATCAAAAACATAATACGCAAAATCCCTCCGCAAGACCGTGCCACCTACCCGAAACTTCTAGAAGCCATCAACGAGAAGCTTGTCATAACGCCCAATCGTGACTATGAGCGATAGACTTTCAATCAATGTGCTCAAATCCCCCATGAGTCAATAGGGGAATTTGTCATCCGCCTACAGAGAAAAATCACCAAGTGTGATTTCCCCAACTTTAACAACGACGAAGCAATCAGACTACACATAATAGAAGGGTGCATATCCTCAATGTACAGAAAACATCTGCTAAAGAAAACCCTCTCCCTCAGAGAAGTACTGGATTTAGCCAGGGTATACGAAAGAATTGATGTCCAGGCTGCGCCACTGAAAATCCAAAAAAGGGTGACATCATCGCTGCCATAAACCCTTACCCTCGATACCCAAACTTGCAAAACAAATCAACATCCAGGTACCCCTCACAACGGACACAGAGTGACAGCCAATGCTACCACTGTGGGTTTGAGTACCCACACAGAGGACCATGACCTGCCATCGGCCAACGACTTATACGATGTTGACAGGAAAACCATTTTCAAGCGATGTGCAAGGAACAGCTTCCCGAAGGGAACCCTAACTGGCAACAGACTATAGGTTGTGTGTCAGAGACACACAGAGGGCAACATGACCAGCGTCTCGCCGAAAGAGGAGTGCCTACCCCACGAACATTTACCAACGCCCAAACACAGTGAGAGCACTAGCAGTACTACAAATTGAACCAGACAGGAAATATCATGAGCTCTACGACACCCGCCAACATGACCCGATGCAAATATCAATGCATGAGAGACTATATATGAGGGACAACCCGCCACCCCACGAGCAGGATGGTCACATCCTGCCTTTCCCTCTGGACATGGATCCTTATGCTAACTCCCCTCCAAGATATCAGCAAGAAGAGGTTCATCAACCCCAATACCCACAGGACGGATACAACAGGGAATATGTCCGACTCCTCAGTGTCGACATTGAGGACACACCAGCCCCCAGAGTCACGATACAGATGGGAAATGCCAGGAACCAATTTGTCATTGACACTGGAGCGATGGTAAACGTCATGAATGAGGAACTGTATCTTGACCAGGCACAAGTGTGAAAGGAGATCCAACTCCTCCTCCTTAATGACATCATAGAAAAAGCAGAAGGACCAACACCATGGGTATCCCCCATAGTAATCATGCCCAAGGACAATGGACACTTACGCATTTGTGTCGATATGCGCATCCCAAACACCGCCATCCAAAGAGAGAGACACCAGGCCCAATTCTAGAAGACATACTTATCAGGCTAAACCAGGCAACACACTTTTCGAAACTAGACCTCAATCAGGGCTACCACCGGCTCGTTCTAGACCCGGCATCAAGAGCCATCACCACCTCCGTGACACACGACAGGCTGTTTAGATACAAACGGCTCGATTTTGGTATATCTTCCCCCGCAGACATTTTTCAAGAGACAATCAGACACCTGATATCCGAAATGAACACGCTAAACTACAGCAATGACATTCTGATCTTCCGAAGAGACCAAGAACAGCACGATAGCCTCACAGCTGTCTGCAAGACCCTCCAAGAAGCGGGACTAACCTTAAACGGACCCAAATGTGACATCAACAAGAACAGCCTGAGATTCTTTGGTCACATATTTTCAGACAGAGGCATAAAGGCCAACCCGGACAAAATAAAAGCAATAACTGACCTCCAGGCCCCGACGACAACGGCAGAACTGCGCTCCTTCCTAGGGATGGTGGGATACTGTGCGCGTTACCTCCCAAATTACGCCACGATCACCGACCCACTTCGAGTTCTCCTCAAAAAGGACCAACCATTTTTTCTGGGACCTCCACTGCCAGGCGGCATTCGTAACCATAAAGGACAACTTCACCAACCACCGCCAACTAGCATACTTCCATCCAGAGTGGCACACCATCATCACGGTGGATGCTAGCCCAGTTGGTCTTGGAGCCAGACTACCCCAGACCGACACCAAGGACAACACACGATACGCAGTTGTGGCATACGCCAGCCAAGCTCTATCCCACACTGAGAGGGCCTACTCTCAAGCTGAGCGGGAAAGCCTTGCAGCAGTATGGGCCTGCAAAAAGTTTCACCATTTTGTAATTGGCCGGAATTCACCCTTGTAACAGACCATCAAGCACTCCTCTCAATATTTGCCTCCCCACATTGAGCTCTGGGGGATAAGACTACAAGAATATAACTATATGATTGTCCACAAACCTGGAGGAGAGGCCAATCCAGCAGACTATCTGTCCAGGCACCCACTAATGAAAGTGACGACGCCCGAGCCCATGAGGTCGAAGAATACATCTCTTATCTATCCTCCAATGCCATGCCACCAACAATATCAATGGCAATATTCACAGAAAGAAGTAAGTCGACCCGACAATTAAAGCTGCCATTCTCCTCACCTGCTCCACCAAATGGAGAGGGTGCCAGGAAAGAAGAAACGGAGGGGAGGGGGTTTACGAAAAAGACCTTGACCAACTAGCCAAAATACACAGAGAACTAGTAGCCATAGATCAAGGCATACTGCTACGTGGAAACAGGCTAGTGGCTCCAAACGATCTATGGAAGATGTTAGTAACACTAGCCCACGAGGGCCACAGGGGGATCGACAATACAAAGAAGATCCTAAGAAATCACGTCTGGTTTCCCTACATGGACACCACAGTGGAAGACATGCTGGCACATTGCAGACCCTGCCAACTAGCAGCAAAGGGGTCAACCCCGAACACCCTACAACCAACAACACTTCCAGCAAGGCCCTGGCAAAAAGTTGCAATGGCCTTCTATGGACCCCTGCTTGTAATCATCGACGAATACTCAAGGTTCCCGTTCATCAAGCAAACACCATCGACATCATTCGCTGAAACAGCGCCCATCATAGAGGAGCTATTCAGTGAATGGGGCATCCCCAACATCGTCAAGACAGACAACAGATCCCCGTTCCAAGGACGCGAATTTGCCAAACTTGCAGACCACCTTGGTTTCCATCATCAGAAGGTTACACCACTCTGGCCCCAAGCCAACGGAATGGTGGAACGGTTCATGGCCACCATCAAACTAACCAGACAGAAAGCTGTAGCTGAGCAAGTACCTCAAGTGCAAGCCATCTGCAGTATGTTCAGAAACTACAGGAACACTCAGCATGACGCGAAGGGGAAACCACCAGCTGAACTCATGGTGAGATACCGACCCCGAAACACGCATCCCCCAGTGGGAGGACTACACACCGGAAGAAGATGCAGTCATAAGGGAACGGGACGCCGAGAAGAAGAAGAAAGCCAAAGAATGGGCTGATAAAAAGAGGAAAGCAAAGGACCCCCAGCTAGAAACAGGACAAGCCGTCCTAGTCCTACAAACCCAGAGAAAGAAAACGGACACCCACTACAACCCAGAACCTTGGATCAAAACAGACATCAAAGGACCCATGATAACGGCGACTGGAGAACTAGGGGACATCACCAGAAACGCATCATTCTTTAAAAGACTGTATCTTGATGATCTGGAAACACCAGAGATAGCCGCCGAGGACCCAGGAGATGGGGACGATGTAGACCCTAAAGTTGAAGCGATTGGCGAAAGCAAAGAATCTCCAGGCAGACCCCCCAGGATAATGAGGAGACCGGTGAGACTCATTGAACAGATTTGATCCGGACTTTCATGTTAAGCACGAGGGAGGTGTTGTACGTGAGTAAAAGGGGCACAGCCCCTTTAAGGAAAAGGACACACACCAAGGCGGGAGGAGGGTAGAAGGGGAGGGATGGGAAAAGGGGAATGGCAGTTAGAATGTGAAAGGCAATAAAGAAGGTTATCTTTATCTGAGGCTCCGCGTATCTTTGGTATGTGAATGATTGGGAAGAGGCCTGCAACACACGTACATCCTTTACTGAGGTTATGACCCAGGCATCACCTTGTTTTGTTATTGTATTTCCTTTAGTTGTGAATGTAGACAATCGCAGCAGGCTCATTCTCAATAGATTGTATATTGCATATCATCTAGTTGAAGCTTCTCGACCTTGATTCTTGTAGAACTCAATCAATGGATGTCAGAAAGTGCCGGAACTGACAAATCACAAACTGGATTTAGGAAAAGATTAAGCACTAATCTAAATGGTCTCCTGACTTCTCTACTGCAAAATGATTCTATCAATAAATGCCAACCTTTATACCTATCTTTCAGAGAATTAACTTGGGCACTTCATCGAGTTAACAGAGAATATTTATGTGAAAAATTGTCCAAATGGAACTGCCCACGCCATTTATTAAATATCTTGTCAGATCTGCACACCGACACAAAAGTCCAAGTATGCTTAAACGAAGAGGGTGCTCGATCTGTTCCTACTTAAACCAACAGAGGCTTACTCCATGGTTACGCCATGGGTGCATTTAACGCTTGTGCTATTCAACTTATATACTTCAGATCGTCCCTCTAATTTGGGAAACTCTAAAGGATTTCCTGCCAAATCTATCAGATATTTACATCCAATGTTCCGCGTACGTGGATGATCTAGTTTTACTGGATGAAACAACCAATGTTTTACAGTGTCGTCTTCTTGCACTTGAAACACTTGTGTATGGGCACGCCATAAATAAAATATCATATCATATCATAACATAGATGATAAGAATGACCTTCATATCAATACCAACAGGTCCAAGGCGATGATTATCCAAGCACACAGGAAAAAGTGTTCTTTCCAAAGGCCTTGAAATGACTTTAAACTTAAGGAAGATGACCAACGGAAGTATCAAGGTTTTACGATAAGTTTACGATAAATGGCAACATTAATTCCAAGGAAAGATTGTAAAATAATTTCCTGCTAACCATCTCCTTTGCGGCCAAAATGAAAAAGATCAATGGGAAGAATGGCCGCCTCTCACTAATACCCACCATAAGGTTTGATAAAATGCAAGTTATTCTGAAAATGACCTATGGCGCAGAAGTGCTCCTTGAAAAATTGAAAATTTATGGCTAACAGTGGATGCACACTTTTGGATAAAAGTTTGAAATTTACCAAACAGCGTTCCAATTGTGTCTAACAGATATGAATTTGCTTTCCCTTCCATACAAGCTACCATACACTGGAAGAAGTTGTTACTGTTTAAGAATATTCTGGATCCTCCACCTAATTCAATCTATACTGCTCTCCTTAACCCTATGCACCTAAAGGAAAGTTCTGTTATGCATGTGTGGATACAGGGATGCAAAAGCATATCGGCGATTTTAACTCTATGTCCAACACATCAGGTTGAAAACCCAAAATAAACTGCAGATATGGAAATGAATACAAGCTAGATACTTGGCCAGGAAACAAAGGCTTTTCTTCTACATTACTATTAATGAAACAATTATACAGTTATTCCTAAATATTTAATCAGATTTCCAAACAAGAAATGGATGTTGTCCTTTCTACGGCTAAGGATAAATGCGTACTGGACGATTGAAATTTTAGGGTCACAGCAAAAGATCCCTACAGAACACAGGATATAGCAATGTTGTTATTTAACTATAGAAACATTAGAACAACTGTTAATTGAATGCACTGCTCTGCACAGAAGTAGAATCGGATATTTTAGGCACTTAGTTCATAATGAAGTAAGTCTTGAGTCAATTAATTTTGGGTAAGAATTCTGAATGGGCATGGATCGTCATTGCTTCAATTAACTATCTTCACAAAATCGTGGGAATTGAGTTTTAAAGTTTGTTTTTAGAATCAAGGATGAATTCCTGTCTCGGGAGGATAGCTCAGTGGCAACGTGCTCGCCTTGGAAGCAAGACAACATGGTGCGACACAGGTTTGATCCCCTGTTCCGCGCTTAGAAACCTCTGGGTATTAAGTGTGTTATAAATAACCTATTATATCATAATACATGTACTAACCAAAAGAAAAGTTGAAAATCTCACTGCATTTAAATATTCAATTTTGTGTAAACTATATGATATGGGTAATTTGTGAAAAATTTATAATAAAGCAAACCCATTCAATTAAAAAAAAAACATATATTGTATGTACCTGTTTAGAGTTGCCAGAAGATAGTACCCATTGACCTTCTCCACTTTGTATTAATTTATAGAACTTGGTTTAAGAGGATAGGCGTGGTATTCTGGGAATATGTGGAGTGGACAATTTGGAAACTGAGAACAATCCCTGAAGGCGGCTGGCCTACATGGCTACCCCTTTCTTGATGTGTAGCCACCCGCACCTAGTGTATTTCTGGGTGAAAGGAGAGCGATCTGCGACTTGTGCCCAATGATGCCAGGCAGCACCAGCTCAGATGCCAACACCTAACCAGAAGTGATGTTTCTCACCTCTCGCATAGCTTCTACCGCCTCCTACTCATCTCCTCACGGCGCCTCATTGGTCTCAGGCGGGTCTCATTTGGGATAGTCCCACTGCCATTTATGCCTAAATTTCATTCACTAAATTGAAATATGTTTTTAAACAGTGATTTACTTTTTCTATAAAAAAGAAATGAGTCTAGTTATAGCGCATTAAAACACTTTGTTGAAAAAATAAACTGACAGCTCTGATTTTGTGTCTTGTATATTGTATGCAGTACATGGAATACATTGCAGCCTACTGTAGGTATCTTTAGTGACAGGGGAGCTCTGTGGACAAATACACGAACGAGGCTGAAGGCAGAGTTCCTTTATAAGGTCACAGAACTCTGAGGTGATTATTATTATTATTATTATTATTATTATTATTATTATTATTATTATTGTGGGGTTATTTTTTTCTTTATAAAATGTGGTCACGCCCTCATGCCCTTTCCTCCTTCAAGATATCTTCAAGCTGTTGATAAGTAGAGTAAACGAAGAACCATTTTGGTTGGAAAAACACTAAAATACACATCGTGTAATGTGGTGCAGAGACATTCTTTTGATACAATTATTTAAAAGCTGGTTTTATGCTTCAAAATACCTGCTAACAGCCAGATACATTCTTTCTCTCCAGTGTTAAACTCCAGCAAGGAACTAAATACACATATTACCATGAATGTCTCCTTATCCACTAATTACAATGGATGGTCAGAGAAAAGATATTACTTCTAAGAAAAGAACCTGAAAAAAAGTATAATGTTTTTAATAAATTGTTTATTGGCAGCTGGAATACTGCTTAGGCATCTTACCTTTACATCTGTCTTTAGGCACTGCAATGTTACAACACACCTTTAATAAGTTACTGCAGTTGACTCATCCTGGACAAAACTTTTTGGATGAAACCTGAATTGCTGAAATGTTTAGGGGGTGAGTGCAGGTTCCATTTTGGACTCACTTTGCAGGAAGTTCAGCCTAGTTGCACACATGTGGGCTATAAAGGGGGGCATGCGATTGGAGATAGTTTTGAGTTCTAGGCAGCTTGCAGAGAGGCATGAGGCTGTTGGCGGGGCCAGGCGTTGAGAATTGAGGGAAGGGATTGTACACTGGGGTTAGTGTGGCTGAGTAAGGAGAAAGGCAGCGAGAGGTATTGACGACTCGCGCAGATAGATTTAACTTAAGGTAGGCTTAGTTTGGGTACGTTTTGACTTTTCAAGTCTACCTTGTGTGACACATTTCGTGATTTGAAGTAGGTGAATAAATGAAGTGCCATCTGGTGAGCCTGGGGAAAGGGAATTCCCGAGAGAGACAATGGCCCTGATTCATGGAATTATTTGCGTGTAAAACGGGGATTGACAGCAAATCCCCATTCGTCAAACATGGATTTGCAGGCAGAACGACACGCAAATCCCTGTTTTACACGCAAATATTTCCATGCATCAGGGCCAATGCCTCTGCAGGTCAAAAGAGACACACGTGTGTGACTTCTGCTTCTGTGTTACACGGACAGGAGTCTGAAGAAAATACCAGAGATTGTGGGAGGCAGAAAACACTGGATATTTAGGGCCTGATTCATAGAAGCAGTTTATAATGGCACAATCCCACAGGAAAATGCTCTCTGAATCAGGCCTTAATGTCTTTGAGTGACTGTAAATCTTCCAGTGCAAAGTCAGTGCAAAGTCATTTTTTGTAGTATACAATGAACTTTGCACTGACTTTACACTACATAAATGCACTTTGCACAGTTCCATGAATCAGGGTTTGTGTGGGCAGTGCAAAGTCACTTTGAAGCAGTGCAAAGTCACTTTGAACCGTGCAAAAAAATCCATGAATCGGGCCCAATGTAGCAAAAAGGTTTTGTCACAATCCGTATTATCTATACACATTAAAATGACATTTTGTTTGCACTACGTTTGCTGCATAACATACACTGAATTGGGTTTACTACATGTCACTCATCACATAAAATAAATAAAACTATCAGTTTTATGTTTGCCCTTGTGAAATTATTTTTAGATAGTACGAACTGGGGCTCAAACCGTTTGCTCCATTCCATATTATCTAAAGCATTAATATTGTGATAATCTGGCCTCGGATACTTGTGAAAAACTGGGACTCGAAGGAGGTGTCCTATTTACATGGAGTGGTCTGGTTACCCCCATTTAAAGACCGAAGCTAGATAAGTGAAACCAAGTTAGACTTCCTTCTTCTGTCTGGGTGGCCAGCGAACACTAAATGGAAATATGGCTACTACTTTAATGAAAATATTGCACGTGCATTGAACATTTCACCTCGCAACACACATAGCTTGCCTCCTAGGGCCACTCCATGTTGAGAGAAGCCCCCACTAGTGCCTTTACCACCATATGAAGGTTATGATATGGTATGTTATTTAAAACACGCTTAATACCCAGTGATTTCGAAGTGCGGCAGACCTGGGGATTGAATCTGTGTCGTTTTGCTTCCAAGGCGAGCATGTTGCCCCTGAGCTATCCTCCCGAGACATCAAAAATATCTTCCATTCACTCACGTATTCCTCTCGTTATTTGCCGTGCTAGGCATTGGGCCGGCAGCCTTAGGAGCAGGATCGAAACACTTAAACACAAGCCCAATTGAACTCTGGTCCGAAACACTTAAACACAAACCCACTTGAACTCTGGTCCAGATCTCTCTGAAATCGCTTGTTAGCCTTGAACTCTGCTGAAAATATGAAAGTGTGCAGCTTTTTAGGTTTAAACGGTGTGCACATAATATATTTGTGAACGGAGGATAGCACAGGGGCAACGTCTTGGCCTTGGATGCAAAAACCATGAGGCGCAACAGAGGATCTGCGCTTAGAAACCAAAGTCAGGTATTAAATGGGTTTTAAAAAACAATAAATAAATACAATAAAATACTTTGCTTGCAACATTCTTGGAAACAACTCCCTCTTGAATTATTGTGTATCGTGATTGATTTTCTGAAAGGCACATTTTTCATTTATGGGGGTGAGACAAATATCTCCCCAAATCCCCTCCCTGCCCCGGAAGAAAAAGTCATTGTGGGGATCCTACAGTAAATCATGTCCATTTCCAGCCCTGTTTACATGTGCTTTCAGTTATGATGTATATGCCCATGACTGAGTGCTAAATGCGCGCTGTTAAATCAGACAGATCCTAGATGGCGCATGCGCTGGAGTTGCTTAGAGCAAAGGTCTACCTGCAGAGCTGTGTCTGTGTCCTCGCCTATCTTCCATCTCTTTTGTGTTGGCTGACGAAGCTCCCACTGCTTCCCTCACTCTGGTGCTCGGTATCCGTCGGGGCGAATTAGGGAGCTGTTTATTCCGAGGGTCAGCAACCGTGACATTTGTCCCTGAGGTCAACACCTTCAAACCCCATCCAAGGAAATTTTGACAGCTGTAAGCAGGGGGCCGAGTACGCGGGTGTTACGGGGCTAGGGTATCCCTCGTTAAAAGCTTGGCGCTAAAAGTTCCTTTACCTTCAATGGGACTTCTTCTTACAAATCTGCCCACCTGCACACCGCAGGAAAATAAAAATTAATCTCTCCTGGCTACATGATATCTTGCTGTTGCCTCTGCGGGGCAACCCCCTCACCTTCGCAATAGACATGCGGCTTAAGTTCCGGCTGGACGCAGCATGCCAAGCGGTAGAACTTGTGTTGGACGCTGCTCTTGCTTCATGTCTGCCAAGGTATTGGTAGTAGATTGTAAAGTGGTTAGCATGCACGTTTTTATTTATTTATTTATTTACTGTGCATTTGTAAGGCGCTAATACAACAAGTGAATTATGTTTCAAAGCGCCCCAGGGCAACAGGGAGGGAACATGGCAATGAAGATCAAATATAACAATGAAAGATAGAGGCGGACCTACTAGTCCTTGTGAGCATTCAGAACGTGCAAGTGCAGAGAGAGAAGGGATGAGGGGTTGGGGGGATAAGTGCAAGGTGTAACGTAAGGGAAGTGCTAGGGAGTGAGCAGCTGTAAGTGCCAAGGTGAGTGGTCAACTGCCAGTAAATAAGTGCAGGCCTGTGGTGGCATAGGCCAGGGGGTGCCAGGCAAGTGCTGGGAGCGGGAGGAGGCTGAAAGCGATTGGGTGTGGGATGCCACAGCACAAGCGGACACATAAGGGCCCTGGGCACAAATCTCGGCAACTGTGGGGTTCCACAGAGGTGGGATGAAGGGAAGGAGGAGGTGAAAATGAGAGTCTTGAGGAGCTTCCGGAATTTGAGGAGATCCGGCTCAAAAACGAAGAGGAAGGGGGAGGCTGTTCCATAGGAGGGAGCCTGCTGAGGAAAGAGATCGGCCACCAGCTCACTGTTTAGTGAAGCACTTGACATCAAGAGTTGGCACCAGAGTTGCATTTATAGTTTGTTTTTGCACATTTTACTTGATACGTTTTTGGAACATATGTATCACTTTGCTGATAAGCGCATTTAAATGTCTGCCAACCAACAAAGATGAGCATTGGCAAAGCCAACCATTTTGTTTTTTGTTATAGAACGAGTAAGGCATTTTCCAGGCACTGCCATCACGGTACTAACTTGCCATTAGTAGGAAACAGCTGGAAAATGGTTGAAATACCTGTTTTTTTATTGCAGTGCCTGGCAAATGCCTTTGTAATGCCTATTCAAACAGCAAAGATGTTGGTTATGTCAATGCAGCTTTTAATAGGAATCCAGTGCAAGGAACACATGCAAAGACACGCCTATTGCTTATTAATCAAGTAGCTGAAAGCACACGTGTGTGAGACATTTGTATTCCATCGTAAGCTAATTTCCATCTGCAATGAAACTATTTCCTTTCGATTTCCAAAGGTACCCTGTTAAAATCACAGAGTTAGCCGAAAGAGATCCTGGGAGGGTGAATGTTTTGGCTGAGGGTGGGAATTTAATGGTTCCAAATGGATATAAGGACTAGCATGGTCATGGTTGGGCAAAAGGTGGGTAAAAAGCCACAAAACATCCTCAGACTGTGTGCCTTAAATTATGGTCCACATTTCTATCTTCATACGCCTTCCCAATCGTTTTGGCTTAGAGGGAGCCCTTACAGCACCACCTAATAGCCAAAACTAAAACATAGGCTCCCCTGCATTTCTATTCATCCCATTTACTAGGCCGTGCATATTTCTCCTTAGGGATGACAACATTTTAAAGTGAGTTAACTGATGTTCACGTTTTCTCTTTAGAGACTATTTAATTAGGTGTATTGCAGCAAACACCCTTTTATCATAGGGTATATGACAACCGTGCATACAGCTTTTTTGATAAAGGAAGTGTGACTTCATTAGTGATGGATGTGGCGTATTTACCATCTTGCACAATCTGTCCATGTACAGACAGTAGGCAGCTTGCAAACCACAAACTGTGTCACACCTACAAATTGGCGATGGGGTATATCATCAACCACTTTTATTCGATCATGGGTTTTTTTGTTTGTATTTTTGTATTTATTGCAGAAGACGGGCAGCGCTTCAAACAGAAACCCTGTACAAAAGCACAGTAGCAATTAGAGGATCAACCCCTTGCACAGTGTCTTAAAAAGGGTACTCAGTCATTTCAACGAAAATAAAACAGAGAGGTAAGGTTTACCAAAAGCCTCAATACCCAAACAATACTCACCATTTTAATTAAATATATATATGGTAGTCGTAATGAGGTTCAGATGGGGTTAAAAGGCTAGAAAAACAGGGGTTTTGGGGGGACAACCCACCCCCCAAAAAAATCAGTATTTGTTTCTTGTATTTTGGCCACTCTCAAATTTACCACTCTGATTTTACCTACAGTAAAATCACCTATAACCCTTACAAAAAAGTGAATGGGGCAATCTGGACCACACTGCTTTGCTCCTGTGGTTACTTTTAGATGCCTTGCTGCCTAATTGCCCTCCATTCCCTCCCCCGTCGTTAGCTCCCCACTCCCTTGTGTTGACCCCTTGTGGTCTGCTTCTGCATACTTTCATGCTGTGAGTTTTATAGAGCTCTGTTGCTTCCCGAAGCTAATAATACAAAGTTGAGTGGGGTGAGAATCCTGTAGAGGTGGAGTACGAATCGCATAGGAAAATTGACTGGAGACATCGCAGACTGACATCAAAATGTAAGGGACATGATTTGCAAATGCTGATGTTAGTTGCAATGAGTAGTTATATGCCATTGTACAATGCATTAGTTTAGAACAGTGAGGAAGTGGGTGTTAGAGCTGAGACACGAACCCCCATTGGGGCACTTGGGGGTCCCTCCCTTGAAAGGAAGCATGAGTGTTGTATCTACGAGAAAGCAGCAGGTGACACTTGTATGGGACACAAAGACCTTCAACATGTTCGGGATCATTACTACCCGGCGTTAAGGGGTTAACGGCGCCGTAAAAGGCTGCAGCGCCGTTAACCCCTTAATGCCTTACTACGGGGTCCCTTTGCGGCTCCCGACCTTAACGGCTGGTCTGGACCAGCCGTTAAAGTAGGGACCCGCCAAGGGACCTTGATGGTAATTATGGTACCGCATTGCCGACTTCCCCATTCCCATTGAGCCCTGTGGGGCAAAAATGGGAATGGGGAAGGGCCATGGAGAAAGGGGGAATTACCGCCCTGCTAACCTTGGAATGGGTGGTAATTCCCCCTTTCTCCATGGCGGACTCCGGCATGGACCATGGTGCTAATAGCACCATGGTTTAGCGCCAGAGTCCTAATGAGGGCCGTTGTAAATGTCTTTGGAAGGAGCAGGATGCATTTCAGACGAAGATTTGCAAGAGTTTTAGGGAGATCCTATAAGAAATAATGGCCTGAAAAATAGAAACATCGTGCACTTTCAAAAGCCGTTTCTCCAATTCCCATTTTTTAGGGGGGCAAACGATTAATTAAGGCAAATGAGTGTTGTCACTCAAATTCGTTTTGCAAAATGTGAACCCAGTGCATAATTAAGGCTATGTTGCTGCTAACTGCCCCAAAGATGTAAGGAATACCCGCTAACCCAATTCTCAACTTTTCTCATACACTTATCACACAGAAACTCACACAACCACCTCTCAGCAGAGCAACCTGCACGCACTTCACCACACTAACTACAGACTAGCAACACATAACCTGGCTCAACTGCACATTTTCTCTCGGGATGATAGCTCAGAGGCAATGTGCTCGCCTTGGAAGCAAAACAACACGGACCACCACAGGTTCGATACCTGGGTCCGAGCTTAGAAACCTCTGGGTTTTAAGTGTGTTATAAATAACCTATCATTTCATATCACATGGGAATTTGCACAGACCCGGAAACTGCACTTAAGCTCAGCGAACGGTGCCAACTGAAGCGGCCAACAGGGCATCACAACTCTCACTTTCGTTTTCCCACTACACCCTACTAACCCCCCACTTCGTCCTTCTTCACACTCTCATTTTCAGATCCGCCAGAGCGCCTGGGGACCACTCCGGTGGTGACGGTGCATGGTACAAATACCTTCAACATCAACATATACATTCTAAAAATTAAATAAAATAGAGCCGTGAACAGTGGCAAAGCATCTCCTGTGGCAAGATCTGCGCACTAGCATTACATTAAAGCCACAAGTCATGAAATCTTTGTTTCTGTTGCCCACTCTACCATATGCCTTACCAGCATAACATGTCCTCATGCCATCTGCAAATGCTCTCATGTACGTTATACCATACATTTGAATCCAGGTAAAATATCAGGTTTACCACAATATTCAGCTCTTGTCTTTATATTACAAAATTGCTCTCATGTCCATATTACTGGGCCTCAAGTGAGCCGTGCAATTAAATAATACGCTTGAAAACATGGGTCTGCAACCTGCATCCTTCTAGCTGTTCTGGACTACCACTCCCATGAACCCTCACAATTAAACTATTCTGGCTAGGATTGGTGGGAATTGTAGTCCAAAACATCTGAACAGCCAAAGGTTGCAGAACAATGTTTTAAAATGTCCAAAATCCTGCATGAAATTGCAATCCCGAGTCATGAAAAAATGCATGTGTTCCAGAAATGTGGACCATAGCCATCTCCATTTATGATGCACAATAATGCATTCCCATGGTCGTTCACAAAGTGTTTGCAAATGAGAACAAGACGCAGTGACATATTAACTAAGAACATGTTCTACGCAATGCAGAGATTTAAATATGTTGGCAGCTGTTTTTTTTTTTAATTTCCAAACCGCTTAGAGCACAATTAAAAAATAGTCCGGGATGCACATAGAGCCAGGGAATTAATCCCTTAAATGCCAAGGACATGTATGCTCGTCCTTTTTGCATAGACTTGATTTAAGCTCAGCAACGGATGTTGCAAATGCTTTAATATACACAATGCAAACCAATGGCTGAAACGACCATGTCACGATGGTGGCCACCATTTTGCAAATTGCTTTCCCTTCTGTTTTTGGCAACAAAAATAAGCCTCCTTTGAGTGATTTGCAGCCGATCGTATTGTGGCCCAGGGTATACTGTGTCTCAGCTGCAAACAAATGTGTTGGTAACAAATACCGTAGGTTATTTAATAATGTTAGAAGTTTTCTGTGGACAAATGTACAAGGTCCCTTCCTGGTTGGCTTCTGGGGCATCAGGGAATTAATGTCACAAAGATTGGGAAGAACTTCTCAAAACAACATCAAAAGAAATCCATACAAAACCTCTAGAAGAGATAGAAGCAATCAAAAAGATAATAGAGGATCTTAACCTTCCTGAAGCCACCTTTAAAAACTATCAAATAATGGACGAGTATCTGAGCAAATATGAAAAAGAAATCAAAACAAAAAAACAACAAGCGTTCCTGCGGGATGAATTGGATTACAAATTTAAACGTGTCTACACATTTCAGAACAAATTCAGAACACGACCACAAACCAGACAACAGCCCAAAAAGACAGCTGCCCCAACAAAACAGCCTCAGGAAACAACCTCAGAATCATCAGAGTCGGACAGCGAAAGTGAAAACTCAACAGAACTTAGGGAAGAGGAAAGCACAACAGAAGAAAATACATCATATTCTTTTTCAGAGGAATACCAGAAACACAGGCAAGCAAGGGCCTATCCTCTCTATCAGAGTACACGGCAACTCAGAAATCAACAAATGCAATATGGAGACGCAAATGGTGGCCAACTAAGAGGGGCAGGAGGGGGAAGACCAGAACAAACAAAAGACAATCAAAAAGGAATGTGGACAAGATCCAAAAACACAAATCAGAAGAAAACCTAGTTCTCAATCTTTGAGACATAGAACTTTCACAGGAATTGAATTCAGCACTTAATAAAGCGTTGTCTTTCAGTCCAACCAACAAATTAGACTTTTTCCAAACAAATGTGGATCTCTACAAATTCAGTAGACGACTGAAATTAAAAAAATACTTTGCAACCTGTCAAAAAGGCAAAACAGAAAGAATATTGAAACCCCCAATATTGGAACTCACGATACAAGATACAGAACACACAGTAAGTTTACTAAACATTGGAGAAACTGAAGAAAGTCATACTATGGAAACATTACTTACAGACCTTGACATAGACACAGGTCAAACAGTATCATCAAAACTTAAATCAAAATCTTCTTTCACTCTGCATAGCATCATGGAGAATACAGTAGATATATTTCCACTAGAAGTAGAAAAAGACCTAAGAAAAGTCTATATACAGAACCAACAAGACAGAAGGAAGTATCATAACCCCACCAGGAAAGAAAAAACTGCTATTCTAGATCTCAGCAAAAATGACAGAATTACAATAAAAGAGGCTGATAAAGGAGGTAAAATAGTCCTAGGACTACACCAAAATGGCAGCTAAATATTTAAATGACTCAACCTGCTACACAAAACTCAAAGACAACCCCTTACCAACAATCATGGCAGAATGGAATCAGATGAGTACTGATTGGTATGAGAATGGCCTTCTCTCAGAAGAAGAACTAGAATTTTTAAAGCCTAAACACACTGTACTTGCCACAATCTACTTTCTACCTAAAATACATAAAAGTTATGCCACAATACCTTCCAGCAGACCAATAATTAATGGTATTGGTGCAGTCACAGAACCCATTTCAGCATACATTGACCGATTTCTACAACCATTGGCAGCAAATCTAGCATCCTATGTACAGGACACAAAACACATCATACAACAGTTGGAGCACATTAATTGGGAAGACAATTACAGACTAGTCACCTTTGATGTTACAGCTCTGTACACCAGCATATTACATTTGAAAGGCATGGAAACAACGGAATACTTTCTAAAAGCAAGATCTGTCTCATATCTGGAACAAAACAACATGATACTGGAAATGTTGAACTTTGTCCTACACAACAACATATTTTTATTCAATAGCACGATCTATAAGCAATGTCAAGGCACGGCCATGGAAGCTAAATTCGCACCTGCCTATGTGAACCTGTAAATGGTTAGTTTTGAACTTAAGCATGCTTGGCTACACAAAGCATTCACTGAAGACAACCACATCGTATTTTGGGGCAGGTACATAGACGACATTCTGGTAATATGGAATGGGAACCAAGCAACCTTGCTAGAGTATCACAGATATCTTAATATCAACAACTATAATCTAAAACTCACAATGGAAGAAAGCAACAATCGGATCCATTTCCTTGACTTGGAACTCTGCATCGAAAATAACAAAATTCAAACAACACTTTATATAAAACCAACTGCAGGAAACAGCATTCTTCATGCCCACAGTAACCATCCACATCATACAATCAGGAATATACCCTATGGAGAATTCATCAGAATCAAACGTAACTGTACTCGAGACAAAGAAATGAATAAATACATGGAGACAGCAGCTCTCAAATTTAAAAAAAGAGGACACAACAAGAACCAACTGAAACAAGCACTAGCTAAAGCCAAACAATGCAATCGAAAAGACCTTTTGCAGAACAAAACAAAAAATGGACAAACAGACAAACAGGAAAACAAAATGAGATTTGTAACCACTTATAGTACAGACAACAAGATCCTGAGGAAGATTCTACATAAATACTGGAATATACTTACATTGGACCATGACCTCAAGAATCATGTTGAAGATTACCCCCTCTTTACCTATCGGAAAGCCAAAAACATTAAACAAATTCTATGCCCATCACACTTCATACAAGGTGTATCGCCAACAGGCCAAACCCAACTATGGTCACAAGACAAACCTAAAGGATTCTTCAAGTGTGGACAATGCAACTATTGTAAATTTGCAGAAAACAACAAAAAAGAAATCAGTTTACCAAATGGTAAAATACACACAATCATGGACTTTATGAACTGCAACACTAACCACATAATATATGCTGTCATATGCATTTGTACCAAGATCTGTATAGGCAGCACTGTAAGGTCTCTGAAATTTCGAACCTCAGAACATTTATGCAGCATTAGAAACAGAGACATAAGGTACCCGCTTGGAAAACACTTTGTACTTGAACACTCAGAAAATGACATAGATGGGATAAGATTCTTTGGCTTTGAACAGGTCAAAATGGGCCAAAGAGGAGGCAATAGGGAGAAAAAACTCTGCCAGCATAAGGCCAAATGGATATGTATCTTTGACTGTTGTAATCACGGACTAAATGTTGACACAGAAATGGGTCATTTCATTTAGGCCAAAGGTGTGAACAATGAGTACCCAATGCATTTATGCAATAGAATGTTTAATTTTTCAGTGAAGCACAAAATAATGACCTAACATTTTGATTTTTATATTCTGTATTAGCATGTATAATTGCCTAATTTATCAACAACTTATCATCATCAATATCAAATTCCTTAACAATTATATGGTAATTAGCTTGTGCGCAGAAAAGGGTGAAACTCAGCCCCCCACATAAAAATAACTCTCACATAATCCATTTACAGAGAATTCTCCAATATGGCCC
This sequence comes from Ambystoma mexicanum, assembly GCF_040938575.1. Lineage (NCBI taxonomy): Eukaryota > Metazoa > Chordata > Amphibia > Caudata > Ambystomatidae > Ambystoma > Ambystoma mexicanum. Next base: position 836,076,878 of record NC_090939.1, read on the forward strand.
TGAAAAGCATCTTTCCAGATCCAAAATGGCGACCGGGACTAGAATGTTGCGTTTGGAGCATGGTGACATCATCACGTTGCGTCGCGGCGCTCCAGACGCAACATTTGGAGCGGCCATTTTGGGAGATGCATCAGACAATCGGATCCGATGCATCTCTTCAAAATCGAGCCGCATTTGAGAAAACCAGAAGCATCTCAATACCCAGGTGAGCCCCATAATGTCAATGCATTATATATTCTAGCTAGACAATGATGACATGACAGTTTAAGTTTAAACTTCTGTCATTACTGATAGCTATACTCAGTTTTGGAGACATCAGACTGATAACGTTCTTGTCACCCCTTAGAGACCCTGTGGTGAACTGACAAACCGGCTATATTAGACCCTGCAGACATCAAAGAAATGAGTTTAAGATGCACAATACATAATGATGCATAGTACACGTAAGTAATAAAGCTAATTTAACTAACTCACGGCATTTGGCATTAGATACAATGGGGAAGCAAATATCAAGACAATTTCTCCTGTTCCCTTTCTTTTCAGCTTAAACCGCACAATTGGCAACAAAAACAGCAATTGTAGATATAAACACGAATCCCTCATGAAGAACCATGCCAACCTTAGTATGGGGAAACACGTGTAGAGGGTGCTAGCGCAGAGGATGCTAGCTCAAACAACTAGCAACAAAAGTGAATGGAAACAAAGGTTATTCTTTTCTATCTTGAAAGTAAAGAAATGTGAATGAAAATGATTCTTTAATTTTCTAACATTTGTAAATTATAAAAAGAAAAGAAGTACAAAAAGGAATGAAGCAATTGTGAAAACTTTTTTGGAATACAATCCAAATTTGGAGCGCAAAAGTGGAGTCTCAGTGGTTTCTTTTTCTACATATTATGTCACAAACCTGGACTGAGGATTTGGGGTTTTTGGTGTACCCAAGTGGATATAATTCATCAAATTAGTGGATCTATTTTGCCTTTGCAGCCTGTAGATACTGGGTGTGCCTTGGAAATGATAGGAAGTTTGTGTTTTTTCACTTAGTTACATCACCAACATTTCCCTTGAGTGTATAGGCTCTGAGGTTAATGTGGCAATTTGGCCACCAGCCACCTTAAATAATGGATTGCCCAACACCAATAATGGATTGCCCAACCCCAAAATGTATTTGAATTTGAATTGAGTACATCTTACTTGATGGCACATTACTTGGGTTCCATGTGATAATGTCCCTGCAAAAAGGCTGTGTGGCAACATTATCAGTGCTAACCTGCGAGAGACACTGCCACAACCCCCATTTAAAAAAATAAAATTTGCCTCAAGGCGAGCGGGGGGCAACCTCGCTCTCCTCATAAATGGTCACCATACATAATGTCGCCACAACCTTTTCCTGGCGACTATATGTATGGCGATTATTTGTGTTGGGGTGATATTACTGGATACCATTACTCGTATCCATAAGCAAGCGTGATAGAGTGTTCAACCAGCCTTTCAAGAACATGAATGAACTGGAAAATCTGCTATGGGGAATCATGAACTGGGGCTCCCAGCGTCCACATAATCGAGTGTGACACACCCTCCGCTGCAACACTATAACCATGCCACCTAGACAATAACATTCTCACCTCCAACATTGTGAATACAACGGTGACCCTCTCCCAACCTGAAAACCCACTGTGTATCAATGTTATTGTTATTGTATTTATTGAGTGCAGACCTGCTTTACAGAGGTATACAACAGTACAGATGCATAACGGAACGCTTTTCAGAGGTAACAACAAAACAGATATACAGTGGGGGGTGGGAAACAGAGGGGCACAGAGGAGGGGTACAGCTGTACAGGGTGGCAGGGGGAGAGGGGTCGGTGGAGTCTATCAAGTCAGGTGGTGTGGCAATGTGATGGCCAAGGCATTGAGGATGAGAGACTCCTTGAAGAGGCGGGTCTTGAATGTTCCCCAAATACTATCTTTCACTCAACAATTGTGGCACTACAGCAGAGCTATCACAAAAAGAGAAACAGAAAGTATCCTAAACAACATAAGCATAGTTTACAAAAAAAAGGATCAGGCACACTATTAGTCAAAGGAGAGGGATAGAGGTGTGGGAATCCCCCATACATTTTCACAAAACATTACCTACCTTCAAGTTGCACCCAATAACATCTGAAAACACATAGGACTAGACAGCCGAGCATCCACCACATCAAATGTAAAATTATGAAATTATATCACCCCCTAGTTCCAGCAAACAAAATACTGGAGCTCCTTACAGCCCTTTCTAGTCTCTTTCTTCTCTTCACATTTCACTTCCGTTTTCAGCTATAAGACAAAACAATCCCAGCATCCAAAAATATGCTCAACACTTGCAACAGATTTCCATTGTGCAGTTCCCAGCAAAGCACCCATGCACCAAAGGACACTGTCTAGGCAAAGTCTATCCTTGAACAATGTCACTACTCCCTTAGTTATCTGGTCAGTGTGCCAGGTCTTCCTCTTCAACATCTCACTTCCACCCACTCCTACCATGCAGAGTAAGCCCATACAATAATCCAACTGTTTTCAATCCAACAGGAAGCTACTGTGGAACAAGACACATTGGCTAACAGACTCAACCATCTCGACCTCCAAGTTCACACAGACACATCCTCAATGTCCCCAATGAACGCATTTACCTGACAGCAGTGACTTAATTCCCCCCCCCGAAGGTAAAATGGGAATCACTACAAACACACTACAGTGTCCAACAAATCCTACAGATTGCTAAAAAGGAGAATGCAGAAAACTAGAAACCCCACATCAGCGGGCTCCTGATATCAAGCCGAAGCAAACCTTGGAGCCGTCTGAAACACATCTCACCGGGTCATCAGCTCAGCCAAACTAGATTACTTTTCTATCAAGATTTCAAAGAGACTCAACGGCTGTAGAGAACTGTTCAAAGTAGTTGAACATTCCTAAGTCCTTCTAGCCAAGGCATCACACATTCCACACCCCAAGAGATATGCAACACATAGGGCCTCATTACGAGTATGGAGGCAGCCATTAATAATGGAGGCTGCCTCCATACCGGGTTCCAGGTCCGGGTTGCTTCAATGAGGAATTACCGGGCCATTCCAACTTTGGAGGACCCAGTAATTCCTCATTGAAAAAACCCATTCCCATTTGAGCCCCCATAGGGCTCAATGGGAATGGGGAGGGAGCTAATAACGGGCCAGTTATTAGCTCCCTGGTCCCTTTGCGGGACCCGCTAAGGATGTCTGATCTGACCAGACGTTCTGAGCGGCTCCCGCAACGGGACCTCGTAATAGGGCATCCCGTAATGAACGGTGCCGGTCCCGTAATGGCACCGTTCATTACGGGAGCGCCAAGGTCTTAATGAGGCCCATAGTCACCTTCCTGACAGAGAAGCTATTGCGCCCACCACCTCATTATACTCTACCACCCAAACAACGCAGTCATGCTCTTCCACGCCCTCTCTAGAAGGAGCCTTCTTATTTAAACAAGTGGAGCCCAGTAAGTACCCCTCCTCAAGGTCCTCTGACCATGAAAGCAATTAGGTGACCTAGGCCAAGTGGCCAAAGCCACCACTCAGGCAGAGATAGATCATAGCTCCCCAAAGCTGGGTTCCTCAATAGCTCACCCTTGACATATACTGTCCTCAAAACATTGATACATGTTGAATGCACCATTCAACCTAGTGAACATTAACAACTAGTGCCTCATCACAGACCTATCAGGGAATTGAAGACATCTTAGAAATAAAATTGCCAACACAGCTTCAGACCCACCTATACGCTAACTATATCCACAAACAAAATCCACATCAAATTCCGAACCATAACACAGTAGTATGGAATAAATGTGCAGACATAGCAGGCAAAGGCACTCTCTGCATCGTCATCATGCTAGATCACGCATCAACATTTGACTTAGTAGACAACGTCATGCTCCATCATCTGCACATCATTGCGGATGAGGATTTTTTCAGGTACCTGTATAACATTAATCAACAAATACAATTCCCATGGACCTTTGGAACACCCGGTGTACACTTTTCAGAAGTGAACATTGGGCCCCATTACAACTCTGGTGCCGGAGTTGCATTTTTTTCCGGCACCCGTGAATGGGAAAGAACCAGGTCATGCCGAGCTTGGCAGAGCCGGTAATTGCCCATTTGCTGGTGCCAGAATCATGAGCCTCCCAATCCCCATTCTGCCCCATAGGGCTGAATGGGGATGGGGAGGTCGGATGCACTGGCACATTCAGAGTCATGCCGGTGCATTTGACGTGCTCTGCTCACGGGTGCCGTTCCACCCGCCAGGAAAAACCTGGCGGGTGAAACGGCACCCGCGAGCAGAGTACGTAGTACGGTGGTCGGGGAACTACGGTACCAGCATGCTTACCGGTATACCGGTACCTTAGTTTCCAGACCGCCATGCTTGTATTGAGGCCCATTGACATCACAGAGACAGGGATTACAACTAAGTGTTTTAGGAAAGCTATATATAGCAGTAATATTTTACACCAAATTAGTTTTCATCCTAGTTCCACATAACAGGGTCTGCTCCTGAGTCAAATTATCTGGGTAAAGAGAACTGTGAGCGATCCCTGGTAAATCTATGAAACAGACACAAACTACAGACAACATTGAAAGACCCATCTATCTTTACATACAACAATCATGAAAACAACAGATGATGGAGAGTAACATTGCATCTTGCTTCATATAGATTGTAGTATTTTGGTTTCATGTTATTCATTACAGGTTGGCACTAATCTTGGATTTTTAGAAAGCAATACATTTAGGCCCTCATTGTGAGTCAGAAGTGCAGGCAACTGGATATGATGTGGATGACAGTGAAGAAGAAATAGAAGACGGAAGAAGAGAAATCTTAGAAGAAAAAAAGTTACCGAAATCACAGGCGGACAGAGAGGAGGAAGAGGAGGCTGGGTCTGGAGGGGAGGATGAGAGGACACACTTTAGATTTAGAAAAGAGAGAGTCAAAAAGAGAAAGAAAGTAAAGTTGCTCAGCAGAAAGGAGAAAAGCATCATATGATGTATGAAGAGATGACATGTAGGCTTAGTTAGCGGGTGCCCAGGTCTTAAACCAACATAGCTTGACACGGCAAGAGCACACATAAAGGAAGTAATATTAAATGAACGAAAATCACAGGGACAGAAGCAAGTGGAAGAAGGAGTAGAAGAAGGTGAGATGGGGAGAGAAAGGGTAATAGAAAGCCGATGTTATGGGATGGAGGGGCGATATGTGGGAGATGGTAGGAATCAAGAATTTAAAGAAAGGCAACAGAAGCATTCTTAGAGACGAGGTGAAGATTAAAATCACCTAAAAGAAGTAGAGAGAAATTTAGAGCAAGCAAAAGATAGAGAAGCGAGTCAAGATCCTCACAAGAACTAGTGACAGGTCCTGGAGGATGATCGAGTAAGAGAATGGGCAGAGACGAAGGGGAAGAGAAGAGAGAGCACTGACACTAAAAAGTAGAAAGAGAAGGAAGGTCTAAAGAAGTAGGAGAAGGAACAGATGGGACACAAGAGAGCATTCACACTCCACCGCTGTGCCTAGAATTGCAGGGTGTATGGGAGAACAAGGAAGGAGAGGATTACAGAAAACAGGGGACAACAGTGTTAGAAGGAGAGAGCCAGGTTTCAGTAAGGCACTTAATGCATTGGCCCATCATCTATATGTTTACTTAAAAGATATAAAAGCTCAAACTGTTGTGATTGATTTGACTCCACTGGCACAGTTCCACAAAAGTGGAGGCGTTGTCCGGATTATGGTCCAATTGTGGTTATTAAACCGAATGCGCGTCAATGGATGCATTCACTTGATCCATGCGCACCCAGTGCTACTTCCGAAAGGTGAACTAGCCCTTACCCAAAGGCGCATCACACAGATTGTTTTAGGGGAACGAAATCCCAGGGTAGGAAGGAAGATCCCTTTTTAAAAGTAGAAAGAAAGGTGGCCTGGGAAAGCTTCTGAATTGTGGATGGTATTGCAAGGGGCATAACCGGAAACAAAGAAGCTATGGATCATTATAGAAAAAGCTTGCATGATATGATATGATGATATGATATTTATAATGCGCTTAATACCCAGAGGTTTCTAAGCGCGGACCCGGGGATCGAACCTGTGTTGCTCCGTGTCATCTTGCTTCCAAGGCGAGCGCGATCCCCCTGAGCTATCCCCCCGAGATGCCTACATTCCTCTGCTGCTTGCATCAAGAAGCAATGTAGTTATGCAGGATGTACCATACACATCAATATAGAAAACAGAAACATGTATTTGCTTGGGCTCTCGGCCTGTACTAATGCAGTGATATGTTCATGGATCCAATTGTAGGGCTGATCCTGGATATTAGGTGTGCCTGGAAGACGCCAAGGAGCTAAAGCTGTTGAACTGGACACAGCAGGACAAACATTTATCACAAATGCATCAGCGAGTATTTTTTAAAGATGACACATGTGTCTCCATTGGAGAAGTTGGCGTCTTCTGTATATCTGCCCTGTGTAATGCTAGGCCGCTCAACAATATTTGATGCTACTGACCAGAATGTATTACCATTGGCTCTGGCATCAATGAAAAAGATTACAACTTTCACAAATGGCAATTTATTTCAGTTGTGATACGCTATCCGAGTTGTCCCCATAGAGGAATTGTTTAGGTACAATGTGTCGTGCATTTTAAAGAATATTTGTTCGCTAAGAATGGTCAAAACTATTTGCTGCACCATGAAATAACTTATCAAATGGCCCCACTTGTTTAAAAAGTAATGGGCCAATTTAACCACAAAAACGACTCACACTAACATGTTGGACCTCCACTTTAGGAATTGCCCTATTGCCCTATAGGCCACTGCAAGCCTGGTGGATTGTCAGCAGGCCTTGGAGGAACAGCCCTTTACTGGGTTGCTTCCTTCATTCACAACAGCAGCCACCAAGTCAAAATGGCAAGCTGACTGGTCGGTCACATGTGGAGATCCTTCGTGGTAGTTCTCTTACCTATCTCATTTAACACAGAAATGGCCCTTTTTGCCAACCCCATTGAAGCACACGCATTGGCCTAGACTCCTATGCAGATGTCACATACATTCACCCTGAGTTGAAAATGGCACCTGGGGATCATCACTGTTTGGCACCAGATGCAAAGAAACGTAGTTTGCCAAACCTGATCCTAAACCCAGAAGAATCTTCACCTCCTTCCTCTTCTGGCTTGACTTACTGGTGCACTTCTAATGCCAGCCCAGAAAACATGAACTTTTTGTGTTCTTTAACCATGGCATCCAACTAAATGGTTATCATAAATTGATTCTGACAACATTTCTTATTCAAAGGAGTCCTTCTTCTCTTGCAACCCTCGCATAACATTTCCATAAACCTACCTGCAGCAAAATCCATGTTTGGACTGCAAGCAGCATAGTCCCACCCAAAATAAGGAAATAAATGAACTACAAAGAAGATGGCCGCCAGAAGAATTGAAAAGGGAGCAATTGCTATAATTCCTTTTTCTATTACCCTGGCAGCTGGTGGAGGATGGTGGCGTGGAGGCTGCAGATGCTGGCAGCAAGGAGATGTCAGCAAAGAGGAGGCAGCATGTATGGTATTCAGTTTACAAGGAAGGAAATCAATGTGGGTGAAGGTAGCAAGGAATGCGGGAAGTGGGGCAGGGAGGAACTTACCTTGGCAGAGCCATCAGATTTTTCAGAGCAAGGGTCCCCACTAGCCAATCCAGCACGCTTTTGAAGAAACCTGATTGGATGCTCTGTCAGTGATGTGTGCTAATGCCCTTTAGTTATTAGATACCGCAGACTCGCTGTCTGCATTGGCAAGTGGGAGGATTTCTTGGTAATCACCAAAGACTTTATTTACCCTACTGATTCTTCTCACACATAGGGGTCAGGTTACAGAAACGTTGCACCAGTGTAAGTGCACAAATTGCACTTTATTAGCACTAGGGCAAAGTATGCAGTATTAAAAAAAAATACTGGGACATATTAGAAAACGATTGCACCATGACAAGTGCAGTTTGGCATGGTATAATCACCAGGGGAAAAATGGCCATAGAGCAAAAAATATACATCTTCAATGCGTTTTTTTTTAATCAGGGCAAAGTTTGCCCTAGTGCTAATACCATTCCGTATTAGCTAGAAGTGGTGCAGTACCTTGCTTCCTATCTGGGTACCTTGTTTCCTATCTGGGCTACTAAGAAGTGGTGCAGTAACTCGCTTCCTATCTGGGCTACTAAGAAGTGGTGCAGTACCTCCCTCTCTGGGCCACTAAAAAGTGCTGCAGTACCTTGCGTAGTGGTGCAGTACCTCGCTTCCTATCTGGGCTACTATACCTTTAGCACTTCTTATCATGAGCAATATACTTTTAAGAAGACTATGGGCACTTTCCAGCAGTGCTGCAATACGTTCAATATGACAGCACGTCACTGCTCAGCAGTGATGCAATTCATTTAATATGACAGTATCAGTGCTTCCAACAGATCCACTAGGGCAAACTATGACCTGTGGCAATAATACAGTGAAAATGTATCTTTTTTGCCCAAGAACAATGTTTGCTCCAGTGCTTATACCATGGCAAACTGCCCTTGTCATTGTGCAATATTTTTCTAATATGCCCCATTGTTTTTTAAAAATAGGGCAACCTTTACCCTAGTGCTAATACTGTGCAACTTGGCACTTGCACCGGTGCAAAGTTTATCCTCTCTGGCCCCAGGAAGGTGCCCCAAAATGGCTGCGCCACATGCCTAGCCTTGTTTAGCAAATGCCACGCCCAGCCCCCACCTCCCCACTTTCTTTACGGGTCCATTTCGCATCTGGACTTTCCTGGTGTACTCCCCCCTAAGAACTAATTCCCATATGCAAATCATTCAAACAAGTTTTCTTTGCTGATGTGTTATTTCATCACACATCTTAGCAAGCAGTGTTTTGTCTTGCCCATGTTGTGTTATGTTACAAAGCTTTTATTCTGTGCCAATCACCACCGCAGTGGTCTTACAGAGCCCTGTCCATTGCTCAAGAAAATGATGTATTGTGCCCCCAACTGTGGTAACCAGGCTGTAGTCTTGCCTAAACTGGGGACATATGATCAGACTGTGCTAGAGGGGATATGATTGTCTAAGTAGGAGCATGTTTGGTATGCTAGGCAGTCGATGAGACATAGAAAGAGGCAAAATAAGAAACTTGTGGTAATGAGCATCTCTAGCCATGGTGTTTCTGTTGACATGGAAGAAGGACTACAGTACGCAGGGTTGTCCAATGGCCGCAAGATGTCCTCGGGAAGCCCTTGAATTGTGGAGGCCAGAATTTGAGACACAAAAACATATATGCCAACGCCAGGTTCCACTGCAAGCTGGGGAGCTGACTTTTTCACCCGGGCCAAAAACAATGAATAATGTCAAATTATATATGATGTTAAATAACTTGCTGACATGTAGGCCAATTATCGAGGTTAAGTCAAACATGTGTACACTGTATTTGCAAAGTAAATGCTTCAATTTGTAACACGGACATCGAATATCTGTGACCTTGGTATTCAAATTTAGGAAATGACAGTGATTTCCTTAATGAAATTCCCCTCCTGAGGGTTATGTACATTGTTTTTTCTCCATTGGAGGGCAAATAGCAGACACTGTGGATTTCTGAAGCTGGGTTACCATTGCATTGTCATTGCCTTTAAGTTTTCAGAAACTCCGTTTCTTACAAATGAACATGTTCCCTGATAAGAACCTTGTGAGACTTCTTGAAATGCAGATAAGCACCGCTCCCATTATTGCTCGGCTTTCTTTTGTTGTGCGCATGTCTTTGTTGTGGTGCGTTTAGATCGGCACTGGGATCCGGTTCCCCATCTGTTTTGCTCAGCGCGGTTGCCTGGAAACAGGGTGAAGTGCTGGAACATTATCACTTCATATCGCCACTTTACAAAAAAATATATATTTTCACAGCGATAGCATTTCAGCTTTGTAAAATGCAGCCATGTTGCACAAGAAAGGGGATTGCGTTATCGCATCCTGAATGAACGCATACATGGGGGAGTCCCTGGGCCATCTGTTTCTTTGGTGGGAAAGATTAACAGACTAGCTGTTTTAGTTTTAGCTGATGGGTGGCGCGGGCATCAGTTGTTGTTGTCATGCCCATTTTGGAGGACTGTGGAGATCAACTGGCTTGAGTAGTGCAGTAAATATCCAGTGCTGTGTGTATGTACCCTCATGTAAAGTAGTAACTTGCAAAAGTATACGTCTGGCACAAAATGCAACGGCGCAGGCGTCTGCAACCTTTAACCTCTTCAGATGTTTTGGACTACAACTCCCATCAGCACAAGCCAGCATAACCAATAGTGACGGATCATGGAAGTCCCAGTCCACAACATCCGCAGTGCCAATGGTAGCAGACTCTTAGGAATTACAACTCAAACTGAAAAAAAAATGTGCTAAAGGTAGAAGAGGCCAAACGAGCTAATTTTAAACTGAAATAGCATTAACTGAAAAATGATTAATTTTAAATGAAGAATCTGAAAATAAACTTATTATTTTACTTCTTTTGCTAATAAAAAAGAAAACTCTGTCCAAAAGTAGAGATTTGTTTTTAAAAGCGTTTTTAGTTTTGTTTTATCATTTAGCGGCCTGGACAGAAACCCATGTGCCTCCATTTCTGCTCCACTGAGCAGAGATGGAAATGGAAAAAATGTGGTGGGGGATCCCACAACACAAGGGCCGGGGTCGGGGAGGAGTGGGGGCCGTGTCTGAGGGGCGTGGTCTAGAGGGGGCGGGGCTCGTAGTGTGCATCCAGCAATGCTGGAATACGTACAAAAAAAAAAAAAAGAAACGCCTGCGACGGCAGCATTGCCTTTTACCGCTGGCTTTGCCATTGATGTGTAATCGCTACATGTACAACTGATACATGTACAACTGAAATGAATCAGTTGTACATGTAGCGAGCATTGTGCATTACACACCAGTGCCAAAGCCGCGGTAAAAGGCAATGCTGCCGTCGCGGGCGATTTTATTATTATTATTTTTTTAAAGTAATGTTTTATATGAAATGTTATACAAAGCTTTTGCTGTAAGTATATCAAATAAACTTATCAAACTTAAAGTATTCCAGCGCGGTTCATGATCCCGCGATGCGGCTCCATTTCTGGTGCCAGATCTCAGATCCGCCGAGAGCCGGCCCAATGACCAGCACTGCCACCGAGTACTGCATCTTTTGCACTAACCTATTAGTTATACTTTCTAAGTTGGGGGAAGCCCCCCTCCCCCACTCCGCAGCAGCATTCTAAACCTCCTCCTCCTCCTACCTCATCTGCTCTAAACCATATGAACATATTGTTTTTTTACATTTATTTTAAGTTTTTTTGATAACAATTTATATCAGTGCAGTTTTCATTTTGCTTTTATTTTTTTTCAACGGTAGCCTTTTTATTATCAGTAAAAGTGACTTTTGCCTCTTGAATTGTAGTATTCTGCATTTTTGCAGCTATTTTTAGTCTGCACCACAGAGAGTAGTACTGCTCCTTAAGGGAGAAGGAGTGGGGATGCTCTGTATGGATGACACTCTTTTGTTCACTTCCCACCCAAAGTCCACAGGATGTCTCCAATAATATGAGTTTCTGGTGATTAGATGGCAATCACTAACAACTGAGTAACATGAACATCTTAATGGCAAAAACAGGTCAAGTAGTGAGAACATGGGCTCTAGGCATGGCTGTAGCTGATATATCATGGCAATGCCTGTCTTATCATGTGAGTACCAGAGCAAATGATGGTAGTACCTAGGCATATGGTAGCAATAGCTAGTAAAGTGTTATTGCATGCTAGATGCCTATACTCTAGCTCTACAAAAGTCATAACTATTGGCTTTGCAAATGCTTGTTTTACCATGTCATCCCTTTGTGGAAGAACAAATGGGTGATGAGATATTGACAAGGTGTTGGCAAACAAAAGCAAAGCTTATGTACATATACATTTCTAATAGCCTAAAAGTTGAGATGAGGTGACAATATTAATGTAGGCACATAGGTGCCGTACAACATGCAGACGGGGTCATGGGGAAGGTCTGAAACTCCACACGCTTAATCACATATCTCCTCCCCTCCCCTTCCTCGTCAGTCTCCCTGTTGTCAAAATAATCCAGTTCTATATCTTCTGCTTAGACCATTAGGCTTCACATCAATAAGATCCCCCCTCTTTTTTTTACTGCAAATTCAATGTACATGCAACTCTGAGACTACATTTCCTTTTTGATTGTTTTTGATAATCTCTTTCTCTCTAGCCAACAGAAATATTCGGGAACATCTGACCTTCTGTGTGGCTATTGAAACTTGGCGCTTCCCCCCAGTAAACTCACAGTATTTATTTATTTATTTATTCTTAACCTACCACCGGGAAACCCTTTTGAAGGGTATGTCACCCTCGACAAATACTCAGATACTCAGACTCCTAGATTACCTAATGAGGAAACTTTAAAGAGTTGAAATACAGTGGCAAGAGTACTTCTCGGAATGAAGCGATTTGGACATATCAGCCCAGCATTACATACTCTCCACCAGCTACCCATAAAAAAAATGGTGCATTTCAAAACCTTGTGCATAGCCCATTGTTCATACCACAGAGCGGGCCCTTCATCCTTCAGAAGTAAGATTTAGCACTACACTCCATCCAGAGCAAATAGGTCCAGCAATGCTGCATTAGTGCAAGTCCCTAACTTCAACAAAATATGGCAAGGAGGATTCTCTTCTTCAGTTCTAGCCACGAAATGGAGGAACACCCTACCCAAATCTCTCCACCGGAATGAGAAACGCTTGACTTTCAGGAAACTGGTCAAGACCTAGCTTTTTAACCAATCACTTTGAAAGAAATAAAACAGAACAGCAACTGACTAACACCTGTGCCTCAGAAAACTTTGTGCTAATTTATGACAAGCATTTTTAAGAACTCTTGGCACTACCACCTGCGGGAAACTAAGCTGACTCTTGGAATCTCACCTGCGTGGCACTGGTCCACACATTTAATCTCAGTGAAATCTACGACCAAGAGCAAGGAAGTGACAACACCCTGACCCCACTTACCTCATCCCTCATCTAATTCCTCACTACTAAAATCTTGCATCCTTGGACCACCCACACTCCTAAGGAAGACCACCTAGGTTTAGTGTACAGGTTCAGACAGTATCTTCTACTAAGAACAATGCTGCTAACTTTAGCACTACACAATCCGGGGTGGGGGGAGGACCCATAGGGGTAACCTGCCCATTCGCTACCAACCCACAACAACTTAGAGATTTTCCTATCGACACACAGGTAACCGGTACTTTTGACCTGCATCGATCAACACCAAAGGTTTATGCATCGGCTTTCCCCCTCTCAGACTAACACATCCTGCCCTCCTTTCTTACAAAGTCATGTGCAGCAAGGCCAACGTTAGTGTCAAAAGAGCGCTATATAAGACCACTTTACGTTAAATTACATGTAAAAATTACACGTATAAAATATATGACAGGTATATCTGAAATGTCGATCTAACAAATTAGCATGAGAGACAGTCTTATATCGGAAACACCAACATAAAATCATGCGTTATCACGAAGCCAGGAATGAAAACAATATCTGGGGTGTGACATGGAATGGTTCTGTGATTTTCATCACTAATATGTTTCTGTACAAACTGGGAACACATTTGGCTGGAACTTCACTTTAAAGTCAAGATTAGGGTGTTTTTTGATCAGCCCCTTGCGAACAGGGTTTTGGTCTCGGGGCATGGACTGTTAACACAAACCTGATGTGAGCTGCAAATGGGTGGATTATGTAAGTGAGAACTGTGGGTTCTTTTCAGGACATAGCAGGTGATTCTGATGGCAAAGCAATGGCATGTGAAGTTTGTACCTCTGTTGATGTTAACAATTCAATAATATAAGGACGTGGTTTTTAAGTTCCAAAATGAAGGAATTACACACTTATCCTGTCCAATCAGGAGGACCAAGATGAGCAGCAAACCTAATGAGACACAATGCCTTCGGTGAGGAGTACTCTCCTGAGTTTAGAAAAAAGGTGAGGTCTGCAGAAAAGTTTCCTTTGCCAAATAAAACCACTTTCAGCATCGGCTCCTTAGCGAAAAGCAGTGCAAGTGCGTAAATGCAGGATGTTCTTCTGGTCCACCATATCACCGACAAACGTGTAGAGGACATGCCCACAAACCTCAGCTAAACACAGTCCAAAGACACAACAAACAGCTGGATGGTGAGATGGCAGCCCTTCAAGGAACAACGTTGCATACATCCTGAAATGTGCTTATGAAAAATTCTGCTATGCATCTTCTTGTCAACCTTACTTATAAGTCCACTGGCATTAGGAGGATAACTTAATATTGTATAGATATCTATTGACACTCTCAACCATATCAATTTCAAAAGATACAGCCAGATAGGGTATGATAATAAAGAGAAAGTCTGTTAGGCCCAGACCTAATATTTGGCATTTAATTGCAAACGGAAAAGCCTCATTTTAAAACTCTGTTGGCATGTTCAATATTCTGTCATACCTGCTGGTTATGCCCTACCAACACACATCCATTGAATTGGCAGTTCTCGTAAACCTTAAGAAACATATTGCCACAGGTGTATGCTGTAGCATGAATGGAGTACAGGTTATGGCAATGCTAGTTTAAACCTTAATGACTATGTTCAACATGCCATTATCTGATTGGTGCTGGGGCAGAATATAGAGGCTGAAAAAGCAGGCCCTCTGAACTGAAACCATGGCCTGAGCATAACCTACAAAGGCCCATTGTCACACCAAGTGACACATTCCCAACCCATACGTGTATCTAAAGGTTAAAATGTAGCATGAACAACAAGGGGTGATTAAGGCACAGGGTTAGTGAATGTGCCGAGGGCTCCTTCTTCTTGAGGAGGCACGACATAGGCAGAGCTAAAATAGACTAGGAGATCATGGACAATAAGACATGTTCAGCATCTGCCAGCCACAACTCTACCAGAAGTGAAACACCCTCAAAGTGCTATAAATGAGGGCAGGCCCCCCCACTCAGAAGAAGTCCACATTGAACCAATCACTTACTAGGATTCGAGTATAATATATACAAAAAGACCAATGATGTTGGTTAACTCAAACCATACTACCAATGGAGTGGTGGATAAAGACAGAGGAATCCAAAAGTGATACAGGGCCTTTTGTTAACATTGCAGTGAAAAGAATGGACCCTTGCTGGAAGAATGAAGAGGTTACAACCTATGACACGAAGCGACTTAGAGTGAGTATCCCTGGAGTGTCCTAGAGACTTCAGCCTGGAGGCGAAGAGCAAGAGCGAGCCCAAGTTTTTGAGATCTATGAACAAAACCCACAAGGCACAATTACTCAAGAAGTGCCACTTCTGTGGGCTGCTGTTGACCAGTAGACCTAAGAAACCACTGTCAAACTATCAAACCAACAACAACCACTAGTCAAACCAGCATGTACAGATACAATGGACTGCCACCTGATCCACCAAGCCCCCCTTTGCATTCTCGAATCACTGAATAATCGAGTCCTGCCACCCGCTACAAGGACACTACGGCTCCGAAAGTGCGCCGTTGTGTGACTGGGGGCATCAAATCCACTAGCGAAGCCAAGAAAGGCCAGCTCGGCGCTGTTGAGCTGCCAGCAATCAGGGCTAACGTAGTGAACTAGTGCACTAGGTGCCAGTCCAAAGGATGGTAGGCAACATGACCACCAGGGCTTACCTTGGGCTCTAGAGACTGATTAGGATAGATGATTTATTAAAGACAATTTGTGTGTTTCCTTCCTTTTCAATGGCTTGCCTAGTTTGTATGTCCCATGCATTGCCTTTCCCAGTTGTCCAGCTAGCCTACTGTTTGATATTCCCTATGCTCAATCTCTGCCTTTCCTTTGCAGGTGTGGGCTGGTAGTGTTCACAGTGTGGAATGATTTTGCTGCACATAACAATATATGCACAGACTTGCCTAGACATCCACTTTATTCATTAGTTCCTGCACTGGGATGCTTTGGAAGCTCTCTCTGCTGTCCCGGCTCTCGGGAGTGTCTAACCAGCTGTCAGCTATTGCTGTCGAAGCTGAAGAAGGTACGCTACCCACTTATGGTTGCATAACCTCTACGATTGGAACAGCCCTGAGCCAAGATGCGGCACAGGTTTAGGCAGAGCACACAGAAGCATGGTCCCCGCCTACATCTATTGGCCAGAAAGGTTTTTGTTCACACCTTTATATTAAAAGTCATGGCTAAAATCAGGCACTGTAGTCACATCTGGAAGATTTCCCTGCTAGGCTTTAATCAGCATTAATTACTTTTTATAACATATTTTTTAAGACCAATTGGTGTAACAAAAATATGTTGATGAATCATTCTGGTTGCCAGGGTGAGAAATTGCCATGATTAGGAAAAACACAACACTAAATCAATCATCACATCTTCACATAAAGGCATTTACCAAAACAGCATTTTGGAAGCTTTGGAAAGTATAGTTAGATAAAAGGTAAAGTTGCATGATATGATATGACATGATATGATATGATATGATAGTTTATTTATATAGTGCCTATACACAACGTGTTTCAAAGCGCTTCAAGGCAAGGGAGGGAACAAGGGAAAATACGACGACATTCTTACAGGCCATGAACAGTAAGGATTTGAAATTAACTATCGTACTCGGCCTGACGACATTTCAGATAGTGCAAGAGCTATGACATAGATAAGGAAGGGAGGGGGAGAGTGGGAAGGAAATGGAAACAGACAGGCGACTACCGTACTAGGCCTGACGACATTTCTGGTAGAGACGGAGGAAAATAAAAGGTGAGGCAGAGGGGCGCAGAAAGGGAGTGGAGGAACAAAACAAGCGACTATCGTACTAGACCTGACAATGTTTCAGATAGTGCTGGAGGGAGGGGGGAACAGTAAGGGGATGGGGGAGCGAAAGACGATGTTGCTATCATACTAGGTCCAGGGACAATTCTGATAGAGTAAGTGCATAGAAGAAAGTAAGGGGAGCAGGGGAGGAGATAGGAAAAGGAAGAGGGGAGGTGAGGACAGAACAGAGAGTAAGCAGTCAAAAAGAGTGGAGAAGCAAGAGGGGAGAGCGAATACAATAGCAGAAGTCAGTAGTAACACATAATGTTGCAAGTCTGGATACAAGATGAAGATGGGAACAGCATGATTCAGGGCCACCATGAGTACAAGATGCAAAGGAAGTCCATCATGAGAGTTGAGAAAGGGTGACGCACCGTGAATCAATGAAGTCCATAAAAGTAAAATCTAGCATTGGCCACAAGACGGTGATGGTGAAACCAGAATGTATCAGGACAGACTCCTGTGTGCAGGAAGCGAGGGGCACAAGGGAACAACACGGGGGACCAGAGAGGGTGGGGATGGCCTGTGGGGACAGAGGGTGTAAACACATGTTCGTGCATGCTTATCTGCTGTTTTAGCAGGGGGTCGGACCCTGGATCCTCCAGGTCCGAACAGGTCCAAACAGGAATTGCCCTTTTCTTTGACTGCCCGGGCGAGAGACGCCCTTGATCCAAGAGTTAAGAGCAGGAAGGAAGAGGCAGGGCTAAGAAGGTGGGTGGTGCTTAGGCCAGGTGACCTAGATCCACTCACACCTGCTCCCCAGCTGCAAAGGAAAAGAGGCTGGAGGGCTCCTTAAGTAGGGAAAAGAGCGGCAAGCAGGAAGGCACTAGATGGGTGGGGCTTGCTAAGTGGTGAAAAAGAGCAGCAACCAGGAAGGCACCAGGTGGGTGGGGCTTATGCCAGGTGACCAAGATCCACTTACACCTGCTCCCCAGTTGCATAGACTTAAAAGGATTGATATTGTGGGAGGTTTACAAGTTAGGGTACAAAACATAAGAGTAAATATCTTTTGAAGGACGAAGGCAACGGGTGGATATATTATATAATATATTATAATATTATATATTAAATGTGTCACTCATTATTAGGCAAAGCATGGCAAAATACAAAATGCTGTATGATAAGGGGGTGTCACAACGTACTTGGTATGCTAATACCTTAAGTGACCAGCCGGTAATATGTGAACAATTGAAGGAATGGGAAGCAACAGTGGAGTCATTTCACACAAAAATAGGCGTGTCAGCAGACTATACAGAGCATGAGACCTTGTGTGAAAACAAGTTAATGAAGAAAGCACAAGAGCGGGACCTTGAGTCCAACATCGAACATTTACTTGAGAAATCTATTTTCTGAGATTATGTCCCACAAATGTTTTTATTCCTCCGTCCGTTTTCGTACCTCATTCTGCGGAAGGATCAATGGGCCAGACTGTTTGCGTTGAAGCTTCGATTCAACCTGCTATCATCTCTTCTGAGGATAGGCCGAAGAATAAACCTTCCTGAGGACAAAAGACTCTGCACGTTGTGCCCTTTACATCTTGAAACCTCTCAGCATTTTCTGACGGGTTGCACTGCCTTGCGGCAAAGTTATCTGAAAAGTTATGGCGAGCCAGGGGGGTTAGGGGCACGAATTGAACCATTTTAGGCCCTGATTCATGGAATTATTTTTGTGTAAATATGAGAGTTGCGTGCCATTCTGCACGCAAATCCCTGTTTGACGAATGGGGATTTGTGGGCAGAATGGCACAAATGCACGCAAATCCCTGTTTGATCCATGGGGATTTGCGAGCAGAATGGCACGCAAATCCCTGTTTTACACGCAAATAATTCCACGAATCAGGGCCTTACTCTCTAATAGGATGCATGCGATAGACACAATAGAATCACAGTTCCCAGCTGTATGAAGCAATACATGTCAACCACTCCTGACTTGTTGAAGCCTGATTACTTGTCTGAGACTAGAGGACTACAGTGCAATCCGTCTTCTTAGTTTTGATTTTTTTTATAGAATTCATTATTTTAGTGAATGTTAAGGTTATAGTACTAATTAAATACAATTTGATAATGCATGTTTACTTAAAGATATGATATGTAATGTGCTTTTACGGATATATTGATTGTCTGTATAAAGACGGTGCAAACAAGTTTTATGTAAACTGAAATGCACAACAAGAAAAATAGGGTTATTGTCTGAGAATACAGGGAAGGTACTGGACTGAAGAGGAGGTTCATTATAGATCAAATGGAGTTGAACTAATTAGGAAATGGGTTAACAATGGGATCTGCAGAGAAAAGTGGTAAGAAAAATATGCAGGGACAAATGTGGTTCAGGGATGAAGGCATACGTAAGCGGGGTGGGGGGTCAACCCCCTTCCACGCACCCCACAAAAAGTTAGTAGAAAAGAAAAAAAGAAGAGGAAGTAGCCAACCCAAATACAGTTGGCACAACGCTACAGGAATTCAACATTTGTTATAGAAATGAAAAAAGATTTCTCATAGAAAATGTGTAAAATAAGTAATCTTTTTTAGGTAAATTGTCATAACGCAGGGCCCATTGCCCTTCTACTCACCATGTAGAAGGTGGATCTATTGTTGCATCTGCCACAACCATTAGATTATTGTGTAAGTGACCCAGTCGTCCTTAAAATCAAATCAACTAATGTGTAAGGTGTATTGTGGCACTAAAGGGAAATGGAACTTGAAAATGGCTGAGAACGTTTCCCAGTGGAAGTCATGTCTGTAAATGACCTTTCGGGACTAGGCACTCATACTGACAAAGTGAGCCAAGTTTTGTAGCACCAGTGATCTCAACATATGCTTGTCGGAACAAAAACTTGGAAAAATATTGCATACTTGGGGACAGAATAGCGATAAGTGTGCCCCCATAGCCCAATGGCACATGGTGTCATTTGCCATGCACCTGTCACACATTAATATCCCAAAATGGGCTGATACCAAGGGCACGATTCATGGAAAAATGTGCAGAGATCCCACAAAGGCAGTGCGTCGAGAATGCCTCAGCGCAAGCCTGTGCGCAGATGTTTTTCTGCGCGCTTCGCGTACTGACCCTATACGCAAGTCACGGCCAGAACAGCCCTGACACGTCCCCAATCAAAGCAAAAAGAGACAAATACAGCTAGCTTTCTGTGCTCCTCGGGCGAAAACACATGCACCCTTGAAGCAGGGTGTGGGGTCCCTCGCAACAAGGTATGCACCTTGGGGACACTGCGCGGCGTCCCTCGTAACTATTACCAGCACACCGAGTACATGCATACACATTTCCGTGACTCACGTAAATCTGCGTGTGAACCCGCGTAAACTGTTCATGCACCCTGTTACACAGTGTACGTGCACCCCTAAGTAAGGTCCGGACCCAGTCTGCATGCACGCACCCCTAAATCCAACATGCAATATCACAGTGCAGCAGTGATTCCTATGCATAAGTTTCAGTATGCCTGCCTTCGGGTGCCGGATAGATTGTGGGCTTTGCATGGGCCTTTCCCCAGCAAGAGCTCATGCGGTCAGATACATGAATACACTTTGTTCCGCGCATTTGTGGGCATGCGTTGGACTGCCTGCAGCCTGTCCCTCATATCGCCCAGATTTTTCCATGTTCGTCCGTATTTTTAGTGTTTGGCCGCCCCCTATTCTGGCACGCAGAGTCCCTATTTACATCGCAGAAAATTCCATCAATCAGGCCCCAAATGATCACCCAATTTTCCATTTGCATCCTATGTTTTAACCAAGCATGCACACACATACTTAGTCCCTCTAGGCGCCTTTTGATGTGTTCAGACAGCACCCCATGTTGACCTTTGGGAGTGGGGAAGGAGGATCTCAGGAATTCTCCAGTTCTTCCCTTCACAGGCTGTGCAGTGACAGACTACACCCCAGGTGCTCTTACCTCTTCTAAAGGAGTGATGGTGTCCCTACCGTACCAGTGACAGCTCAGCAGGAGCCGCTCTGCCTACATTAGCAAATGCACAGTGTCTCCGGGACTTTTGCCATCAAGGCAAATGCAACCGGCGGTTGAAGGTGGCGCACCGCGCTTTCGTGATGAAGCAGCACTGAGGAGATGCACTTTTTTGTTGATGGAGAACATGGGCCCAGTCCTCTGTATACTGGGCCAGTGGTAGCCGGGGCTTTGGTAATCCACACCCTGGTCAACTGAAGAAATTGTGACCAAATTCATCTGCATTATGTCCAGCGGTCGAACTGGGCGGGAGCAGTTGGGAGCAGTGCTCCTCTACTTAAAAAAAAAGTTGTACTGTTCCTTTACTTGTATTTTAAAAAGAAACCATTCCAGAATGATTACGCTTTGAAATAAAAGTGTAGGAAGAAGTTGAAACTTGCACTTAAATAGCAGGTGTGTTTGTTTGGGGGTTTGGATTGCGTGTGGGTGAGGGCGTGGTGATGGGGTTTTTGGAGAGCGGGGGCGGGCCAGCAGGGAACATAATTCTACTACTTGGCTTCGCACACTTCCACCACTGATTATGTCGGTCATGTAGGAAGGCTCCTGCAACTCGTCAGCATTAGAAATGGGAACGTGATTTCTGAAAACAGGTTTTAGGGATAATTCATATCATCGCTGAAGTCGTTCTCTAGGAGTGTATTGTGTTCTTCATGACTTCATGTCCATGCAAAGGCCCAGCATTGTACATTGATGGCAGGATCTCGGTCGTTTGTTGTTGTTATTGTTATGTAACTTTTATAGGGCGCAACTCGCCCAAAGTCCTCAGTGCGCAGCAAGTCAGAAGCGAAAAAGGAGATGAGACCCGGAAGACGTCCGAGAGGATAGAAGACTAGTCATCTAAGTTCAAGAGAAACGTTTTAAGCGATCTTTTGAAAGAGGAACGTTCCTGACCGAGACGAAGAGAGATAGGAACGCGATTCCATAAGCGTGGAATTTGAACACACTTAGCAATACACTGTTTGGCTAATGCAAGGCAGAGGCTTCTGGATTTGCATGACTATCATGTATCACATGATATGTGTGCCTATAGCAATGTGAATGAAGGACCACCTTGCATCTCTTGTGTGCCCTTTTCAGTTTCTCTTGCTAGCTCGTCGTTCTCTTTTGCAGACAACATACATAGGTCATTTTGCTAGCTGTCGCCAATATTCACTGGCAAAAGGTCTTCCTTGTATAGTATAGACTCTTTTTTTTTTAGACCATAGACCTTTTTATTGTAAGCTGCAATGCATTTGTGATTCAGCGGTTGGACCTACGGCAGTACAATGTAACAGAGAAAAGAGAACAAGGTCAGAAAGCATGCTAAGGTTTCGGAAATAGTTTACTGGCATCAAAGGTGGCCTTGGAGATAGTGTCATATAGTTGATCTGGGATTACACACTCTATTCTTAGAGGGAATGACTGGAAGTATGAATATGTATTTGTATTTGTATTTGTATTTTATTTATAACGCGCAAACCAACAGGCCCGGAGGCATCAGGGCGCAATTTGTACAAGGTTACAGATATGCAGGTGATGTTTGTTTGGTCAATGCTGTATAACATTCTTTCAGCATGCATATGGCCACCTACCTATTCCTTACACTTCCCAACTTGAC
This sequence comes from Ambystoma mexicanum, assembly GCF_040938575.1. Lineage (NCBI taxonomy): Eukaryota > Metazoa > Chordata > Amphibia > Caudata > Ambystomatidae > Ambystoma > Ambystoma mexicanum. The sequence goes on from NC_090939.1 coordinate 836,099,334, forward strand.
ATTTCAATTGACTTCACAAGCAAGTTTGTTTTATTTGCTTTCATTATGAAAAGTAACTTCTCTGTGGAGGATTCATGGAATGTGAGTTGACCTTGATGGGCTTGAAAATGGCACTGCACATATGTCTGAGCCTCTGCATCTTCTTTGCCCTCAGGAAATGCCTAAGGATTTGGATTTTAGACTTCCTATTTAATCTGAAAACGAGAGCAGACAGAATGCACAATGATCCGCAGTGCATCGTATCTGCTGTGGCACTGTATTTCAGCCAATGAATATTGAAATCTTGAGTTATTGGTGGGCATAGAGTCCTGCGGTGGAAAGTGTCCACCAACCTCTGTATCATTTATTCATCTTCATTTGGATAGTGTCCGTGCCTGCTTACTCCTGTCCTCCTGGACATCACCATTTGGCATCTGATAGACCATGGCCTGCTGAACTACTTTGCTGCAATAGATCATGGAAAGGAAGAGGGTGCCTCCAGCCGATCTCTCCAGGGTTCCCCTACCTTTGTCTCCGGAGACGTTTAGCACTACAACTCCCATCATCCCTAGCCAGCATAGTCTATGGTGAGGGATACTGGGAGGCAAAACATCGCTATAACCCACATTGCAGACCCCATGACTCGTGCCTACCTAGAGCTATGCACCCCCCTCCCTATCCAAGCCTGCAGCACCATTCCACACTCATCAACTCTACATGTAATGAAAGCTGTGGCAGCCAATCAGAGCTACCTGCCACCCAATCATGGGTCCCCTTGGTCTCACCGTCCTCCAGCGTCATCTTGCAGAGAAGGACGCCGCATTTGTTAAGATCAAAGGCATAATTAGGATCCACGTAGAGTTGTCGCTGCCCCAGTGGAAGTAATGGTAAAGTCCGAAGACCTCATCAAAAGTAGTGCAGGTTTGTTTCTTGGGTAATCTGGGCTCATCCTGGGATTCGACTAAAACACTATCTCTGAATGTGCTGCAGTAGATGCAGATTTTCAGAAGAAATCCTCTATGCACCATTTTTGTATCCATTTGAAACCCTGTTTTGAGAATGGAAATGGATTGTTTAGAATAAGGGGCTAATACTGCACTCTACATTTCAATATAAAGCATCAAAGGTGCATTACTGAGACTTTTCTGTATTCCATTGCAAAGGGGATAAGATGGTGGGTACATGAGCTGGCCAGTCATTAACGGTTCCCCATGTGATCATTCCGCCGCAAAAATATCGCGATGCAAATATATCGCCATATTTTTGCGGCGAAATTCACAATGGACCCTGCGGGGGACACCCTCGCAACCCCTGCATCACTTTTTAATGTGCGGTGGACACCCCCGCAACCCCTGCTCCCATATAATATCCCCAACAAAAATATCGCCTATGGCGAACCTAACAGCCATATATATGGCGATATTTTTGTTGGGGATATTACCTGATACCTCATTAACACCATTGGTGGTCTACTACAGATATTGCTTCAAGTGAAGGGATTCCCAGGTGAAAGCCTTCACCTGCAGATGGATGTTTTAAATACTCTTATCCTACACGTCTTGGGGGGTATTTCATCTCATTATCTGCCATTATTTACCTCATGTCCTATTACTAGAAATACTGCCTCTGATAAATATTGCCCAGCCCATACGCAGAGGGGAGAGGGGGGACTTGGAGAAGTATGGGCAGTCAGGAATTGTAACACTGCCTGTCTTGATTCTCACCGCTAAACCTACAATGAGGTCCAGAGAAGTGTACAACCACATGGACATGTTTTTTTTCAGTAGCCTAACATCTCAAGAGCAAAGAACAGGAGAACCCTATGCATTTGAAAATCACAAATACTTAGACATTCATTGGCATTATATCACAAAACCCACATGGTGAAGTGTCATTGAGGCACAAGGACAATGCCTGCAGCGCACAGATTACAAGAACTGCTATCTGGGGAGCAATATGTCAATGATATTGACATACGTATTATTGAAATTGTTCCAGGAAGAGTGCTACTCATATGCAATACTTTGCCAAGAAGAGCTAATTCTCCTGAAAAAATGTACCAATCATAAATGTTTCCGATAAGAAACACTGTGTGATGAATACAGAGGGACTTCAAGAAGGGAGTCCACATGGAACTCTGCATCATTAAGCATAACAGCTTATCCGGGGCCCGAGTTAAAGGCCTAGGCCGAGGGAGGGCTGCTAACAAGGGTCCCATGGCAGATAGCACCCAATACGGTCCGCTGGAGAGGGTGTTAATGCTATTAGCACCCTGGGTTGCCAATCCGGTAACCCGGGGTGCTGAGAGCATTGTGATTTGATTGAATGAACAGGGAGGCCGCACGACCCCGTTCATTCAGTCAAAATACTGTACCAACATGGCCACCACAGAGATGGAAGACGAGGCTCCATATGGATCCCCTCTCCCATTTCCATGGCGGCCACAACGGAGCCGGAGGTGAACGCTGCAGCGGCGGATCCGACCACGCCACCACAACCAGGTAAGTGGGGATGAAGGGGGGGGGGTTGAATCATAAGGGAAGAGAAGGTAGGCGGAAAATGGCAGGCGAGGGAAGCAACCACGTAGGCTTAGATCGACTGTTTCAGCCCACGTTCCGAGCAACCTGATTGGTTGCTGCCCACGTGTCGGGTGGTAATAAGAATAAGAAGAAGATTGCCCATTGGGACTGTGTAACTGTGTTCAAGAAAAATTGTGCAGGGAGAGATATAGCTGTTCACAACTATTACTTCAAGCCGAAATACCAGCATCAGAATATTTAACCCACAAAAGCAATGGAATGGAATGGGTTTAGACCTAAACAAATCATTGCTGAGTAATATTAATCCTCTTAATACTATGAAACTGAATAATGTTCCACAAAGTGTTGTGCTATATATTAATTAGATAACAGACCTGGTGTGCAAAGCGTTTTTCAATGCTATTGCGCCATTGTAAAACACTTTTGTAAATGAGGCCCGGTGTCTCCAAAGTATTGACTCCTTGGCATGGTGCAAGGCTGAATTTCAACCCAGGAGCGGGCTGAACCTGAATCATTGGCCCTGCCAGGTTGCCTGTTTCTTATTCAGCGAACACCCCGTGCCACGGCCTTTACTGCAGGCGCTGAGCATATGATGTATTTTGCATGTGAGGCTGTACCTGGGCATAATATGGCAAGAACTGTCTGTCAGGTGTCCTTAGGCATATGATGGTCATACTTTAAAATAGGATGGTAATACAGGGACATGAGAGGCTGTACCTGGCCACAACTAATCTTGAATTTGAAATTATAACATTGTTAATGGGCATGGCGAAGGTCTTACAAGGAATGCGGTACTTTTGAGAGCTGTACTAGGGCATGGGCTTGGGGACAATTCCTGGCATATAAAGCTGTACGTAGACGTATGTTGAAAGTTCCTGGGCATTTGGAGAGAGGGGTTGGGCATTTGATGTTGGCACAGGGTCATAGGATGGTTGTACACTGGTATATGATGGCGGTGCTAGTGGATATGATGGGGAGAACTGGAAAAACATGGCCTTTCATGGATTTTCGAGGCAAACTCTGGGCACTATTTGAGGCAGTTCTCGACCATATAGTCTCGGGAGGATAGCTCAGTGGCAACGGAGCACCACAGGTTCGATCCCCGGATGCGCGCTTAGAAACCACTGTGTATTAAGCGCATTATAAATAACATACCATATCATAGTGCCATACCTCAGCCTACGAAGCAGCCTCTTGTAACATGACGACACATTTTCCCCATCCTGTATTGGCTGAAGCAGCAGATAACATGAGAATATTTAACAAAACTGGCAAATCGAAATTAGGACGCACAATTGTTCGATTCACTCACCTGACAGCCTATTTGCTGACACAATTAAGGTATTTAAATACAAGTAAGAGTTGGTGTTTGAGGATATAATTCGTGTTTTCCATAAGATTAGAATGCAACATTTGGAGAAAAAATCTCTGCATGTCAAAAAAAGTGCCAAGCTGATAATTCAAGCAGTTTCCCTTGTTTTAACGCATCATGTTTCTGTTCCACGGGGCAACGATTTCCATAAAAACGGTGCTGTGAAGCCCGGGTGAAAGGGACCTAATTAATGTCTCTGTTGTTTCTGGTGCCTTTAGGTCCTACTTGAGTGTTCACCCTGCTGTCAGAGATTGAGAGATTTGTGAAAGCCGAGGCATAGTTCTACTGTGTACTTAACACGTGGAACCTGTAATTGCTCTGAGTAATGTAGAACATGGCAATAAGTATTGATGGGCATTGTAAGGGCCCTGCTTATGATGGTGGTTGGTTCCCATAGTCAATCTAGTTTGGGGTATGCCAACGCTACCTATGATAGTTTCCCCTCGTGGTCTAAAGCCCACCTTCAGTCCATTCACAACGCTGCAATCCATCTTGTATATGGCCTGAGAAGGTCGAGTGTCCTCCTTATGACTGGAACTCCACCACTGTACTGTCGAAAAATGCATTTTGTTTAAAGATGGTTGCCTGGTCCAGCCTCTGTATTCTGTCTACCCACTCTTTTAGATGTATGACCAAGGGCCGGTGAGGCTTTGCGGTCCAGTGTCCAGGTCTTTGGAATTGCCTTCCCATGAGGTTTGGACAGCTATTCAGTGACCATTTATTTGAGCCCACTACACCCCCCTATATTTTTTCTTAATTTGTACTAATACGTTTGCTTGGCCCGTATGTTTCATCAGCACCATAGACATCCTCGAATCAAATCGTTATAGAAAGACGGTTTGGCAATGTGTAATACTGACCACAGACTACTAATGAGTGTTCAGTGATACATTCTGTGTACACACATGGCATTGTTTACATTGTGACAGAACGCATCTAGTGGCATGAAGCCTGCTTTTTGGAAATGCTCTTTACCGGAAATAGTACAGTACAGTGCGTTGAGGCACCTCCATCTTGGGGAACTGTATGCAGCATAGTTCCCAAGAGGTTATAGTTGTAATGGCAGTCTGCTTATGCAAAATATTAATTTACCTGACCTATCCTTCAAAATGCATGTGACACAGTTAATATACATACAAAGCTGGCCTTTCTTTATTCAAATATTAGCTCAATATGAGGACTAGAGATCCAAATTAGGGTTTCTTGAGAAGTGTGGTAGTATTATGGTGTAGAGCTCTGCTCAGGGGTACATTATGTGTTGAGAGGTGTTTTTGACTACAACTCCCATCAGCCCTAACCGGCAATGGTGGGGGATCATGGTAGTCGTAGTCCAAAACCTCTGGAGAGCCGCACGTTGCAGAAAGGCTCTCCTCCTATGTTTTAGGAACACTCTGTGATGGCATGCTGCCCCACAGGAGTGGGTTTGAAATACTATTCGTTGGTATGAGACACAGCTAAGTTTAAAAAAAAAAAACTTTAGAATAGGATGTTGTCTAATTCTATTTTGGGAAATCTCTTAAGTGTTAGGATGTGCAATTCTCTCACACATCCACTCTCACGTCTCATTTTGGAATGCGGTTCGAAAGAGGTGGTCATTTCTTTTCAATTCTCATTAAAAACTCATTCATCATAGTTTGAAGTTCTGGAAGGGAATGAGGCTCACAAACGGAGAAATGCACATGAATTTGAACCAATTCAGCTCCAGACTATGTCACTCACTCACCCCAAAGAAACATGGGAGTGTAAAAAAAATGCAGAATGTCGTCGATGAGGGCAGCAAAAAAACGATGACAGGGTAGATGGATTTTATCCCTCAGGCCCCCGAAAGAAGGAAAAAGGTACTACAGGATGGGATTTGAAAAAGAAGGGCAACTTCAGGCAAGAAAATGGCCTGAACAGTATTACACCCACATAACAAGGTCAATAAAGAGGTGTAGAAGTTCTCAAGTGGAATGGTAAGGGAATGGGAGTGACAGTGGTATGGTGAGCAGCGATGCAGATACATAGCAAGTAAAAGGCACCAAGCCATTCAGCAGAGCATTCTATTTGGAAACCAGACATATCATTAACTTCTCCGCTACCAACCTTGCGCTGCAGCATAAAAATCAAGACGGTGCCTCACAAACAATGCGTCTCAAGATTAACTTGGTGGAGTGGTGCGTGTCCTCTGCGGCACCATTCATGCCTCATGGTCATGTTACATTCCATGAATACAGGATCATGTTTCTTTGGGTTTGTGGATGCCACAGATTACGTATCTAACCCTGAGATGTGCCCCTATGTGCGTGTGTGCTGCTTTGGTGTCATTATGCAAGCTGATCAATGCCTATAGTTCAAAGGAATGAGTTGCTCCTGGTGATAAGAAAAGATCCTAATTACTCAAGCATGCCATGAAGGATTGAAATATTTCACGAGTGTCCCATCAGAACTGCCAGTAAAGTCTATAGTTTTAGCCTCTTCCTTTGGAAAAAATTGCTGGTGAATTGCACCATTCGGTTCAGATTCTCTTCAATGTCATCTATGGGTGAAGCCCCTCGTGCTGTCCGGTCATTTGGTCGACTTTTATTTTTATATATATTTTTCAGGTTTTCGTTTAGGAAAAAAAAGGGTTTTTAAGCAAAAAAAGGGGGTTGGGGGGACCCCCCCAAAAAAAAAAAAAAAAAAGTGAAAATACAAAAAAAGAAAATTCGACCATTTGTCTTTCGACCAAATTGCGTCGACCATTTGTCCTGTCAACCTTTTTTTTCGACCAAATGACCTGTAACTGCCCCTCGTTACCACTTCTGATGAGAGTCAGGCTCAGGCATGTTGAATTTTATGATTGCCCATGGGCCGGTTCCCCAGCGATACAGTGTTTTCCCCAGATGGCACAAAATTGTGGGGCTTTATTGCAACCAGGGAAGTGAAGTTGCAATCAAGATAAAGACTGATTAGAATTGTGCTATTGGGTAGTGGTAAACGTTTCCTGTTAATGTCCAGAATATCATTAGCTGTGCACTGGTCTCGGAATTCTACTCGAATGGAATCATGGGTACTCTCCCCTTGCTGGTACAATCTAGTAAAATAAAAAATGGCCTCCCTAGATACAAAAAGGAAACCTGGTACAGTACGAAGCCATTGAAGACTATTATTTATCAGGGTCTCCCTGGGTTTTCTGCAGGCTTGGCGATCATTTAGGGACTTTGCGCAGATATACTACACCTCTCTTTGGGCCCTGTCCAAGCTGCACTCTGCCGGCTCAAAGGCAGACAGGATATGTGGCAAAGTTTTGAACTGCATGCCTGGCTCCACAAGATGATTTATCAGTTAATGTTTTAACTTCAGGTCCCTGACCTACTCCCCTGGATATGGGCTGCTTAAACTGCTGCACATCTAAATTTGATGGATTTAGTATCAGGGCTATATAGTCATTTGGGGCCAAATACACCTGAATATTCATGTTCCCATCAGAGCCATTAATGCCTCTGCTTACACAAGTGGACCCTGTCCCTGGATTGTTGTACTTGTGGTGGTATCCGAATTGGAAGGCGCTTACACCTCGGATAGTTGGTTGGGCCCAGCAACATCCGCCAACCCCAGTGGGAGTCCCCCCAGTGTTCCCCCTCTCCCCTGGGCCTCAATAGGAACCGTGTGAAGTCTCTTTACATCCCTAAATTCCAGTAAAATGGCATTGCATTCCCATGCGCAAAATGAAGGTGCCTCCTCAACAACTGGGGCAGCAAAATGCTTGGAGGATCGATCACGTAATGTTGGGGTACATGAGTGGATAGAGCTCAGTCGAAAACAATTTTCCATACGGTTCCTCTTTTGATAAAGTCCTGTGGGGGAAGTACTAACAATGGGAGCAATGGCTTTAGCAGGACTTAGTTTGAGCTCCGTACATTCAAATTCTATTAAGTCAGTTGGTGGCAGGGCCCCATTTGATTCTGGATGTAGTTCCAGCAGGTTTCAGTTTGGGTTGTGCCCCCGTGCAATTAGAGTCATGCTGTTCTTCACCTGCGGGAGTATTGGGGTTTTCTGGTCTCTCGTTGAGGGTTTCCTTAGTAGTGCCCCTCCTCCCCGGGGCAAAGTCAAGGGTGTGCCAATAATACAGTTCTGAGCCCTAAGTACCAGCTCTAAGGAACGATCTGGTACTATACTGCAAAAGTAGTGGAAGCAGTATAATTGTGAATGGTAACTGGATAATTTTGGTTTTGCTGATTTACGTTCAATACTTCTTCGACTAGAAAACGTACAACTCCTCCAATTCCACCCTCTACCCCATCATTACGCTTGCCCACATTGGGGTTGGCCAAAGTCTCGAGAGTAGTTATGGTTATCTTGGGGGTACTTGGATCCTTGAGTATTGGGGGGGTTAAGGTGGCCACAAGTCCATTATCCTCTTCAGTCCCTCCTACCCCAAGAATATCACCCTCTACCCCATCATTACGCTTGCCCACATTGGGGTTGGCCAAAGTCTCGAGAGTAGTGGGGGTCCCTCCTACCCCAAGAATATCACCTCCATGGCTGCAGAGGAGACCCTATAATGGGCCCTCAGTCTTTTCTGTGGCCTCGTTATCTCCGTTTTCATGGACAATCTGTTCTGTGTCCCAGGTCACCATTCTGCTGCACATACCATTACCCACATCATGGAGCTCCCTTGCCATTATACTTGTGGTATTACCCCAACTGACCACATGATTAGTACCCAGGAATTGATGCATTTTTTGAATCAGAGAATAGGCCTCCCCGTGATTCTTGTGGGACTCAGTGGAGGTCGCTTTTCAATGCAGCTTTCATTACCTGGGTATATTACACCAACCACCATCTGCTGCTTGACTGTCAAGATGTTTTGTTTTGTGCTGACATGCCCTTTCCCCCATCTCCTACGTCTGCCGAACTCCCAGCGGGACGGCAAACTCCTGCAGCCTTACCCCTGTGGGGATCACCCTGCATTGGGAGGCCGGGACAGAAATGACGAGGGGGGCATGGCCATAGAAAGTGCTTCCTGCTTTGGAGGCTGTGGCCTTCAATTTGCGGCAAATTCCTGCACCCTTACCCCTGCATTCTTAACCCTGCGGGGGGGGATGCCAGGACAGAAATGTAGAGGGGGCGTGGCCACAGGAAGTGCCAATGAATATTCCTTCAGTAATCTTGTTCCAATGGGTACACTATCACACCTTAACGCCTCCTGATCTTAAAAGATGATATCAGTAGTCCTGCTGCACGAGCCATTCAGCTTTGATATTGCAGAGCTGGGAAGGCCATCATAATGCCATCCTACCTACCCGTTATGACTTTGTTCCTGCTAAGAGAGCTGGGCACAAGAAAGGTGGAATTGTGGTTATTTTCTCCTCTGTGGCATCATGTTTAGTAGCTGGTGGAGGAGGGGGCATATAGTATCTTCCCTGACTTCCAAACTGTCTTGTTGGTGGTGAGTCACTTGGATGTGAGGTAGGTAGATCCCCTACCACAACAGCCTAGCACACGCTATGCTCCACACTCCATGTTTCATTCTCCCTTGCTGAATTGCTAATATAGGCTGAGGCTCATAAGGAGTGGGTCTCCAGCGGATACATTTCACATAGACAGATAATTTGGAAACATGTATGAGAATGTTGAAGACATTATTGAACCTGACCTTCAAGACACACTTTCTAGTGTGATTGCAGTGTCAAGGGTCACAGATGTACCGCAGGGAAATTCTTGTGAATGGTACAGCCGTAAATTGACTGATTGGTCCAAAGTCCCTGCTTCAGAAATTGGTGTGCAGCCTACGGCTCCAGTAGTTTGCCTCAGACTTTCTTTCCTCTTGTCTATGTTAATAAAAATGATTACAGTTTAGACCGGTAATAACTACAACATTTAGGGATGGCATTAACACCTCTATATGACACTATATGTAAAACCACATACTATCAAAGAACAGGGAACAAATATTACAAGGAGCCCTCAGACTGAGAGAAGTTAAAATATCTTTCAATGCAGTCATTGGGCCTCATTCTTCATTTGGCGCAAAGGGATACCGGGCACCGGTAAGGACGGCACCCGTTAAGGGACTTTAGAGCTAATAGACCGGTACCGCAATTTGCTGTACCGTTGTTAGCGCCTTCCCCCTTCCCATTGAGCCCTATGGGGGCTCAAATGGGAATGGGGAATGGCTTTTTCAATGGGGACATACCGGTCCCGCAAAGGTCGGAATAGACCGGTAAGTCCCCATTGAACGGGGGCGGACTCGGTACCGGTATTGGAGGTAGTCATGGCGCTAATATGAATTAACTTGGAATGAGGCCCATTGACTCTATGTCATGCGGAAGGATGATTCAGAAATATTGACGGTGTTCTATAAAAACAGTTCAAACCAATGCATGCTATTTCTTTAGGGTGCAAATACTGCAACATTTCATTTATATGTTTATCTTTTTTCAATAAATGGAGTTCTTATAGGTGAGTATTCCTTATTACACTGAGCACGGCATACACAATTCTCTGGGTAGGGCATAGTTCACAAAAAATCAGTGGCTATCAACTATTCTTTTAACAATGAAAACCATTTATATTGAACTTGTATTGCCCGCAAGAATAGATACAAATACTAGTTAAGAAACTCAGAGAATTAAAAATTGTTTAAGTCTGAAACAAAAACATTTTAATTCTGTTCATGAATACAAAGGCATGTGTCTAAAATAAATTAGGAGAACCCAAACCTTAATACCAACACCAATAATATAACATTGAAGCCCTCATTCAATTAATTCGCTAATTTCACAATTTAAGAAAAATAAAAATTAATTAGTCAGATGAAATTATTTAATATATGGAAAGCTCAGTTATCCATAGCAAGAGTCTTTTTCGACTTATTGTTACAAATGAAATATCCTTTTGCTTAACAGTCCCTACTAATAATCTAGTTTACAGCACAATCTACAGGTGTCAACGTATATTGTTGCTCTAATTTCTTTTAAATTGCAACCAAGTCTTTCTCATGATGGCATAAGTTGAATAAACACATATAAACATGTATAGGTTGTTCATATGTCTTAACTTTCAATGTCTTGAATCACATGTTAATATCTTTATCAAATTTGTCCTAGCAAATTGCAAAATGCCCATAATAGTTATCTCTTCATGATTACCTTCTTACATAGTTCAATTTTATAAATGTGTTACAACCTAAATCTCCGCTATTATATTTAATTTCACTATGTTGCTGCACAGAAGTCATACTTTCCATTGGGGCCAGATTTCTCTCTGTGCTTAAATTAGTTTAATTCCCAATGGGCACCTTCTTAACATCACAACACGTGAAAGGAAGGGTGATATGAATTTTGTTATCCCTCCTGGATCTTTGTTTAATCATAAAGGTTATCTGTTTCAAAAGAAGGACTCATCCCTTTGGAAGTGAGCCTGTTTTCTCACAAAAAATAATGAAAAAAACAATGTGATGTGTTAAAGTTTATGCTCTTGTTCATACTCTATTATGAAGTTATAAATATAAGCATTAATTATTTCAAGACTCACTCACCTCTATGTACTCGTTGGGAATTACAACTGTCAACAAGTTTCTGCTATGTTCTTCGCCGAAATCTTGAGTAGATATTCATTCATGCCCCATTTTCTAAAACTCTAAAAAGCAACGGGACAACGCTTGCAATTTAATGTACATTTTAAGGGAGCAGGAAACACTCATTTTGGAGAGGAAAATGGCAATAAATATCTTGCAGGCATTGCAAAAATGATTAGTTTCTTACCCCAGAGACAGGGTAAATGTTCATATCATTAAGTCCAAACAGACACCTACCATGGACAACTCAGGAGCCCATATCTGAAATAACTTAATTCTATCAATGAATTTTGTTTTTTCTTTATAATTGTGTCATTAATTAATGGTTTGAATGACTCACTTTGATACGAAGGGTCTTGTTATTAAGGTTTGGGTCATTCTATTTTATTTTAAACCATTTTTTCTGAGTATTCACACATTTTGTATCTGGATTAGCCTATGTTTGGATCAGACTAAACAATGCTTCTGTATTGTTCTCTTAATTTGTTAAGTAACATTTGAATGTATGTGTGGACAATACAAGTTAAATGTAAATTGTTTTTGTTGTCAAAAGAATAATTGAGAGCATAATATTTTTGTATTCATGACAGCTAGTCACCCTGGCTGTCAATCAGTGGTACGCCTCACAAATAAGAAACATAGATGTTGGACGAGCAAGATCAACAAATGGAACACAGTCTTTCATGTGGTTTACACATCTCCTTGACCCCCTTGTTCCTAATGAAGCTCTGCATTGCTCCTTCCACCTTTTGACCTCCTGTCACTGTTAACCCCCACGTCTAGTTTTCATTGTTTGTGGGGCAGGCTATGTTTCCCTAAGGGGATAGTCTGATGATGGTGAGGTAGGAGTGGAGGGGTTGGGGAGAGGGTCATAAATGGAGCGAGTGAGGACATGAGAAAAGCCATATTAGCTAATCCGACAACATGTAATGAAATTCTTTTTCAACATTTATGTTTTTCAACTGTTTCTGTAACTAACTACAGCCATGCTGAACAAAATGCATGACTTAAGACGTTTAATTGAAGCACTCCAGTTTATCTCAAAGCGGTGCCTAAAATTGTCAGTTTGTTTGACCGAAGCACTCTACATGTGCAGTTGCACAAGCATAGAGATGTATGGTCTTGTGTCATTGTGTCACTCCCTACCCCTTAAGTGCCAAGGACGAGTATGCACGTCCTTTTTGCATAGACTTACATAAAAGCTTGGCACTTAATTTAAACCCTTAAGTGCCAGGCTATTATTTAATACAGGAGGAGGTAGAGATCCATATTGATGTATGAAGTCAAAATGCTGGTTCATTGGGAGCCATTAGAGCTCTTTTTGAGGGCTGTAATAATTTGACCATGCCAATGAGCTTCAGTACGAGTCAGACGTCTAGATTAAAAACATTGTCCTTCCTCCTAAAATGACTTTGAGGAAGGCTGATGTTGATTTCAGTCCAAAGTATCCGAAAAGAAAGGAGCATGTTTCTAATACTGTTGGACATTTTCTGGAGAAAAAGAAACTACGCCCTTGGTTTAGTTGATGCTGATCAGGACAATACAATTGCCACATGTTGAAAAATAATTAATAAATTAAGCTTGCAATACATTATGGCAACAATGCTCAACCAATACAAACATGGCACATTGTCAGTGAGCTTTGAACACAGAAGCCATTCATGAACGACAACCAGATGCCATCCAATAGCACTGCATCCTCACTCAAACCAGCAACCTACTCCCACCAATTCCAACTAACGTCCCACGACCGTGAGCTCAAATTCTCTTTGGTCTGTGTGACCATGTACTTATTGCTCAAGTCCAAAGCACAGCCTTCTTTAATATGTTATGACTCGCACCTCACCTCCTTGGCCGCCATCATTTGTTTGCTGGTCATCCTGTAGCCTGCAAATCTCTTTTTTTCCATTCCCCATTTCCCCCAAAAAACAAAACTACAGGCAGCAGTTGTGTCAAGTTCTGCACAGAAAACATGTGCACTATCCATATGAAAATTCACCAATACTTCTTAAGATGGCTGATTACTGAAAAGATGAATATGAAAACCTACATTCAAATTCCATATATAAATAGGTGCACCCATAGACACACTGTGGATGAAATTCAGATCCACAACCTGTCAGAAATACGGAGAGGTGGTGTGACTTCTCAAATATTGAAATTGGTATTTGAGGTGTGTTCGGGGCATCTTTTTGAGTCACAGGGGAAATTGCTGAGCTCACTGGGGAAATTTCACAACACAGACATAGCAGTTCCTGTTTATAACGTGTCTTTATTTCATCTTAATCAAAGCCGGTATAACAAACTGGCTGAGTAACAAGCCTCCTCAGTCAGACGTACTCACTCGGCTAGCCGATCACCTTCCTTGCCTCGGTTTAGTCGCCTGTTTAATCTACTATTGTATTTCTTCTTCTGTATCTCACAGATTTACGCATCTGTAAGCAGGGTCCATTTTGTTGCCTTAATCTGTATGCCCGTCTATGTCTGTAACCTTAAGTTTTTCAAGCGTCCAGTTACCTCAGGGTTCGGCGCGCGATACAAATAATAAACAAATACAAATACAAATCTGAAAATACATATTGACAATGTCAAATTTGTTCCACATCTAAAGGCGCAGGTTGGCGACCTGAGCCTTGGGATGTCTTTTATGGGAGTTGAAATTCCAATTTCGAGCAACTCTTTAATTATGTTCATTCATGTACTTAGGTGGTCTAACAAAATGCCTGTCCACACAACTCAGTTCATTAAAACCCCAACAGTCAAAAATACAACTGACTGTATCATTGAATTACATTGCTTTAGAAGTTAGCTTCACTTCCTCCTGCAATGTATTCTCTTTCTTTCTGAACGTATATTTGTTATTTGGTAGAAGAGCTGGTTGCAAACAGAACAAAATCACAAAATCGTGTATATAATACATTTTAAAGAAATGGAGAGCATAACATCGAGCCAAAGTGTTTGAGAGGAAGCTGTGCAGCCCACTTATTGGCAGCCCATTGTGTTGTAGTGTACCATTGCTGCCTCTGTCACCACAAATGGCCCCTTGATGTTTGGCCTTTGGAGATCTGGCACCCGGTCGTGCCTGGCGCCATCCGCTCCACTGAGATTTACAATCGTTGTCTGGCACTGGTGTCTTCTGCTGGTTCTCTATCGTACATTCTGTGTACAGGGATCGCCGCTGCTGAGTCTTGCTCTTCTCTGAGTTCCCCTTTTCTGCTCCTGACTTGTGCTCTTCTATGGCCTACCGCCTGTCCGTATTGATGACTGCTTGTTTAGCTCTCGTATCCATCAAAGCAATGTCTCTAGCTCATTTGGCTGTACTAAAATCTGCCAGTGAGTTCTGATTACGATTCCATCTCTTCTTCTATCGCTTTTGGTGATCTCTGACAGTCATAACATCTTGTTGTACCACCACCCACTTTCTAGTTCTTTAACCATCTTCCCGACCAGGGACGTTGCTGTGAACTAGGCACATTTTTCATTAGAGAAGATCTTTACAGGTGTTTCTTTTCCATTTTCTGCGGGTGACTACTGTGACATTCTCAGCCCTCAAACTGGTTCTTGTCAAGCCTCATTTTTTGTAGTATTTCCTGTAAGTTTTATATTGCTTTCTGTCTTTCTCTCTCTAGGACTCATTTGGTCCATATTCTTTGTTCTTCCGTTCACCACTCTACACATTTCTTTGGTGGGCAGGACCTTGATAACCTTACCAATCCCTATATGTTCTCCCCCTAACCTTACTGTTTCACTTACTCTTTAGCATGCATGCTCTCGGTCAACACAATCTTTTTTGCACACTTTTTCTTCTTTTGAATACCACTTTGCTTCTTTGTCTTAACCCAATCTTTGTATTTTTTGTTATGATCCATCCTGACCTCCCTCATTCTTCTAGGAAGATATTAATTCACTGCTGTGCTTCTTCTACCTTCTTGATTCCTCCTTTTTTCACCATGGTGATTTTCATTTGGTATTACCCAAATTGTTCATTTACAATTGACCAAATTTAAAGGGTCACAATTGACCTTTTCACAATTGACCTTTTCACAATTGACCGAATATATATATATATATATATATATATATATATATATATATATATACATATATATATATATATATATATATATATATATATATATGTATATATATAGGGGTTTTGGGGGGTTTGGCGTTGGGTGGGGGGTTTCCCCCCACATATATGGTACAATTGACCTTCACAATTCAGTCAATTGTGAAAAGGTCAATTGTCATTCGACCAGTTGTAAAACAAACAATGTGTATACAACCTTTCATTTCACCCTTCTTTTACTCATTCTTCATGCTCTTTTCTCCATATTATTGATTATGTTCATCTTTTTTAACTCCTTACCCCCTTTTCACTCATTTCTGGAACTAATCTTGTTCTATTCCACTGATCATTTTGATTTTTCTCTCTTAGCCTTTCCCTTTAATTCTGCATATCATCCTTTTTCTGTCTTTTTCTTATATTATACATTTTGCTCCTTCCCTTTCTCATCCCACTCTTTCTTTTCTGCATCATGATCTGTGTGGTCTTGTTACATTCTCCTTTTCTGACAATGTTTAATACTCACCCTCTCTCTCATTGATGTTTTTGTTCCTCTAGCCGGATTCCTGTTCTTCTATTTTCTCTTCAAATATGTTATCCATGTTAGCTTATTTATTTTTTAATTGTTTGATTGAACATGTGTGTTGCACCCATATATCAAGCAGTATTTCCAGCGCCACAAGACAAAACAGTGAGTGGGGCGAGGGGCAGAGAAGAAAACAACAACGTTAGTATTAGACCTTGTGACATTCGGATCATGCAAGTGCAGAGGGGGCACGTCAGGGCCAAAGGATGGCATATGGAGAGAGTGAAGAGGGAGACATGCTGAAGGGAGGGGGCCCAAATGGGCTGGGCACATGCTAAAGGGTAACCAAGAGGCAAGTGCCAGGGGTACCAGGGGTAGGGGTCAAAATAGTGCAAGCACTGGGGTGGACCAGCCTCAGAAGGCTAGTCAGGGAAGGGTGCCTGAGGGCATGTGCTGGTAGGAAGGGGTGCGAGGAAAGACTGCTTGAAGGAGGGCCAGACCAAATGAGGCTCATAAGGGATACAGGCAACCAGTTGCAGTGGCAGGAGGAGACTTGAAGGGGAGGGAAGGAGGATGGGAAAAGGAAGGTCTGAGAAGCTTCCGGAACATAAGGCGTTCCAGCTCAAGTCAAAGAGGGGCTGGGAGGCCGTTCCAGAGGGAGGTGCCTGCTGAAGTGAGAGATCTACCCCACTGTCTGCTTGGAGAAATGTCTGATCTGCAGAAAGTTGCAGCTAGAGGACCGAAGGACTCTAGCAGGTAGGTGTTTAGGGAGAGAGAGTTGGATGTAGTGAGGTCTCAGGCCCCAATAAACCCTGTGGATGATGCAGAGGGTCTTGAATGTTATCCTTGCAACCACTGGAAGCCAGTGGAGACATTCTTAGGGCTGGAGAGATGCGGTACCTGGGCTTGAGGTCAAGGATAAATCTTGCAGTACTATTCTGGATTAGTTGAAGAGGGTGGAGAGAGGAAAGAGGCAGATTAAGGAAGAGACTGTTGCAGTAATTCAGCCTGGAGAGCACCAGAGTCCTACAGACATTGAGTTTCTGGGGGAAGGTGAGGAAAGGAGGAATGCCTCTGAGGAGGATCTCAGACTTACTGGCCCTATGGAAGAGATCATTAGAAGCACAATATGCATGAATAGCAGTCAGACAATTGGAAATGAGAGTGAAAGGAGTGGAGGAAAAAGAGGGAAGCTTAAAGGAAAGCTGTGTGTCATCAGCATAACACTGGAAATGAGGAGAGAAGGTAGAGATCAAGTGGGCAAGAGGGGCAAGGTAAATGTTGAAATGCCATGGCGAGAGGTTAAAGCCATGAAGGATGCCTCAAGTCGCGAGTGAGGTAGAGAAGAGAAAAGGACCCAGTTGCACATTGGAAGCTGATTCAAGAGGAAAGAGGTCAACCAATCCAGTGCCAGGTCGGTGATGTGCAGGGTAGCAAGGAACCAATTTATGAGGATGTATGATTGACCGTGTCAAAGGCAGAGGACAAATCGAGGAGGATAAGGGCGGAAGGAGAGTTGGAGTCGAGGTTTGAGAGTAGGTCAACACGGATGTTCAGGAGAGCGGTTTCCATGCCTTTGGCGGCTCTAAAGCCAGACTGGTGGTCGTAGAGACAGCCAACCGATTCTGTGTGATGGATTAGTTTGGAGATGGACAACTACTCCAGGAGCTTGCCCAAGAAGGGGGTAGTGGAGATATGGTGTTAGTTATCGGGTCTGCAGATGAATTTTTAGGAGGGGGTGCACAAGGGAGTGCTTGAGGGGTGAAGGGAAGGAGCCAGTGGCAAAAGACTGGTTACATAACTCAGCTAAGGTGGGAGCGAGAGAGTCAATGCTGTCCTTGATAGTTCTAGAAGAGCAAGGCAGCACCTGTTTGGAGGAAACTATCATAGAGCAGACTGTCTTGGTGACCCCATCCGGTGCTATGGGTCAGAAGGAGGAGAGTAGGGGAGAAAGAGAGGGGCTATCCGGGGGAGATCTGCATGCAGGTGGGGAAGCAAGAGGCATAGAGGAGAGAAAGCACAGGATGTCCTGAGTTTTGGTTGTGGAATGGGTGTATGTTCTACTTTGCCTAGTGCAAACCTGGTTTTTTAGATGGTTCTGGTTCTCTTCAGATAAATAGTAGGGTGCTGGGGAGAAAAACAACCCTGACACTGGATTGTAGTAACAAATGTAAAAACAGCAGAAATCCACAAACTTGTGGAACTCTCCGGTTCCCTGCACACCTACTTGCTATTGTATAAACAAACAAATGTTCGATTACTAATACATTGTATTCAATAATGCCATTCATACTCAATTTTCTGATTAAAAAAACAAAATATTTTACTTCATCCAATTTTTTTGTATCACTTTCTTTACAGTAAATCATATTAGATTTGTTAACTCATAAGTTCATCTCATCCAATTTATCAAAGTACAGTCTTTGATTAAACCAATCACTTTCAAATGACATCTATTTTGCTAATCAATGGTAGACAGTTTTTCACAATGGATTTTTAACAATGTTCACCTATAGATAGATCGACAAAATCCTGTGATGTGTTCAATCCTTGTGTATTTCTCTACGCGTTTCGGGGAAAGTTGTCCCCCTTCTTCAGGAGCTGTCTACCCAATTCTCTGTTCCTTTTTCATATCTATAATAGATAATTGATAACCAAAATTGTGTATGTCTTGTTTAAACAAATTAATTAGTTCTACAACATTAGTAATCTGTCATGATTCCATATTTCATAATCACTTGGATGCATCTCTTTTGATTCATAGTTTCAAAATGTCTTCCTCCTATCTGATTTTCATGAACTGATATGGGATTCTTCCAAAAAAACCAGAAACCAAAAATATGTATGTAAAAACGATCTTGTCACCTCTACCCTTTATAAAAAAACAACAATAAAAGCACTGTCTGTTTTTAATTTCAACCTTTGGCATTTAGATCAGGAAATCAGACAAAAGATTAGAGATTATCAGGTTATTTTCTTGTTCAGAAAATTACCTGTGTAGCATGAAGAATGTCCTTCACTTAAAAAGTGCTGAGTGGTCTTAAGTATCGAAATCCCCAACGTCTGGAGGCCCTCTGGTTAATCACCCTCATTTTCTCTTTGTGTCTGTAAATACAAATGTTCCATCGTAAATGTGGAGCTTATCTCCATCTTACTTGTCTTATCTAAATTCGAGCATCCTAATGTTGTCACCTTGATAGTGAGGCGTGCCTCGAGACATTGGGGATTTCGTTACTTAACACCTTGCACTGGAAATAACACAATCATTACCACAAGGGGTGGTTGGGCTACCTAGGGATTCCAGTCACTCTCTGTGTATGTGCACTGAGGAGTTACCACATGCATGGAGAAACTTCCCATGTTTTGGGTGTCTTGTCGCAAATTAGTGGTGACTTTTCATTCCTTTCTGCCCTGAGGAATGGTGTGAGCATATGCATAATTGTTGTATGACATGACAGACGCCATTTTCCCTCCTCCCCCAACCTATTTTATCTTGTCGGTTTCAGCCCAGTATCAGCCGGCGCAGCAAAATCGGCTGCAACTGCAATCCACTGAACTGCACTCATGCCGTTGCACGGTAACTGCAGGGCTTTAAGTGGGGTAAGAAATCGAGGGGGGCTTCATTTGGGGGCGTGGCTTGTGGGATGGGCATGTCCTTAAAAACGTACACAAACCATAGTAAGGTACGCACACATTTTATTTATTTGTATGCGTACCTTACTATGGTTTGTGTAGTATGCAAGCAATCTTTTATAAACATAGAAATATGTAACATATTTCTATGTTTTTAAAAGATTGCTTGCATACTACACAAACCATACTAAGGTATGAACATAAATATATAAATGCTTACATTTATATATTTGTTTGCGTGCCTTACTATGGTTTGTGTACTTCAAGATTGCTTGAAAATACATAAACCATAGTAAGGTACGCACACAAATATATAGCATTTATATATTTGTGTGCGTACCTTATGGTATGTGTACTTTCAAAGCCATCTTTGTTAAACATTTCTATGTTTATAAAAGAAGGCTTGAAAAGTGCACAATTCAATCAATGTTTTATAAAGCTTTCCTGACGGACAAAGGTGGAGGCATCTTTGTCCGTCGGCAAAGCTTTATAAAAGATGGATTTAATTGTGCACTTTTCAAGCTATCTTTTATAAACCTCGAAATATGTCGTGGGGTCCCCAGGTTTGCCAACGGTTAAAGACGCCTTGGCGTCCTGGGGAAACAAAGGCACAGTAACTTCCTCTTGTGACCCCTCGCGGGAGGGGTCACCAGAGGCAGAGGCAGAGGCAGAGGCAGTTACAGTGACTGACAGAAGTGTCATCCCGCCAATGTTGATAATGCATCCCGCCAATGTTGTGGTGGGACCGGGGGCCCCAGCAGTGCCCCGGCTCAACCCTACTTTTGGGAGACTGCCGAGGCCCAACCCCCGCAGGCCTTGTACCACTTAAAGCACTAGGTAAGTGTCAGGTTTTACCACCTGCAGTGCAGTCTACGAGCTGGTGGGAAGAGCATGCGTGCTGTGTCCCTCCTTGTTGCAATGCATAACCTATCCAGTGGACACAATTCCATTGATTTCAGGGCCAGGTGATTTTGCCATGAAATGTGATTCTTTCATGGGTGCCAGAATGAGGCCCTCACAGCCCTTTCTCTGTTTCTACGATGGCCCCAGGATACTGTGATGTCATCTCACTTGCCCGAGTCTTTATTCGTCTCAGGATCTCCAGCTCATGTTCCCCCCCCCCCCCTTTAATTTCACAGGCGTTATGTAACCTCTGGAGATTCTATTGCTTCGTATAAATTACAGAGTAAGAAGTGCATTTTAAATGTGTTGCGTAGGAGTTGAGCCCGCAAATCCCGTCATTTGTAAGCAGGATTTGTGAACGCCGAACCCACGCAGCGGTTTGATGCTCCAGCTGCACAATTCGCCGACGCCGATTTAATGCGCTTCCTTTCAACGCGGCCTCCAATGTGTTATTAGCTTTTGTAAATAGAATTATACACATTTTCTGCCGCTGAGCTTCCTGCACATGTTTGTGCGTTCCAAAATGAGGAACATAAAAATTGTGTTGCCTTATTCATGTATTTGCTTGTGACATATATGTGACATGCCAACGCCCTAGAGCCTGCTTGTTGGAATTGCTCATGCCAAGACTGGATTGCGCATGCGCCACGTGCGTGTGGCTTTACTAGTGATTCCATGGACGGATATGTTATGTTATGCCATGACAGCTCATCTTGACTTGTCTTCTCTCAGGTGATGTTGAGTAGCATCTGTGAAGCACAACTGTTGTCTGCTGTTGTCTTGGATTCGTTAGTAGATTTTGGCCTGCTAGCTATCGATTGTCCGACTAAGTGAGTACACCATATGGGTTATAACACGCTTAATACCCAGAGGTTTCTAAGCGTGGATGCGGGGATCAAGCCTTTGGTACTCTGTGTCGTCTTGTTTCCAAGGTGAGCACGTTGCCCCTGAGCTATCCTCCCGAGACAGTGGATGTCGAGGTGTTAGGTATTGAAGCTTTCCCTAACACCCGTGTCTGGGCGCTTTGTCATTTTCTTCAGAATGTGTGTCGGGGATGCGTGGGGATATGTTGCTCATGATTCAATAATTATTAGTCAGTTATGGCATGAGAACATATTTCACTTGTACTGATGTATGATCATGTGCCAGATCATTTCTATAGGGGAGGTGGGGGCTGTTCTGAGCATGTGGGTTGTGTGTTTAATTGATTAGGTGCTGGGACCGAGCTTGTAAGAAGACATCTGTAAGCACCCATGATTTCAGTGTGGCACACTTACTTTATTAGGGCATCGCCTGAAATAACATTGCATAAGCTCGTGTTATATGTTCATGTTTGTTTGCAAACGTTAATTGTTCCTTAATTTACTTGAGTGGCTTAGTCTCGAAGAAATCAGCTTTGACTACAGCATCTACCTGTGAGTTCATGCAGAGGTCTTCCTCACACATGACAGCTAGTTTCCATAACATATCCTCAGCGGTGACTATTTCTCCCTAGAATGTCAGTGGTGGGCTTTTTAAGGAGGTGTGGTGGACCCTGGATATCATTTCATTTTTTGATCCATGAAGCTTTAAGGATGTCCTACCTCAGCCAGTTGCTAATGTCCACTAGTGCCATGTCAGCCAGCCTTTGTGAAGTGGTCCTTCTGACCCGTGCCACGCATGTAGACTTGTTTGTCATCAGCATCGGGGATGAAAGAAACCCAGGTGGTGTGGGTGAAGCTGTTCCATGAGACGTTTCAAATATATGTGAAGTAGGAGAAGGTAGGATGGTGGGCCCTGCAGCACTCCACAATCCACTGGTCCCGGACGGAAGGGATGTGACCGAATCTTTAGCTCTGTCGGTCAGCGGACAGGATGGAAGGGGCCGCTTCTAGCGTGAGGGCTGAGACGGTAGCTGCATTATATAGCCTGTGATTTAGAATGGTGTGGTCTACCATGTCGAAAGCTGCAAATAGGTCTAGCTTTATCAGGCTACTGGTGGAGTCCTTGTCTGGTCTGTCTATTGGTCAACACATTTTAAGGCCAGTGCAGTTGCAATGCCATGTTGGGGAAGCCAGATTGGAAGCTGCCCAGTGTGTTCTGTGACTCAAAGTACCTCTGCAGTTGTGCTACAACCCCTTTGTCTAAAATCAGAGAGTTCCAGGTGATTCAAAGGATATGTTAGTAGATGTCAATGCCTGCTCGATACAGTGAGATTATCTTAAGAGGGGCTCGTGGCAACTTAAAGTGGCCACAGCCTTCGGCCAGGGCCACTATCCATGTTTCAATGATTGGGCAAAAAGACTGTTGCCCATTGACCATGAGCAGTTACCATGATCTCCAGCCAGGCCCAAATTCCCCTCACTAATAAACAGATTCCACTGGCCACAATGCAACAATTACACTGGCTATGATGCACCAATTAGCCACAAAGATCTCAAGTACTGGACAAGGCCTTCGGCCATGTTCCATATATTCCTCACTAGTCAATGAACACATCCCACCATGTTGCACCAATACAAATAAGTGTCCCATGTCCCCTCTATTTTTTCTGCCTCCTTTCTTTTAAGCTATTGTTTTCACTGAAAGAACCTCTTGCAAACATACCACGGTCACCTCAACACTGCCGACTATTTCTGTGGTATTTATTCCAGTGGTAATGCAGCATTCGCGGAAACTAAGGTAATGGAAACCTTCTCAAAAAAACCTCCCCGCCTCCACTGCCATTCTCCAGGTACACCCCTCCTCATTTCTAGGTCCCCACACCTTCTCTTCACTGTGTAAATCCTCCCGGACACTCTCCTATTATCCCCTTTCACCCACCATTTTGCATCAAATGGCACATTTTCTTTTCTAGTAGTGTCTCGGTACAATCGCACAGGCATCCCCAAGGAATTCTGTGGGAATCCTGGGCTACAATAAACCTGATCTGCTTCAGAATAGGCGTTTTAGCCCTCTCCAAGCTCTCCACCTACCCATGTGACGATCTTTCCCCTTCTCGACTTCTACCCTTACGTGAAACCACTGCTTCCCCACCTCCAAATGTAGTATCTTTTTCATTTGCTTTCCTAATTACTGCGGGAATCGCTCACATCAAGCACACAATGGCAGACATACACAAGTGTATTGGACAGGGGGACACAACTTATCCTTCTCTGCCAAATTATTTTTTAAAACACTGGACCAATTTGCAGTAACCAGTATCTGCAACACTTTGTGACAAACTTGTATTTTTGAATTTGGTGCAAATCCATCCAGCGGTTCTTGCGTTACAGGTGTTCAATGAAACGTCCACTAGGGAGGGACAGTGCCAGACATTTTCTGCGAATGAAAATGTCACCCAAATCCATCCAGGCAGTCACAAAACAATAGAAATAACATTTTTGGGGACAGTAAAAAGTCAATACAAATTGAATCTATCTTAATTTTAGGGCATTATATTCCTAACAGACACCTTGCATGACTGAGTTTTTAAGGATACAGTCTGATATGAGTGTTTTTCTGTGATGGATATTAATGATCGGGCCATGGAGGATGTCATCTGTCTAAAAGAAGACCTTGACTGCAGTGAGGATGCGAGTCTTCGAATGTGATGGTCTTGGATTTAGACAACCTGGAGGGGGTCACAGGAAAGCTGTCTGCCAGTATTTGTCAATACAAAAACGTCATGACTGGAAGGTTTTGAATTCATCATAACCACAGGCACAGCTCTGGGAAACCCTCCAGACCATAGTTTTTCAGCCTGCCAAGTCATTACAGAAGGGGAAAAACCACAAGCAAATCAGGCTTGGTCCTACCCCAATAGGGGCAGTCCAGCCCGAACTGCTAGGTCATATTCGTTCTGCACGAGACCACAAGCACCCAGACGTGTTTCAGCCTTGTTGGGCATCATCAGTGAGGAGTAGCTTGGATCTCTATGCCCGGCATACTCGGGACTCACGTCTGGGCATACCCGTCCCGCTTGGGGTGACTTCAGCAAAACAAAAAGGGGTTGACTGGAAGGTTTTGAATTAATCATAACCACATGCACAGCTCTGGGCAACCCTCCAGAACATCGTTTTTCAGCCAACCAAGCCATCACAGACGGGGAAAAACCAGCTGCAAATCAGGCTGGGTCCTACCCCAAAAGAGGCAGTCCAGCCCGAACTGCTAGGTCACATCCCTTCTGCACGAGTCCACAAGCATCCCCAGACATGTGTCAGCCTTGTTGGGCATCATCAGTGAGGAGTAGCTTGGGTCTCTAGGCCCGGCAGACTCGGAACCCACGTCTGGGCATACCCGTCCCACTCAGGGTGACTCCAGCAAAACAAAAAGTTAATGACTGGAAGGTTTTGAATTAATCATAACCACAGGACCAACTTTGGGCAACCCTCCAGACCATCGTTTTTCAGCCTGCCAAGCCATTACTGAAGGGGAAAAATCATATGCAAATCAGGCATGGTCCTACCCCAAAAGGATCAGTCCGGCCCCAACTGCTAGGTCACATCCCTTCTGCACGAGACCACAAGCATCCCCAATGGCAGTAGCTGGCTGATTTGCATATGGCTAGACCCCTTTTGCAATGGTGCAGACGGGCTAAAAAACTGTGGTTTGGAAGGTTGCCCAGAGCAATGCCAGTGGTTCAGATTAATTCAAAACCTTCCACCCATCGCTTTTTTGGTAACAGTATTTGGGTGTTGGCTGACCTTCCCTATCTTATCTGTGAAGATCGTGTTGATGGTGGTACAGTTGTTGGTGGAACGAGTAAGTGTATGTTCAGGAAGTTGTTTGATGCAATGCTTGACAACTCCAAAGAGGGCTCTGCTCTTATTTGGTAACTTATGTGTAATGGTTGGTTTTTCGCAAGGCAAATGAGTTGTCTGCTGGTTGCCTGGAAGGATTTTAGGATGAATCTTTTTATTTATTTGAATTTTTAAAGCGCTCACACAGTCGCAGGCATCGAGGCGCTGTTACAGGAATAGTTTTTTTTCTTTAAGTTGCGTAATTGTAATGCTCTTAAATACCCAGAGGTTTCTAAGAGCGGACCGGGATCGAACCTGTGTTGCTTCCTGTCGTCTTGCTTCAAAGGCGAACACATTGCCGCTGAGTTATCCTCCAATCTTGTTAGTATGTGTGCCAGAGCTTTTTGTGTGGATGTTGTGTTTACTGTAGCGAGCTTTACTGTGTATCAAGGTCTGGAGGGCTTGTGTCTGTTTAGACGTCATTTCAATGATGCATAAATACACCGAGGGTAGGACTGAGGTATAGAAATGGTCTCCACGCCAATTAAAACGTGTCTCACAGTTGTAAATGCAATTCATTCGTTTTGTGACAGCCTGAGTAGTGTTTTGATAACATGTGATGCAAATTGTGCATTTTAAAGAATATTTATTCAGTAACAATGGTCAAAACGACTAGCCACAAAGTGAAGTAACTCATCAAACCATCCCACATTGGCCAAAAGAGTGGCTCACTTTAACCCCCAAAAAACTGGTCCGCACTGATATTTTGCATTTTGGGTTCGGGAATTGCACTGTTGCCCTAAATGCCAGTCCGAGCCTGAATGCACACATGAAACCTCTGTTAAGCAAAAAAAAACTATCTGCAAACTGAAATGTGATCAAATACATAACTTTATTTTAAATGCGTTCATGATCACAAGGATTTCTTTGACAAGGCACAGTGAAAAGAGTGAGACTTGGCTTTCAATGGATGCTGTGTGAACGTCTTCACAAAGAAGCATTTCTGTACAGTCAGTTGGGAAAAGGGCAAAGGAATTATTTTAAAATAAGCAAGGCACCATGAGTTGACATTTTGTAATAAACAACTTATCAAGCTGCATGAATTTGGATGGTACAGTGTGTTTTTAGAGTAGTGAACTTTAAAGCCTCTGCTAAATAATTATACAAAGATATTTGGAGGGTTGAAGCTAGCATCGAAGTAATCTCTATAAAGATCTTACACCTTCTCCAAAAAAAGTCTCCCCATCACCAGATGCAAATCTAAACACTGTCAATGCAATTCGCACTAAACAAAGGACAGAGCTAGCTCTACACCCTGGCAATTCTAAACAGCGGCCTGCAGTATCCCCAACAAAGCAACATGACTGGGACCAGATTTGCTATGCAACCATCACATGTGGTCCCATTGCAGCGGAGGTGCACGGGAGGTGTTGTGAAAACAGCACTTTATCTGAGAGGGTGCACATCCTTGAACCAGCCTTGGCTGAGTTACACAGGGTTTCTTGCCCATCTCGTTTTCCATAATATATAAATGAATGCCATTTCTGAAGAAAAAAAATGTCAGAATGCTTGAATTAGTTGCTCTTGATAAAGGAAAACACTGTTATGCAAGAGAACATGTGGCCTTTCCTCTTCAAGCCATAATATACTGTCCTT
The DNA here is from genome assembly GCF_040938575.1 of Ambystoma mexicanum. Taxonomy (NCBI): domain Eukaryota; kingdom Metazoa; phylum Chordata; class Amphibia; order Caudata; family Ambystomatidae; genus Ambystoma; species Ambystoma mexicanum. The sequence continues at coordinate 836,126,252 of NC_090939.1, forward strand.
CTGCCAAAAATGTTGACCTTGCTGTATGTGGGTTTGAAAATGAAAGTGTGTGTGGGGTGTTAGTTGGATAGTAGGGAAGGAAGGTGCAGAATCGTGTTGTGTAGATAAGTGCAGGTTGAGAAACCTATAACCTGTGTTCAGATATGGACTCTACTGTATTCTAGCTGGGGAGAAAGTGGGGGGGGGGCAGTTGATATGCCAGGCGAGTCAGCCATCAGAGCAGTCCCAGGTTTGAGAAAGTAAAGAAGGGTTCATTGAGCGAGGGTGTTTATAGTGGGTAGACAGGGTAGGACTTTTCCTTTAGTATGCTAAATCTTGTGGATCTTCTGATTGGGGGAAGAATTTGGGGTACAGTCCAAAGCTTTTAGTAGTGAAGAGTTAGCAAGGAAGAAGTAAAGTGGGAGGGAGAAGCGGGTGGGATACCAGATCAGAGAATTCTTTGGGTATAGAGATGGAGTTCTTTCTTTGCTGTGAAGAATGTGCCCAGACGTTGAGGGTTGCAGGAGAGGGGATGGATATCTGGATGAGGTACCTTCTGCTTGGTGTTTTGGTTCTTTGAGCAAGAGGAAATATACTAGATTCCATAGTGGAGTGTTATTTTTTGTAATCTAAGTTCCTACTCTATGTATTTGCTAAACCATAAGGTACACATGTTTTTAAAAAATAAAATAAAAAACATTGCGCAATTGCTCTTTATTGCATAGAGTTAATTAAAGAGTAGAGTGTTCAGCTGTTTTCTGAATGTCAAGTGGATTGCTTTCAAGTGAAGAGGCTTTGGTAGCACATTCTGCAATTTGGTAGCCTTTACAGCGAAAGAGGATCCTCCTTGCCTTTTCTGTTGAAATTAAGAACCATGAATAGAGTTATATCTAAGGATGTTAGTGTGCTGGAAGGTGTGCAAAGATGACAGGATGTTGATAGTGCAAGAGGTCATGTACTAGATGTTCCCAGGTGAGAGGGGCGAGTCTAAAGATAAATGACAAATGCGAAATTTAAGGAGGGTGTCAAAGGATCTGGAACCCTCGATGTGAAGCCTGATGTTACAAGTCCTGTCGATAAAGAACTTATTTATAACCTCCCACTTCTCCCATAGATGGTAATGGTACCAGTGTTTGACTGCTGTGAAAAGAGCTTTGCTCCTGTTAGAGACTGCTGTAATGGTGAAACAGTAATAAGTAGCCCTAGCTCTGGTCCAACATTTGGAATGTAAAGAAGTGAGGGAAAGAAGGTCCTCCATGTTGTGTGCCTTGCATTTTGCAAGAGCTTGAATGGACTGTTTGTTGATAGATAGGTCTTGAATATACCAGGGGGTGGATGGTTTGGTTCTGGTGGGCCAAACCTTTCCAGAGAAAAAGTATTTACCAACTGCTTTCAAGGTTTTGGATTAAGGTTTCTAACAGCAAGATAATATTTACAGCGGTTTCGCCGTTGTAGAAACTGCTACCCAGTGCCTCTACTGGAAATTTTTTGAAGGACCAATGTGCCACTATGGGGAAATTTCTATTGACCCTTGTGGGTTGTCAGGAAGTGTGATCATAAGAATGGAATGGCTGCTTGGTCTGTCCGGTTGAGCACATTGGGGTCCATGCAGCTTAGAAGGTGGCGAGAGGAAAAGAAGTAATTTAGAGTATTAACCTTAATCTGCGCTGGGGATAGTGCATTTTGGCTTAAGTCCAGCGATTCTGTCTAACACAGCAATGCTTCTCCAGTGTTTTTGGTTTCTTGGGTTCTGGGAAGTTGAAGTCTCTAAGGAAGATGGTGGATCTGTAATGTCATATAGGATGGTGCCACACATGATGTGGTCTGTAGATGAGGTGGCAAGTGGCTGAGTCCTTGTGTGATAGAGGGAATTGGCAAGTGAGAATTTTCAATTATTCTAATAATGATTGATTGTGTAGTGTGTAAGGCCAGTCTATTTTTTTCAGACTCCTGCCAATCTTCCCCTGTTATATCTGAACGGTCAACATGTTGGATGCTGTATCCTGGTGCAATGCAGACTTCCATGAAATCCCAGAGTTGACCATATATGAGTTTTTTCCAGTACATTTTCGATGAATAGTTTGTTTGATATGGGATGGTAGCTTGACCGTTTAGGTCCACATATTTTTTAGTTATTAAAGAAGGATAAGAGCATCACCATCAAATCCAATTGTTTCATGAAGGCTTTGTATGAATTAGGCAGGGGGAGATTTTTCAGAGATCCTGTTGGATTGCAGGAGTTGAAGGTATCAATTAGGTCCTGTAGGGAGAACAGGAGGAGAGTGGATAGGAAGGAGAGATCATGTCTCCTTGGTAGGCTAAGAAGGTGCTTGTCTTAACTAGGTGTTCATGGATTTTTTGGATGTCATTGCTGAAGTATGTCACCCTCTGATCACATAGTGCTCGAGTTTGATTTGGGACTGTGATGCAGGGTGCATGGTCTTTGAATTCTTGAATGATCATAAACATTTCCTTTTGGCTCTGTTGTGCCGATTCTATCAATAGGGAGCAGTCTACCTTGTTTTTGATTACGTCTGCTCTGCAAAATCCCAGCTGTCAATGGTAGGCAGATTTGTCTGAGTCGTTTTTCCTCTTAGTTTTATCCAGTTTAGGATTTTCTTTCTTCATGTGCTTGGGTGTGAAACATTTAGCAACTTTTATCTTCTCTGAGTTCTTAAAAGGATTTTTCAGTGCGATGCTGTCCAGGGTACAGTTAATCCAGTTGTGAAGGTTGTGGAAGCGCTCATCCCATGTATTTGTTGGTGGATCTAGTGCATTGATTGTATTATTTACTTCCCATCTCTCCAGTTGCATATTGTTTGTGCTTCTTTCTAGGGTGTGGTCAAGATAATGGGTCCTACGCATGCTTACATGAGTGGCAGTTCCTCTGTGAATATTATGACCGGAATGCATAGATGATCTGCCCAGGGAAGGTGGGCTGTAGAGCAAACTAACATTACCTACTTAACTTTTTACAGAAAATGGCATCTAGCATGTGGTCAACTATGGGGAGTGACATTCTCCACCATTTGTTTGAGATGTATTGCAGTGAGATTAGCTGTAAGGGATCTCATAATGAAATAGTCTTCTTTCTCGAGCTAAATATTGAAGTCTTCGAGTGCTGCCATATATATACAATCCACAGATAGGTTGGTGGACACATCTCTGAGTTTATCAACAAACACTGAACTGTAAGATGGTGGTCTGTATATAGGTAGGAAGCCTGGTGATGAGGTCTGATAAATGGAGCAAACATGAACCAGTGATATCCCCTCACCACCCAAGTTGCACATTTGACCTTGTAGCCTGAATGTATAGTTGTATGCATGCCTGGCGATTGATCATCATAAAGAAGATGTTCATGATGATAATCAGGTCTTTTTGGTCCTCTAAGAGGAGGTCCAACATGTCAGACCTGTACTTGCCAATTGCTTGTGCATTGCTCAAGAGGACTCTGGTGCTAATCATTCCATGCTGAGTGTTGGCAGTGAGAGGCATGTCTGTGGGACATTCATTGTTGTTTTCCTTGTGTTTCTGGACCTCCAGAGTAAAGATTTCAGATATGAAGAGGCTGAGTGGGGTCATTCTTGGGTTGGTATCCTCATCCTGGTGTTCTAATGGTATGTTTGTGGCTGTTGTAGGTTGTCTTGTGATGAAGGAGGGTTAGACGGTGGTGGTTCCTGTAGTTGTGGTTTTATAGTAAAGTGTCTAGGTGGCCTGGGTAAAGACAAGGGGCCTCATTACGAGATGGGTGGTAGCCATGGTGCTATTAGCACCATGGCTGCCTCCCATACCGTGTCCGAGTCCGGTCTTGTTCAATGGGGACTTACCGGTGCATTCTGACCCTGGCGGGACCGGTAAGTCCCCATTGAACAAACCAATCCCCATTCCCATTTGAGCCCCCATAGGGCTCAATGGGAATGGGCAGGGCGCTAATAACGGGCAAGCGAATGGCAAGCCTGTTATTAGCGCCCTTGTCCCTTAGCGGGACCCGTAAGGGACCTCAGAATCGGGCGGTAAGGGATTACCAGCACCGGTGTCCTTACCGGTGCCCGGTATCCCTTAACGCCCGACTCATAATGACCCCCAAGGTTGTCCGTTTAGAATTGTTTATTGAATCTCCTTTTATTGTTTCTATCTGTGGACCTGTGGGAGGCTCATAGAAAGTGGGTTTGGGTGCTTCAAGTGGTATCTGGCTATGTAGGTTGTTGGGATTCTTTTGAGGTGTGGACGTGGGATTCCTCTCGTGTCTTTGGATAACTGGTCGAAAGGTGTTGACAGAGTGTCTTCCATCAGTCTCCTTCTTTCTTCTGATTTGATTCTTCTGTCTTTGCGATTTTTCGCATGTTGTCATGCATCTAGGTAGACTGGCAAATTTGATGGTCCAATTGTAGGCAGGGGAAGGGAGGAAGGAGAAGGCTGATGGCGTGGTAAAAGTGATGCTTAACTTTTTATTTAGTTCAGAGGACCTTGGCATTGAAACACTTGTGCTGTGATCACTGCTTTGAAGTTGGACCGCGAGATCCATTCTAGAGGTTCATTAAAAAGGAATATATTCTGGAGTTTGTAAATAGGAGACATCCCTGGTTGAAAATGTTCATTTGCTCTTTGGATTAAGACAGATATGCGATGGATTCAACTGGTGGAATAATCAATAGAGATGAATGAAATAGCTATGCAATTAATTCACCGGCAAAAAACTGTGCTCACTGGTTACATAAATACAAATTAGTCAGACTAAGCAATGTATTTACTGGTCACACAAACACATTAACCTATCCAATCCATGAATTGACTGATGGCACAGTGAATTCTCTAGCTATGCATTGCAATTCCAGGTAACACAAACAACTGAATAGTGAAACTAATGTAGCTGTGAAGTCAATTCATTGGTAGCACAATCAATTCAACTATGTGCTGTGGTCACTGGTAGCACAGTGAATGGAGCATTTAGAATTAATACAATTATGCAATGGATTGACTGACAGTACAGTGAATGGAACAGTGGGAATAAACTAGTTATGTAGTGTATTCTAAGGTAATATGAATAATTCCTGTAAATATACAAGGTATTTACTGGCATCAAAATAACATTATGAATGATGATGAATGACTTAATCTAGCTATGCAATGGAGTCACTAGTAGTACAAATGGAATAATGAGTTACAATGAGCTAAATACAGGGTTCATTACACCAATGAAAGGAAAATTAGAAATCAATCTAGCTAGACATTGGCTATACTAGTAAAACAATGATGGAGCAATAATTTAATACAGGTGTGCATTGGATTCACTATGAACGGAGGAACATTTTATCTATCTATGTAATGATATTAATAGTGGTACAGTCAATGCAATAATGAATTAAGCAATGATTTCCCTAGTAATAGAGTGAATGGAGCAATAAATTGATCCGTCCGTGAAATGGATTCAAGAATGGGACATTCTATGGCACAGTAAATTAGTGAAGCTATGCAATGGATTCACCAGTAGCAACAGTGAATGGAGCAATACGATTATCCAACTGGGTATTGGAATCAGTAGTATTACAATTAATGTAACAATGACCTAATATAGCTTGGCAATGTATTTACTAGTAGCACAATTAATGGAGCAGTAACTTAATCTAGTTATGCATTTGCATAACTAGTGGGAAAATTAAAGCAATAATTAAATGAATCAAGATACACAATTGTGAATAAAGGTCCGCTTTACAAACATTCAAATCAAGGTCTGGACACTCTGGTATCAGAGCATGATTGGCTGGACCACTTTAGTAGTCTTTATAACGTTAGTACCGCACAAGCTCCACTCAACTTGTTTCAGAAGGTCCATCCACGTATGGAGGGAGGGATGGGAATGGAGACAGAATTTTCGGTGGCTGAAGTTTCCGTGGCAATCAAATGCCAAAACTCCAAAAGATCGCCGGCACGGACAACATACCGGCCAATCTATTTTCCACCAAACCAGATCTATGGGCACCCGTTTTGACTACTGGCTTCAATGCAATCGCCTCAAAGGATGTAATACCCTCCTCACAGTTTCTCTGGATTATCCAGCCTATTTTTAAGAAAGGACTGAGGGACAAACTGGGCTCATATAGACCAAACACACTTTTGGACTCCGCCTGGGTTTTAGGTGAGGGCTGGGCACCAGTGAGCAGGTACTCAATCTCTATCTGGTAGTCACCCATTCCGTGAATGTGAAAAAGTAGCCATTTTACCTGGCCTTCATGGACCTGAAGACCTGAGCACTGCTTTTGACAAAGTAAATCAAAGCAAGCTATGACACATGCTCACTTCCAGGAATTGCCCAATAACTAACAAGGGCACTATTATACCAATGATAAAATAATTGGAATATTTCGAGGTAAGCTTCACCTCAAATGTATCCCTCGAAGCACACATAAGAAAACAATCCACGCGATTCTGGCAAGCCCTGGAGGGTGGGGGGGTTGCTGCTTTATGCCAACATTTAAGGCAAACCCTTTTGATCTCATTCTAAAAGTTTAACAAAGCGAAGCGGTCTCGGTTGCCCGTTATGGGATGGAGCTGTCTGGATATAAGGACACTAACTCGATTCAGGCGATAGAAAAATGATTTCTTCAAACAAATCCTGGGACTTCTCTGCTTTTCTGCAAACTACGTGGTCCACACGGAATTGGGTTGTGCCTTTTGTTGAGACACATTACCAGCCCAACCACTGCACCATTGGCTACGGCTATGGTGTAATAACAAGGCTGTCTTGACGCATGACATGGGCCTCATCACTAATATCTGCCCTACCGCCAAACCCACCGGCGCTATCAGCGCCGGATCACAGGTTTGGCGGATTTGGTAATCCCCATTTCCCATTGAGCCCATTCGGGAATTCCCCATTCTCCATTGGGCTCAATGGGGAAATTTTGCGCTCATACCTCCGGCGGATTTCCCGCCGGCGGTATGAGCGTGAATTTTCAGCAGATTTCCCCCCAGCTCAGAGCTGGGGAGATATCCGCTGAAGCCCTGATTTGGTGGACCCTTAAATGCGGCAGTAATAGCGCTACCGCCGGATTTAAGGGTTACCGCCAAACACGTGATGAGGCCCATAATCAGGTTCATATCTTCAAAGAGGTCAATGTCACAATACCATGGTTAACATTCCTAAAATCTAATCTTATTGGGATCGATGCAGCCTCATATATCATCGCACCAGACACTTTCACATCATAGGTGTCTTGGACCCCAGAAAAATTGATTTACATCTTACACCATGCTCAAAAGAGAATCGCTCAAGCTTCCTAGACCATTTAATCGGGCCATGTGATTCTTACGGTGCCAAGCATTCAAACATACTTATTATGGGCGTCCAATCACTCCCAGAGGGTCCTTGTTACTAAGGCATGCTTCAATTGTCTCCCTCTAAGAGCCATTACTGCTGCATGGAAATAATGATGAAGAAAATTGAACATGTCCATTATGCAACGCACCTATTGAGGACTTGGCCCACTTCTTGTTGTTCTGTGCAGCGTATCACGTGATAGTCCAAAGGCAATACCGGCTCTCCGTTCTCACCAAGAAGAGAGCCCTTATCCAAGCCCGCATCTCTGCAGCATCTAACAATTCAGCTGAACTCTTTAAAATCTGCAAGGAACTGGCCAACCCTGCTGCAATCTCTACCTCGCCTGTCCCCTCCCAGGCCCTCTGCACGGCACTGGCCTCTCACTTCATTTCAAAAACTCAGGACATCCTGTCCTCTCTCTCCTCTTATCACCTCCCTCTATTCCCTGCTCTTCCTCTGGCCCTTCTGCAGCCACCCCTCCTCCCTCCTTCTCTGCCTTTCCCCTTTTTTCTGCATACAAGGTTTCCAGACAAGTCTGATCTATGAAAGTCTCGTCAAAACAGGTTCACCCCTGTTCCTCCAAAACTATCAAGGACCACATCGACTCCCTGGCTCCTGCCCTGGCCGACTTCTGCAATCCCTCCTTCGCCTCTGGAGTCTTCCCATCCCCCCTCAAGCACTCCCTTGTGCACTCTCTTCTTAAGAAACCCTCTTCCGACCCCTCCTGCCCGGCTAACTATCGCCCAATCTCCATCACTCCCTTCCTGGGCAATCTCCTGGAGAAACTGGCCATCTCCCAGCTTAATCTCCATGCTGAATCTGTTGGTAGTCTTCATGACCATCAGTCTGGCTTCAGAGCTGTCAGAAGTATGGAAACTGCTCTCCTGAACATCCGTGAAGACCTGCTCTCCAACCTTGACTCTAACACTCCATGTGTTCACATTTTGCTCGATCTCTCTTCTGCCTTTGATACTGTCAACCATGCCATCCTGCTCAACCGTCTCCGTGATAACCTGGGTATCACTGGTCAGGCCCTGGCGTGGGTGACCTCTTTCCTCTCCAATCGACCCTCCCAGGTGCAACTGTGGTCCTTCCTCTCTGACTTCTTTTTCTCTACCTGTGGTGTCCCCCAGGGATCTAACCTCTCTCCCTGGCAGTTCAACCAGTATCTGGCACTCCTTGCCCACCGCATTGCCGCTCTCTGCCTCAACTTTCAGTGCTATGCGGATGATACCCAGCTCATTTTCAGGCTACCCTCAGCCTCCTACTCTCCTTCCCTCATCTCTGACTGTCTGTCTGCTATCCAGGAATGGTGTGCCGCCAATGACCTCTGCCTTAATGCCAGTAAGACTGAGATTCTACTCATTAGCACACCCACTCCCTCCTTTCCTGCAGCTCTCTGGCCGGCCTCTCTTGGCCCTCTTCCTACTCCTACCTGCAAGGCAAAAAACCTCGGGGTCATCTTCGACTCCACACTCTCATTCTCTCCTCACATATCTGACGTCTCTAAGAAGTCACACTACCAGCTGCACCTCCTCAGAGGTATTCTTCCTTTCCTCTCCTTCCCCCAGAAGCTCACTGTCTCCAGAGCCCTGGTTCTCTCTAAGCTGGACTACTGTAACAGCCTCTATCTAAATCTGCCTGCCTCTACTCTCCGCCCTCTGCAACTCATCCAGAACAGGACTGCGAAACTTGTCCTTGGCCTCAAGCCCAGGGCCCGTATCTCTCTAGGACTGAAATCTCTAAACTGGCTCCCAGTGGCTGCAAGGATTAAGTTATTAAGTTCAAAGCCCTCTGCATTGTGCACAAGGCCTTCTGGGGCCTGGGGCCAAAATACCTTCAACTCTCTCTTCCTAGATATCTTCCTTCTCGAGCTCTTCGCTCATCCGCCTCCAACTCCCTCAGGGTCAGCCGCTTCTCCAAGCAACGAGTTGGGGGTAGATCTCTCCCCGCGGCACGGTCCTCACTCTGAAACAGCCTTCCTGCCTCCCTGAAACTTGAGGAGAACCATCTCCGGTTCCGGAAGCACCTTAAAACCTTCCTCTTTGCTTCTGCTTTCTCTCCCCATCTCCCCTGCTAAATTCCTGACTGTAATTGCACTGAATCTGCAACTGGGCCACTCTCACCGATCTCGGTCCCTGGCCCAGCCACTCTCCCCTTGCACTTCCTCCCTGGCAACCCGTGCACTGCGGGACTGTCTCTGTATCCCTACAGCCCCCCTTCCCAGCACTTGTCTGCACTTACCTTGCACTTGCCACCAGCTGGCCCTTATTATTTATCTTGTTATTCTACTACCCCTGTACTGCACTTTCCCCTCTCCCTTTCCCCTTGCACTTTTCCCTTCCCCTCTACCCATGCACTTGTGCAATCTGAATGACACCGGTCCTAGTAGGATCGCTGTCTGTCTTCCATTTGTTCCCCCTCCCTGCCTCGTCGCCCCTTGAAACACTTGTCTATAGGCGCGTTACAAATACCATATCATATCATATCATATCCTAAGAGCTGGGCCCATAAGGCTATTATTTCACGAATTACAGTCCACACAGTTCTGTCCCGCATTACTCTATCTCATCTGAGAGGACACTGCCCATATGGGCTCGTGCTGTTTGTGAGGTGAGTTTTGCATAAAAGGAACATTTTAATGAATTCTTAACTTATAGTGTTATCTTTTTATATTTGGAAGTTGGATATCCATGAGAAGGATCACCCCGCTTTTCTTTTTTTTTTACCTTTTCTTTGTTTTATTTGATTTCACCTACTTTCTCTTTTTTGGCTTTAATAATTGATACGTATACTGTATTCTGGTGATGTATTTAGTGTATTTATTGCTTTTTGCAGGGATGTATGTTTTTTGCTGGATAGATCTACATTGTCTGAAATAAATCTTTATAAGATAAGATACGAAATGGATTCACTAGTAGCACAATCGAGCGCAACGATAGATTATGTGCCCAGATGCCTCCGGGTTAGGCGTGCTATATAAATAAACAAACAAACACACATTAGTCAAGCTACTGTTGTGGATTCACTTGTAGCAACAATGAATGGAGCAATAATAAATCAAGCTATGTACTGGGATCACCAGCGGTACAATGAATGCTACAATGAATTAGACTTGCGGCGCAGTCGATCCAGTGGTAACAAAATGAATTGGGCAACACAAATCATGTCAGCTATTCCCAATTGATTACCTAATAACACAGTGCATAGAGTCTTACATCAATCTACCTGTACAACATATCCACAGGTAAAACAATGGAACACAACCGTGATCTAGTTATGTAGCGGTGTCAGTAGTGGTACAGTGAGTGCCTTGATGAATTAAACAAGCTAAGCAATGCAATCACTAGTAGCACAGTGAATGGAGCGGTAATGCAATCTAGGTGTGCAATGGATTCTCTAGAACCACAATCTATAGAACAATACATCAGGAAAGCTATGCAATGGATTCACTAGCAGCAGCAATAAATGAGCAACACATTCATCTAGCTATGTTGTGGATTCGCTAGTAATACAATTAATGTAACAATGAAAAAAAATAGCTAAGAAATCGATTCGTGTGTAGCACAGTGAATGGGGCAGTATATATCTGTGGAAGGGCTTCACTAGTGACCCAATATATGGGGCATTACATTCGTGTAGCTATTAATTGGATTCACCAGTTACAAAATGCAACGCATGGAATAATGTGGCAATAAGCCCCTCAACGGTGACCCAATACCGCCCCAGGTAATGCCCCCATGGCCCATAGTTAACAAAGGCCCCGGAGGCATTACCGCATGCGGTATTGGCCCGCCATCGAGGGGCTTATTGCCATTAGTATTCCGGTGGTCTGCAGGCTCTGGAAACTAGTTTTCCTGAGTTTGCAGCCCCGGAACACTAATGGCTGACAAAATCTTTTCAAGCAGCATTTCCTTTGATGTTTGAGAAGGTTTAGTCGCAGTACGCGTTAGTTCTAGGAACACTAGAACGCGCATACTGCTTCATTTGTATGGAGCAACAGTTGCTCTGTACTAATGAATGGGAGGAAACTGGCCACCTTGGAAAGGGTGAAGGGTCTACGTGTGGTCACGTCTCCCTTTCCAAGGTTGCCTTTAAAAAAAAGAAAAGAGTGTACCCGGCACGCAAACAATGTTCGTGCGTCCACAGGATTACACTGTGGTATGGCTCGGAAACTAGCCAATCCATGTTCAGTGTTTCCCGTGGACGCGGCGTGCCGGGTACTAATAGAAATGAAAACAGCTATGGAACTGATTCACTAGCAGCACAACAAATGCAATAATGAATGAAACTAACTAGGCAATGAGTGCAGCAGTAGCACACTTAATGGCAGAATACACAAATTAATCTTTAGAGGGGACTCAATAGTAGCACTTTCAGTGAGTTAAAACAAGCCATACAATGGAATAACTATTTACATGATGTGATTGGTAACAGGACATACATGGATTATACTGGTGTTTTGCCTTACTTGAGTATTGAGTGGATTGCTTGGGTGAGGCTGGCAGATGCCTAGCGTGGGTGCCAGGCAAACAGGAAAATGGGTATCACATTTTGACTTTATCATTCGCCAGCTGCCCTGAGAGTTTCTGATTTAAAAGGTACAACAGGTCAAATGTCCACCCGCTGAGACAATCCATGCGCAGAGGTACAGGGAAAAGAGAAAGGAAGGTCAGATGGGACAGGGGGAAAAACAAAAAGGAATACTGAGGACACAAAGGAGATTGGGACAGTCACTGGACGGTCTGAATAATTTCTGGTTCCAGTGGAGAAGGGCTTCTTTCCTACTATGGGTCAAGTGACCTCCAGAGCAGCCAATTCATGTACAGTGAGTAGGAAAAGGAGAAAGAAGGGTCAGGGGTGGAGAAAGAAGGGTCAGGGGTGCACGGGCTTGAGATGGGGGAAAACTAAGGATGCAAATGTAGGGGGGATAGGTGGTTGGAAACACTCACTGGATGTTCTAGGCACTACAAGTGCAGGGCACAAAGGATACCAAAGGTAATCTGGGAATTGAATGACTCGTGGAGGTATTGTAGCACTTTTAACTGTTGATGTGCAGGTGGGACACTCAGAAGGAAAGGGTCCGTCTGCAGAACATGTAAGTGAAGGCAGCTGAAATTCTTATACCAGCTTCAGGGCCTTTGTGCCATTGCATGTCCCTCTAGAGCACAGGTGTTCAAACTGTTGGAATGACCCCGCGAATGGGGTCCACAGGATGACCAGAGAAAGGGCAATTCCTTGTAAAAGGTAGCCGATGGCTACTTTATTAGACTATATAAGCCGTTCTAGTATTTGGTATGGCCCAGCTAACTTTAGTAGAGTACAGTCCATCAAAAGGATTGATGGCCTGCCACCCAATAACATGCTTAAAGGTTAGACATGAAGGTCTAAAGACCTAGCATGAGGGATCACTGTTCGATTTTGTTGCAAAATGCTATTATTTGCAAACATGTCTGGCTCAAACCTATATTCCCAACCCACCTGCCGAAGTCTTCGATCAGTTAACAACCAATATAAAGAGCCCACCGATAGCCAGTGGACAATCGATGCCTACATCGTCCCTTGTATTTTGCACTTATATTATTGATAACATTGGAATATCTGTTTGCGATTTATTTTGCTTCTATCTTAGATTCTCTGAACATTCACTCTAGAATCACACTTCACTCTTTCAAAGTCACAAGCTCCTCTTTAAACCTTCAAAGGGAAAGACATTGAGAGAGTACAATTAATTGCCAGTCTGTAGGGAGGCAGCCAATTAGCTCTCAGTACACTGCACATCTCCTTCTGCGCTGCATTGAAGGGTCCCTGAGGCTTGGCACACAGTGTGAAGAAAGGAAAGCTTGCCCTAAATGGTAAGCTGGCAATTAATGTTTTATTGTCACCCCGTAACCATCTATCATATGCCTGCAACCCATGGCAATTTCCAGCATTCTGTTGCTTCCCACAGTTAGGCTTGCACTCAATAAATATCCACAATAAAATAAATAAATAAAATAGAGTCATGAATGTAAATCAAAGGAACCTGTGTCTTCATGAACATTTAGAATAATTCTTACCCAGGGTGCTTCGTCCAGAACATGTGCAAAACACTCTGTTCCTTTTGGGCAATGTTTGACCAATGGCTTAATTAGAAATTAATCCCAAAACTAAATGTCTAACTTTGAGAGTAGTCTATCCTGAGTACAGTCATTATTACCTACAAAACCACAAATAATGATCTAATGATGACGTGGGTAAGCTCCTAAGAGCATCACAGAATTTGCTATGGCCAATTCTACAAGGAATGTATTGTTGGAATTTCTTTGGGTAAAAGTATCATATTACAGACCCAGACTTTCATAGCAACAAATGAAAATCTGACTCTTCATTTTTCAAGCAACATTAATCTGGATAAAGCCCACATTCATTTTTCCATAGATTTGTCTTGCTCAAAGAGATCACAGGAGGATGTAGTTTGGTGTGAAGGGGCAGATAGTGGGTGGGATTGGCTACATGTGTTAACCTGCAACCACAAAACATATGGTTGGAAGGTTTTGAATGAATCTGAATCACTGGCACCGCTCTGGACAACCTTACACACCACCATTTTGTGTATCCCTTCTGTGCCATTGCAAAACGTGTCCAGCCATATTCAAATCAGTCAGGTACTGCCACCAATGGTAGCAGGCCACCCCAAACTGCTAAGCCAGGTCCCCTCTGCACAGAAATTCAAGCAACACCAGTTAGGTTTCGGCCTTGTTGGGCCTCCTCATTGACGTGCAGCTTGGTTACATTGGTGCAGCGAGCAAGGGACCCACGTCTGGGCATACCCTCTCTCACATAGGGAGACAAACTACAACCAAAAAAGTGATGGGTGGAAGGTTTTCAATACATCTGAACCGCTGGCACTGCTCTAGACAAACTTCCACAGCAACATTTTTTAGCCCGCCTGCACCATTGCAAAAGGGGTCCATCCATATGCAAATCAGTCAGGTACTGCCACCAATGGTAGCAGCCCAGTCGGATTGACCTGACCATGGGCAGTTAATTAGTGGATAAATAGAGAAACAACACCCACAGGCTCTGTGTCCCTTCTCATATTCCATCTTCCTTCTAGCTGTTTGCCAATACACCAGTTTTGGCTTAAAGGTCATACTGTGGTTCTACCTAATAGACACAAATAAAAATCCTATGAGTGGAATAACAGAACCAAAAGCATACACGGGCAGCTTCTGGGTAACAACTCAGGTATGGTATTGCATTTTCTGGGTGCAAAATGTATTTATTTATTTATGTAATTATATACATCGAAGGGCAGTGTTTTTGTGATTGCAAAAGAATGTACAATACATACGATATAAGATTTGACGGAAAGCAGTGAGCTACTTACAATGGGGTGAATGGAAGTGACACTCTGACCAAGTTGTGGTGGTGAGTAAATTGAACAGTCACGCGGGACAATACATTGGTGGACTTAAATAGATTAAGGACAATCAACATTAGACATTTTTAAGTGCAGGTCGGTGGTGCGGTCAGCTATGTTAGGATGTGAACATGATGAATAAAGTTCTAGACTGGAAGCAGTGAAACCGAGGTTCATAGGCGGATAGAGGCGAGGGAAAAATGTTAGCTAGCACGCGGATGAGATGTAGGTTAAGAGGATACCTCGAAGGCTTTCAGTATGACAAGAAAATAGAACGATGGAAGGGAGAGGAAGCACAGGGAGGGAGAGGAGCCACAAGGGTAGTCAAGGTGGCAGAGCAGAGATTATGAGAAGGCTTGTACAGTTGGATAGACGAGAGTAGATATGGTGCTGCCTTACTATGGATAGATTTGTGCACATGGGGAAGAAATGTAAAACTGGCCTTGTTTTGCATCATCAGCCATCCAGCCTAGTGACAGCAAGAGGAAGTAGGTGTGAAGTAAGGGACTTAAAATAGAAGTGGGCAAACTGGAAAGATGTCAGTTGAGGAGCATACAGTGGTCGAGACGGTTCTACTGGAGTACAATGGGATGCCCATTCTCTGTAGAATTTACCTGAGCTGTCTGACCACTCTTTGGATGTTGACTAATGCCCTGGCATTCACCCTCCTGGCTTTGATGTTCGATGCCCATCAGTCCAGAGCTCCATAGCAAACAGATGGTTAACACAGGCTCTGGGGAACTTGCTTAGCACTCCCTTCCCCCATTTCAAGAGAACCATGAACGCCTTGCTATTAATTATGGGCAGGAACAGGCGATAGTGAACATCAGCACAAAAAACTGAGTTTATGGCCTATATCATGTCAAGAAATGCCACACCCTCATACATTCAACAATTTGTGGGTAATTACCTGGTGTGGGATTACCTCAAATGAAAATGTAACACTGCCAGAACTGGGGAAATTGAGGAGGAATGGTACCAGAAAGAGTTGCAAGGGAATTCCGCTTTTGTAGGGGAGGGGGAGGTGGGATCTGTTAGGCACCTGTTGTGTGAATTTGTGGCATTGGTATCTTTAAGGGTGGGTGCGCTGTGCTCTGTGGGGATGATGGCAATCCTGCCTGGGCCTGTGATATGGGAGACGTTCATGAGTGGGAACAAACATGCTTGTATTATCCACCTCACTTTGTTTTGGAGGAAAATTGTAAACAAATAAAATTATTAACGTGAACTGGCAGACTGCAAACTATGTAAGAGAACAGGAATGTCATCTCATTATTTTACCAACATTACATTTTTATTTCTTATGTCATTTTGGCATGTTTTTTATTTTTATTCTTTTGTGAAAAGTTTAAATAAACTGTATAGAGTCATAGTAGAGACATAAGTATCTTGTCAAGAGTATAGAAAGCATAGTTGTGCAGACCAAAGACAATGCTGCCAAAGTAGTCCAGTTTAGAGAAGGCAAGAGTGGTTAAGAGATGCTTGGCGGTGTTGAAAGGAAGGAGGTGAATGATTTTCCAAATTTTTAGGAGGTTGAAGCGAGTCATCATTAGAGTTTTTGAGATAAAGTAGAAAAGGTGTGAGAAGAGAAATATATGAAGCTGAGTATTCTAGCTGAAGAGGAGTAAGGGAGAGTGTCAGGTGGGAACTGGATAGGCAGTGGAGGAGATGAAGACAGTATTTGGCAGTGAAGAAAAGCACCTTTGTTTTGGAAGAGTTTGACATCAGAGAAGCCATCCAATATTTAATGGCAGAGAGGTATTTGGAAATGTTGATAGGGTGGTCAGAGGAGAGTTCAGGAAAAGTGAAGAATATTTGCATATCTTCAGCGATATCGTCAGCGAAGAGTTGTTACGCAAACTCAAGGGAGGATTTTTAGTGCCCCAATAGCAGACGTGTAGAGTGTAATAATGAGAGGACCTTAGGCAGAGCCTCGTGGAACTCCAACAGTTAGAGGTTTGAGTTGAGAGGTGTTGTTCCAGGAGACAGAGAATTGGTGGGGTGCTAGATAGCATTCAATCCAGGCAAGGGCTCAATTGTGAATGTCAAGAACAGCGAGAATATTGAGGAGATCCGAGTAATCCACAGTGTCAAAGGTGGTGGACTGGTCAACATGAATTAGGATAGAGGATAGATTGAAGTGCTTAGTTGACATTCATGAGAGCAGTTATCGTGGAGTGACAGAGCGGAAACCCGCATGTATAGGGTCTTGCTAGTTGTGTATTGCATTTTCATAGCAGGCTGCTCATGTATGGTAGACCACTCATTCATCATGGTTCTGATGTATGTGTCCATAGCGCAGTGGAGCAAATTTCGTGTTCATAATCACTAGTTTTACAAATAATATCTCGCAGTCCAATGCAACATGAGGGGTTTATAAAAGTAGGGAGATGCATACTTAGGAAAAATACTGAAGTTATTCATTTTTGTATTTAAATGGTATTTAAATGCTAATATGTTTATCCACATGGAGCTTCAGGGATCATTCCCAGTTTGGCAGTGCTGTAAGTCTTTGGTGGTACACTTGTTACTGCCAATTGTTATTGCAGTAACATAATTACTGCCAGTTTTACTGCAATGCCAAATAACATGTATGCCATGAAGTGTGGCATTTTCCACAAGTACAGTGTTTCCGGGAAATCCTCAATTTTAATGGCAAAAATGGGGATAATTACCATGGATGGAATTTTCACCCATAGTGTCATTCTTCAAAAGTCCCCCTGGGGTCCTATGAACTGCATGAATGGGGACTGACTTTGACACACCAGCACTCCCAATCTAGCAGTTATTTCTCTGGACTGAGTTGCGGTATTGGTAAATGAGGTTTCCGATAATTCCTCTACTTTCATGATTGGCATAATATATTTTAATATTTAGCGCTTTGGCTATTAAATAGATCCTTTAAGAAAGACAAAACACAATGGTGGCCAAGGCCGGATGGCTACCCAATTGTTAATACATGAGTGATCATGGTACCACCATCGCTCTGTATGATTTTTTCAGTGCACACCAATGATCCAGGTGAAGCTCAGCCTCGAGTCATAAGAGGTATCTCAGACAAAGAAAACACTTCCCATTGAAAAGTCAAACATGTCCACAGGAACTTTCTCTCACGGATGCACCAGTGCACTAGGGTGGTTGGTCTGAGGCCTAATCAAGACCCAAGAGCAACATATGAAAGAAATGGCCAAGTGGCCACGCTAGACCACACCAAGACACAAGGTGAACATGCTAGAACCTTTAATAGAGTTGCATGCGTCCCCATTTTTCAAAATATTAAAAAAGAATCCAGTTGAATATAAAATGAATTAGTCCAACACTACGCTGGATTCCTCACAATTCCATTTGTATTCCATATGGGAACACTATATTGCTCAATGTGTTTTGATTTCAATCTGTTATCAGTAACTAATTATTTATAAGTGTTAAGTATTTCAATCGGTTACACACCCAGGTCTCGCCTAGCATGTAGTGCGCAATGAAACCATTATTTATTTGTGCCTATAAGTTCAATATTCTGAATAATATACCACTCATATCACACCCATCTCAAAATACCCCCCAGGTCACACTGAACCAGGAATCAGGCTAGTTGTTAAAGGTAAATATTTATTTTGTTTATTTAATATTCAAATCACACATAAGTTTAATATATAACAGTTTTGGTTTGTGAACAGATAGCGTTTAGGTTAATATTCCCCCCTGCAAAGGTTTTGTTATAGATACAAATGAGCAATACTACACAGATGTAAGTAATCAGGAATTTAAGACAATGTCTACAGTTTAAATGCAATCTTCCCTCCCCAAACAAGAAAGAAAACCGTTTTTGGAAAATGAGACTTTTAAACTGAAAGGTGAAAATGGCTTGGTGAAACAATGCAAAAGGGTGCAAACATGCTTAAATGGATAGAAATTCTGAGGAAAGCAACACTAAACAGGTCCTAACACACATGCGCTATAACATAAGCAACAGTACACACTTTAGATCAGGATGGGATTGAAGAAACCTTTGGATGGGAAAAGACACATGGGAAACTTTTTGCTAAAATGTCAATTTACGGCAAACTTTTACTATGCAATATTTGAGTCAAATATGCTGTTCCACGATTGGTTGTGGATGTAGCTAATGGTCGTAGGTATCAGTGAGAGTTGAAATTTCGTTTTTATCTTTAAAATTGAAGAAGTTATAGAGTTTTTAGTTAGAGGTGTTTTTGAGAAATATGCCCGAAAATTAACAGAATTCTGTTTTAAAAATGACAAGTAGGTTTTATTATACTATATTAATGACTATGAGAAAGAGAATACCACACATGAATCTCCACAGTTACTCACGGCCGCTCATAACTCTTCATGGGTGACACTCTAATTTCCGTTCTGTATGGGAATTACTTTAATTAATCCAGATCACTAATGGGTTATGGTTTTGTAACACAGATGAGAAAAATCAGTGCAAGATGGATTCTAACAATACTAGGGTTCTAAATTGGAGATGGGATGGGTTGGATTGGGATAATACAATGCAGATATACTATGGGTCACTGTTCTTCCTATTAATACTTACAGTCCTTTGTAATTAAATTGGACCGTCACGCTCTAGTCATTGGATTGGGTCAGGTCTACCGGCAGCAGGGCACTTCTGGAGGGATTGGATCAGCGTCACGGTTCTGGTCAATTGGGACTGTACCTCAGACTGGATTTTGGATGGGCCCTTCTAGTCACTTGACATGGTAGATTACAGGATGCAAGTTTCAGTGGGCAAGACTTAATCGTAGCAAGCCAAGCTGAATCAGAATTAAATCCCCTTAAGTTTGGGAGGTTTGAAATTGGGTCTAGCTAGCAAGAGTCCAGCAATGCTAAAATCTGGATGCTGCAAGGAAATCTGGATCTTCAAAGAAGTCTGGAGTCAGCTACAAGATGAAGAGTTCTGGAACAAGGTGCTGGGTGGAAATCTGGATGGGTTCTGGAAGCAGTGTGTCCTATGTGGTGTGAAGTTCCTATACTGTCAAAGGCCATCACCCAGTTAATGGTGTGGGCAGAATTTCAAAAACACACCCCCACGGCTGTGAGTGGTCGCAGGCACATGCTTTGTTTTGGTTGGCAGTCAGCACAGAGCTGTCATCTTTACGATGGGATTTAGGAACCCCCACATTAATTTTGACCAAAGCCTTAACTTGTGCACAAATGTACATTTCTAAACTTATGTACCATGATAAAATCGGACACATACATATCATATTTGATTGTCTATATTCACATTTAATCTCCATCTTTGTGAGAGCTGTCTTTGTCATTCTATGTATTTTTATCAATTTTAACCATAACAGTTTGGATTAATCATTTCTAATTTGGTACCTCTCTGGGCGCTTATCAGTGGAATATGTACCTACAATCTTAGGTTTGCAACATTAATTGTTCTGCTACGATGAGTATTTTTTCATAACTTTGGGTCCTTAAATGGTACAGGTTTCATCAATGTCTTCAAATCAAAAGCCTGAAATTAGGTTAATGTCTACCAATTGTCAGATGTATCCCTCTTTAGGTTTCTCAGTTAAAGAGTTTCAACTTCAATCACAAATAATGATTTAAAAAGTCACAGCAGGTTTTTTTTCTTTGTACTTCTCCTTCACAGGCAACAGCTGTCACAGTACTTTGATCAGGGAGGTGTGTCCCCTCCTGGATAGGGAAGCTCCCCTGTAGTGATCAGTTGGGCAGCTTGCCATCGTTCTTGGCTCAGCCCCAGACGAATGTCTAATGCGGTCTCATTGTGCTCCTTGTTGTCATTATGCAGGAAGCATTAGGCTTCCTGTTTTCAAGGGAGTGTCAAGCTGAGATGTCAACTTTCCCGGCTAGGCGCTTGCCAATCAGAATTAAGCAGCTACTTCCACCGGGTTACTGTAAGATTCACAATAAAGTTGTTTCATTAACACATGTAAAAATAAGCACATTTTATAATGGACTTGGGCATTTAAAAGAATTAAAACGTGTTTTAAATAGGCTCATTTTTCAATTTCTTCCAGAAAAAGAAATACCTTTAAACTGGGTTTGACAGCTAATTTCCTTAAGCAGCTGTCAGGTCGTGAGGCCTGGATTCCTCTGACTGCCTTTAGAATCTATGATTTCAGCACACTTTTCATTTCAATAATTCACTAGGAAAATGACTGAATGTAGCGCCAAAACAGCACTTTGAAGGTTGACATTGATTAGAAAGCTGTATTTAAGGGCATTTTCAGATTTTAGCCCTTCTATGGCCTTCTTCAGGTGACAGGTAACAGTTGAAAGGTGACAGGTGACATTCAGTGATTCCTGTTTTTACACCAATATTGACTTTGTGTGGCAGGGTGTGCAGCCTCTTGTGATAGTGAACCATGCACAGATTTGCAGATTTGGTGCGCACAGGGGTTAGTGCATCCATTTTTGGCAGTTTCTTTCCCCCATTGGCAAAGGGTGCAGTGGCATGGGTAAACATATTCCACATAAGTCACTGTAAACTATAGCATCTAAAACACAATAAAAATCTTCTTTCTTCTAAATTATTAGCTATTATGGGCCAACTAGAGTTACAATAACAAAAGATATATTTATTTATTTTCATTTTTAAAGCGGTCACACAGCCCGCGGACATTGAGGTGCTGTTACAGGAATTCTTTGGTTTTTTTAGTTGCATAGTTGTTTGTCTTAGTTGCATATTTATAATGCGCTTAAATACCCAGCGGTTTCTAAGCACGGACCTAGGGATCAAACCTGTGTTGCTTCATGCCGTCTTGCTTCCAAGGCGAGCACGTTGCTGCTGACTTATTATCCCAGACCGTTTTTTTTTTTGTTTGTCTTAGTTGCATATTTTTAACGCACTTAAATACCCAGAGGTTTCCAAGCGCGGATCCGGGGATCGAACCTGTGTTGCTTCATGTCGTCTTGCTTCCAAGGCGAGCACGTTGTTGCTGAGCTATCCTCCAGGACTTGCACAAACAATTTTAGAAACAATTCAGAGTTTTATTAAGTGCACCCCAGGAATTGCCATGGTCTATTTTGCATACCCATTAATTTCATAAATTGTTCTGCCTAAATGGTTGTCAAATAGGCATTGGCCATCTACTGAAAACATTGAACATGGAGTCTATCTACAAGAAACGTGTGTCCACTATCATTTTTCTTTTACCTAGTCATGACCAACTACCAGAGGAATATGACACTCTGGAGTGAAACTGCTGGTTGGGTTGAATGATTCATTGTTGCCACAGACACAACCTGGGTAACTATTAAGCATTCCTTGAAGGATATCTTCTATAGTGCGACTACCTGCGGCTTGCGATGTGGTTGGGACCCAGGAGAGGCATTCCCAAGGCACAGCGTCAGTGTATGGCAACAGGATCTGTCAGATATAAATGTCAGTCTCATTCTTATTTTATCAAAACCCTCTTTGATTTTATGCAAATCAGCCTTGTGTTAGTTGTCCCATTCCCTTTTCTCATACGCCCATTTCCGGTATCTGCAGAAATAATCAAATGCAACATTACCTAATGTCAAGAAATCAGCGTCTGCTCCCCGTTCCGTCAAGCGTTATGTTAAAACTACAAGTTCCACAATTCCAACACACACGGAGCCGAAGCGTTTCCAGAGTGTCAGACAACGCTGGGGGTTGCCGTGGAAACGTTTGAAGTGGGAGAGGAGATCCTGAGATCTATTTAAGATCAACTTTTATTTTTAGTTTTCCAGGCACTCCCGTTGCGAGGAGGCCCGGCGGCGCGGCCCCCTCTGCCGTTGCCCCCTTCTGAGGACTACAGGACCATCGCGGAGCCGCGAGAAGACCGGACAGCGCAATCCGGATATTGGCCCTCGGGAGCCGGTTGAGAAGTATCCCGCCCGCGGTCGGCGAGTGTCCAGACGTGGTCCAGACGAGGGGAGGTGGCGAGCCGCTTGGAGGGTGCACGCAGTCGAGCGGCCCTGCATCGAGAGAACTTGGTGAGCATGACACGCACAACAAGCAATGCGAAATTGTGAGGGAGGGGGAGGAAGTAAATAAGGGAAGGGGGAGGTATTGTAGAGATGTGCGGCGAAGGTTTAACTGAGTGTTGCAAATGGAATGAATGGTAGCGAAACGAGTGCGAGAACAGTGAGCTAACGTTACACGAAAGAGGGGGGCGGGGCACGAAAACATCACGTGCAGCCGCTCGTAACAAGTGAGCTAACGTTACGCGAAAGAGGGGGGCGGGGCACGAAAACATCACGTGCAGCCGCTCGTAACAAGTGAGCTAACGTTACGCGAAAGAGGGGGGCGGGGCACGAAAACATCACGTGCAGCCGCTCGTAAGACACTGATGATCTAAATTGCGATTAAGTGTGAGGATGGGTGTGTGTGGTTTCCTACGACCTGACATTTATTGATCAATGAGTAGATGAGGTTCCCTATTGTTCGAGCAAGAAACTCGATAGGTAGATGAGGTTCCCTATTGTTCGAGCAAGAAACTCGATAGGTAGATGACGTTTCCCTGTGGCCGGTAGCTAGTCACATAGTTGCCCAAAACGGAAGATAACTGGCTGGTTAAGCCCTCCTGTTGAGGGGCGTATCACACGCGAGGCGACGCAGCGTGCGCAGTCCGGTTATAATATTGATGAGATTACCTTGTTCCAGGAGAGACAGGAAGACAGCTGTAGGGTTAGCGGGGTAGATTGTAAGTGTATTTTGAACTTAAAAAAACTATAACAAGAATATACCAGTAGCTCGAAGAAATAGGTGACGTCACCAGTAGGGATTTAATAGGATATAGCGAGCACAAGGAATTTTGGATTTCAGAGTGGTGGGAAAGAGAAGCATGATAAAGGAGCTGGTACGGAGATAAACTATAAACCAGTGGATCGAAAGAAGAAGGGGAAAGGGGCGTGGCTGCGCACGGAGAACGCCGGCCACGGCAAATGTAAAAGGGGGAGGAGAACGGAGAAACAGGACGACTGTATAAGATCATCGTAAGGGGTACGCAGCCGCAGGGGGCTGCGTGCGCTTCGGCCGCAGGGGGCCGTAGGGGAAGGAATATACTATAACATCATATCTATTATTATTGCATAATTTGTCAGAGGATTATCGTAAGTCCCCACACTTACGGGGCGAGGTAAGCAATACAAGGTTGTATATTGTAAACTGCTAAGTAAGGGGAAGGGTAACACGGGGAGTGAAATTATGTCATACGGGAAAGGGTCGGGAGGGTGGGGGAACACCCTCACTACCCCACTACAGCACATATGCACCACACTGCCACCACATAGGGAGAAGTTAATTAAGTACAGCATAGAGTGGACCCAGGGGACAGACAATAAAATGTTAACACCATGGCCGCCTAATGGCAGTTTCGATCCATATGCCCAACATTCACTACTAAACCATCTGCACAATACATACAAGGGGAAGAAGTTAGCAAACCATGTGGAGGTGTTTAACTTATGGAGGATGTTCCAGGGGTCTAGACCAGGACCAAATGGAATGTTCACTATGGGGGAAACACCGGAAGAAAAGGAGATTAAGAAAGAAGGAACGGATGGGGAAAAGGAGTGCGAAAGAACAAAGAATACGGGGAACGAAAGACAGGGGGGAGAAAAGATTGATAAATCAGACGACATAAAAAAGGAACCGACCAATGGGATACCCATAACACCGGGAGTGAAAACAGAGGGAGGAGGGTTGTACCCTTTAAGAGAATTAGGAGAAATAGCAGGACAGTTAAGGGCGGCTGAAGGATACTCAAACCCGGCATACAGCCCTCCACCATATGTGGCTCATGGGAAGATACCAATGGGGGACAGGAGGATTAGAGAAGAACAGACTGTAGAGATAGGAAACGATGAGTGGATAGCTGCACAGATATTGTTGAAATTACGAGGCTCACTAACTGGAGAAGAAAGGGAGGCGGTAGAGAGAACAAACGAGGATAATGCCAGAGAGAGTGAAATGAGGGGAGAGGAGCTACTAAGGCAGAAGGAAGAGATTTTGGAGGGAAGATTAGCAGAACTAAGGGATGAGCAGAATGAACTGGTTAAACAACTTGAGCGGGAGGAAAGAGAGAGAGTGAGGAAAAGGAAAGAAGGTAAGGACGAATTGGAAAAATTAAGGGAACGAAGTGAGGAGAAAAAGAGAGAAGCTGAAAGGGTAAAAGGAGCAGCAGATAGGATATCAAGAGTAGTGCTGAGAGAGAAGAAGAAGGAAGAAGAAGAAAAGGAAAAAGAAATGGAAATATGGAGGAGGAGGATAATATCAGAGGCAACTAAGAAATATGAAGAGGGGAAGGTAATAGAGAGTATAGTAGAAAGAGAAAGGGTGAAATGGGAAAGGAAGAAAGAGGATGAAAGGATATTGGAACAGATGAGCAACGAAGTAATGGAGGAGTTGAAAAGGAAAAGGGAGGAAAATAGTAGGGAAATGGAGGAGAGGAGTGAAGGAGGAAGAGAAGAGAGGGGTTGGGAGAGTGAAAGATGGGGAGATGTATATAAAAATAGAGAGGTAGCAACAACATCAGCACAAAGGGGAACAGTTGGTAACAACGGAAAGGGAGAAAGAGACCTAATAGACTTAAAAACAGTAACAATAAAAGGAAAAAAGGCAGAGTGGGGGGTGCCATTTATGAATGATTTTTGTAGTGAGGAGGAA
Organism: Ambystoma mexicanum; assembly: GCF_040938575.1. Taxonomy (NCBI): domain Eukaryota; kingdom Metazoa; phylum Chordata; class Amphibia; order Caudata; family Ambystomatidae; genus Ambystoma; species Ambystoma mexicanum. Next base: position 836,151,590 of record NC_090939.1, read on the forward strand.
GGAGGAGTGGAGAAGGATGGAAGGAAGAGTGAAAGGGAAAGCTTAGATAAACTATACCTTACTAGAACAAACATAGATTCGCCCTGGATGAGTAGAAGATGGGAGGAGCTGGAGAGAAGTAAGGAGGAAGTGAAAAGAATAGGGGAAACACAAACCAATGAAACCACGCCACCCACATCACCACCGCGCCCTCCCACGTCACGCCCTACATGTTCAACTACCGCGCGCTCTCTGCACAGAATAAAGCTCGCGCCCTTCATGAATGAACTTACACCTTATGCATGTCGGCTTAGGGACCTCCCTAGTCGTAGGCAAGACAGACAAATAAACATACCTATATTGAACACAGGAAATGATGAAAAAAGGGGAAAGGAAGAAGAGGGAGGTAGGAGCAGAGGTAGTAAGGAAGAATTTGAAGTAGTAAAAGAAATGGGGGAAGAGGAGGGGTGTGAAGACTCAACATTATGGAGCGTAAAGGGTGACGCAAGACAGAATTTAATGCCACTGCTAGAGAGAGGAGGGGCTAGACCACAGTATGTACCTTGGAAACATACGGATAAGGAAAATATAAAATGTAGGCTCCCATCACTAAGTGGAGGTGCGGGTAAGTGGATATATGAAATGGAAAAACACACCGCAGGACAGAAACTAGCAGTAGGAGACGTGAAGGGCCTGTTAATATCAATATTAGGGGATAGAGCGGATGACATTTGGAAAAGAGCGGGATTCCATGGGGTAACAATAACGAACACATCGCATGATGGGGCACCATTTGCAAATTGCAGACATGCGCTATGGCAGGCACTGAGAGTACAGTACCCAGACACATCAGACATAGGAGCCATTACTTCCCGTAAGATGGGCGAAAATGAGGATCCTGTTGATTATATCCAGGATATTCAAGAGAAGTGGCGCATGGAAACTAGAGAACAATGGGACAAAACACCAGCCATATTTTATCATATACTAGTACAAGGGCTCCCAGAAGGAGTTCAAAAACAACTAAAGAAAGTAGTGGGGATGGAAGTAAAACCATGGCCAGAAATACAACTGACTATAGTACATCACTGCAGAACATGGCAAGGAAAAATGAAACAAAAGGAAGAGGATAGGAAAACAGAAGAGGCCAAATTAGTACAGAAAAAACTTACTAAATACACAATGGAAGGGGCACTAATAACTACGCCCACACCAATGGCCCAAAGCCCAACGCAAGTAGTGGCTGCACAAGATCCCGCTCAAATAGCGCCTCCACAAGGGGTAATAGAGCAAGTGCCGCCTCTGCAATTACACGCACCAAACATGGGAGGAGGGTACCCAATGCAAGGAACTGGGTATTATAGTTATAACAGAGGGAGAGGAGGGTTTATGAGAGGGAGAGGATATGGATATAATACCCAACAACAGGCTGGGGGACTCAGAAATAACTACTCCACAGGGCAACCCGTATACCAAGACAACGCAGGGAGCTTCCCATGGCAAAACAGGGAACCACCCGTGTGTTGGAGCTGCGGAATATTAGGACACATGTCACGTACATGTAGGGTCAGGCCAGGAACACCAGCATGGAATGAACAAGCACAACCTAGGACATCACAAGAACAGCAGGGCATACAACAGCAGCAGATGTCACAACAAGGGAGTGGCCAACCACAACAACCACAACAGCCACAAACCTATTCACTGCCACAACAACAAATAACACAGTATCTGCCACCGCCACAACAACAAGTAGCGTTAATACAACCACCACCACAAAATGAACGAACACAATTGGGTGGGGTGACGGTGTTGGGACACAACCCTTACACAGGGAATGGCCAATCATTGTACCCCCAATAGGCCAGCCCACAGACGGCCTTGGTGTGTCCCATCCTGTCAGTAACACCTAATAGTGCGGAGGAACCACGCATAGAGGTAAAGATAGGTGACAAAAAATTATCATTTCTTGTTGACACCGGGGCAACCCGGTCTTGCATAAGGGAAGGTAAATTTAAGATGTCAGGCGAAGCCATGAACACCCAAGGATTTTCTGGGGCTAAAGGGTTGGTTCCATTTACTGATAACGTTCCGTTATCTATTGGAGATTATGATCTGTCAGTTCCACTTTTGTATTATAGCGCCTCACCAGTAAATATACTGGGGAGGGACATAATGAACAGGTTGAACATGACGATCTCGTTTACAGAGGATGGCATAATTTGCTCTACTCCAGGGATTAACATGCTCGCAGCACGACAGATTTTGCAAGCATACTGTGGACAGACAGCGATTAGGGCGGAGCCAGTAGATGGTGAGATATTTCAATATGGCACTGACATGGCATTTGCATGGATGCCAGGGATAGAAGGGAAAATATGGAGGAGACCAGCAGCCTATCTATTCCGACCAGAAACACCAGGTAATGAACTAGAAGGGAAGGTGTTTGTAGTGGACATTGAGAGCATTATTGCAACAGCTGATTATGTTGCTGTGCACGCCCAAGATAAAGAAGGGAGAGCATGGAGGGCGGTGATAGCACTAGCAGAAGGATGTAGGCTGACCCAGGTGTCAGATGAAGAGCTGTTCTCAGAAGAAAAGGAAGAAAATGAAATGGTGTTCATGATGAGTGTAGAAATATGGCTAAGAGTGGCTCACAAACAAATAGCACAGAAAATTGCAATGGCACTTGAGGCACCCGCAGGCACCCCAGTCCCATTTTTTAAGGAGGATATGTCAAAGGTGCCCAAATCATTATGGACTATTAGCCCTTATGACGTAGGATGCATAAAAAGCATAGTGGGTGTAAGGATAAAGTTGAAAAAGGGTGCCATACTACCAAGAGTGAAACAGTACCCATTGTCAAAAGAGGCAGATGAGGGAATATATGAAACCATAACGGCCCTTATAAACAATGGCATATTGGTCCCCTCAGAATCACCATGTAACACAGCTGTGTACCCGGTGCGCAAGGCTAAAGGGGGGTCTTGGCGCTTCATACAGGACCTCAGACCCTTGAACAACATAGTAGAAGCAGAGTATCCAGTAACAGCAAACCCGGCCACAATATTGTGTGGCATTCCGGCAGAAGCATCACGATTTACAGTGATTGACCTTAAAAATGCTTTCTTCTCAATACCATTACACCCAGACTCACAAGATTTGACAAGCTTCACTTACCGAAATACAAAGTGGAAACATACCAGATTACCACAGGGGTATTGTGAATCACCCTCAATTTTCAATAGAGTAATACAGATGGATTTGGGTAACGTTGAGGTGGAAAGCACAGTGTTACAGTATGTGGATGACATAATAATTTGTAGTACAAACGAAAGCAAATGTAGAGAGGACTCCTTAAAAATGTTGACGATACTGGCAGAAAAGGGGTACAAGGTAGACATGGAAAAGATACAATACTGTCAGGAACAGGTACTTTACATTGGCCAACTGATATCCCAACATGGAAGAAGGATTGCACCACAAAGAGCACAGGCCATCTCAAGCACTCCCGTGCCACAGACTGTGAGAGAACTGCAGCAATTTCTGGGGCTGTGCAACTACTGTAGAGCATGGGTATTTGATTACAGCTCATACATAGGACCCCTGCTTGAGGGTTTGAAGGAAGCAAATAAAGGGGGGAAAAAGTTGGGATGGACTATGGAAATGAGGGAGGCATTTGACGAATTAAAAGACGCAATATCAACTGCTCCAGTACTGGCATCCCCAGACTATGAGCGGCGCTTCTTTATATTCTCACATTGCGACTCAGCAGTGATGAAAGCAGTGTTGGCCCAAAAAACTAGCATGGGCTATAAACCAGTAGCATTTTACAGCGGTCACTTAGACCCTATAATGTTAGGCCACTTCTCTTGTGAACAAGGTCTCGCTGCAGCTGCTTTTGCAGTAGAAAAAGCATCAGCAATAACTATGGGGTGTCCAACTACACTATTTGTGGAACATGCACTATTTGCGATATTGAATAAACCTAAGTCCACATTAACGACACAGAGGGCATCAGGTTATGAGATTATTTTGTCTAAAGCTGAACTAGCAATTGTTAGATGTAGCACGGTTAACCCTGCAAGGTTCCTAGCAGAAGTAATTGAAGAAGGAGATTACGCCCACGACTGAACCCAAGTAACTGAACTATACTCATGTACTAGGAAAGTTGAAGAAAACGCACTAGAGGGAGGTGAGCTTTTGTTTATTGATGGGTCATCAACTATTGATCAAGGAGATGGGATACGAAGGACTGGGGCAGCAGTAGTAAAAATGATGGAGGCGCCGGTGTGTGTGGCTATGAAGTGTGTACAATTACCACAGCATTACTCTGCTCAAGCGGCGGAACTCGTTGCACTCATATTGGCATTAAAGGAAAGTTTTAATAAAAGAGTAACTATATATTCCGACAGTGCATATGTTACATCCACTGTCCACTCAGGGCTATCAAAATGGAGAAGAAGAGGGTTTAGGAGAGCTGATGGCACTCCAGTACAACATGCCCTCTTGTTGGCTGAACTAATTGAAGTAATAAACGATCCCCAAGAACTAGCCCTAGTAAAATGCACCGCACACACCAATGGAGAAGACTACGTCTCAAAAGGAAATGCAGCAGCAGACGCACATGCGAAATATGCTGCATATTTTGGTGAGATATGGAACCCCACCGACTCACAGAGAGGGAGAGGGAGGGGAATAGCGAGGGAGATGTTAATAAGAGAAGGGTACACCCATCTCCCAGCCACACAGATTATGGAGCTACAAGCGGCTGCACCAATGGCCGAAAAAGAAGTATGGGTGAAAAGAGGATGCACAATGTCACCAACCGACGCACTATGGCGCCAGGGTGGCACTGGGAAAGTTGTAATACCAGTGGCACTGTTAAATACCACCTTGAGCCAATTACATCACCCTGCCCATACAGGCAAGGAAATAATTGCAGCACGAATTAGAGAAGATTGGTTTTGTCCCGAGTTAACCTCTCATGTGTCAAATTTTATCAGCAATTGCCTAACATGTCAACAGTTTACGGCCGGTCATACTCTAAAAGTGATAAGAGGTACCATACCCCGGCCAGAAGGACCTTTTCGGCACCTTCACATTGACTATGTTGATATGATCAACATCTGTCAAGGCAATAGGTATATGATTGTAGTAGTATGCCCATTTTCTAGGTGGATTGAAGCAGGGCCCTATTCACACCCTGATGCGTTTAGAGCAGCCAAATTCATAGTAAGGGAGGTCTTCCCCAGGTGGGGAGTGTGCGAGGTGTTAAGATCAGATAACGGCCCCCATTTCGCAAATGAAATGTTCCAGCATATCACATCCCTGCTGAACATTAAACACAAATTTGCATGTGCATACCATCCACAGGCTAATGGTGTATGTGAACGCCTGAATGGCCTATTGAAGGAGGCAATTGCTAAAATACAACAAACAACAAAGAAATGTTGGTTGTATTGCCTTCCGTTAGCATTGTTTGAACTTAGAAACAGGCCAGGCTCCGACCACCACCTCACCCCTCACGAAGTGGTTACTGGACGTCAAATGCGCCTTCCCCTAACTCCAACGTCAAGGGCATTCACCGATAACGAAAGTTCAGCGAATGTGTTAGGAGATGAAATGTATCAATATGTGTCTTCTTTGATTACTAGTGTGGTGTTTGTGTCTCAACAGCTCGAGCGCACACGGGGCGGGTCCACCAGCAATCAAGAAAAAGACGAAAGTACGGAATTGGGAAAGGAGAACTCCTGCAAACTTGCCAAAGGTGACCACGTACTACTTCGCAATTTCAATAGAAGGTGGCACGAGAAGAGGTTCACTGGCCCCCATCTGGTAGAGGACGTATCAACAAGAGCAGTAAAACTAAAGGATAAGCGTGCCTGGAACCACCTACATGACGTAAAGATCTACAAACTGCAGACCCGCCCCAGCGCCAACGACAGGTCCGTTGGACGAACAGCAACAACATCGCCGACAGCGGAAGAAAGTTCCACCACAGACAACGACCCAATTGTTCTCTCGGAGACGATAACTGACGAAGAAAGGGGTGATCCCCATACTGCCCACCCCATGGTCACGCGCTCAAAGAGTAAAAATACTTCCGCCATCTGAGCGCAAACCCCCCCCCATTGACTCCTAAGTACAATTGTAACTAAAACTAAAGGACATTGCTTACACCAATACACATGTAAACACGTGAATGTTCTCTTTTTCTCTCGCACATACAGGAACTGCGTAATATTGTATTGTTAAGAAAAGCTAATTAACAAGTTCAGTGTACAGGCGTAGATGGTGCTGCCAGACGGTAACTACCCAGAAGAATTGTCACACCAATTTGTATACGAAATAAAGAGGCCAACATACCTAAAAAAGAGAAGGGTACGTGTATACTACACAGCCTTCCTCCTGGCCATAGAATATCACATGCCCCACCTCCACCCATACTTGCCAGTCCTAAGAGACCCATCACTTAGAGTAGAGTGGGAGCAGCTCTTCGCCTGGGCACTGAATGACTACTTGATAGGGAGAGCTTAAAGGTAACAAAACTAACATTTAATAACCAGCACTTTTGAGAATTTTCAGGCGGGCAACTGTAACGTCGCAAGAATAAGCTGCCAGGACCGCAGCAAGGTAAGAGCAAAATGCCGGTGAAATTAGCATATGTAATAAAAATAATAGGGATTTTTATGATCACCGGGTTCTTGGCTGCTTCTGTCTGGCAGTACAGCTATGCTATTGATTTTATTGCTGCACCCAACCTTAATATACCCCCGTCCCCTGCTGCAACAGGTGTTACGTCAGGTGGTAATAGTAATTTTGCACCCAAGCAAAATAGAGTTAAACGCAGCACGTACTCAGACAATAAAGGTATTGATAATTATGTACAAGATTCAGCACACGTCACAAACAACATATGGTACCAACACATGACCCGCATTGGTAAGCAGACAACTGAGGATAGCTGTTACGTTTGCTCATTAATACCATACGCCATGAGCGCTTCACGAACATTTGTTGCCACAGAAATAGATGAAAAAACAGCACAGTGCGTAATATATTTGGCCCTGTTCCAAACGAAAGGAAGATTTCAAGGAACAGTAGTGCACATGACATGGAAAACACGAGACTCATACCCATATGAAAACAACTTCCTCAAGACCTATCTGAGTTATCACAAGACCAGTTTACATGCTGAAGCATTCAGGTACATAACAAGTGGCCCTGCAAAAGGAGAAACAAAGAAGGTAACACTGCAGTACCTACCATGTGATTGGTACGCCACTGAAGTTCCGGGTAAACAAGGATGCTGGGAAAGGCCGCTACTGACGATAACAGGAAAGGTGTTCCTGGGCAACAGCTGGGAGATAGGAGTGATTGGCAGCAACATGGTAACAAAAGAAACTATCTCAACTATCGAGACACACAATCATCGATGTTGGACGACGTGGATCAAGTATGTACCAATGCTCACATGGGTAGAAGAAGATGAAGACCCGATAACTATACTACCATTGACTGCACCCAAAGTATGCTACCAGCATAAAGGAGAGGTGGACGTAGGATATAACACCAATTGTGCAAACGTGATGGAGTTACCTGAGGGGGGAGCGGGAACAGCAGTAATAATGGACCATTATTGGGCCTGTGGGGAAAAGGCATATCATACATTGCCTCCCCTGTGGAATGGTGTGTGCACAATGGTACACGTCAATGTACCATCACTAGTGGTACCTAAGAAGCATGTCGATGTGGCGAAATTTCCTAAAATGGATGAAGGGGATAAGAGAAGAAAGAGATCTGCACCACTCCAGAAGGAGCAAGGAAACAGGACCAACAGCAATGATACTGTCCTAAACAGGAGAAAAAGACAAGGAGAGCCATTGACAGGAAATTACCTGTGGGGAAGATCGGAAACGGAACTAACATCAATACCGCCAGAACATAGACTATTCAGCAGAGCAGCAATGTTCTTCTCCTCAATAATACATCCGGGACTGCAGGCATACGCAAACGCAAAATGGCTCCAAATAACAAGGTGGGAACTAATGATGACCATCAATTCAACAGTAAATGGGTTCAACGCAATTAAAGAGGAGCTGCGAGCTGTAAGGATGGTTGCACTCCAGAACAGATATGTATTGGACCTCCTCACAGCAATGGAAGGAGGAGTTTGTGCAAAGATAGGACAATCTTGCTGCACGTTCATACCTGCCAACGATGCTGACAATGGTACGCTGACAGAAGCAGTTTCACAATTGGCCCAGATGCACTCCAAAATGATGGACGAAAGTAACGGTGTGAACAAGGATAAGAGCTGGTTTTCACTATTATGGTCATGGATGCCATCTTGGCTGTCAGATGGACTGAAAATAATAGTGGGATGTGCTATTTTGGCTGGAGCTGCCCTGATCATAATTAGGTTTTGGAAGGCCCGGAAGGCACGCACGACTGACGAGTTGCTGGAAATGGTGGGAATGCACCCCTTAATGCCAGCAGATGACGGCCAGCATACAGGTGTGATAATACAAGAAAGGGAGAAGTTGCGCACCCAAATTATCACCAATCATCTAGACCCACCATCAGTGAAGATCGAAAACCCAAGGAACCCCAGGAGCTACATAGGAAGATGGGTATACTGTACTCCTGGAGGAACATGTGAATACATGTATTGGTCATTTGAAGATCATGTAAACCATTATGGACATCTCGGCGGGATAACTAAGATATGGAGGGTAAGAGGAGATAACGAGAAGGATATGTTTGTGGTCGACAAGTCGACCAGAGGGGGGACTGAAGTGGGAGAATGGAAGACCAGGCTCCCGTCCTTCACCTCTCGCGTTTGGCCTAGAGGGTCACGGCCCAGACACCCGCCGCGAGAAGAATTTGTCCATCTACCAGACGACCAGGTACCCTGGTACAGGAACATACGGATGTGTCCACCTGCCTGCCCAGCAGCCCGCACTGGCCATGCCGACACCTGCGGCTCGGATCAGCTAGACTAAAAACCACACGTCGTTAGAGATGCCATGACGACCTAGACAACGGGAAGCACATCTGTATAAATATACACACTTAACATTCCCACACCAATCTACACGAAGAATATACTCAGTGCTCTGACGTAGGCGACAGGCATATTCACGGACGTGCATCTTTATTATTTTTACATAGGCTTTCAGAGTACAGAAACGCAAGACGCATCATGAACTCATCTATAACGCTTGCTCATGCTTCCCTTGAAACCCGTTACCACCGTGAGAGGTATAATGGAAACACGATATTGGTCATGGAAATATATGCCACTATAATCTAAAACACCCATGCACGAAATGGATCACTTATGCACCAGGCCCAAGTAGGCCTCAAGCAAGAGTTCCGTGGACATTAACAAAGCAAAAGTCAGGTTGCTGATCCTGCAGAATGAGCCTGGTGGAGCACCCAGCCAAGGTCGCAATGTTGCAAACCCACATCCAAGAACAAATCATCAAAGGCACGATGTTGCAACCTCGCACTCCGCGTACCAACGTTAAAATCATATCTACAAATTAAACCAGACACGCAGTGGAAAAACAATATTAATTGTGCAGAATTCTGCCTCAAACACGGTCCCGCCTCACGTGACCAAGCCGAACCTGACGAGATGCCAAAACCCAGGAGAGACAGGGCGTCTGGGTCCCTCACTACGAGACACAGGCCGGGACACTTGAAAGGCTCAATGGACACCTGCTACAGTGGGAACGGTCAGCTCCCACCTATGAATAAATCCTCACATTGTCTGCATGTACCCATATTGAAACATTGTTGCAAACACGGGTACACCGAGAGCTGGGAACAACGGTGGTCCCAGGCTGGGGAGCTCACGGATGCACCAATCAGAACATGGGGATCTTATCTCAGACGTCAGTAACATTAGCCAATCCTCAGGGGTCTTCATGTAACAATTCTTATGTATCTAATTGAAGGGACAACCCAGATATACCACCTGACTACACCTTGACCACTAATATCATTCTCTATATGTGTACTATACTAACCCTACCACTCGAGTAACCAATTAAGAGTGGCGATAGGTTTTTGTTAACTTTCTGAAGTGACGCAAGTAGCGCGTCATAATGCTGTAAAAAGGGCCTGCGAGCCCCACGATTATGTGTGTGTCAGGACGAACGCGTACGCTCCTTGACCCATCCCTGCCGTTTTGCATAAATAAACAGCAGAGTCGCCTTGCTCCTTGTGTGCGTCTCATACTCTATCTCACACCTGGGATATACGGGAGGTGTTGGGGCCTCCCTGCCCGGAGGTCTGCGGACGGCCCGGCCGACCCCGGCAGAATTTCCCCCCCGACACGTTGGTTACCTGAGCACGTACGTGCACGATTACGGCATTGCAACGTTCCCCGCACAGTCACGTGATTTGTTTAAATCTCCGCCCGGCATTCGGAACGCTGCTTCTGAATTTTCGGCTTTTGGAGCTCTCTACTGTGTTCTTGTCTGGCCTTGAATCTTTGACCCTGCTTTCGTCTCACGGACTGATCTTGAACAACCCTTGACCTCGTATTGGATTCCACCTGTTACTCGACCTCGGAACGAACGACCATAGTTTTGCCTGTCATTTTCCTGCATTTGGCGTCTCAGATCTTTTCTCCTGCATTTTTCTATCATTTGCTTGCTAACATTTATCACGGAACTCACTTGCTTCGGAAATCCTGTCACTCGGAACACTGTTCTTTGGACCTTCCACACGGAGCACATTTCTTTTGGAACTCATCACAATGAACTGGGATTATTCACGGACATTTTTCATTAGGCGTCCGCGTGCCGGCGGGTATAGGTTTAGGTTGGATTGTCCTTGTTTTGGAACCAGACTCGTCGGACGGACTTCCTTTCATCTTCCCTTCCATTGCTAGAACATTATACGGACAAGCACCTAATCTGATCTCCTGGTTATCCTGGCCCTCCGCTCTGCCTGGCTTACTATCCTTGCCCAGAGGTATTCACTACGTGAGTATGTTGTTTGTTCTACATTTATTTTGCTTTGCTTGTGTCTATTTCATGAACTCAACTCCTGACATTGTGTTCTTTGTCTAGGTAGCTGTGTTCCGAATCATTATAATCTTCTGGGCAATTCCCCTTCCAAAATAGTTCCTTTGTACTATTGGGAGTTGCATTGTCTGGAAGGTTTCTACGGCTACACTACGCGCTCAACCGAATTCTGGTATTACCAAGTTTGCGTGGGTGGTTTCTCGCATATTCAGAAGCCGTATATCCTATTATGATGGAAGCTGTCGACGATCCGTTGGCAGCTTTGGTTCAGTTGGTTGCTGGTTTACGCGCAGATATGACTGTGGCTCATGATGCCACCCAGCGTCGGATTGACGCCCTTCAGGCCGGTTTGGAGTCAGGTGGTGGTGCTAGCGCCCCTCCTTCTGGTTCTGCCCTTGGAGCAGGCGCTCCTTGACAAGAGAACGCGCCTGTTTACATGACGGCCCAGTTTCCCTTGGCCCCTCCGGAACGTTTCATGGGGGATCCTAAGACGTTCCGCACTTTCATTAACCAATGTAGGCTGCATTTTCTGTGCCGTCCTACGTCTTTCCCTGATGCCACCACCAAGGCGGCTTTTGTGTTATCCTACCTTGGGGGTACAGCAGCGGTCTGGGCAAATCCATTATTGGAACAAGGGAGCCATCTTTTGTACGATTGTGATGCTCTCATCTCCGCTATGTCCCGTGTCTTTGACACACGGTACAAATCCCAAGCCTCGGATTTGGAACTACTCTCTTTACAACAGAAGGATTTGCCTTTGTTGTCCTACCTAGCTAAGTTTAACCAACTGGTGGCGGAGACGGATTGGCCTGAGGCAAAGAAAGGGGCTCTATTTTACAAAGGTCTTTCGGATTCTCTCAAGGATGTTTTGTCCACTGTCCCAGTGATTCCTACTGGTTTTTCGGAGTTGGTAGATCTAGTCCTTCAAGTCAATGCACGGAGGGCAGAACGCAAAGGGGAAAAGAGTCTGGTTCCCTATCCTACGCCAGTAGCTGCTGATCAGAGCCATGCTACGCCTGAACCTATGCAGATAGGTACCCTCAGGGCTCCGCTCTCGTCTGAAGAAAGAGAGAATCGTAGGAAGAACAACTTATGCTATTACTGTGGCTCCTCGGAACATTTCCTGAGACAGTGCCCTAAGAAACCACGAAAACAGGGAAACTCCAAAGCTCGGCAATAGAGAGAGCCCCTTTGTGGAGTCCCTCGAATACGGGCTCTGATACCATGGTTTTGTTTCCCATTACTGTTGATGTTTTCGCTCCTTCCATGGTTTCTTGTACAGTGGATGCTATATTGGATTCAGGGGCCACTGGGAATTATGCTGACAGCCAGTTTGTTAAGAATCATGGTATTCCTCGGATTCCCAAGCCTTCTCCTGAACTGGTGAATGCCGTTGACGGCACGACTCTGTTATCTGGTCTGGTTACCGAACAAACGGTAGATCTTTTTATGACTACGTCCTCTGGTCATACCGAAACCATAGCCTTTGACGTCATTACAGCACCCCAATTCAAGTTAATCCTTGGGTTGCCCTGGCTAAGGAAGCACAATCCGTTAGTGGATTGGGCTAAAGGGACGGTTTCTTTTCATTCTGAATACTGTGCTACGTCTTGTGGGACATCAGGATCCTCGTCTTTGGGACCCAGTACTCATCTCTTGGATTCCGCTCTGGTCATTGGAGCAGTCATGAACCCGGTATTACCTCGGGAGTACCGAGACTTTAAGGACGTATTTGACAAGAGAGGGGCTGAGATCCTACCACCACATCGACAGTATGACTGTCCTATTGATTTGGTTCCTAATGCTGTTGTACCCTCCGGTCGTGTCTACTCCTTGACCCGCAAGGAGGACTTAGTGCTCAAGGAGTATCTGGACAGGTCTTTGGCTTCTGGCTTTATCAGGCCATCACGTTCTCCGGCGGCATCGCCCCTTTTCTTTGTTCCAAAGAAAGAAGGCGATTTGCGCCCTTGCATCGACTATCGTGCATTGAACGCTGTCACCATCCGTAACCAATACCCAATTCCGCTTATCTCGGTTCTTCTAGACCAATTGGGTTCTTCTACCATCTTCACTAAGTTGGATTTGCGGGGCGCTTATAATCTGGTCAGAATGCGGAATGATGACGAGTGGAAGACGGCGTTTAAAACCAAGTACGGTCTGTATGAGAATTTAGTCATGCCTTTTGGTTTGAGCAATGCCCCGGCTACGTTTCAGTATTTTATTAATGATGTTTTCAGTGATTTACTTGATCACTATGTCATTGTACATCTTGACGATATTCTGATCTACTCCCCGGACTATGATACTCATGTACAACACGTCTCCACGGTACTACAAAGGCTCCGAGACAACCATCTCTATGCTAAACTAGAGAAGTGTATCTTTCATGCCCAGCATGTGGAATTCCTGGGATACGATATCACGAACCAGGGAGTCGGTATGAGTGATTCCAAAGTAAGGGCTGTACTGGACTGGCCTGCTCCTACGTCTATCAAATCCTTGCAGTCCTTTTTAGGGTTTGCAAACTTTTATAGACGCTTTATACGCTCCTTCTCTGCCATTGTTGCCCCTTTTACTACCCTTACCAGCCCTAAGAATGGGTTCAAGTGGACGGAGGAAGCACAAAAAGCTTTTGACAATCTCAAAACAGCGTTCACCTCCGCACCAGTCCTCCAGCATCCCAAGTCTATGCAACCATTCTACGTGGAGGCCGATGCTTCGGATCAAGCGGTTGGGGCGGTGTTGTCTCAGTATTGCAAAGACACAGGTTTCCTTCATCCTGTGGCGTTTCATTCCAGGAAGCTTACCAAATATGAAGCTAACTACACTGTCACAGAACGTGAACTATTGTCTGTGCGTGATGCTTTCAAGGTATGGCAACATCATCTTCTGGGTACTGCTGTTCCAGTACAAGTTTACACTGACCATCGCAATCTTCTTGCCATGCAGTCAGTGAAATGCACCACAGCCAGGCATGCCAGGTGGCACGAATTCTTTTCACAATTCAATTTCCAGATTACGTATCATCCCGGGGCTCTACATTCCAAGGCAGACGCACTTTCAAGGAGGTATGGGGATGACTCCTCTCCCAAGGAATTTGGTGGAATGTTGTTACCTAATCAGGTTATATGCTCCTGTACTTTGAAGCCTTCATTAAAGGAATCCATTAGAGAATGGGTTTCGGGGAATCCTCCGGAGATTGAGAGTTTGAATATGACCATAATTAACTCCATGCCTTATGTCAAAGGTCGTCTGTATCTCCCAGATGTCGACTCCAGACAAACAGCGTTACGTTGGGGTCATGATTCTTTGGTTTCAGCCCATTCTGGTTTGCGCAAGACTCTGGAACAGCTCAAGAGATGGTGCTGGTGGCCTTCAATGCAGAAAGATGTCTCGGAGTACATCTCTACCTGCGCCATTTGTGCCCAGTGTTAGTCCACAACCATGAAACCCATGGGTTTATTGTGTCCCCTTCCGGTCCCAAGAAAACCATGGACCATGATATCTATGGATTTCATCACAGAACTCCCTCCCGTTCAGGGTTTTGACGCCATATGGGTGGTGATCGATTCTTTTTCCAAACTGGCCGTGTTTGTTCCTTGCCAAGGTTTGCCTACGGCGCCGGTTCTGGCGGACTTGTTTCTTCGCCATGTTTTCCGCTGTTTCGGCCTTCCAGATATCATAATATCCGATAGAGGCTCGCAGTTCACCTCGCGTTTCTGGAAGCATCTTACTACGTCCCTGGGTGTTGATGCGAGGTACTCCACTGCGTATAATCCGGAAACAGACGGTCAGACGGAACGTTTAAACGCCACACTTGAGCAGTATTTACGTTGTCTAACCATGCAGCATCAAGAGTCCTGGTTGTCGGTATTAGTGACAGCCGAATTTGCGTACAACAATTCAGTTCACACTTCCACAGGTACTTCTCCTTTCTTTGCCTTGTATGGTTACCATCCACGTTCTTTGCCCTTGGATCTTCCAGTTTTGTCAGACAATCCCGCGGTCCAAGACAGTCTCAGGGATATTGCTTCTCTACATCAACAGGTGCATTCCCGTTTGAAGGAAGCCCAGGACCGTTCTAAGGAGTACGCCGACCGACATAGGTCTCCTGCGCCCGATTACCACCCGGGTATGTTGGTCTGGCTTTCCACCAAACACCTCCGTATTCCCATGAGGAGTTGTTTGAAACCCAAATATGTTGGTCCTTATCGTGTCAAGGATATAATAAATCAGTCTGCAGTGAGACTTGAACTACCGGATAACTGGAAGATCCATCCGGTTTTTCATGTATCTCTTTTGAAGCCCTGTTCGGAGGGGACCAGGCTCCCCGTTTGTCCGCCTCCGGTCAAAGTACAGGGTGAGGAGGAGTATGAGGTGAAGGCTATTCTTGCTTCTAAGGTTTCCCGAGGTGTTCGGTATTTCCTTATTGACTGGAAGGGTTATGGTCCCGAGGATCGTACTTGGGAGCCTGAATCCAATTTACATGCTCCGGTTCTTTTGGCTCGGTTCTTGGCCTCTCGGGGGGTGAGGGCCTCTTTGGGGGAGGATACTGTCAAGAAATCAGCGTCTGCTCCCCGTCCTGTCAAGCGTTATGTTTAAACTACAAGTTCCACAATTCCAACACACACGGAGCCGAAGCGTTTCCAGAGTGTCAGACAACGCTGGGGGTTGCCGTGGAAACCTTGGT
Source organism: Ambystoma mexicanum (assembly GCF_040938575.1). Lineage (NCBI taxonomy): Eukaryota > Metazoa > Chordata > Amphibia > Caudata > Ambystomatidae > Ambystoma > Ambystoma mexicanum. The sequence goes on from NC_090939.1 coordinate 836,167,304, forward strand.
TGCCTGAGCACGTACGTGCACGATTACGGCATTGCAACGTTCCCCGCACGGTCACGTGATTTGTTTAAATCTCCGCCCGGCATTCGGAACGCTGCTTCTGAATTTTCGGCTTTTGGAGCTCTCTACTGTGTTCTTGTCTGGCCTTGAATCTTTGACCCTGCTTTCGTCTCACGGACTGATCTTGAACAACCCTTGACCTCGTATTGGATTCCACCTGTTACTCGACCTCGGAATGAACGACCATAGTTTTGCCTGTCATTTTCCTGCATTTGGCGTCTCGGATCTTTTCTCCTGCATTTTTCTATCATTTGCTTGCTAACATTTATCACGGAACTCACTTGCTTCGGAAATCCTGTCACTCGGAACACTGTTCTTTGGACCTTCCACACGGAGCACATTTCTTTTGGAACTCATCAGAAGGAACTGGGATTATTCACGGACATTTTTCATTAGGCGTCCGCGTGCCGGCGGGTATAGGTTTAGGTTGGATTGTCCTTGTTTTGGAACCAGACTCGTCGGACGGACTTCCTTTCATCTTCCCTTCCATTGCTAGAACATTATACGGACAAGCACCTAATCTGATCTCCTGGTTATCCTGGCCCTCCGCTCTGCCTGGCTTACTATCCTTGCCCAGAGGTATTCACTACGTGAGTACGTTGTTTGTTCTACATTTATTTTGCTTTGCTTGTGTCTATTTCATGAACTCAACTCCTGACATTGTGTTCTTTGTCTAGGTAGCTGTGTTCCGAATCATTATAATCTTCTGGGCAATTCCCCTTCCAAAATAGTTCCTTTGTACTATTGGGAGTTGCATTGTCTGGAAGGTTTCTACGGCTACACTACGCGCTCAACCGAATTCTGGTATTACCAAGTTTGCGTGGGTGGTTTCTCACACCTAATGAGAAATTACTGATTTTTTGTAATAGAATTTTAGGGATTTTAGCACATTTGTATTAATATATAGATGGGATGGGGTAATGGAATAGACAAAGGTAGGGGGAAGTGGGGGCAATCGTTTCTCCTCCCACATTATTAAAGAACATGTGACCAAATGAAATTCGGTAATTTCTTATTAGGTATTGTATTTTCGATAATTTCAATGGTAATCCCATATTTCCAAAGAGAAAAACAGGAGCGAACCAGATTGCCCATGTTGGAATGATTATTCACGGTGTTGATTCTGTCCTTTTCTCTGTCCTATAAGACACGTGTTACATTCTCTCTATGACAGCTATGTATAGCAACTGCTCATTATAAGCAAACACTGTCAAATTTGTAAAAGAATCATTACACAATGTTAATACAATTAAAGGATTTCCTTTTCATAATCGCTGATTTTGCAAAAAACACAGCCCCACCTCAGGATATATGTTTTTCCTCCTCTGTCAGCAATGGTGGGGGTGGCATTAGCAAGCACACAGCCAACAATTTAGCTGTCACTGACATAGAAAGAAACAGAGACAGAGGATTGTTTTGTTTTTGTTTTATATAATTATTTAAGGCACTCTTAAAATGCAACAGAAAATCTCCAATACATGTTTTCATGTTACAGAAAGGACGATTTAGCATAATGTGTAATATGGATATACAGATATTTTGAAAATATGTTTTAATGACAGGCAACTGTGCTGTCGCTTAAATTCAGGTGCAATTTCTAGAACACCATTTAGGCGGTCCAGAGTTATTTATAGAGCATGCATATTGAAAGTGCTGCAAGACAAGTTCTCTGATGGATAGAGCACTTAAAACAATTTTTTAATTGTTTTTAAATGCATTTATTTAGGACTTATTTTTAGGTATCCTCCTATTATGCAATTTTGCTTCTATGTGTTGTCTTTTAATTGACACAGGTCAAGCTTGTTGCCATTGGATCAACTCACAGGTTGCGATGTAAATGCTGAGTTTTCAACATAGCTTAATTCATAAGGTGCGAGGAGTAGTTTTGTAGAAATGGGCTGGGTTTGCAAATGCAAAGCGCACGTGTGAAATTCACAGACGTGTCAAAGCAATTCACAACTGCCAATATGAGTTGCAAAGTCAGCATTGCAACCACTTGTGAGAAAATGGGTGATGTGACTTGCAAGAAACTATATCAGTGCTTTGCGATGGCTCACACTGACACAGACACTGAATGATTATTGTATGCCTAGCGCAGGTGGAAACCATTTGCAAGGTGGTAAGCTGCCAAAGAAGGGCTGCTTCAACTGCTTGGAATTGCTGATAGTTTTGAAGATGCAGAAAACGGTTCCCTACAATGCCAGCCACATTGTAAATGCAAATTTAGAGGTGGCAGCCTACTCCTAGTTGCAGGATCATGTTAAGCGCGGGTGAAACTTCTCAGAAGGCCCTGAAATTCTCCTAATTCGATTCAGGTAGATTGACACATTTGGAAATCTTCCCAAAATTCCCTTTTAGAGACATATTTGGCCAGGTGGCCAGGTGTGGGCCTATTTATGTGAAAAAACATACCGAAAAAATCCCTTTAGGAAGGGAGAGAAAGGTTTGGGGAAATGAAGAGGGGTGGTTGTGGCTTGGGTGTGGGGGATATCAGGAGAAAATGTTATTAATTTTAGTTTCTATAGCTAAAAAAAGCCAGGTGCAAGCCAATAAACATTTATACAATTCACTTTCTTTGAGCACCTCTGACAGGAAAGGGTCTGAACTTCTGACCTGTTCCATTAACTTGATACTTTCTTTGCTTTGAATGTGTGCTGGCAGCAAAAGGTCTGACCTCTTCAACCCAATGTTTACAGCAACATTTCATTGGCATGAACTGCCATGAGCTTCACTAAGGCTTAGTCCGTGTGCCTGCATGCACTTGGATGTGATGCACACACTCAACATCGGCTTCATTCATTTCATGAAGCAGATTATGTGAACCACCTGAACCTCATCAATCTCCTTTCACACAGCCCCTTTATCCTGCACCGGCTAGTACTTTAGGTGCGTGCCAAAGGTCGGTTCTGGCTTGCATATCCACCATGGAGTGCGGAGGCATGCCCAGTTAGTATATCTGGTGCATCATGTTTCTTCCCCTTTACCTCTGCAGGGCTCAGTTTTGCTGTGAGTGCTGCCAGCCACCATTTTCCAGGTGTGAGTCGACTGTAGAGACAGCTGGACTGTGAAGTTCAGAGTAACTCTATGACAGCCAATGGCTCTCCATCTGGGCAGCACAGATTGGAGTTATGCACCCTTATGAGTGTCAAAGGGGTGTATCTTAAATCCTTCATTTTGTACAATGATTTAAAAAAAATGTGAAAACCATTGTGTCAACAGTGTATCACTTCTAAGTATAATTCACTAATAACCTATTCATTTTAATGTAATCGAATTTTGAGATGTAATGTACTGCATGCATAACAAGTCACTTCAATGCACATGCAAAATAAGGGGGGAGAGGCGATGGGTGAGTCCAGTGAGAAGAGGTTACGCAAAAACCATCCCCACTGGTAAGAAATCACTTTCCAGGTGCTAGGAAAATAAACACACTACGGTGGGTCTGAGTGGGTGAAAACCTCAGATATATCCGATTGATGCTTGCTTTAAGAGTTATTATGTCGGTTCCTACTTGAAAGTTTGATGGCAGCCAACAGGAGTTGGCTGAATGAAGGCTCCATCTGCTCTACCACATGCAGCCATTAGTTTTGAGCAGCTATTTGTCGATTAGCATTTCCAAAACACACACACAAAAGCACATTGTGATCTCCAGTTAGAAGATAAGAATAATAATGTAGGGAGGGTCAACCAATCCGAGTTTTCGGACTTGCTTCACAGGCGCAGCATCGAACATGGGTCGTTATCAGGGGTGCAGATACACAGTCAATACAGACACTCTCTAATCACAACATCAGGGGCGATGGTAGAGGGTATATGGACAACTGTGGAGAGGAAGAGCCCAAGAGAAAGAGTCCTTGCCAGGGCAGACATCAGGTGGTATCTATCAATGTCACTTGTGATGCATTCTCAGCATGACAGAAAGGTGATGCCTCACATCCTCAGTAGAAACAGAAGTGAGAGTCTGGTGAGGAGATCCTTACTGTGGATTCGCATACAAGGACCTCTACAACTAACATGCATTATAATGTGCAGGTGTCTTGCTGTGATGTTTTCAAAGCACTTAAACCAGGAGGATCCTTTATAATTTGCATGTATTTTGCTGTGATGTTTTCAAAGCACTTAAACCTGGAGGTTCCTTTAACAGAGCTGGGCACAGGACACGCCGGCGGTGTGGAGTTTGTGCGTTAATTCGGCGATAATTGGCTGGGAAGATAGACAATTTTAGTTATTTATGAAAATGGAGCACCATTGGTTTTGGTTCAGATGGTGAGTGAGCAGGTTCCTGACTGCGTTCACCCCCTACCGAGAACATCTTACCTCCAATGGTTGTTTTTTAAGTTGAATCTTCCACTGTGGTCTTGAGACGGAGCAGATTCCTTTTGTCAGACGTTATGCTTCAATTCTTGTCTGGTTCAATTATTCTGAACATTGGCTGTGAATGACTTTGCAGATGTTAGTTGTGGTTGTGAACCTGGAACTTGCCTGCAGCAATGGAGTCTATGAAAGATAAGTAACACAGTAATTTAGGACATCCTAGCTTCTTTGCTCTGAGGCCTTGTTATTTGCCTTTTGGGTAAACTGTGAAAAGCGAATTGCCTTTATAAGCATAAGCATAAGTAGTGATGCTAAGACACCAATGTCTATTCATTGGCAGCTGCAACATCAGTTGGATAGCCAGGAAGATATAAGATTCATTGGTCTCATGCCAGTGAAGATGGGTAAACGGGGTGGTAATCTTACGCTTAAACTTAGGCAACAAGAGAGCAAACTAATTTGTTATTTTAGAAGCACTACAGTCGGTCTTAACCAGGACCATGAAATGCGTGTTTTCTTATGAAGTAATATCATGATTGATATTCCTCTTCCTTTCTGATTTACAATGAATGAAATCAGCATAATTGGTAATGCTATCTAATGTAATTATCATAACTTGTGATACCGTTCCAGCCTTACCAGAGTATTGTAACATGGGATCAGAAATCATAGGATCTCATGTACTCATTAGTGAAAGTACAGCCATGGAAATAAAATAGAATATTTTTCATGAATTTTATTATTTAAATAATTTAAGGGTTGCAATGAGATCTATTTGTTTGGTGGACGTATGCATATCATGAGGGTATAACTGTAGAATTAGTCGTGGTTTTATTGCACCATTTTGTAATAACCAATACAGAAAGTTAAACTCGAGTTGGAATAGCCCTATCAATTCAAAGTATTGGGTAACTGTAACTGATTGATACCAGCCAATTAATGAGACATATTGGCAATATATGTTGCTTGCTTAATTAAGGAACTCTGTAATAATGCCCATGTAACGCTGAGTACGCGTGTGTATGGCGCCGTTGCGCGCGCGTGCGCGTGACGTCATCGCGCGTGCGTGCGTGTGACGTCATCGCGGTGCGGCCCGCGAACCCGTGAGTGCTAATGCATTTAAAATGGAAGGGGAAACTCGTGGGATCCCCTTAGGATAACGAGGTTCTGGGATTCAGCCCATGTAAAGGTAAGTCCATGGAGAATTGGAATACTAATAGGGAAGAATGTTATTGTATTTTAAACAGGATATACTCTATTTAACAGAATCATCCCTTTGGAACAGTTGAGGGAGGTCCTTCAGTAACTCATGATGTGCATATGGGAACTGAACTTAATGCAATATTATTATATTATATATTTTCTTGTTCAACAATATAATTTAAATGGTAACACATGAGAGATTTATTAACCCATGAGTATTTTTAACTATGGAAATGATTAATATGGGGGTCTATAGTCAACCCTATGAAGCGTAGTAATATACATATTTCTTGTAGGTGAAAGCCAATTTTGGACCTAAAACATTTCGAACCTAAAGATTATTGGAACATATGGTATTTTAGAACATAGATTTTCAGGTTGGTGAACATTCTAAATTTCAATCTATGCTATAATATGGGATAGAACGTTTATGTAATTCATACCATTAAATTTAATTTAAAGGGTCTACAATATAGGGATGGAAGACATAACTAATTGACATAGAGAGGGTAAGTCTCATCTCTATTTTCTAATGCTGCATTTAGAATATTCACATCTCCTTTGGTCATGCTGGAATGGTGTCACAGGGTGATAACTAGTAATCTATGTAACTAATATATTGGAGTTGAGTTTTATTGTGTAAACAGTTGATAACTGGATGTTATGTTAAACACACTTATTTTTTGAGGAAAAACTAAATTATTGTTTTATGTTTATTTTTCTTTGAATATTCACCTTATATCTTGACTATGGCGTGAATTTTCCCATATCCTGACCTGACATGTTGGCACTATATGGTATGGTTTTTGAATTTTCTCTCTTTTTTTCGATATATTGAATGAATGTAATAATCTGTACAGCCTTGATAACGACCAAAGGTCGAAACACGTGTCGGCTGTTCTTTACTTTGGAAGAAAAATTTAAATATATTGAACTGACAAGCGTTATGTAACTTGAGGATTTTTTTAACCTATCTTGAGGAATTTTAACAACAGTGATAATAGGTCTCATAAGAAGTTGTTGGTGTGAGCGCGAGATATCCTCCCGAACTCTGATACTTGAGTCTGTAGGATATTTGGTATTATTGGGGTAAATTCGGGATGTGGCGGTATTTATTTACCATACTAATATTGGTGGTAATTTGGCAGTAAACTAGTCTTACATTTATGGTGGGTCTGGTATCACACTATTTTAGTGACAATATCTAGTTAGCTTGTATTGGTGGTAATTTTAGTGGTATCTTACTTTGCAGTATTTTCAGAATTATCTTATTCCTGTGGTATAGTGGTGATCATGTTTTTTTTAAATACTATAACCCCATCATAAAACAAAACTTTCCTTTCTATTAGAATGCCTTCTAGTCGCCTGTAGAGAGCCCCAGACTTAGAACACTTCAGAGAACCCAATGAGTTTATTCAAAGCACCACCTATATTTTGTGGCTGATATTACTAGCTTATGTACATCCAGTAATCTATGTGTCAGATTAGACACCCCTTCCCCTCATCATGCAACGAAGGATTCACTCATCACATTGCACACAACTCTCTACTTTGTAAGTGTTTATTACTGACTTTCTCTTGTTTGCTATTTTCGTTACAGTGGTAAATTGGTAAAGGCACTACTGCACTGATATAAACCTCCCCTCTGTACTTCACTTACATAAATAATTCACAGATGCATGAATGACCCTAAAGTCTCAGTTGTTTTCATATACACTTTGTGCTACATGCCATTTACAAGCCATCAAATCTTACACCAGTTATTTACAGCATCATCTGCAAGATAAAAGAACAAAACAGAACAAGTAGGTATTTTGAAAACATGAATTAATGTTCCCACACTTTGAATATAGAGAGATAAATAAACATATAATATTCCTAACCTCCCTGCACTGCAATAAACCCTAGCCACACATGTACGGCATACAATCAATTCCTCACTTAGTACTTCTTACCAAGGCCAGTAATCTTTGAAGTCGCTGCACGACCTTGCTGTGTTTCGCAATCTAGTCTCAGTGTGAAACTTCCCCGTACGTGTGTGGGGAGCGCCAACTGATTAGATTCAAAGTCAGCGCTCGACCCTCTGAGACAGCACCGTCCATCTGTCTCCTGAACCCAACACGAACTGTGAACTCTCCTCATTTCTCGACCTTATTGATGTGGCTCGTCTGCCTACAATTTCTACCAATCAGGGTAAAAAGAATGTGCCCTGTGCCAGCCTTCGTTTTCAATACAATGAAGACTTGATTTCCAAAGCATATTTCTGCTCTCTACCAGCTGAATAAAACACTAGTGTGCATTTCCTCATGAAAAAAACGAATTTATACAGTGCATCCCATACATGGATTGTACCTCATTGTGCATATAAGACTGCATTATCATGTTAAAAATTAGCACTTTAGCAAGGTTAGTAATGTTAATCAGTTATGTATTTTAATGTAGTCTTCACATATGAAGCATCCACTATACATTGTGCACCTCATTATTTTAACCTGGCAGCACACTAAGTTTTTCTATGTGTGCCCTGAATGCCTGCAGTTTCAAACTGGGCCTAGCTGTGTACTTTGTATGCTAGCAATAGCGCTATATATTATATACTGGCAAAAATGTGATATACTATATGCTGGCAAAAATGCCATATACTATATGCTGGCACTAAAACCCCATATATACCCTTACAAGTCTCCATGCTGGCATTCCCTTCATCTGCCATTTCCCTGTGTGCAATTAATCAATTTGAGAGAGTGAAAGAGAGAGAGAGAGAGAAAGAGAAAGCATGGCAGAGCTTGTAAGGGAAACATGGATTAACAATATGAAAGTGAAAATGTGAACAGGGAGCTGTCCTTAGAGGTCAGCGGTAGAAGCATGGGCAGAAAGTAGGTTGTTTTGCATAATTATGATTTTTATTTTTATTTGAGTATGTTTATCAGGCATGTAGCTCAAATGCAATAGGACGAAATGTCTGAATAAAAATGACCAACCCCACTAAAAGACCTAAAACACACACCACGAAAAGTTCTAACTACCAAAACTTGAACTTTTCATTGTATGTGTTTAGGTGTTTTGGTGGGGTCGGTATGAAACAAAATGTTTTAAAAAGGCTGCGGGGTTTGGGGGGGGGACAGCCCCGAGCTCACCCAACATAACAGGAAAAAAAGAAAAAAGAAAAAAGGGTATAGTGAGCGGGGGTTGCGGGGGAAACCCCTGCATGTACGAACATTTCCCATGCGAACATTTCCGTCGTGGGAAATGCACTGTAGGAAGATCAAGCAGATCCGCTCAAATACATGAACTTTTACCCAATCTCCAAAAGTCATATGTTTCCCATGATATCTAATCACAAAAAAACACAATACAGCCATAGAATTATAAATATATTAAAAATCATCTAAAATACTAGACTTCATTACAAATGTAATAGTTTAAAATAAATTAACGTCTGCAATAGTTATTATTTTTTTATTGCATTTTTGGTACACATAGTACCTTACACAAATTCTAAAATCAATGCCTCTAATAGAAACAAGCAAATACCACATACATTCTTTAATACAATCAAAAAAGTTTTTAAAAAAATACATAGTTACATATCGTCCACTGAAAAAGATTCCCCTCCATTTTTCTCTAGTAATATCGCTTGTTGGGCTATAATGTATCAAAATAAAAGGATCTCAGCTCGGCTAGACCCTCACACTCAATCAAGAGATGGCAAAGAGTTTCCAGAGCTAGTTTGTAAAACCTACTGTTCCGATCAAACATTTGTTCCCTGTCTTTTTAATGCACTGATATGTACTCAAATGCTTTGTTTTTCTTTTCATGCCTTTCCACACCCTTTTATGATCTTCTATACAGGACTTAAAAAATGTCTGCGTGCCTCACCAACCTGCTTGTCAAGGTCTTTGGCTGCACCCTGCACTATTATGTTCAAATTCTCCATCCCGACACACAATTTGCTCACCAACTAAACCAACATAGACAAGACAATTGAACTCTCCTTTCAGAAGACATGAAACAACAGAACACTACACCTCTTCAACCAGCAAACCGCAACCCTGCCAATGCACCAAAAACACACAAGACTCCCATTTGGAAACGCATATGCCTCTATCCCATTGATGCAGAACACCAACTCACCAGCAAATTGAACTCAGGGTAATTCTGGGCTGTTTGCATCAATACAATAGCAAAGCTATTGTGTATTTACCCCCTCTCCCAGATAACCATACCCAGTCCTTTTATTCAGATCTACAGGCGCACGTGTAAACCATGCAAATGACAGCACAACATGATGTAAATTCCAGGAACATAACAACATAACATAACACAAATGTTGCTGTTATAAGTTACCTGGCTGCCCTGCTTCTTCATGCTCACTTCAAAGCAGTACTTGACCCAGAGTATTTTTGTTGGTGTGCTATGAAGTGTTGTCAAATATGACTAGGATTTGTTGCTAGTAACTTACCTACCAGCAAGGTTTCAGAACCTGAGCTTTATGTCACTAAATTCCTATGCCCGGTTTGGAGATCCAAGTTTCTAAGATTAAGAATCAATGTACTCCCTACCAATGAAGTTGTAGGGACAAGAACAGGAATTGAGAGAAAGACGAGGCTGTGTGTATATTGCAGGTAGGAAGATATATGAGAGAAACCTTGGACCATTTGCTTTTAGATTGTCTATGCACTAGATAATTAAGATATACATATATGTATGCATTTAGTAGGAATTTTAGATTATATGATCATCACTGTTGTTGGTCACACATTTTAAATGGGAAACATGTGTCCTTAGCATTAGCTGTCTAGAGATGTTTAGATGAACTGAATAGATTTTAGGAAAAATAGGAATTGGTAAATAATTAATTCATTTTGATGATTAAGTGTACATTTATGAAATAATGTTTGATGCTTCTTTTACGTTTTAAGCGACGAATTTGAAGTCTAGATTATGATCATGTTTTTCTGTATGTGTTTAATGTATATCATATGATTATTTACTTGTGTAACGTTTCATTATGAAACCATAACACAAATACAAATATATATATATATCACAGATTAAGAAACAACTTATCTAAAAGTATATCATAGTCAATTCATTTTGTAATGCTTATAATTAAAAGGCAGGGGTCAGTTAATCCAAAAAGAGGAGATAAGTACGCAAATTCTAACACAGTAAAACCATCCATAATCAAATTCCAAAAGTGCAGCAGTGCAATTGTCAAGGAAGTAGAGGTGCCAGCCAAGCAAAAAGGCCCAAAAGTGATATGTGGTTGTCCACTCAAGATTTGGTGCAAATGTGCTTAAGAAGTTCCAGCGCAAAGTGTTAAGAGATGGGCAGATCTGCATAAAGTGTCTTGTACTTTCCAGGACATTTTTCTCGTTACACATCTGGCATAGCCTCTGATCTCTAGCGATGCCCATCAATGCACCAAGTAATTATGACGAAGGTAGTAAATTAAACATTAGAAACATAAGAACCCGCAAAGCTAGGGGCTTAGGAAAGCTGCATTTTTGATATGGGGAAAAACTGTGCCGCATATTCAGCACAAAGCTTTGCCTTGGCCAGCTGAGATGTATTCTGAGAGTGATCCCAGGAGCATACCCCACTTATTAGTTCTTTTCCCAAAAAAACCATACCCCTTTGCCCATATAGGGGTCCAATCGATCTTTTCAAATGCAGTGGTTCATTGACCTGCCAATTCTCCTAAGATGCAACAGCCACTATTCCATAAAAGGGAGCCTAACTTACCAATCAGTGAATCATTGTTTCTAGTGTACATTTTGATGTACATCAGACTTCTTCGTAAGTCCATCAGCAAGCCCAATGAAAGTTTGAGTCGAATGCACTGAATAGATGTGCTTCTGGGGATTCTCAGCGGAATTAGTCAATTTGACCTAAAACTATTGACCTAATGACCAATTTGGTCGAATTTTACATGAGTGATTTGGCCTTTGGGGCAATTTGGTTGCATATATTGCAAACTACCAACCCTGAAGAGAAGGGGTCCAGGGGTGTCCTTCGCTCCCCATGGTTGGTATTTTGCAATTTTAGGGGAGCACTTTCCCTTTCCTCCTTGTAAACCGCATGATTTCTGTTTTAGGAAAATGAATGCTTAGGTGATTTGATTGGTTTGATTGGGCATATTCATGGATTTTGACCGGCGAGCATCGAAGCCCAAGTGGGGTTTGATCGAATAGGACAATATTGTCTGCATAACCCAACCATGAAGTCCGGATGCCAGCCACCCTAGCCGCGAAATTCCCAACTCCATCCGTGGTCTCAGTTAAATTGGCTAACTATAAATGAAATAGGGCAGGGGCCAGCACACGCCCCAGCCTAATTCTGACATTGACCCGGAAAGAATTAGAAAGTGTTCCTTTCTGATACAACGGCACAGCGGTGTTCATCAATAGGAGGTACAGAGGAGGAGAGTAAGGAAAGAAAAGAAAAAGACTCAAAGGAGTGCAAGTTGCGCTGGGAGAAGGTAACTGAGGAAAAGGTGGGAGATGGGATGGGAGGAAGTGCAGAAGAAAAGGAGAGAAAAAGGTGATCAGATGAGTAAAGATTGTGGGCAGGAGAGAAAGATGAGAACGTAACATCAAGGATCCAGAGATATGTGAATGGGGAGCGGGAAGCCATATGAGGTGACAGGAATCAAGAAAAGAGAGAAGAGGCGAGGAGGAGTGAGTAGCTGCGAGATGAAGATCAAAGTCACCAAGGCGATGATTGAACATTCACATTTTAAAAAGGAGCAGCATTAGGAGTCGGTCTAAAATTACATTTCAGGCACATTGGTTAAGTTGCACAATATAGGGGTACAGAGCATTGGTCACCCTGCATCTGGTGGTGCACTGTTCTGTGTTTACGTAGACTTATGCTCGTACGTGCATCATGCCCGGAACATTTGTAGTGTAGAGGTTTGGACACACAACATTTAAAAAAGGATGCACCCTTTAGAACTAGGATTGAACCCCTCTGCCAGTGCTCAGCCTGTACATATAGACAAGCAGAGATGTTCTTTGGTTATCAATGGTATAGAGACTTTCACTCATGGTAGGGGAACTAAGGAGGCACTGAAACATCTCGTAAACGGGCAATAATAGAGATTGTATTCAATTATGAACTCTTCTGAGTATTTGAAAGACCTTGCTAAAAGATTATTGTGCCTGAGCCACTGAAAGTTACTTATTTCAGCAAATAGTTTAAAGGAAAGTAAACAAAAAAGCAGATGCTCGTGAAGTGTAATTCATGGATGGAGATGGCCTGAATTGCAACATTTTCAATTCCCTTTTAAGATCTTCTTAAATGCCTGACAATTCTGCAGAAATACCTGAATGTGATCAGCAACATACATTCATACAAGTGTTACCTCTACAAACCCAATACTCGTTCTTTGGTTTGGATGCTGTGCAGTACACATTTATTTATTTAGACTTCATGATTCATCATAAAGAGTGCCGCCGGCAAAGGGGATAGGCACTTACATGGAATTATATTCAAAGAGAAAAAATAGAAATAAACATTGTCAAAACAAAAAGAAAAAGGACTTGTGGATTTTACAGACATCAGGAGCCACAGGTTGAGTCAATTTCTGACAGAGGTCAGTAGTTATGCATATTTCAAAAGATTACAATACACACCCAGGGTAAGGCATACATAAATGCATGGTTGAAAACAGGGTACAAATATCCTTTCGCGGTCATTTGAGAACCGTCCAATGTTCCTGAAGTGCTAAGAGTGAGACAACACTTCCCTCGTGATTATATCTCTGTCTCTGTGAGGAACTCTCCATTGGCTATCTCTCTCTCTCTCTCTCTCTCTCTCTCTCTCTCTCTCTCTCTCTCTCTCTCTCTTTCTCTATCTCTCTCTCTCTCTCTCTCTCTCTCTATATATATATGTATGTGTTGTAGTCAACTTTTTCAATTCTTTTCAATATTGTGTATGCCTGATTTGTTACTTAACTCATAGATATGGTACAGTCCAACGATAGAGCTCCAGCACTTATAATAATAATAATAATAATGATAATAATAATAATTTAGCATTTATATAGCGCTACAAACCCTCAGGTATCTGAGCGGTGCTTATTTGTTGTACTGGGAGGATAGCTGAGGGTCAACATGCTCGCCCTAGAAGCAAGACCACACGGACCACCACAGGTTTGATCCCCGGGTCCGCGCTCAGAAAACTCTGGGTGTTAAGGACATTATAAATAACCTATCATATCATATTAATACCCACGGTGCGTGGTGCTCATTTATCGACCTCAGAAGGATGAAAGTCTGAGTTTGGCCTTGACGGGATTCGAACCTGCATCAACAGTCTCTGCACAGATGTCAACGCGAGCACTCATCCCAAAACTCGCACATTAATTCTTTCGTGACCCCTACCATGCTGCAGCCCCAAAGCAACTTGACGGCTTGCAGCTGCTTACAAAAAAGGAAACGCACAGCTGCGTAATTCCTTTGGTGGGACTGCAATCCTTTTATTGCTGTACTGGGTGTCAATAGATGATGAGTGGGAAGTGCTATTCCGCCTCCCCCCTTCAGAGGAGGTTTCTCCTTTACCAATTGGGGTTAACCACCTGAATCCTTGTGTTTATCAGACCTCCCAGGGTGAGGTTGGCGGGTCTCCAATTGGAGAGTTGACAGGCCCTCCTAGTAAGCCTTCGGCAAGACATAAAAACCTTGTGACTCACAAATACTCCTACACAGAATATTGGCCTAAGGCCAATATTGGGCCTGGAGAAAAGCTCAGGGACAACGCATTTGTCTTGGAAGTAAGAGAGTGTAGAGCAACACAGGTGTGAATCCTCATCCCACGCTTTGAGACTGGTCTTCGGTATTAAGCATTTAATAAATAATAAGCAATTAGATAATTAGAAACCATGAACAGGGGCGAGCACAACTATGAAACTAGCATGTTCAAATTCTCTTGCCTCTTGGCGACTCACACTCCAACCCCTTTTTCAATAGTTCACTACTTCAATGGCCACTGCCCTTTACTGAGGATACAGTAGTTACAGCTACTCTCGAAGGGCCTCATCATGAGTTGGGCGGTATATCAGCAGTATGACCGCGGGGATACCGCCTGGGCAAATAACACTACCGCCAACCAGTCTGGCGGTATTACCTCTGGATCACGGGTTCGACAGTAGCGTTAACTCCCCCATTCCTCATTGGGGCCCAATGAGGCATTTTCTGCACAAGTACCTTGCACTAATACCACTGGTGGTAATTATGCCAAAAATTGGCATATTTTAGGCGTATGTTATACTGCCAGACTTGTGATACAACCAGCCTTTAAATACAGCAGTAAAACCATTACCACTGCATTTAAGGGCTACCGCCCAACTCGTGATGAGGTCCAAAGTCTTCAGCCAAGACAAGGGGATGAGAGGCCATGTCATAGCTTTCGGCCGACAGTCCTACTCCACCCAGTAATGGTACAATGGTTATCAAGTAAAGTGGGATAAGAAAAATACCCAAAAATATACTACGTTTCCAGCTGCAGCTTGCAGGGCTACTTTGTTGTCGGGCCGAAACACGATGGTGCACACATGAAATCAGTTCAGGGAACATTAAGTATTACATTTTATTTTTTAAAGGGAATGTTTCACTCATATCTAGGACCATCTGTACTCTTGACTCAGGTGCCCTGAAGTACCACTCTGCAGAGACCACCTCTTTGAGGGGCCCAAGGAGCTCTGTTCATCTTTGGAGAGTGCACAGCCTCTCGGTGAAGTGTAACAGAACTTCACTGGGCTCCGCGGGACCAGACCGCATGATTCTGTTGCTCCAGTGCTGACTTGCAGGAATTCTATGGTCTAGTGCGGTGTTTCCGCGCAGCTTGCATAGAGCTCAGCAGCTGGAACGGTATCCAGTGAACATCGCGTCAAGGAAAATGCCGACAGAGGGCAACATTTCCCCAAATATACACCTCCAGTGAAATCAAACACTTTCCCCAAATATTCAAGGATTGGAGTTTATTATCGTAAATCACACCACCCCCCCTAGAATATATGGGGAAAGTATTTTAGGTGGCAGGAAAATAAATGTGCATCCCTGATTTCAGGTGACATATTCACACAGAACCCTAGGAATTAATGATAGTGTCCCCCTGGGATGAAGAACTCGAAAACCTCAAACTGCAATTACCCGGGACTAGCTGAAGTGGGAGAGTGGGCAAGATGCAGTGACCTTTGCCGCAGAGTGTTTCCCAGGGATATCCCTCACCAAAACCCAACTGCCACTGTTCCTCAGAAACCTCTGTCAATCCGTTCAGAATGTTCCACTTGAGACAATGTTGGAAGTGGGAACCCTGGCTTGAGTCCATCCCGATGCAGCATAGAGGAATGTAGAATGTCTAAGCCATGCAACCTTTTACATGTTCAACAATTACAACCCTAATACGATAGCTCGTCTTTGATGGATGTGGATACAGTTTTTGACTTAGCCAATTGATCGTGCAAA
The DNA here is from genome assembly GCF_040938575.1 of Ambystoma mexicanum. Classification (NCBI taxonomy): domain Eukaryota; kingdom Metazoa; phylum Chordata; class Amphibia; order Caudata; family Ambystomatidae; genus Ambystoma; species Ambystoma mexicanum. Next base: position 836,183,350 of record NC_090939.1, read on the forward strand.
TATTTTGACACATGGAATTGTACTCATAACTGTCAGGCTTATTTATTTCATTGATAATTTGTTATGTGTCTCAACGTGCAACAAGGAAAGGGGTAGAGGGCGATCTTACGAGGCCTTGTACATTAGGATTGCCCAAGTGCAGGTTCAAGCGCGGATCTGGGAACCGAACCTGTGTTGCTCTGTGTGCTCTTGCTTCCAAGACCCACTCATTGCCACAGAGTTATCCTCCCTTCACAGCGTAGGGGCTGTTAGAGGGCACTTTTCTCCACTACATCTTGTCTTCATTTTCTGCTCCTAACATACATGTAAAATACATTGATTTGGTTCGAAATAATATTTAAGCCTGCGCAAAGCTTGCCCCTCTCCTGCAGGGATTGCACTCAGGCTCACTGGTGATCTTTCGGGACCACAGGTTTACACAGCGGTTACCCAATCACAAAGGATAACGCCGGCAGGAGGTTTGCTGGTACCCAATCACATGGCAATCATTGACTCCATTATCGCTGCATTGCCTAAATGTAGTCAGCCCTTACAGTGGGGTTGGATCTGTTAATTTCAGGGCCAATATTGAAATGATGGCATACTCCTTACTGTTGGCTCCCCAAGCGGCATCCTAGCATAGTCTTTTTTGGGCACTGGAACTGGCAGCAAATGAAGAAGCCTGTTTCAATGTATAGGAGCGTCATGCCATTGCACGCGAGGCACATTACAGGGCCATGGCAACAGACGCTCTCTCGCCCCTTTGCTAATGCTTGTAAATTGTATGTCTCCTGCTGCCTTTTCTCTCACCTGACATCGGTGCATAAGTACCGGATCTGTGTTTCCATGGTTACAAATTGGAGCAATCTTTTTGCCATTTCCATGTTGCATGTGGGTGTATTACATCTCCAAAGGACTAGACAAAGGGCTGCAAACACACCACTTCTTAGCACCAGCTCTTATGATTTCGGGACTTTTTGATTTGCTCCCAGACGGTGGTAGAACATTCTGTAATGGTCAGGATCAAAACAAGTTCGGAAATTGTAAACTCGAGATCACAAGTACCAACAGGCAGTGCATAGGCAGGTTTGGGAGCAGGAGTGCACATGTGGGCAGATGTTCACTTGAACCACCACGCAAGCTTCCTATAGAAGCGGTAGCGTATATTTGACTGAGGCTGAAATGTAAATTGCTTTCCAAGACCCGCCTTCATCATTAAACACATCAATTAATTCATCAATGCATCAATACAACAATCATGGATGCCCTTCACCATTTTTGCTTGTTTTCTTGTAAATGTTTTGTACTAGAGTTTATTTTTCTGCCCCCCCGCCCACCCCCGCATGATGTTCCCTGGTTGCATCTAGCTGCACAAATGGTCTCTTGCAAGCAATGTTTTCAGATTTGTAGAGCACACACCAGGTTCAAGGGGTTCCATGTGTTAATATCCCCGCTAAGATATCGCCATACAAGAATATTGCCATATTTTTGTGGCGATATTAAGCCACGGAACAGACGGGGGACACCCCTGCAACCCCTATAATTTTTTTAATGGAGCGGGGGACCCCCAGTCCCATTAACCCCATAAATTATCGCCACTAATAATATTGCTTATGGCCTCACCACACAACCATATAAATAGCGATATTATTGGTGGGGATAATATTACCTGATACCGATCCAGGGAGTATGTACAAAAGTGTGTGGGTGAACAGCATTTGCAAGTGATAGTGAGGCAATATGCCCTGATGTTGTGGGCCGACCCTGTAGGTAATGGCCCACTTGTCCAAGATAAGGGCTCAAACGCATCAGGGGTCCCTTAACGAGGATGGCAGTGCCCTTACCTACAGTGCCGGCCAACCACTGAGTGGCATATCGCCATTAGCACCCATGTAGAAAAAAGCTTACTGTTGAGTCGTGGCCCGACGCCGCAGTGCTGCCAGACAGGGAACTCCTGGACGACAGCACTGCATAGCGCCCGGCCACTGTGCAAAGGTAAGTTGACTTATTTAATTTTTATTGGAAAAAAAAAACTAAAACTCTTAGCACCGATGTAGAGAACTACATGGGTGCCAAGAGGTGAGGGGGATGAGGGAACAGGGAAGGGAGGGGGGGGTTGGCTGCCAAGGCAGCTTGGAACGTGGGATGGCACCTTACAGTACAGCATGTATTCTGAGCTGCCTGATTGGCCAGCACCCCCATACAGGGGACTAAATATAAATACATCTATGTGAAAGAGAACCTGCATATGAACAAGAAGATTCAGTACAAGGCTGTCGTAGTTGATGCTCATGAAACAAATTAAATTCGACCAAACTTGGAAATGTGGGCAACTCAGGCTGCACCAGTTGAGGTGGGAACGTTTGCTGCAGTGGGGTAGAAAAGTCAACGGATCTGCCTTATGGCATTTTAGTAAATAATGCTGGAGAGTAGGAAGTGCTGCCTCAACACCATGTGACCTATTGGCAAGGTTATTTTTCTCAAATAGTAGGAGCTCCAGCACAATAGATTCTGCATGAAAGTCATAACTTCCAAACTGGTCGGGCCTTCTAACCCTTGGAATGCATAAGTCCATATATGTATACAGTTGTTTAATGGGCAGTATATTTGCCGATGAGTTTTTTTGCAGAAAAATGTTCAGTGAAAAACTCATTGAAATATAATTGAGGGACGTGCTAGGGGGTTTTAAGGGGTAGGGAGGTGAGGAATAGTGAGTATATAACATGGGAGGGTGTTTGGCGGGAACCATCCAAATATAATAAATACAAATTCTTGATGAGTTTTTTCAGTAAAAAGGTTTCAGCAAAAAACTCATCTAAAAAACTGGGGATGAAACAACATAGAACCGTCCATATAGTAGACATGTGTGTAAACCCCCTGCTTTGCAAAGTCTAAAGACAAACCAGCAGCTGATTTTAGATGGCCACCTTTCAAATTATAGTTCAACATCTGATAATATCTTCTATGAACTTTCACTTAAAAGCTCTGCAGCATTGGGAAGGAGAGAGCACACTATACAGTTGTCAACAATTGCCACCGCAGATCTTAGCCGCAAAAGATACTGTAACCACGGTCACTTACCTCTCCCTGAAGCTCCATTGGCCCCATATTCTCCTCCCTACTCCCCAGCACCTCTCTGCTCTAACCTTGAAAATAGAGAAGGATCCCTTGGATCTCTGCACTCCAAATCTAAGGCAGCCCAATGTTCTGTTTGTTTTGGTACCAACCCGCAGCCTATATCATGGCTTTTTACAGATGCTTAGCATCCCGCAGGTTTACCCCTGAGAGAAGAGTAATAATATACCCTCCATTTGGAAGTATGGAGTGGCAGCATCTCAGGCCATCATTACACAGACTTGCAATCCATTGAAGACCTCTGAATGGGTTTAACATATTACTAGAACACCGGGTGGGGGGGCAGCCCTTCAGGTTCCGCCTATGGCGGGATGAAACCTATAATCTCAGCCCGCGTTCCACGAACCTGCAGGCTGCATCCCCTGCAGTCTTCATCCCCCCGGCCCCAACCCGCCATCCCTTATCTTGTTTTTGTTGTAAAATAAATGTGAACTCCCCTCCCCATCCCCACGTACCGGATTGTAGCTTCCCTTTCCTGCCCCCATGGTCATAGAAGAGGGGCTCCGTACGGAGCCCTGCCTCTATAACCATAGTAGCCATTTTGGTTAAGTATTTTCATTCAACGGGAGCGGCGTCCCGTTGAATGGATGAAAATACTTTTTTTATTTTTAGCACTGGAGTTACTGCTTTGGTAACCCGTGTGTTAATAGCATTATACCCCGTTCCAAGGGTTGGAACGGCGGTAACGGCCCGGTGCCCTCATTATAGGCCCTCACAAACCTGGGTTGCTGGGCCGTTACCCCCGTTCCAGCCCTTGCAACTGGGGGGTTAACGCTATAATATACTTTCCACAGGATGTCTGTGCATTAGGAACTGAACATTTGCACATCCATCCGAAACCGAGCTAAAAGTCTGGATTTTTCTTGGACCTTAATGGAATTAATGATGCAAATGTCATTCTATCCTCACATCGAGTTTCAATGGTTGTCCACGTCAGCATATATGCCTCAATGTTGCACACATTCTATTGTTGGGATGACCTTTGTGAACAATTAAATGAGCACTAAGCCTAGTGTGCATTATGTACATTTTGATTTAAACATAGAACCCTTTCAAAACAGACATATTTGTCAAATATGCTCTTTGATACTATGCAACACAGGTTGGAACCCACACCCCTTTCTCACAGGGGTATTTTCAAAAGTGTATAATCGGGGGGGTGCCATAATGTCCATCTTGGAATTATAAACTTCTACCAGAAAATAATCTAAATGTTTGTTCTGTTTTGTGATAATATGTTTTATTAGTAAGGGAAGTTCAACATTCTTATTATTGCTAAAGTATATGTGGCAAGTGATTATTAGAAATGAGGGATTGTTATGATTTGACAGTTAGATAATTGTTTGCGGTGGATTTGACCGTAGTCAATTTCGCTGCAAACCCAATTTTGCTGCGGGCAAAATAATACCAATCCATCTCATCCTCCCTCACCCCAATAGATCTCCGCCTCCCTTCCCCCCACTTACCTTTTACTGTCCACTTTCCATCTGACCCTGCAGCATCAGTTCCGTCCCTGCAATTCGGGTTAGAACTGACACTGCAGGGTCCCTTTACTCTATCCCGGAAGTGAGGGACACCTCTGCAGCCCACGTTCCCATTATAGTGAGCAAGGGTGGCGGGGGACATTATTATTATTTCGTACAGCCTAAATTCGGTCAAATGGGCCATACGGTAAAAAATATTCAGTCATATTGGTCAATACCGAAATGAGCACTGTAACATTTTTAAAAGAGCCAGTTTACAATGTTAGTACAATTTTCTTTTTTGGTTTTGTAATTGCTGTTTTTGCCACAAAAAAATCACAGCCGCTGCATCCCGAAAGATATCCCTGTGTTTTTACTCGGGTTGAACAGCTGTTAGCAATGGCCAGGGTGACAAAAGCAAATGCACAAGTGGCAATGCAACTCTTACCCAACACAGAAAGAGACAGCCAGATAGAGTGAAAAAGAGCAAAACAGAGAGAAAGACCGAAAGGCAGAGAGAGAAAGATAGTGCAGAGACAGTGAGAGAGAGCAAATAGCGTACTAGATTGACCTATGATATACCCACTACAGGTAGCTGCTTAATACATTTCATACCTCATCAAGGTGTGCAAGAGTACTCAATTGTTAAGCCAATGAATTTAGAAAGCTGGTGATTATGTCTTCTGGGGCCTGGGGCCTAATACCTCCAACTCTCTCTTCCCAAATATCTTCCTTCTCGAGCTCTTCGCTCATCCGCCTCCAACTCCCTTAGGGTCAGTCGCTTCTCCAAGCAACGAGTTGGTGGTCGATCTCTTTCCTCGGTTGGGGCCTCCTTCTGGAACAGCCTCCCTGAAACTTGAGGAGAACCATCTCCGGTTCCTGAAGCACCTCAAGACCTTCCTCTTTGCTTCTGCTTTCTCTTCTCCTCTGCCCTGCTGAACTCCTGACTGGAACTACACTGGTCACCTGGCTACCATCTGATCTCGGGCCCAGGTCCACTTGCACACCAGCCGTACACTTGCACTGCCTCCCGGGCAATCCCTGCACTTGGGGGCTGTCTCTGTATCCCTACAGTCCCCACCAGCTCTTGATTCTTGATGTCTGCACTTACTCCTGCACTTTCCACTAGCTGGCCACACTTTTACCTATTGTTTTATTTATTCTTACTGTTGATCCTATGTATTGCACTGCCCCCTGCCCCTTACCCCCGCACTTACCCTCTCCCCCTCCTCTGCACTTGTGTGATCTCAATGTCAGCTGGCCTAGTAAGATCGTTGTCTTCCCTCTGTTCCCCCTCCCTTACCTCGTTGCGCATTTAAACACTTGTGTAAAGGCGCGTTATAAATGCCATATCATATCATATCAATTAATTTAGAAAAGTGAGCTAGCTGCTTTTTCCTAGATAATGAATGATATGGGCAGAGCAGAGGCTGACAAGGAACTCAGAGGCAAAGATGATTTCTACCATTTTGGATATATCAGAATTTCATGCGTCCCCCACCCAGCAACTCTGCCAAATTCCAGACCTAGCAGTGCCTTAGAGAGGGAATCAGAGGTATAGGGTGAGATAATGACCATTAAAAGGATTTGAGTATAACCAGAATGTCATTCACTCAAAATGTCTCCCCTTTGCATTCCACAACTGAGTTTGGCTAGAATGTCATTCAACTAAAGTGCCTCTAACTCAGAGTACTGCTGTGAATATTAACCCAATGCCATGTAAAGAAAGTGTCACTGCTTTACATTACAGGAATTAATGTGACAGAAATGTTGGTAATGTATGTGTTCACATGTTTGTTTATTTTTGTATTGTTTTCAAATGTTACAGCTGTGAGCGCTGTTGCATAGTAGGGCTCCAAGTGGTAGAAACAGAAAGAAGTTGGGGGCGATAGAGGTCTGAACCTTCAAAGCCTTAGAACATTCAGCAACAGTTAAGTGCCATGGGTGACGAGAAGGGGACCAGTGGAGTACAAGGATAAAACATGCCATTAGATACATGCCGGGTACAGATATGTGCAGACAAAACAGGGCTACTTAACAGAGGTGGCTAGTCCATAATGGTTTTGAGTGACGCCAACCCACTCATATCTTCAACCAATATGCAGGAGCTGTGGCTTAAACTGTCAAGTGAGAGTTTTGGTTCCCCCGCGCGTGTGTCCAAGGAAGACTGCAAGGCTGGAGTTTTGCTTCCCCAGCTTTGCATGGCCCATTGGGGATGCCGTCTGAGAAACTGCACATCTGAATATGTGAGGGGCACTCTTGCCCCCGCCCGCTCATTCAAATATATCAGGGCACTGGCAATGTAGCGCTTTGCCTCCTGTGCGCATGTGCAGGTAACCAGTAAATGCTCTGTGCTTCCTGGTTCCTGTTCTTGTGCGCAGGAGCTGGAGGCCCTCCTCAAGGGATGCAGTGGCTCACGGGAAGCAGCATACAGACAGTGGCTGAAGGAAGATGAAGAATGTTGTATGATTTCTAAGTAGCGTGTTATTTGTGTTTCTATGCGTATGTGAATGTGGGAGTGTATTCAACATGGATGGTGGGGACTAGTGTGAATGAGTGAGTGTATGGATGAACTTGGGAATGAGCGACTTAATGCTGTTGGATGCTGTGTACATGAGCGTGTGAATGTTGCACGAAGGTGTGAATCAATGAGTGAGTGATTGAGCTAGTAAATGTGTGTATGCTTGTGTTGGTTTTGTGCCGGCATGGGATGCTGATTTGGCCGGGAGGGATTGTGGATGTATTTTTTACTGAGCATCTATGGTAAAGCATGCATTATAAATGGTATTACGATGCTAGATGGGCATTTTGGCACAGCCAGTCTAGTAATTTCTTACTAGGCATATTTTCCTAGGCATCTGTGATGTAGCAAGCATGATAAGTGACTGACATTTTAACATGGCTAGGCTGGCATTCTGATGAAGATATCCTCACAATTTCTTATTGTGGCCTGAATGTTTTTACTAGGCATATATGATAAATCACCCATGATAAGTGTTATTACATGACCCCTGGCATTTTGCTGTAGCCGGTATACATATTTATTGCTGTGACATGGCATTTATTGCTGGACATCTAGGATAAAACAAACATGATAAATGGCTACATTGCAGCAGACAGCGTGAACAACAGGAAAATGTTCTTACATGCAAGTACTGGTATATACAGGCAGAGCCCGCTTTGGGATGTTTTCTTATGATATGATATAATTTATAATGCACTTGTACACGTGTGTTTCTAGGCCGGACAAGACAAGGGGGGTAGATAGAGGGAGGACAAGAAAAACAATCTTACTAGGCCTTGTGTCATTCAGATCGTGCAAGTGCGACAATGCAAAAGTGCAGGGGGAAGGAAGAGGGAAGGGGAAGTGCAATAAGGGCAGCGATGCTCTCAGTGAGTGCAGCCAGGGCAGTGCATCTCTGGGTACGTGCAAGGAGGTCGGGGGCTGTAGAAGTTACAGTTACAGCCCCTAAGTGCGCGATAGGCCCGTAGGCAGTGCAGGGGAGACCGATCATGGAGGAGCCTGGTACCCAGTGTGACTTTGGGGGTAGCTGAGGAACCAGTCGGCGCAGCATGCGGTAGGTCAGCAGGAGGGAGAGAGAGAGAGAGAGAGAGAAAGCAGAGAAGAAAAGGAAGGTTTTTTGTTGCTTCTGGAATCTCAGCTGGTCTGGCTCAAGTTTGAGAGGGGCATGGAGGCTATTCGAGAGGGAGGCAGTTGCATACGAGAGAGATCTACCCCCCACTCTCTGCTTGGAGAAGCGTCTGAACCTCAGACAGTTGGAGGTAGCTGAGCAAAGGGCTCGAGAAGGAAGGTTTTTTGGGAGAGTTGGATGCAGGGTGGGCCTCTGCCCCAGAAAGCGCTGTGGACGATGCAGGGGGTCTTGAACTTGATCCTTGCAGCCACTGAGAGCCAGTGGAGATTTTTTAGGGCTGGAGGGATACAGTGCCTGGGCTTGAGGCCAAGGATAAGTCTCGCCATACGATATATTATCATTACTGGGATTAGGCCCAAAGCAAACATGATTATGTTTTTATATGGCAATACTGGCATATATAGCTGCAGTAAGAACACAGCCAGCATGAAAATTGTTTTTATACTGGTATACATTCTAGGGAAAGGCATCATGAAAATGTGTTGGGAAATGCTTTTGTGCGCTGTTGGATCTTTTTTGATGTTTATATGAGTTACTGTACAAAACCGATTCCAAACCGTCTGTCTTTTATACCCAATTTTTTATAGAAAGTGTGCTGTTTAATTCCCCATTTATTCTCGGAGTAAGGATCCCCTCATGGACCTTCCTGGTGTGTTTCAGGCTCCCTCGCTATGCTCGGTCACTGTTGCATATTTGTGGCAAACATTTACACCACACCAATTTAAAAACTCACTAGTCCCACTGCAATTTAGCCACCTGAGGGAGCTTGATAAGTGCAGCAGGAACCCGTTCGGGCAACTAGGGTCATAGATGTCCTCCAGGCGAAGGAAACTTGGACAAAGGAGAGTTGAAGAGGTTCCTTTTCAGCTGTTTAACTACAAAAAGGGGTGGATCCACAGGGAAGTACACGCACTATTGAGTAACTTGCCTCCATTCAGCCTGAGTGCCCCCTGATTACATTCCCAAGGCGAATAGGAGCCCAACGATGTTCAATGAAGTGTCAGAAGTGAATGTGATCAGTATTTCATCCAACTAAAGTGTCTCCCCCTCAGAGTTCTGTGGCGAGCACGAACAGAATGTGATTACTACGTTGTTGCTGCCTTGTAGTCATGGAATGGATGTCATATTGCACTGGTTGCCTGGCTACCCTCTGATCTCGGGCCCAGGTCCCCTCCCTTTTTTTCCACACCTGCACTGCCCCCCTAGCAACCCTTGCACTCGGGGACTGTTTCTGTATCCCTACAGCCCCTACTAACAATTGACCCCAGATGTCTGCACTTACCTATGCACTTGCCACCAGCTGGCCGCACTTTTTACTTATTGTATTTATTATTACTGTTATCCTATGTACTGCACTGCCCTCTTCTCTTCCCCCGCACTTTCCTCCTTTCCCCCTCCCCTGCACTTGCACGATCTTAATGTCAGCTGGCCTAGTAGGATCATTGCCTCTGCCTTCCATCTGTTTCCCCCCTTGCCTCATCGCGCCTTGAAACACTTGTGTATAGGCACGTTATAAATGCCAAATCAGATCATATCATAGGCAGACATTTCAATCGAAGTGGGTTTGGAGTCTGGCGCTTTAAAACATTTGCTTTGACAGTTGGGCACTTTCAGGTTTCCAAACGAAGCATAAGATGACAGCACAAGGTGAGCAATTTTGTAAACGTTTTTTTCATATTCCAAGACATTCAAATTTCATCGTTGTTTCGTGATATACAAAACAATTCCAATCGGACACGGCGTACATGTTTAAAAATGAATCACGCACAATTCGTAGCTTGCTTTGCATTTGCCATTCCAATTGTTTATTTGTACCTCAAAATATCTACTATCCTATTCATTTTAAAAATGTTTTTCATCATTAAATCATTACACTTTTAATTAACGTTGTTCGAAGTGCCAATGCCTTTTGGTAGGATCAGATCTACATAATATCATGTTTCTCAAATCTGTTCTCTCATTTACTGGTACATTTTTCAAGAGGATGGAACACACTGGCATTCATTATGAGTTTAAGTTATGTCCACATTGAGAATTCCCATAGGAAATTGTTGGTGTTTGGGGGAATTACCGCCAATAAAAATTCTGCAATTTCACAGCACAAAATACCTCTATTTAAGTGCTGGAGGTATTTCCTCCTAATGATTTTCCTACGAGGAATTAAGTGGAGTGGAAAAGCAGGCATTCATTCAGTTACTCTGCCTCATCACGAGTTTGGCGGTAACCCTTAAATGCGGCGGTAACGCTTTTACCACCGCATTTAAGGGTCCGCCAAATCACGGGCTTGGTGGATTTACCCCCAGTTCTGAGCTGGGGGCAAATCCGCCACAATTGTGATGATTTTCAGCGCTATTACCACGGTCATAGCGTTGAACATTCCCCAGCACACTTTCTATAAATAATTGGGCCCAATGGGAAATGGGAACTTACCGTTCCGCCAAACCCATGATTCGGCGCTAATAGCACCGGGGGGTTTGGCGGTAACGCTAATTGCCCACCGCCGAACTCGTGATGAGGCCCACTGTCTGTTTTTCGAGCTACCACCCTAATTGAAATGAGGGCCAGTTTCATTCCACACCACCATGCAAATGGCATTGAAGTACAGTATAAAGTAAAAGAACCATAACAGAGGACTCTAGGGCAGCACAGTGGCTCAGCATTTCATCAGCTTCCGTTTCACTGGAACAATGTATTTTTTGTTGTAGTATACATCTGTCTGCTTTGTTTCTTTCATTCTGGTCAATTTGGGATGCATTAGTCAATTCAATGTTTCATGGTTTATGGGGCGAGTCTTTACAATGTAAAACCGTATAAAACACATGACACCATCAGGCACAGTATAAAAAGTGCCATCCCCTTGAAACAGGGGCCTCAAATATGGTCGTTGTTAAAAAGCAATGTTATGAGCCTGTTATCAGTCAATCATTTTTAAGAGAATGCCAGTGCACTCCTGGCAAGCTTAAGGGTTTTCAGTGCAGTGTTGCAGTCCTCTCCTCTGAACAGAAAGTGCCTGGCACGAGTCTCATGCCATAGTCCACAATAGTGCTGCTTATTGGTACCTCCACTTGGAAAATCATGCAAAGGGATTTGTTGCGTTCATATTTGCGTTACATTTTACAAGATATGATTAAGATGAAGATGTGCAAGGAAAACCCAGCAGCCGCAAATACCTCCAACTACTATCGGCCTAAGGCGGAGTCAGACCAATCAACCCACGAGCAGAAACCACACTCTCTGCTCACCAAGATTAACTACAAAGTTCCAGTTGCCCCAGGTTTTGCTTAACTCCACCCCATCAATCAGCGGTTCTATCCTTCACCATCCTCCCCATCATATAGCGCCTTAGGAACCAAAGGCTGAGACAGCAAAGTCAAAATACAGCAACCTCATTTGCAGAGTCTTCCCTAAATCTTGTATGGGGGAAAGATAAGCAGTCCTGACCCCAAACAAAAAATCAAAAAAGAAAAAAACACAAAACCAGAGCATAGGCTCTTTTCCCAGAAATCCTTTCTTGTGACACCTGCGTCTGACAGAAAACAGGTAGCACAACTACTGACATTCAATGGATCTCACGCAAAATCTGTACCTGGGCAGTATTTCGCATCACCCCCCACTCCCAAACCTACCCAAAACAGGGTGCGATGAGTACCACTGTCAAAGGCAGGCAGAACAACAAAATCTCCAAATAAATCAATAAATCTAATGTTAACAGTCTCCTCGTAATCCAAGACAATCCTGAATCACTGATGTCCCTTTCCCATATCTTCCATAATGTGCTGACAGCAACACCGAATCAGCGTGTGCTGAAAAGAATACATCAAGCCCTCAGCCAGGCCATGGGACAAACAGTACCCCAAGACTCTACTGCTACCCTAGCAAGCTTAGTTAGTCTAGTACTCCCACATCGAGGTAGGCTAACAGGAAGCATAGGTTATATTTGTTTTTAACGCTGGGATAGCAGATAAATACATATATAACGAAACTGAAACAACTTTAAAAAAATAACAACTTACCTTTTCCATCGGGCCTAATATATGCATGCTGTCTGTTTCTATAGTCTGTGGACCTTTTAATAATTCAATTCCCATTTCTGTTGGTTTTTAACGCCAACACAGCGGCTCCAGTACATCGGAGCAGTGCTCGACACTTCCCTGGGGCAGTGTTTTCCTCCCCGGGTGAGGGCTCTTCACATTCAGCAGATGGTCACAAGTTTCAGCATGCCCAGACGCTCCCTGCGTTCGAGTTCTTGAGGTTGCTCGGCCTCATGGCATCCTGCATTCTTCTGGTGCCAGAGGCTCGCCTGCGGATGAGATCTTTGCAGTGGGCACTCAAGTCGCAATGGTCGCAGTCCTCCGGCAGGATGTTGGCCCCGGTTCAGGTGCCGCCCTCGGTCGCCCGAGATCTCCTGTGGTGGGCCGTCGAAGGCAACTTGATGAAGGGGGCTCCATTTTGGCTTCCCTGGCCGGAGGTGACGATCGTGACGGATGCATCCCTCACGGGATGGGGAGCTCATGCCAACGGGCTGACAGCAGTCGTTGGTCTCCGTCGGAGTCCAGACTCCATATCAATCTTTTGGAGCTGAGGGCCATCGGGCTAGCCCTGAAGGCTTTTCTGCCGACTGTGCGAGGAAAGAGTGTCCTGATCCTGACAGACAATACAGTGGCCATGCACTACCTCAACAAAAAGGGGGGGGCAGGGTCACTTCCTCTGTGCAGGGAGGCGATGCAGCTCGAGTTCTGGGCCATCCAGCAGGAAGTTTCGATCTCGGCAGTTCATCTGGCCGGAGACGAAAACGTGACGGCGGACGCTCTGAGCAGGCAGAGCGCAATCTCTCACGAGTGGGAGGTGGCTCAGGAGATTCTCCTGGAGATCTTCGCCCTTTGGGGGACCCCTCAAGTGGATCTCTTCGCCTCCAGTGTCAACCGGAAGTGCGAAAGGTTTTGCTCGCGGGAATTTCCTCCAAACGGAGCCTTAGGAGACGCGTTCGTGGTGGAGTGGTCATTCCCGCTGCTGTACGCGTTTCCTCCAGTCCCCGTCATCCCGCAAGTGCTGCGGAGGTTACGGAAGTTCGGTTCCCGGATGATCCTCATTGCCCCGGCGTGGGCTCGGAGGACGTGGTACCCGGACCTTCTCGACTTATCCATCTGCCCTCCACGTCGTCTTCCCTACCGAGACGATCTGCTCTCACGGGAGTGGGGTCAGGTTCTCCATCCGGAGGTCAGATCCCACAACCTTCACGCTTGGCTTCTGAAAGGTTGAGGTATAAGGATTGGGACCTCCCTGAGGACGTGATGGAGGTGTTGCTTTCGGCCCGAAGGCCAGCAACAAAGTCCCTGTATCGTTGCCGTTGGCGTAAGTTCTGCGACTGGTGCAGAGTTCAGAATGTGGATCCTTTTGCATGTGACATCCCCATGGTTCTGTCCTTTTTACTTTCTTTGGCCCACAGGGGCTTGCAAGTGGGTACCGTTAAAGGTTACCTGGCGGCGCTGTCCATCTTTAAGCGCTCGTCTGAAGAGTGTTCTTACTTTAAAATCCCTTTGATTTCACAGTTTCTGAAAGGGCTCACTAATGTGTTCCCTCCGTCACCTTTCCTGGTGCCCGGTTGGGATTTAAACCTTGTTCTTAAGTTTCTTATGGGTGCTCCGTTTGAGCCTTTACATTCTTGCCCTTTGAGGCTGTTAACTCTGAAAACTGTGTTTTTAGTTGTGGTTACTTCCGCTCGCAGAGTGAGTGAGTTACAGGCACTTTCGGTTAAGCCTCCCTTCACTGTATTTCACAAGGACAGGGTTGTCCTTAGAGTTTGTCCTTCTTTTCTTCCGAAGGTAGTGACGGAATTTCATTTGGCCCAGAAGGTTGTTCTTCCGGCATTCTATCCTCCTCCGCATCCTGGTAAGGAAGAGGAGAGGCTCCATAGGCTTGATCCTAGGAGAGCTTTAAGCTTTTATGTTTCACGCATGTCCCGGGTCAGAGTGGATGATCAACTCTTTATTGGTTACGCTGGAAAGCGTTTGGGGCAAGCTGTGACGAAACAGACTTTGTCTCGCTGGATTATTTTGGCCATCTCGGAGTGCTACCGCTTGGCGGATAAGGACCCACCGGCCGGCTTGCGGGCCCATTCTACCAGGGGTATGGCTGCGTCTACTGCCCTGCAGAGGGGTGTTCCTATTCGCAACATCTGTGATGCAGCCACCTGGGCTTCAGTACATACATTTGTACGTCACTATTCCCTCGATTCCATCCGAGCACAGGATCTGGCCTTTGGCAAGGCGGTCCTTTGCTCTGCTATTTGATTGGCTATTCTAAATTTTGATTCTAAATTCTTTCCCTCCTCCTTGCTCTGGTACTGCTTTGGGAGTCTGTCATAGATATGGAATACGTCGGAGGACCCAATCCCCTCGAAGAACAAGTTACTTTCTTACCTGGTAACGTTCTTTCGATGGGATGGTACGACGACGTATTCCATATCGCTCCCGCCCTGCCTTCCCCGCTGCAGAATTTCTTTTGCGATTGCAGCTTACGTTCCGCAAGGCTTTGTGTCTGACTGGCAGTTGACTAGTGTCACACGTTCTGGGGGAAAAAACTACAACTGAGGCTACGGGCGTCGTGCGTCCTACTTATCACATCGGATGACGTCGGACGTCGGAGGAGGCCCTCGACGACGGCGCATCGACGTCATCGACGCAGGACGCAGACGCCAAAAAAAGTTTCCGAAGCAGCACATCTGTGGTGATTACATGTCATAGATATGGAATACGTCGTCGGACCATCCCATCGAAAGAACGTTACCAGGTAAGAAAGTAACTTGTTCTTCTTACTTGTATTTCACAATTTATTCCTCTAGTAGTTATTGTTTGCCCTCTTTATTAACCAAATTTGATATGTTGTACTTTTTTTTTTATTTTTTTACTCTTTGTTGTTTTTTCCTGCAATGAAATCACTGGTTACTGAACCATAACACAAACACAAATATTCCATCAGATAAGATCCTAACTCCTCTGAAGACATACAGTACAGACAATAACATACCTACAGAGGTGCTACTATATAGAGGTACAGAGGTGCATATGTGGGTCTAAACACTAAGGACAATTTAATAAAATAGCTAATCCAACTGTCACCTTTACTGGACAAATGTGAATGTCACCCCAAAAAATGCCAATATATTTAAACAAAAAGGAACAACGAAAGAAACACCAACACCTCTCACTACTACTTCAAAAGCAACTGCCTTAGCATTAGGCCTTGTGAACACTAGAATGACATGCTCATCCTGAATACAATAACCACTAATTATTTGGAATTCCAGGGATTTACAGAAAAGTGGGTTTTCTGAGAAGACATTTATTTAGCCTTTAGAGATTGGGATGAATTGTGGCATTAAATAAATATTACATCTTGTACAGACTGATCAAGCCTCAAAATCAATCTTCGCAACTATTCAATATTTGCAGGACATTGACTGACCCAGTCGAATCAGACTCACCCATTTCACCATTCCATTACCTTTTCGATTACCTTACACTATCCGTAAAACACAAAGTGAAGAAAAAGAAATGCCATATCCCTGAAGAATAATACAGTAAAAGATTGATTATCATTGGAAACCAAATGGTACTGGATCATCAGAAATTCCTGTTAACCGAGAGTCGATTGTTCTACCAGGCCAGGAAACCAAGCTTCTTGGTCTGTTTGCTCAATTATTTGCCATGGAATCTTTGTTATGCACCATTTACCTATCCAGAACTGTTACTATAACTGCCCACAGAGGTGCTGATTAATATAGAGTTCTAACGTGCTGGATAACAATGCTTTTACTGTAATACGATTGCCTTACCAAGAGCCAGCCATTTTTCCCAAAGACATGTAAACCAGATACCTTAAAAGCTACCACAAATGTTGTATAGAGGTTGAAAACCTTTAATTTAAATCAATCCCCCATCCCTGCCCATCTATTGTTGTGAAGGCCCTCATCTCTACAGTGACAAAACTGCTAGCAGGACCATTAAACTCCTCTTTAATCTCAGACATCCTGTTCTTCACACTAAAGGCAGTCTAGATTCCACCACACTTAAAGATATATCGTGGCAAACTAGAGAGCAATACGAAATGTTCAATTGAAAGCATATTGAATGCCTGAGAATCTAAACATACACTGAGGCCAACCACTGACTGCACAGTCAGCAATCCGATTGTACGCCAAGGGAAAGTTCTGAATCCACACTAATGAACATCCAAGCTGAAATACTGTTTGCACTTGACAACAACAAGCCTTGAATCTCTTTGACCCATCTGCGGTCTATAACAAGATATTCCACACTCTTTCTGATCAATCAGCTTGAATATTTGATGGTCGTTGGTGGAACAGCCCTGGAGTGGGTTAAATCATTTCTTCACAAACCATCAGCGTGTGTCAGAATGGACAATTTCTCATGAGATCCGCATCTGACCCAGTGGGTAATTCCCTGCCACCATAGCTTTTCAGACCTTGCTTAAGGCCCCTGCCTCCCTCATTAACGCATCCAATATGCCATTTAAAACTCTAATGACTCCACACATTTGGAAAGATGACTACAGTCAGATGGCGCAAGCCAAGTGCTTCTGGTGTATCCAAGATTGATTGTCAGACCATAAATATTTCCCAACACCCAGGGACTTCATTTGACCAAAATGCCTGGGGTAGCAGCAGTTACATTACACGATCCTTGACCTCTGATGACATCACAAGAAGAGCATGGTCTAGAGGGTTTCTCAGAGAGATTTCCAAAAGTTAAGAGGACGTCTAAATCTTCCAGGCATCACCCCTTTTGTTTTGACTGCTGCACTGTTATGGACATATTATGCAACATTCTGTTTTTTGGAGAAGCACTTGTGCCATCAGGAAGCACCCACTTGCAAGGCCGTAGGTTTCAGATAACACCAATTTCAGGAAACGCTCTGGAAAATGTTTTGTCAGTCTGTGTTTGCATATTATGTTTTGGGGGACCCTAAAACCTTTCCTAATCAGTGAGTGCGGTTTCCTAAAAGCTGAGGTTTTGAGGTAATCTGTCATATGTCCTACACATATAAGAAAGGTGCATTCATGTAGCAAAAATGTGCCACTCCCAGTGAAAAGGTGTAATCTTCCATATTTCAATTGATGGACATCCAAGGGAAACTGCCTTTGAACAGTAGCCAGGGAGAGTCGAATGAGCAACGTGGTTGCAAGTGGGGCAAACAGTGGCCTCCCTCCACTACATGTCATTACTGCAGGTAGGGGTTACATTTCCACATGCATGCTCCCTGTGACTGCCTGCATGTCAACGGTGTGTGTAAGTTTCTGGTTATTGTGTGTATAGCTCCAGACAGGTGTTCCAGGTGCATGTTGATGATACATGCCTGCATGCATGTGCCTGTCGTGCTCTTTTTCTGTGCTTTAGTGGTATGTGTCATGTGTTCTCTGGATACATTTTTGAGGTTCTTTGTATAGTTAGGGACTGGACAGTCCTTTAGCCATTACGCATCTCATGACAGTCCATATTTATGTGTATGGCACTTCACCAGTGCTTCTGTGTTGTCCCCCACTCTCTTGCCACTCACTCTGTACTCAGTGTTGCCACTACTGAAAGGTTGATTTAGAGTGATGGCGCACCCCCTTTTACAAATGACCTCTTTATTTGGCCATCCTTCAATGTAGGGTTGTTAGGAAGCTCATGCAAGCTGCTTTTCAATGCAGTGTGTTGGCATCTTTTAACATTTGCGCCACCTAAGAGTTGGGGTCTGTGCTCCGGTATGTGCACTCATTGGAATTAATCATTGGGCAGGTTCCTTGGTAATGTCCACCAATCTGTTTTAAAATGATGTGTATAGAAAAACATGAATATCTAATCTGGGAATGATGACAACATTTTAAGTAAAGGTTCATATGGATAACATTACTGCAAAACAAAAATTACTCATTTCACGGTGTTGAATCCTTAAACTGCAACTACCTTACCATTAGGTCAAAGTAACCTCAATATTTATGGTGCTTATTTGTATTTTGTATTTATTGTTTTATATAGCGCCTTAATCCAAGGCGCTTTACAATGAACAACAAAATAGACATTAAACATGGACCAGTAGAAGCAATAACGGTAAACATGAGTCAAACCAGAAAATCAGCATGTAGAACAAATATGCACAATTATATGCACACATAAATAAAAATGAAGAAATTCACAAGTAAAAGACAAAAAGACAGTGTGCCGTGGAACGCAGTTGGGAACATAAAAGTAAAAAGAAACTGTGAGAAGGAAAGGGCCATACCTCAAGGCTGTGGGTTTCAATCCAGTTTCTCCACAGCTGCTATGCTGTGATTCTTTTCCAACAAAGCAGCTGTGGAGAGACTTGCTTTATGATGTGTATGTTGTAAGGCGAAAACTGAAGGAAACACTCCATGGGAGGTCATCTAATGGAAGAAAACAAGGAAGAAAGACTGCTAATTAGTGATCTGAAAAAGACTATTTATTAGGCAATTCATGTGTGTAATCAATTGTAAGTAAGATGATCCATCTCCTTGTCCCGTGCTTTATATGAGCAATTAATATAGAGGGGGTGTTCTATAGCAATGCGAGCAGAAGAAAGACAAAGGGCTCATTCCGAGATTGGCAGTGTAATAAACATGTGGGAAATCCGTTACCACCACTTTTTGGGAAGTTAATGGAATTACCTCAATTTTTTCCACACAGCCAAATTACAAGTTTTGACGGAATTACCACTGTTGGAATTAACATGTGGTAATTCTGCCAATTTGCTGGAGTTGAAAATTCGGCTTTTTCGCAAAAAATTGGCGGAATTACCACTCAATAATTCCGCCGGTGGAATTTCCACCAAAAATAAGTGGGGACTAACAGAGCCCTGCCACCACATGGAATCCCAAATGAAACCCATTGGATCCAGTTCCACTAATAGTAACTCATTTTCGTGGTCATTTGGCAGAATTACAACTGAATTACTGCCAAACTCAAAATGAGTCCCTAATTACAGTATGAGCTTTTTGAAAAAATTAATGAATTCATCTTTTATAATGTGCTTAACACCAGAGACCAGTCCAGTCACCAGAGACCAGTCACCAGAGACCAGTCTCTAAGTGCGAACAGGATTCACACATATGTTGTTATGCGTTATCTTGCTTCCAAGAGCAATCCTCCGGGAAAGATTGCTGTTTATTATTTACAGGCATGAATTTTCAAGCTAATTTATAACATAAGGATATTACTTGATACACATAATTGGTAGACAGTTGTTATTAGTTGTCCATTTTCTCTGCTCTATCCTAATACCTGGATCAATTGTATATAATGCTTTTGGGATACTTGAGTTTATATTCTTTATTCAACCACTGGCTCAATGCACTAAGCTTGTATGCTCTCTGTCCCTTTCTCAGAAATAGTGTCCTTTTGCCCATAGCTCAATTCTCTAAGGGCCCGAAATATTTGCATCGAAAATAGGGTACTTAGGCGCCAAACCGCGTGCGCAATGCTGTTTGTCGATTCATGGAATCGAATATGCAGGATATTCCTTGGACTTGCATGAATTCTTGGCAGGTCTCTGTGAGCAGTCGAGTGCCTTGCGTGAGGCTCCATGCAGAGGGGGGACGAAGCCTGCGCAGAGGGCAGAGTAGGAGGAGTAACTCAGAAAATAAGGAAGAACGAGGGAAAAAGTGGGCGTTAGAAGGGACAGTCCACAGGCAGTCCATAGCACACCCACAAATGTGCACGGCAAAGCATATTCATGAACACGCAACTGTGATGCTGGAAATGCATCGGAGGGACAGGGCCTCCGTATCCTTGTCCTTTACTGCTTTCTATCGTGTTTTCTGTCGTGTTTTCCATGCAGGAGTTCATGTGGGACTCCTGGTGGTGCAGCTCTCTTTCTTTTGGTTTGGTGAACGGACCTGTGGGATACCCTTATGGCACCCATGGGTGGGGGTACAACCCTGTGCCCCTAGTGTATGTTTTTGGGCACCTGTGGGTGGCCCGCAGAGCAGGGTATGGGCTGGTGGCAGCTCCATGCTGAATTTGACAGGTGCACAGAGTTTCCTCCATTTTGGGATACCCCAGCCCTGCCATTGGGATCAGATAATTCCTGATAGAAAACAAGATGGCCCCGGTGGCCTCTTGCTTTCCATTACCCGTTACCTTGTTTTCCCAAAGTCCTGGGAAGCCCTGACTCTGTCCCTTCCCCCTGACTGGCTGTTGTGTGGAAATGCCATATATGGTGTTGTTGTGAAGGCCCAGTCAGAATAGCTGGAGCCTTCCCGGTGATGTATGTTGTGGGTACCTTCTGTGGGTGGGACCTGGGTGAATAGAGTGTGTGACAAATATGCATTCTGTGTTGTGGGTGTCTAGTATCCGGTGGTTGACACAATGACTGAGACAACCCTGCCCGAAACGGGTATGACTGCAGCTTGGAGTGTTGAATGGCTCGGTACTTGTCCCAATACACATAACTTGTTGTGAGTGTCTGGAGAGAAGTGAATGGCCTGAATACCTCGTGTGCCTGATTGGCTGCCTGCCTGCATGAATGCCTGTAGTCGTGATTGGATGCTTGAGTGTGACCCAGCGGAATGAATGGGAGATCAACAGTATCTCTGGGGACCTCTCACTGCTAGGAATCGTGTTCAGAAACTGAAGTCCACTACGACGAGTAACTGGATTAACTGACGCTTGACCTTGAAGCCCTGCTGGACGAGAAGAATTGCTGTTGCTCTCCTTCACATTCTGAAAGCTGCTGTGTCTCCAAGGACTGACCCAGAGAGGAACTGGTAAGGCGCCCTCTTCCCGAGCTACGAGGGACCATCGTGCACAGCTGATCTTTGGCAAAGCTTCCTGGTAGACAGACCTACGACAGGCTGCCGACCCGATAAGGGGACTGCTGTGGAACTCCGAGGAGAAGCACTCAGACTGTTGTCCGCCACTGTCGCCGACCGCCGTCGGCGACCGGAGCCGCCGTGCTCCCGTTTGCCTAAGAACTTTCATTGATCATCGGATGCTCTCGCCTGCATCGTCATCCGCTTGTCTCCTGCTGGAGAAGGCCCGACTGTCGACACGCCGAGGAGCATCCACCGGTGGGTTTCCCGCCACCTAAGGACCACAGAGACGCCGACAACTCGACGCCCTTGCTGGGCCACAGTTTTTCATCATCTCTTTGCGGTCCAGAACTATCGTCACCGAGGTGCCCCGCACGCCTCTTCTTTGCAGGACGCCAACGCTCTGTCGTTGACGAGCATCGCTAGGAACGAAGCTGCCACTTCACTGCCGTAGTTCCATCTGTTTACCGTCGGATGTTCGACGACCCGTGACTCCCGCCTTAAAGGGAGGGCACTCAAGAAGGGCCGTCGATTCCCCCGCAACGAACGCCAAGTTCACCGACACCTTTCGACGATCCGTGGCTCCCGCCTGAAAGGGAGGCACTCAAGAAGGATCGGTCAACGCATAGTCGGAGAACTCTACTCCACCCGGTACATTGGGGGTAAAAACCTTAATAGGAAGAAGTGAGACTATTGAACATATGGACTGGGCTTGTGCGATATATCTTATTTTACAGGTTGCCCAGGTGGGGGGGATCTCCACACAGAACTGTGTCTAGGGTACGGGGCCAGTATTCTGCCTACTGTTTCAACCATCTTGCGTTCCTTCCTATATCTATTGCTGGTTTCCTCGTTATTAATCTGTGTGACATTTTAACCGTACAGTTGATGCACTTTAATGAGATTTGATAACATTGGTGGTACCACTTTAGAATTGTATATATTTATCCTTATTGACTTCCAAGTACAAAGTGCGTTTTTGTGATCGTGTACATACCCTTGAATATTAATTATATAAAGACTGTGTTTTCAGTAATACAGTGTGTGGACATTCCTTTATGGGGGTTCGGGGACTACACTGTACTTAAGAACCAGCCTGCATCACCTCCTGAGAAGCTAGGCCTTGATTGCTCGTCCATTGCTACCGTATAGAGAATCTTGGCTGGGGTCTTCTGTGCCTCTCCTCTACCATATAGAGAGCGGAAGTACAGACACCCCCTAACAGTCTTTACAGCGACCTCTCTTGCGAAATGTCCACGCAAATCCCTCGATCTCTCTGCCACCTAATGGCAGGCCTAAGTACACTTGCACATAGGATTTGCAGCGTGGATGTAATTGTAATTGAAATTGGTAATTTATAACGCGCTTAATACCCAGAGGTTTCTAATTGTGGACCCAGGGATCGAACCTGTGTTGCTCAGCGTCATCTTGTTTCGAAAGCGAGCGTGTTGCCCGTGAGCTATCCTCCCAAGTTTCCATGTCCTGTGAGTTTGCAAGTCGGATTTAGGGGTGTGTACCACCAGGCGGGGTTCCGATTGTACTTAAGGGTGAACGTACGCTGTTTCGTGGGTTTCTGGGCTGGTTTACAGGAGTTTGCACGCAGATATTCTGAGTTATACCCGAGTTATGAAGTGTCATACACATGTTGTCACGGTGCCGGCAACAGTTACAGGGGACCCTGCGCAGCTACCCTCAGATGCAGGCCTGCTTGCGGGGTTGCCACGCACTGTCTGAAGGGTGCGTGTATTTGCACCAGGGTGAGCACGCAAATGTAGCTGTTCTGGCTGTTTATGCTCTCTGTGGGGGCGTGTCAGGGGGCGTTTCGGGCACGACTTTGCGAATACGGTTACTTTGCGCAGTAAATTATATAAATATGCAGGGCATGCGTATTTTATTCTGTGTGAAGGTTTGTGCATTATAGTTCTCGGTGCGTGGTAATTGTGGGAGAAAAGACACAGGTCCTAAGAGTATGTGCTTATTTTCTGTTTTCATGGCTCAGGTATAGTTTCCTGTTTGCCCCTCTGGTAGACATGTTTGCCTGCTCAAATACAAAGAATTTCAATCTGTTGCTGCAGGTGAAGAATTGTATTCTGCCTCGCAGGTGTGCAAGGATGAGTAGAGGTAAAATGGTCGACTCAGCCCTCACACTACTACAAATCAAAACGCAATGAAGTCTTAAAGGTAAAACAGGGACACTCAATAGCTATTCTTCCTTTGCCTTCTGTGGTAATGTGGACCGAGGGAAGGCTATACTCTCAAGTGTGGTGTGAAGGGGAACCAGTAGTGACACAAACAGCGCAGTACCACAGTCCAAAAGAAAGGGAATATCCAGTCAAGGTTCTATACAAATGTAAACACTTTAATAAGACACACCATCTGCACGTAAAATGAAAAGGGATTACTAGAAGTAGAAAAATCAATACAAAGGAAAGAACAGAAAAGATGCAACAGACTAGAGAAAGTAGCACTCTGAGTGTAGTTCCAGGGATGGTAGGTAATGTACTACCATAAAAAGGATATTGGGTTGAACATGGGAGTGATCATGACCTAACCATCTCTAGGTTCCCAGTGGACCGTGCGCGCAGGATGATACATCGCCCGCCAGGTGCACCGAACAGTGCATTGTGTTTAGAATTGGGGGTTCCTAAAATAGAAGCAGAGGCTAGACTGAGGTTCGGAAATTTTTTCAAAAGCCACATTTGGGTTTTGGCCACAATAGTCAACTTGTCTGCAAAAAATAGGTACATGTGGTGATGTAATAAGGGTTGTAAAATTCTAGTGGGCTGGGGTAAATTGAATTTGAACGCTCATCAGAATACCCCAAATGAGCACCTAAAACTAATACTTAAGCAAAGGGCATTGTTGGAATATATGGATACCCATATGAGACATTTGGGTAACTTAGCATCTTTGAAAATGTATCATGGCGTTCGCTGAACACACTGATAGGAGGTGAAATGCGGGGAATAAATATCCCAGTTTGCAGGAGAGTGACTTTGTTGACCCCCCCCTTAATATTCTCCCCTTAAATGCATTTATGAAATGGGGTGTGAGAGGAAAAACAAAAAAAGTTTTTGCAATTTGGGAGCTCTTGAGGACTTCGGTCATTTCTTACTGATCTGCAAATGCTTCATTGATTTGCGTAAGAAGTGGTTGAAGCCATATTTGACCAGGATTCAGTCTTTGGTGTGCGGACGCATCAGACACAATGTCGAACGATGATTTATTTATTTATTTATTTATATTTATATAGCCTGCAAGAAGCCCAGGGGCATTGAGGCGCTGTTACTTGCAATAACTTAGTTACATGGTACAGGCATGAAAGTGATTGTTAACACATTATGAATACTACAAGATATTGTACTGTTGTTACAGATATTGCATTGGGACGTATATTACAACATACATGATAAGTATTCGTGCTGGTGTGTCGGGTCTTATGTGAAGAGGGTAGTTTTCCGAGTTTTGCGGAAGGTGATGAGGGAGGCCTCCCCTCGGATAGTGGGAGGTAGGGCATTCCAGTGAGTGGGCGCGAGATAGGGGAAGCTGGATCCACCCGCTTTTACTCTTTTTACTAGTGGCACCGAGAGCATGTTGGTGTACGGTGACCTGCATCATTTGCGAGCTGATTTGGCTCAGTACGGGAACGTAGGATCGTGGAGGCCATGGCAGCAAACAGGACTCAAGTAGTGGCGAATTCGGATGCTCTGTGCGTTCGAACGGCACTGGTTCAAATGATGCAGGTCGGGCGGTCCCAAGAATGCTTCACTGTTGCCAGGCCTACTATTTTTTTTTTAACGTCCACAGCCCTAATGCCTTCTTCATACTTTATCAAAATTTACAATGATAGAAAAGGTAAACACCATGTACGAACAATGTTTTTCATGCTATTTTACTAGTTTGCTCAGTTGTCCCTACTCAGGTGACTGTTAACTAATATGTGAATGTGATTGCTAACAGGGCAATGAAGTGGCCACAGAGTTAATTTACTGCAGGTGGTAATTTCAGAATGGGTGATGAGATGATTTGCAGGATTTGAATTATATCTTAATCTAGTTTTGAAATGGGCATGCCTGTATTTACTTAGTGGCCAAAACTCCATGTGATAGAAAATATGTGTATAGTATGTTTCTGCTCCTCCAGGAAATAATAGCAACCCACTGGCAAAATATTGGCGGACAGGGATTATAGAACGCAATTCCTCTTTCCTCTCATCTTAAAAAGAAGGCCAAAGCCCAGAAAAGAGCCGAGTAGAAATGAGAAAGCCGCCGGTGTGCTAGCTCACTGTTTTCCTTCACGGGCAGTAGACTCAACATTGAGGGATTTCATTTTTTAATAGAACTAGAATACTTGCACAGGGAAGTCAACTTTCTTTGTAGGGCACGAAACTTACTTTACAATGCCACTTGACTCAATAGTTAGAGCAATGGGCTTAACTGCTGATAGCGTTAGACATATAAGTTGAGAAATTGCTAGTATTGGAATAGAGAAGGTCAATGATCACGTCAAAGGGCAGGAGACTTTGCTCTGAAAAGGGGTTTGAGGCACACCATTGCCTAAAACAAGGTTACTTTTAATGAGCGTTACATGCAAAGAGACACAGATTTTTGGAGCACACTACATCCTAGGTGTATCCGGATCCAATGCAATGCATCAGCTAAATATTCAAATGGTAAAGTAAAGAAGTGTCTGCCTCCCCACTTGATGGGAACATTATTTATGACCTGCACAGCCCTGACATATCTTAAAAGAATCATTTAACCCAACTGATGCAATGAAACGTCGGAAAGATCTGTCATTGTATGTTAGTATCTCTTTTAGAGCACATTTGCCACTGGAGTGGCCTTTTGACGCAGAAGAAATACTTGAAACAGAACTGCAGCAACATACACTAATCACAGGAAGAGCTGGGAATTGTTTCCAAAAGGATGAGTCATCTATGATCCTCCTGATTGCTTTGGGAAGGGAGTTCCAGAGTTTCAGAGCCAGTGCATGAAAGGCATGGCCACGGCACTTGTTAAGTCTGATGTAGCACAATAATCATTGTCTTATTGGAGGATTGGAGGGTTCAGAAAGGGACATGTCGCTTAATCTTGAGCCTTAAACTCATAAGTTCAAAATTGTGGAAAGCTTGATGCACCATACATAGGCGCTTGACTTCATTTTGCAATCACAGCCAGTGTAGACATTGGCTTCCAGGGAAGATATGATTTATTTTTAGACATAGTAGAGTTCACACCACAGCATTCTGCACTTGAGGAAGCTTATAAAACCCATATTTTGGTAGGCCATAGATGATTCTGTTAGAATAATCTTAGTGTGACAGATCAATGCATGGGTTCTACCTGGCAATATCATGAAGAAGAATATTCTCTTTAATAATGTTATGCTCTAGGAACCTTTCTGAACTACACTAGTCTACCTGAGTGGCCATAATTATTTTTGCATCAAATGCCACCACTAAATTCTTCCGTAAACCAGGGTAAATATACAGTAGATCCGATGACCATAGAGTTGCAGTCCACAGACGTGTGCTCCTACCAGCAGATTCTCTGCCATTTGAGAGATTCATTTTTAAGTCATTTTCACTCAGTAATTTTTGTGTCTGTTTTAGGCATGGAAAGAAGCGCTATATATGCTGCTGAATCTGCCAGACAACACAGAGGTTTGAAGCTAAACAGAATCTCTTCTTTTTCAGCTTACGTTAACACTATTATCTTGAAAGATTGAATCAAATTATTCAATGCAGTGATATACATTTTAAAGGATGACAGAGACAATGTGGAGCCCTGCAGGACCCCACATTTTAGAGAAACCTCTGTCAACTTGAAAGGCAGGATATGAACCACTTTGTGTCTATAAGACAAGAACGACTTAAAGAAAGTTAAGAACTGTTCCTTTACCTTCCCGAATATTTAGTCAGGAATGAATAATTGAGTGGCTCATGGTCTCAAACGTGGCCAATAGGTGCAAAAATATTAGGGGTTTGGACTGCCGGCAGCAACGTCCCATTGTTGGACAACCAAGATAGTGGTTACATTTGATTCAGCCCCAGCTGGGGGCGAAGGCCACATTGTGCATCATTCAATAGTTCAGTGCTGTCATAGTTTAATTACTGCACTCTCAAGCAGTGTGGACACGTAAGGAATAATCAGGGTCTGAAATTGGTTGTAGCAGCATGATCCACTGGGGGCCTGTTCAAAAGTGGCAGCCCAAAAGCAAATGTAAACTCCTCTGGCAAAATCCCTGTCAACAGAGATTGATTGTCAATCGATATACTTTTGTCCAGCAAAGGAGAAATGGATGCTAGATCGAAAAACATTAAGGGGACAAGTGTCCATCAGAGATCCTGAAAACATTTCTATGTGGGACCAATTTCAAGACATATGCGGGGGAGAATATTTCACAAGAAACTAAAAAGCCCTTCAAGGACAAACATTCCAAGACATATTCAGCATCTAGAGCAATGCTGGCCATATAACAAACTCTATTAAACTCTACTTCCTCGAAATTCTTCAATATAGTTTCCTTGAAAAAGTTGGCAATAACACACTTTTCAAAGGATGTAATACTTTCATTTGCTAGTGCTATAAGAGCACAGACCTCTCTTTTTAGTGTACATAAGGTTTTCTGAGGGACAACTGACCCCAGAGGTTGTTATTGATAATATGATATCTTTGGCCTTCAAAATAGATTTTTGTAACACCTGAGAATGTATTCAGCAGATGGAAAGCAGTGAGTGAGAAACTTCCTCTCTAGCATCCTTTTCAGCTGTTTTAGCAGATGTATTGGTGGTGTAGACAACCCTTTCCTAGTTCTCATTCAGGGTGTTTTAGTGAATCAATTTAGGAGGACAGCGCTAAGAGCAGACGTCAACTGTTCCATGACTAGAGGGAGAACAGAGTTAACATCATTACTGTTACTATTCAAGTTTCTTCGTTTAGGAGATCATTTATTTCCCCGTTTAGATAATAATGTACAATTAGGCATAAGAAAAGATGGAAGGTCTGCTATTGTCTTAGTCATTGTTATGGGGTGATTCCATGAAAATAAACACATTGAGTGGTCGGCCCACTTAAGAGGAAGAGGCCAGAAGAAAGTGAAATTATTTTCTGTACAGAGAAACAAGAGCCAAAGAATTGACAGCTAAATGTGTAGGTCCACTTATCATTTGGGATAAGTTACAATAATTAAGATTAAGTAGCAGATTCTCAGTCATAGCCCTATTAGTGTCCTCATTTTTTTAATTGAAATTGACCAAGATATTCAAAGTTGTATAGGCGAATATCAAAACAGCAGCTACAATGGCTAAATATGAGTGAAAGGGCACTCATGCCGTGGTGGGTGCTATACAAGTACGAACTACAAAGGTTTACAGGTGGAGAGTGTGAATACCATAATTTCACTTGTCATCAGGGGTTTGCAAGTAAAGTTTATGGACATTTCCATGTATCTGTGAATGAGAATATAGTTGTTTTCCAGGAACAAGATGTTAAATATATTATATATCTAAAGTTGAATGAGTGTCATAGGAATGGCACCCAATACCGAGTCTGGTTAAATGAATCCTTACACAGAAAAGTCCCTGGCAAGAAGCATAAGCAAATTGAAGCATAGTAATAACTCATTAAAGAATAAAATATAACGTATTATTGCCTAAGTGTATGCAACATGGAATTGCAGCACATCCAGAGATCATAAATACAGATAGCCTTATCTTTTTGAAATTCTGAAGCAATATTTATCCGATCTGCATACTAAAGTGCTTTTTCCACTACTCTTATAAATGTTTGAAATAAATGCACTGCTCACTACTGCCAAGAGAACATGCTATCCTATTTTGTTGAATTATTGTCTCTGCCTATTGATTAACTATGGATTTCTCACAGTATGAGGCCAAAACAAAACAAGACAATTTTGATATATGACTAGACTGTTGTCTCTGTCATCCAAACTATTCATCAAACTAGAAGAATCATACTTTCCCACAGCCCTAGCATTTTTTCAATTTTTTGGCACCGGTAGAATAGCTCAGTGGCAAAGCGCTCATCTTGAGAGCAAGACGACACGGAGCAACAGAGGTTTAAATCCCGGGCCCACGCTTTGAAACCGCTTCGGTATTATGTGTGTTATAAAAAAGCAATTATAATATAATACAATGCTTTAATATCTGTATTGGCAAGACTAGCAGCCAAACTTGACAACAATATTTGTGAAGTATAATAATAAAAGCCACACATATTTTTGGGACCGATGTTTGAACAAGTCAATCTCCAAGACGTTCTTCTTTCTATCTCAATTACTTAGGTTTTAGAACTTTCTGATAAACAACTTGTTTCTTGTCAGACTTTTCTTACAATTTTTTGTGTGAACTGCAGAGTGCCTGCTAAACGATAAGACAATTTATCTCTGGGCATATTACCCTTTTGTATATTTAAGAAAATCCGAATTTACTCATTCTTTCTATGTTTCAATATTTATTGAATCTGAATTTCATACTTTAGTATTTTTTTTAAAAAGTATGGATTTTAGAATGACAGCCACTGTGGCTGTGATTCAAAAATTAATACTGTTCATGTAAGCATGCGTATATCACAATTAGCTTGCTGCCTTTTCATGTAGCAATCAAGAAGATCAAACTACTGTAGATCATGTTTCCCTATGAACAATTCTCCATCTCCATCCGGTCCTGATCTTCCAGGCACTGGTCAGGAAGGGGGCAACACTGATAAAGTCCACCAATGAGCTATCTTCCTTAGCCCATGTCTGAATGTCTCGATCTCCCGCATGGCAGATTTCTTCAGGACGGTCTTGAGCCATATGCTCCTAGAATAGGAGTCGAAGAGAAGATAAATAGGACATTAATTGATGACGCATACAGAACTCAGTAACAAAAGCTTTGGCATCTCATTAGGGTGTATCCAAGAAGCATGCTTGAATACTTATACACCAACCTTTGTCTTGCGAGCCTTGTATTCAGGGATTTTCATAGTTCCACTAGATAAGAATCAACAGAGAAATTTTTTTGGTTATAAAAGATGTACGCATCCGAAATGCATTGGATTCACACTTTGAGCCAGCATGTAAACATTTTTAAAACCACGAAGACTCAGGAACACATCGGGTTGTGTATGCATAATCTGTTCATGAACTTTGTTTGGGAATGCATTGTGAACTCTTATCTTTGAAAATGGCGCCGGCATTATACCTATGCACAGAACTCAACTCACAGTACTGTACTACTATTAAAAGATGCCAGCCCAAATGCAGGCCACCCACACTTTGTACAGTGCCTCGCTGTTCTCGAGCCAGGTCCGTGCTTTAAACAATAAACTAAAAATCTAAAATAGTGGGGCCGCCGATGGCATGGAAAGGCAGTCATTTCAGATGTCCGTTGTTTGCATGCAAGCGTGCATTGCAGAGACCGCCTCACTCAAATGCACTACCTGCTCACAACAGGAACATGGTTGGATCCCGGTTTCATGTGGCTTTTGTTTGCAAGCTTTATTCCTTATTGCTTTCAGTGGGGTACCACCCATGTGTCTTGCTATGTGTTATGGAAAACAGGAAATATCCTTTGCGTTTGGTTAAATAGACATCTTGAGTAATTCTACAGAAGATTGAATTAGATAGAACTCTGATCCTCAGCCTTAGTCAGGTCACACCACAACTGCCTGGTTTCCTGGCACACCCGGCAGCAAAGTATATGCTAGGCACGTAGGTCTGGAGGAGTTTCCCACCAACATGGGGCTCTTCGAGTTGTCATGAGGGAGAGGTTAATAGAAGCTAAGGTATTAGATGTTTCAATAGTGGTTGCGCGCAAGGAGCCTGTGCGCCCACAGCGGCAGGTGAGGAATGGATGACAGGCGACATCTCGCCTCCGGTTCGCCTGCCATGCGCACCTAATATACTCCCAAGCTGATTAGGACTCGGGGGTGGGGAGGGTTCAGCAGTGGATCTCACACAGAATTTATACCAATGTTTTTTAGACTTCACAAGATCAATGCCGAACTTCTATTTTTCTTATTTTATTGTTTTACCTGATTTACTTTTAGGCAGTAAGGCTGCTCCTGAAACGACCCTTTTTCATTTTGCAAAAACCTGGTGCCTGCCTAGCATGAGCAAAGCAGCTAATTAAGTAATTGAGCGTACATGCTCAAAGAAATTTGACAATCTGTTCTTTCTGGAAAGGAAATTAATTCTGAAGTCTCGCATTTGCATAAATCTCTGGGTCTCATTTTCACAGCTGTTGGTTCTGTCAGCTTGACGATAGCACTTCCAATTCACTTGAACATAAACCGACCGAAAACTATCTCATAACTAAAAATATCTTATTCGGGAAGAAAGATGGCTGGGCGTGCTGCTCATAGTCATTATGGGCCGCGCTGCTGTGTATTTCTTCAAATGGCCTTTTTTTTCTCGCTATGTGTAACTCAGGTTTCAAACTTGGATGTCAATGGAATACTTGCAGCACAACATTCTTTTAGTTGTTTTACACACAATCTTAGATTTCCATCAAATGAAGGTAATTGATCCATCAGAGCGTCCTTTGACTCGCGAAGAGAAGGAATTTCAAGTGAGGAAGGGTGGCACACTCCTGCCGGCATGACTTCACAGTGGATTATAGAGCGAGTGTTCTATCCCAGTGATAGATTTTAAAAAATTGTGTCACTCATGTAGGTCAGATTTCCACCTGTGACATATATCCATATTATGGGCAATGACATCTTCATTCCATAGATGGGCAATGACATCTTCCATCCATAGATGGGCAATGACATCTTCCATCTATAATCTAAAATGATGATCCTTTCCTTTTTCTCCATTCTCACACAGACTTTTTGTTTTGTTTTTGCACTCGTGTTTGTGTTTACCTGTTTGATCTCTTGTACTGTTTACTCAGATTTTGTGTGTGTGTGTTGTGGATCACCACAAGAATTGATGTAGTTGCTATGCTGAAGTTGATGTGCAAGGATCAGGTTTTTATCACCCCTCTTTATACCCTGCCAGGGTGTGATTTCTTGGGCTTTGCTTCTGTTTAAAGGATAGTTCCGGGACTTTTTTTTTATTGTCCCTATGGTTCGGCCATGTGTTTTTAAGCATAAATCGGTAGATCGTAGAAAACTTTCCTATGGACCTTACCCGACTTTTCATCCATTAACGCACTCGAAATCAGCCGCCATTTTGTGATAATCCTATCATTTCCCCCCATCGACCTGGCTCACCTGCGTTTGCGGCACTAAATCATGTCCCCCGCCCCTGAAACAGACTTTATCAAAACATTCATATTCCCCGCCTCTATCCGTGACGTGACTGTGCTGCGTAGGCAAACGCGCCCAGGCGTCTTCTACGCGACTCCACACAGAACCCGGAAACCAACACAGATCAGCTCACAACACAGCGCGCCACAATTCGGAATATGAAACTGTACTTTTAAATCAAACCGCAAGATTGTAAATTTAGTAAAGTACATTTATTTGACATCAAATGTTTAGAGAATATTCAGCGATTTGCATTTTTATTTGCTCACGTTCCAAAAAGTTCGTTTTGAGGCACGCGATGTTCCTTTGCTGTACACAGGGTCTTAGATCATCTCACACTACAGCCCCTGAGCCTGACATCAGCAGACGCGTACCGCCCATTTCCCAACGCCAAAGCACGTTTCGTGTCAACAATCGCTGCGCCTCAGCTAATGAAGTGTCGCCATGGAAATGGCAGGACGCCTCTTTCCTCAATAAGTATAAACACACCGTTTCACAACACACAGCAGCAGATTTTCGATTCCATTACTCTCTCTGTGTTACTTTGAGTATTCTGTGACTCGTTTCTGTGCTCTGGTCAGCTACCTTCGCCGCTTCTAGGCCTTGTGAACACCTGTACCATCTCTGTAAATTATTTTACTTTCTTTACCACACAATGGCTACAATAATGCCGTATATGTACGAGCCCGAGTACACCGAGGAGGAACTACTGGAAAGGCAAGCACGCGAAAACGATGGGGATTCGGACGGCAGTTGGGAGGACCAGTCAACGGATGAAGAGCCTGGACCATGTCGCATGGACGGCGTCTCCACCTGGTGCACGTGCAATCGGTGCGAGCTAATGCCAACTGAGGAGGAGAACTGCTGCTGCCGTGAAAATTCCGGGTGCTTGGCCTACATTTCGGAAGGCGAGCCAAGTCCGCAATGCATCACCGAGCTGCCAGAGTTCAGGGAAGCCTGCCTCTCACGGACCGTGTTGAGGATGATGATGGTGCTTATGCACGAACTTCGCGGCACTGTTCGTCCGCGTAATCCGAGTAACGAGTAAGTATACTCTGGTTGTGATGTCAGTGATGCCACTACTATTTCATGGTCGTCTCCCACATATAAAATTACATCTACATATCATTCGAACGCATGTAAATTGGTTCCATATTGTGCATTTTCTAGATAGAATTTTTTTCAAAGCAGAATGACATTTTTTACCTGAATCGACATTGATAAGAAAGTTTTGTCATTTTAATACAGTTTGCATCTTTCTTTTTCACAGGTGGTACAGGCTGGTGGCCTATCGTTGCTTCACTTGGTGGCTTCACGGGAGGCTCGGACACCGCGTTCGGAGAGTAATACCTGCCTGTGCGGTACTTGCCATTAGACAACATTTCCCCAGCGACAGTGGACAATACCACGGATTTTCCCTGGATGTGCTGCAACCGGAACTTTACAATGTGTAATGTTTATTATTTATGTTCAATTGAAATTAAGATCTAAAATAAAACCCAACATATATTTTAACAATGGTTGTTTTGATTTTTTAAATGAATCTAGTGTGTCTCCATTGAATAGTCTTCCTGTGCCTTGTCTTGTCACACCACATGTCTCCGGCCAGCATCCTCCCTCACGCTGGCCGCCCACCTTCAATCCACATAACCGTTGAACCCATATGCAGCAGACATACATATGTTATTTTGCGGGTTGGCATCAAGCCTCCCGGCCTTGCCTCCTCCCCCAAAAATACTTACCACACCACTTTGTTCAAGCGTTGGCAATAAAAGGCCGTTGGATTTTATTGATACAAAACATGGTTATAGGTAAATAATCAATATGGTTGATCATAATAAATCATCCTTTTGGGCACCGGGTACAGAGATGACCCCCTCTGGCCCGTGCCGCCTTGCCACCACAGGCCAGCCTGCTGCTGACTAACTGCCTAGGCATCCAGGGTCTCCAGGGTGAACTGCACCCATATATTCTCCTGGGAGGGTGAGGTATTTATAAACTCACCCCCCTGCCTTCCATGTACTAGATCCTGCAGCCTGCCTCTTACATGCAGTTAGATGGCCTCTCCTTGGTGAGGCCTTGCGGCAAACGATTCTTGTCTGCACGACCACCGCCCCAATCCACCCCCCGCCCTATCAAAGGCAGTTCGCACCGGGGTACTTGCGCTGGCAAGTGGAGCTGTCAGGGAGCGATAAAGGCCAAGAGGTGCCAAAGACCATGTATACTTCAAAGTGGTCTATAGAGCATGGGTTGTTGTTCCCATGTCTACCTCCAGACCCCGTGTCTCCTGCCAAGCATCCCCCCTCACGCTGGACGCCCCCCTGCAAACCGCATAATGCCACGACATATACACGTCATTCATTCACAAACACACCCCTGTTTCGAATTCTTTATAACCCACTTCATATTTCTAATGAGAACTTCTTTGCGCTTTGCTAGTCAACCCGTGAAGGTGCTCGTTATCTGCTCTTCGTCTCTGTGAACTTCCGTGACCACTTCGAGCAAACTCGTCAGTTTCCAACCTGTGAACTGCTCCCTGTTCTACGACAAGAAACTACTCTGATCCCTGCATCTAACTGTTTGTTCGTCAAGGTAAGGCCATGTACCATAATCATTTTGCGTCCAATTTTTTAATTTATATCTATTTGCTAGTAGTCATCAAATTGCATCCATGTTTTCTTTTCGTTCAAGACAGTACATGCAAGGAACTAGTCACATGTTCTGAGTTTAGTCAAATTATTTTTCTATTTTTTTAAAGTTATTCAAATACTTATCCGCATGTGAATAACGTGTATAGTTCCAAGAACCAAAACGAACCTTGCATTGAACCTTTTATGTGTCACTTAATTTTTTAACACATTGGTATTCATAGAGAATTGTTGATCTTTACTTTTCAGAACTTTCCACAATGCCTGCCTGTTCCATTGGCGGTTGCCCTTCGAAGACCCATAATAAATCTGAAGGTACTATAATGCATGTTTTCCCTAAGACAATAGACCAGATAAGAGAATGGGTCCGATATTGCGGATATCCACCGTCTGAGCTTGAAAGTAGAGTCCTAGAAGTCTTTGCGGACAAGAGGGGTGATCGATACCGCATCTGCAGCAGGCACTTTAGCTCAGACATGTACTCCACATCATTGCTAATAAAGAAGAAAACACCGCGAGCGACGCGAAAATTACTCTCAACCGCTATTCCCACTCTATTCGTCCACATCCCTCCACTGGTGAGTCAAGTTTACGGATTTAGCTCTCGGCCTTGCGGTAGTGTGTAGCATTAGCTAACAATAATTTCCCCATTTATGTATCCACTCAATATGAAGGCGGAAGATTCTCCATCCGTGTCGTTATTGCAGTCATCAGCCACTTCAAGCGCCTATCGGGTAATCTTACTTAGCTATTCTGCCACTGACTTGTTTTAGGCATGTAAATCAATAGTTTTAATTTATCGTGTAATTATTTTACCTAATGGTACACCCTAGTACTCGTCCTCTAGTCTTTGTTTTCAGTTATAATTATTGTTATCCAAAATAATGCAAGTACTGTCTTTCAGGGAGATGCTGAGGAGTCCAACGCATTGAGGACAACCGTTGATGTCACTCAGATGCTCGAGGTACGTTTCCGGACAGTTCCATCGATGGAGATCATCAGATCTTGCATTCTTGTAGCGTGATTGTTACACACAATGTTTCTTTCGTTTTTAGCCATTGATATGTCCTTCTGTCGTCGCCCTCCTATGTGTCTTCTTTTTTCAATATTGTGTTCATTACTAATGAAAGTCCTATGTTTCAGGGAGTCGATGGAGCATTAGTCCAAGAAGAAGGGGGAGCATGCAGTTA
Organism: Ambystoma mexicanum; assembly: GCF_040938575.1. Classification (NCBI taxonomy): domain Eukaryota; kingdom Metazoa; phylum Chordata; class Amphibia; order Caudata; family Ambystomatidae; genus Ambystoma; species Ambystoma mexicanum. The sequence continues at coordinate 836,219,508 of NC_090939.1, forward strand.
CGGGTCGGCGCAACAGCTTGCAGAAGTGTGCACCGCAGTTACAGCGTCCCTTGATATTCTTATGCATTTCGAGGTATGGATACTGACAGTTCGATCAAGCGAGATTATATGACGTGATTACATCCGCTATACTTCCTTATTTATTAACGCAAGTACTATGTTTCAGGGAGATGACGGAGATTCTTCTACATGAACATCACCCCTAGTAGTTGATGCAGATCTCTGGGTGGTGACACTTCCAACGATCGAGCAAATCGAATCATATTTAGATTTCCATTATTTATTTTAGACAACTGATCATTTGTGCAGGTCTATTTAGATGAGCCGTTGACGCCTGCACAAAGTTTATGTTCTTTTTAACAAAATAGAAAACCATACTTATGCAATTACTGTGTTTCAGGGAGTTGCTGAAGCGTCATCTTCAATAATATCATCAATGGAAGTCTATGCGGAGCCCGAGGTATGGATCTTGACAGTTCCATCTAACTAGATCAACAATGCGTGAATAATTGTCGTTTGAATGTTCTACACAATGCGTTAATTCGTGTTTTGCTATTGAGATGTACGTGGGTATTGGTCCCCAAGTACATTTTGTGTTTTCAATATTATTATACATACTAATGAAAGTTCGATGTTTCAGGGAGTCGATGGAGCGTCAGTGCGTGATGGATGTGCTTATCATGAAAATATAGTCGTTGCAGCGCAAGAGGAAGTGGAGACATGCACACACGAGTCGGAGCAACAGCGTCCAGATGTTGAAGTTCGAGGCAAGAAAGTTTCAAAGAAAAGAAAGCAAAAGAAGGTTAGTGTCCTGGTCACTATATTATGTTGTTTTTCACTGTTAATAGTTCAATACTGTAAGTTGTGTTTAAACTGAACATCCCTTTTCCAATCTGTCCTCTAGTTGCGAGTGGGTGTATGAACTAGATCTACACAGACAGTGAAGCGAACGAGAGATGTTGCTTGTCAAACCTTTTGGCAGGGACTTGAGACTGGAGATGCATCGTGCCAATGGGAAGAATATGAAGTGATTGACAACGGAGCTATACCACCACCAGCCATTGATAGTGAATGTCCTCCTAGTAGTTCGGATGCAGTCGGAGATCAATTCACAGAATCCACACTCGCAAAAACTAAGACCGCGAGAAAGTTGAAGAAATTGTTTTACTCTCCCATCGCCGGAGAAGGAACAGATGTTGCAATGGAAGAGAATGAAATGGACGACAATGAAACACCATCAATATCACTGAACATAGCGGAAGACGATATCAGAGATTGTACCTTTAATGTGAGTGACATGTCCTCAACGTTACAGGCCGAACCAGCTGGGATGCAGAGTGACAGTATAAGGAAAGAGGCCAAATTCATTGTATTCGATAGTTGTTTGATTGATATTATTATTAAGATGAAATGTGGGCATTCGGTTGGTGGGGAAGTATGTGGGGAGCCATTGATTAATGTGACTCGTGCAATTCGAGGCACTAACCTTAAAATACATGCCACCTGTACACAATATCATCCGTTCTCATGGTCTGCACAACCCATGCTGGGGCAACTGCCAGCAGGCAATCTACTTTGTGCAGCGGCCGCACTTTTTAGTGGTTCAAGTTTTAAAAAGTTAGAGTATTTCTTTCAGTTTGTGGGAATCCATTTCATTGCGAAAACTCAGTTCTACAAATACCAAACCGATTATCTATTTCCAGCCATTAGCGAAGCTTGGAGAATGGAAAAAATGTCTATTGAAAGTACATTCACGGGCAAACGGTTCAGGCTAGCCGGTGATGGACAGTGCGACAGCCCAGGATTTTCAGCCAAGTACTGCACCTACCACTTTCAGGACATGGAAAGTAAGAAAATTGTGAGTTCGGAGGTCGTGCAGGTGTCACAAAGTACATCCTCAGTGGCCATGGAGAAAGTTGGCTTTGTAGCATCATTGCAAGAACTACAATCGCGGGGAATGGTGATCGACCTGATAGCCACGGACAGACACGTTTCAATTGCCAAGACAATGAGAGAAGAGTACAAAAATATAAATCACCAATTTGACGTATGGCATCTTGCAAAAACAATCAATAAAAAAATGTCGGCTGCAGGTAAAAAAAAAGATATGCAAGGTATTTCACAGTGGTCCAAGTCAATCAGCAACCATCTTTGGTGGAGCTCAAAAACATGTGAAGGGTCGTTGGAAATTCTACTGGAAAAATGGCGGTCAGTAATGCTACACTGTAGCAACATTCACCGCTGGACCACAAACCAACATTTCCACAATTGTGAACATGGCCATTTGTCCACAGAGGAGGCACGGAAGAAGAAGTGGTTGATTCCTTCATCACCCACTCACAAAGCCATTGAAAAGATTGTATTTGATAAAACTATAACAAGAGATTTGAGGGGACTCATGGAATTCTGCCACACAGGAGGTTTGGAGGTGTTCCACAATATGTGCCTAAAGTACAGGCCAAAACGATTGCATTTTGGCATGGAGGGCATGATAAATCGGACTCTTCTAGCGGTCTTGGCACATAACCATAATGTTGGCCGTCAACAAAGTAGGACGACCGGAACTTTAGGGATGCTTCGCTACAATAAGGCCTTCACTAAAAGAAGTAAACAATGGGTGATCAAACCAGTGTTTGAGGATATGCAATATGAGTTTATTGAGAGACTTATTGTTGATGTCCTAGATAGGCACATACATGGAGTTGTGAACGAACCTGTGCAGGGGACAACTGCATTGCCACCCAACATTGCCTCTGTTCCATGTCCACCTAAAGCAGAGCTCATTGAGAAATACACATCACGGTTTAAATGATTGTAATTTGATTGTCTGTTCTCTCGAGTCTCCTCATGTTGCAGGCCCATTGAATATGTGTATCTTTGTAATGTGTAAATAAAAGTGATTGCTCAGTGTACATGCAATGTGTCTCTCCACCCTTGCCCCTCCCTTCACCGTGCAGTAGTGCGAACCACCCGGGTGTCACCTGTGACTTTGCTCTCGAGTCTCCTCATGTCGCAGGCCCATTGAATATGTGTAGCTATGTATTGTGTAAATAAAAGTGATTGCTCAGTGTACATGCAATGTGTCTATCCAACCTTGTTCATTTGCGCATTAAATTAAACCAAACAGTAATATAAATCATTTTTCAAAAAATATAGAATGTCTCCGTATTTATGGTTCTCTGGGGCTGCAAAGCACGCAGACAAAATGCAAAGATGGAATGTAAATTTCAAGTCCTGTGAGATGGCCTTACACTGAATGTAGCTAACTAGGAATGTGTGCTCGTTCAAAGTGAAGGTCAGCTGCTTTGATTTTTTGCTCGGGTGCCGGAATGGCCCACAACTCAGTATAAGGTTCTATTGTTATTTGACCTTGACAGGCCGGGACCATCCCGAAAGACTTCTTTTTGGGGGTGTGGTGCAATAACGTAAGAAACGATAATGAATAAAATTTCAGAAACGATAGCCATTTAATGTTCGTTCATTAGAAGAAATAACGTCGGCATAGAAGGAGTGGTATTTCGGGGCTGCCCTACGCACAGACACAATGGAAAATGCAAATATAATGGAAGTAACTCTTTAGATGAGTTTATACCGCAATTTAATTACTATACAGTAGCTTTAAAGACGGGTTAAGTTGTACTTGTTCGTTCTATGTGGCATATTGTTTTGTACCGCGCACTATCTTGAGGAGAACCATCTCCTTTTACGGAAGCACCTCAAAACCTTCCTCTTTGCTTCTGCTTTCTCTCTCCCTCTCCCCTGCTACAACTGGTCCACTGTCTGCGACCACGGTCCTGCGCCCTTCCACTCTCCACCTGCACTGCCTCCCTGTCAACCCCTGCACTGGGGGACTGTCTCAGTATCCTACAGCCCCCCCTTCCCAGCACTTGTTCTGCACTTACCTTGCACTTGCCACCAGCTGGCCCTATGTATTTATTATTTTATGCTACTTACCTTGTACTCCACTTCCCCCCTCCCCTTCCCCTTGCACTTTTACCTTCCCCCTACCCCTGCACTTGCGCGATCTGAATGACACCTGGCCTAGTAGGATCGTTGCCTGTCTTCTCCTTGTTCCCCCCCCCTCCCTGCCTCGCCATGCCTTGAAACACTTGTGTATAGGCGCGTTGCAAATGCCATATTATATCATATCAGTGACGAAGTGGTCCACTGGCGCTCAGGCGGCTCTGAAAAAGGCGGAGGAGAGGGGGTGGGTTACTGGAAATGACGTATAATACCCAGTTGCACTGTCCTAGCTATGAAATAATTTCCCGACCTAATATATAAAATGAATAATTTTAATAAAGATCTGATGGTGAGACTAATTTCATTTTTTATGTTTTTAAAACAGGTACATCCTTCATTATTGTCTGTGTCACGAGTACCAGACACCGGCGGATGGCTTTTACAACCGCCAGTTGCTTCTCCGCGTGAACAACGTTACCACCCTGACCATTTTATGGGATGATCGCCAAGTACAAGTATGCCCTTACGCGGTACTAATGGCTAGATGCAACATACATACCGTTGTGGTGGCCTAGTGCCTCGTTGTTGGAACAGCCATGCGATTATCAGTGCGACCGAAGAGCTTATTTTATCGTAAACCAACACCCTGTGTACTGCACACGAACATCGCTTGCCTCAAGACGAACTATTTTGGATCGAGAGCAAATAAAAATGCAAATCGCTGAATATTCTCTAAACATTTGATGTCAAATAAATGTACTTTACCAAATTTACAATCTTGCGGTTTGATTTAAAAGTACAGTTTCATATTCCGAATTGTGGCGCGCTGTGTTGTTTGCTGATCTGTGTTGGTTTCCGGGTTCTGTGTGGAGTCGCGTAGAAGACGCCTGGGCGCATTTGCCTACGCAGCACAGTCACGTCACGGATAGAGGCGGGGAATATGAATGTTTTGATAAAGTCTGTTTCAGGCGCGGGGGATATGATTTAGTGCCGCAAACGCAGGTGAGCCAGGTCAATGGGGGGGAATGGTAGGATTATCACAAAATGGCGGCTGATTTCGAGTGCGTTAATGGACGAAAAGTCGGGTAAGGTCCATAGGAAAGTTTTCTACGATCTACCGATTTATGCTTAAAAACACATGGCCGAACCGTAGGGACAATAAAAAAAAAGTCCCGGAACTATCCTTTAATGACTCTAGTGTGCCCAGCCCAGGCCCTCCTCCGCTGAGGCGAGCCAAGCGTCTCTGCTCGGGTTGTGACTCGCGGTGGGAAGGGCCGCCCAACCATAGGCAGCGCTGCGCCTTCTGCGGCACACACGCAGCACACAAAAAAGTCAACAAAAAAAATAAATAAAAAAAAAAAAAACGGCCCAGGATGCGTGTCCGAAAATTGGACCGAAAGGGCCAGTCCAACCCTGCTCTAGCCGATCCTTTTTTAATGGTATTGATATATCAAAAATGGCTGGTGATATAACTGTACCCTGTCAACAATGCAACATGGGCTTTATGACTATTTGTGTGGTTTCTCTTCCATGAGTCCCAGTTGGTGCATCGAGTTTGTGTTGCTTTTACTCCTGTGGAACAAGAATGTGCCTGCCTGTTCTGCTCTGCACCCTTTGTTTGAAAGGGGTCTGAGGAATGCACGATTTATTGTTATCACCTGCATGAAAAACAGTAGAAGGACTAGTGGAAAGTAGATAAAAAGAAGGGCAGAATTCACGGCAATCAAAGAAGGGAGTGTGTGAGGTCATAGCCAGACCTACAGTAATCCAGTGCTCTGTGCCTCCAGCCAATAGACCTATATTGTGGAAATGCATTGACATTAGTCTTGTCTAACTTAACAGAGCACCTGCCATGAACTAGCAACTGCCCCATATGCTGATTACGTTTTCTTACAGGGAAAAAAAAAACACACAGTCTTGGCAAAATATTGTTATTTTTGCAAAATTAAAATAAGTTAAATAATCGTTTTGATTATAGCGCAATATTTCACGCTTCCGCAATAAAGCTGGCGCATCATGCCACTCAAACTGCAGCAATCAATACCAGAGACTTTGGGGGTCATTACGTGTTTGCTGGTCCGGAAACAACGGTGCCGGTAAGCTTGCCGGTACTGTTGTTTCCGGACCAGCAAACTACGAGTTCTGCCAGCGGGTTCCTTTCCATCCACCAGGTTTGACCTGGCGGACGGAAAGGCACCCGCTCGCAGACCTTGGCGGGTGCACCGGCACCATTCATGAATGGTGCCGGTGCATCCGTCCTCCCCATTCCCATGCCGGTGCATCAGTCCTCCCCATTTCCATGCCGGTGCATCCGTCCTCCCCATTCCCATGCCGGTGCATCCATCCTCCCCATTTCCATGCCGGTGCATCCGTCCTCCCCATTCCCATGCCGGTGCATCCGTCCTCCCCATTTCCATGCCGGTGCATCCGTCCTCCTCATTTCCATGCCGGTGCATCCGTCCTCCCCATTTCCATGCCGGTGCATCCGTCCTCCCCATTCCGATGCCGGTGCATCCGTCCTCCCCATTTCCATGCCGGTGCATCCGTCCTCCCCATTCCGATGCCGGTGCATCCATCCTCCCCATTTCCATGCCGGTGCATCCATCCTCCCCATTTCCATGCCGGTGCATCCGTCCTCCCCATTCCCATGCCGGTGCATCCGTCCTCCCCATTCCCATGCCGGTGCATCCGTCCTCCCCATTTCCATGCCGGTGCATCCGTCCTCCCCATTTCCATGCCGGTGCATCCGTCCTCCCCATTCCCATGCCGGTGCATCCATCCTCCCCATTTCCATTGAGTCCAATGGGACTCGAATGGGAATGGGGAGTCATATTTTCCGGCACCCGGCAATGGGCAATTACAGGGACCGCCAGGGCCGTAAGGCCCCGGTAAGTCCCCAGTGCTGGGCGCCGGAAAAAAAATGACTCCGGTGGCAGCCGTGACGTTTATACCGGCACGGCTACCGCCGGACTCATAATGAGTCCCATTGTACAACTGTGCGTGCCTTACTCACAGCCTACAACAAAAATACACATGCCACCACTCCATTTCGTTTAGTCTTTGTGTTGACCAAATGCTTGTTTTTTGTCGTCCTGCAGGCATTCATGTCCATGTTCCAGATCCTCACACAGGAAGGATGGGTAGACGTCATGGATCAAACCCTTAATGCGGTCGGGCACATGTGGGCACCAGTGGTTGCCATATACTTCATCTTGTATCATCTCTTCGCCACGTTGGTAAGTTTCAGCAGAAGTTCTAAATAGACCTAATTCACTTCGATGGGCTCCATGGGATAATGGTGTGTAATTTAATTTCATGATTGAAAACATTGGTAAACTTGCTCTATTCAATGTTTAGCATGATTTGGAAACATTGTGGGTTTGGTAACAGGTTTGTGGGATTGTGTTGGTGGGCGGAACCTTTTATTAATTTCAGGATGTCTGGTTACTGTGATGTACCTATATGAAGGTGAAATTGACATTGAAGACACATGTTGAGGTTTAATAATGTTTGTATATCTGTTTTTTGATGACGAGGAATGTCATTCTGATGTCATCACATTTCAACTTATGGTGCCAGGCACCAGCTCTTGTTTCAGCGAACTCACGGATGCCTGCGGTATTTAGGCAGTAAGTAACAGAACGTTCCAGAAACGCTCAGCACCCGTTTTTTTCTTTTTTGATCTGGTTTTCATTAGCAACCTAATGGTACTGCTGACAATTAAAGATTTCCGTACGTTCCATGAGTTTTAGTATTAGGCTGTTTAGGCTACATTTTATAGTGCATAAATGGGATAAGAGAAACATTAGGTACTAATTCTTATCCAAATAGGTTTCCTACAGAGGGTGTCATCACAGCCTTGGTGGTATCCTCGCGGTAAATGCGCTGGGATACTGCTGAAGCAAATAGCATTACCGCAACTCGGTTTGGCGCTATTAGCTCTGCATCCTGAGTTGTGGTAAGGCTGGTACTGCCCCAAAGGACTCTAAGGGGCAGTAATGCGCTATACCGCCAGCGGTATTAGTGCTACAGTAGTAGCGCTGCACATGGGTGGAAAGGGGGGATTTGTACCTCCAGCAAAAAGCTGGATGTAAACCTCCCACTTTCCTTCCAAACTTGCGATTGGACAGAGCGATAATTGAGCGTTAATAGCATTGCCATCACATTTTTGCAGTTCGCCCAGCCACTGACGAGGCACAGCGAGTGGTTCCGTTTTTGGAATATGACTGGTACAGTAGAGCAATACTATTTTTCAGATTTTAGATGTGCAAATCTGTTCCTTATTTTTCTTAGTTTTTGTTCTACTTTTATCTAATTTCCCTTAAATAATCCCCCTGGAGAAGAACTCATAATAGTACGAAACGTGTTGGACTTTTTTTCTGTTTCCACATTAAAAATTGATAATTCTTTCATACACAATTTGTGAAGAAATGGGTTTTGTCATTCTTATCTGTATCAATAATGTGAACAGAATGAACAGCTAGTGGTTATTCCACTTCATGACACTCCACGAAGGCAAGCTTTCTTTGCTATATATTACAACTATCCCCTCTGCCACTCTTGCTACCACACAATGTCCCTACTGCAGGATACTTGAGCCAAATATCTTTTTACATTTCCTTTCACCATATTTAGTCAACGATGTTTTGATCGGAGAATTGAACTCCATGACCATATCAATAGTTGCACATTTAAGGAGTGGGAAGGTTGAAGAACACAACAAAGAGACCATATTTCATACATGGTGGTGAATGTAACTGTTCTATATCACATAGATGTTACAGCGAAATGCCTTCAAAGATTTCTTACAGAATACATCTTCGTGTTCTACAATGAGGCACTGGATCATGAGTGGATCGGCTGTGCATATAAATGAGAGGAAAAATTCGATCTCTTAAAAAAGAAATTAAGGAGACCACTTGGAAAAAGGCGAAATCTGCAAACATTGTGAATGCCAGCGTTTTATTTGATTTGTTTTTATTTAGTTCGATGTTGTATAAGGTACTATATTGCAAAGATGTCAATGCCTTAAAGTGCAGGGAAAGAAGGGTGGAAAAGATCAGGCTAATCCAGAGGGCTGCGTTCATATCCTTATAATGAAGAAGTGCACAGGGAGGAAGAGGGTAGGAAGGGGTATGCATCAGGGGACCATCGAAGCAGCACCCTTTGGGTCTGCTTTCAAATCCTAGCAATGAAGAAGAAGAGTAGAGGGGTGAAGAGACTTGGAAAGGGGTAAGGGTCAGAAGACTGTGACAGCAGTGCTTTAGGCATCTGGGAGGTACATTCAAATCCTGAGAGTTCAGAAGAGCAGAAAGGGAGTGGAAGGATGAATGGGTGGAGTGAACGTCAGGGGACCATCGCGTCAGCACCCTAAGAAGACCTGGGCCAAAGTGAAGTCGGAGTAAAGGGGGATAGGAAGCTGCAAAGAGATAGGGAACAACAGGGGAGGTAAAACCCGATAGTGCCACATTCGGATCCCGATTAGAAAACTGAGATGGAAGATAACTTCATGCACAAGGTACAGGTTTGCAGTCTGACCATAATCTGAGAAACTGAAGCAGAACATGTCAAGACATGAATGCAAAAAGTCTGCATTGTGGGTCAATGGAAACCACAATGCAGAGACGCCAACTTTCACACGGACCTATTCCACACGAAACTGTACACCAGCTGTGGTACATTTGTTTGGATGTGCACAGCTCTTTTTTGCCACATTTGGTGATATTACAGGGAGAAGGTCAAAAGTTACAGAGCATAACACTTGCCCATTTTCTATGTAAAGTGTCATGTAACTGCAACCCAGCTTTCATTGCGTGTAGGTGGTACCTGTATAACTTAACAGATGATGGGTTGCAGGTTTAATTCCCAGCTGAGTTCCTTCACACCTTGCCCTGTAGGACTGCATATTCTTCCCAGTGTGGACTTCCTTTGTTTCTTATGCATTGCAAGTTCTTTCCACATATTGTAGTGCCCACCGGTCCAATCCAGGTGAGCAGGTACCCATTCAATTATTTTATTTTATTTTATTGCTTATAGTTAATAGCTATAGAGCAGTGGAGCACTTTACAAAAGGACTGTGCTAGCATTTAGAATTGGGCCTTGAATGATATACAGCAACACACTATTGTTGATGGAGAGAGCAAGGGATTTTTTTATTAGTCCAGCAGGTATTGTTGAAAGAGACACTTTTTCATTGTTTTGCCAAACTGGAAGATGGTAGGGGCCTTTCAATCCTCTTCCAGTATTGAGTTTCCAGTATTGAGTTTCAGATAGTCGGGGCATAGCAGTAGAAGGACTGATTGCAAGACTTCTCTTTGCGGGCTAGCTTTGACTGCAACCATTTAATAGTTTCGCCTTGTGATGAGCAGAGAAGTGGAGTTTAGCCACCAAGTATGTTACTGTTCCATTTGAGACTTCTTTGTAGGTGAATCATGCAGTTTTGAATATGATCCTGGCAGGAGGGCTGAGGGAGCAGTGAAGCTTGCGCAGTGCATGAGAGATATGGGTCAATTTCCAGGCACCGTTAAGGAGGCGGGACGAAGCGTATTGTGCTGCTTTGAGGGGGGCCAGATGTGTGGCTGGAAGCACAGTAAAGAGGGCATTTTCCCCATCAATGTGTGAGATAAAGAGGGGTTGGACCAATATGCGGAATTCGTTCATGGGAATGAAGGCTTTGATTTTGTGGAGTGTGGGTCTGTAGCCATGCGGTTTGGCTACGTGATTTTGGAGGGAAAGGCTACTGTCAACAATGAAGCCCAAGGATTTGGCTGTGTTTGACAGCTGAGGGATGAATACTTCCAAACACATGTCATCCAGCAATGGTTGCACACATTTGTGTTTGTTGGGGGGACCGATGAGGACAAATTTGGTCTTGATCGGGTTCAGTTGAAGATAAACATTTGACATCCATGTTTGGATACTACCCAGGCATTCGCTGAGGTGAGAAATGAACTGGGCACCACTGCCTTTACGGTACAGCTGAGTGTCATCAGTGTACTGATGGATGGCTATGTGGGGGTCATAAAGGGGAGAATGGAATCTTGGGAGACCCCACATGTGACTGGTAGTCGGTTGGATGTGTATGAGCCCATCTATACAAACTGGTGCCTACCAGATAAGTAGAAAGAAAACTATTTTAGGACAGTTCCGGAGAAGCCCATCCTGTTGCCGAGGAGGGAGAGGAGAATTTGATGATCAACTGTGTCAAAGGCAGCAGAGAGCTCTAACAGGACTAGGAGACAAAAGTCCCCAGTGTTCGTGATTCTGAGCGCATCACACACCACTTGGATTGCTGCAGTCTCACTGCTGCATTTGGGGCCAAAGACAGATTGGTAATCGCAGAGGAGGTCAAACTGGTCGATTTTGTGAAGTAGTTGGGCCGTGATTACTTTCTCAATAACCTTTCCTATGATAGGGAGGCTCGTGATGGCTCTGTAGTTGGCTCAGTCCTCTGGGTCAAGCAAGGGTTTTTTGAGAAGGTGATGTATGAGACCTGTGTTCAACATGTCTGGGAATGCACCTTCACTGAGAGAGACATTCAAAATACAAATAAGTGCATTAAGTGCTGGGCCAGTGAGTTTTTTAATGAGGGAGGCTGGGAGGAAGTCATCTGTGTAAATAGTAGGTTTAAGTGATGCAAGTGTGTCTGGGAAATCATTAGGAGAGCGGAGGATACAGTCTGTCTAGGTGGGCAGTGCCCAGGGGTTGATGGATAGCAGAGATCTGTCTGGTTTTGAGGCATCGATGTGACCTCTGATTTGATCCATTTTCTTAATGAGGAAGGTTGCATTTCTCTTGTGAATCCATCACCTTGGGGGCATGTGAGAGCTTGGAACAGTGCTTGACTACTTTGAATAAGGATTTGTTCCTGATAGAGACTGCCTCAATGGCAGAAGTGTAGTAAGCTGACTAGCCTCAGATATCATTTGTATGCATTCGGTATGCAGGGATTTGAGGGATGAGCGACCCTCTAAGCAGCAAACCTTGCACCACTGCTTCTCAAGGCAAGCTTGGGTGCGTACCAGGGTGGAGACGCTTTGACATTGGTGTAACTAGACTTTGGAGGTGCATGGGGATCTACTAGTACTTTGGCAAGGTGGTTAAATGTATTGAGAAGGGCTGAGGCATTCCTTGTAGTGGGTCATGTTGTGAACATTTCCTCAAGTGTCTTTTGCGGAAACAACTTGAAGGATCAGTGCTATATAACAGGGCGTTGGGCCTGACTTTTGTGGGGCATCCATGGGTGTGATATGACAAGGGGACTGAGGTGTGACAAGTACAGTTGAGGAGGGGATTTGAGCATGAGGGGAGCGGGCAGGAGGTGAAGACTAGGTCAAGAGTGTGATCTTTGACATGTGCGGGGGAAGTATGATTAGTTTCAGGTCCATGGAGTAGGTCAGAGAGAATAGGGAGTCACATTGGTGTTTTGCTGGTTGGAACTCAGGGATTTTGGAATCTCCAAGATGGATATTAGTAGAGTAGGAAAATGATGCAGAGGAGAGAAAGTTAGAAAGGTTGTCAATGAAGGTACCACTCCCTCGAGGTGACCTGCAAATAAGTTGGAATGTAACAGAGTCATTGTTTCAGATGGTGAACATACATGTTAGGGACTAAAAGGAGCTGTGTGTGGGAATTGGGATTACAATTCGGGGCCAATCGATTTTATGGATGACTGCCACCTCACCTCCAGGTGTTCCTGTGCAGTCAGTATGTTGGATACTGTAGTCGTCGGGTAGAAGGACATCGAAGATGTAGGGGGAGGAGGGTGCAAACCACTTTTCAGTAATGAAAAAAGCATCAAGATCGCTGTTGCATACGACGATGGAGATATCAGGAATGTGTTTGAGCACTGAGCGAATGTTAACCACCATAACCGGGCGGGTGTGAATAGAGGTGTATTTTGTAGGGGTGTATGGAAGATATTGATGAGGTTCGCCAGGTTACCTATCCGGGGCTGCTTTGGGTATTTGCCTGTGCGATCCCTGGAGAGGATGGGAATGGGTTGTGGTGAGTAGAGTCACATGGTGATATTTACCTTGTTTACCACTGGGTCTTGGCCCTTTCCACGCCCTAACAGGACCAAACATGTGTTGCCCTTTTCTTTAACTGTCTTTCACTTCAGGTGTCTGGGTGAGAGATGCCCTGTGCACTAAGAGTTAAGGAGGGAATAAAAGGGGCAGGCCTGAGCGGGCGAGTGAGGCATGTGACTTTGATCCACTTGCTCCAACACACCAACTTCAAAAGAGAAGAAGCTGGAAGGCTACTTAAATAGAGGGAACAAAGTGCAGCAACACAGAGGGCACCAAAAGATCAGCAGTGATTGACAGGTGGGTGGGGTTTAGGTCACGTGACCTGGATCCACTTGCACCAGTTCACCAACTGCAAAGGAAAATAGGCTGGAAGGCTTCTTAAATGTGGTATAAAAGGGCGACAAATCAAGTAGGCACCAAAGATTAGCAGTGATTGACAGGTGGGTGGGGTTTAGGTCATGTGACCCAGATTCACGTGCACCAGCTCACCAACTGAAAAAGAAAAGAGGCTGCAAGGCTTCTTAGATAGGGGAAACATGGCTGTGAGCAGTATACAGCCAATACATACTCATATCTACTGGTAACATTATCTCTATCTAACCCGTGGCATTAAACACTCAAACCATAAAGTAACAACTCTCTACATCCTAAATTCCGCACATGAGTTATTTATTCAACATTACTGCTGTAGTTCTTGGATATGCTACTTACACTAGTTTTAATTCAGAGGCATTTTAATATAAAATTGGTCTTTACATTGCAGCCTGACCGGTATACTTGTTAGTGCTGTACTTGTTCACTTTCATCTAATAAGAAATTTGGCATGAGGTCTTATCTACTGTTCGATAAAAAGCCAGAGCACTTTCAGTTAAGACTTGGTGACCTCTGTGAGATATGTATTCAACCCTGATCACACACACAGGCATGCAGGGATTTTTTTTTGTAGGGTAAAATAGTCTAATGTCATGTTTAAAAGAAATATTTTTATTTTTTAATCCAGTTCAGATTTATTTTTTATTCAACGTCCTTTCCGCCAAATAACATAGATTTTGCAATTTGCCAGAATGCTTTGTCTTAATTTTATGGACTCATTGCAACTTTGCTGGTGCAATATTAACGTGCCGGTAATACTGTTTACCGGCATGTTACCACACCAGAAAAGTACGAGTTTGCCGGTAAGGGGCCTGATTTACCTCCAGCTGAGAGCTTGAAGTAAGTCGTGCCCTGTACCAGCAAAATCTGCCGCTATTACCAGCACTGTGTTACTGGTGCAGGACATAATGGCAAATCCCCCCATGGAGTCCTAGTGGACTCCATGGAATTGGGATTTACCGCCCTTATTGGCACTTGTAATCTGGCAGTAATTCCGCCAGACCAAGTGCAGGTAACGGTAGTATCATTTGGTGATATCCCAGCGGGATACAACCGAACATGTAAAGAGGCCCTATATGCTAAAATGGATGCCAGTCAACTCTATTATATAGGCTGAAATGTCACCAATTAATATTATTGTCATATAGCCAGCTACTACTTCAACTTAATGTATTAATTCACAACGTAAGATATCATTTGAAATTACGCATGCATTACATTTCCAAATTGCAACAAGTTCAAAATCATGAATTGCATCCATTATTGTTTAAAGGCCCACCCCTACTTCAACAATGCAATGAGATTTTTGATTCATCAATTGTCCAAACTCTGTCTTCATATTCAGCTGCTCGCAACAATATATGTGACGCAATCACTAACGTTGCAGATTCAGATAGCCTGCAGTGTTCTGATTAGTAGTTGCCTCTTTTAAATACAGTTTACTTACATCTGGCTGAGCTGGGCTGCCATCTTATCACAGTGAGGAGTTATATTTTCAAGGCCTCTTTTTTCCAGACGTTGTATGCAGTTCAAAGTAACCAGCTCTGTATGTGATATTGGTCTGTTTGTCTGCCGACATCTGTCTTTCTGGAGTCCTTGGCTACTTCTTTCATCAAGAGGGCTTGCCAAAATTTGCTAGTTCTTCACAGCAGTGTAGGCCCCGTTCCTTAGAAAACACACACTTTCAAAAACAGCTTCTACACCGCCAATGCAGCTTCTACAACGCCTGACTAACGTCTATTCCAGGTTCCAAATATTGGCCTATTCTCCCCACTTGTTCAAATGATTTTATTTTTTATTTTCCAGCCTGTCTGTTTTCCTCCTACACAGTGCCCCGCACATATTATATTGAAGTAGCAGTTACTATTAATAACTTCCAATCACCTCTCTGTTTTCCGACATTGCCCTCTGATGTCATCTGTTGGGAAGCATGGGCGATCTTCCCAGGCCCACAAGAGGTTCCGAATGTGGCAGAGGCCTAAAACGATAGGGGTTGGAGGTGTTGACAGAAGCTGCATTGTGGTAGGTTATTATGTGTGTGGGTGTAGATTGCACTAGCAATGAAACACCATCTTAGAAAATAGCAGCCATCTTGAAATCGAGGCTTAGTAATGAGTTGCAGCCTGGGCAGCAATAGGAAATGCCAAACCCGCAGAGATTCACATAAGGCTCATTGTTTCACGTTAGTAGCAATGCGCCCTACAAGGCCGCGAGAGGGCCAATAGTTCCCTGTGAACAGTTATGCCAAGAGAAGGCTGGCACGAGCCTCTGACCTCCCCCAGCCCAAACCCTAAGTTATAGTGCCCAGATGCCCCTGTCCCAAGACCCCAGCATTCCAGAGTACCAGTCATTCCCAGACCACCGACCATATAACTGTTAGATCATCAATTTATCAGAAAGATCAACACAGAATATCCTGGGCCCCTGCGATTTGTGCTGGGAGGTGCCAGAGAGGGAAAGTAACACATTGAAGCACAGGGTGGGAAGAACAGGAACAGTGCCGGCACGTATGGGATCGAGCTGGGGTTTGTAAGATCGTGTGACCTCAAAAGTATCCTCTGCACCCATGTCTGCAGTACCACGTTCACCTAAGGCCACAGAGCGAATGCTATGATTTGTGCTTATAATTGGCAAGTAGGAGCCTTGCACCCAATGACGTGCAAAGAAGATCCCCATGTGGAAGAAAATAGATGGAGGAAGATAAGATCAATGACCTGGCATCTCATATGCATAGGGTCACACAACCAGCTACGTGGATTTGTAACCTATGTGATGTACGTCAGTTGTGGCCTTTTTTCTTTTATAAGCTATCGCCCATGTTGATTTCGTCAGCGCACTCTGTGACGCGTCTTCCTTTTTTATGTAAATAAACATTGTTCTCCTTGCAAGAGGTGTGCTGGGCCTTTTTCCCTGGTGGGTTATGATTTTTTTCTGGTGTGAGCATTGAGGGGCTTCTCTACAGAGCCTATCTGTCCGATCACTCCATACAAGACAATGGGCCTTACTAACTCAAAATATGAGTACCTTTTTTTATACAAAAGTTTAATCTTGTTCAGCCTTGCACTGCGCAATCAAATTATTCTTTTTTGCAAACTCCACTCCGCTCAAAATCCCTTTTCTGATTTGCCTGCAACTTCTAATCCATACAATAGCTAAGATATCTATGCACTGGTTTCAGGATCTTAAAATCCTGCTTTTTACTGTGTTTCGAAAAAATGCATCTCCTGAAGCAGTTAGCTTGCCCCCAAGCACAGCTCATTACTTATTCATGTGTTAGTAATTGAGTTAAAAATGCAAGCAGATGCATTTTGACTTTTTTATCTTTTGGTATTCACAATGAAGACTGCCTTAATTATTAAAACCATTCATTTCACATGTTATCCTGACGCACACTTGAGGGATGACGTTTCCAGCATTGGGGGCAACTTTCTACATGGATTTGGGCTGTTCTTGGTCAAACATGTAAGAAAACTACCAGCTGCTGTGCAATCCTCAGGCTGAGGGACAATGGAAAATGATAATTTGTTTAAAGGTGGGGGCAGTCACGCATGTGTACTTATTTTGAGGCACGTGCTGTTGAGTCTTAAAATTATTTTCAGAGCATTGTTCCACACCACATATAGATCTTTGTTTAAAAGCAAAATTAGCATGCCCTTGTTAGGGAACTATTGAACTCTGCTGCCTGTGTTCCCATGTAACGGGACAGTAGCAGGTTGACCAGGGAAACAAATACACAGAGCGCTACCTTTTGTCTTTCTCTAGCGGTTGTCCCCTGTCTATTTCTCTGTCCTGGAATCCCCATGGTATCTGAACTCCTGCAGAGGCTCAAGTACGTCTAGACTCCATCAGTCTTGCTCTCGGCTATTGTTCAAGCCATTCTTCCTTTGAGTTGCATATATGTGGGGACCCCTCTTCATGCTAGCAGAGAAGAGGTTGAGGGACTCTGTAATCTCTTACCTATTCCCACAGGAACTCTGCCTTCTCACCATCCTCCCCCAAGTCAAGAAAAAGTTGCTTTTCCCCCTCTGTGATCTACCTGTTATCCCCCTTTACCCCAGTGATCAAACTACCTCTTTATGCTTTTCAAACACTCTGGTTCTCACACAGGTAGCCTCTCCAGCTGTTGCTGGATACAATGTATCCATGTTGAGCTGGAAAACAGAATGCTCTGCAGAGCACAGGCAGCCTGGCTAGTCTGCACATCCAAAGGGACCTTCATGTCTGCCTTACAAGGTGTGAGCATAATGAATCTGTGTATCTAGCATCATATTCCACAATACACCTAGTTACCCCAAAGTGCTAGTTCCAATACCTTTATTAAATTGTCACTAAAGTAACAGTATTATGAATCTGATGCCCTAAAATGATCTCCCAACTTTGTGGATATACTTTGTTATGAATTAAAAAGCACCAATATAATAAAACATTTTGTTGAGATTAACTTTTTTAATAACAATAATTAGATTCTGCTCTTCAAATTAGGGAAAAAGAAGTGAATGGGAACTGTAGTGTCGTAAATTGAATCATATACCTAGTTTGCGATGGCTCTAGACTCCAAGCTAGGCCACACAAGCCTGCAGCCACAAATGAAACATTGATGTTAACTTTGACAGAGAAATTTAAAAAACGTGCAGTCCAACTATTGACTTGGACAGCCTTCTCCTTTCACACACACTTGGAAATGTACAGACCATTACTGAACCTTTCAGAATGCATTATAGGGTTAATGTGTTGACAGCACACCAAAAAAACTTGGTGCATTTAAATAATGCATTTATTTATTTATTTTTATGCAGAACGTACAAGTTCTTGCTTCTCTTCTAACCTTGTCCATTTTCCACATTTATTTCCATAACAAACAATCTCTCTGTTTTGTTAGAATTAGTGCATAGCAAAGTACTTGCATTAGCCGGGTCTGTGGCTCAGTGGACTAATGCATCTACTACAGAGGCCTGTGTTTAACTACATGGTTAAAGGTTCGAATCCCGGCAGGTTCTCTTATTCCTTCATCCTTCTGAGGTTGATAAAATTAGTAACTTTAAATTGGGTAACAATTAACATATGTTATTTTTTAATAGCACGAATATGCCCCTCATCCTTATTAGGTTGATGAAATGGGTATCATTCAGTTGGGTAACAATAAACATCCGTTCTCTGTAAATAGTGCAAAGATGCCCATCTGGCAATGAACATTCACTCAAATTCATCTGTTATGTTATTATTACAAATGCATAGCAGCAGTCGTAACAATTCCAAACAAGCCCTGAAATTTTGTTAAAAAGGAGAATTATTGAACGCTGAATCAGGACATGCTGATAGTTAAACATGTTATTGATAAAGCACTGACAACGTTTATTCATTGTTAAAAGCCGATCTTGTTCAAGATGCCCATTCATACATAAGCAACTGGTAATGGCAAGACTGGTTTCAAATAAAAAAGTAAACAAACAAGCAAGATGGTCACTTCTACTGGTTCTACTGATTACATGAATGACATTATTAGCTGTTAGAATTTGATTGGCTCACAGGGAAAAGGGGGTTGGACTTAGCCTTTATAATCAAGCTGTTTCAGAGAGTTGAGAGGAGCTCCTGATTGATTTCTCGAAATGCTATGACACATTCACCCACGATGGAGAAGGGCATGGAGGACAATGCTGACCCACAAGATCTCGATCTGCCTGGGTAAAAATGCAAGCAGAAACATTAAAAACTAGGTCATGCCTGTAGTTATATTCTGTGAGCCTTAAAAGTGGCACTATGCCAATGTTTACAAATTGTGATTTGTAATGCTTCCTTCAAAAATTGGGAAGTAGAGCTAAGTTACATATGCCTTCAAACTAGGACAGTACATTTATCACTGGGCTAATAAGTGGCATTTTGCCAATTTTCAAATTTTGTGACTGTCAAAGTTTTGGGGACTGAAATAAGCCATGTTTATCCATATTTTGCCTGTACATCACACACAGAGTTGTTTCTGTAGGAAATGTAATTCAGCAATTAACTCTAAGCTAATTTATATTCACAAATGTATGTATTGAACTAGGCAAGCAAAACTTCATCTGAAAGAAGAAGTCAATTAACCATCACTCGTACTATTTTATACAACGAGAAAAAGCTTGAAAAATGGCGAAAAAATCGAATGAAATCATTTACACACATAGAAAATAAATGGCATTTAATCATAATAAAATAGCATAGTAACAGTGGAGTCACAAGGTTTTACATAAATGAAAGAAAAAGACAAAATTCAATCCTCTCCGATTGAGGAGTATTCCCTTTGTATACATTAAAATGTGATTTCAACATAATTTTCAAGAATGGTCCACATGAGAATACGTTTCGTCATATAATTTATTAACTATCTTCCTCAGGACCATACATTCCTCTGACCCTGTGTGTATAAAAAATAGATTTGTATAAATGAGCTTAATTGAAATACATCGAACTATGATGGCCATAAAAAAGAAAACATCTTAACACTCACAACTCAATTATGAGTTCAGGGTCACAGACCAAAGCTTGTCAAAGCCTTGAAAATTATCCAAAATATGATCTAGAACATGGTTCAGCACAATCTGGAATATTAAATGAATTTCATAATGGAAGCCATTAGAGTAGAGTCATTTTATGTAGAGAAACGATTAAACTGTTGTATGAAGCATTATCATAGCTGTAGGAACAGTTAGATCCCCTAAAAGAGATGGGATTTTAAATTGTGTGACTCCAGGATAATGTGAGGCCTTGATGTAATATAATGTAGTTTAATGTGTGATTTGTATAGCGCCTTTCACCATTAGTATGGTCACAATGTGTTTTAGGTTGAATGCCCTCGTGGAGACTGGAATACAGGTACCGGAAGAATTTGAGGAAGGTGCTAGTATAAGTGTATGCATATTAGCTGATACAATGATATGAGGGGTGGCCAAGTCCCTGCTAGTCACCCATGTTGAGCTGGCATGTGGATGGGTGGTGATAAGTGGTCTAGAATTTTTGTTGTGAATGGTAGCTGCATTCTTATGGCAGAGGGGGTGTGTGAAGTGTCTTCGAGTCATGTATGATGGTGGATGCGTGCGGGTCTGCGGCCGTGCTTTCCGCTAGTTTCCCTATGCATGGAGTGTGAGCATTTTAATGCATTGTCTACATTCTAACAGTGACCTAGACTTAAAATGAAGGCTAAACTCTAAGTCACCCATCTTTAATTCAGAATCTAAATTCTACATGCTCCTAGGTTCAGTGCGAAGGTTACAATCAACATTCCTTTAGATTCAATATCTGGCTGCATTCTACATTCTTCTGGATTCAGACATTGGCTGAAATTCGTCCATCCCCTATATTCAGTACCCAGACTATATTCTTCAATTCACCTAAATTACATAAAAAGACTATTCTGCATTCACATACATTCAGTACAATGGCTACATTCTAAGTTCACCTGGAATTAATACAGGGGCTGCATTTTACAATGACCTGGAAAATAAAAGTGGTGGACACAGTACAAAATTACCTAGATTCAGTACACTGGCTGTATTATTTATTTGCCTAGATTTAAGCCTGGCTGAGTTCTGCAATCACCCAGTGTCGATGCACTGTCTGAACTATGCCATTAACTATAAAGAACACAACGCCTATACCTTAACGTTCACATCATGCAAACCACTGGCTATGAGAAGTAGGATATTATCTCTTACCTGGCAATTGCTGTCGATGGGTTTCAAAAGTTGGTTGGGGACTCACACGGGTGAATAGGGCAAGCTGTGGATGTGTGTTTCCCCTGTGAGCCTCCTCCAGCCCCGGCAGCATGCTGGACGGGAGAGCCCTGGTTGAACCACCTAGAGCAAGTGTTCTCTGGTCATTTGACTTGACTCAGAGACCAGACAGCGACCAAGGCACTGACCTGGGAACTGCCCTTTGACTCAGGCCCTTACTATCTGCTTGTGCAGGCTGCCCTGGGTGACTTACAGTGGCTTACGGCTTAAGGTGGGTGTCTTCTAGTCACGGGACTAAGGCCTTGAATCAAATGGGGAACAAAGAGGGCAGTCAAAGTGTCCTGACCTAGGTATCTTCGTGTAGGGGTGCACGGGAGGGTGAAAGTTAGTTTGTGGGAGGGAATACCCATGTTTTGAGGGCCTTCTTGTAGGCGAGGGGGTCCTCTAGGAGGCACAGGTTGAATGGGAGGGAGTTCCAGATTGTGGGTGGTTGGACGGAAAAGAAGGATCCTCCTAACATGGTTTTTCAACATCTTTTTTTTCCCATGGCCATAGGTAGCTTTAGGTTGCTCTTAGTTTACTGCACATAAAAGCCATGGATTCTTAACACCCAATGGGCTATCAAAGGGTTGTCTGTATAACCTCACCTGTCTCCTTGCTTGCCAATCCACAGCTTACCATTTTTTAGCATGACTCTTATTTTTATCTGGCCCACAATGGCGAAATATATTTTGATGTTAATTGATAGTAGGTATCTTTAACATTTTAGAAGTGAATGGAAGTGTAGGATAGTGGATAACTACTTTATTGCTGATATTAGGAACTGTGCATTGTTTGACTATTTTATTTGTAATGCCCATATATGATCGCTACAAAGAATAATGATACATACATGCTAAACAAGAAAATGAGAACCTTGCTAATGTGTTTCCATTAAGGAATGAAAAGGAAAAGCAAACACGTGTTGGTTTACTGATAAAAACATGTAGGGAAGTTATTGATAGCATCCAATGTTTATCATACAAACAAAGAAAATAATCATTGACATATAGGTTCACCTAGAAGGAAGACCAACACCAATCTTGCTGCCCAATAGTACATCTGTTAGGTGTTCAGAGGTAGTAGTTTCTCTTGCACTAAAGCACAGACACCCAACTTTCTCCAGAGCCTTGCTTCGGGTACAGCATTATTCTCGGCCTCAGAACCTGCCACAGCCCAGGTGAGGGTTGAATGTTACACTCTAGTATGCTGGGAAATGAGACAGAACAAGGGAACACAAAAGAACACCAGTTTGCTATTTTTATTAACACAATTTAATCTGTAGTCATGTCATGTTAGAGAACACATAGAGGAAATTCGTTTGTGAAATCCTAATGCGGCACTAGGTTTGCAGGCACTCACAGCCAAGTGCCTGCATGCTGCTACATGAACATTAAATAGAATCGCAAAAATGTCATTTTGAAGACTACAAATCATCCAGGTGAATTAGAAACAATTATGAATTATGCCCAATTGTATGACTTTGTATGTCTTGCAAATATCACAAGTATCCAATAGCTTTGCATACACTTCATTGTTTCAATCAATGTTAAAAACTAGCAGCCAGTTGGAAAGTTAAGCCTGTCAGCATTATTGATGGACACTTGACCGAACTGTACAGAGGTGGACAAGATAAAGGAATCCACCAAATAAAGGCAGTACATTAAGTGTAGCTTACCTTACTTTTTTCAGGGTGAAACAGCCATGAAGCGGTAGTGATACGAGATAAAAGCCCAGCAATACACATCATGCATTTGGATTTTTTCTGGTAGTTATGCCACATGTTAGGGTACAATGTTACTGTATTAATTTTGTTAAATGACTTTATTTCAGAACCCTGATGATTTCTACTGACTTTAGAGTGAAACACGAAAAGGCTACTCTGAGTGTAACTACTTGAACATTGGTTGAATAAATGGGGATTCTAAAAAACCTTTGGCTACTTGTGATTTAGGCAGGGTATTTAAAGTGAAAACAGTGGACATAATTGAAAATGATCCACCTGGTCCTAAAAGGTGCTATTATTCCGGATTCTACATTTCAATCATTTTGGAAAATGAGGTCTAGCTGGTGCTAGTATGGCTTTTTGGAAACAATCACTATCCAATGCTTGGGAAACTGCTGCCCCTCTTGCTGTTATTGTTCCACTAGACCAGCCACAAGCTTTGCCCCAAACCAAAGGTTTGTCTCCTGCCTGTCGTTACAATATGGGCCTGGGTATTTGTCAGCTTCTTCAGAAGTATGGTGCCCAGAGAGTTTGGATTGATAGAGGAGCTTCCTTTGAGGTGTGGAATAGTTGATAATATCTTTGAGATGTGGAGGTGAGTGCACCATCGAAAGTTCTAGCCATACAAGCTTTTCCCGGTTGATTAGCGGCGGAGAATAGCTTGATCACCACTGAGTGTTTTTCTTCATTATTGAGTACCATAGTAGAACATGGCAGACTACTATTACACACGGAAAAGCCCCACAAAAAAAGAGCAGTCACAAAATTGTTCCACGCATAATGCAATATCATGAGCAGAAGAATAAAACATGGATCTGGGTCTTTATTTCATTCTTGCAAAAAGGCCAAAATAAATTACCATGTTGAGAGGTTTGCCATTTTACCACTTAAGAATTAACATGTAAATGTTCAAACATAATCTCATTAAAAATATTGATCTTTAAAAGGTGAGCAATGTGTTTGGTAACCTGCCAAGTAAATTACGGGTGACATACTGATGTGTGCCCTATTTCAGGACGTATTCAGTTCCTTTTCTTCTCTTAATTCAGTCACTTCTGTCACAGTACCTTTTTTGCTGAGATACAACTATGTCTGCTGCTGATTCTGGGATATCTAACCATGTTTGTGCAACAGTAGATATAGTCTGTTCTTAACATGGAATTACCCGGAATCCATGACAGTTAGTAATAGCCCTGATTATGTCTCTCGTTAACACATTTTAGACTGACTTTGATAGATCATGTAGCCATCAATGTATAAAGTCAATGTGAGCCAATCCTCTTGTACAAGGAATATGTTGGCAGTGTTTAATAGACGATACCCCCCACTCTACAGCTTGGTTAATGCGTAGGGCCCCTAGTCTTCCAACTAATTAAAGTATAGGGTCATGGACTCTGTGAGGGGGTAGTAGGCAAAGACCTAGTCAGCCATTTAATTAATAATAATAATTTTGCATTTATATAGCGCTACGAACCCTCAGGTATCTGAGCGCTGCTTATTATTACCCACTGTGTGTGGTGCTCATTTATCGATCTCGGAAGGATGAAAAGATGAGTTTGGCCCTGCCGGGATTCGAACCTGCATTAGCAAGCTCTGCACGGATGTCAAAGCAAGCGCTCTACTCGGTGTGCCATTGACGGGCATTTCCAATCTTCTTCCCCTTCTTGTCTCGTTGCCCAATCAAATCCACCGTTCATTTTGCAAGCCACTTTCTGTCCTCCCCTCGAAGTAGTTAGGGGAGTGATTGTCTACGTAGCAGCCTAACTTCTAAAAAGTATGCATATGTTCTTTAATCATATTCACAATTACTGCCAAAACACAATGCACTCGAGTAGTAGGTGTAGAGGACTATTCCAAAAACTCGATGTCATGAATATCTTTAGAGCTAAGCACTCTTAGTGGTGGTATAAAACATGAACAATTGAACTATGTGTCCTCTGTTAAAAATGTAATTATTCTGAGTAGGGATCAATTGCATGTAAGAAAATGCCATAGAAGAAGTGCCGGGCCCCTTATTTGGTTTCTGTGTCACACTCAATGACGGCAAATTCAAAGTCTTCAACATTCCTTCTTCATTGAGAGCACTGTCTTTTATTGTAGAACAATACCGGTCCTCAATTTCCATTTCTGTATTATGCAGAGGGAGTTGGTCAGAAGATTCCTTAATAGATGGCTTATTGGGGTTTATAGTATTAGGTTTTATAACCTAATCAGACATGTCACCGCATTGTCTGCTCCTCTTTAAATTTCTTTTAGCCCAATTGTTGCCTTTCCTAGTGTGAAACAACACATCTCTCCATTCTGCAGGAAGGACTATGTTAGTTTTGGCATGTATTGCCATTTCTTTAGTTTATTTGAGGGCATCTTTTTAGATTTCTGTGCATTTAATCGCTTTAGCCTTTTCATTTTTTTTTTACGGGTAATATATAACCCCTTCTCACTTTCAGTATTCAGTTCTATATGGGCACGTACCATGACTTCCTCTTCTAAGTTTGTGGTTTCTAATGTATTTTTGTAAAGTACAGTAATTTTGTTGGGTGAATCATCTAAATTCACAGCACCTATAGCCTAGGGCACCTCTGTCACCTTTATTCAATTGGTGCTTCCATTGCTCTCTTCCAGTCCACACAGTACCCACATCTGGTCTTGCAGCCCCACATATATTTTATTGCATAGTTGCAGGAGGATTTTTCAAGCATACTGCTCTGGTTCAGTGCTGGTCGTAGAGACAAAGGGAATCATTGTAGAAACACCAGTACTTTGTTCCCCATGATCATCAAATGGGTCAAGGGTAGCCGTGAGGCTACCGTTCAAATTAATTCCATGCAAAATCTTGCTGGCTTCATGCGTATTATGAGGGTGTGGGGGAACTTCCACGTCATGGTTGGAAATTGATTGCAGCTGGGAGCCATTTAGCTCCTGTTTGCAGCCTTGAAGAGCCTGGTTACCTTTGCACCACCAGCTACCAGGAGCGACTTTTGGCTTCCCATGCTAACTGATGCCAAACAAACACACATATGTGAGCATAACTCTGCGCGCGCACCAAGGAAGTACCCGGAGAAGTGTCTGTTGAGCCTGGGCGGCCTGGGCGGCATGGTAGGTGTAGGTCTTTGGGTTTTCCTCATAACTTTTTTCCCATTCCACGGACATCTTGTGATATAACCTTGCTGATGCACTCGCTAGTTTGCGTGTTTGTTGTCGATGCTGTAACAGTTACGTGGCGACGCTGTGGAATATTTCTACAGATGTTAACGTCAGAGTAGTGCCTCATTGTTCAATGTATTCTGCTGTCGTCTGTGTTTGTCATTTCATGCTTTTTTTGTTGGGTTATACCACTGCATTTACTCGCTCACGCGACTGACGGTAATCTATGACTATATCGAGGTCTTTCATCACTCATTGCACACAGTGCACATGCTATCAATGCGAATGCTGATTTCCTACGATAGCGAGGGCCTGTTTGACTTTCTCAGAACTTGGCCCATTCCCAATATCAATTAAAGAGGCCAGTCCTGTGAGTGAAGACACCGAAACTGACAATCAGTTCTATGCGAGGGGCGGGTGTATAATGTAAGGTGCCTGTAACTTATTACTCGTCCCAAACAATTACCGTTTCTCACTTTGTTTGTATTTTGCAAAATTGTGGTGCTTCGATATAGTACAATTAGCTGGGGATCATGGTAAGGGGACTACGAAGTGAAAAACGTCTATTTCCCCAAAGATGGACACAGAAAATGCACCACAGCTCCAAGAACTCACTGATGGTGAGGAAACGAACACAATTCAACACTTGCCCATACATGGATGTTCTGGTATCACGGCTACATACACACATACACATCAGCCCAGTATACTCGAATTGTCAAATTGCATAGGTGGTACGCAATTACTTGTAACCGCACAGACTCACAATTCTCTTTCTGGCTCAATGATGACAGACAATTGTGTCTTGCACGCGGTGGGTGATGATCAGCCTAGCACATGCTCACCATCGTCCCTCAGTGCAACGAACAATCATAAACTTCCAATGATTAAACATTTATCTGAACAGTTTCATAACCAAGATATCCGAGGTATCTATTTATCTGAACAGTGGCCCCCGCCATCAAAGCAGAGTGGGGACAGCGTATCCGAGTGTCGCTTGGCCCATCCACCCCTGTATCATTTCTCCCCTCTGATGTTAAGGGGTGTGTTTGCATAATCCCTCATATGGCAATCGATATGAACCCGTTGGGTCTCTGGTTAAGTCGTATGACGGGGTATCATCCTCCCCCTGCCAGCTCGCCTGCCCCTCTTAGAAGTATGTATAACAATTACATAAAATCTGGCCCGCACACTGACATCATTCAAAATGACACACCCATAGACATGCAACAACTTAGCCCTGAATTGAACATGCACAATCAGCAGATTAGTAGTATGCATTCGCATGATCTTAATGAACCGGATAACTTCACCTTTCCGGTTCTAACACGCATTCTCAACCTTCTCGATAAGGGACATGACCTAACACACCACGAAATACGTGACATAATGTTCTCCTTATCTGAAATAATAGGTACATTGAATAAAGTAGAGGGGTTCATATATGCACATGAAATCTTTCATGTGCAAAAGACGGCATAGTCGGATGCCTCCACTAGTCCTACTAAATTGAACAACCCACCCAGTCCCATCATTATGGAGCAATGCTCAAAGGCTACGCAAACTTTGAACAATCTTTTGCCTCAAGCAGGTCTTAATAAATCATATGCAGAAGTGGTTAAAGAAGCTACTGCAAGTAACGAAACTAAAGTGGAGAAATCAAATAACACCTTGCTAAACACAATTTCACATAATACAGACAAAATTGCAGATATCATGAGCTACTTAAACAATCGACAGGGTCCATCATATCAAAAACATAAGGAGTGTTTTAGATCCTCTACTGAGAATGGAATTAACACAACTAGACGATCCAAATAGCCCCACTCCTCTCACAGACATTATTGACAGAAACACAAATTTCAATGGCTCAAATTATCTACCTTTGCAAAAATGTTAAGCCCGCCACGGAACTTGTTATTTCAGGACTTGAGTAAGATGCTGAAGGAGGCCAACCTACACTCACTGATAAAATTTGAGGGAAAAATGAAGAATCTTTTGTCATGCATTATTGTCTGTAAAGACTGGAGGGGGGTCTGGACTTCTGCTCTCTGTATGGTAGAGGAGAGGCACAGAGGACCCCAGCCAAGATTCTCTATTACGTTAGCAATGGACGAGCAATCAAGGCCTAGCTTCTCAGGAGGTGATGCAGGCTGGTTCTTAAGTACAGTGTAGTCCCCAAGTCCCCACAAAGGAATGTTCGCACACTGTATTAGTTAAAACACAGTCTTTACATAATTAAGGTTCAAGGTTATATACACAATCACAGTAACTCAATTTGTGCTCAGTAAATCTGCAATGGCAAATATATATAGTTCTAAGTGGTAAAATGTCACACAAATCACTTAATAAAAGTAACCAACACTAGATATAGGAGGAAAGCAGTTGGTTAGAACAATTGGCAGAATACTGGCCGCTACCACTAGACACAGTTCTGTGTGGAGATCCCCCCACCTGGGCAACCTATAAAATGAAGATGTATCACAAGCCCAGACCATATATTGTTCAATTAGTCTTATTCCCTTCTATAATGTTTCTACCACCCCAATGTACTTGAAATAGCAGAGTTTGACGATGGGTCGTTGATGGATCCTTCTTGAGCGATTCCCTTTAAAGCAGGAGCCACGGATCATCGAGATCCCTGAAAGAAAGTGAACTCGGCTTCGAGGCGGCAGCTTCAGTCCCAGCGGTGCTCGTCGATGACGGAGCAAAGACGTCCTGCAAGGAAGAGGTGTGCGGAGCACCTCGATGTCGATAGTTCAGGACCGCAAAGAGTTTGTGAAGAACTGTGGCCCAGCAAGGGCGTCGAGTCGTCCGGCATCTCTATGGTTTTTGGGTGGTGGGAAACCCACCGGCGGATGCTCCCCGGCGCGTCGACGGCCTGACCTTCTCCGGCGGGATAATGAAGGTGGCGGTGCAGACGAGAGCGTCCGCGAATGAAAAGTCTTAGGCAAAGGAGCATTGCGGCTCTGGTCGTCAGTGGCACAGCATCAAGCGGTCCCCGCTTCTAGACAACACGGCTTTGGTGGGCCTCCAGCAGTTGTAGCAAACCTGCAAACCCTGGTGGATGACGTTGGATGGAATGTCTGCAACTTATCTTTGTTCTCCTCAGCGATTGCCGTCTCCGGTCGGCAGCCTGTCGATAAGGGGGTGCCTAACCAGGTCCTCTCTTGGATCAGTCTCGACGGCTTTTGGCGTTCGAATTACGGCGAAGGGAGACAGCAGTCAACCTTCTTCTTCAGGCACGGCTTCGAGATTAAGCGTCAGTTTCAACTGATAGGCCCCCAGATATAATAGTTGATCTCCCATTCATTCTGCTGGGTCACACTCCGGCAACCAATCACTCAGAAGGGCATTCAGCAGTCAGTCAGCCAATCAGGTATGCAGTGCATTCAGGCCATTCTCCTCCCTCTCAGACACTCACAACAAGGAATGTGTATTGGGACAAGTACCCAGCCATTCAACACTAGACACTGCATTCATAACAGTTTCGGGCAGGGCTGTCTCAGTAATTGTGTCAAACACCAGATACCAGACATCCCCAGCAAGAAGTGCATATTGGTCACACACTCCATTCACCCAAATCCCACCCACAGGTTGTGCCCACAACATACAGTCAGTGGGAAGGATCCAGCCAGTCTGCTCTGGATTTCACAACAACACCATATATAGAACAATTTCCACCCAACAGCCAGTCAGGGGGAAAAGACAGAGTCAGGGCTTCCCGGGACTTTGGGAAAACAAGGTGACAGGTAATAGAAAGCAAGAGGCCACAGGAGCCATCTTGTTTCCTATCAGGAATCAAATGATTCCAATGCCAGGGCCTGGGTATCCCAAAATGGAGGATACTCAGAGCACCTCTTAAATTCAGCATGGAGCTGCCACCAGCCCATACCCTGCTCTGCGGGCCACACACAGGTGCCCAAAAATATACACTAGGGGCACAGGGTTGTACCCCCACCCATGGGTGCCATAAGGGTATCCCATGGGTCTGTACACAACACCAAAAACAGGAGGAGCTGCACTCCCAGGAGTCCCACATGGACTCCTGGTCAGAAAACAATGCAGAACACAAATGAAAAAGGACTACAGGACAAGGACAGGGAGGCCCTTTCCCCCCAATGCATTTCCAGCATCACAATGTCATTAATGAAGATCTTGAGCTTGGATTGCCCCTCGTCAAAAAGAAACATTTTGAATTTGACTGGCTATTTACCATTGAGAGAAATAATACTTAAAAACTGCACAAGGAATATGCATGTTTTCCAAAGAAAAGAAAACCTTGAGCAAGGTATTTGCTGTGCTTCCTGTGCAACAAAGCCTGTGCTTTATTGTTGCGCTTTAAATTCAACCAACTTTACACGTCTGAGCGCACACACATTTGGCAGAAAAAGGAAGGTAATAGAGACAGTGGGCCTCATTACGATGTTGGCGGTAGCCGTGCCGGTAATTACCGGCACGGCTGACACCGGAGTCATTTTTTTACCGGCAATCGAGATGTACCGGGCATTCCAGCACCCACGGACCCGGACATCCCCATTGCCGGGTGCCGGTAATGATTACTCCCCATTCCCATATGAGCCTGATAGGGCTCAAATGGGAATGGGGAGGTCGGATGCATCGCCACCATTCATGAATGCTGCCGGTGCATTGGACATGCGCTGCTCGCGGGTGCTGGTATGCCCGCCAGGTCAGACCTGGCGAGCAGAAAGGCACATGCGAGCAGAACTCGTAGTTTGCCGGACCAGTAGTAATGGCGGTGGTAGCTTACCAGCACGTTACTACTGGACTGTCAAACTTGTAACAAGGCCCAATGGCTCCTGACGTTTCTGTTCGGGACAAGAGAGCTAGAAACCTTAAAACATTTAGTTCTTTATTGTGCACACTTTGAAATTGTGAGAATCATGCTATTTGGCAAATATCAGATTGGAAATACCATCTTTGCCAGGAAATTGCTATGGGCTCGACTTATGTGGGGGGAGAACACTGCATCGATGCTAGCTTTAACCAACCTATTAACTCGAATTAGTGAATCATTCTTCATGCCCTGTGCTATATAACACTAAAAACTGCTTTAGCATGACTGTTACACATCAGGTCCATCCACCGGCATCTTGACGGATCACATGTTTTAATTTACCATTTGTGAATATTTTCTCGTTGTGTGGACAATTGGAATTAATCTTACTTGCACTTTGTACAAGCAGGCGTTTTTCATTTATATGTACTTGTTTATCCAGTATAGACAATGGTATTTTATATCTTGCATATTTTAACGAAAAATATCACCTGCGGCTGTTAGGAAATTTTAATGGTTCTTGATTTTATACATAATTTATATAGCTGACTTTGCACATTGTTAGTATTGCACATAAATTGAGGATGATCATTACAGCTTTGTTATGTTTCATAGAAAATATTGTACTTTTAAATTTAAATGTTGTTTATGCAGTCGAGAAAAAACGGTATTTTAGGTACTGATCAAAAGTGTGTAAAGGTTTGTTTTTAATAACCAAATACAAAAAAATATTCAGTGAACGAGGCCCTGTGTGCCCTCCTTCCCCCGAACCCTCATCCCCAATTTTCACATCCCTCGACCACCCCCCACCCCATCCGCACTTACCTTGTAGTCATTTGTCCCTCTCCAAGAACACTCTGTGTTACTGGCGTAGCTCCCTCGCGGCAATGTTTGACATGGAAAGGGAGAAGGAACTACCTGTTGCTCCCTTCTCCCTGATGGACTTCTTATTTTTTTTGTTTTTTTCAAGTTGCGAAACGGCAAGCAC
Organism: Ambystoma mexicanum; assembly: GCF_040938575.1. Classification (NCBI taxonomy): domain Eukaryota; kingdom Metazoa; phylum Chordata; class Amphibia; order Caudata; family Ambystomatidae; genus Ambystoma; species Ambystoma mexicanum. The sequence goes on from NC_090939.1 coordinate 836,251,273, forward strand.
ACCTTTTTCCAACTCGAAAATTAAACGATTAGTATCCCGGCAGTTTGTGCTGGGATACTCATAGCAATAGACCCCTCCAGGTGGGGGCAATACCGGGGCAGGTAATGCCCCAAGCTAATGTTAAAGCCCTCGCTTCGCTCTGGCTTCTAACTGGCCTGGCTCATTATCTGGCCCGGTAATAATGCTCCCGGCCATCGTGGTTTTTTACTTAATTATCACCAACTGATCTTCTGCTGGGATGACCCACTGCCCCACGCCCCCACAACCAACTCTCCAACTTAACTAGGCTAATGACCATCACAACAACTCAGTCTCAGACCCTCCTTGAATAATAACCAATTTGCTCAGGGCCAGTTTACATCCTAACTTGATACTAGGACCCCCTGGGCATAAAACCCATTGGGCTTCATTATAGGTTTTCCAGTCTGGGAACTACGGTACCAGTAAGCATGCCGGTACCGTAGTTCCCGGACCGTCAAACTACGAGTTGTGCTTGCGAGTGCCTTTCTGCCCGCCAGGTCGGACCTGGCGGGCAGAAAGGCACCCGCGAGCACAGCATGTCGGATGCATCGACACCGGGGCCGAATGAGAATGGGGAGCATCTTTTTCGGGTGGCCGCAACTGGCCAATTACCGGGTACGTCAGGGCGCCGGAAAAAATTGCAAGTTTGGCGGCAGCCTGCCGGTTTTACCGGCAAGGCTACCGGCAAACTTGTAATGAGCCCCATAGTAATCCAGCGGTTCATTTCCTTTTCCCTTAAGCCTGAACCATAGACAGCGCTCATCCTAAACAGCTGCAACACATTATCCCTGGAAAAAGATATAGATAACCCTTACTAATACCACTGACTTATTATTTATTTTATTATTGTGCATCTAGTTATACACTTTTACACACATTCATACATAGAAAAATATAAAACAGCAAGGCTGATCAATAAAAAATAACACTTAAAGAAGTCAATAGTAGCTGCACTAAGATAAATATCAAACCTCACATTAAGATAAATGAAGGAGCAATATAAAAAAAGAAACAAGATAATGCAACAGCAGTGATAACAAAGTAAAAAGGAAAACATATACATTAAGGACCCCTTGTTCAAATAGTCAACTATGGCAATCAAAGCCTACACACACACCATGTCTTCTGGTATATTACAATATGATGGTATTCCATACCGGGCAAGAGATAACAACATCCTATCTCGGCCATCCTACTGGCATTATAAAATCAGATAATAATTTCAAATCCTCTTCAAATGTTCGCAAGTATTCATTAGCGCTTTCCCAGATCTGGGTAATGGCAATAATCAAGCCGTTATTAGACCCAGACAGACATCTTAACCACCAGAATGTCTCGCTTGTAATATACTCCTCTTCAAATTCAGATTCAAATTTTGCAAAATATTTCATGTATAGCGGTCTCATTTTGGGACAGCATGTGAGTACATGTCTGGCCGATTCTATGGTGATACCATCCAGACTGACTTAACCTACCATGTGCATGTATCAATGCACAATCCACAAATAAAAAAGCTGTACATATGAATATTAAAAGCACAATGGAATGCGAAAATCTACAATCCCTGAACCCTACAGGACGTTGGTTCTCCTATTTCTATACCTCTCTCTTTGGCACACTTCAGCCAATGGACATAACATTTATTGTGAAAAATGACATCAAGAAGTTGGGGGGTGGGGCATCAGGTCGATCTATCCCAGTAGTTTCAAATGTCACACTATTGACATTAGACATTTCAAAACCTTTGTTATGTAGGAAAACGTGCTGCATTCCTAATATTTGCATTCTCATCATCATTGCTTACCACGCCTCAGGACTGGATCCCAACCTTATCCCAGATTGGAGGGAACTCATGGCATCTGTGGCTAATATATCAGATAGCATCCCGACACATTGGTGATCCGAGGACATGGATAGATTTCAAAGGAAATAGCACCACCTCAACACTATGGAACATCTGGGTTTTACACAACGTAACGCAAGGTCCCACACATTCCCAAGGGCACATACTAGACACCCTGGTCTCTCTCAACTGTCCCAAGCAAGACATCAACCTCACAGTCATGTTTTGGACAGACCACTGCCTAAACCAAGATGGCATCCTCGTGCTTTCTTTGAGAAGTATAACACAGACTCTTCTTAGCACAGATGCCATCATGTTTAGGCCAGAGATGAAAATCCACCCAGAGGTGTTGAAAACCCGTTTTCCATCATTCCTGCTGAGTACACCAAGGCATACAGCACAAATACACTTCTAACCATCCTTCTTGATGCCAACACAGAAGCCTTGGACACCTTGGCCGCCCATTATGGCAATGTCAGACACATGTTGTCATTGCCAACAACTAATATTTTGACTGGAAATGTGCCCTCTTAAAACAAAGCGGTTTTAAACTCGAAGACTCCTTGACCAAGTCACAGAGCTTGGTAGACAAAAGAAAATGTATGTGCCACTCTCAAAGTGGCTCATATTTTGCCGCATGTGAATTCTGCGAACCAAGCAGAAGAAGCCAATGTTCAAATATGCCAAGATCCCCTGGTGCAAGAAATTGCACGAAGGAGAGAGACAGGAAGAAAAAACAAATGCCCATGTGCCCAGCACACCACTAGAGCTGCTTATAACTTTGCCTTCTTCATCATCAGGGAACACATTGCTCTTGTCATCTACACCAGCTGACCCACTGCTGAAAGTGATAGACTGGAACCAAACAGAGAGACTGTGGGATACACTCCTCACTCAATTTGGTTGGGTCTAAAAGAACAGACAGAGGGCTTTCAGCAGTCTTGATGTGGGATGCATATCTATGACATATGCTACACAAGTTGGGATGTGATACACTACAGTACTGTTCATTAAGTGGTCTGTATATTCATCACCACTTATGAGAGTTGCCATATAACCCCCTACTTTCTAACTGACAGTGTACGGTCTGGGCAAGTATTTAGTGCAGGCGGGGCTATTGCCTCTGACCACAGGAGAATCCTAATAGCGCCCCATGTTAAGCAATTAACAAGAACAAGCACCACATTTATCCCAACACCTAGCCATCATTTGATGGGGCTTGTGGTTGTGAAATGGATAGTGTAACGCTCTCCTGATTCCCGCAAAGGCGCCGGTCTTGACTGGGTGAATGCCGTATCTTCAAGGGTGATGTGTAACACACGGTTGGCTCTTTGGGCTGGACCTCTGTGCACTGTATGTCTGACTCGAAGAGTAAGATGTTTGCAGATAGAAAATATGGGATTAATGAACTGGGGTTATTGGGTGCCTCTCTCCTCTTCCCTTTCTCTTCTCCTGTAGAACCCCAAAGGTTAACGCCCTCACCTTAGGTAAGTGAACGCCGAGCTCTCCATCTGCCTCGGGGCAGGGTGCCGTAACCAGTTTCTTCACTGGATAAGGGTGCAGGCCTCTTGACCTCAGAGGACTGCTGTCCGTCGTTAACTGCACGAACGGTAAGTTCGGGGCACTTCAAATGTCTTAAAAGTCTTTTGTAATGATATCTCTTGTTTTGCAGGGTTCCGGCGATGGCGGATGGCGGGTTGATGAGAGTTGAGGATCGAACCCGCGTGAGGAATAGAAGCGCCTGGAAGCACGTAAGTAAGCGCTTGTAGCCTGCTTCACGATGCACACTAACTGTCCCTTTTATCTTGCAGGTACAAGTTCTGAGCTTTAGAGAAGCTGAAGGGTGCTGGAATACCCACTGGATTCGGCGTGGGAAGGAGTAATGGCACGTGAGTAATAAAGTTGCCCAATGTCTTTAAACGCACCTTCTTTTGTCTTTCAGATGCGGGATGCAGCGCCGAAGGCCTCCGGAGCGTGCGAAGAGCTGGTAAGCCTTTGTCTTTCAGATGCCGGAATGCAGCGCGAGGCGTTGGTGACAGCCGATGGACCAGGTAAGAGATGCGCTGCCACTGAAGACCGTAGTGCTAACCTGTTCTTTCTTTGTCTTTACAGGTGCTGCTGAAGACTGGATTCCAGGATGGTAAGCCTTTGTTCCCTTAGGCCCAGGATCAGAAGCAGAAGACACGATGAGCGTTCTGCTGCAGAGAATGCAGAATAACGCAAAGCAAGATTCATCCATCGGGTGTGGTTTAAATAGCCTCCTGTAGTGCTTAGGTGTCTCCTTCCACAGCCACGCCTAGGTAAGAAAAGAGTTCCTGCTTTCCAGAAGAGTTCCAGTGTTCTGAACCTAGGGAGTGGCTCCTGCCCCACCCAACAGGAAAAGTAGTCCCAAGCAGAAGAGGATCAGGGGTTCAACTGGCAGGTAAGTAAGCAGCATGGTCTGCTGCAGGTAAGTCCACCCAAGCATTATGAGCCCGGCGCTTCCAGCGCTGGGACTGGGCATCTTTATGAGCCTGGTGCCACTGCCGCCAGGACATGGTCCAAAAGGTCCCAATTGGGACTGGCTGGCACTCGGAACCGGGGTTATGGGTCTGCTTCCAAGGGAGTCGGGCAAGTCCTGATCTTTTGGAAGCAGAGATCATGACAGCACCCCCCCTCAAGGCCCCTCCCAAACCGGGCTTCTCCGGGGGTTTGGGCTTGTTAGGAAATGTTCGATGAAATCTTTTGATTAGACGAGGCGCGTGGACATATTCTGCAGGTTCCCAGGATCTTTCTTGGGGACCGTAGCCTTTCCAGTCAATCAGGTAAAATAGTTTAGATTTGGAGATCTTGGAATCCAGGATGCTTTTGACTTCAAACTCGAGTTCTCCATCAACTAGAATAGGTTTTGGAGATGTAGTTAGTCGGGTTTGAGGTTTCACGGGTTTTAATAGAGAGACGTGGAAGACCGGATGTATCATCATGTGAGGGGGCAAGTCCAACTTGACCGCTACTGGATTTACTATGGTAGTGATGGAATAGGGACCAAGGTATCTTGGGTTGAATGTGCGTGGTCCTTTTAGAGGTAGATATTTGGTGGATAACCAGACTTGATCTCCTACTTGATATTGGGGGGCTTCCTTCCGATGTTGGTCTGCTCCTTTCTTGTATTGTTCTTTAGCCCTTTGAAGGTGAGAAACGGCTTCCTTAAAGGCTTGGGTGATTGTAGAATGCAGGTGGTCTACTGCTGGTGTTCCAAGATCTTGGAGTGGATCCAACTCCGAGGTTCGAGGGTGACTACCGTATAAAAGAAAAAATGGGGTCTTCCCAGTTCCCGAGTGGACAGAGTTATTGTAGGCATATTCGGCTATCCAAAGGATATCTTTCCAAGTTTTTTCAGTTTGTTGTAGCATGCAGCGCAAATACTGTTCCAGAGTTTGATTGGTCCTCTCGGTTTGTCCGTCGGTTTGAGGGTGGTGGCTGGTCGAAAGTCTCACATCAATTTGAGCCGACCGACAGCAACTTCGCCAAAAATGAGAAATAAATTGACTACCTCGATCCGAAATTAGAACTGAAGGAAAACCGTGCAGTCGGACGATGTTTTCGAGAAATTCTCGGGCCAGAGTTGCTGCTGTTGGTTGTCAGGACTGGCTGGGTTAGGAACAGGAAGAGTTTGTTCATAGGATTAACATTGTGCTTGCCCAAGTCAAGATGGAGCGAAAGAAACTCAATCTGATTGGTTAAAGGAACAATGATATGTTTGGTTTGCCTGATTGGTGGAGAGAACAATGGGTTTGAATCTTGGGAGGTGAGCAAGATTCTAAACTGCCTTTCATCCAGAGAAATTCAGTGGCTGGTTGTGTTTTAGTTAAGCTCCTTAAGTAAGGCCTTTTCAGAGCTCAGAAGATCAACTAAAGAAGTAAGAATTTCGTTTGCTGATCCATTTGAAACAAGAAGTCATCAGGTGGGATCGTTTCTTTAAAGATTTAAAATTGTCACAGTGAACTTTCATTTTTTTAAGAACATTTAAAAAGTTAACCAAATTTCAAAGTCATTTTGAGAAAAGAGACATTTACAGTTGAAGTTATTATTAAGGAAGACAAGTTTGAAGATATGCGTAGGAGTTTAAATGAAATTAATTGCGTGTAATGCTCTTAAAGACTGTTAAATGTGTGCGCGAGCTCGCAAGTTGTTGTTTACGTGTTTTTTGAAGACGCGCGGGTATTCGGAGCGATAGAGCGCGTGTCCAAAAGATTGCGCGAGTGAATTTTAGCGCGTGTCCATTTTAACGTAAATGACGTCTCATGGAAAAGCGCGTGTGGGTTTGCGATAGAGCGCGAGTCCGTTTTGGTGAAGCGCGAGTGGTTTTAAGCGCGTGAACTGTTTTACGTGAAATCCATTTCGTCTCTCCGCGTGAGTTCGGTAGCGATAGAGCGCGAGTCCATTTTTAACCAGCGCGTGTGATTTTTATCGCGTGTACGTATTTTTTCATGCGCGTGTGTTTGTTAAGAATCGCGTGTGGATTTTAAAAGCGTGCGCGTGTGTTTGCTAAAAATCGCGTGTGGATTTTAAAAGCGTGCGCGTGTGTTTGCTAAAAATCGCGTGTGGATTTTTAAACGCGAGCGCGTGTGTTGCTAGGTATCGCGTGTCTATTTTTAACGCAAGGACAATTCTTCACGTCTTCTGATTTTTACGTGTTTATCGCACACGCTATTTAATGAAGAAACTATACGTTCTTATGTAAATAAAGAAAACTATTCACACGCATAAGGAAGCAATATTCCAGGAAGTTGAAGAATGCTTATTTTCTTAATGTAATTTATGCAAATGGAATTCAATATTTCAGAGAAAGACTGCCACTATGAAAGCATTGAAAATTACATAAGGTTAAAGAAAACTCTGAAGCAAGAGGAAAGTTTAATCCAGAAATGGTGTTTGCAAAAAACCATCGCTTTAGAATTCTAGAGAGACTAAGTGGTTTGAACTGTATGCACAACACAAGAGACATTTACAAGATATCACACACAGATTAATAGCCTCTAAGTCTTTTACTGAGGTTAAGAGGTAATGAGTTTAGAGTTTATTTAGAATACTTTTAGAAAACAGAATTTTCTTATTACATAAATAACCAGGTGTATTTGTTTACCACAGATACCAGAGCCTACCAGACGGTTGCAGGGCTGCAGTGTCTCCGTTGTTATTTTATCCAAATTCCCCTTTCCCTTTCTTGGGGTTTTCAGCTCAGCTTATAATTAAGGGTTGAGAGGTGAACTCCTAGTGAGGGTCTGTGGGGCCAGCATCAGCTCCTGTGGAATTCAGTCAAGCCGGACCCTGACATTGGTAAGCCTTTGAGTGGAATGAAATGCGCCATCTTGGAGAATAGGTCCACGATTACTAGGATCGTATTGTATCCGGAGCATGGAGGTAGATCGGTGATGAAGTCCATAGAAAGCGTATGCCAAGGGCGAGGCGGGATGTCAATAGGGCGTAAGAGGCCGGCTGGTTTTTCCTTTTGACTCTTGTTTTGGGCGCATACTCCACAGGACATTATAAAGTCTCTGATATCTTTTTTCCAAGACGGCCACCAGAAGTAGCGCTTGATCTTTTCCGAGGTCTTGGTCATACCGGGATGTCCTTCCATTAAAGAATCGTGATAACAAGAGATTACCTTTTTCTGTAAATTTGTGCTGGGCAGGTATAACCATTCTTGGAAATATAATAGGTTGTCCTTCACCGTAAAGTCCTTTCCCTGCAGATGCCAATTCTGTATGTCTGCTGGAGTTACCAGTAGCCTTGCTTTATCCTTAACTTCCTCTATGGATTGTGTGGCGATTACACCTAGAATTCTTTGTTCGGGAATGATAGGTACAGGTTTAGGATTGATCAAATGTTCTTCCACTCCCATCCGAGAAAGGGCATCAGCTTTACCGTTTTTTGTACCAGGTCGATAGGTAATTATGAAGTCAAACTCGGCAAAGAAAAGTGCCCAACGGAGTTGCCTAGAGGATTGAGCTTTTGCGGTTTTCAAATATTGCAGGTTTCGGTGATCTGTAATCACAGTAACGGTGTGTCGGGCCCCCAGAAGATAATGCCGCCAAGCCTTAAAGGCGGACTTGATAGCTAGAAGTTCCTTATCAGTAATAGTGTAATTGATTTCAGGAGGCGAGAATTTGCGGGACCAAAATGCCACGGGATGCAACTGATTGGTTACTGGGTCCTTTTGTGATAGAACTGCCCCCATGGCAAGGCTCGAAGCATCAGTTTCAACGATGTAGGGGAGTTCTGGGCGAGGATGTTTTAAGATCTGTGCAGAGATAAATCTAGTCTTCAAATTCTGGAAAGCTTGTTCCGCCTCGGTAGACCATTCAAAACGTTTGTTTTTCTTTAACAAGGCGGTGATGGGCTGGACTATTCGAGAGAATTCGGGGATAAACCTGCGGTAAAAGTTAGCGAAGCCTAACATGCTTTGAACACCTTTTACGGAGGATGGCGATGGCCATTTGAGAATTGCATCGACCTTCTTTGAATCCATACGCACTCCGCTAGGTGATAATATGAATCCCAAGAATTCAACTTCAGTCACGTTGAAAACACATTTTTCCAACTTAGCGAAAAGTTTGTGTTGACGCAATCTCTCGAGGACCATTTTCACGTGTTTCCGATGTTCAGTTTCCGATGAAGAATAAACGAGGATGTCGTCAATGTAAACAACAACACACACATCTATGAGCTCTCTGAGGACATCGTTCATAAAATATTGAAAGGCGGCCGGGGCATTGCAAAGTCCGAAGGGCATGACCTGATATTCAAATAGCCCATACTTGGTGCGGAAGGCCGTCTTCCATTCATCGCCCTCTTTTACTCGTACCAAGTGGTAGGCTCCTCTAAGATCCAGCTTTGTATATATGCATGCTTTTCTGACTTGGTCCAGGAGTTCAGGGATCAAAGGTAACGGATATCTATTCTTAACGGTGATCTGGTTCAGGGCACGATAATCTATACAAGTTCTAAGGTCCCCTTCTTTTTTTGGAACGAAGAACAAAGCTGAGGAAGCAGGGGACTTGGAAGGACGAATAAACCCATTCGCTAGGTATTGATCCAGGTATTGTCGGAGGTGAAGATTCTCAGGCTCGGTGAGGGCATAAATTCTACTACAAGGAGGAGTAGATCCAGGTATCAGGTCTATCTGGCAGTCATAAGACCTATGAGGAGGTAGAGAGTTAGCCTGATCCTTTCGGAAAACATCTTGGAATTCTAGGTATTCAGGAGGTAACTGAGGAGCCTCCGAGGAAATTGCTGCCAGTGCAACACCAGGTCGAGGGTGACAAGTAGAGACACATTCTGGAAACTGAACCGTTCTTGCTCGCCAATCGATCTGAGGATTGTGCTTCTCTAACCAAGGAATTCCTAGAATAATCTGGAACTGAGGGGCCTTGATCACATCGAACACGATCTTCTCATGGTGTCCATCTTGACTTACTAGCGTCACTTCTTGGGTGGTATGCGTTACTGGTCCGGAGGCTATCTCCGTACCATCCACCGTAGTAATGACGTCCTTTACAGCCTTTGGACAAAGAGTCAGATTCATCCTCAAAACCATTTCATGATCCACATAATTGCCGATGGCACCGCTGTCGACGTAAGCTTCAATCGCATGTAATCGATCCGGATGTTCAGGGCTAATGAGGACCATAGGTATCACGAAATGCGAGGTCACGGAACTGGTTTTAACGCTCGGCAAGAGGACCTCTATTCTTGTCGGGCGAGGTCGTTTCCCTGCTCAGAGTTTGTGACCCTGGTAACTGCAGCTCCTACTGCCTTCTTGGCTGGTTTCACCGGACAGTCTCGAAGAAAGTGCCCCGAGTTTCCGCAATAGAGGCATAATTGCAGCTGTTTTCTCCTTTCCCGCTCCTTTTGTGTTAGTGGTCCTTTCAGGCCCCCTATTTGCATGGGTTCCCCGGAGTCTACTCCTTTGGTAGGAGTTGGTGGTTTGGAAAATACTCGAGCATCAAACTTGGAACGATCGGCCTTCCTGTTCTGCAGTCTGTAGTTAATTTGAACGACTAAGTCAATATAGTCCGAACAGTCTTGCGGGGATTCACTACTTGGGCTAACACATCTTTGAGCTCTCCCCGTAGACCTCTATAAAACAGCGTAATCCTTTTGTCCTCAGGCCATCGAGTTTCCACTATCAGTCTGTTAAAAGACGCAATATAAGCCAAAAGGTCTTGATTACCCTGTCGCAATGAAAGGAGCTCATTGTCCAAGGCCTGCCCCTGTGAATGTCTTGCAAACAGTTTTTCCATACTGAGCTGAAAAGCTTGAAAATCATGGAGAACCGGATCATCTTGATTAACTAGAGGGATCGACCAGTCTGCCGCATTGCCACTAAGGTACGAAAGCACGAAAGCTACCTTAGCTTGATCAGTTGGAAAGGCTGCTGGCCGGCATAAGAAGTGCAACCGGCACTGGTTAATAAATACTGCAAACCTCTTTGGGTCACCAGAAAATCGTTCGGGCGGAGCCAGAGGTACATTCCCAGGTAGGTTGATCTGCACTGGGTTCGTAGAGGATGTTGAAGGAAGATTTGCCCCTGATGCGGGTAACGGAGTTTGTCCGGCTTGTGACTGTAGCAATTGTCTAGCGAGATCGTCTGTTCGCTCCTTGGAAATAATCAGTTCCCTTCTTAGAGCATTCGTTTCCTGACGGGCTGCATGCACTTCTGCTCTTAGTTCCCCAAGTAACTGGGCTAGCTGGTCGGTATCCGAGGTTTCCATAGCGCCTGGGTGGGAGTTTTGCGGTAGGCTTTGCGTTCTGTAACGCTCACCTGATTCCCGCAGAGGCGCCGGTCTTGACTGGGTGAATGCCGTATCTTCAAGGGTGATGTGTAACACACGGTTGGCTCTTTGGGCTGCACCTCTGTGCACTGTATGTCTGACTCGAAGAGTAAGATGTTTGCAGATAGAAAATATGGGATTAATGAACTGGGGTTATTGGGTGCCTCTCTCCTCTTCCCTTTCTCTTCTCCTGTAGAACCCCAAAGGTTAACGCCCTCACCTTAGGTAAGTGAACGCTGAGCTCTCCATCTGCCTCGGGGCAGGGTGCCGTAACCAGTTTCTTCACTGGATAAGGGTGCAGGCCACTTGACCTCAGAGGACTGCTGTCCGTCGTTAACTGCACGAACGGTAAGTTCTGGGCACTTCAAATGTCTTAAAAGTCTTTTGTAATGATATCTCTTGTTTTGCAGGGTTCCGGCGATGGCGGATGGCGGGCTGATGAGAGTTGAGTATCGAACCCGCGTGAGGAATAGAAGCGCCTGGAAGCACGTAAGTAAGCGCTTGTAGCCTGCTTCACGATGCGCACTAACTGTCCCTTTTATCTTGCAGGTACAAGTTCGGAGCTTTAGAGAAGCTGAAGGGTGCTGGAATACCCACTGGATTCGGCGTGGGAAGGAGTAATGGCACGTGAGTAATAAAGTTGCCCAATGTCTTTAAACGCACCTTCTTTTGTCTTTCAGATGCGGGATGCAGCGCCGAAGGCCTCCGGAGCGTGCGAAGAGCTGGTAAGCCTTTGTCTTTCAGATGCCGGAATGCAGCGCGAGGCGTTGGTGACAACCGATGGACCAGGTAAGAGATGCGCTGCCACTGAAGACCGTAGTGCTAACCTGTTCTTTCTTTGTCTTTACAGGTGCTGCTGAAGACTGGATTCCAGAATGGTAAGCCTTTGTTCCCTTAGGCCCAGGATCAGAAGCAGAAGACACGATGAGCGTTCTGCTGCAGAGAATGCAGAATAACGCAAAGCAAGATTCATCCATCGGGTGTGGTTTAAATAGCCTCCTGTAGTGCTTAGGTGTCTCCTTCCACAGCCACGCCTAGGTAAGAAAAGAGTTCCTGCTTTCCAGAAGAGTTCCAGTGTTCTGAACCTAGGGAGTGGCTCCTGCCCCACCCAACAGGAAAAGTAGTCCCAAACAGAAGAGGATCAGGGGTTCAACTGGCAGGTAAGTAAGCAGCATGGTCTGCTGCAGGTAAGTCCACCCAAGCATTATGAGCCCGGCGCTTCCAGCGCTGGGACTGGGCATCTTTATGAGCCTGGTGCCACTGGCGCCAGGACATAGTCCAAAAGGTCCCAATTGGGACTGGCTGGCACTCGGAACCGGGGTTATGGGTCTGCTTCCAAGGGAGTCGGACAAGTCCTGATCTTTTGGAAGCAGAGATCATGACAGCTAGCTCCACTAGTTGACTACTAGCTAGTCTTCCAAGTACGGTACTAATCCATCTCCATCTTGACCACTGAAACAGTGCCTCATTCCTCATTCCTCATCATGACTAGTGAAACATCGTCTCATTCCTCATCATGACTAGTGAAACATCGTCTCATTCCTCATCATGCCTAGTGAAACAGTGCCTTCTTTGATGCCCTACAGAAAGTAATCAAACAGCTTAAGCTGATGAAAACTTGTGCAGCCGGTTTGATAAAAGGGACCCAAAAACTGGAGCCCATCCCACTGGTCCTAGTAGGCCCTCACTGGCGCGCATTGTAGTGCTGTTTTTTCTTCATGGTCTTGGGTACCATATGGAATGCTGGACCTAAACACATGATAATGGAGTCTCCTTACACTGATTGTGGGCATCTCCGCTACACATCGAAGGATCTAATCGAGCGTGGCCAACTCAAGAAGAAACAAGTCATTCTTAAGTTGCTATCCACCATTGTCTCTAAGTGTGGAATTGTTTTACTGATGAGCTGAGACATCATAGGGATCAAATGCAGGGCGTTGTTCCTCCAGGCCTAGCCACATTCTTCAAGATGCCCACTGCTCCCCCCTGGTGCACTATCAATTGGATAGCATGCTAACAAGAGTACCCAGGTTCTCCCAACTTCCGCTGTCAAATTTCAAGTAACAAATATTTGCACATTTGCACATTTGCAGTAATGTAACATTTGATCTAGCTCAGAATGGATACCAGTCCTTTCCTTCTGCTAGCCCTTATTTCTCATGCTATGCCTCCCCCTTCCTTTACCTCCCCCATGCCCCAACCTAGTTGTTCTCTAAAGTGTTTCTTTATTTTTCACAAGCTTCCCATCTTTCTTCCCCTGTTTCTGTGCGCGTCTCTCTCTTTCTCCCATTCCACTCGCCTTTCTTCACGTATGTCTCCTTCTGGACTCTCTCTCGTCCTCTATTCTTCTTTCTCTCCTTTCACATTGGGGCCATGACGACTCACTGGCCAAGGTCCTTTGCCTACCAGGAGACCCATCTCTGATTGCTGTAACAGATTTTTGATGGGTAAGTCTGCTCCTTCTGTATTGGTGATTTACACGTATCTACACTGGAAATAGGACCTTCACAATCACAAGACAATGACAGCCTCATCACGAGTTGGGTGGTATTACCGCCGGGATACTGCTGGGGCTAATAGCGTTACTGCCAAACCCCCGGCGCTGTTAGCGCTGGATCACAGGTTTGGCGGAACGGTAATTCCCCATTGCACATTGGGCCCATCCGGGCAGACCTACCGCTGGCGGTATTACCGTGCAGTAATTGTGCCCGAACATAGGCATATTCCCTCAGAGCTGGGGGTAAATGCTGCCAAACCCATGATTTGGCGGACCCTTAAATGCAGCGGTAATAGCGTTACTGCCACTTTTAAGGGTTACCGCCAACTCATGATGAGGCTGAGAGTGTTGTACCCTCGTTTGCATTATAGGGTTAATGCCTGCAGATAGGCCACATTCTGCCTGGGGCTTCAGAGCAAAGCCCTGCAAGTGGGCCTAAACAGCCCTTCTATGGCAGCGCCCAAATCAAACCTATTGCAAGCAAAAACTTGGCATGGTCTAATTGTACAAGCAACCTGGCTACAATATTGATAAATCGTTTCAGACGTAGATGCTACCTACGGGAGATAATACTTAAAATCACGTGGTCTTTTCAGTAGTATGCTTATAAGGTTTTGGGCTCCACTAAGAGTGACAGTATTTCCTCTAGAAATGCCGCAAACCCCAACTACAGTGACTGTAGTTGTGGTGGGATTGAAGACTAGACTGAACTGAAACCACCATACATGAGCACACCTCACCTCCCATTATTGTAAACTATTGTATACTACTGTACACTATTATGTAAATATTTTTTTGAAATCTACTACTTGTATATGTTGAGCCCTAAATATTTGTACCTTATGCGTCACTTTATACTGTCTGCCAATATGTAACCTTGTAAGCCTTGCATAACCTTGCTGCTCCCTGCTACCTCTTGGTCTGGTGTGCATAAGAAATTCAATAAACAAACAAACAAACTGTGCGCATGAATTGTCATTTTATGGGTATTTAGAGTCCTCCATTTTGGAGTCCTGTTGTACTCCAGTGGGGAAATGCATGATTGCAGCGGGTGGTAATACTGCTTCCACTAATGCTTCTGTGTGGAGGTCGTCACCACCACGCCAAAAAGAAACCAGTTGTATTTATCTCATATAAGTCTTCAAACAAATAAGGTTGGAACTGTAAAACATACAGCATTTGTAAATACTGCATGTTTTACAATCGCCACACTACTCGAAATGAGGCGCTCATAGTCCAATATATTAACAATTTCACAATGCATATGCCCATCTCAAGTTAGTGTACATCAAGATTTTCAAAATGTAATATAACATGCTAAATACGCTGTAAATACACTTGAGAAAGCACCCTACAATATATACAATTACGTATCAGTATATTTAAATCTGCCGTTTGCAGCATGTATCGCCACTGCTATTTATTTTCATTTGTATTGATATACAGGAGGACAAATGCTCTTTTGATCACAAAAGAACGTGCAATAGATAAGAAATCAGATTTGATGGGAAGCAGTGAGCTTCTTACAATGGGGTGAGTTTGAGGGACATTCTGACCAGGTTGTGGAGGGGAGTAAATGGAACAGTCACTGGGGACAATACATAAGTAGGCATACATAGATTAAGGACAACCAAAACTGAACATTTCTAAGTACAGGTAGACGATATGGCCAGCTGTGTTCGGGATGTGACCATGATGGGTTTTGTGCTAGAGTGGAGGCAGAGGAAGTGAGGGACAGAGGCAGGTTAGAGTCAAGGGAAAAATGTTAGCCTGCAGGCAGATGAGAGGTAAGTTAAGAGGGTAACTCGGAGGCGAGGAGGCAGGCTTTTAGTTTGGTTTTGAATAAATCCTTGTGCACTGTCTCTCAGATGCCCGGGGAAGTGAATTCCATGCAAGTGGAGCAAGAATGAGCGGAAGCGAGAGTAAGCACAGGGAGGGCATAGTGCAAACGTTTTGCTGCATTAGACATATCTCACAATACATAGAATATCCATGTTTTCGTTATACTGTGAATGCATTTCAGTGTTCTGTCTAAATGAATTCTGAGCATAAACAATGTTCACGTGAGTATGATAAACATCAATATAGATTGCTTGCTATGCAATGCATGTATTGCAATGAGTACTGTGTGAGTTGAATTATTTACTATCCGCATCTCAATATGCATTGGGGGCATCCGATTATGCAATGAATACATCTCAGTGTACTGCATTTTCATGTCAGCATATACTGTCTGTGGCTCAGTATTCTCTATATGCTGCTCAGTACATAATCTAGGTTTGCGGTGTAGAGTAGCTAGACTTCGGGGACCATTCGATGTTGTGTGCAACTGTTCCTTTCTTAGACCTGGGCATCTGCACCGTTGGCTCTCCACATGTTTTGAAAAACGCCCATCAATTCTAGACAGCGTTGCCAATGCTGAGGGATCATGGGAATTGTAGTCGAAAACACATGGAGAGCCTTTCTTCTTGAGCTTGCTTAACCCCTTAAATGCTGAGATTTATGGAACTCTATGCAAATAGGACAAGCATACTCGTCCTTGGCACTTAATTAATGTAGCAGGGTGAAGCTGACCGCTCTCAATAAGGCCCAGGCAGACTTTTGATAGAAAGTTGTGAAGTGAGAATCTTTTCTTAAAACTCTAATTAGCCTGAATGTTCAGGGATTGGTTCCCGGAGGCTCATGGAGTGTCAGATTTCCGAGTAGAGATTCACAGTAAGAAAATTATAGGGTACATTCAAAAGGAGGGAAAGTAGGAAATGAGAAGAGCAGGGGTAGGAGGAAGTGAGATGCGGGGGACATCTGGTGGGACAGAGCATATGCAAGATGAAATAGAGTGCTGTGCATTTGTGACTGTTATCTGGTTTATACATGACACTTGCTCCTGCATTAAGCTATCTCAGTAGATTGATGCACATGCTGCAGAGACATAACTTTAATATGCAGGTGGCTATGAACAACTCAGTCTTTCATCCTGCTGAAGCCAGTGAAACCCTTACTGCTGAAGTGGGTACGTGCAAGATCGCACACCTTGGTAGGTCCAAGGTAGAGGCAACCATATGCCGGGCATCCCTGGATCTGCTTGGCATCTGTCCGAGGATAGTACAATGAGTAAAAGGCCTGTCGTGTACTGAGAGAATATAGTAGAGAATAACCGCTAAACATCATGTAGGGCTGGAACGGGATCAGTCATATATCCTGTCAAGAATTCATGTTGCAGCAACCCATCTTTCATAGGTCAGGTCAGTCACATCTCCAGCATGCATGATGCAATCAATTTTTATTATGAGTTTGCTAGCATTGAGGTTTATAATATTACAATCTGAAGGGTTTATTGCTGTCTGGCGTTTATGTTAGCAAGGTCAATAGTGCTGGGGCAGAATCAGTTATGCATCAAGCTTAGATGCGTATAATTGAGGTTGGGAATAAAACCATTAGGAGTGTTCATAAAAGGCATTTGCCTTTAAAAGGTTGGGTATTGGGCATGCAACGATGCAATAAATAACATTTTTGAGGTTTCTTACTCAAGTACCATAATGTTCGGCAATATTCCAATAGAGATCCAAAGGATCAGTGGGCTGGGGGAGAGTCAG
This sequence comes from Ambystoma mexicanum, assembly GCF_040938575.1. NCBI lineage: Eukaryota > Metazoa > Chordata > Amphibia > Caudata > Ambystomatidae > Ambystoma > Ambystoma mexicanum. The sequence goes on from NC_090939.1 coordinate 836,268,043, forward strand.
TCAGAAGTCATGCATGCCAGTGCTCATCAATTGTTCTAAGACATTCCACTAGTGATTCAAAGAAATGTGTTAATTGGGAACAAGGGTGACACCATCAAGTCAATTAATATACAATTCATATACCAGGAAACATTCATCACACGCCTGCATGATCAATCAAGATGGCCGCCAACAATTGGTAGGATTCTGTTTCCATCCTTAGTTCATGACCTTTACCATCCCAGAAACTCTTAATTGCTTTATCCTCAGGCCATAGAATGGTGTCTGTCCTACAGCTCGTTTCTCATTAGGCGCTGTTTGCATTTGCTTCAAGCTTGTCAGTGAGCGGTTTTAAGTCAGTGCTGCCACATATATTTGTTTTTGTTTATAGTGCTGTCAGATGCAGATGCCTCCTGCGGAAACCCCTGTTAAACCGAACACAGTAAACGTTAACATCTTTTGTTCCCTGTTGCCTTTCCACGTTGCCTTGCAGAATCACTGTTGGCATGATCACACCCCTCGACAAGGTCATGCGTTGATCATGTAGGAATCAAGCCTTCAATTTCATGGCTCGCTCTCTTTCTCTCTGTCTGCAGCTGCAATTAAAGTCGAGACGGCAGCTGGGTGCCTTGGGGTATGCATAGTTAATTAGAAATCGCGAACTGTGTTCTGGGGCAGCGGGAACGCACGCGACGTGCACACCGCAGCCTATCAAATAACACAATAAAATAAGTACATTTCCGAATACGGCGGTGTCTGGATTCCAATTACGGCTGTCAAAGTCTTCCTCGCGCTCCGCCCGTTATTGCAAATAATAGAATTTCACACCTGTGCACACTGCTGGCCTCTCTTTGGCAGCTGCTTATCTTCCTCTGTTTTCTGGCTAACTTTCATTTGGTCCAATGAAATGTCCAGCTCTTAGGGGAAGAGTAACGTCTTCTCTGCTGTACGTGTTCAGGATCTTTCGAAATTCCCTGTTTGCATTGAGTTCCCTAGAGAAAGCCGGCGTAGCCCCCTGAGAAGACCGCTGGCCAGTGGTGCAGCCAGGATTTCTCGACAGGTGGGGCCCTGCACAGTGTCCACGTGGAACCCAAGCAGGGGGTCCCGTGAATAAAAGGAGTTACATTTATGCCATCTGAGTATTTGCTTTCTATCGTTATATGCTACCGTAGACATCAACTAAAGGATTCCGAGCAGCAATTCACTCAAATGGCTCCTTCCTTCTTAATTTAGCGGCATTAAGGATTGTTTCAGCCAAGGGGGGCAAATTCTGGATTCCCGTGCCTGATTTTGGCCCCTTCACTAATGCACTCAAAACGGGATAGGGAGGTTTCATCGCTGCTCGAAGCCAAATTCATTAAACGTTTTAGCCGAATTTGGCCACAAATAAGGGTAATAATTAAGGTGGGTGAAAGTGGGGCTGCAGTGGTATCTCCTGCAGCATATATGTGCGGCTAAATGGCTCAAAAGAAAAAAATACATAGTTGGATTTGGATTCGACCAAATCTCCTCGATGAAAACAGATAGAACCATCAAAACAGCACGGAGAGGACCTCTGCTGAAGCTTGTGTTATAGCGGTAGAGGTCCTCTCTGTGCTACTGAAGGGTCCTACAAATTGACCCCCAGCGTGATGTCAGACCCCCCACAATAGTCCCCTGTGTTCAAGAAACTCAACAAAAGAAACAGTGTCATCAGGGCACCTGCTTGTAGACATTGTTTCAATGTGACAAAAGATTTGAAGGGGTCCAAAAATAGCAAAACTTTTTTGGAAGTCTGCAAACAGAAATTATGGAAATAAATTAAGCAATTTATAAAGAAAGGGGGGATACTCTGCTATTCAATGAGTTGTATTTGAATATTAGATTGCCAAACAGGGTGTGTGAAGGCTTTGAGTCCAAATACAATCATTGCAGTGTGAATCACTCAAATACTCTGGAGCTGATTCATGGAATTTTCTGTGCAGAAAAGAGGGTACTTGCACGCACAACAGCACGCAAATCTGCCTTTGTCATGGAACCGAATACGCAGTACTTTCCCTGGACTTGCGTAGAGTTTGCGCTGGCTTGGCACGTCTCTGCCAGCCGCCGAGGGCCTTGCATGACAATTTGAGCAGAGCGTGGGCGTGGCCTGCATAGAGGGCTGGGAATGGGGCGGAACACCAACAATGGGAAAGAACTAGCGAAAAAGTGGCCGTTCCGGGGGACGCCCTGCATGCAGTCCCTCGCACGCCAAATATTGCGTGGCACGGGACGTATTCATGGATTCGATCTTGCAACATCTCGGCTGGGAAAAGGCAACGCAAGTCCTACATACGATCCGCCACCCGAAGGCAGTTGTAAGTACATTTGTGCATAGGATATTCAGCGTGCAGGTGGGCTGGCATGTCAGATTTCCCGGTGTGTGTACTCAATTGGAGTTCTGCTGTAGCTTAGAGGAGCGCGCAAGCTGTGTAGAGGGGTGCAGGAACGTTTTACGTGGGTTCGCACGCAGATTTCCTGGGTTATTGCTGAGTTGCGATTTTTTATACGCTTGTTGTCGGGGTGCCGGATACAGTTACGGGGACCCCGTGCAGGGTCCCCGAGTTGCAGGCCTGCTTACGGGGGATCCCACACACTGTTTTAAGGGTGTGTGTATTTGCGCCCAGGAGAACATGCAAAGGTAGCTGTTGTGGCTGTTCATATTTTGCGTGTGGGCATTTCAGGGGCGTTCCGGGCACAACTTGCCAATACAGTTATTTTCAGCTGTCAATTCCATGAATACGGGTGGTGCACATGGTGCTTGTGGGGTTTCAGTGCCAATTTCCTTTAATCTGTCTTACTAAGAACACTTGCCACAGGCAAATGAATAAAACACCACTGCATCACAGTGTGCACCAGTAGCTTCCCAACATTTTGAAAAATAGATGTTAGCTGCACAAAGATGATGGCACAGAAATAACTGCAGAAAACTGTCCACTCTTGATACACAGAGGAGCTCAACAACTATTAAATGTCACATTAGGAGGCGGAAAACGTTGTGGCTCTTCAAACGGCCCCCATAAAGAGTGATTGTCATGAAAAAAACACTTCTGCTGCAGGCAAACTGTAAAACACAAGATGGAACCCAACTCTTATGTCAAATGTATTCTAGTGGCCTACACAAAGGTTTATCAGCCAACCACTGCCTTAATCCACCCCTAAAACCTGCCATCTCATTCACAATCAGATAATCCACCAACATCAACCAATCCTTCTTTACAACATGAACATCTACTAATCAAACACATACAGCAACCCCAATACCCCCCAACATTGCATCCAATATTTTGTCTTAAAATCCCTTTGGACCATACAGAAATCTCTTGAAGTCCACATCATCCATCATCATCATCATAAACCATAAACAAAACATTCACACAAGCCATTCTTGTCTTATTTCTAACATCATTAACACCTCACTTCAATTAGGCTTCTTCACCTCCTCCATAACCACCGGTCAAATCCATGCCTCCTGAAGAAATCCCCTATAGAATCTCATGGTTGTGCAGATGACTGGCCTTTCAACCAGGTCCCCTTCCTTGGGAAGGTCCTGGCAAAGAACACATTGATCACTGAACCTCCTGGCTCACCAATCTGCCTCTCCACAATCCCGCAGCATTGAAGCCGGCAACCCTACAGGTCATTGATCACTCCCTGAAGATGGGTGACATGGGAGTGGGTTGTGATTTCATGTGTTAATGCTGTAGAGAAACTTTCCATTTCTACCATGCCTTTGTATGAAAGCAGGGCGGAACTGTGTAGTCGGAGGTGGAGAACATACTGAGAGAGAGTGTGCCCACAAAAAATACTAGGGTAAGGTGGGTGTCCCCCATGGGAATATAAACAAAAAGACAGTGGTCACACAATGTCGCCCATGAGTACACATTCCCATGGAGAATGCGATCGATTTGGCGCACTTGGTCCGTCTAGGGTTGGACTGCTTGGCCAGCCTCGGCTGTTGTTTCAAGCAATTCGCTTCCACCCGCCTTGGGACCGTGTCGAGCGTATGCCCCCGTCTTCGGGGAGGGCCCCCGCGTGGGTGGCTCTCCCCTCCGAGCAGAGCGAAGGCCGATCAGCCCGGCAGCTTCCCCAGTGGTCCGATCAGAGTGGACGGGGTCGGGGGGCGCAGGCTAGCCCCAGCGCGGGTGTGCCTACCGCAAGCCACGACGCGGCCCCTGCTCCACCGAGCACGTTTCTCCAGCAGCTCGGAACGCACGTTCCACGGGGTGCCGACCCCCTGCGTCGACGCTCCGGTGGGGGTGTTGCGGGCGAACCCACTACCACTCCAAGTTGTGCCTGGGCCCAGCCTCTCCCTCCCACCCACCCGAGTGGCGTGGCGGAGCGGGCCGCCCGCGCCCGCGTGACCGACCGGTCCGCCCCAGGGCCCGACGCTCGGGTCCTCCACCGACCCCCCAGCAGGGCGCAAAGGTCGGCTCCGAGGTGGGCGTGCGGCTCCCCCGTTGCCACCCTCCAGCAGGTGCAGCTACCTAGTTGATCCTGCATATGCTTGTCTCAAAGATTAAGCCATGCAAGTGTAAGTACACACGGCCGGTACAGTGAAACTGCGAATGGCTCATTAAATCAGTTATGGTTCCTTTGATCGCTCCATCTGTTACTTGGATAACTGTGGTAATTCTAGAGCTAATACATGCCGACGAGCGCTGACCTCCCGGGATGCGTGCATTTATCAGACCAAGACCAATCCGGGCTCGCCCGGCCGCTTTGGTGACTCTAGATAACCTCGGGCCGATCGCACGTCCCCGTGACGACGACGATGCATTCGGATGTCTGCCCTATCAACTTTCGATGGTACTTTCTGTGCCTACCATGGTGACCACGGGTAATGGGGAATCAGGGTTCGATTCCGGAGAGGGAGCCTGAGAAACGGCTACCACATCCAAGGAAGGCAGCACGCGCGCAAATTACCCACTCCCGACTCGGGGAGGTAGTGACGAAAAATAACAATACAGGACTCTTTCGAGGCCCTGTAATTGGAATGAGTACACTTTAAATCCTTTAACGAGGATCCATTGGAGGGCAAGTATGGTGCCAGCAGCCGCGGTAATTCCAGCTCCAAAAGCGTATATTAAAGTTGCTGCAGTTAAAAAGCTAGTAGTTGGATCTTGGTATCGAGCTGGCGGTCCGCCGCGAGGCGAGCTACCGCCTGTCCCAGCCCCTGCCTCTCGGCGCCCCCTCCACTCTATACTGGACACTTAGTCTACGGCCCACATTACAACACTGGCGGTAACCCATGGCGCTATTAGCACCATGGTTGCTGCCGGTGTTGTAACGAGTCCGAACAATGTTCAATGGGGAATTACCACCCCATTCCAAGGTTGGCGGGGCGGTAATTCCCCATTGAACATTGGCCCTTCCCCATTCCCATTTTTGCCCCATAGGGCTCAATGGGACTGGGGAAGGCGGTAATTACGGTACCGCAAATTGTGGTACCGTAATTACCTCAAAGGTCCCTTTGCGGGTCCCTACTTTAACGGCTGGTCCAGACCAGCCGTTCAGGTCGGGTCCCGCAAAGGGATCTCGTAATTAGGCGCTAAGGGATTAACGGCGCCACAGCCTTTTATGGCGCCGTTAACCCCTTAGTGCCAGGGTCGTAATGACCCCCTATATATAGAAAAAAGCATCACATATTTTAATTGAATAACAAAAGTAACAATTTCTACATACATACAATACAAATAGACAATAATGTGTAAAAAAAGCCTAAAGTTGGAATCAAAAGAAGAACAGGAAAAGGAAAAGGAAGATAGGAAAATTCAAAGCAAATATAACTAATATTTTACAAAAACGATTTGTTTTAGGCAAACCACCAAAACAAATTACAGGGCCAGGACTGCATAAGTCAAACAATTAATGAAGTTCTATAAATGGTTACTCTCTCATGGCATATATATCGGACTCCCGACTGTGCCAGGGATGTGATCTCCACCAGACTGACTGCAGTGGCAGGGACAGGTCCACAGGGGGCCCTGGTGGCATCTGGGGCGGAAGACGGCTGGCAGGACGAATGGCGCATAGTGGAGGAAGAGGAGGAGGGGGTTGCAGCAGGGCCCAACATATGTAGCAAACTCGCGACAATGAGTCGTGCTAGCCAGTTCAAGATGGCACAGACCTCATGTGGTCAAGTCCAGACACTGGTATGCAAACATGTGTGCGTCGTAACATGCTGGTGCACATCATGCATTGCAACACAGACACCATTGATGTGGAACACGCTTGACTGGACTCACATGCAGCACTGTCATGGCCCTGCCCACAGACATCCATACATGAGGCATGCCAGACGCGCGGGGTGTATGCACTCCAGGACCCTCATCTGGTTGTTGCTGAACTTGTCCCGGCGCCCCACTTCATCATCAGCCACAACGAGGTGCCGAGCCTTGTTGAGGGTCCTGGACCTGAAGTCCTCCCAGCACTTCCGGACATGGTTGCAGTCGCGGGGTGCAACCCCCTGCGTGTTTATGGCACCCACAATATCCGCCCAGATCCTACTCCGTCCTTCCTTGTCGATGGGCAATGTTAAGCAGAGGTCATCATAATGCCCCAGGACTTGCTCCACCAGGATGCCAACTTCATTGGGACTGAAGCTGGCAGTCCTCTGCCTCTCTGCCAGGGGGTTGCCAATAGCCCCAGATGTTGCATGGTCTGACATGGCAACCCCCGAGGCATGTGTGTGTGGGAAACTGGGTCCTGGGGTTGGGCTGTGGAGCGATGGTACAGCAGTCGGGAGCAACTGGATACCTGGCAATGGCTTCTATGCAGGCAGCAAATTTCAGGGCACATAGGCAGCAGGCACACTGAGTGGGCTGGCAGCCGCAGATGGCTGATAGGAGGCAGCTTGGGGCGTTGGGGGGCAGGTTAATGGCCTTTTGAGCAGGAGTGTGGTCTTCTGTGTGTTGTCGCGTGGCCAGCTTGATGCAGAGTGACTCTGCATGTGCAAAACAGCACATTAGCGTGGAATTTGAGGAAAGGTCCTTAGCGTGTAAGCACATGTGCACAGGCGTTGCCTTCGGTACGGCTTAAAGGTCTGCATAGGAAACTAGTTTGCTGTACGTGCTTTTCGTGGGGACCGACGCATGTGATTCTTCTTCTTGTGGGTTCACATGCAATATCTTCACTACGGTTACAGTTCGTACTTCTTGTTTTGGCAGGGGAGTTGCCTACATGCACACAGGCGTGTGTTTTTTTTTTCATTCAAGGCAGACGGTGAGTTGCGCATGCTTTTTTCCCATTGTGGTTGCCCCTGTGTGTCGTGTACCCCATCTTCAAGGTCAGAGTACCCTGAATGTTCCACGCGTATGCATTTTTATTGTTCCTGGGTGCAACGGCGTACTATGGAACGTTTATTCCATGCACGTGCGCTACCGAGGGGTCGTGTGCACTTTTTTGTTAGGTTGCTTGAGCATTGCGTGACCCGTCATTTTTCACCAGGGGTCACAGACAGGCTCGTAGGAGCACAGGGGTACATTTACCATTATGTACCCTGCCCCCTTCACCCCAATTGCCCAGGACAATTGTTGTGTGGACCTCCCATTCACACTAGTCCATCAGTGCCATGGTTGGGAGGCCACCAAGTGGTAAGGGCAGCAAAGCTGAGCGACCTTCCAGAGGTGGCCGTGGTGGGGCATGTGACCAGGGTGGCCAGGGAGTCCAGGGAGGCCAAGGTGGCTGCGGTGGGGGATGTGGGCAGGGTGGTCCATGAGGAAGGATGTCCATGCACATGCTGGGACAGCTATGCCCCCCCCAGTGGGTCAAGGTGATGCAGCTGCTGTGGACATCCCCAGCACCCGTCTGACCCGACAGGCAGTGTCATCTGCTGTCACAAGCCCCCAGGTTGTGGAAGCTGCAGGTTCAACTGTGGCTACCACCACCCAGGGCTCAGGAACAGCCACCGCGGGGTGTATTGGCACAGGCACAGGAAGACTCTGAGGCAGATTTACATGTCGGGAAGGCCAAGGCACGTGTGGCTAAGGTTGCTGTGGCCAAGCCACGTGTATCTGGGGCAGTAGTGACATCTGCTGCTCCAAGCAACCAGGTTGTGGCAGCTGCAGGGGCAGATGCAGCTGACACCACCCCGGCTGTGAGTCAGCCAGCCAGGACTATGTTGGTCACAGCCCTTGGCACCGAGGCAGTTGTGGCGCTAGGTCCTGGCGACAGCACCCATCAGCCAATGCCTCCAGTCAGGCCTTCCGTTCCCATGCCATTGCCTGCTCCACTTGGCCAGTCCACCTGTGCCCCTGCCCCTACTGACCTGAGCGGCAGTAGCCACTCAGGGTCCGCACCACCTACCAAGAGGAGGAAGCGTGTTCCTGTACAAGAGGCTGGGACACCAGACACGGCTCAGGCCTTCCGGCACATCAAGGAAGAAGAGTTTCAATTAAGTGGAAGTGGACTCACTTGTGCGCTACGTGTCGGGTCACGACCGTGAAATGCTGGTGACGGCAGGGTGTAACACTGTAAAGACCGGAGGGGGGGTCTGCACTTCCGCTCTCTATATGGTAGAGGGGAGGCACAGAGACCCCTGCCAAGATTCTCTATTATGGTAACGTAGTCGAGCAATCAAGGCCTAGCTTCTCAGGAGGTGATGCAAGCTGGTTCTTAAGTACAGTGTAGTCCCCGAGAACCCACGAAGGAATGTCCACACAATGTATCGGTTAAAACACAGTCTTTATATAATTAATATTCAAGGCCATATACATGATCACGATAACTCACTTTGTACTCCGAAAATCAACAATGGTAAATATGTACAATTCTAACGTTATTAGATCTTATTCAAGTGCATATGGTCAGAATGACACACAGATCAAAATAAAGAGAAAACCAGCAGTAGAGAGAGGAAGGAAAGCAAGATGGTTGAATAATTGGCAGAATACTGGCCCCTACCACTAGACACAGTTCGGTGTGGAGATCCCCCCACCTGGGCAACCTGTAGAAGAAAGATACAAGCCCAGTCCATATATTGTTCACACTTGACTTTCCAATAGTGCTGCAACCCCAAAGTACTTGACATTGTAGCTTTCCGCGTCGGGGAAATCAACAACCCTTCTTGAGTGGCCTCCCTTTCAGGCAGGAGTCATGGATCGTTGAACGTCCGACGGAGAACAGGTCGAGCTACGACGGTGAAGTGGCCGCGTCGTTCCTAGCAGTGCTCGTTGACGGGGAAGCGTAAACGTCCTGCAAGGAAGAGGTGTGCGGGGCACCTCGGTGTCGATAGTTCTGGATGGCAAAGAGTTTGAAGAACTGTGGCCCAGCAAGGGCGTCGAGTCGTCAGCATCTCTGTGGTCTTTGGGTGGTGGGAAACCCACCGGTGGATGCTTCTCTGCGCATCGACGGTCAGGCCTTCTCCAGCAGGATACAGCGGCGACGATGCGGACGAGAGCGTCCTTGGATCAGGAAGTTCTTAGGCAACGGGAGCATGGCAGCTCGGTTCGGCGACGGCGGTCGGCGACAGTGGCGGACAACAGTCCGGGCGCTTCTCCTTGGAGTTCCGCAGCAGTCCCCGTATCAGGTTGGCAGCCTGTCGAAGGTCTGTCTACCAGGGAGCTTAGACAAAGATCAGCTGCGCACAATGGTCCCTCGTAGCTCGGGAAGAGGGCGCCTTACCAGGTCCTCTCTGGGTCAGTTCTTGAAGCATAGCAGCTTTCAGATTGCAAAGAAGAGCAACAGCAATTCTTCTCATCCAGCAGGGCTTCAGGATAAAGCTTCAGTTACTCCTGTTACTCGTCGTAGTGGACTTCAGCTTCTGAACATGATTCCTAGCAGTGAGAGGTCCCCAGATATACTGTTGATCTCCCATTCATTCCGCTGGGTCACACTCAAGCATCCAATCACGACTACGGGCATTCATGCAGGCAGGCAGCCATTCAGGCACACGAGGAATTCAGGCCATTCACTTCTCTCCAGACACTCACAACAAGTTATGTGTATTGGGACAAGGTACCGAGCCATTCAACACTCCAAGCTGCATTCATACCGGTTTAGGGCAGGGCTGTCTCAACCATTGTGTCAAACACCAGATACTAGACAGCCACAACATAGAATGTGTATTCGTCACACACTCCATTCACCCAGATCCCACCCACAGGCGTAACCACAACATACGGTTGTTGAGAAGGCTCCAGCCAGTCTGGTCGGCACTTCCCCATACTACCATATATGGAACTGCCACCCAACAGCCAGTCAGGGGGAAAGGACAGAGGCAGGGCTTCCCGGGACTTCAGGAAGATCAAGGTAACAGGTGATGGAAGGCAAGAGGCCATGGGGACCATTTTGTCTCCACCCGGAACCTACCGATTCCCAATGACAGGGCCTGGGCATCCCAAAATTGAGGATGCTCAGGGCACCAGTCATTTCAGCACGGAGCTGCCACCAGCCCATACCCTGCTCTGTGGGGTACACACAGGGGCCCAAAAACATACGCTAGGGACACAGGGTTGTACCCCTACCCATGGGTGCCATAAGGGTATCCCACGGGTCTGTTCACCAAACCAGAGAGAGCGCTGCACCGCAAGGAGTCCCACATGAACTCCTGCACAGAAAACATGTCAGACCACACAATAAAAAGCAGAACAGGACAAGGATACGGAGGCCCTGTCCCTCCGATGCATTTCCAGCATCACCAATACTACGCCTGTCCAGCGTAAGGCCGACTGGCAGTGCATCGTGGAACGTGTCAGCGCCATGGGATTTGAGAAGCGCACAGCTGATGATTGCTATAAGCGTTGGTCTGACCTCCGACGCCGAGCAAAAAAACAAGCGGGCTTTTAATTACACCTGTACTCTGGTGACTGGCAGTGGGCCTGCACCAGAAAACGATGAACTCACTATGCACGAGGAGATTGCTGCAGGGATCATCGATGATGGTCAGATTCAAGCAGTGGGAAACATGATGGATTATGATGCAATGTCCGGTGAGTGTTGATGCGTATGTGTCCAGCCCATGTGTATTTTGCTTGGGAGATGTGTTGTGATTGACTGCCTGTTCTCGCTATGTAGTCATGACTGCCATATGTGACCCATGCAATTCTTGACTGATACGTGCTTGTTGTGATGCAGTCTGCATACAGGCCATTTGCTGCACACAGAGCCAATCCTCATCATCACACCTGCACCCTCCTTAAGTGCCAGACACTCGGCAGCCTCTCTTGTCCATATCCTTGCTCTCAGACATGTTTGCGGATAGCCTGTGCTGATCTTCCAATCAACACTCGGCCTATGTCGTCACATGACTGACATCTCTGTGAGGTCACCCTGCAAGCTGGTCCCCCTCAGAGGCATTCTTCCTTGCCTCTCTATCCCCCAGCAGCTCACCGTTTTCATGGAACTGGTGATTGACATGTTTGACTACTGCAACGGCCTGTCCCAGAATTTTGTGGCTATACACTCTTCCCTCTGCACCTCTGCCAGACCTGGACTGTGTGGTACATCCTTTGCCCTCGATGCAGGGTTTCTCACTCGGACTGTGCAGATGGCACAGGCTCACACTGGCCATGAGCGTTCATTCATGGACCTTGTGCATTCCCAGCAAGTACCTATGGGTCTGGGGCAAGCTACTCATTCTACTCCATCTCCGTTATTTCCTCCATCTCATGGTATTTGAGCATCCCGTTCATGCTCACTCAGGGTCAGTTCATCATCATACCCATTTTTTGGGTGTCCTCGACTGTGTCGAGCGGATGCCTCCCTCTGGTACAACCTCCCTGCCTCGATGCAACAGCTGTTGTAGCTTCTCCGTGTGTGGGTGTACTTGTGATGCTTCCTCAAGTGTTGTTCTCTCTGTCCTCCTCTCATCTGCTGTAGTCCCAGCTGACTGAGATGATGCAATTGACACCTGCCCACACTGTGTGCTACAACACAGTACTCTAATCTGCCATTCTGAGCCATGCACAGCCTCCCAGCCATTCCCCAAAATGGGGTGGAGGGGTGTTACTGTATCCCTACAACCCACTGCAAACACTTTGCACATGATGACTGCACTTGCCCTTATGGTGCCATCATGACACAACATTGACATTACTGCGTTTGTGTTTCTATTGATAGTTGAGGATGTACACATGTACTGCACTGCACCCACACACTTCTGAGCCCTGTTTCAGCCTTCTAAATGCCTATTCACTTGTGTGATGTCAAGGTCACCTAGCATTACTGTATCCATGTGCCTTCCTTCAATGTACTGCAACACACTAGCGTTGTTGCATCCTGTGACACATGTGTCCTTTTTGTCATAATGATTTACATGTACTGTATGGTGACATGCAGTTTACATGGGTCACAGACAGTACTATTTAACTTCCATCTGGGACTGGTTGTCAGTTCTGCCATGCCTATGCTACATGCCATCCGTTTGTTGGCATCTGTCATTTTTGTGTAAGGTCTATACCAGGCAGCAGCTTGTGTGTGATGAAGGTGCTATGCAACATGCAGTACATGTGTTGACTTCACATTTGACACGCGTCCATGTCTGCTTTCAGGGTCCACTTCCATTTCATTGCCACTGCGTGCATGCCAGAGTTTGTGTCATGTGGGAAATGGCTGCTTCATTTGTTGGCTGTCAACATTGTGACGCCTATGTGTGTGGTATATGCTGTTGACATGTGTGCTCATGTGTTCTTTTGTTTTTTTGCAGGTGATGAGGCACTGGGAGCAGAGGAGGAGGAGATAGCAGAGAGGGCAGAGGGTTCAGGGCACCAACCAGGCACCAGTGGACGGTGTGGTGTGATAGCCCATGAGCATCCATTGGTGCCCCGACCATCCTGTCCAGGGCTGGCTCTAGGTACACCTCTGAAGATCTCTATGCCTCTGATGCTGAATCGGATATTGATCCATCCATGCCATTGCAAGTGACTGATTCTGCAGTGGATGCTGTTCTGTCCGACACACCTGCAGTGGGGGAATACCCCTCAAAGGGCCAGTCAGTATTGATATGTCCACCTGTGGTGGTTACGGATGCAGGACCACGGTCCACACCAGTTGCTCCTGTTCCTGGGGGAGCAGATCAATGGAGGAATGCAGTCCTGCAGCCACAGGCAGCGCCACCGCAGCAAGGACCAGGTCTCCTTCGGCCCAACAAGTGTGGTGTCCGGCAACACAGTGGCTGTACACTACCGGGGAACACTGTGTGGGAGAATTCCATGTATGCCATTGCACAGCAACAGGGGGCATCATGTGAGATGAGGGCTCAGGGTGGGGAACCCGTGGGTGATTCCATTCTCCCCCCTGAAAGGTAGGTGGAGCTCCAGCAGCAGGTAACGTGGTCCCTATGCCGCTCACACAGGCTGGACACGTTGACCGCCAACAGGGACCGACGGGCTGAACTGCAGGCTCTGCGCACAGCCATTGGTGCTGAGGCAGAGGCCCACAGGGAAGCCCTGAGGGAAGACAACATCTCCCTCAGAACTACTCTGGCTACACTTTTGATGAGCCAGGGTACACGGGACGGAACAGCAGATGGAGCCGCAGGAACACACCATCTCGGCTGAACTCCATGGAAGCCATGAGGAAGTCCGTCTGTCACATGAGGCCTTGCAGGCAGAACTCTGTGCTACACGTGAAACCTTGCAGGAGGAACTCCGTGCTGCACGTAAGGTGCTGCATGGGGTCCTCTGTGCCATCTTCCTGCAGGACTAAGCTTACCAGACGGGCATGCTTGCTGCCATGGAGGGGCATGCCGGGGCTATGCATGGGCAGGCACCCTCACCACGCACACCTCCTGATATTCAACCAGAGGGTGACAAAAGCAACGACGATTCACTCACTATGGCATAGCCGTGCAGACCATGAGGATTTATTTTTTTATCTCAACATCAACGCATGTGGGTGTTGAGGTGGACCCTGCACCTCCTCCCTCCTGGGAGCACTCCCACCCCCCTGGTCGACCATGGCCATTTTTATTTTTTTCCCTTTTTTGTCTATTGTGCATTCATGTAACAGTGTTGCTTTGTGTGGCAGCCAAAGACATCCACTGTGTGTTCCGGCTGGGCCCATACAGGCTTGTCTCATTTTGGTGTTTGTGGCTTGGGGTCCAGACACATATTCCACTCCTGCTTCCCCTTTCCATGGGCTCACAAGGATGGCACCGTGTGACAGTAACTTACACAGAGGCATTGGGCTTCCATCATATCTATGGCCAGTCTGAAGTCCAACCTGTGTATATATCCCTAGTGTGGATTCATGATGGTTTCTCCAGGGCATGGTTGGCCTGTATTGTGGTTTGTATATTGTTGAATGTGCATGTTTTCATGTTGCTTATTCATGTATTGCCTTGCATGTTGTCAGGAATCAGGGGTGGAAGCTATGGAGCCGCTGGAGGTACTAGCAGTTGTGTTTAATGCTCTAGTCCTCAACTAACATGGCAGAGCATTCTATAAATGCTGACTCCGCCCCTAAATTGGTGTGCTGTATCTGTGCTTGTTCACTCTAAACGCTCGTAGCTCTCAGTGCTAGTCTTGTTTTTTTCCTTCAGGCTTTCCCGTTTGTACCACCTTCTGAAGACTGCCTGAGCCGCCTTTTATGGTCGCAGGTTTCCTTTCACTTTCCTTCTATAGTCTTTCCCTCTTCTGTCTCAGCCGTTCCTCCTTTCTGCCTGCGGATTCCTTTTTCCGTACGCAGACCCTTTCTAGCCTTACCTGCTTGTCGTCTTGCCTTTTCGTCTCCGCACTGCGATACTGCAGCCGGTGCTCGGCTTCGCCGTATTCTACTTCTCGGCCGCTCTGCCGTTTGTTTCCCAACTGCCATGGCCGTTCTGCTGTGTGCTGCTTCTGTGGCTCGTCTCCGCTACTTCTGCATTCCTTGCAGTCGCCGCCGCTGCCGGCAGCCGGGAACGCGGCTTTCCTTTCTTAACTATAAGGGCCATTTCTGCACCTAATATCCAGTTCTCCTTTCTTCCACTTGGGTGCCGTCCTCATTTCTGTACTTTGCACTATTAATCTATCACTGCCTCTGTTTTACTTGCTGTTTATTCTTCTAGCTATTATTCTAGGGAGCCTCTCTTGTATAGTTTCTTTTCCCTGTATTGAAGGGTTCTTTAATCCTTGCTGTTATTAAGAAGTCCTCTTCTGTATTCCTGCATATTGTTTCCATCGGGATATCAGCAACCACCCTCTGTGTCTTCATTCGGCTTCCTGCTATCAAGAGGTGTTCTATCACTCACCTTTGGAACTTAAGGATTGTACTTCTGATTTCTACAATCAAGATCCACAGAGTTTTTTCTGCCTTTTGGCTTTTTCCATGATTGTGAGGCTGACCCCCCTTGGGGCCCCCAAGACAGGTACTCTTCTCTGTCAAGGTGGCCTCCGGAGGGGAGAGACCTTATCGACACGAGAAGAAGGTTCATGCTCCTAAAGACAAGACTGCAAGTAAGAAGAAGAAGCTTCCCAAGACTAAGTCCCATCTCCAGAAACAAGCCTCTGAAGAATCAGGTGAGGAGCAAGGGGAGGTGGAACCGGAGTCTGACACATGTCTACATTGTTGATGTACTTCATGCTGTATGCAGTACCATGCCCCCTTTCGCTGTCAGAGACATGCTCAAGATGGAAGGTGGTCGTGTGGTGGCAATGTCACATTGAGAAACTTGTGCTATAGTAATATAACAGGGGATCGGTTTGATTTTTACGTCGCTGAGAAGTCTGCAACAGAGAAGTTCTAATGAGAAATGTATGCAAAAGTGAAGGTTCGTACATTTCCCCTGGAAATATATATTGAATACCCCTACAATCCCACACCACCACCCACAACACACACACAATATACCCCCACCCGCACCCCCAACACCACCCCAACATACCCCCACGCACCCCCTACTTACCTTCTTACATGCTATGTCCCTGCAGCGCCAGTTCACTTTCACTTCCATGATCAGGAACAGGCACTGCAGGCTCCTTTATTCATTTTTTTTTGGGCAGGTGCAGGGGGTTCCACCCCGCAAACCCCACTCACTATACTGTGCAGTGTAGTTAGCAGGGTGTTGCAGAGGACAGGGGAAGTGCAGTGTCTTGAAGCATTGTAAAGAGCAAAGTAGGAATTATACATGTGCTGATTGTACGCAGTCTTACATAGCCAATTTGGTGTAACGTACCTCAGAAGGTCTTGGCTTAGTCTAACAATTAGGACATTGCTGTTATGCGTGATGGGTGGTTGGGCCAATAAACTGTCTAAGTGGTAATTTTCCTATTGCCAGGTCAATACTGGTCCAAGTATGAGAGACAATGTATTTGGTGAAACCATCAGAGACTGTTTAATGTTTGTGTTGCTAAGGCAATACTGTTCTTTTTGCACAGGACACCTATTTATCTGATAGCTAATGCCGAATATTACTCGCAATTCTTTTATAGAACCTGTGAAGATTTGGATCATATGTCCTACTTAACCTCCTAGCAGAACAGTAGGGGAGCTGGACGGTGCTGCAGGTTGTGCAAGATATCAATGGGTGAGAGGATTGTGTTATGACCACAATACAGGTGGTGTGTGCTATAGGCTGGCTCGACCTGACTGAAATAGACTTAGGAGCATATGACGTGCTTTCTTACAACTAAAACCAACATTAGGAGAAAGGAATAAGATAATGGTTTACAATGAGGGTGCCAGTGTAAAATCTTTGAATACACCTTTTCCACCCGCATAGGTATTTAGTGCATTAAAAGTGCATGAGCTTGCACATTGCCTCTAAAAACACCTTTCAAAGTACAAAATGCATTCACCAAAATTCAAGCAAATCTGTGATAAAATAAACGACATGCAGCGATATGATATGATATTTTATTTATATCGCACCCATACACAAGTGTTTCAAGGCGCTACAAGGCAAGGGAGGGGTACACGGAAGGACAAAACAATGATCTTACTAGGCCCAGTGAAATTGAGAATGAGCAAGTGCAGGGGGGAGGTAAGGGGGAAAGTGTGAGGGGCAGGGGAGGAATGGGAAGTGCTGAACACATGATCAAAACAACAACAGGTAGTGTGGCCAGCATGTGGCAAGTGCAAGAATTAAGCACTGACAACGGTTGTCTAATAACTGCAGGAAAGGTGGCTGTAGAGTTGCAGATACAGACCCAAGTGCAAGGGTTTCCAGGAGAAAGTGCAGGTATGCAGCTGGGTGGGCAGGGATCTGGGCCCAAATTCAGAGAGTGCATGAGGTTAGTTTTTAAGAACCCAGAAAATGGAACTAAAAAGACAACGTATTCACATCAGTGCTGCCCATCTCCCCCCAATTTTAAAAACCAAACTGTAATTAAGAGGTTTTCTGCTAGCGGCACTTTCAAAATGTTCATTGTTTATATCCAAAGATTTGGCTGTTCCAGACAATGTCAAACACTGCATTTTCCTGTATGAAAGCCTTTATATGTTATCATGTTGCAATACCACCAATATTTATAGTATTTTTTTAAATTATATTTCCAAAATTCATTTACAGAGAGTTTTAGTAATATCACTACATCAAATATCTGACCTTAGATTACCTCTGTTGTATCACCTAAGTAACCCCCCTCTCACAAAAGAAAACACGAATTCACGATGCACGGCATTTGTGTGAAAATAGGATTTTACAACATCAATCTTTTCTTAATTACTTCTGATAGGTTTTCCCAGCCAAAATGAAGCAGACCTTTTCAAATTGTTTTGCAAACTTATCCTATCATGCCTTTGACATATTAGACGACTCTACATTACCTTACTTATGTCAAAACAGTCATACGAAATCTCAATAACTGTGCAGTCTCCAAGCCAATTTGCTGATCATGAAAATAAAAATATGTTGGAAGCAGAGGCGTTGCTAGGGGGGTGCTGAGGGGGCTATAGCCCTGGGTCTATTGGGTTTAGCCCCGGATAGACGCTCAGGAGCTACAACCAAAAAAGCTAGCTAGTCCAGAGTCCCAACAGTCCCAAAATTAGTGTAGCCCCAGATCTTTTCCAGACCTAGCAACATCCCTGGCTGGAAGCATATTTTGTTTACAATCTGTTAATGTCACCAAGAACGCTGAAAGTGAGATTATCCCTGCAAACCTTGATAATAGACCTCATAAATCCAACGATGAAAACTGCTTAACACAGATAAAACATTTTTTGAGGACTATCTCTGTAATATTAACTTGTGGTAACCTTGGTGATTTTGGCAGGTGATTTTAATGCCAAGCTTGAGAATGGTCCACCTCCTGATCTTTTGGAAAACACAGAGGATATGTTGTTGTTCGGCCTGCCTGAGCCGGTTATGATGAATCCAAGAACATGCTCTTCTGGGTTAAAAATGTTATCAATGGGGCTTCAGAGTGGTAAATGGTCGATCACGAGGCGACAGATGAGGTAAACATACTTTTAGGGGTAGGAGATTAGCACAGCTATCGATTTGTGTTGTTTCCCGGCTACCCATTGGTCTAAGATATTAGATTGAATCTATGTCATCACTGTGCCGCCCATAACTGAGCTGACATAAATGTCAATGCCAATTACGGCATGGTGCAGTGATAAGATAGATCACTTTTTCCCTGCAATACTCCAAGCCAACCCGACTTACCTTCACCTCGACACACTTCTGTGTGTGCTGCCGACTCCCTTGTAGCCCTGCGGCATCAGTTCCTCCCACTAACGTGGGGTGTGGCTGACATGCCTGGGTCTTTTTTTTAAAAAACATATATTTTTTTTCTGTCCTCCGCTTACCGTAATGGTAAGCAGGGGAAACCCCTGCAACTCCAGACTCCCATTACTGCGACACACGTAGAGCGGGGGACACCACTGCAATCCCGCTCCACTTGGGTGCAATAATGGGATCAGCATTCTCAAAAATGCCGACAGCGCATGAAAAGCGCAGTCGCCATTTTAGAGTCGCAGTTATGGTATGATTCCATTAGATTTTCACATAATTGAGGACATTATTAAGTTATCATCTCCTTTGGCTTTAAAACTTTCTTGTACCTTTGCCTGGAGCTAATAGGGCTTTACCTCATTTAGATCTGAATGTACCAAATACAGCCAAACGTACGATAGGTGGCAAGTTAGCAACAAAGACTTGATTTTACAGAACATTTTTTTAAAATAATGTATTAACAATTCTTTCGATACTGGAAGATCCACTTGTTTCTTATTTTCCATCCAGGATTTTAGATACATTTATTTTTTTGTTTTGCAGTGTGTGAAATGAATTTCAGAAAGAGGTTATTAAGGTTAAAAAAATCTCAGCAGGTCAAATGATTTGATGACGAATGTAAATTAGCAAGAAGGAATCTAATCTTACTACTAAAATCACAGGAAAGTGGGAAAGAACAGATTCTGGATTTAGATAGGACTGCCTGGAAGATGTGGTTTAGGCAGCTAATTCGAATAATAGTATGATGTTTTAGGAACTGGTCTCCCTGGGCTCTAAGTACACGAGGGAACATGGCGTGTTCGAAACATGTGTTAATGACTCAAACTGGGTATCTCACTTTGGCACACTATACAATCCAGATTTTGTTAGGGTTGCTGTGGAGTGGTCACCACCTGTGGGGAATACAGGTGCTTCTCCAGACAGTCCATCATTCCCAGAAGCGTGTGTAGTGTCATTTATTAATAGCGAAATTGAGGATGCGATAAGGCATCAGAAGTTAAATCATTCCCCTGGGCCTGATGGCATACTAGCCAATCTGTTTAAAGGGAAACGTAAAATGACTGCACCTTTAAAATGTCGACTGCACATTTATTGCACAGTCAGCATTTAAAAAGATTCGGACTCCCATTACTGCGGCCAAGCCGAGCGGGAGTTGTTGGGGTGTCCCCCGCTTCCCTTGGTAAAAGATAAAGGACCCTGCAGCATCAGCTCAGACCCACGTAAGCGGGAGGAACTGATCCCACAGAGATAGTGGGGAGTCTGTGGCACACAGAGAAGTGTGATGCCGTAAAGGTAAGTGCAGACGGGAGCAGGTAGCACAACGCAGGCCGAGGGATGCCGGCAAGGTGTTCTATCTGATCACTGTGGCACACCGTTATGGAATTCAACATTTTTGTCGTCTGCATTAAATCACATAGATCAGTTTAAAGAAGGGATCGAGCTATGGGCACTGCTGAACACACTTTGTTTTAACGCCATCTGCTTTCTAAATGAATTTCCCCCTTCAATGAAACAGGTAATTATACAGCCTATACATAAGAAATGTCCCAGGGACGTGCCAGCCTCTTATAGGCAGGTCTTGCTGTTAGATGCCATTTTTTAAAATTTTGGCAGAGGGCTGAGTTTGAATCCTGGGTAGCTACCAATAGTATTCTTACTTTGATCCAACTTGGGTTCCGTGCGGGGCTTGGTACTAGTGAACAAACTTTTAATTTGTATTTGATTGTGGCCCACTCTTGGTATACAAAACCGGAACCTGTATATTTGGTGTTCATGGACCTGAGCACATCCTTTGATAAGATAAATAGAAACAAACTATGGGCTGTGATCGGGTCTCAGGGATGTCCCGAAGTGATAGTTAATCTTTTGCCCACTTTACATGAAGAAACCCAAGCCTCTGTTCGGAGCGGTTCAAGGGGGCTTTGGACATCCTTTTTTCAAGTAAATGCAGGGGTGCGACAAAGAGGTGTAATGGCCCCTTTACTGTTCTCTTTTTATATTAATGGGTTACATAATGTTCTGATGCAGTCCTCTTCTGAAGTGCGGAAATTGGGAGGGAGTTTTAGCATACGCTGATGACATAGCTCTGATGGCTGGCACCAGGATGCCTTACAAGCCCTTGTCACCATGGACACAGACTTCATGACCTTTTTAGACCTTAAGGTTAATGCTAGTAAATCAGCAGTAATGGCCTGCCACCCAAAGAGAACAAGCCCAGGATGGCAGCAATGTTTAGTAAGGAGATAATCCCACCAGTTTATAATTATTATTATTAATTGTTTTATTATAATACGCTTAATACCAAAGAGGTTTCTAAGTGCGGACCCGGGATTCAAACCTGTGTTGCTTTGTCGTTTTGCTTCCAAGACGAGCATTTTGCCACTGAGCTATACTAACAATGCCGAATACCCTTATGAATACCATTACCTAGGGATACGCTTCACACCAACCCTGACACATGCAGTTCATATGGCAAAACAAACAGCAAGGTTTAAGCAGTTAATAGTTGGGGTGACGAGATTCATGGCAATGTCCCAATCGAAACCATTGGACTTGATAAAGACAGTGTATCATTGTAAAGTGGGTTCAGTGGCCACATATGGTGCTGGCTTGTGGGGGTTTGGGAACATGCATGAATTTAAGTTGCACAGAACAGTTGTTTAAAGACAATTTTGGAGCTCCCACAATCAGCCCCTAAGTATGGCGTCCATCATAATGAGGCAGATGGTACAGCAGTGGAACCAGCCCTGCACTGGTTCAGGATTTGGTCCAATTCGAAAGCGGTTCTCACATCATTTTTAATTGCACACATTTTTATCACAGTGGTGCATATTAAATACCTTGGCTGCTTTATATTAAAAAACAGCTGACAAAGCTGAATATGGAGCCTCATTTGGCTCAGCCAGTTAGATTGACCCACTTGAAAACCCAGTTGCTGTCAACATTTCAGGATGATTGTGAATCTTATGAAACACAGAAGGGCACACATAGAAATCTTGCTATTAGGGCGTCGGAATCATATAAAAATAATGCCTGCTATGAGCAAATAATCCGACTGAAAGAATACTTATTACTAGCGCAAAATTGAACTGCCTTCCACTAAAATCAGTTCTGTCACAACAGGCAATGGTGAGAGCAGGTATTTGCATTTTTTCCTGGGGTGGAGGAGGACCTCTTGCACTTTTTTGTCCAAATTATAGAGATATTAAAGCCAGGAATGTAGTGCCCTTACTAAGAGAAATACAGTATACCACGTGCCGACCGGCTCTAATGTACTTGTTGTGGTCAGCTACCCCAAAAGTCAGCTGGCTCTTATAAAACATTTTAAAACAAGCACTAGCAAGAAGAAGGCTCTTGCACTCCCATTAAAGTGTTTTTGTAGGAGTATCACTTCACTCAGAACCAGAGTTGTTAAGACTAGAGGTGGTTGTGAGTACCTTATTTAATTTGTATCCTATAAATAAGTTGATTGTATGATATTGTGTATCTATTTCTGTATCTCAGTGAGATTCTATGTCTTATATAGCTATTGAGCATTTTACCACTTATATGAATTCTTGAATGGGGTATTCTGTGATTGATATAATAACATGGCAATGTGAGTTTTAATATGTAAATTGTCTTGATAATGAAATTGAGCTGCACCAATACAATGTTTTATGGAAAGTTTTTGCCTCTCTCTGCCAATCCATTATTCATGCTTTGCTGGGCAGAGATGGTTGGAAAAAAATCCCATGGCTTGTATATGTCTGGAAAACTCTGGGGGCAGCTAACTTAAGATCCCTCTTCCCACCCACCACATTAATTACAAAGAGCGAGGGGGTGCAATTTAAAATAGCATTGGGGGAGATTAATGTGAGGAAAAGAACCCTGGAGGAGCATGGCCACAGATCTGGTCAATTCCACACCAGTATTAGCAGGCTCACAGGAATTCAACCCTATCTGACTTGGAGCCCTCATAAAAAGGATAGGTGGCTGATTACGAGGGCACGGTTTGATTCCCTAAGGCTACATGGGAATACCTACAAATGGAAAGGCTTCCCTGATTCTGCAGGCTGCCCAATCTGTGGTCATCATCTCGAGGATCTAGCCCATTTGTTGTTTTTTTGTACTGGTTATGTCGGCATTCGTAGAGCAACCTTGATTCCTGCCCTTAAGAAGTCAGCGATACGTTCGCACAGGGCAGCTCTCGTGTTTCTATTGAGTGCCGACACGTCCTACACAGCGTGGGCACTGCTTACGTTCTTGAAGAGAGCGATGTTTTTTAGAAAGGGTCTATTATCAATGCAGGGAGATGCTAGTTAGCACCTTGGGATTTAAAGTTCAACTTTTATTTTTTTTTCTATCTGATATTGTCAGTGTTCTCATGGGTTTTAATCATTCATGTAATTATTTGATTAATGTATATGGCAGGTTTTCATGGTTACGAATGCCTATGATTTTACTATTAGGATGAGTTTTATGAATTGTAACTATATTTGTGATCAATTGTGTTCTTGTTTGTCGTTTAATGGATTTTTTATAATCCGAATAAACTTGTTTGACTTGACTTGGAAAGTTTTTCTTTCTGAAAGAATCTTTGAAAAAAGATTCAAACATACTTCTTCGTCTGCAAGCATTCTTTTCACAACTAATTAGATGCAGGATTGATGCTTGCTGCTCCAATGTCCAGAGCATAGTGAAATGAAAGCACAAACTGGAGCTTATTAACATTTCTAGAAATTAACAGAAATGGGACAAAACTGACCAACATTGCAAATTGGCTGTAGCATTTAGTATCATTGATTGTACATTGGGAAATGACTGCATCTTAACCCGGCTGCCAAGAAATTATGTTTTTTTTTTAAATCTATTGCATTTCACAACACAACGTAAACACATCACAAACACATTAGCACACATAGTGCCACCCTCCAAAACTGAAGCATTCAGCACCCTGGCAGTTGCTTCCATTTACCTCAGACTTGCTTAAGAGAGAAGGCATGAATATTCGAGGTACAACTGTTTGGTTATGAGAGAATCCTGGATCAATTCATTGATGATGCATTGCAGATCTATGCATTTGGACATCAGTCTAGAAATGCACAATTTTTTTATAAATTGGTTCGTCATGAGAGATGTGAAATGGGACCATGCTTTGTTCAACTTATTTTCCATCACTAACAGGGAACACCCAGATGTGAACTGAATACATTTAGGCGATAAAGGGGGTTCTCTATGTTTGATCATGAACCATTGAAACATGATTTGACAAAACTGATGGAACTGTTCCCTCTCAACACCTTAATTTCTTCTAACATAACAAAGAGACAAGAATGGAAGTGAATCGCCAAATTAAGTTCTACACTAAAGAAACAATAGAAAAACAATAGCAAAACAATAGAGACACATCAATACCCTGATTTCTGCTTTCATCAATGACCATGTTATGCACCGAATTTCAAATAACAACATCCAGATTTGCATGTCTAACTCTTGTAGGCATAATGGAGTGCATTTGACAGATGCTGGCAATGCACTTTCCCATGAAAATATTCTGTCAGCACTGCTGTTAAATACTAAGAACAATATGAAAACAAGTCCCTTCTCTGTATGACCCACATAACATAGGCATACTATTTTAAATTTTAAAGTACCTGTTTTAAACTCTGCAACATTCCTTCTGCATTGCTGTAGTAATAACAAACCATGACATATGCTATGAATTGCTAGTTCAATATGTATCCTTATGTTTATTTTCTGCCTCTTACATAGTGCTTTTTCTAATGCGGAATAAAGAATATTGTCTCCTTAACTCTAAAAAAAAAAATCTCCTTGCATAATCATTATCTTCCAGTCCACACTAGAAAATAAATATGTCTGAAATGTTTGTCTATGTTTTTGCTTTAAGTGCCACCAACATTTTTTTTCTCCAAAATAATACATTTTACAGCCAGTTAGAACAATTTCTCCACACGCACAGGCACAGCAAATGGATATCTGTTCATACCTTCCATTCAGAATATGTCTATGGAACCAAACACATCTAGACACCCATTGACCACTAGGGTGTCTTCCTCCAAATTCTAGCTAACGCTTTGCAGACATAATTGGAAATGAAAGATCCTCTGAATTTTGAAAACTCTCTGGATCATCATCTATGGAAGGAATACATTAAAAGGGAGAAGAGTTATCCATTTCTAAACTATTTTGCTACTTGCCTTAACAATCAACAACATAACTATCTCCAACAGTACACTACCAAAAACAAAAAAGGCCTACAGAACTTATCTTACCCATACATCTACACACCAATCCCATTTACTTCACAGCTAATCTATTCATTTGGCTTTTGTCCAATGAAACAATACATTATCCATAGATACAATCCGTCAGCCCATCTTTTAACATTTACTCATTGTACTTTTTCATTGGGCGAATATTAAACTTGTGACTGAGGTACTCGATATCCATTTGACTAATATTCTCAATACATATTTTTTTCATTACAACAGAACCAGGATTGCATATGAAAGAGAAATGTTCAAACACATGTCAGATTACCATTTGCTCCTGGGCAACAGAAGCCAATGTAACAATAAAAAAATAAATTCATGTCATGTATTCTGGGCCAGAGAACGATGTTCTGCTTTATAGCTCGTACTGTTATTGCAGAAACATGCTCTCACACGATTTGGATGAGAACACGCACAGTGCCGAAAGATTGTGAGAAGAAATGCTCAAAGCCTTTTTGGCTTGCTCTTGTGCCCATGCGAATTTGTGGAAATGTTCTTGTGAGACACACTTGCCCTTTGTATTGCTTTTCGGACTTCAGGGGAGTGAATGGCTTTTGGGGGTTCCTCTCCCAACAGTATATATTGTTCTTCTTTGTTGCCCTTTGTATGCCCCGCCTCCCCGTCTCTCCTTGGTCTGGAGCCGTGCGTTTAGTGTCTATTTATATAATCTTTTTAGTTTTATGAGGTGTGCCTTTGTCTTTTGTCTGGTCCTTTTTTTGTTCATAAAACATAATGATGGGACAGGGGGAAAGGGCCTTGTCCATAGACAGCTCCAATGAGGATGAGGTGAAGCAGGTAACCATCAAAAGGAACATCAGATAGTCTGGATCATCTACACCAGTCCTCCATAGAAGAAGGCCAAGGCTTCCATGTGAGCCAAAGAGAGCTGGTGTTTTATTTTTTTTTTTTTGTGCAGGCGTTCCAAAGCCTGCGGTGGTTAAGGCATTAAGATGCAGCGTCTGCCACAAGATTCTTCAGAAGAGTTATTTGACAGTACCTTCACATAGCATGGATACCTCATCGCAAATCCAAAAACTAAGTAGGGTGCACTGAGATAAGGTAGATGAGTCCTATATCCAGGCTCACCAGGAAGAAAAACTGAAGGCATGTGGACATGTTTTACCCAGTACTTTGTCGTCAGCCTTACTGCTGCCTCGGCATGTATTTATTTATTTATTTATTTCACAGTGCTTATATCATGCTTTTATTCAAGTTCTGAACAAGTCAAAAACGGTGCATCAGAAATTAACAATGAAAGAAAACAGACATGGTCTAGAATAATACTTCACATGAAAATTCAAGAGAAAGAAGAAGCAACAAATTAACGTTAAGGCATTTTATAAACTGAGTTAAAGGAGATCTTGAGCAAATCTCTAGGAGTATGGAGTTACATAGTTACATTGTTTAGGAGCAAGAAGTTGAAATCCACAAAAGCTTGAAGAAGCAAAAGGTGGGCGATGAACAGATTAAATTCTGAAGCTGAGTGAAGGTCTCTAGTACAGTGATAAAGAGAGATCAAAGAACAAAGATAAGGAGGAGTAAGATTGTCTATCTTTTTGTACACTATGCAGAGAAACGGATTCTCAAATCGTTCTTTAATTGGAAGCCACGGAAGATGATCCAGATAAGTAGTAACATTAGAAGAACAAGGTAAACCAAAAAGAATCCTTACTGCAGAATGTTAAAAAGAGCAGAGAGAAAATATAGAATAGTTAGGAAAACCTATAACAGAAGTGTAGACGAGTCAAAACAATTATTTGTAGCAGATTTTTCTTGAATCAGAGGTAACCAAATGGCATGTTTATATTAAAATGGTGGGAAACAACAAGATTGGACTAAGACCGAAATCTGTGTCTGAAATGAAAAAGAAGAATTGATCATAAATCCCAGATTACGTGCCTGGTGAGAAATAGGAAGTCTGAGAGGAGGAAAGAAAGAGGATGGAAAAATCCTAAGAGAACAAGGGAAGTATAGGATTTCAATTGTCTTGGGATTAAGACAGAGAAAGTGGTAAGAGATCCAAGAATTAACAAGGGAAAGACAGGAGGAAAGACGCTGGTGAACAGAATAATTTGAGGAGTGAAATGCAAACAGGATCTGTGTGTCATCAGCATAGAGATGAACATGGATGCCATGATCGGACATCAGGGATGATGAATTAAGTGTTAATGAGAGTATAGCAAGAACTGTACCCTGAGGAACACCGAAGGGAAGAGAAACAGAGCAGGAGCAAGAACCTTTTCAATAAATAGTAAATGAATGATTAGAAAGCTCATAGTAGAAAGAGTAGAAAGCAGGATAAAGATGAGCATCAGTGTCAACTGCAGCACAGAGATCCAGTGAAACCAATATAGAAGAACGTTTTAGATATCAGGCATTGGGAATTGAATTTGAAACAGTAAAATGTGCAGTTTCAGTTGAAAAATCTGGTTGGAAGCCATATTTAGGAGGCAGGGAAGCAGATTACGGGTGTTATGATAAGAACAGAGTTTTTCCCAATTGTTTGCTCGTCCCAATTTTTCATTCATCCCCTCCCTCCCTAACCCGATAAACGATCTTTGTAGAACCATGCTAAATAGTTTAAAAACAAAAAAAAACAATACCTAAACCCTTAATGTATCCAATAGTGCAAAGGGGATCCTGTAAATCTAAACACTTGTGCAATTTGTGTCTTTTGCACAACGAAGCACACAAGGGAAGTGTACACTGCAAGCAAAATCACACCTACACATCCCTTTTGCACCCCACAGTGTGAAATGAGTGAATGCCACCTGCCATCTACACCTGGCACGCGCCATTTGCAATGGATTCCTTGTGTAAAAAGCTGGCGGATTGCACAGAAATTTCCAGCATCTACAGCATCATGTGCATATCATGATGGCAATGCTAGAGTATGTGTATGGGAGAGGGAATAAGGCAGATGATCCAATGAAGCTGATGTTCATGTTTACAAGGTTTCCTCAATTTAGTCTCTCTTCCTCTGCCTACATTTATAATCTTCTTTTTCCTCTTTTCTGGCTTCCTTTCCTCATTTGCCCATAATTTAGTTCTCATCCAGGATCGTCCATCTCCCTGTTGACCTTCGTGGATTTTCAGATATGTCCCTTCTCGCTCACTGTGCTTTGCCTCTCGAGACTCTCTCGAACCCCCTTTCTTTCCCAATCACGAGCTCCATCTTGCTATCTTGATTGCAATACTTCTTGTTGCATTCTCCAGAATATTGGAATGCATCTCCTTTAGTTGCTTTTTCCAGACTGTTTATGGTAGTGTAATGTGGTAGCATGTGTATATCTAGTTTGCTTCACTGTCCTCAGTGTGCACGTGCAGCTCATTCTCATCCTATCAGTGCATTTGCACACTTGGTCATTGTCATTTTCTGATGTGATTTGACAAAAGAATGACATAATACGGGGCAGCCCACAATACCCATAACAAAACCTGTAAAAACGTTCTTATTACAGGCTAGTTGTGACTTCACTACGGACCTGTAACAAGTAAATTGGGGTCATTCCGAGGTTGGAGGTAAGGAATTACCAGCACCGGTAAGGGTGCAGATGCCGGTAATCCCTTACCTCCGTATTCCGAGGTCCCTTTGTGGGTCCTTCCTTACCTCCTGCTTTTAACAGGAGTAAAGTATGGGACCCGCAAAGGTACTTCGGAGGTAAATACGGTACCGTAATTTACGGTGCCGTAATTACCTCCTTCCCCATTCCCATTGAGCCCTATGGGGCAGAAATGGGAATGGGGAAGGGCAAAAGGTGAATGGGGAATTACCGGTCTCTCCAACCCTGGAATGGACCGGTAATTACTCCATTCACCATGCCGGATTTGGGACGGTTTCGGAGGCAACCATGGAGCTAATTACTCCATGGTTAGCTCCAAACACGTCATTACTACAGCTTTGCAATCAGTTATTACAGCTCTGCAATCAGTTATTACAGCTTTGCAATCAGTTATTACAGTTGCCTTGTGGTGTCACAATGCCTGCTGCTTGAGCCAGCACAGAGCTGAATTTCAGCTGTTACTGCAGCACTTAATTAAATTGTGACACATGTTTCAGTTCCTTTCTTGAAAAATAGCTTCTTTCTGTGACACTATACAGCCATGAATTGATAAGGAACTGATTATGGAAGCATGTTTATTTTGTGCACCACTGGAGTTAAAAAACACAAATGAGCAGTAATCTATCTGCATGTTAGTAATTATTTTAAAGCGCAATTTTGGCAAACTGTGTCAAACATTTTTCTGCAACACCTGGCTTCATGATTTTTTTTTAATGCAGATTCTAAATTAATTGTATGTATGAGCAATGCAAACATTTCGTACATTACATGAAGTAAGAGGCCAGGTATCAAACGGGACGACAGTGTGTGGCCATGTGTTATAAGGGATGTGAAATGCCCCTTCATTATGAAACAAGTTATCCCGTGACCTTTTCAAGGAACCAAACATCGGCCTCTTTTCTATTTGTCACAGAACGCCTTGGCGGCTTGCAATATCCTTATAACGTACATTAGAGGTTCCGTTATCCCATATATAACAAAATATGAAATAAATTGCTTTAGGATTATTTTTCAGGATAATTGTCTCGGGAACAATAATTAAGCAATAGGCCCCGAGCAGGGGGGGCATTACCACTTCAGTTGATGCCCTGGGGCTCATAGTTACATACCTGAGTGAAGTGAGGGTCTTAATGAAGGCCCCGAGGCATTACCTGAAGTGGTAGTGCCCCCCCTGTGAGGGGCCTATTGCTATTAGTACCCCGACCCGTGAGACCAGAGTACTAAGAGCATTTTTTGTGGTTCCGATATGGTCCAGCGTTTCTGAACAGAACTAAAAAATGGCAAACAAATGTGCCACCGGGGAAGGGAAAACAAAGTCAGTTTTTCCCTTTCCATTGCGGCCATTGAAAATAATGTAGAAAGGTAACCAAACAAAATGGCCGCCTAATCATCTTTAGGGCAAACCTATGACCAGTAGCAACCCAATTGAGCAATTGGCTATCATAGCGACTGCAACCATCAAAGACAGGAAGCTTGCTGCTGCGCAGACCTATCAAAATATTTTACTTTCAAGTGACAAGGACAAGCTCTTGCTTATTTGTAGATGGACAGCAAAAAAACATGTAACTGTTTTTAATGAAGCTGACTGTGGTTTCAGCAGATAGGATTACCGCCGACATTTAAGCTGTGGGGTTTCCTCGGGCTGTGGAAAAAATAGGACATGGCTTTGGAAAAAATAAATTGAAAAGGAAATAAACAGTGAAGGATGTAAGGCAAAAGAAGGGGGGATAGAAATGCAAGTAGAATTACGGGATTACAGGCTAGAAAGGTCATCCTGCCTGCAGAGGTAACAACATGCACTGTTACAGTAAATAACACAGAATAGACGGAAAAATACAGAATGTAGGAACGCATGGTATTAACTTTTTACAGCAAGAGAAAAGAATGAAGAGAACTGGGGAAGTGATAATTGTATTCTGTCAGCACAGAAATTGTCAAGAATGATTGCAAAGAGGTAGGAGTCAAAAAAGACTTGATAGTAAATGCTGGGATCTGGAACGCAGAGTACGTTTCCAACTAAGTGCCGGACACACCAATCATTCAATATTTAACAATGCACAGATTTCCAAAATCATATCTGCTTTGCATTGGACAAGAAATCTTTTTAGCACTATTTTTTCCCCAACATTTCCCTGTAAGGGTTTTTTTTTCCATCTAGCAATTTCATACAACCAACGTAACATCACAAGAGCTTATCTATTTGTATTTATTTATTGACCATTTGTTTATTTATTAATGTATTTCTAACGCGCCGTAGCCCGAAGGCATCAGGGCGCCACATGTACACGCACCATCAAATTGGGGAGGGAACAAGGGGAGTAAATAACAGTGGCAAACAGTGAATATACAATTGCGGCATAGAAGTGCAGTGAAGATACGTGCAGGGGATAGGGAAGTGAGCTGGCTAAGGGCTTGCGTTAGAGACTAGTGTATAAGCAGCAGTCACAGGTTCGAATCCCAGCAGGGGGCGACACAGTGTTTTAGCTTTTGTGCAGTCGACAAATTGAGTATTATCCAATTAGAAAATAGAAACACATATTACTAAATAATTTCGAAGTGAGAACTATCCACCAGGAAACGATACAAAACGAGCCCCTGACAAGGCATCACTTGGAGGTTTTTTGCCCAGTTCTCAAGGCTGGATCTTCAAAGGGATCAAGACAATTCAAGGAATGCTACCAAAACAGGTAAAGACATGCACAAATGTTCTGATAGAGATGGAATTTCTTACATTGGTAACTTTCTCAGACAGGAGAAAGGGAGGGATATGAGAGAAAAATGCTGTTAATTTAGGCAGCAGTCAAGAGAAGCAGCACCTCTGTCTGGTGTACTCCCTAAAATTAGGCAAACAAACACAGCAAAACAAAACAAAGAGTTTGAGATGCTCCGCTTGCTCCCAGTTGCACTTCGGAGCGCCAAGAGACCACGCAGGTGGCAACAGTGCACGGTATAAGAACATGTAACATAACATAACATGACATAACATGACATAACATAACATAACTTCTGTGTT
Organism: Ambystoma mexicanum; assembly: GCF_040938575.1. NCBI lineage: Eukaryota > Metazoa > Chordata > Amphibia > Caudata > Ambystomatidae > Ambystoma > Ambystoma mexicanum. Next base: position 836,299,486 of record NC_090939.1, read on the forward strand.
GATGTGTTCAGATCACATGCATCAGTAGCGCAGGTGACACTGAGAATCTCTATTATTGCTATCAAATCTGAAGAGGGCCCTTAAGATTAAAAAAAACAAATATGTGTTTTCATTTCTGGTAATTACTGGGCACAAATTACACAAATATGTCTATTTTTAAGAATAACATGTTTTTTTATTTATGTAAAAATAGTACAGACATCAATGACAATTACTGTTTTAATCACAACTTTCCAAAATAGGGAGTACAAATACTCAAAACGTTAATTGGTGCTTAACCTTTAAAAACATGTTTCAGCAGCGATTTGGTTCTTCGTTCAGGGATCATGGAATATGCTTTGATGTGTAAATACAGGGGTGCCATCATCATCACCATCATCATCATCATCATGATGTGTTTATTAATCTCTTTGAGCCCAAAAATACATCATTATAAAAATTCAACGTTCAACGTTAGTGTATATTATAAATTACGAAGTGCATAATATAAAAGCATGGGCACACTGAAAACCAGGTCCCATTTGAGTCATCCTCTGCCTGCACAATAAGCACTCTCTATGGCTCCAGGCTCTGAACACAATTTGTGATGCTGTGCCTACCACCACATAGATTGGAAGCAAAAAGAGAAAGGTCAAGGCGCAGTGATCAGTGAACCCCTACCACTCATAATATGGACTTCGGGCAGGTGGTCATTAACCTTGAATTGCTGGGCAAGAAAACAAACGTGCACTATTGTGTATAACTCTCTCTCTCCACCTCCTACCCTTGCTACCCTCATCCCACTCTCCTACTTCGTCCTCCTCTTCTCTGCTGAACTCTTGCCCATCCTTTGCTCTGCTAACCAACCATGTGCTTTCAACCCCTCTGCTTCTAGAACTCTTGCCATTCCCCTCCTCTCATATCTTCTCCCCCTCATTCACTTTCACCTCACAGGCATCTTCCATGTCCACTACAAAACATCCATTATCATCACCATAATTAGGAAACCCACTACATACTATAACAATCTCTCTTTCTACTGGCCTGCCTCTCACCTACCTCACCACTTGAAAGTCCACAAGCAAGTTATCCTTAATCCCATTGTCAAGTACCTCCAGAGCAAAAACACCACCTAAACGACACTGACTCATATCTCTGGCTTCCGAGCCACTGCTATCCACTCTTATACTAGTTGACCTCTCAACAGCCTTTGACACTCTGGAGCATCTCCTCATCCTACAAACCCTCTGCCCTTTGGTGTAAAGGAGACAACCCTCAGCTGGATTGCCTCATATCCATCTGGCCTCTTTTTCTCAATCTCTTGGAACTCTCTCACCTCCTCTGCATACCATTTCGAGTGGGAGTCCCACAAAGGTTAGTCCTAGTCCCTCTCCTCTCCTCAACAACGGCGCCGGTAGCACTATCAGCGCCGTTGTTGACCTACCGCCAGGGTCGTAATGAGGCCCCTTGTGTTGTAAAAGGGTCATGGTGTTGTTATTTCCTAGAGGGTAATGGGTGTCAATCTTGGGGAACAACAGTATGGGGGTTCAGAGCCATACTGGGAGCTGTTGCAGATCCACAGAGGGATGTCAGTAATCTGTCTGTGGGCAGAATTTAGGATACAAATAGTGTTTGGTCTGATTCAGTTTAGGCCATTATTGTCCTGGGTGAGACTTTGGTCCAACACAAAAGCATGTTTACATCAAAATGTAATCAGGGATGTCCAGTGCCTTAAGTGGCACTACAAATCGAGCCGGGGCTCATCGAGGGGGCGTGGCCTAACAGCGGGGGTCTTGATGGCCCATTAGGCCACGCCCCCTTGACAAGCCCCAGCTCAATGGGCTACTGGCACCCATGCCAGGCAGCCTTTTGCAGAGATTAGCACCCTCTCCCCTATGGGGGAGAGGGTGCTAATCTCTGCATTTATTTTCTATAGGCTTGCCTGGCAGGGGACAGCGCCTCGCCTATTCAGCCTTAATGGTGGTGCTGCCCCTCGCCAGCTGGGGTGGGACAGCATCACCATTGAGGCTGAAAGGGTGAGGCCACTGGAAGCAGAGGCCTTTTTCCTAAAGACTGAAACTCCCGCGAATCCGTGAGAGCTTCAGTATTTAGAAAGCAAGGCCTCTGCTTCCAGCGAACACCCGTTTTCTCCATAATGGTGGCGCCGGCCCACGTGCATCCCTTGATTAAAGGGATGCCTCGCAGGTGCGGCGCCACCATTACGGCTGAAAGGCATTTTTTTCTGAAGCCTGAAGCTCTCGCACACGAGTGAGAGCTTCAGGCTGTAGAAAAAAATGCCTTTTCGTGTAGTGGCTGTGGCTGCCAGGGGAGATTAGTGGGCCCCGGCAGGGCCCCGCCTCAAAACGAAATTTCGGAGCCTGCCGGGCCCCAGCCCCGGCAGGCCCTGGCCCACTTAAAGCCCTGGGGATGTCAAAGATATCAAAGGAGCGAGTTCAATTCTGTGGTCAGTGTATGTGAGGAAGACTTTGAATGACTTTGGGCTTCCAAAAGCAATCTGTGACTGTGTAGAACAGTCCTGTGTAGATCATTTTATTCTGAAAGCCGGTGCAGTGTTGGAACCCGATGGAAGGGAATGAAGATTGTTTTCTAGAGTGTGGCAGTTGACGGTGTTGGGTTGGACAGCCCATGGGAGTTGTCTTGAAGGCCACAATTGTCTATGTCATTGCAAGTGCTCAACATACTGGATGTCATTACAAACAGAAATGATGACTGTAGAAAGCGGGACCATTGACAGTGGCAGTCCTTGAGTCAGACTCATTTAGAATGGGTGGTGACTGTGGAATCAAAGTGAACCGGTTGCTATGGGGATGTAAGATGAAACATATACAGGGGAGAAGGCTAGGGAATAGACAGAAATAATATGAGCAACCATGCTCTACAGGCCTAACACATGTGCACAGTACCGATTTAAAAATGAGACATTCCCAATTACATATTTACATCAGGAGCACAGTTATGAGGAGGAAACAGGGCAGGGGGGCTGAGGTTAGTTGTTAAGAAGGCAGAGGGAGTTGGGGGGGAGTTGGGAGGTGCCCCTTCACTGGCTAATAAATGGAGCTTAAGTCATGTCTTAAACAGTTCCACAGATGTGCTGGTTTTGATGTTGGAATCGGGTGCATTCCAGTTAAGGGGGGCAAGTAGAGTGAAGGAATCGAAGTGGGCGATGGGCGTACTTGAGGACAGGGGATGGATAGGATGAGGAGAGAGGATGATTAAAGTGTTCAAGAGAGAGAGTCCAGTAGGAATTTAAAGAGAGATTGATTTTGTATGCCTAGATATTCAGCTTGGTGTCTGTGTGTAGTGTTGAAGGATAATATTAGTAGGTTCTAGAGGGTGTGTGTGGCATAGCTAAGTACAAGGGCAGATATTATAGTTTTGGTCGAGTGGTGGGAGACATGAGGGAGGCTTGTCCTTATATTGAGATGCTCATCCTGGCAACTGTGGCCATTGCTGAAATGGACTATTGGAAACATATGCCAAAGAGGTTCCCAAGGTTTCAAGCCTTGGGTGATAGAGTGAGGAGATCAGAAACTAAGGAGATGGGAGTTGGGAGAGTAGGGTTTGCAAATGAGATAGGGAGAAAGATAACTTCTGATTTCATACCCATTCTCTGTACCCTTTGTCCTGAAATTGGATATACTGTAATATTCTGTAATATAACTCAACTATAATTTGTTTAGAATGTAACCATGTTTTACCATGTAACCAGATAATTCAAGCTTTCTGTAACCTATGCCATGATACCTCTGCGTTTGGGCGTATAACACATGTAATAAATAAAATATAGGAATTTATTATGAGTCAATGAGTGACAAATATCTGTGAGGGAGCTACTGATGCATTCAGGGATAATGAGCGTGAACGAGAAAAAAGAGAAAAATATCTGGGTGTCATCAGCAAAGATGTGATAGTGAAAGCTCAAGGATGAGATCAGTTTCCCTTATTAAGGGCATGGCTGCCTCCATACTCGTAATGAGGCCCAATGTGTTTAAGATATATGAATACATTATTTTTTTCCTTTGAATTTTTTTCTGGCTTTACTCTAATTCTTAGAGAAGTGTGCATTCATCGAGTGATCGGTAGGGATTATATGTGTATTCCTGTGTATCTAATTTTGTGTACAACTGCACCAATTTTGTACCCTCAGGCAGTATTGTAGAGAGGGGTAATCAATTCTCGTTTCTTCTTTTTTCATATTACTTATACTCCCATTTGAGAATTGATCCCGCAACACTAAAAATAGGGAGTTTACCTCTCTTTGAGTAACAAACCTACCTCCAAACTCGTAATGAGGCCCAAGGTTTGATATAGGATGGGGCTACAAAATCTCCATTGCTAAGAATGTGCCAGAAGGTGTTTTTAGGCCCTAGTGCTTGCCACCAATATGGGTGTTGCTCTTGCCTGTTGTCTCGTTTCACCACAACGGTGGCTATTAGGAACCTGTATTAGTCCCAAATCCTGGTACATGCCTGGGTGATTGCTCTCTGTCCTCTGCTGACTTTCTTGCCATATTAGTATTGGCCATCTTACAATCATCATTGAACCATGCTGTAATCCCTATTTCCTCAGCCACCCTCACAAGGACAGTTAATTAGGTACCCACAACTTAAAGCTCGTAAATGCTTGGGATCGATACTGGGCTAACATCAAAGGCCAAAAAGGCCTGAAAGTACAAGAGATCTTTCCCAACCAGTCCCTCTGTTGTTCTATTCGGGTCATTCTGCTCCCATCTAATTCCTACTCTTCCACTCCCTGTTACTTATTCCAGCTTTGGACATAGAGGACGCCCGCTGCCTATGCCCCAATGCCTGACAGTGTCAGGATAAGCAAGTGTCGGTAGGATTCTACCGATGCATCCACTGAAAACTCACCCACTAAGCAGGCACAACATATAATCTATAACTTCTTCAATCAATCAATCAATCAATCATAATTTGCTGTATTTCGGCACTAGGCCATAAAAGCATTTGACTTCAAACAATTCCATAAAACAATACAAAATATTTTAAACACACAATGTATATACAGATCGTAAAGCTGGTAAAAGAATTTAGAATCATTTTAGAAGTCACAATTGCTAAAGTGCGATACAATACAGTGCAATTATTCTATGGCATACTCTTATTCTAATTTCAAATACAACCTGTAAGGATCTGATCCATATTGCTAACCATGCAGATAAGAATTGATTTTATATAATTAAGCCCCTAAAACAAAAGTGTGATTTCAAAAATAGGTAGCAACATTTAATATTCCGTTTTCCCCAAAAATTTTTGCTCAGTATTATGGGGGAAATCTTCACAGAGTAATGCATTGCATCAGACATGTATTTCCGGGACACATTTAAAATCAGATGGACAGAAACAAGCTACAATTAGCTACTCATAAAATACATTATTTCTCCTATGGAAGGCACTAGTTATACCACAAAGACCACTGAGGTGGGCGAGCAAGATTTAATTCATTTAAGAGAGTCACTTCTGGATCTAAGACCATGCTAATTCCAAATTGCCTTGAGAGACTTACGCCTCGCAGCATCATACAAGGGGCACGTAAATAAGAAATCCAATTAATCTTCATCATATGTAATGCCTAAGGGTCATTTTATCACCATGCCCTTTCCCCAATGAGCAGTAAACTTGTTGAGTGGCAGAATACCAGGACAGAATTCTTTGTATCATCTTTTCGCTTGCCTCTGTGCTGGAAAGTCAAGATACGGTTCTATCACCAGATTGGATTTAACACAAATATTGTTAGATGATAAATGCCATGAATAGCAAATGTCCAGTCTGGCATTCAACACCCAGTCATAAAAACATTTCCTAAGGATGCCATTGGACTCTAAACCAAATTTTGTTGGATCAGTCCATAGGACATCGTGACCAATGTTCGAAAGCATGGATTCCACATATTTGAAGCACAAAAGTGTTTTCCCACTATTCAGGTACAATCCGTCAAAAAGGCCCTCTCAGTAATGCGTTAGCTCAGCGGAGTTCCACATTTTCAGCCAATATGAAAGCGGTTTCAGTATCATTTCATATTTGATCTCTGATAGACCTAATTCAAATGCTACTGGGGGAGAGGAAGTACTACATGGGTGCCAAGAGGCGTTTCATAAATCTATTGTCAGTTGCCTGGAGTGCAGGACAACGTGCATGGCCCGTAGCTTGACTCCAAATGTAATGGCTGGTATTGCCTGAGCCTTTTATAACCTCGTAGCAAATGAGAGTGTCCTCCCCCCCCAAAACGGGAAGAGAAACCCGCAACTGCACTGCTCTGTCTGGCAGCTGTCAGGCCACTCTTGTCAATCCATTTCAGATTACTGGGAAACATGGTTTGCAGACATTCAAAGGAATCAAGGATAGCACAGCATGAGTTTGGTTTTTGATGAATTTATAGTTAGGCCTTTATTCCTACACATGGCCTCAAAGGTGGAAAGCTGATGCTGCACTGGGCTTTTAGCTAGGAGTACAGCGTCACCCACAAAGAGTCGGAGACTCCATTTCTGGTTGCCTAGTCTTGAGGCATCCATCACTGTTGCACTAATCATTGAGGTTATATAATTGATGTATAATAAAAACAGAAGGGGGGAAACATGCCCCCTTGCCTTACTCCAACATTTACAACCACTGGATTAGTACACTCTCCACTTGGCCCCCACCACATGTGTGTGGAGTTGTTATGATATAGAGACTTAATTGCACAGCTGAGGTTGGTAGGTACCCAGAGTTCATCTAGAGTTTCCCAGACTAACTTTCTCGGGACCATAACGAATGCTATCTGCAAGTCTACAAAGGCCTAGTAGAACATTTGGTTTTGCACAGTCACACATTTCGATAAAATGAGCTGTAGCCTCAATGCCTGGCCTGTAGTCTAGATCGCTTTTCTGAATCCGGCTTGAGCTGGATAATGAATATTAGAGTTTTCAGCCCATCCTTCAAGACGATATAGTATAATTTTGGAGTATATTTTTGCTAAACAGTCTATAGGAATTATGTGTCTATAATTTGAGCGGACCTTTCTTTTAAATTGGCAACATTATCACCCCCTTGCAACTCTGCAGGGTAGAAACTTTCTGGTAACTTCATTAAAGAATTTTGTAAGAAAGGGCACCCAGATTTCTGTGTTACTCTTGAACAATATAACTGGTACAAAGTCTGGACCAGGAGCTTTGCCAACATGTTGTCAAAGGAGTACACGCTATACTTATGTTGAGGAAAAGAGCAAACCCTGTGCTGTGCCAACAGTGAGGTTTTTCATACCCTCCGCATGATTCTTGAGGGCTTCCATTTGGGCTGTCGACAATATACCCTCTGAGTGGTTTTAAGACTGGTAGTGATCAAACCAAACCAACAATGGTGAAATATGATTTACCAGGTGTCTGGATCTAGTTCATACAATACCAACAATCGTTGCTATTATGGGATTTAGGGGATTTTGCTGCATTGTACAAGGAGATCCAAAGAGCCTCGGTTTATTCTTCTTACTTCCTTGCTATTAAAATCTTACGTTTACGTCTTTGATTATTAACTCTCTCTGGGTTCCTACAATCAGATGCCTAGGGCTCTTGTATGAGGGAAATGTAGGCTCTCCTACACTCTCAATCATACCACCTTTGGTGATTATTGTTAGATTAGATCTCACTATATCACTTCTAGATAGGAGGGGCAATAGCCTTTCCATCAGAGAGTCATAAAAGTCGAGGAATCTAAGAGCTTTGGTAGACTTTGAATAGTCTTCCAGTATTGGTAACAGCTTCATGTAAACAGCTTCATGTATATATAACTGGTAGCTAAGCATGATGAATAATAGAAGACCTCCTAACAGTTTTTAGTTTTAGATGTTGGTTTATCATAGAATGTTGGTACAGTGTTGTATGAGAATGTGCCCAATTCATAGAAGCAATGAAATTCACTATAAAAGGATCATGTTCACTTTGCAGACGTTCAATAACTCTGAATGAGTTAAGTAGTCCCCAGTGGTCTACATATATCTTAATATAGTCAATTAAACTCGACTTACTATGCGTGCAGAGCGTAACATGAGCCAGAGAATCCTCTGGGAAACGACTATTACAGGGCCTTAGCCCATAGGAATGTACAAGCACTAAGACTAATCCAGCAAGCGGATTTCTTCTTATAAAGATAGGGGCACCTTCTTTGACTGCCTTTTTACTCACTGTATTACAGTCTCCACAGTCATCTGTGCTACCAGATTTCCCATCAGGACTCGATTATCATTGTATCTTGTGAATTCAGGGATACCCACAGCCTCTTCCTCACTTAGTGTCCCACTAAATTGACTTAAATTAACTTACTCTGTAGGCATTGAACCCTTCCACAAGGATTAATAATGACATATTTGCATCAGACTCCTCAATGTTGAAAATCAGGTCTTAATCTTTCCTACGGCCTGTTGCCAAGTGCTGTCAGAACAATATACATTCAAAATGAATATGTTTACCCTAACTCCACTCAGACTCTAAAGAGTTTGATTCAGGCTCCTTATAGAGCTCCTAATTAAACCCTGATGTGGTAGATACTATTGAGGCCAAGACCCCCAGGCTGCCCTTTGGTACCATTTACAGCTGGGACTGAGAATGAAATGCCCTCTGGAAAATCGTACGGTCATCCAGCAGTGGTTACATTGTGCCAAATATTCAATCCAATAGGTATCGTCGACCTTTATAATTAACCCAAATGTTCCAAAAAAGGAGTCGTTTATGGAGGCCCTTAGTAATATGATATGATATTTTATTTATAGCCCGCCTATACACAGGTGTTTCAAGGCGCAACGAGGCATGAGAACGTTACTAGGGCCAGTGACAATGAGATCGCGCAAGCACAGGTAGAGAAAAGGGGGAGAAGTGCCAGGGGGAGGGGAGGGAAACAACTGCAGGACATATGATAAGAAAAACACAAAGAAAACAAGAAAAAGTAAGTGCGGCCAGTAGGTGGCAGTGCAAGGGTTCAGTGCAGGCAGCAGGTGATTGGGAAGTGCAGGTAGGCAGCCCCAGGTTCAGGGATGCCAGGCAGCGGTGCAGGCGTGCAGCTGGGGGGCAGGGACCTGGACCAGAGGTTCAGAGGGTAGCCAGGTAACCAGTGCAATGACAGACAGGAGATCATCAGGGAAGACGAAGAGAGAAGGCAGAAGCAAAGAGGAAAGTCTTGAGCAGCTTCCGGAACCTGAGATGGTTCTGCTCAAGTTTCAGAAAGGCAGGGAGGCTGTTCCAAAGCGAGGCACCAGCTGAAGAGAGAGATCTGCCGCCAGCTCTTTCCCTGGAAAAGCGATTGATGCTCAAGGAGTTGGAGGTGGAAGAGCAAAGAGCTTGAGCAGGGAGATAATTCCAAAGAGAAAGCTGGAGATATTTTGGTCCAAGGCTCCAGAAGGCCTTGTGGACAATGCAAAGGGTCTTGAATTTGATCCTTGCTGCCACTGGGAGCCAATAGAGAGTTTTCAGTGCTGGAGAGATACGATCCCTGGGCTTGAGGCCAAGGACAAGTCTTGCAGCCCTGTTCTGGATGAGTTGGAGAGGATGGAGAGTAGAGGCAGGCAGTTTTAAAAAGAGGCTTTTACAGTAGTCAAGCCTAGAGAGGACCAGAGCTCTAGAGACAGTGACAAAAATTGCCCTTATGAATTTCATAACATGTTTCACTTCATGCTGAGGGTCCTTCTGCTCAGGGACAATCCACCAATGAGCTAGATATTAAAGCTGACAAGCACACCAGTCCCCCCAACTAAGCTAAAAACAGATTGTACAGATCCGTATTACCCCCAGCAGCTGTGGCCCACTCAAACAGTCAATATGGCAGTTCCTACCAGCCTCTGACACACAATGTCCGGGTTACTCCCTGAACTTTTCTCCCAAACATTCACAGTGAACAGCACTAACAAAGTCAGAGCAGGCCAGCCATGACCACCTCCTCTTTTTCCTGTTCGAGTGTAGAACCTTTTTTATGCTATGTCCATGGACTAGGGCTAATAGGAAGAAAATGGTGTTTACTGATACCTAGGCCAAATTCCTTAACTCATTTTGACATCTCATTCATTCACATGAAAACCACCCACCCATCCCTGACCTTGGCCCCTCCTTCAAGGTCACACCAAAGCTGGTAATGCCCTGTAGGGTAGTTGTTTGAAAAGGGAAGACGAGGGGAAGAGGAGGAAGAGCAGTGGAAGGTCCCTAATCAAGAGGAATTCCATTTGCAGCCTGGCCCTGATCCCAAGTGTCCACCCCTGATCAAATCTTCCCATCCACCCAACGCACAGTGTTCTTCAGCAACATCAGCCTTTGAGCAAGGTTTATTTAAAGTTTCCTATGAACAAGTGTGAGTTCCTTGATGGCCTCTGTAAGACCCTCCACCCCAGTCAAAAGAATTGAAAGTGTGTCCTTTAATTGAGTGCACACATTTGTCAAGCCCCTCTTCACTTCAGCAGGTGATCCAAAATCACGCCTCTGCCCAGTCATAATGGTGGACATCTTCTGTTACCTGTTCCTAATTCTGTCCAATATTAAATACCTTACATCGTTACAGGGTTGTGAATAAACCTGGTGCTGGAATGATGGAAGAATTAAGGGACAATGTCTCTCCTTTCTCCATACCTTGTGTCCAGAAGATAGTGCCTGGGTTAATGTCTGATCTACCTCATCTCCCTTATGGTTCTGGTTCTTCTCCACTTGGCTTGAAACCCACTTGGCCATGCTCATGTCCCTTCTCTTGCATTCTCAGGGAGTTCACAATTGTATAAAAGAAACAGTGGATGCTAGGCTGTAAGAATAGACTGTGTTCCACTTGCCATAGAAAGTTCATCTATGGGAAGGATAGACTCCAGTGGATCCCCCTCACTGTGCTTCCATAGGCAGGCAGCACTGGCCACTGTCCTATGGACTTTATTTTTGGCAACTCTTGCTGTCCTAAACTTTTTGTAGACTCAATCTTTGGTCCCCAGGAAACTATATTTTCATTTCATAATTTCAGGGCACACTCAAATTAAAATTGGGCCATATCTTTGCTGTTAAAATAACAAGTGCTAGATTTTATCTACAAGCCTGGTCTCCCCATCCCTTCCTCCCCACCAGCAACAATTCCATTGACTGAACTCTTGTTGGCAGCAGCATACATAGAGTCTTACAGCCTTCTCAGAGTTTACGCGGGCATTACACACTGGCAGTTACCAAACATGCTTCTCTTGCTAATGTGACCACGCCAGCTAACTGGGTTACAATAGTGACTTGGACCACAACAGAAAAAAGAAGCCTTTGGCAGAATAAGATGTACAGCTAATCACTGCACAAGATCACACACACAAAATGTGTACATATATGAATACATTTATTTGATCAATGTATTTTTCTCCCTCAAATCATTTCCTAGTATTGTGTGGCTTAGTTAATAGGACCTCACGCCATCTCACCTCTTGCTACTCCTATTTCCCCCTCTTAGGAGAACTTTTCATCTCCCCTGGCATTTTGTATAGATAGAAATAGGTAGTTGGACTATTTGCCAGCTAGCATGTAACTGGCAAAACCATGTTCAATCTTTATCATGCAATAAAATAAACCAGGATGCATCAGACTATCGTCCTTTACTTCAGGTGCTGTGCAAAGTATTTGGCCGACGCAAATAAATGGTCCTTGTCCAAAGGTGCTGAGATTAGGTAAGATAGCTTGTCACGACACGGAGCAACACAGGTTTGATCCTGGGTCCGCGCTTAGAAACCTCTGGGTATTAAGCGCATTATAAATAACCTATCATATCATATCATATAATTATGAGAGAAACTAGAAAATATAACATTTTATGCAAGCATCTTGCACCGGCACGTCTGCCTGTCAGCAAGCACGGAACACAGGATGCATCTGCCGTTAAAGGCCTTTGTCCCAAGCCAGTTGGTGGCCACTCTTTCTTGCTCCCTTGTCTCCCTTGTTGTCCTGCACAATTGTGGGCTGGCTACAAAAAATGAAAAGGGAAGATTACCTTCCACCATATCCATTTATGACTGTGACAAATTGACTTCTGCACCTTCTATCAAACAAAGAATGCCTTTGCAGCGAATCTAACTTTAATTGGACACTTTATTTTGCCTGAACAAGCTGTAGGCACAGCCCGTCGCAAATCTGAACTCTGAGTGTGAGGAATTAACTTCTGCCCTGCAGAAGTACAAGGATGAGTAGAGTCTAAAGCGCCTACTGAGCCCTGACATTTCTACAAAACAACACTGCACTCAATCCTAAAAGTAAACCCGCCACAGTTAAGTGATATCACTTCTTTGTCTGTTGAAATGTGCGCAGAGTGAACGCTATACTCTCAAGAGGGATGTAAAAGTGATTCAGTAGCAACCCAAACAGCAAAGCATAACAGGCCAAAATAAAGGAACGTTTAATAAAGTTTCTATAATAATAGATATACTTGAATGAGAGACACCATATGCACTAATAACTAAATAGAAAACACAACAAAAACCCACACCTGTAGAAAGCACACAGAATATGCAAGATATCAAGATGCAGCACTCTTGGTTATGACACAGGGGGAGAAAAGGCAATACAAACTAAAAAAGGATATGTTCTTCTGTTGCTAAAGGTATTAATGTTACCTAGCCAGTCTCTGAGGCCCTCCGTGGACTTGGGGCGCAGCTATCGAGCACTAATTCCTTTGCCTTAGCAGTTCGACAATGGTGAACCATGCTTCTCGGGGCTGTTTGGTGGTTCGATTCAGTTAAAAATACAGTTCAAACTGAAGGATGCTGTGGTTTGAAACATTACTCGAATGATGCAGATCCACCAGGTTCGGTTTGACGTCAAGGCTTGACAGCAGACAGGCTGATGCCAGTTTGTAGAAGGCAATTCAGTTAGATGCTGTGCTTGAATGCCGCGATTTGGGAAAAATACCAGAATCGGTTTGATCATCGACTCATTTGGCAATGAAGAAGCTGGAGGTTCAAAGAGCAGTTCAAGCATTGTAGGTGCAGTGATGCTTCTTTGTTCGAGCCGAAGCAACAATGCGCTTTCAGATGATGAACAGGTTTGAATCACGGTTCACAACAATCCTGCCTGTCTTAGCTCTCAGAAGCTGTGAGCCCCACTCCAGAGTCTCAACAGCAAGGGTAGTCCTTCTCGTGTGCTCCCAAAAACAGGGGATGCTTGCACACACCTGCAGGATTCCTTCATCATAGTGAGGTCCCGGGTACCAGTGTCGGTGGCAGAGAGGCAGGTCTTGCTCTGGCAGTAGGCCAACCCAAATGTGCCCTGAGGATGGTACCTGACAGTGCATGCCTCTGCCTTACCTGCCTATCTTCACCTCACAACTGAAGAACTTTGGAGAGGGCCTCTCTTCCAATACGGTACAAATGAAATCTCCTTTAAGGCTGAAGTCCAGAGATGGTGTAAAGAAGGAGTGGGCAAACCCCATCTTTTAAAGGCAAACTTCTACCGGTGATTAAAAAAGAAATATAGGCAACTGAATTTATTTGAAAGGTTTTGTGATGTTTTGATTAGGGGAAAATATTACTGTGCCCCAAAGAAGGGAATTCCTATTCAAATTACATAGGGAATATTTGCTCTCATGTAGAGCAAAATTAGCTCGAAAGAGTTTTACAAAATATTATTAGTAGTTGGCGCCTGGGCCAACTGGAAATATTCACTTGGCTTGGTAAAACCTTTTCAGGCATTTATTTTTAAAAAAAGTGTGCACCACATGACTTGAGAAATACCTACACTTGGTTGTACAAAGTATGTGTGAACTTTAATTCAAATAAAAATCCAGGGCTGTGATTGGTGAATGCCAGGTTTTCATTTTTGAGCCTCACAGCCAATATGTGTACAATTAACTGAGATCAGAGTTTTCTAAGTTCATGCTGCAAAGCCTCATTTAAAGGTTAATCTAGCAGTCCCCTTGTGCCTGGTCTCACTTTTGGGAGGATAAAGGCATTACCTATAATGCAGGAATATGTCCTTTGGGTGGCTTTGAGAACATAAAAGGCAGGCTCATTGTCTGTAATGTCAATTCTCATGGGTGTGAAAGGGCACACAAGATTATCCAAAGCATCCTGGTTACTTTCGGTGAACGCACTAAAGGGCCATTGATAGTTCAGTGGAAGTCTGAGGAAAAGGATCCCAAGAGTGGCTGACAACCATGCAGCTAGGGTGACCATCTTCACTCTAATTGGGGGTGGAGAGGAAAGACTTTAATTTTGTGGAGAGGAGGATACTCAGCTTACATTATAGGGAAGTGAAGAAGTGGATATTGGCATCAAAGTGATTTTTGGATTTTTGGTTGTTTGGTTCTTGCAATGGGCCCCTTGAACCTAGTCACATTGAATGTGACATCTATGAATAATAGTATTAAGAGGAGGTCTATCAATTCAGAGCTCAAACGCTTCGAAGAAACATTTGCTAAGAGGGGACTCACATTGAATAAAGGGATTTTTAAGCTTATAATATGTACAATTGAGTCCACATCATCCCAGGGAGCAGGTATTCTGACCTCTAATACAGAATGTCCAAAGAATACCTCTAAGATCGACTTCCATAACCTTTGTTTTTGTCTGCAGTCCAGCAGGGGCATATTGTGTTTACAAGTTGTGTTATCAATTGTCTTATTATTGATGACGCATTAGTATATCAATAATTACAGACAGAGACATTAAACTGTGGCAACCCACTGATTGTATGCAGTGATTGCACTGCATGTCTTTATCTCTCGATGGCCACTACAAACCCTTACTCAAAGGGAAGCTGTCGCCACTTTCTTGTTCCTACCTTAAAATACGGCCCTTGAACTCCTCTGATTACTCAATCTACTATTCAGGTAGCTCCATTCAAATGCATAGGGCCCTACTATCAGATCCAGTGTTTTATTCTAGACTATCTACAGCTATTTTTTGATTCAGTGCTACCAATCAAGTTGCCTTATTCCTAGCTGTATTCCCCGATACTCTTAAACGGGTTTTCCATTTGTGGATTATGACATACAACAGTGGCTTGGATAAAGCCAAAGAAACATGCTTAGGTGGAGGTTGCTAGAAAGAAGCTTCTCCCACCCTCAAGCTGACAGATGCTGGAGAAATCCATGACTAATTGGCCAGGATGCAAATCCATACGTTTTGTATGAAGGGTGAAATGATGACAATTATTAGTACCCTTGTCAAAAATCATTGGGCCCAGGTATATGAATACAGTGATAGTATTGGCCACTTACTATCATTAGCACCCGGGTTGGGGGCACAGCCAATCAGGTTCAGCAGATCGTGGGCTGAAACCGCTGATCTCAGCCCACGTTCCGCCAAACTCACAGGCTGCTTTCCTCACTCCGCAGCACCATCTTCCCCCCACCCTCCTGTTTCTTTTTCTTTTTACTATTCCCAGCCCCCTCGCCTGCCCCACTTACCTGATTGTTGCAGTGGCAGCACCCACCACCGCCATCGCAGCTTCACTACCTCTCGCTTTTCCGGCCGCCATGGTAATGGAAGAGGGGCTCCATAGCGTTCTGCAACCATGGCGGCCATCCTAGCAAAGGATTTTCATTCATTGGACAGGACGTGCGCAGCATCCCATTCAATGAATTAAAATCCTTTTTTGTAGCTAATGGCGTTATGCACCCATTCCACACCAGGGCCAACACCGGGGGATAACTGCCCCAGGCCCCCGTTCACCACCCTCGCTTCGCTCGTTAACTCGGGCTACTGGGTCGTTGACCCGCAGTGTTGCCTGTGAAACGGGTGCGTAACGCCACAGTATTGACTTGAGAAACTGATGCAGGGGGCCAGTGTATCTCAGCTGAAAGAACCATGGCAAATCCTACTAGAATATATATGAGTCTTGTATGATAATGTACAAACACAAACCTCCCTGACAGAGAAAGGGGTTAATATTCTAAATTCAGTGTTCTATAATCTTTTGCAGGAACGTAATACGATTCTTGTCTCACCTTTGACAGTTGGTTATTTAATCTTTGCCCAACTGCAAAGCTGCCAAGAAAGATGGTTTCTCCAGGGAGATTTTATTAAATATTGTTCCGATCTGTGCCCAATTTTGCACAGTGATATTATGTCAACATTGCAGGGGGCTGAAACTCTATATTTCTGGTGCCTGATTAACATTTCTATATTACAAACAAAACATGAGCCCATGCATCAGTGTTCCTCCTATCAACCAATCCCCCTTATTGATATTGATGCAAAGATTTATACTAAAATAATGGCTTTACACTTCCAATAAAAATGCTTACAGAGGGAACATGAGCTTAAACCCAAATGGTATACAGTATAATATATTCATACAGCCCTTACAGCAACGTTTTTTTTAAATAAATATGGTAAAAAGCCATGAACATGTCAATATTTATATAGGTTAACACATGACAGAAAGATACTAGATGCCAAGTCACCAAGAGCACAGAGGGGCATTTACAACACATGTTCAGCATAGCTTCGCCCACAATATAAGACAGCACTTCCAAAGTAAACCCCACTTTCATGATGGATGTGACTGCAATATATGCCTGCATTGCCACAGTGAAACGTTCATTATGCCATGGCCACAATATATGCCAACATTACCACTGATATGGTATTAATCTGAAAGACACTTCATGCTGGCAGTGGTCAATATGCACCAGTATAGCAACCACAAATTATTTTGATGAGATCTCTGCCAGATACATGACAGTAATGCCACTGTAAGAACACACTTTCATGCTTTTAGTACCCAACAAATGCTAGTATTGGCAAAACTGGCTTGGTCCAAAATTAACCCGTATTGGTGCCATAAGAACACACTTTCATGCTGGCTTAGACGAAACAAAGTTAGTATTGTTGCTGTAAAACATTAGCCATGCTGACAGAGACCAATACATGCCAGTTTTACCACTGTAAGCCACTTTTATGCTGGAACAATAAACACCAGCATTGCCACTGTGAGAAATGTATTTTATACTGGCTGCATCCCAAATGCATCAGCATTCCTACCGTAAGCCGTTTTCATGCTGTCTGTGTCCAACAAACAATACTGCCACTCAAAGTAGCTACTGTCATCCCGACTGCACCCAAAATGCACCAGTTTGGCCAATGTCATACATTTTCATTCTGGCCATGACCAACAAATGCCAGGGTTGCCACTAAATACACATTTAGATTTTGGTGTTGCCCAATACATAATGCAAATGTCCAATTTCAACCAGCAATGGCCTGTGAAAATATTTGATGATATCTGTATAGAGCTTCCAGTCTAGCGCAGAATGAAAGAAACTCATACATACACACAGAAACACGCACATCCACACATACACATACGCACACTCACATGCACACACTCACACACATCCACACAGGCAGACTTCCAAATTCCAACAATACATAAATTACCTATTCAACAGGTGTATATGTACACAAACAATGTTTCTTCCAACTTACCCTGCTTACCCTGCCATGCAGTCTGGGGTTCCTGAGTCATCACCTTTGCTGGTTCCTACTTCCCGCCTGGCGCTCGTTCAGCTACAGATTTTCTGCTTACCAAGGCTTTCCGGTGCTCACATGCATCTTTGGGTTCTGCCTTCTTGGGACATCTGAAAGCAGCTTAGAACATAACATGGAAGTTACATGAACGGAAGACATCATCACTCAGCATTGCGAGGGACCAGAGATTCCAGGCAGTGCTTCCACGCAATTCCCCTAACAGTAACATCTTCTACAAGCCTGGCAAGCTGGGCTGCAAGGGGTTGTGCACAGGAACATGTGGGGCAGGTGTGAGGGCCGGGCCACAATCCCATTAACAAGCTCTATCACCTGCTGTTGGGTTACTTTTTAGTTCTACATAACTGAAGAATCCTGCAAATTATTTGAGGCTAACACTCTGGAATCTTCATCACACCTTTGAAGGTCTTCTTAAAAAGTCTATAGATAGGCTAAAAAATTGACCATCTTCCAATCTAAGTCAAAGGGAAATTAAATGAAGTCAAAGTGATTTTAGTTCAATTCCTTTGTATTCCTAACTACTTTTTTTCACATGTTTGAATCAGTGATTCCTAGTTTTATTTGAGGATATAAATACTAAGCCACTTTAGCTTGCTCTCTGTCTGAGGGGCTCTTCACTGCTGGTCTTTGAGTAAACTGGTGCTCACGCGTTTGCTTGCAGCCAGAGAGATCCCTCTCTGTTCCTCAATTCTGTAAGGTGGCCTTACTATGACATAAAGTACTGCAACAAAGCAGGTCATAGCCTTATAGTAGCAGTCAAAACATAGTAACGCAGTATAAAATGAGGTAAAACCACATAAAAGAAGTGTGCCAAACTGTGACTGCATACAGAAGGAGAGACAGCTGGCCCTTCTCTCCCTCTCCACCCTTCATGTCGCATATGGCCCTGCACCTTTCACACAGCCTAAAGAACACGCCTGCATAGGGAGCTCAGGGTATATGTTCTCACTGTAGATGGCTGTGGTTTACTAAACTTTGATAGCCGCCTCCCAAGTATGCCACCGCTCTCTCTCAAAATGAATTAAAAGAAAGTCTAGCATGACATGGCACAGCACAAACCCTTAATAATGCCCTTTTTGACACCAAGGTGCAAGGCCTTTTCGATTTTCAAATGGACTGTACCAGTTTGACCACTCCATTCCCGTATCTTCGGTTGCCTTCATACACTGCCTATTCTTGACTGCACCACTCCTGGTGCAGGTCTTGTAGTCCAAGAGTTAACATTCCAGAGTTTTACCTGGGGTACACAGTATAGAAAGGCCGGGGGAAAATAAACCACCAAACCTCCAGCATTGCTTCTCGAGCCGCTCATGTATCCAACATTACCTTGTATACTAACTTATAATTCCTCAAACCTGCCTTGGAAGCACAACCCAGTAATCACAACCCTTTAGGATATATCAGACACCCCCCTTTTGCAGAACTATGATCCACAAAACAGGACTGGCACACACCCGTGCTATCACAAAGCATTCTTCCACTGCTGCATCCATCCCTCCCTTTGTTTGTGGCCTCTATTTCCTGCTTCCCCATCCTCTTTTCTTCACCTTGCTCATGTTCTTTCCTCCAACAGACTATGGTCTGAATATCTCTCGTGGGAGCGCAGCAAGCTACTTCATGAGCAAACCTAGTCGTTCTGAATCTAATACATTGGTGATATGGCAGAGTATCAAATCGCTGAACTCACTTCCTGTATGACTTCAATAGCACTATTTGTTCTGTCTGTTCTCGCTCCTTCCTCATATGTATCCTATTTTATGTAACCAGCGCCTTGATGCCTCTGGACTTAGTGCACCAAATAAATACAATAAATTAATACGTAAATACGTAAATAAATAGTACCAAAACATAACATATAAAAGGCCCCATCAGGCTCTACAGTTTGTAAAATTAGCTTCAATATAGGGACACAGTAATCTACTTAATTTTGAGTTTGACTGCTACTGGGAAAAGGCTGTTGCTTCTTGTGGGGGAAAAGGGGCACATGTTAGTTTATGGGGCATTAACTGTTCAAACCCATATTTCAAATTTAATAACTCACAGATATTTTCGAAATAATGAAGAAACTGTGCATTCTGCAAAACATCTTCGAAGATTTCAGCAAGACATTTTTCTTCCCTCTATTCCCAAGCATTTCTTTTACTTGGGTATCATAATCTGCTGTATTTTGTGATGACTCCTGAAAGGGCTGGAGGCCTTCTTCACTGTAAACACTGAGCCAATTTGTCCAGGCAAAGCAGCTGAAAAGGTTTGAAGGAATGTGTACAGAATAGTTTTCCTGTGTGGATATTTCACCACAATGTGTTGAACCCTCTTCAACCCTGTATTTTACTTGATCTCATCCCAATATCAACTTTTTATGCTAGCTATGGTTGGTCCTTGACACATGATTTTCTGTTGACCATGGAACAATAGGTGCAATTAGTATGCACATGCATTGATATGCCAGCCATAGTCATGTTATCTTTATTTTGTGTGTGTGTTCTCAATGTGTATTGTCTGTCAGTGTTGCCTGTGTCACTTGTGCTCAATTGCATTATGCCATTCCACATATACATATTATGCACGTGTTGTCTCTGTGTGTTTTCCTTCCATTTTGTTTGTGCCTATTGTGCTCACTTGTATTCTCTGCCTATGTCGGTGCGTATATATGAATTCCAAGTCTGTTGTTGGTGGTCATGGTGTGTGCTTGTGTTTGCACGTCTCATCTGCAAACATGCTCATTACATGAACCTAGAGTCCTACAGCACAGTTATACATTATCAATATGTTTTGGATTTTAGAAAGTGAATATCTCGAGTTTGGCTGGTTGGATATTCACAAGTGTTGCCTGATGTACCTGACCTAGGGAATGGATGAATTGCCCTCCCAAGGTATTTTTGGCTTTTCTCTTAAACAATGTTTGGCTTAACTAATACACTGGGAGTGGGGGCTCTTGAGGATCACAGAAAGGAAAGAACATAACAAAAGAAGGTATATTATATATTATTTATAACGCGCTTAATACCCAGAGGTTACTAAGCGCAGACCCGGGGATCAAACCTGTGGTGCTCCGTGTCGTCTCACTTCCAAGGCGAGCACGTTGCCCCTGAGCTATCCTCCCGAGATAACGGTCTCCTTGGTTCTCCTTATTGCCTTGCCTACGTGGATCAAGTGCACTCAAAATTAAGCTCTAGTCAGTTTGGTGAGAATCTCATTGGGTCTTCACACGAACGTGTCATTTAAGCTAATTAAAAGGGATGAACTAAGAATAAAAACATCAGTCTAGCTTCTGCATTTGCAACAGTGCCTCTTCAAACAAGAGTTCTTCCTCGCGGACAGTTCCTAGGTTTTGAGGACCTTTCTGCAGTGGGTCTTGTGTAACCTGTATAGGTTGTGTGGAGAGGACCTGCTGTTTCCCAGCCACCGACCCATTGTTGAAGACTTCACACCAGGTGGATTCTGTGCCAAATGCTGACAACGCAAGGGGTCCAGCTCAGGGTGTCCATTGGCTTGTGCTGAGGGCTCAATGCAGCCTACCTATCCTAGGGTCCTGGCACTAGCACCCTCCAGCCCAGTCTCACTCTCCTCCTTGATGCTTTACCGCATTCTCATCCATATGGGAATCTCTCCTGTTACCTCTCTCCTGACTTGTCCTTAGACTCCTCAACTTGCTGCCACCCCACAGTCTAAAGTCTGAAGGACTTGGGATTAGCCTTACTGGCCTCCTTTTCTGCCTCCAAAGGGCCAGATATACCCCACCCTCCAACCTCCATCCTCTTCACCTTCGTACCCTTATCCTTTGTTGTTTCCTTCCTCTGACATCCTTACTATTGTTCTCCTACTTCTTTCCCCTCCTCGTAACTTTCTCCCACCTCCTCCAGGAAGTCACTTTGTCCATCTCCTTCTGTCTCTACTCTTCCTACTCCTCCTTATCTCTTCTCACCGCCTGCTACACTTCACGTCAATACTCCCTTCTTCTTAATTCTAATTACCAATGCCTCTTTATTTCCCTTCATCACCTCCTCCTCCTCAGAACTTCTCACCAAACCCATATATTTTCTTGCCTCTTTCTCCTACTTAGGTATTCCTGCCACCACCTCTTTGCTCCTCTCTCCCCCTCCCCCTCCTCTTTAGCCCCTCTCACCACCTCTTCCTCTGTTCTCCGCCGTTTTCCTTTAAGCTCCTCTATCCACTTTTCTCCCCTCAACTCCTCTCTCCACCTCCTTCCTCTAAATTCTCTCCCTTTGTCCCCTCTCAGCCTCTCCAGTTTTCTGTCTCCAAGAATCTCCAAACGGCCACCTTCTACATACACCAACACCATCCCTTTTGCTCCCCTGGAATGTGTGGGCCTGTGTTCCCTTCCTCGGAGCAGGGCCTATCGTCATTGTGTGCAGCTGGTCTCTATGCTTGTTTCTAATAGATGACAGCTGGATTGCGGGTCCAATGTTTATCTTTCATACTTAAACTGCAGCACCACAGGCCTGAAGTGAGGTGCGGACCAAGCCTACAAGTGGTTTGTCCACCATCTTTAATTCCAGATGCGACTCACACCTCTGCTGGAACAAGCACCACTCGCTGTGCATGTCCATCGTGGTTGCTGGAAAACCTGCAGGCAGTGTGGTACAGCCATCACCAAAATAAATGAATAATGTGAACTAGATGGATCCTCTGAAAAGAACAATCTGCCTGCTGGCACCATTTCTCTTGGCTCTGTTCCTCTGGTACTTTCATGTGCAAGTCCCCTATCTCCTCCAACTGGCGTGCTAGGAGTAGCTAGGAGATCCGTCCCATGCTGTTCCCCGGCCTCTATAATGAACGGGATGGTAGTACCCAGCCCCCTTACCGACCTAATAATCCACATCAAGGGTCAGGCTGGGTACTTTGTAAAAGTGTGTACAGTAAATCTCGAAAAACAAAATGGGCAGTTTCAATGTATGCAGCACAAGGGGGGGGTCTATGAAAAACACAATGCAAATGTTATTTTGTACATGAAAACGCCCATGACATGTCACCAAATGTGATGCTCAATGTGGCCTGATCAGCAGCCTGATAAATTTGGTGAAACTGAATGGATGAGGTAAAAAGATATGGAAAAAATACATTTTTTATTTTTCTATGCAGCATGTTATGTAACAGTGATAGTGTCGCTACTGCAACACTCGAATATAAATGCATTTAATAGACTAAAAGTCCTTGAACTCTTTTAGTTCACAGTTGTTCCATCATATTTCTCTAGTTGTGACCTGAGTGAACATGTATGGATAGAAATAGAGGCTTTTGTGATGTGGCTTCAGGCCTTGATAACACTATAACCACTCAGAGGCAAAGGCCCTGGTGCATTAATTTACTGATAGTTGCACTTTCCAGAAACACAACACAGCCCATCTAAATTCTGCAACACCTTCTTAACATCAAGGCATTGTTTCACTATCTAAAAAAAGAGAATGACCAATGTCATTATGACTATATCACAAAATCATCAAATTCATGTTGTGTGTATTACAAATAAATGTGGATTTCCATCACTTTTAAAGAATATGATCACTGGCCTTGTGCTTTTTTTCAGTATCCCTACGAGTACGAGGAGTACCTCAGTCTCTTGCAACAGTATGATAATATTATTCAGTACATTTTTATCCAATTTAGCACTGTCTCTCATATGCAGGAGCACAACCAGCTGAACTATCTAACAACCGTGTTTTAGAACATGGAGGAAGAAGAGCACTGCAGGAAGCTGAGAAACCTCACATTTATGTTGCTAGAGGCCTCTTATGCCTTCGAAGGAGTTAAAAGATGCAGGTTGTCTCCCACACCCAGAGCGTGCCCTGCTCCAATGGCTGCGATGGCATGGAGACGTGCTCACCCTATTTCCTGTCAGATGACTGCAGCCTGCTTAGAGTACTGGTTACTATATCCAGCAGAAGTCCCAGCCAGCGGGGCCCACTGCACGCCTAATGATGTATTTAAACCTGAAGGCATACTGTAACGAGGACGGCTCTCCACCTGCCCCGAAGATATTTTTCCCACTCGCTCCCTCAAGCGCACCATCTGTGACTGCAGCTTCTTCCTTAGCATCGCTGCCACTCTCGGTTTGCAGTTTGTTATATAATGATTTGGAGGGAACAAGCAATCTAACGGGTCGTTTGTGATTAGCCGAGCAGCTGTAACTGCCCTGGAAGGATTGTACTGTGCAGGAAACCACGAGGAGATTCTAGTACATGGTAATTTGTCTTGGGACTGTTTTTAAAAATGGAGCTTATTTTGTTTATGTATTTATTTATTTATTTCAGTGAGCAGATGTTAGGCGCTTATACAGCTAGATAGTGTTTCAAAGCGCAGCAAGGCTAAATGGGAAGGGAACAGGGGAAAAATAACAATGGCAAACACAGTAAAATACAATCATGGTCCGACTAGGCCTTGTGGCATTCGGAGGTGCAAGTGCAGTGAGGAGAAGTACAGGAGCTGGGAAGGGCGGGAGTAGAGGAGTGGGCAAGTGCTGGCGGAGGGCCGGGAGGGAAGTGCTAAAGGGAGCCAAGGAGGAGAACCACAGGCTAAGTGCAAATGCAGGCGACTCCCAAGGGTGGGATGCAGAACCGCTAAGCAGGGGCCAGCAGCACAGTGCAGTGGGGTTGGGGGCTAATATTGCCTGGGAAGTAGGGCCAGGGACATGCGGATCAGGTCACCAGTCACAGCAGCAGTGTGGTGATTAGCAGGGAAGGGAAAGAGGGAAAGAGGTAGAGAAGAGCAGAGTTTTTAGCAGTTTCCGGAACTTGAGGAGTTTTGGCTCAAGCCTGAGACGGGCAGGGAGGCTGTTCCAAAGTCAAAGAGTTGGAGTTAGAGGAGCGTAGGGCTCTGGCAGGGGAGTATTTAGGGAGGAAAAGTTGGAGCTGACATGCTCCCAGTCCCCAGAAGGCCTTGTGGTTGATGCAGAGGGTCTTGAATTTTATCCTTGCAGCCACTGGAGAGATTTTAGGGCTGGAGAGATACAGTCCCTAGGCTTGAGGCCAAGGATAAGTCTTGCAGCCCTATTCTGGATTAGCTGGCGGGGGCGTAGGGAGGAAAGAGGGAGATTGAGCAAGAGGCTGTTGTAGTAGTCCAGCCAGTAGAGGACCAGAGCTCTGGAGACATTAAGCTTCTGGGGAAGGTGAGGAAAGGAAGAATGCCTCTGAGGAGGTGGAGCTGGAAGTGGGACTTCTTCGTGAGGTCCATGATGTGAGAGATGAAGGTGAACTCCCCCCCAATATACAATAAACTTTAAAACGTTACAAGGAGCTGGCCAGTTCCGAATTTTAACGTTACAAAAAAAAATGAAATGCTATTTTTTACATTTTAAAGTGCATTTACATCTAAACATGTCCCCACAACACCCACGCACACCCCTCCCATGCCTAACCCAACCCTAACCCTAATCTAACCCTTAATCTAACCCTAGCCCCAACCCTAACCCCTAACCCCAACCCCATAATCTAACCCTTTATTTTACCCTAAATCTAACCCTAGCCCCAACCCTAACCCCAACCCAAACCCTTAGTCTAACCCTAAATCTAACCCTAAATCTAACCCTTGTCCATCTAAATGAACCATCGAAAATTATTCAATATATATGCTTTTTGATGGAAAAGCAATTCAATGAATAATTTTCGATGAAAAATGTATTCAATGAATACGTTTTAGATGGAAAGACCAGATAACCAGCTGGTTTGGCTAGTTCCTTGCAGATTTTGAAGAGTTAAGCCATGTCGTTATTGGCTCCGGAG
The DNA here is from genome assembly GCF_040938575.1 of Ambystoma mexicanum. Classification (NCBI taxonomy): domain Eukaryota; kingdom Metazoa; phylum Chordata; class Amphibia; order Caudata; family Ambystomatidae; genus Ambystoma; species Ambystoma mexicanum. The sequence goes on from NC_090939.1 coordinate 836,324,697, forward strand.
ATGCAGGCTTGGATGTGGGCCCGCTTCTTGGAGCAGAGAGAGAATCGACATTGCCTTGGGAGCAGGTGGCAGGCCAGTTTGTCAGAGGTTAAGCCCAAGGTCTGCCTCTTCCATTCAGAGACTCTGCACTTGCATTTCAGAGATGCTATATCAGAGTCGTACCAGCTGTTGTTCTTGGTGGCAGGTTTTAGGTGGATTCTCATGACAGGGGCAAGGATGGAAAGGGTGTTAGAGATGGAGAGGTGTAGGCTAGCAAGGACAGAGTCAGAGGGAGAGTCAGAGGTAGGGGTGGGGGAAGGTGAAGGTGAGTGTGAAAGCAGCAACTGACACTCACTTCATAGGTCGGATGGCGGTGAAAGAGGCTGGCAGTGCTGTGGGTGGCTCGAATAAAGGGCCAGGGGGTCCCAGGCGGGAGGATGGGAGAGAGTGGTCAGACCAAGTGAGGGGGTGGCGAGTGGATTAGAGATAGGGATGTTTCCAGAAATTAGGGTGTCAAAGGTGTGAGCAGCAGAGTGGTTCGGGAGAGGGAGTCACAGAAGACACAGAACTGGAATGTGGATGATTCAAGGGAGTTGAGGTGGATGTTGAAGTCACCAAGGTTGAGGAGTTTTGAAGAAGAGGTTGAGAGGCAGGAGGCGAGGATGGCCCATTCAGAGAGGAAGAGAGATTTAGTGCCAGGGGGCCTGTAGATAGTGGTAAGGGTGCAAGAGAGAGTAGGTGAGACCCCAAGCTTACAGACAAGGCATTCAAAAGAGGAGTTGGATTGAGTAGGTATGATGGAGGGAGAGACCCACACAGGGAAGATCAGGGCCACTTCACCTCCAGGCCTGTTGGTTCTAGGGTGTGGGGTGGATTTTGTAGCCCTTAGGAAGGAGAGTGTCAAGAGCAGTGACAGAGCCGGCATTGAACCACGTCTCGGTCAAAGTCTTCAAGAAGGAGAAAGATGTTGGAGGAACGTTTTACAGCAGAGCGAGCATTCAGAGTAGCTAAGTGAATCTGGTTACCTTACCTCCTTTGAAGGTTTTCCGGGGGAGGAGGGGTAAAGGAGCATGGTACTCCTATCGGTGGTGCTGCAGAGGTGAGAAGAGGGGAAGAAGAAGTAGCAGAAGAAGGGAGGACAATTACGAGAGAGGGCAGGCGCCGGTCAAGATGGAGAAGAGTAGGTTGAGAACCTTGGGCCATGATAGTGCCAATGTGAGAGACATTAATGATACACCTAGAGGATGAGAAGTATGCCAGGAGTAATTCCCACCAAGTGACACCATTAATGGGTGAGGAGGAAAAAGGAGAAAGAGTGGAGACCAGATGTGGGGATCCATACGTCAGGAGAGGAGACAGTGAAGAGGATGTCCATAATAGTCTGCCTGGAAGTAGCATTGACGTAAGAGTCAACGATAGGCAGGCCTGGATTAGAGTCCATGAGAGATTATTTCATCTTTTTACAACCAGACTTCGTGAGAGAGGTTGGATAGGTGATTAAATATCAGATAAAATAGATAGGGGAGGAAGAGAGTGCCATGGTAGTGGTGGGGGAGAGAGATACACAGGGGTATGATAACAAATGTAAAATCTGATGTGCTGAATTATAAGTGCTATCACATATTCTAGAAAATGTATTTGGCGGCTTGCTGACCGGACATTTTGAGAAAATCTACTAATGACAAACCACACAAAGTGCTCTTATTGAGGAGCCAGCCATAGGTGCAGGTACACTTGTATTTCTCACAGCTTTGTGCAGCTGCTGTCCATCATTCATATAGCGCCCATCACAAAATAACACGTCATTCCACTTAATAAATGCTTGTTGTTATTATTTACCCACTCTGCTCACACTTACGTTAGCAACTCCAGAAGGCAGATTGGCTACGTCAGTCAAGTCTAAAGTCAAATCTGTGACCTTCAGGGTACACACAGCTCGCTACAGCGAACCCCGACTCACTTGGCAATCTAAATGGCTAGTAAAATTGAATCCATTTAAAAGAGGATGACTTTGCCCTGGACTATTTCATTGACCTTTTATTGACTCCAAGTTCCTTATATACCTGTTTCATAATGTTTTCCAAGTGAAAATAGTTATTAGTCCACTATGGCATCATTAATCGAGCTGCTCACCTTTAAGAGTTGGTGCTGAGTGTTGTTTAGTTGGAGTTCAGCATCACAGTAACTTGCGGAGATTGTTGCATGAAGGTAGTTCTGCACAGCGATCTGTGCATAAGAATGGGAGCAAATGATCTGCAGATGCTGTATGCACCAGGGGTCTGTCTGATTGACCTCTGTGCTGGCTCATAGTCCTTGCCATGAACATTTCTGAGATCATCAGACCAGCAATGTACACTTTGCCGCAACACACTATTGTTCATCCGATAGCCTAAAGTCACACTAACTGTACCTTTTTGCTCACACCCCGCTGAGGCGCTAGACTACATGCACACTTATTGTGCTGCAGGTTAGGCACTCAACATGGTCACCGAGATGGCACCTGGTTGATAGTGGCATGCAGTGCTTTGCTTAAGCTTACATAAGCTTGTAACAGCTTCATAAACTCACCATTCCTAGTGTAAATGACCAGGCGCTTTGAAAAAAAGGGAGTACCTCAGTGAACTGGGTTTGAACCTCTCTTTGTCAGTACTTTGTTTCCGGTTTTTTTTGGTCAACACTTATGACCTGAAATGTCCTACAGCGTCCGGTGATTGACGTTCAATTAAAATGAAATAATGATCATACGAACAGTTGTGCACATAGCACCATTACAAAATATCGTTTTGAAGACAAATTGATCAGACCTTTGAGCTGGTTTCGAATGTCCCACCGAGTGATCAACTATTTACATTGTATAGGATTATTAATGATTTAGTCCTTAAATGTAATGTGTTGTAGCCTAGAATTAACAAAATGTATAACATAAGGGGTTGAGTGTGGGGAATCGACAAAGGGCAGCAACCATGGGAGCTCAGAACATACCAATCTGCCAGTCCTCTGCCATTAGTTTATTTGCCTTGTCTCATGGGTGAGGTTTCCTTGTGGTGTTCTCTTGCTTGCAGAATATCGTTATACATGATAGTCGAATACTGACTACTTCATCCCACTGATATGGAATTATGTGGTAACTGCATAACACTGCATTGATGTTTTTTGGCCTCAGGCCAGTTGCAAGGTGTGAAGTTGCAGGCTACAGATGCTCGTTTTTTGTCTGCACTGGATGCAAAAGCCAAGTCTCCTGCTTGCTGGACTCAACCGAGTACCTAGTGGAAACCTTAGGCTTCAGCCTTTGGAGCAGAGTGTGCCCCCACCCTCCAACATCATTGGCCCTTCTGAGGTTCCCTTTAAAAAACGATTGTTCTTTCATTCTGCATAGCTACTCCTGAACTATTTTCTCTAGGTTTGTGCTACTGCACAAGGCCTACAACCAGGCAGGAAGTGAGCAACAAGCTGAGGGAGATTTTTCCTGTTTGATGTATCATTTGTGAAATCCACAAATGGTCGTATGTTTGAGAATTTCTCTCATACAGTCTGTCACCTGTTACTTTACCTGGGAAAACACGCTGCAGTATGGGATGACTAAGCACCAGGATACGTAAGTGGTGTTGGGTGATGCATGTGGGGAGGGTCTCGCGTCTAGAAACACTTGTGTACAGGTGTACAGGTGTACAGGTGCTTTATAAATGACTTATATCATATGCTGCACTGTATTGAGTATGAGCAAACAAATGTCTTGCAACTAGCATTTCCTTTCACTTTGCTTTACTGTACTTTTGGACGCCTGTGTGAGATCATTGACTCACTACCCCTGGAAGATGATGAAAGAACTGTGTCATAGCTAAAATCTCTTGAATGTAAGGAATTAAATGTACATACTGAGTAATATACACAGCTGAGCAAGCTGTAGGTTGGAAATGGAGGACTGTAATGTAATACAGACCTTACTTTGATTTTGTGTACAACCACAACTCCTTCTTTCTGATGCAAAATCAATGTTTAAGAGTTCTATAATTTGGGACAATGTGTGTGCAGTATTGTACATTACTTACTCAGTATAGTGAATGGTGAGGAATATGTAATGGTTTGTTCAGTTTTTAGGTGCATTGTTCATGTACCGTAATAGTGTATGTTTATATGTTCTAAGCTGTCATGTATGATCTGTGACATAAATAAAGAGATGAGGGTACTTCAGTTTTGATGAACCACTCATCAGACTTGATAGGTTCAACAAGGTAGCCCTAGCCTTTCTGAAGAAAATATGCCAGTCTAGTAAACCACAGCAAAAACATATGGTAAAGGTGCATGTTTGGGTGGCCAAGCATGGCACAAGGCAAACAGTAACATTTGAAGGGATAATTATCATCATCATCATCATCAGCAAGGTTTATTCAGATAATGGAAAATCAAGAAACACCATACAAAATAAAATAGAAACCATTCTTCTTAGCATTTAGAATAATACAACAAATTTACAAGTGAAGGACAATATGAATTAGGCACATCATTTACATTGGAAATGTCCTCTCTCAGAACAATAACATCTAGCTAGGTTTTCTGGTGCTACATATTGCATTGTCAAATTAAACTTAAAATGATAGTGTACACAGTAATAACTTAAAACATAACATTTTACAACTATTCTGTATTCCTTAAGACTCTACAGGGTTTCACTGTGATAGTATAAAAAGTGCAAAGTTTAGTCAAGTCTGTTTGATCATTGTATTTTTAAGCAGTTATTCCGGTTCCCACCCAAGCCCCTTCCCCCTCTCTCTTGCCACCATACCCCTTACAAGCTTACCTCTTCCACTCCTATATATACCTATCCATATATATATATATCCATATATGTGATATACATATATATATATATATATATATATATATTTAGTGAAAAAACATTAGTTAAGGGAGAGTAAGGTTGTCAGATTTAAAGTGAAAAATACATAGAAACAAAACCTTTCAAATTCAGAGAAAAAAAACCAAGTTGAAGAGACATTAAGATGAAAATGTAATGCAACCAAACCCTTGAAATTCGACAGACAATTCAGGCAAAGCCACCTTCACAACTCTCTCCCTGTTGTGCGGCGTATTACTGCAATGATGGCATCACTGGTAACAGCACTAATGTCATCATATATGACATCACTGATTACATCACTGAAGACATCAGACATAACATCATGTATGATGACTGATAAAAGCACTGATTACATTAATAACATTTTAAACATGTAGGGGTATTTTCTTTTACATAACCCACACATATATATATAATATATATACATATATATATATATATATTCACTAAAAGAAAACCTTGTTAGGGGGACGTTATGGTTAAGTTTCGCTACTAAAAACCTGTGAAATTCACAAAATAAAAACTTTATAACCGTGACATTATGGTTCGAAGAAAAACTGAAAACCCCTTAAATTCGCCAGTTATGGTAGGCTAAGCAACCATAACTGGCTGCACCACTGTGCACTGCTAACACTAACACCCAGGACATCAAAGATGACATCACAAATGTCATTGATGACATCACATGTACATTTAGAGGCCGATTCATGGAATAATTAGCGCGGCGCAAGTGGGCAAAAACGTGCGAATCGCAGTGGAATAGCGAAAATCGCAGTGCAAGTGCGAAAATCGCACGAAAAGCAGGGCACGTCGATTCATGGAAGTCCGTGCGCGAGAAAACCAGCGGATGTGCGATAAAAAAGTGCGCGGCGCACGTTGGCGCACAGGCCATCTAACAGCGTGCGCCAGGTCACAGCGAAAATCGCACAGGCCACAGCGAAATTCGCACATAGCGCGGCGCACGCAACAAAAGTAGGCGGAACACGGGCGTAACACTCGGAATGGGGAACAACTTGCCAAAACGTGGGCGTCACAGGGGAAGTACAGGGCACAAGTGCGCGGAACGCCCACACGCTCGCCTACAACACGTATTCATGGAATAGAATAGGGCAAAAAAGCGCACGCTCAAACCAGCGCACAGGCACAAACACGACCGCCACAAGAAAGCAGGCGGTAGCGTCTCTGCGGCTGTAAGAAATGTGCGCCAAAAGGTGCGCCAACAAATAGCACCTATATACTGCCATGATGAATGTCCTATACTGTGGCCCTCCAGGACAAATGACGTGCAAAGGGGTACCCACAAACACGGACACCCGCTGACAAAAAATACGTGTGCGTGTATACCGGGGTGCGCGGGAAGTCTCACACGCGATTTCAGAAGGGTACGTGTATTTCAGGGGTGCGCAGGAAGTTCCACACGCGATTGGCCCAGTGCGAGCAGGGTACGTGTATATCAGGGGTGCGCGGGAATTTCCACACGCGATTTCAGCAGGGTACGTGTATTTCAGGGGTGCGCGGGAAGTTCCACATGCGATTTCATCAGGGTATGTGTATTTCAGGGGTGCGCGGGAAGTTCCACACGCAATTGGCCCAGTGCGAGCAGGGTACGTGTATTTCAGGGGTGCGCAGGAATTTCCACACGCGATTTCAGCAGGGTACGTGTATTTCAGGTGTGCGCGGGAAGTTCCACACGCGATTTCAGCAGGGTACGTGTATTTCAGGGGTGCGCGGGAAGTTCCACACGCGATTGGCCCAGTGCGAGCAGGGTACGTGTATTTCAGGGGTGCGCGGGAATTTCCACACGCGACTTCAGCAGGGTACGTGTATTTCAGGGGTGCGCGGGAAGTTCCACACGCAATTTCATCAGGGTACGTGTATTTCAGGGGTGCGCGGGAAGTTCCACACGCGATTGGCCCAGTGCGAGCAGGGTACGTGTATTTCAGGGGTGCGCGGGAATTTCCACACGCGATTTCAGCAGGGTACGTGTATTTCAGGGGTGCGCGGGAAGTTCCACACGCAATTTCAGCAGGCTACGTGTATTTCAGGGGTGCGCGGGAAGTTCCACATGCGATTTCAGCAGGGTACGTGTATTTCAGGGGTGCGCGGGAAGTTCCACACGCGATTGGCCCACTGCGAGCAGGGTACGTGTATTTCAGGGGTGCGCGGGAATTTCCACACGCGATTTCAGTAGGGTACGTGTATTTCAGGGGTGCGCGGGAAGTTCCACACGCGATTTCATCAGGGTACGTGTATTTCAGGGGTGCGCAGGAAGTTCCACACGCGATTGGCCCAGTGCGAGCAGGGTATGTGTATTTCAGGGGTGCGCGTGAATTTCCACACGCGATTTCAGCAGGGTACGTGTATTTCAGGGGTGCGCGGGAAGTTCCACACGCGATTTCAGCAGGGTACGTGTATTTCAGGGGTGCGCGGGAAGTTCCACACGCGATTTCAGCAGGGTACGTGTATTTCAGGGGTGCGCGGGAAGTTCCACACGCGATTGGCCCAGTGCGAGCAGGGTACGTGTATTTCAGGGGTGCGCGGGAATTTCCACACGCGATTTCAGCAAGGTACGTGTATTTCAGGGGTGCGCGGGAAGTTCCACACGCGATTTCATCAGGGTACGTGTATTTCAGGGGTGCGCGGGAAGTTCCACACGCGATTGGCCCAGTGCGAGCAGGGTACGTGTATTTCAGGGGTGCGCGGGAATTTCCACACGCGATTTCAGCAGGGTACGTGTATTTCAGGGGTGCGCGGGAAGTTCCACACGCGATTTCAGCAGGGTAAGTGTATTTCAGGGGTGCGCGGGAAGTTCCACACGCGATTGGCCCAGTGCGAGCAGGGTACGTGTATTTCAGGGGTGCGCGGGAATTTCCACACACGATTTCAGCAGGGTACGTGTATTTCAGGGGTGCGCGGGAAGTTCCACACGCGATTTCATCAGGGTACGTGTATTTCAGGGGTGCGCAGGAAGTTCCACACGCGATTGGCCCAGTGCGAGCAGGGTACGTGTATTTCAGGGGTGCGCGGGAATTTCCACACGCGATTTCAGCAGGGTACGTGTATTTCAGGGGTGCGCGGGAAGTTCCACACGCGATTTCAGCAGGGTACGTGTATTTCAGGGGTGCGTGGGAAGTTCCACACGCGATTGGCCCAGTGCGAGCAGGGTACGTGTATTTCAGGGGTGCGCGGGAATTTCCACACGCGATTTCAGCAGGGTACGTGTATTTCAGGGGTGCGTGGGAAGTTCCACACGCGATTTCATCAGGGTACGTGTATTTCAGGGGTGCGCGGGAAGTTCCATACGCGATTGGCCCAGTGCGAGCAGGGTACATGTATTTCAGGGGTGCGCGGGAATTTCCACACGCGATTTCAGCAGGGTACGTGTATTTCAGGGGTGCGCGGGAAGTTCCACACGCGATTTCAGCAGGGTACGTGTATTTCAGGGGTGCGCGGGAAGTTCCACACGCGATTTCAGCAGGGTAAGTGTATTTCAGGGGTGCGCGGGAAGTTCCACACGCGATTGGCCCAGTGCGAGCAGGGTACGTGTATTTCAGGGGTGCGCGGGAATTTCCACACACGATTTCAGCAGGGTACGTGTATTTCAGGGGTGCGCGGGAAGTTCCACACGCGATTTCATCAGGGTACGTGTATTTCAGGGGTGCGCAGGAAGTTCCACACGCGATTGGCCCAGTGCGAGCAGGGTACGTGTATTTCAGGGGTGCGCGGGAATTTCCACACGCGATTTCAGCAGGGTACGTGTATTTCAGGGGTGCGCGGGAAGTTCCACACGCGATTTCAGCAGGGTACGTGTATTTCAGGGGTGCGCGGGAAGTTCCACACGCGATTTCAGCAGGGTACGTGTATTTCAGGGGTGCGCGGGAAGTTCCACACGCGATTTCAGCAGGGTACGTGTATTTCAGGGGTGCGCGGGAAGTTCCACACGCGATTTCAGCAGGGTACGTGTATTTCAGGGGTGCGCGGGAAGTTCCACACGCGATTTCAGCAGGGTACGTGTATTTCAGGGGTGCGCGGGAAGTTCCACACGCGATTGGCCCAGTGCGAGCAGGGTACGTGTATTTCAGGGGTGCGCGGGAAGTTCCACACGCGATTTCAGCAGGGTACGTGTATTTCAGGGGTGCGCGGGAAGTTCCACACGCGATTTCAGCAGGGTACGTGTATTTCAGGGGTGCGCGGGAAGTTCCACACGCGATTTCATCAGGGTACGTGTATTTCAGGGGTTCTGGGGAGTACCACACGTGAATTGGCCGTGTGGGCCCTCCCAGGTGTACGCTCCACAACCTCCACGGACCCTGCAGGCAGCCCACACCACGGGGGACTACCCTGCACCCATGCTCATGTCCCGCAGGCATCCCATCCACCACGGGCATGCCCCCCAGCCAACCCACATGTCACCTTGCACTACTGATCAACAATGCATGTCTCCCACCACCCCCACCCCCCTGCCACCATGGGCAGCCTCCACCAGGCCCCCACTCATGTCTCCCACCACCCCCACCCCCCATCCACCAGGGGCAGCCTCCACCAGGCCCCCACTCATGTCTCCCACCACCCCCACCCCCCAGCATCCAGGGTCACCCTCCACCAGGCCCCCACTCATGTCTCCCACCACCCCCACCCCACTGCCACCATGGGCAGCCTCCACCAGGCCCCCACTCATGTCTCCCACCACCCCCACACCCCAGCAGTGCAGGGGCAGCCTCCACCAGGCCCCCACTCATGTCTCCCACCACCCCCACCCCCCAGCATCCAGGGTCACCCTCCACCAGGCCCCCACTCATGTCTCCCACCACCCCCACCCCCCTGCCACCATGGGCAGCCTCCACCAGGCCCCCACTCATGTCTCCCACCACCCCCACACCCCAGCAGTGCAGGGGCAGCCTCCACCAGGCCCCCACTCATGTCTACCACCACCCCCCTGCCACCATGGGCAGCCTCCACCAGGCCCCCACTCATGTCTCCCACCACCCCCACCCCCCTGCCACCATGGGCAGCCTCCACCAGGCCCCCACTCATGTCTCCCACCACCCCCACCCCCCAGCCACCAGGGGCAGCCTTCACCAGGCCCCCACTCATGTCTCCCACCAGCCCCACCCCCCAGCAGTGCAGGGGCAGCCTCCACCAGGCCCCCACTCATGTCTCCCACCACCCCCACCCCCCAGCAGTGCAGGGGCAGCCTCCACCAGGCCCCCACTCATGTCTACCACCACCCCCACCCCCCAGCAGTGCAGGGGCAGCCTCCACCAGGCCCCCACTCATGTCTACCACCACCCCCACCCCCCAGCATCCAGGGTCACCCTCCACCAGGCCCCCACTCATGTCTACCACCACCCCCACCCCCCAGCAGTGCAGCGGCAGCCTCCACCAGCCCCCCACTCATGTCTACCACCACCCCCACCCCCCAGCATCCAGGGTCACCCTCCACCAGGCCCCCACTCATGTCTCCCACCACCCCCACCCCCCTGCCACCATGGGCAGCCTCCACCAGGCCCCCACTCATGTCTCCCACCACCCCCACCCCCCAGCCACCAGGGGCAGCCTCCACCAGGCCCCCACTCATGTCTCCCACCACCCCCACCCCCCAGCAGTGCAGGGGCAGCCTCCACCAGGCCCCCACTCATGTCTCCCACCACCCCCACCCCCCAGCAGTGCAGGGGCAGCCTCCACCAGGCCCCCACTCATGTCTACCACCACCCCCACCCCCCCAGCATCCAGGGTCACCCTCCACCAGGCCCCCACTCATGTCTCCCACCACCCCCACCCCTCAGCATCCAGGGTCACCCTCCACCAGGCCCCCACTCATGTCTCCCACCACCCCCACCCCCCAGCAGTGCAGGGGCAGCCTCCACCAGGCCCCCACTCATGTCTCCCACCACCCCCACCCCCCTGCCACCATGGGCAGCCTCCACCAGGCCCCCACTCATGTCTCCCACCACCCCCACCCCCCAGCAGTGCAGGGGCAGCCTCCACCAGGCCCCCACTCATGTCTCCCACCACCCCCACCCCCCTGCCACCATGGGCAGCCTCCACCAGGCCCCCACTCATGTCTCCCACCACCCCCACCCCCCAGCCACCAGGGGCAGCCTCCACCAGGCCCCCACTCATGTCTCCCACCACCCCCACCCCCCAGCAGTGCAGGGGAAGCCTCCACCAGGCCCCCACTCATGTCTACCACCACCCCCACCCCCCAGCATCCAGGGTCACCCTCCACCAGGCCCCCACTCATGTCTCCCACCACCCCCACCCCCCTGCCACCATGGGCAGCCTCCACCAGGCCCCCACTCATGTCTCCCACCACCCCCACCCCCCTGCCACCATGGGCAGCCCCCACCAGGCCCCCACTCATGTCTCCCACCACCCCCACCCCCCAGCCACCAGGGGCAGCCTCCACCAGGCCCCCACTCATGTCTACCACCACCCCCACCCCCCAGCAGTGCAGGGGCAGCCTCCACCAGGCCCCCACTCATGTCTCCCACCACCCCCCCCCTGCCACCATGGGCAGCCTCCACCAGGCCCCCACTCATGTCTCCCACCACCCCCACCCCCCTGTCACCACGGGCAGCCTCCACAAGGCCCCCACTCATGTCTCCCACCACCCCCACCCCACAGCAGTGCAGGGGCAGCCTCCACCAGGCCCCCACTCATGTCTACCACCACCCCCCAGCAGTGCAGGGGCAGCCTCCACCAGGCCCCCACTCATGTCTACCACCACCCCCACCCCCCAGCAGTGCAGGGGCAGCCTCCACCAGGCCCCCACTCATGTCTACCACCACCCCCACCCCCCAGCATCCAGGGTCACCCTCGACCAGGCTCCCACTCATGTCTACCACCACCCCCACCCCCCAGCAGTGCAGGGGCAGCCTCCACCAGGCCCCCACTCATGTCTACCACCACCCCCACCCCCCAGCATCCAGGGTCACCCTCCACCAGGCCCCCACTCATGTCTACCACCACCCCCACCCCCCTGCCACCATGGGCAGCGTCCACCAGGCCCCCACTCATGTCTCCCACCACCCCCACCCCCCTGCCACCATGGACAGCCTCCACCAGGCCCCCACTCATGTCTCCCACCACCCCCACCCCCCTGCCACCATGGGCAGCCCCCACCAGGCCCCCACTCATGTCTCCCACCACCCCCACCCCCCAGCCACCAGGGGCAGCCTCCACCAGGCCCCCACTCATGTCTACCACCACCCCCACCCCCCAGCAGTGCAGGGGCAGCCTCCACCAGGCCCCCACTCATGTCTCCCACCACCCCCACCCCCCTGCCACCATGGGCAGCCTCCACCAGGCCCCCACTCATGTCTCCCACCACCCCCACCCCCCTGCCACCATGGGCAGCCTCCACCAGGCCCCCACTCATGTCTCCCACCACCCCCATCCCCCTGCCACCATGGGCAGCCCCCACCAGGTCCTCACAATCCCCAATCATGTGCGTAATGGACAGCCTCCACAGCCAAAAAGCCCTACCAAGTAACCCATTCACCCACATGGAAATGGAAATCACATGTTACACCCCCAATGTTCATTAAGCTAATGAACCCATGTCCGTCACACACAATGGTTGCAATTGAATGGGAAAACACACAACATGACATGCATGAAACCAATGAGATGATACCACACAGTGAAGTATGGAAACAAAATTGTATTGAAAAAAATAAAGAATGCTAAAGAAAGAAAACAAACTACAATGTGAATGAGAAAAAAAAGCTGCATGTCCGTATAAAAACACAAAACTGCAAATCAGAATCCAAAAAATATTTTCCCAAAGTCAAAAGTAAAAAAATCTCCATGCAATAAAGAACTATGTAAAAAACTACCAAGGGTCCATGAGCCCAACTGAACAAAGGAAACCTACTAAAAAACCTACCTAAAAATCAACTATATACAAAAAGTGGAGCAGTGTCCGTCGACTCCAAATCATAATAAGAAAGAAAGGAAACCTAAAACTAAAGAACTATATACACGGGCGGCGGGCCAGTCCAGCGGCTCACTTCGTGGTGTCCCGGGCCAGGGCATCATCGAACTCCTGTTCGATGTCCCGGAGGCGGTCCAGTTCCATGGCCCCGAGGGTCCGCAGGGATGACGCCGTGTCCTCCTCCAACCCCCTGCGGATTGCCTCGAGGCACTCGGCCCGCCTCAGGGCCCTCCGCATGGAGTTCTCCGCCCTGACCATTGTGAGCCGCGCCTCTTCCGCCCGCCGCCGCTCCGCACCTATGGCGTGGCCCAACCGCTGCCACACGGAAGACACTCTCTGTCCTGAATCCCCCTGCCCTCCGGCCGATGCCTGCCCCTCCGATGTCGAAAGCCCCGAGCCTTCATGTCTCCCACCATGTTGCTGCTGCTCTGCCTCTGCCCGTGCACTGCCTCCTGCTGCCTGCACATCCTCCGCCGGCTGGGGTGCAGTTGTTGATGTGGCCACCCCTGCTGGACCTCCGACTCCCGACTGTGGCAGGGATGCCTCCTCCACCAGCCTGGCCGCACCGTCAGAGGCAGCTCCACAGGGCACCCAGGTGACTGATGGGTGGGAAGATGGCACAGAGGACGACTGGCGCGTAGGGGGTCCAGTTGAGGAGGGGGTCGGAGCAAGCCCCATCAGACGGAGGAATCCGGCCTGGGTGACCTGTCCCAGCAGGCTGACGTGGTCAACGAGCCATTCGAGATGACGTGCAGTCTCTCCATGAAAAGACTGCAGGTCACCTCGCATGGCCCGTTGACGCAACGCCACACCAGCCAGGACAGGCTCAACCCGGACCTGGATGGCCACGTCCGCAGGCAGAGGAAGGCCAGTTGACGTCAGCTCATCCCCTGCCTGAAAACGGGTCTGGACGTAGGCATCCCTGCTGGTGCAAGATGATGCAGGGACAGGATCGGGGACAGGATTGCACACATGCACCTCCGCGGCCGCCTGTGCTGCCTCCTGTCCCTGGTCCTGCACTGCACCACTAGCACCAGTGGGATCCCCACCTCCAGACCCCGTCTCTGGTGCTTGCACGGCCCCCTCCTCCACCAAACCCCCCACCAACCTGGATGACTCCGTGCCATCTTCCCCTGTTGGGCCCTGTGGGGTCCAAGCTGCCCCTTCTGCTGCCGAGGAGTCCAACTGCAACCTCCGCCTCTTGGACCTCCTCCCGGCAGCTGCGGCCTGGGACGCGGCACCGGACTCCTCACTCCCCGACGAGATGACAACACGGGAGGGGAGCCGGGCCTTGCGTCTCCGGCTGGCGGTCGGATCCCCGCCGCTGTGCTCCACAGCACCTTCTCCGCCCTCTTCATCAGTTGACGCTGCAGACAGGGAGAAACAAAACACAGGCATCAGGGCACTGTACAATGGACACATACACGCATGACAGTTGCACATGAGTGGCATTGGCAAACCTCAGACATGTCATCACAATCCCCAACACACATGTCATTGCAACTCGCACACATGAGCCATACCACAGCCATATCGCAACTGCCACCACCATCCCTACACATACAACAGCATCAGCAGCCAAAGGGGAGCCAGACATCACATGCAACACAGGAAGTGCACCACACATGTACACACACCACCACACTTGCATGCATGTCTACACCTCTGCCAAGTGTTGCACTGTTCAGACGGGCATCCATGTCACATCTGCCAATCAGGCTTCCACATACCGCTGTCACATGCATCCATGTTGCATCACTGTTGCACCCTTGACAAATACACACACATGCACATGTACACAGTGCTCATACATGCAGCCGAAAACAACATACATGCCTGACATCACGGACATGTCTACTTACATACACATTCATCCAAACATGTGTGCACGCACAACTGCATTTGCCATGCAAGCCCACACACACAAGCACCATCCATGTCTCACACATTACAGCCCTCGCATGTGTCAGACCCACGGCCCTGTACACCCCCACCCATACTCGACCCCATGCAAACAGATGTGCAACCGGCACAATGCCGAATAATCACCACACGCACTGCTCACAATCAGGATGCATGTACACTCACCGCTCGACTCCAGACGGGTCTGCTTCTCTAGGACCTGGACGTGGAGCGCTGGGGATATGCGTTCCAGGACCCCCATCTGTTCTTCCGACAAGTGGCCCCGGCGCCCCTTGGCATCCGCTGCCTTCAAGAGGCGCCGGGCCTTGTTCAGGGTCCTGGACCTGAAGTCCTCCCAGCGCTTCCTGACATGTTGTAAGTCCCGGACTGCCACCCCCTCCGCGTTGATGGCAGTCACGATGTCAGTCCAGATCCGAGTCCGTCCTTCCTTGTCGGCGCGGGAACTTCCGAAGAGGGCATCATACTGCCCCAGGACTTGCTCCACCAGGACACCAACTTCGGTGGCAATGAAGCTGGTGCCCCTCTGCCTCTCTGGCCGGGGGTTGTCAGTAGTCACAGATGGTGTTTGCCCCGACATGACAACCCCAGAGGCAGGAGTGGGTGGGCAACTGGGTCCTGGGGCTGGGCTGTGGAGCGATGGAATTCCAGTCGGGAGTCTTCGGTTCCAGCAGGGGTGGTCACAGCAACAGCACCCCTGGCTGATGTGCAGGCAGCAAATGGCAGTGCACGTGGGCAGCAGGCAGTCAGGCAGCAGCAGATGGCAGGTGGGAGCGTGCTCGGGGCTCTGGGGGGCAGCAGTTCGGCCTTCTGGGCAGGAGCGTGGTCTTCCGTGTGCTTACGCGTGGCCAGCTTGGTACGGAGTGATTTGGCACGTGAAAATCCTGCACGTCAGCGTGAAGACCGAGGAAAGGCCCTTAGCGCGTAAGCGCGTCAGCATGCATACGCGAATCTATTGGACCAAAGGCTCTCAGCGCGTAAGCGCGTCTGTGACGTGACCCGCACGGGTGTTTCCCACACAGCACGTGATGACAGAGCACACGTGGAAAGACTGCACGTCAGAGTGTCATCGCGTGTAATTGGACAGCACGTCAGAGTCTCATCGCGTGTAATTGGACAAAAGTGCGCGTACACGCGATTGGCCTATGTACGTGTATATCAGGTGTGCGCGGACACTTACACACGCAAGTACGTCAGCGCACCTGTATCCCGGTGTGCGCGGGAATTTCCACACGCTATTAAACTGGGTACTGGATTTCAGGGGTGCGCGGGTCACACGCTCGCCTACAACACGCGCAACGCATTCATTTGCATGCTAAAAAAATTACAAGCTCAGACCCAGGATGAACATACCGTTCCTAGCAGCAGTGGCCGTGGCCTACCAAAGGAGGAGGAGGAGGATAGTCAGGGCCAGAATATTCACACCCAGAACCAGCCTTTTCGGGATGCCTGATGACCAGGTGCATGGGAGGTACAGGTTTCCACCACACATCATACTGGACTTGGTGAGTGAGTGGGAGGATGACCTCACATCACCCACCCTGTGCTCCCAAGCACTCAGCCCCCTGGAGAAGGTCCTCAATGTACTGCACTTCTTAGCCACTGGATCATTTCAGCGGACAAGTGCCATTGTGGGTGGTGTATCACAGGCCACCCAGTCACGCTGCCTACACCAGGTCTTGAACATCATCACTGCACGCCCATCAGTCCGCAGGCACATATACCTGCCCAGAACCCCTGCAGAAAGGCATGCTGCCGCCCTGGATTTCTACGCTGTGGCACGATTCCCCAAAGTGCTAGGTGCCATTGACTGCACCCATGTGGCTCTACGTCCCCCCTGGGCATCTGAGCACATCTATAGGAACCGCAAGCACTGGCATTCCATCAACGTGCAGGTAGTATGTAATGCCAAGGGAATCATCACCTCAGTATATGCCAACTATCCCGGGTCAACCCACGACAGCTTCATTTACCAAATGTCCACCCTAAGCCGGGACCTAGAAGCTGGGCGGCATGGCGATACATGGCTGCTTGGTGAGTATGAATGCCACTGCACATGCATGCATGTCAGATACTGAGCAAGGTCACAACCCCACCAATGATACCAATCACCACCTTCACAGGGGACAGTGCCTACCCTCTCAGCCCCCACATGATGACGCCAATTCGGAACCCCACCACGCCACCCCAGGTAAGATATAACGCAGCCCACATTACAACCCGGGGCATAGTGGAGCGCACATTCGGAGTGCTGAAGTCACGCTTTCGCTCCCTTGACCGTTCTGGCGGGCAGCTGTTGTACGCTCCCCCAGTAGTGTGCAGGATCATAGTGGCAGCATGTGTCCTGCACAACATTGCAACACGCCGGGGCCTGGCCGTGGACATGGTGGTGCCCCCCCATCCCCAACCACATGCACAGCCGCTGCGCATGGGAGGGGAAAGGGCACGGGGGGAGGCAGCCCGTACACAGCTAGTGGCTAAATACTTCACATAGAAATCACACCCCTGTGGAGTGCACACTGCCCTGGCACATTCCATCTGACAATCAATGATGACTCAACCTGACACTGATCCTGAATGTCTGGAGAAAGAACCGTGAAAACCATATCAGCCTGAGATTGTTCACCTGGAAGTGTCACAATGTGTGCATCCCTACCCACACAGACGCCACCAATGCAGTTTTGTGAAGTTACACATTCAAGCAGCTAAAATGAATACCCACTTGCAAAATGCAACAAGAGGACAGTGCCATGTCAGCCAACCCAACCCCAGCACCGCCACACCACACATCGTGCCATGTCATGCTATTTGCAGGTAAACAAAGTAATCCCCACAACATGACACTAGTGTCACAATGTACAGTGTCCCTATTACAAACTTGCAACACCTGAAATGCTCACAGTAATGCCGGACCAACAACATACTTGAGCAGGTACTACCATTAACATGACATCACTAATGTTAAATATTAGTAGTCTCACCACCTGGAAATGCCTGCACTCCCACCACTACCAACTGTGCAGTGTTGTCGCCATGTAGAGTTGTAGGTGCACTGCTGCCAACATGGACCACATCTCCAGACTAGAGGTCCTTGTGTAGACATGAGGAAGGGACCTGCAAATTGGGAGGTAGACACAGAAGATGAGTTACACATCAATGCAACATGCAGTGTACAACACAACAGCAATATGCACTAGGAATGTATTCACAGTGTTGACTACAGACTGCCCACACAGCTCATGGGAGTCCAACGTCACTGTGTAATTCACTGTCACTTGGGCACACCCTTTGCAAGCCCATGGAAACGGGAAGCAGGAGGGGTGTGTGTGACTCAAACCCAAGCATCTGAACCAAATACATTACAAGCCTGCATGTGCCCAGCCACAATGCAGTGTATGCCCACAGGAACCACGGAAGCCAACAAATCGTCCCAAAAAAATTGGGAATAAAATAAATAAAAATAAAAATAAAAAAAAATAAAAAATGGCCATTGAAGGGCCCGGGGGGGTTGGGGAGGCCACCCAGGAGGTCCGAGGACAGGATGCACACCAGAACCCACCTGCGTGGATCCTGGGAAAAAAAAACACCTCCATGGGCTCATGGCCCACACGGCTACCCTATTGTGGGAGTATCACTGCTGTCGCTATTATCACCCTGTGCCGCTGCATCTGGAGGTGGTTGCACTATGGGAGGCAGCCCACGCAAGGCCCTAGTCTGCTCCTCCATGGCTGCAAGCATGCGGGTGTGGTAGGTCTGGTTCTGGAGGATGAGTGTGCGGAGGTCCCCATGCAACAACTCACGGGATGCCCGGACCTCCGCCCTCGTTGCCTGCATCTCAGCTGAGAGCGTACGGGTGAGATGCTCCAGCTGCTGTTCTGTCCTTTGGTGTGTTGAAGCCTCAAGCTCAACAAGAGTCGTCCTGAGGTGAAGGAGCTCCTGCCTCAGGGCTTCCCTGTGGCCCTGGGACTCAATGGAGATGGCCTCCTGCAGAGTCGCCAGTGCCGTCCGCCTGTCCCTGTTGGACCCCAACATGTCCTCCCTGTGTGACTGGCAGATGGAGTCGGTTGCCTGCTCTAGTCGCTCCATCAGCCTTTCAGGGGGGACAATGGAAGTGGCCACCCTATCCATGGCCTGAGCCATCATCTCGGATGATGCTGCCTGTTGGGTTGCCATACCGTAAATGGATTGCTCCCATGCGGTATTGCCAGGTGGCGTACGGCCACCACGTCGGCGGGCACCACACCTGTCTGGGGCAAGGCGAACTGCGCCTTACTGTGCCGGCACTGCCTGAGGCTGCAGGACTGCATTCCCCCTCTGATCTGCTGGCCCAGGAACAGGATCAGATGTCGCGGAGTGTGACCCTGCATCCGTAACCACCAAAGGCGTAGCTGCCAACACTGACATCCCCATTGAGGGTTCTGACCCTGGTGCAGGTGGGTGAGACAGAACAGAATCCCTCCCTGGAACACTCACCTGCGACGGCACATAGGTCTCATCCGAATCAACACCTGAGTACAGCTCGGGGGAGGTGCAGCCAGAGACACCCCTTGAGAGCAGGACCTGCAGCACTTGTGGGTTCTCACCCACCACCACACCACGTCCCTCACTGGTGGTTGGTCGGCCCTCGGACCCCTCCTGGGTCTGCACCATCTCCACAACCCCAGCAGTATCAGGTGCGTCTTCCCCTGCAAAGACATAAAAACAAAGAAATGGAAACAGGCATTAGCACCATGGCACACAATGAGGGCTGAGAAGCAAGAGAACCAGTACTTGTTTGACACATGTCCCACATGACTAAAACCCTCCCATGCATGCACCCTCACTGCGTATGAAGGGCAGGCAAATGGCACACACTGATGACACCAAGATGGAAGATGAACACTTTTTCTGCAGGCTGCCTGGCAGTGGCATCACACATTGGCCTGTGATTGGCAGGTGAAACACACATGCCATCACACAGATGGCATGTACCATTGCTATTGAGTGAAGATGGAGAGGAGGGCAGCACCTATTCATTCAGTCCAGTTCCCGCATGTAATAGCTTTTCTAATTCAAACAGGTCAGATTCTTCACCTGGAGCTGCCAGTCCGAAATGGTGCAATTGCACAGGGACATGTTTGAACAAATGATATCCAGGTAACAAAGTCACTCCACTTTACCATAGCCATGTCAGACATGTGACTAGAGGACTGCGACATGCCTAGTAAAAGTGGTGGAATGCAAACAATCTGACTAAATGAACATTGAAAAATCAAGCAACAATGTTGTGGCAAGGTGACACTTCAAGGGCAACTGGCGTGCAGTTGGGCTAGATGTCTACTGTTGGCAGAAGGGATACTGCTATGGCCAAATGCAGCTGCGCAGGATGTATTGCATGAAGCACATGGCTGACCCATACGACTCAGGCGCACACACTCTCACCTGTCACACAAACAGAAGCCCTCACACACACCATGCACATGGATGACACACACATGCATGTGCACTCACCGGACAATGCCTCGTAATCAGCCAAATCTCCCACGCCTTGGATCTGTTCCTCCGTGACGTAGGTCCCAGCGACTGACTCATGTGGAGTGAGTTCCATGTCTACTACTGGAGACCCACCTCCAGTCACTAGAGTTGCGGCATGACTTGAGGCCAGCTTACTCTTTGCCCTGCGCTTTAGGTCATTCCAGTGCTTATAGCAATCATTGGCTGTGCGCCTCACGATTCCAAGGGCACTTACGATGTCCGCAACGGTCTGCCAGTGTGCCTGGCGTTGTGCAGGTGTGGTCTTGGATCCTGCAACAATGACCATCTCGTTGTCATGTGCGGACACATACTCGACAAGTGCATTCAGTTCGTCATTCGTGAAGCTGGGCTTCCTGGATGGGCCGGACTGTGTAGCCGTGTCTGGGGCATCAGCCTGTGCCGGACGAGCACTCTTCCTCTTCCGCTTGGAAGGTGGTGGTGATCCTGAGTGTCCTGCGCCGCTCTGGACACTAGGGGCAGGAGCCCTGGTGGACTCTGTATCAGGAGTGTGGGATTGCACACTCAGCATGGGAGTTGGTGCAGGCATTGGCTCTAGTGTGATGGTGTCAGGGGGAATGTCAGCAGCATGGACTAGGACCGACACTGTCCGGGCTGGGTGTGTGAGGGCTGGGGTGGATGGAGCCGCAGTTGCCCCTGCAGCCTCTCCGCCCTGCCTACTTGGTGCAGCAGATGACCTTGCTGCCCCAGATGCACGTGGCATGGTGACATCAACGTGCACCAGCGCACGTGTCATAGGCCTGCTGACCTGGAAGTCAGCCATGGAGTCAGCCAGGTCTGGTGCCACAATGGGCTGGTCCAACAAGGGCTGAGCATGGATGGTGTCAGCCACATCAGCCTCAACGGGAGGGGTGGGGGGGGGGATTGTGGGTGCCCTTGACTGGTCCTCCACACATGGGGGGACAGGCTCACCCTGCAAGTAACGACCACGTCCCCTACCGGATCCACCACGGCCACCACTTGTGGCTCTTCCACCTTTGCCACCCTTACGGAATCCTCGCCTCCCAGCCATGGCACTGATGTTAATGTGCGTATGGGAGTGGCTGTAAAATATTGTCCTGGGCAATTGGGGGTCAAAGGGGTTGGGTACCAGATGGTAATTGTACCCTAGTGCTCTTGCAAGGCTGATTGTAACCCCTGGGGAAAGATGACGGGTCACGCTACGCACAGGAGCCCCAAAAAAGGGAGATGACGTGCACGCAACCCCTCCTAGACCACCTGTGCAGAAAGAAAAACCTGCACTACGCTGTGGCACCCAGTAACACAAGAATGAACGTATGCGTGTCACACGCAGCCTAGAATGACCTCTGAAGGGGTAGGCTACACACGGGGTAAGCACAGATGTTAGATACGTGCGTGACTCACCGTCTGCCAGGTAAAAGAGCGTGAAAAAGGAGCGCGTTTGGTTGGCAACACCCCCGCCAAAAGAAGATTTGTACGCTGTCTGAGGAGACAGGACAACAGTAGAAGGGAACACTGTTTGAGGGAACAGGCCCAGGTAAACCAGTAAAAGAGAAAAAAGAGAAAAAGCTGTCAGAGGTAACAGGGAATACGAACTTGAAACGCCGTGAAGTAAATCGCGTGTGAAACGACAAGAAGCACAGAATTCACCCACTCGCTCTCCACGAAAAGCACGTACAAGGAAATGGTGTTCTACGCGTACCTTTTATACAGGCCCACACGTCCAGCGTCACTTACGCGGCGTGTACGCGCTAGGGCCATTTCCACCAATTACACGCTTTGTCTGTCTGCGTGTAGGGCCATTTCCACCAATTACACGCTTTGTCACTTCTGCGTGTAGGGCCATTTCCACCAATTACACGCTTTGTCACTTCTGCGTGTAGGGCCATTTCCACCAATCACACGCGATGACACTCTGACGTGCAGTCTTTCCACGTGTGCTCTGTCATCACGTGCTGTGTGGGAAACACCCGTGCGGGTCACGTCACAGACGCGCTTACGCGCTGAGGGCCTTTGGTCCAATAGAATCGCGTATGCGTGCTGACGCGCTTACGCGCTAAGGGCCTTTCCTCGGTTTTCACGCTGACGTGCAGGATTTTCACGTGCCAAATCACTCCGTACCAAGCTGGCCACGCGTAAGCACACGGAAGACCACGCTCCTGCCCAGAAGGCCGAACTACTGCCCCCCAGAGCCCCGAGCACGCTCCCACCTGCCATCTGCTGCTGCCTGACTGCCTGCTGCCCCTGCACTGCTGGGGGGTGGGGGTGGTGGGAGACATGAGTGGGGGCCTGGTGGAGGCTGCCCCTGCACTGCTGGGGGGTGGGGGTGGTGGGAGACATGGGTGGGGGCCTGGTGGAGGCTGCCCCTGCACTGCTGGAGGGTGGGGGTGGTGGGAGACATGCATTGTTGATCAGTAGTGCAAGGTGACATGTGGGTTGGCTGGGGGGCATGCCCATGGTGGATGGGCTGCCTGCGGGACATGAGCAGGGGTGCAGGGTAGTCCCCCGTGGTGTGGGCTGCCTGCAGGGGCCGTGGAGGTTGTGGAGCGTACACCTGGGAGGACCCACACGGCCAATTCACGTGTAGTACTCCCCAGAACCCCTGAAATACACATTCCCTGCTGGTATCGCGTGTGCAACTTCCCGCGCACCCCTGAAATACACGTACCCTGATGAAATCGCGTGTGGAACTTCCCGCACACCCATGGAATACACGTACCGTGCTCGCACTGGCCCATTCGCGTGTGTGACTTCCCGCGCACCCCTGATATACACGTACCCTGCTCGCACTGGGCCAATCGCGTGTGGAACTTCCCGTGCACCCCTGAAATACACGTACCCTGATGGAATCGCGTGTGGAACTTCCCGCGCACCCCTGAAATACACGTACCCTGCTCGCACTGGGCCAATCGCATGTGTAACTTCCCGCGCACCCCTGAAATGCACGTACCCTGCAGAAATCGCGTGTGGAACTTGCCGCGCACCCCTGAAATGCACGTACCCTGCAGAAATCGCGTGTGGAACTTGCCACGCACCCCTGAAATACACGTACCCTGCTGAAATCGCATGTGCAACTTCCCGCGCACCCCTGAAATTCACGTACCCTGCTTGCACGGGGCCAGTCGCGTGTGGAACTTCCCACGCACCCCTGCAATACACGTTCCCCGCTTGGTGTTTGCTGTTTGCCAGCCCGGTGAACTGGTCCAGGGTTAGCGCAGCCCTTTGCGATGATTTAGCGATTTTGATGGCTTTTCCTTGCGCGAGGGCGTTCTTGGGGGCGTTACTGGCGCTGCTGCAGGGTCGCTGCGATTCTCTGCGCCACGGCTGGTTTGGAAGCCTGAAATCCATGAATACGCTGTGCGCGGAAATCGGTTTTAGCGCACGTGCCTGGCGCAGTCAATCGCACGCGGACACTCTGCGCCAGCCGCTTGCGACACTTTTCTGCGAAATTCTATGAATTACCCTGTTAGTTTTCATGCAGAGGCTCCAAAAGGGATTGTAATTATATAATTGGCAGAAAAGTATCAGAGATGATTGAAGAACTAAGGCATGCCACGTAGTTCATTAAGCAATGCATTGATGAAAAAAAACAATTCCATTACTGAGTTCTTTCAGTACATGAACGAACTCATGAAGAAATGTAGACATTGTCTGCAGCATGCACTACAAAGATGCGAAATTTGCAATCTTCCCATGTTGCATACTACATTGATAAATGCTACCATTACAAATGTTTATATACTGTGAAACATAAGTATCTACGTATGCTTCCCTTACTGCATAATTAGCCTATTACTCATAAAAACATATAAAGAGCACATGCATACAAATAAACACATATACACGGCATGTAAAGCATGCACCAAAAACTGCAGTTTTAATACAAAATGTTCAAACCCGAACTAATTAACTTCATGCACAGAAAAGATTCTTGTGTTTCTGGATTCCTTCTTCTTGTATGCATATGTATGATACGATGTAACCGTAACCTAAGCAAAGTATTGTAAGAACACATGAGAAGGGTAAGGACTACAAATATAGAACTTTTACCTTCTTAAACTCTTGACTGACAGTGAAGAAAGACACCTGGCTTACATATGTCAGTGAACAAAAAAAGAAGGAGCTACACATGTAATGTCATCTGTTCTGTCACCATAGTACTTTGTACTATAGTATAGTGACTTTTTAGTTCCTGCCTGTTACTGCCTCAGATATATCAGTGAAGGAAAAAAGAGTGAGCCAGACATGTGATGTCATCAGTGATGTCATCAATGACATTTGTGATGTCATCTTTGATGTTGTGGGTGTTTAGCAGTGCACAGTGGTGCAGCCAGTTATGGTTGCTTAGCATACCATAACTGGCGAATTTCACAGGTTTTCGGTTTTACTTCGAACCATAATGTCACGGTTATAAAGTTTTCTTTAGTGAATTTCACAGGTTTTTAGTAGCGCAACTTAACTATAACGTCCCCCTGACAACGTTTTTTTTTAGTGAATTTTACGGGTTTTTAGTAGGGTAACTTAACCATAACGTCCCTTTAACAAAGTTTTTTTTTACTGGATTTCACAGGTTTTCAGTAGGGCAACGTAACCATAACGTCCCTCTAACAAAGATTTTTTTACTGAATTTCACAGGTTTAGTAGGGCAACTTAACCATACCTTCCCTTTAATAAAGTTTTTTTGCTAAAGAGCATACACCTTGCGGAGAATGCCACATAACAATATGCTGACGTACAGCACGGTGACGTGTCCGAGAATCTGTACACACTTAACAGTAAGATGTATGCCTCATGGACAGTGTGGAAATAGATTTTATGTTGATGTAGGAACGTCCACCTTCAACATTTCCCTTGCACAGCGCCAACACGTATTGGTAGTCAGCCATTAGCAATGTAGTACACATGCCATACTTTTAGCAAAAGTTCTACTTATCTGAAAACGACATCAGCTAAGGCCATCCTTCCTCCCCAAGAAACAGCAGCACTGCTGTAATGAAGGAGCATGAGAAACACTGCCCCTACATTACAAATAACAAACGCACACATTTTTTCGCCGTCCACCTACCGCCCCATATTACTGTTTGGTAATTGCCTTATTAGCTGTCCTACCAAAAAAGAAAGCCATCCGTAAAAGTAAATGTTCCGTTAAGGACCACCTTTCACAGTGTAAATATATTAAAAAAAGGAAATTGCATATACTCCATGTACTTTATATTTCTCAGTAAAGGACATAGACGCAATAAGATTTGCCAGTAATAGTCTAGATTTGCAAAGCAGTAACGTGTGCTACTAAAAAATAGGATTTCTGGTTATAATCCGGTGCACCTGTGGCGTGCCGGATTACCAAACAAAATCCTTTTTCAAGATGGCCACCATAGAAAGGGAAGGTGGTTGTTTCATACATGGCCCCTCTTCGCTTTCCACGGTAGCCTGCAAAAAGCAAAAGTATGTGACGTGACGCAGAACCTGTAAATGAACATACAGCGACGTACAACGTAGTACCTTACATTTTGAAATGATAGGCTGGATTTTAAAAGAAAACGTTAACATTTTAGAGTTTGTAAAGTAGTTTTATTTAACAAAAAACTGTCAGAGACCATCGGAGTGATCCCATTTTCAATTAAATTGTAACAATGGTTCTAAAGGCGTCATTGCAAATGTTAAAGGTGAGGCACACGTTGTTCTTTTCCCACACACAAAGTATGCGTTTTTGTTAAAGCACCCACTTTGTTTGCACTGTGATTTCCAAGACGGCGCCATGACCTTCGGCCTACACCACCATAAATGATGTGATGTTGCTCTTAATAGCCAGTTCAGCGTATGGACAAAGGGGGCCTGGGCGGTCATCCCACAAAATTGTGATGGACAGGCAGCCGGTCACGAGCAGTTGCATTTGGCATCCAAAGAAGCCGTCACTCGGCATCTGAAAACCATGGCACGCACAGTATGGCAAGATGTAGCTGGGCGGAAGACGTAAGAGAAAATACGTGTCAATACCCAATCTTAAGCAAAAAATTGCAAAAAAGACACAACGAATGTGGAAAGTAATACACAAATGTAAGTGGTCAAACATGACATTTTAGGGAAATATTAGCATTGACCATGGGTAAATATAGTGACAGCCTACAAACGCTGAGAATCTGCACTCACCGTAAGGTATACAAAAATGGCAACTGCACAGTAAGATGGTTATTCAGTTATGAACAACTTAAATGGGGAGGAAACCCGGTATACGTTTAACTAAGATAGGTTAGCAACGTATACTATGTCTAAGTCCGGGAGGACAAAGATCCCAGGATATTCAGTTATGAAGCCAAAATAAATGGACAAGTAAAAGAAAATTACATCTCGTGATTTCAAACAAAACCAAAAGAATGTGCAAAGTGATACACAAAGCTATATGGGCAAACATAATGTTTCAAAGAAGAAATATTAACCCTCAAAACGGGTGAGTCTAGTCATACCCTGCAAACGCGGAAAATCTGCACTCTCCGTTATTGGAGGAAAAATACAACTGCGCAGAAAGATAATACTTCAGCTATATTGTCACAATTAGTGTTTCAGTAATATAAATTAAAACACGGTTCGGTGGAGAGTCGTCAAAATTAAACTTACGTAATATTTACTGCCTCCATTGTTTTTGGCCAAGTCAGACAGCAATGCATTCGCACCGAAGAATCTTCGTGAACTGATATTTCATGTGCCTTACAAACGTTTTTAAAACATAACCTTATCAAATAGTATTTTTTTCAAAGCTTTCATTCCTTGCATTGCTTCTGAAGTTTCCCTTTCGCTCAAGCTCAAAAAACAATTGCCCCTTATGGATTCACTCGGATGCGTGGGCCTACTGAGCTCGCAATCAAAAAAGCAACTCAGGTGACCTTCACTCAGAAGGCAAATACATTCTCACTTTGCAACAACATATGAGAATCCAATCATGAGAACCGCTACTCCCATACACCTCCAGAACCACTGTTTCCATCAAACAGTGCAGGTGGCGGCCTCAGATTTGAAAACGTAGGACGCCAGTCTGACGGCAATATTATTCTAAATACATTATAACACAGACGCAGTAATTAGCCGCCGTACAGTTAGCACCAACTTCCACTTTACCGTATGACTTTGGTGACAAGAAAACACCACTTTTTGAGTTTCTGCTGCCACATCCCATCCCAGCCTCCTTAAAGCTCACCGTCGGAAATAGTATTTCATAGTGTGTAACAAGTGCAATGGTGTCTTGTTTTGTATGTGTTACCGGCGATGTCCGCGTAACCAAAACATGAATAAAAGAGGGCGGGGGCAGCGGAGAAATCTGACGCACTTCACGCTGTTCCACAACCAATCAGTGAAAGCGCCACATGTCCACGGATGCAAAGTTTTCCCCCATTCAGTCTATGGGAAAAAGAGACGTTTTGGGACCCTCCGTATAACTCCCCCCCCCCCTGGAACAAACATCACCAAACTTTCCAAAGAAATTCAGAGTGGCCCATATACTTTTTTTTGCAAAGTTTGGTGAGGATTCGTCCAGGAGGAGTGGAGTTATAAACCATCCAAAAAGTGTTCTTCCTATGGAAACAGCAACTTCACCATAACTACACAGCCACTACCGTGGCTGTGTAATATGCTGCAGTGGTTGTGGCCAGGGCCTAGAGTTTTGGGTGTATGTCCATGGATATTTGAATGTATGGGTGTACAGTGGCTTATAGCTCAGGTGCTTATAAGTTTGTTCTTGGGTGCATGGCCTTCGGCCACGCGCCCAAGACTGTACACACTCCCCACAACCATCTGAGCGATAAGCGATACTACGGGTGTATCCATTGCTGTGATATGCTGCAGTGGTTGTGGCCAGGGCCTAGAGTTTTGGGAGTATGGCGTACGGCCTATGGCCTGCAGCCATGCACCCAAAACTCCACGTCCTGCCCGCAACCACTGCACTATATAAAACCCATGGTGCCTTATAACTTCAGTGCTTATAACTTTGTTCATGGGTGCATGGCCTTTGGCCATACACCAAAGACTCTACGTCCTGGCCAGAAGCACCACAGCATATTGCACCCATTGTGGCTTGTAACTTCACTACGTATAAATTTGGTCTTGGGTGCATGGCCTTTGGCCATGCACCCAAGACCCTAGGCCCTCCCCAGAACCACCTGATTGATGTTTGATACTACGGGTGTATCTATAGCTGTGATATGCTGCAGTGGTTGTGGCCAGAGCCTAGAGTCTTGGGTGTAAGGCCATATAACTTTCCAAAGAAATTCAGAGTGGCCTGTATACTTTTTTTGCAAAGTTTGGTGAGGATTTGTCCAGGGGGAGCGGAGTTATAAGCCACCCAAAAGGTGCTCTTCCTATGGAAACAGCAACTTCACCATAACTACACAGCCACTACCGTGGCTGTGTAATATGCTGCAGTGGGTGTGGCCAGGGCCTAGAGTTTTGGGTGTATGTCAATAGATATTTGAATGTATGGGTGTACAGTGGCTTATAACTCCAGTGCTTATAAATTTGTTCTTGGGTGCATGTCCTTTGGCCATGCACCCAAGACTGTACACCCTCCCCACAACCATCTGAGCAATAAGCGATACTACGGGTGTATCCATTGCTGTGATATGCTGCAGTGGTTGTGGCCAGGGCCTAGAGTTTTGGGAGTATGGTGTACGGCCTACGGCCTGCAGCCATGCACCCAAAACTCTACATCCTGCCCACAACCACTGCACTATATAAAAACCATGGTGCCTTATATCTTCAGTGCTTATAACTTTGTTCTTGGGTGCATGGCCTTCGGCCATACACCAAAGACTCTACGTCCTGGCCAGAACCACCACAGCATATCGCACCCATTGTGGCTTGTAACCTCACTACGTATACATTTGGTCTTGGGTGCATGGCCTTTGGCCATGCACCCAAGACTCTAGGCCCTCCCCACAACCACCTGATTGATGTTTGATGCTAGGGGTATATCTATAGCTGTGATATGCTTCAGTGGTTGTGGGCAGAGCCTAGAGTCTTGGGTGTAAGGCCATAGATATTTGAATGTATGGGTGTGCAGTATATAAAACCCATAGTGGTTTATAACTCCAGTGCTTATAACTTTGTTCTCGGGTGCATGGGCTTCGGCCATGCACCCAAGACTCTACGTATTGGCCACAACTACCACAGCATATCGCACCCATAGTGGCTTATAAATTATGTATGTATAAATTTGATCTTGTGTGCATGGTCTTTGGCCATGCATCCAAGACTGTAGGCCCTCCCCACAACCACTTGATTGATATGCGATACTACGGGTGTAGCTATAGCTGTGATATGCTGCGGTGGTTGTGGCCAGGGCTTAGTGTCTTGGGAGTATGGCCGTCGGCCATGCACCCAAAACGCTAGGCCCTGGCCACAACCACCACAGCATATCACACCCATGGCGGCGTATAAATCAGGAGGACACCCATACAAACAAACATTTTAACTACAGCATGTACTCAATTGTAATGTTTGCTAACACCACCCGTGTCCTTAGAACAGTATCAAGTTGCCTGCGTACAGCACGGACTGAAGTACTATCCTTATGAGACCCCTCACTTTCAGTGCTTACAAACATCCCGGACAAGACGGGCATAGGGAATGCATCATTAACACCTGCCGCCTAAACAAATACAGTATTTCACCCATCTCTTACTCTCTGAACCTCCCCAAGCACTCTAACACACCAAAACAGTTTCCGAAACAGCATTTTGCCTTTGGACGCCGCCGCGCTGTCGGCGGATCCAAGATCTCGGGCGCATCCAAACATTTTGACGCACATCATGGCTCACTGCAGCCATTCGACAGAGATGTCGCGTGTCCACTGTCATGACGCCACCCCCTAGCCAATCGGTATCTTGTTCGCGGAGCGAACAGGGAAGTGTGACCGCGGAGTGGACATAGATATCACATTTCTTTTTATTTTTGGTTGTTTTAAAGGTAACTACTGGACAGATTGTCACTAAATTTACAAAAGCACGCTTTCGGGACCAAGCCCCTGCTGCAAATTTGGTGAAAATCCGTCCAGCGGTTTGACCTGTAGGCGTGCGCAAAGTTTTTCCCCCATTCAGTCTTTGGGGAAAAAAAGAAGTTTTGGGACCCCCCCTATAACTTTTGCCCCCCTGGACCAAACATCACCAAACTTTGCAGAAAATTTCAAAGTGGCCCATATACTTTGTTTGCAAAGTTTGGTGACGAATCGTCCATGAAGAGCGGAGTTATAAGCCGCCCAAAAAGTGCTCTTCCTATGGAAACAGCAACTTAACCATAACTACACAGCCACTACAGTGGCTGTGTAATCAAAGCAAGAAGTATTTCCAGGCAGTCTGAATAAAAGAGGACAAGGCCAATTTGCCAGTCAAGGAAGAGGAACAGCAGGAAATGTGGGAAAGTCAAAACGAGGCGGGGATGCCTTACCAAGCGAAGACAATAAAAGTGGCAGAAGAACTTGGCCTGGCAACAATTAGAGGGGGAGTCCGAGAGGAAGGAGAACTACAGAGAACATTTTCAACATATCTGCTGACACCAATGGAAAAATCAGTGCTCCTGCTAGGATTGTCTTTCAGCCCTACATACGCCTATGACTTTACATCAACAAGAATAGATTTGCTAGAATGTTAAAACGAACTAAATGTTATGCCACCAAAGTGAATGAAGGGAGACCTATCACTGATCAAGATACAAGAAGTGTGTCCCCTCTGTCAGAAAATTATCTTGTTACACTCACCTGCCTTACTCATCTGGAGGGCAATACAGCATCCCTTATAGAATGTAAGGAAACTCTATATAGCTCAACATTGGCTGACCGCTATGGAAACCACAGAGATATGAGCTGCCCAAGCACTTTTAAACCTAAATCGATATTTTTTCCAAATATCATGTGTAGTCCGATTGAAATATTTGAGGAATTGGTCATTAAGTATTTGAAGAAATTGAAAACAGTTCTGAAATCTAAATTTAGAAATGTTAACTTTCATCAATCCTCAGCCCTTGAATACTTAAGGACGGACCACACTATTGTCATCTGTCCATCGGACAAAGGTGGCAGCATAGTTGTCATGGACAGCAGCAATTATACAAATGTGGCATCCAGACAGATGAGCAATGTTGATTGTTATGAAAAAGTGGCAAAATCCATCTTAAATGATACTAACCTTACATTTTTCTCCTTTCTCCGTCATTGGTGTGATTTGGAATTAATCAATGAAGAAGAATATTTATTTTTAAATACCAGTCATCCTATCACTCCTCGTATATATTTAAAGCCTAAAATTCAGAAAAGCCTCTTAGATCCTCCAGGACGCCCTATTTTGTCCTCCATCAGTAGCCTACTTGAAAACACATCCAATTTTTGGGATTATTTCTTCCAACCTTTTGTTTTGAGTTTAAGTTTTTACATCAGTGACACTTCGGATCTATTATCAAATGGAGTGAGGTTAATAGGGAACCCCGTTATCTTTTGGTTTCTCTAGATGTGGTTTCCTTTATACTTCCATTCATCATCAATATGGACTGAATGCTTGTCGATATTATTTAGAAAGCAGATCAGTGAGTTATCAACAGAACAACCCTGTGCTCTTAAAAATGTTAGAATTCAGCTTAGAGCATAATTACTTCTTGTATGATGATAACATCTATAGAGAAACCCAAGGTACGGCTATAGGGTCCTGCATGGTGCCCATGTATGCAAATGTATACATGGGCTGGTGGGATACAAAAATAGCATCGAGAGACGAGTTGGAGCCATTTACCCAACATATAATAATGTGCCATCGGTTTATAGATGACCTTTTTATTATATGGGATGGGACAGAAGATGAACTATCTACATATATTAGAATCTTGAATCAGAATCCTCTTAATCTTGAACTAAACACCTCAATCAGCTAAAAAGGAACTAATATTCATGGACATCAAAATTCAAGATTTTGATAACATACTTAAGTCCAGTTTATATAGAAAAGATACAAGCTCTAATTCCACTCTACATGCGAACAACAACCATCCAATCACACTTAAAAAATCTATACCGTATGGTGAGTTTTTAAGACCCAAATACATACGTAGTATGGATACAGATTTCCAAACAGAAGTCAAACGTATTGGCCAAAGATTTGTAAACAGAGGCTATGATAGAAACACAGTGGCAGAGTGTTATGTAAAGCAGAACAGCAAACTAGAGCAGATCTGTTTAAACCTAGGCTTAAATCTACAGATAATGCCATTAAGTGCATTACTGGTTTTAATCATCAAGCCAAGGAAATCAAGTCTCTTATGCACAAACACTGGAGAGTATTAATAACAGATACGGATTTATGCAAGGTTTTGGGTCCCATGCCTAATGTTACATATCGTAAAAACCCCTACTCTAAAAAACATTTTGTCTCCAAGCATGGTCATAACAGATATTGAAACACAGAGCTAGCCCCTTGTCTATAGTCAAAATGTGGTTTCAAGTAAATGTTCAATTGCAAAATGTGTGAGTTTACCTCTAAAGAACCATTTGTTAGTTTGAATGGAATAACATGGACATACAAACACAGAATCACATGCCTGACAAAATGTGTGGTGTATATAATCACATGTGGCTGTGGCTTACACTATTTAGGTTCTACAATAGCACCTCTGAAGTTGTGAATATTTCAACACTATAGAGCCATAAAAATGGAGATCTAACATATCCATTGACGGCACATTTCATGCTAAACCATAACAGCAATATTAAGGAAAAGTAATTTATAGGTCCGGTTCATATACCCCAACACAAAAGATTGGGCTACAGAGAATTGAAACTGCGCCAATTAGAGGCCAAATGAATATGCAAATGTGACACTCTGAAGCTACAGGGCCTTAATATTCATTATGAAATGTATGTATTCTTGAACTAGTAATTCACTGTTTTAAGGCCGGTCACCCTCTGACCTATTTCCCTATTGAATATGCACACTACAATTGTGT
This sequence comes from Ambystoma mexicanum, assembly GCF_040938575.1. NCBI lineage: Eukaryota > Metazoa > Chordata > Amphibia > Caudata > Ambystomatidae > Ambystoma > Ambystoma mexicanum. The sequence continues at coordinate 836,357,858 of NC_090939.1, forward strand.
ATTGACCTGTACACTAGGGAACTAGATAATTTATTGAGTCCATGGGGTGATGATGGTAATAACTGAGTCCTTTTAGTCCTCAACATTGTTGGTAGTTCTATTGTACACTTAATTTTCTCTTCTTCAACTACACTCCTTTTCTTGTTTTTCTTTGTTTGTGTCTCTCATAGCTGTTGACCATGACATTGTACTTTGCACAGACAATTAACATCTGATCTTTCTCTAATTGATAGCACTGATCATGCATTTGGCAGTATTTGCACAATGAAGCACTATGGATTATTTTGAGACATCAAGACCACTTTAGTGCTGAGTTACGTCAATTTTTGCTATTTGCTACAGAGAATGTATATTTAGTGGTACATGCACTTGCACTTTACTGAATTACACATTCTATTCTAGCTGATCAGTATTGCAGAATCAGCTGGTGATATAGTACTTCCATTTGTATACATGGATCATATGTTACAATGGACCAATTCCAGATATTGCGATCCTTTTAGTGTTGAGTTATGTCCTCTCCTGCTCATTTGTACAGAATGTTCATCTAGCAGTAAAAGCACTTGCACTTTACTAGATAATACTTTCTATACCAGTTGATCACCATTTCGTTATTAGCTGGCAGAACCCACAGTACATAATAGCTGTATAGCTTTTTTGTTAAAGCATTTGCTTTTTAGAGGTGTAATATATAGATTCAACTGCAGTATCACTGCAGTATTTTCTTGCAGAAGTAATTCGACTGTTGGATCTGATAAATACAGATCCGCATTTACTAGGCATCTTCATGGCGGGTGACCTCAATAATAGGTGTATAGCGAATAAGCACCCAGGACGTAGTGACCCTGCGAGACAATGGATGATACTGATGGAAGAGAGACAATTTGTTATGTTAAATGGGGCAATGAAGGGCGATATTCTGCCCAAATCGATGTGGAAACGTGGCTCTTTTGAGTGAACAATTGATTAAATGTTTATACAAAGAACCTTGTTAAATGGGTATTGCGTCCTTTTGCCAACACTGTTTTTTTCTGAAAGGTGTTTTGCTGTGGGAGTTTTGCAGAAAATTCACATCTACATATTTTGGTGGGGGCAAAAGGGAAAATAAAGAGTTGTGGAAGGTAAATAAAAATATTATTAAATTAAGGGGTCCATGGGCCCAAAATATTTTTTTTAAACGTCAATGACATTTTTCAGCAAAACTCCTGCGGCAAAACACCTGTGGGGAAAAAGGGGGTGCCGGGAAATGAAATCATAGATTTTGAGATAATTGAACAACATGAAAGTGATTATAACTTGCTTGAATGTACTTGGAAATGTAAGATTCTAAATGATAATACACAATACTTCAGACAACCGTTAACTCTCTCAGAGGGTAGGAACTGATTCAGTTGGCAACCTTTAATAAATATATCTATACCGACATTGTGAAGCTCGATTCTGAAATAGATTACCTGGAGGGTCGATATGTAGCCATAATTAACCTATTTAAAGTCCATCTTGCAACATATTCAAAACCATGTTACTCGCATAAACATGTCTATGACCCAGAGCTCGTAGAGAAAAAAAGAAAATTACGAGCAGAAATACGATCTCTTGCAGTCCAAAATACACCCTCTAAATTTAAAAAGATACATTCCCTTAAAATGTCCTATAGAAACTGGTGCAAAGCTTGGCAATGAAAATTATACCAACAAGAGGGCGAGCATATGTTAAAAACCATCTCCTCAAAAAATAGTGGACAAATCTGGGCTACTTTGAACAGCTTTCCCCAAACAAATCAACTTCCCCTCCAGGTAAATGTGCAGGAATCGAGCTGGGTAAGATATTATGAACAGCTTTACGGTGTGCACACAGATGTGCACGATACACCCCGTAAAACGTGGAATTCTGAAATAACACTGTGATTTGATAAGGATGACTTTTTACTATTGATATGAATACCTAGCACCTCAAGAGCTCCAGGACCAGATGGTCTAACTAACATAATGATGAAGGCGCATTCAGAAGCATGGACAGACATTTTACATAACATTTTTCATATAATTCTCCTCACACAAACACTCCCACCGACATGGAAAAGAGTCCATTATTATTCATATATAAAACAAAGGAGATATAGATCTGGCACACAACTATCGGCCCATAGCACTATTAGATTAGCGTTGAGAGATTTGATAAAATTGATCAATGGTACAGCGATAAACCTGACCATACTCTCCATGATCAAACCTCAAAGCCATCAGGCAAAACCTCCACTCTACATGACCGTTATAGACTTTAAACTACTTTCGATTCTTTCTCTAGATATCAATTATTTGATAAACTAGTAAAAGCAGGTTGTATGCAATATATTTTGGCTCTTATGGGTCAGTTTTACTCATACACATCAGTTCAGATTAGACTACCTGATGACGACCAACTCTCCGTGCAATTAAAACATACAAAGTCTTAAAGCAAAGCTGTATACTTGCAGCTACTCTGTTTAATTTTTCTTATTTATCTGTGATATTGATATGATAAGATATGATATGTTAAGGCATTTATAACGTGCCTATACACAAGTGTTTCAAGGTATCATGTATTAGAACCTACATGGGAGTAATCACATCGGATCCACTTAGACTAGGATTAACTCCATGCCCTTGGCTACTTTATGCCGATGACTTGGTTCGAAACTGCGATTGAGTTCCAAAAACATGGGAAGTATGCTGCAGAGAATAACCTGTCAACTAACCTAGACAGACTAACATTTTAGTCTCTGGGGATGCTAAACATAAATATACAATGAATTTCATATGGAAGATCAACAACATACCTATACAACGAGTTGAGGAATATTGCTATTAAGGTTTCAACATGAATCATTCTCCCTCGGATTTGTCATTGCCCAGTCTCGGGAGGATAGCTCAGGGGCAATGTGCTCGCCTTGGAAACAAGACTACACAGAGCAACACAGGTTCGTTCCCCGGGTCCGCTCTTAGAAACCGCTGGGTATTAAGCGCTATATAAATAACCTATCATATCCTACCATGTGGAACTGAAAAAAAATACAAACAACAATTTCACAGGCTAAATTGATACATAACAAGCATGGAGAATGTATGTATAATCCACTTTTCACCTACTACAGACAGAAAGTGGTCCCCATAATAACCTATAGCGCGAAATCTAGGCCTTACTTGGGAACAAACTTCTGGTGTAGACTCAAGGGTATGTTTTGGAAGAATGTACTATCTCTTCCCCTGAGTCAAATGATGGGAATTATTAGACATAAATTGGGTCTACTATCTCTGCATATTGTGGTATTGTGGAAATTGACATAATTGTACAGAAAATGTTTTATAAACCCTCACTCCCAGAATTTGTTGTCTATTCTGACTAAACTTATGACTCTGTTATGGAAGAGGCTGGAATAATGAAAGATATGTTTACTCTGAACCCCATCGAGCCAAATATAAATGATGGTGTTATGACTGGCATGAGACAAGACACCTATGCGAGCGATATCAATGGTTTAGTGAAAATAATTTTGTTTTAAAGTCTCTAAACCCAACTGAACAAAATCTAATCAAATTTCCTAGCCCTAAACTTAGAAATATGTTTTTAAGACAAAGGTTGAATCAACATCCTACGAAAGATCTACTGGGAATAAGAGCAAAGGTTCCCTTTATGGATAGGACCTGCAGACATTGTAATGACCTCACAAGTTTAGAATCAATAAAACACATTATGGTAGATTAGAACCTTGAAAGCTTTAGCTTCAGCATCTTATTATAGATAAAAATGGTTTCACATCGGAAGACTTATGGACAGCTATTTTTAATGGTCGACAATTATTGTTTTAGCGGCAATTACATTTTTAGAATTACCTGTGTTGTGCTTTAATTTTATATTGAATACCATCTAAGTCAAATTACATGTGTTTTTACTCTTTGTATCAGTTAGGTTTGTTCACAAACGTATGTGTTTTATTGTATGATGTAATTTTTATTTTGTGATATATAAATGCATTTTGTATATGTTGAAAGGTTGCATTTTATACAACCACATCAATAAAAAATATGTTTAACATACACAATGAGTGATCCAATTTCTAATGCCCTCACTGATGCCCTCATTGATGTCATATATGACGTAACTAGTGATTTCACCAGTGATGTTATCAGTGATGTAATCCCTTATGTCATCATTGGGGTCACACGCTGTGCAACAGGGGGCAAGTAGTCAAGTGGCTTTGCCTGAAATGTCTGCCATATTGCAAGGGTTTTGTTGTGTTCAATTGTCACATAAACATCTCTTTAACTGAGGGGTTTTCACTGAATTTGAATGGTTGTGTTGTAATGCATTGTTCACCTTAACTGTTTTCAAATTAAAGGTTTTTTCAGTGAATTTCAAAGCCTTTGTTGCTATGTACTTTTCATGTTAAATATGATCACCTTCACTCTCTTTTACCTAAAGTTTATTCACTGAATTTCAAGGGTTTTATTATACTATATTTTCTTTCAGGCCCATTAGCCATGGTCTTCAGCCATGGCCACTGTACATGTTCCATCATAAGACATGGCTTTCGATCATGACAAGTGGCAATGGCCTGTCTCCGTGGCCACTGTACATTTTGAACCAATACTTTCTTTGGGTCCTACTAGCAAATGGTCTGCGGCCATGACCACTTCACATGTTGCACAAATAGGATTCTTTTGCCACACTAGCCATGGCCTTTAGCCTTGACCATTGTCCATATTGCACCAATAGCTTTGTTTGGGCTCACTAGCCATGGCCTTCATTCATGACCAGTGACCACGGCCATCATTCTTGGCCATTTGACTTGTTGCACCAATAGTTTTCTTTGGAGCCCACAAACCATGGCCTTTGCCCGTGAACATGGAACATGTTGCATCAATATGTTTCTTTGCGGCCCACGAATCATGGCCTACGGGAGTGGCCACTGTGCACCTTGCACCTACAGGTTTCTTTAGTGCCCACGAGCCATGTCCCTCAGCCATGGCGAGTGGCAACAGCCTGTACATGTTACACCAATAGCTTTCTTTGGGGACTACTAGCCACGTACATTGGAAGGGAATCTGTTACATTGGAATACAAATTCATAATATATTTTCAAAAGAAATGACTAAAAAGTTAAGTGATGTAATTGCCATATCTATAATTAATTATTTATGTTGTACTATTCATTTCATTTCTATCAATGTATTTAAATACGATAAGTAACTGAACCAAACTTTGAATTCTTAGTGTCTATATTATCACAATGCACACGGGCATTTACTTTTCTTATTATACGTGATTATTTTTTTATAAAACACGACATTTAGAAAATAACGTAATTACTCGAGGAACTAACAATTTGGTCTGAAACAGTCGTTATCATTCCACGGAACCAAACTGGGTTTCGCAAGGGATGTTATGATGATATGATTGCATATTTATAACGCGCTTAATACCCAGAGGTTTATAAGCGCGGACTGTGGATCGAACATGTGTTGCTCTGTGTCATCCTGCTTTCAAGGCGAGCATGTTGCCTCTGAGCTATCCTCCCGAGACACTTCTGTTAATGTGCTAGCACTTACAACTATAATCCAACAGTCATGGTAGATCTGCAAATGCCCTATCTACGTAGAATTTGTGGATTATAGCGCTGGATTTGAGACAATGGATCGTGGAAGGTTTTACATGAATGCTTTTTTAAACACATAGATGACATCATATAAAAGATATACATCACATCATGACTACGCTTTTCAGAGAGGAGACATTTCCATAAGCATATCAGTCTTTGTCCCACCCACAGGCAGCTCAGCACCAAAATTCTAGACAAATCTCCTCTGAACAAGAGTACCAACAGCAAATCCAGACACGTGTTTTGGCCTAATCGGGCCTCATCAGTGAGGTGGAGCTGTGCCTCTCAGAGCACAGTGAGCAAGGGGTCCACGTCTGGATTAGCCTGGTAACTTGGGGTGAGACCCCAAGTACCACAAAATATGTAAAAGAAGGTCTGTGAGCCCCTCTACTGGCTGAACACAGCCCATTGACCTGTACTTGGGATGGATAGCCCGCGGGAGAGTAACAACCACCTTTTTGCTCACTGTGCTTAGAGAGGCACGTATAAGGAACCTGAAACCCTCTTTGGACCCTTCTTTGTCTGTGAATTTCCAACCCATTTTGCTTCTGCTCCTCTTTATGAAGTTGTTGGAATCTCTTGTCTCACCTCTTCTCACCTCTTTCTTAGAGCATTCTTCCTTTTTGAATCCTTTTCAATCAGGTTTTCGTCCTGATCAAGGGACGGAGAGCCTCTTAGTTTCAGTGCATGATGATCTTTGTTTTCTGGCAGAGGCGGGGTGGGAGCCCTAATTTTTTTGGACTTATCAGCTGTGTTCGATACAGTCGACCATCAAGTATTACTGGATCGTCTTGCAGTGGGCGGTCTTTCAGGTCAGGTTTTGGCTTGGTTCGTCTCCTTTTTGGCTGACCATAGCCAAACGCTGACCCCCGCCTCCTTATTTTTCGGATGCTGCTTCTGTGCTCTGAAGTGTCCCCCAGGGATCCACCCTGTCCCGTCCCTTTTTAACATCTATATTCAGCCTCTTGTTCTGCTCATCCGCTCTCACGGTTTTAGGTGCTACTCCTACGCTGATGACATGCAGATCATCGTCCGGTTGGATTCTATCCAACCGGACCTAGTGTCTCAGCTTAGGGTGTGCCTGTTGGCCGTGAGTAAGTGGATGGGTGACAACTGACTTAAGCTAAATGGGGGCAAGACAGTGGTGCTTGTGGTGCATCCCCTGCACAGGTCCCACTCGGTTGCTTTTTCCCCAGCCTCAAGTTGGTCTCTGGCCTTTTGGCCCTCTGATCTTAGCTCTTGTCACACTCCAGAATCGGAGGTAAAAAAACCTGGGAGTGAGCTTTTCGGGCTCCCTGTCTATGGATGCTCAAGTTGGTACTATCTGTAGGGCTGGCTCCTTCCAACTTCGAGTTCTTCGTAAAGTTCTACCATTTCTTCCTGTCCAGCTTAGGCCCATTGTAACGGCCTCTTTAGTATTAAGTCGGCTGGATTACTGTCATTCTCTTTTTCTGGCTCAACGTTTCTATCTCCTAGATCGCCTGCAGCTCCTTCAGAACTATGCAGCCCGTATTTGTACAGGTAAGCCATATGGTGCCCATATTTCTCCCATTCTCCGGTCTTTACATTGGCTTCCAGTTCTTGAGCAGGTTCGCTTCAAATCATTGGTGATAGTTCACCGGGCTTTTTATGGATCAGGCACTGAATATTTGCAGGAAAAGTTCTGCCCTTACAAACCCACCCGCGATCTACGCTCTAAAGGCTCTTGCCTTCTTTCTATTCCTCGTTATCAGTTTGAGCGTGTGGGCGGCCGTTCCTTTCTGCGATGGCCACTAAATTATGGAACTCTTTGCCTGTAGCACTTCGGGCTACAAAAAACCTTCTAGCCTTTCATCAGCTTTTAAAAACATACCTGTTTTAAATAGTCCTTTTCCTTGCTAGCTAGTTTTTAAAACTTCCTGTATAATTTCTAACATAGATTTGCTCCGCTTACGTGCGCTTTATAAATATAATTAACATAACTTATATTAGGTGCTGTCTATTACATGAGGCGACACCTATCTGTCTGCTTTATTGGCTCAATGTTTTGCAAAACAATTGAATCATATGCACCACACTTCAATCAAGCAGTGCAGCTTTTCAGCTTCATGTGTTAGTTGAATGCTTTTTGGTTCATGTTATTTTCACAAGTTGACTTTCTTTGAAATTAAGGAATCTTTGATTATGGCTTACTGGCATGAAGGGATTGGAACGATGTTAAATGACAGTCACTGTACTGAACATTGAGGGAATGTGTTGTTTATATTTCCTATGGGGACATTGCTAAAAAAGAATACTGAAAACTAAGTTCAGACTTGTCAATAGGGCAATTGGGCAAAAGGGTCAAACTGATAAAGCACTGTGGGACAGTTTTCTGGACCATGTAGGTCACTTAAATGACTTTGAGCCCTGAGCATATAGTAGTTTCAACCAACATTCTTGACATCGTTTTTAAAAAAAAAGAATCCATAATTTTCTACAAAGGTTCCAACAAAAAAATTGCACCTCAGTTACTATCTAAATAGGTTGATGTGCAAAGTCCAGAACTGTGATTGTGTAGGTGGCGTGCTTTACATTGGTGCCAGCATTACTTCTGCCCCAGTCCAACCCTCACAAACGTATTCTCTGTTTAGTGGAAATGGCTGGGACTATAAACCATTCTTTACTTTACATGAATGGTAGGTGAAATATGAACTGAGAAGAAGGCTTTATGCCTTTGTTCAGAGGATGCAAAATTGTGCCGACTTGTGACATGAGCTGCACACATCTTCCAACGCAGATTGTCTATGGTGTATCATTGAACAAAGATCACAGGACCACTGGTCGTCCGGATACAATGGCACCGGTAAGAATGCCATGCCATTGCATCCAGACCGCCATACTACGAGTTATGCTCGCAGGTGTCTTTCAGGTCGGACCTGGCGGGCAGTGCGGCACCTGCAAGCACAACTTGTCGGATGCACCTGAACGGTGCCGGTGCATCCGACGTCCCCAGCCCCATTGAGCCCTCCTGGGCTCAAGTGGGAATGGGGACTGACAGGCAGCGGCACTCGCGAAAGGGCAATTACTGGGTACGCCAAGGTCGGCATGACCCGGTAATTGCCTATTCGCGGGTGCCGGACCCGGATGCGAATTTGGGGGTAGCCTTGCCTGTTTTACCAGCAAGGCTACCTCCAACCTCGTAATGAGGCCCATTCTCTTTGGTGGCCTTTATTTCTTTGAATGCACTTTTCTGAAGTATTTGTTTCACCCACAGTGGGACAGTGGAATGATGGGAAGGACTTCCTTACAAATATTTTCTTTATTTGAATTATAAACCATAGCCAGGCTAATACCTAAACGCCCAATGGCCTATCAGTTGTCTCAGGGTTCCCAGGGAAGGGCAAAACAAAAGTTGATCTGGCCAGGACCTGCCGTCCCACTCCATACCCCCCAGAGCTCCCTGATGGACTCATGGTCTGTGGCTATGCTTAATGGCTATTTTGACCATCACAGCTCATGACACCAATAGAAACGTTCCTGTATGTACTCAGACGTTGTACTGGACTTGACCAATAAGAAAGAGCTTAGGAAAAAAAGGAGCACTAAAAATTGGTTAGGGCTGTTATAAATTTGATGTGGCAGCGAAGACAAAAAAGGAACAAAAAAACTGCAAAAATGTATTTGATGACTCGATTTGAAAGGGGAGTCAGCACAATGAGAGACGTCATGAGCAGTGCATGGAAATGGCTGACTTAGGGCTGTTTTACAGTTATGATGGTGGATTTATGGTTGCTTTAGAAAACATTACTGGCTTTATTCTTTTAGCTGCCACCGTATCATCCCTTCAACACAGTTTTTTCACTGAATGTGTATATTCTCCGTCCACATTTGCTCACACTTTATAGAATGAGCCAGATCGATAAGAAATTGCTTAGGGATGGAATGCAAATCTCATTTTAATATTGTGATCTATTTGCATGGCTCTGATGTCAGAATCTTTATAACAGTACAATTGTGAGGTCCTGTTTATTTGCGTGTATGATCCTCCAGGTATTGAGCACACTGAGAATATATTGGAAGCTTTATATGACATTCTGCTGGCATGGGGTATGAATCATCGCGAGTGGATGATAGCCGTGGGTAGTGATTTGAATTCTGGACGCAAGGATAATACTTGGGTAGCTAAATCACCATTTGTTAGCACTAAAATGTGCCTAGTATTCCCGTAGTATAATATGAAGGGTAGATGTTGGGCAGAATGTTTTGAAGATTGGAGTTTTGTGATGCTCAATGGCCATACGAAGGGGGATATCCCAGGGAAATGTACACGGTCCAATGGAAAGCAGACCGCCACTCGACTATTTCTATGTGAATGAACCGATGTTAGAGCAAGTTGGGGCAATGGACATTTCTAACACTTCTTATACTGACCATGGTATGTTGCTACTTAGATAAAATATTTCATGACTTGGCAGGCGTGTGACAGAATTGATGACTTGGAGGGAAAGAATGAGGGAAAGCATCTTGTATTGATAGCAAAGAATATAGAGCGTTTCAATAAGTATCTTATACATGATAAAGGGCGATTGAATGCCGAGCTGTCAAGAATGAGTGTAGGGGAATTGATATAATGGATCACAAGCCTGGTACAGTCTATTCCGGTGACTGGAGGTAATAACACAGTCTCTGCAATAGTGGAAGCATAAATAAATATGACTCAGGGATAAGGGGGGGAAAAAGGTGACCCCGACAGGAAAATAGACACATTGAATCAAACTTTCCCATGGGCGATCTTGCTGTCAAAGCTATTAGTGTCTGTACAAATAAATATTATAATTGGGTTAAGAGAAGGAGGTGGTCCACCCGTAATGTCAAAAAGTAGAGTATCTTTATAGCATTATGCAAAGGGGGACCTACATCGATTTGGAAGACACTATAGCAGGTTAAAGACAGTAATGATTGCTATATGATGAATCCCATAAGGAAATCCAAGTGGGAAGTGACTATAGCAGAGAAATACGGTGGTCAAGAGGCGGGAGGCGTTGCTCTTGGAAGCAGATGTTATAGAGTCCCTGGTGAACAGTTGATTATTAATAAGGACATGGTTTTATGGCAGATCAAATGCCTAATAAATGGAAAGTGCCAGGGTCTGAAGGGCTTGCAAATGTAACACTTCTACATGATCCAGAAATATGGTCAGATATTCTAACCTCATTGCATAATAGAGCGACCATGGAGGCCGTGATTCCAGATACATGGCGGAAAGCTGTTATAAGACCCATACATAAAAAGCATAGCAGGGATGACCCTAAGAACTATTGTCTACTGTCAATGCTAGATGTAACGAGTAAGGCATTTGCTAGTCTAGTGCTTCACTCACATCAGCAGTGGGCAGATTTAAATTGAATTTTAAATGCTTTCCAAACTGGATTTCGCAAGGACTCTGCCATGACACATAACCTGCTTACATTGAATTCCTTCTTAGGTGCCACCTCTAAACCTGGTACTCCTCCACTATGCTTATTATTTGTTGATTTCCGTTCAGTATTTGATACTGTTAGGAGAAAGATACTATGGAACAAGTTGACAAACTGGAATGTGGAGCAAGAACTTTTATATTTTATCAGGCTGTTGCACGAAGACACCAGTGTTAGGGTGCAGTCGAGTAGCATGGGTGCCTGCACTGGAGACATCTACACCCCTGGTTTGAAGAAAGGGTGTGTCCTGTACCCCATGCTTTTTAATTTGTATCTGGCTGATTTGTCACAGAGGCCTGAGAGGGTAAACATTATAACTCAGAAAATTGGTAACTCGCCTGTGAGATGGTTATCATATGCAGATGACATGGTGCTAATTGAGCGCACTCCGGTCAGTCTCAGGAGAGCTGCAGAGGAGTTATTCGCATATGCGGTAGAAAACGAGGTGGAAATCAACTTTGAGAAAATAAAGTTTGTGATCATTTGTAAGTCTAGTGATAAAAGTAGGAAATGGTATTTTGGTGCTGGTGTTGTTGAGTAGTGGCCACCTATAATTATCTTGGTTATGTTATTGAGGAGTTAAACACCAAAAATGACTCCCTTGTGGCTGGAAAGAAATCACAGGCCTTGGTATTGATGCAAATTATTACACATTTTGCAAATCAATCTTCTGGGTATACATTAAAATGTGTTATAACATTATATAAACAAGCCATAGTCCCGGAATTACTAAATGGCTTAGATGCAAGTTACATAAGTGAGTTGAAGTGGTTAGACATTCTTTAGGCAAACATTTGGAGACACATACGTGGTTTGGCACAGTGTATTCCGATTGAGGCAATCAGGGCAGAATTAGCCCTGATGTCCTTGACTGGTATGTTGAAATTAAGAACGGGATTGCTTTATATTAAAGCCATCAAAATCCCAGGTTGTCCATTGTTGAGTCTGCTTGGTGGTAATATAAAGCGATCTAATGTGCATTTATTGGACTTTTATATAAAGTTGAATTTGGCGGTCTTTGATTGGAGTCCTGATTGGACTTCAACATTCCATGAATCGCAGGCACAATTTAAATATAAAATGAGTCTGAAAAAGTGACACTTAAATTACACCCATTTAGACAAATTAAAATCAAATATAGGTTGAACCCCTGCTCCTTCTTGCTCGGATGGTCACGTGCTACTCATACCGTGAATTTGCCTAGTTTCTCTCAATTTGTGCATTTAATTCTTATTCGGCTTGCCATCTACCTCCTCCTCCTTATCTCGACCTTCCAAAGACAGGATACTCTGTTCTTAAGTTTCAATTATGTCTAGCTACTGTTCGCTTCTTCTATAGGTATGACCTTGGCTCCTCCGGCACGAGTTGTTTTTGCTGTGTTTCGATTCAGCCATCTCTTCTCGTTTAGCTGGAATATGAACCTTTTCTGGCTTTGGCCTCTAGTAACATAAATTGATTCTGCTAGAGTGCAAAGTGGAAATCACGCTTATAATGCTGTGCTTCATTTTGAGGTAGATTTTGTATAATGGCGCATGCTGCTCTATTCTTCTACTTAGCATAGCAAGCCGTACTGTTTTCTTAGCTTTCTTGCGGTTCCAGGCATATGTACAGGTGTAAACTGGTCGACTGTATCCATTTTGCTTACAGCTTAATTATCTTTCTTTTTGATAGCTTCCTATCATTTTTAGGTTCTCGATATCTTTATTCATAGCATTTCGTCTCTTTGTCTCATCCTTGGGTCGTCATATCTTCTGTCTGCGAATCCGTCCGAGTCCTCGTGTCGTCACCATTCGTCTTCCATTAAGACTTTTTAGGTTTCTTCCGGGACGGTACTTAGGTAATCTTCATTTTGTTTCATTTGCTGGTAGGGTTGTCTCAATGAATACCTTACTGTCCATGGTTTTCTGGGTATCGGTATTTCAACAGGTGTTGTTCTTCTGATAGGTGCTGGGCAGAGCCCTACTGCGGCTCTCTGCTGGTTTATTTTCTCATCATACGTCACATATTTTTTGTGAACGTTCCTGGTTCTTCAAAATGGGCCATGGGAGTGCAGGCTTTATTCGGGACCTCCTCTACACTCCCCCCTCTGGGCGATTCATCGACCACTTCCACTTCCTCCTGTGGATTCATCTCACTTGTTTCCTCTGTATATATTCTTACTTCATAATCTGGGTTAATTCCTTCTCCATCTTCTGGGTCTGTATATGATGGTTTGAAGAAGTGTCTCTTTTGAGTCCATATTTTTATTACTCCTTTCAGGCTTCCTGCTGTTCTTACATGTTCGTCTTTATTCCATGTCATCAGTTGACATTGTCCATTTGGGCTAGAGTAAATCCTTCTTCCCACATAATTTCTGCATTTCCTGGGATAAAGAAACTTTATTCCCTCAGGTGCATACTTGCTGGCCTTCACAAAGTCTTTTATTTCTTCATCAATCAGGTCCTTGGGCTTCCATCCTGGCTCGACATCAATCATGATCTTCATCCCTATGACTTTTTTCGCAGTTTTCTGGCATTGCGAGATTATTATCTTAGGCTCCTAGGAACTTGAATATGTCTGCCATCCATTGTGGAACACATGAAAACAGTGTTCCAAACCAGCTGTCATCATCAACTTTGTTAGTTTCGTCGAAAATCTGGTTTTGTAGCTTTGTCAACATACCTTTGGCTTCTGTTAAAGTTCCATTTTCTTCGTTGTGAGAAGGTATACATGTGCAACATGATTCTCCAATTTTTGCACAAATTCCTCCATAGCTGTGATCATGTCAAGGACATATCTGTTCTGTAGAGTCATCAGTCGAATTGCTCTTAACTCTTCTTTAATTGCATTAAATCCTTTTATGGTTGTGTTGATGGTCTGCAGTAACTCCCATCTGGTTATCTGCAACCATTTAGTATTTACTCCAACTTGGATCCTTGCACGAAGATCATTGTGAACACTGATAAGGTGAGGCTGAACAGCCTGTGTTCATACAGGACTGCATGAAATGCTTTTTCTGATTTAGCAAAGAAGTAATTTTCTCTCTTTATTCGAGTTATCAGTTCCACAGATCTCTTCTTCCTCAGGTGAGCATCTGCTTTCGGGAAACTGTCAATATTCAGGTCACTTTCCGGGATTACTAATGCTGGAACATGGGCGTTCACTATGGTGCATATGCCTCCCCAGTTCTTTGGCAGTCTGATGTATGCTTTGGATCCGCATGTCCAATAATGATCCATGATTACTGCGGTTCCGTGACCCATTCCTGGAGCATCAAAAATGTGTCCACAGTTCTGATTCTCTCCCATCTTCCTTGTGCCATTGTTCCTGAAGCACAATCCTGGGTGGTCTAGTGGCACTATCTGCAAGGGCCCTCCTCTGTCTTTGACCCATGTCAGCAGCTTTGCAAGTTTTGGCCATAATGGCTTGCACATTCTTTGTGAGTTTTCAATTGCTTCCTTACAGGCTCAGAGGACCATCCATGCTCGGCAGATCACTACTGCTTTCTCCCATCCGTCTGGTGAAAGCACTGTTCCCCAAATCTGCCTTTGGCCTCTGTTTTTCCAAATGTGAGCCTCTTCTGGAGTTTTTCCTTGGATATTTAGTCTCGGGTTCACTTCCCATGTTATTCCTGCTCCTTTAACTTCAGGCTCTCGTACCTGATCATATGATTCCTCGTATGAGCTCTGTTTCTTGTCTTAATGTCCTGGACATAACCATCTTCATCGGGATAAGCTGTTTCGGTCACCCATATCAATGAGTCATCACTTCCCATGAACTGACCTCTGGTCTTACACATTGCTACGTGCGAGAGACAGTGTGCTATTGGGACACCAATTTCTACAGCTACGAAGATCTTGGACTTCCCCATGCTGTACGGTAGGAGTGCGCAAACAAAGCATTCTCCTTCAGAATTTCGTCTTCCAACCTCCTTCATGTGCTGATTCCAAATGTTGTTTCCCAGATGTGCTGTGCTGTCCAGGTAGTCGTTTAGTTCATTGTCATCTCCATACATACTTCTTTTGATTCTCAATGTTTTCTTGTAGTTGGCTATGACGACATCCCTGAATGCATCGGTGTGGCTTTTTCTTGCTGGAGGATTTTCTGGTACTTTCCTCCATGGTGCAGGCCTCTTCATCTGTACCAATGGGGTAGGTGGAAGTTTTGCAATTCTCTCCTTCTCTTCTTGCATCTTTTTCCTGCTGGTTATAAATGCCCATACCAACCAACAGCCCGACGCTGGTCCAGTGTATGGTTGCATCGTAGGACCAGTACTTGTCCCTTGTGTCGGAACATGTGTGTTTGGTAATAAAGTCTCTGTGGTTTTGTTCTTCAGTTCCTCTTGTAGTTTCCTTGCTCTGGCTATGTATGGGAATAATGAGTGTACCATCACTTGTGTTCGTGCAGAGAGTTTTTCTGAGGCGGCTCTTGTTTTCTTAAAAGTTTCTGAAATTACTGCTTCTGTTGGTTTTTCTCTTAACTCTTCTTGTTTTCTCACAACATCTTCTGTAAAGTTCCTTATGGCTGGCAGTCTCTTCTTCTCTGCTGCTTTAGTTTGTGGTTGTGCGGTCATTGACACTAGGCCTGTTTCATGTGCATTCAGTGTTTGTGTGTGTGTAGTTGTCAGTGATTTCACTTCATTCATTTCATGCCGACCCTGTCTCTGGCTTTTCTTTTCATTCGTTTCCATAAGTGTGTGTGTATCATTGCTAATCACATCCATTTCAAGTTAATTTACTCCACCATCAGATTTTCTAAGGACTCGAATGACTATATAAGGTCTGGGTGCTTTTGTGGGTTTCATGCGCACATCATCAGGTGGGTGCACGAAATTGGAACGCTTTGTGCACCAATAAAGAATGCAGTTCTCATTGTTAATGACAATAAAATAATGATGAATATAAGGCATAGTTACATTATGCCCTTGTAGATCAGGCGACAGCATTTTCTTCTAGAGAAGCGGGGGTGACTCTCTGCTTGTGGGAGGACCAGGCTGCTGCTCTGCACCCCAATCTCTATCATTTGCCAAAAGTCAATGTTATTATTCCCTCACCCAATATCGTCTTTCGAGTTCTGTGTTCAAGAGGGTAAGGTACTCCACCAGTGTCCCCCCTCTTGTGAGTGACAATTGTCTTTTATTTCAGGATACAGTTCCTTTGCTAGTCTATGGGTAAAATCAATTAAAATAATACTTCAGTGAGTCACTTTTACTGTGCGTGTTCAAAGTACGTAAGCTCCCAATCGACTCCTCAGATTTGCTTCAGCCCTGAGGACATATTGTACTGCGATCAGTATGAAGAAATAGGAAAAAAATAACAACGAATATATAACAAGTGAGGTTCTTGGCACTGCTTCCTCGATTTATCCCTCGGCGGAAGGATTTTTAGAATCTTCTCAGATAGCTCCTCTGATGATTAAAAAGTTCCACTTGAAGCATTATTCCATGCAGGAGCATTCCCATCTGTGGGACATTAGCTGGATCTCTGATGAATGTGAGTACATCAACATCGATCGGTCTCCCCACTAGTTCTGGAAAGTCAGTGACTGGGGAAAAAGGACATTGTGTGTGCCA
This sequence comes from Ambystoma mexicanum, assembly GCF_040938575.1. Taxonomy (NCBI): domain Eukaryota; kingdom Metazoa; phylum Chordata; class Amphibia; order Caudata; family Ambystomatidae; genus Ambystoma; species Ambystoma mexicanum. The sequence goes on from NC_090939.1 coordinate 836,374,485, forward strand.
ATCGGCTGTCTTCTGGTGACAGTGACTTCTGTCCTGTCCTGCTGGGTTCAGGATTATATGCTTTTTCCTTGATGTAAACAATGTCTGCACTGTCCAGTCGTGTGGAGTGCGACTAGAATTACGATCTTATTTAAAAGATGGCTTAAATGTTCAGTGTTTGCTGGGTCACGAAGAAGCGTGAGTGTATCTGTTGTTCTTCTGACAAGAGTTGGACAGTCTTCGATGATATGAAAGAACAGTACGTTTATAAGCTCATTTATTTCCGCATGTGTTGGGAACATTTGATTATTTCTCATTGTACTCTGGGAGTATGATAAATTGTTCGGCAATGACAGTGAGGAGTTGTCTTACTGTCTTTTTATTTTCAGGATCTTGTAAAAAGTCTGTGACACTGGTGAGCCTCCCTACCAATGATGGGTAGGACCTCAGTACTAAGTCGAAATAGGTGACCACATCCTTGGAGATGTCCCTACCGTGGGACACCATAAGTGATTCCGAATAGAGTCTCGGTGTGGAACATGTCGGGATACTGTATTTGCTTCCAATGTTAGTGTCCTCGGTCAAACTTTGGCATATCCTTTTCTCATCAGGGCTTAAATGTGCCTCAGGCCAAAATTCAAAGTCAACAGATTATATTGTGGCTTATCCGTGCAATTTTCTTCTTCACCCTGCAACTAGGATGCACAGAGTGTCCTTTTTATGTCCTTATCCCCTTTTTGCTTAGAGGAAGTGTCCAATTTAAGCCACTACTTGCAAAAAGTTCTTTATCTTTACTTTGCTGGTCATGCGTCCTTCTTCCTCGTCATGGATCTCATCTGCACGTGCTGTGGTTCTTCCCCGTCGCTCGTCGATTCCTCTTGTTGGGGTGCAGGCAGGGGGCCTTCTCCGATGTAAGGTTTGATATCGCCAAGAAAAATCCAAGCTCTACTGCCTTGTAGCTTCACTGCAGATGGAGTGCAGTCCTCCACTATAAAAGGACTGTTGAATCATGGCTCGTCCCACTTTTTCCTTGTATGGTTCTTCACCAGGACGGTGTCTCCAGGGAAGATGGGTGGAACATGTAGACCCTGAAGTTGGTCTCTTGGAGTGTCTCCTCATGTGTTCTGTGCTGCGCTGCACCCTTTTCGTCGTTGCTGCAGCAGGTCTGAAATTACAGTAAGGCAAGATGTCATGCAGTTCAGATAGTTTTGCATTTCAGACCCTAAAACCTCTCCTGTTGACTGCGCATCACATCTAGCTCTATCTCGGGGTGTCAGAGGAGTTCTCATTCTTCTTCCTGTGCTATCTCGTGTGGCGTAAGATGATGGTCGGAGCCTGGTTGGTTCCAAACTGATTCCAGTGCCAGTGGAAGTCAGTGCAACCATGCCTCCCTTAGAGTAAGCTTAAACTTGCTATCCTTTCCTTTAACAAGCCATTGAGCTTCTCACAGATTCCATTACCTTGCGGATGATAAGCCAACGATAACGTGTGCTTTATACCAAGCAGCAAGCTAATCTGCTCAAATATTGAATTAACAAAGTGAGGGCCATTATCTGATTTCATGACTTTGCACACCCCCCCACCTTGGGAACACTTCCCTCACAAAAACCTTGGCCGCACAGGTAGAGTCTGGGTGTGTACATGGACCTGCCTCTATCCATCTAGAGAATGGACACACCAGAACAATTAAATATCTGTACCCGTTACATACTTGAATCATGTCGACGTAGTCGACATGCAAGTGCTGAAAAGGCCCATTTGGCCTTGGGTTGACTCTTCTCATTACTTTTAATGTGTGCCCTGCCGTGAATTGCTGGCAGATTATACAGTTCACCATAAAGAATGCAACATGCTCCGCTAAGTTTGGTATGAACCAGTCTTCCGCGAGCGTTGTTGCTAGATTCTCTTTTGTCATGTGGGCTGGGTAATGTAGTTGCTCCAGCGCTATTTTTAATATGGCTACAGGCATTACTGGTTTACCAGTGCTGTCTTCTCGCCACGAGCTGTCAGAGGGGTTTAAAGAACACCCTCAATGTTTCCACAGGTTCTTCTCTTCCTATGGTGCCTCCCCTTGGAGTTCAATTAGCTGTGTTTGCCTCAAATTGCTATAACTCTCAGGTGCGGTTCATGTGACCATCATTCATTCGTTGGCATGGATAACTTCCACTGCCATGATCGCTTCACCTTTGGATGGCATACGCTTGGCTTCCTTGTCTGCTGCTTGATTTCCACGTGAGATAAAAATCTGTCCCTCTCGTGTGGGCGGTGCATTACATGACCGCTATGCCCACTGGGAGCTGTAGTGCCTTGATCAGCCTGACCAATAAGGCTGCGTGCTGCACTGGCATGCCATCCGCTCGGAGGTAGCCCCTCCTTTTCCAGCGCGCTAGGCCTGCATGCACTGTCGACGTCACATAGGCGGCGTTACAGTACACTGTTACTTCCTGGTCTGCGTGATTCTCAATGGCGAGTATCAACGCCAATAATTCTGCAGCCTGTGCTGAATAATGAGATGGTATTCGTGCACTAAGAAGCACTCGAAATTCTCCATTTGCTGTTTGTTTCATTACTGTGACGCCTGTATATCTTTTTCCATCACTTTGATCGATCCTCGAAGACCCGTCAATAAAGATGATCTCTCCTCCTGCCAAGGCATTTTCTTTCATCCTGGGTATTTCATCATGGAATTCTTCGTAATTTGCACAGTCATGTATCGGTTCTGCTTCAGTGACTGGCTCTGCTATAAACGTAGCTGAGTTTACTATCTTACATTACATTACTATTTTAATCGATGGGTTTGATATGATTACTTCATAAGCAGAAACTCTTTGAGATGTCAGTGTGCCTTTTGGTTTCTCTAGAATGGCAAAGTGTGAGTGCTCGACGTACAACGTCATGGAGCATCCCATCACAATGGTTGTCGCCTTCTCTATGGCGAACGCTGCGGCAGCTAAACTTTGTTTGCAAGGAAAATGACCTCTCATTACTGGGTCCAAATTTCCACTGTAGTATGCCAGGGGCTTGTACCCCAATGTGGTTATCTGTGTGAGTACTGCTGTCATAACACTGCCATTCGTGTGTGAAAACAGGTACAATTCCTCTGTATAATTGGGAATCCCGAGAACTGGTGCTGTGCAAATAGCTCTTTTGAGTTCGGCAAACCCTTCTTCCATGGTCTCAGACCATTTGATCTTTTCTTTCGTTACTTGGGCCTTCTTAAGGGCCTGACGTATAGGCTTAGTATAGGAGCTGTAGTCGAAGACCCATGCGCTGACATAGTTGCATAGGCCTAGAAATCTCTGCATCTGTTTTATCGTGTGTGGCTTAGCCGTGTTCAGTATGGCTTCAGCCCTTTCTGGGGTCACTCTCTTTCCTTCGTGTGAGATCAGCTGACCTATGTACAGCACTTCTTGTTGACAATATTGTAACTTTTCCTTGTTGACTTTATATCCTTTCTCAGCCAGTATTGTCACTAGCTGAACAGAATCGTGCCTGCACTGCTCTTCTGTTGTACTGCAGATTAAGATGCCATCCATGTACTGCAGGACGACACTCTTTAATGTAATATTGCTCAAGTCCATCTGCAGGATTCTGTTGAAAATAGAGGGAGACTCACAGTACCCCTGTGGCAGCCTCATGCTTTTCAGATGCATTTGTCTGAACGTGAATGACGTCACATCTTGTGAGTCAAGGTGCAAGGGGATTGAGACAAATGCATTTTTCAAGTCAATCACTGTGAAAGATTTTGCCTCAATGGCTATATTACATAGGATTGTAGATGGGTTAGGGACTAGAGGGAACTCAGCCTCAACAATATCGTTTATTGGCCTTAGGTCTTGCACTAGCCTCCAAGACCCCCCTTTACTTTTTTTCACAGGGTACACTGACGTATTACATGGTGACTCTGACGTCACTAAGATGCCCTGGTCCATCATGGCAGAAATTGGCTTGAAAATCCCCTCATCTGCCTCTCTGGGCATGGGATATTGTCGAGCTCTGGGTAGAATTGCTCCTGGTTTCAGTTTAATCTTTACTTCTCCAACCCCCTTCAAGAGGCCTACATCATAGGGTCCTGTAGTCCACACTGAGACATGCACCTTGGCTATGTCATCATCAAAATATTCAGGACGATTTAGTGCCAACATCATTCTCTGAGGTACTTCTCTTTTAATCATTTTTACCCAAAAGGTGAGACTTACTTCCACCATTGTCTCTTCCATCTCTGCTTGCTCTTCAAACAGATCATCATTGGTGACGTCGGTCACTCGATATCCCTCTTCATTGGCAATTATCGTGCACCATTGTCTGCTCTCGTCATCGTAACCGTCAACCAAGGCCACTTTCCCTCGTATTGCAGCTGTGTGTATTATCAAGGGAAAAACTTGACCCTTCTCCTCGTGCATAGGTATTTGGGGTCTGAATAAGAACTTATCAGGGGTTCTCGTGATTCTGTCTGCAAGGCCTGGCAATCCTGCCATAAGCACACGCATACCATATGCAAACATTTCTGGCTCTAATAGTATGGCCCTCATGGCTATGTGTCCTATGCCCTAATCATTTTGCATACATTTGAATAGTGCATTCCTGGAGTGGAACATACTATGCCCTCCTCCGTGAACGGGATTGTCATGTTCAATTTTGTCATTAAATCTCGACCCAAAATATTTACTGGGGTCTGTCGAGAATATAATAAAGGTACATTCATTTCGCACTCACCAGTGGTGACTGCTAGTGCATTTGTAAAGGGAACAGGACTGGTAGCTACTGTAAAACTCTGAGTATCTATGGCCTCGCCAGACAAGGAAAACTTGCCTTCACCTATGCACGAGCGTGTTGCACCCGTGTCAACTAGGAAGGAATATTCTTTATCCCCTATAACGACATCATCCTGGGTTCCCTGTCAGGGTCTGGTGTCACTGATAGGATAGAACACATCAGGGTTTCCAGTGTTCTAGTTTATATACAAATTCGGCCCAGTGTGTGCTGGTGGATTTCCCCCATTGTTACTTACCATTCCAGGGTTCATGGTCTGCGATAGTTGCAGCGGTGCCTGTTGAGATTGTCTTTGTGGAAAATTCCCCATGCTTGGCGGTTGCACCCCTTGCTGCGCTCGTTGTGCTTGTTTGGTTCTGTGCACCGCCCTGCTGTAAAACTGCAGGTGGATTTATCATGTCTGCTCCTGTTCCTTGGCCGTTCTGCATCATGCCTTGATTTCTGCATGTTTGCGCCAAATGCCCTGTCATTCCACACAGCCAACAAACTGGCAGTGGATGGACCATTTGCCCATTTAACATATCCTAGTTACCATTTTGCATATTTGAAAAACTCCTTGGTAATTTTGGAAACCTCCCTGATTGCTCTGTCATCCTCTTCCCCTAAATCCTCTTCCACTGGGATAAAATCCCCTACTGCCCTGATTATTTTGCTGTGGACTAGCCACCTGCTGCATGCTCAATTCAGCTGTGCTAGTTATCATGGCTCCCTCAAGAGCATATTTTGACGTCTTTAAACGTTGTGGTAGTCTATTCCTTCCCCATTATGTGGGACTCTGGGTACACGTTTCTTCTAGCCACTACATTAAAGCATAGGAATAAGACGAATCCTCTCACTTCTAGGGTGTCTTCCCCGGTAACTTCTCTGTTCTCGGGTGTCTACCCCAGTAACCTTTTATTTGCTTTTATTATTCTCGAATCATTATCCTCTTATATATATATACAATCTTCTCTACTTCTAACTAAATGTTTTTTTTCCCTCCTCCCTCTGTTACCTTTTTCCCTTTTCTTGTTCTAAGGCATGCACTATTTGCCAAAACATTACATTTTTGTTTCACTCACCGTTCACATAGTTCCTCTCTGGACCCTCGGGATCACCGCCTTCATTACCGCCTTCTTCAGCTTTTCACCCTCTCGGCTGCCCGTAGGAATGGGAAGGGAAGTGTGTGGAACACGGGTCCCTTCAGGCCCTTTCTGCAGGTTCTTTTTTAAGCTACCATTGTCTACGGGGAGCTTCACAGTCTACTCAGCCGAATGGCAAAGGACTTGTGCTATTGCCAAAGACCTAGAGTTACTTTATGACGACGGTCAATAGGTGTCTTACTTTAGTCAATAATCGATAGTCGATAACCATGCTCTGATACCAAGTGTACTGGGGAGACCCCTGGCTGGCCCATAGAGCCGAGGATTGCTCCGAAGTACTTTAAGACAAGATAGCTGCACCTTGAGATGGATGGGGGTGCAGATTTATTACTCAACACCAATCAATAAGGACAACTCAATTGTTTGGCAAAGGGAGTCCGTTTAATGACAAGTACAAAAAACAGGGAGTCATGAAAATCAGCAGTAATGTGATAGTCCGTCTCGCTTCAACTCCAACAAACTTCATGCAAACAGTGACATTTATACTCAAAACTCATAATTGACGTGTAACACTCAAAACTTAACATGCAATTAATTCTATTGGTTGGAAAAAGGTAACTTTACTATAGCTACTATATCTGTACATGGTAACGGAGTGAGGGGATTGGGTAAACACTGTCAGGTGGGCGTCTAAGCCCTTCCTTCAAAAATGACTACTGCAAACATCACTAAAAGTATGACGTCCTATTGGTTCTACTAACTATAGGACCCTAGATTATTTGGTCCATTGTAATTGGGTTGTCACCAACCCCATCCATAAATTTCCACTTTGCCTAGCAGCGCGCAGAATGGTCAACCAGGTGCAGCTGGCCCCACGATTCACACGCCTTCCTTCAATCAATCATCACTTTAGTGGCTATGTGTCAATTAGTTCACTGTGGTTAGCCTCGAAACTGCATCTTCTTGTCTGAAAAAGTTCTGATATCTCTGTCTAGGTAGATACCACGCATAGGTGTGAACCCGTGCTCCTTCTTGCTCGGATGGTCACGTGCTACTCATACCGTAAATTTGCCTAGTTTCTCTCAATGTGTGCATTTAATTCTTATTCAGCTTGCCACCTGCCTCCTCCTCCTTATCTCGACCTTCCAAGGACAGGATAGTTTGTTCTTAAGTTTCAATTATGTGTAGCTACTGTTCACATCTTCTATTGGCACGACCTTAACTCCTCCGGCACGAGTTGTTCTTGCTGAGTTTTGATTCAGCCATCTCTTCTCATTTAGCTGGAATATGAATCTTGTCTGGTTTTGCCTCTAGTAACCTAAATTGATTCTGCTTGAGTGCAAAGTGGAAATCACGCTTATAATGCTGTGCTTCGTTTTGAGGTAGATTTTGTATAATGGCGCATGCCGCTCTATTCTTCTACTTAGCATAGCAAGCCGTACTGTTTTCTTAGCTATCTTGCGGTTCCAAGCATATGTACAGGTGTAAACTGGTCGACTGTATCCATTTTGCTTGCAGCTTAACTCTCTTTTATTTTGATAGCTTCCTATCATTTTTAAGTTCTCGACATCTTTATTCATAGCATTTCGTCTCTTTGTCTCATCCTTGGGCCGTCATATCTTCTGTCTGCGAGTCCGTCCGAGTCCTCGTGTCTTCACCATTCGTCTTACATTAAGACTTTTTAGGTTTCTTCCGGGACGGTACTTAGGTAATCTTCATTTTGTTTCATTTGCTGGCTGTGTTGTCTCAATGGATACCTTACTGTCCATGGTTTTCTCGGTATCGGTATTTCAACAGGTGTTGTTCTTCTGATAGGCACTGGGCAGAGCCCTAATGCGGCTCACTGCTGGTTTATTTGCTCATCATACGTAACATATTTTGGTGTGAACCTTCCTGGTACTTCAAAATGGGCGCTGAGAGTAGAGGCTTTATTCGGGACCTCCTCTACAGGGGTGTTTTATGTTGGTAAAATAATATTGAACTGTTTTTAATTCATTTTTGGAATATTAATTGTATTTAAAGATAATTGAACTTTTAGGAAATTAAAGTGGTTGTGTTTGGTAACGTAATTCTTTAGATGTATTAATACAATATGATGTGTGATTATTGGAAAATATTTGTAATGATTGTATAATAGAATATTATGTATACAATTCATTTGTTTATGATTTTTAATATGTATGTTTACAATAGTTAAGAAGGTTTTGTAAACTATGTGTGTAAAGTTCACTTTTAACGAAAACCCATTACATTAAAATGAAAAAAGTTGTCCGTAGCAGATTATTCTTTTCAGCTGAGTAGGTACCAGGGCATATTAACACTTCTGGCATTATTTCTGTATAACATTTAGGGTGTATGTTTCAAACAATATGGTCATTGATAAATGTATGACTATGCTAGGATTTATAAGGCAGTATCTTGGTTCCATGCAGGGTTATTGGTGGAACTATGAATATAACTGGATTTACAATGGCATTACCAGTTTCTGTTATTTAACCATTATTTAATTAAGCAGTTTCATATTCCCCCTTTGTTGCACCAAACCTCCTCACCCTTTTAATTTAGTAATGTAATTACTGACGATATGCATTGAAAAAAAGGTTCCTATATTGAATATGTAAATATCGGGTGGGTGCTGAAAATATCTGTCTGAGACAGAGAGGAATATGTGATCATGTTTTCAGTTTGCAAAATATGTTCTGTAAAATATAAATTAGTAAAAGGATGATTTTTCTAACAATCTAATGTGAAATGTATGCCATTAAACCCATGTCCCCCCTCCTAAGGTGAGACACTAATCACAGACTCTAACACTCAGCAAATCTAAATAAAAAATAAAATCAACCAAACATTGTCCGTTACATTTTAGATTCTTCTGAGCTTGTTTGTGGCTGTCATCTTGGACAACCTGGAGTTGGATGAGGACCTAAAGAAGTTGAAACAGGTAAATAGCAATCATCATATGTTTAACTGAGTTTTGTAACCTCTTAGAGTCCAATTAAATATCACTATATAAAACATGGCTGACCGCAGTAGCTGTACAAACACCTTTCAACCTACACACAAGGCTCTTTCTACTGTGCTAGTTGTAACATATTGCTTATCTGTAATAAGAAACAGCCATCACTAGTGTGGATTGTATACATTACTACAGTTGATTTGTACTGTCACAAGGCCTGCTGCTTGAGACAGCACAGAGCAGAATTCCTGTCGCCACTGGAGCGCACAATTAAAGCCACAGTGATGTGTGTATATTCTTCCTTCCTAAAACATATTTCTGTTACAGCCAATCATTGATGAGGGAATGCTTATGGTACTATATGTACTTTGTTCACTGCTTCAGTTTAGCACAGGAGTGCAAGATAACATGTGCATGTTCCCACTTATTTGAAACCACATTAAACTGATATTTTTGGGCAAGACATTATAAGTTAAATATGGCGGTATGTTTTCAAAAAGATTGTATTTTGAGTATATGCATCAACAACTTCAAGTAAGCAGGGGATCATGCCATAAAGGGGATCAAGGTGTGGCCATGCATTATAGGGAATACTAAAAAACTATTGTTATGCAGAAACGATCAGGCAAGTCCACTTGCAGCTATGTGACCTCATAAAGGAGCTCCTTAGTGAATGGCAATATCCGCACAACTTGCAATAGGGGGCACTGCACTCTATTCTACATATTTTAAAGAGGCTAGCATCCCTTGAACATTGCCAGACAGATCAAACCAAATATGTTTTATATGAAAAGAAGCCAAAGCCTCAACATGCACCAGAACAATAACTTGCGACTATACACTGAAGATCCTTTGAAGAGAAGGAAGGAAGAGGCCTGCATATGCTTAACCACGAAGGCCTCTCCGTACTGTGCCAACAGTGGTCTAAATGTGTCTGAACATAAAATCATATTTTTACCTCGAGAAGGCACTGACATATAGACAGGAACATCTCTGTAAAGGTGTGCTGCGGCTTCCTCCAAGGGTAATTAATTGGCTGGCTAAGCCTCTTTCAATCTTAGCAGATGCGCCTGTCAGTCAGCTGTGCCCAAGCACCTGCCAATCACTAGAGCAGGATTCTTCAACCGTATTTGCCTGTGTGCGCATCAGTATTCAAGTGGGTGCACATACTCAGTATCCCAACCAGAGCTGGAGGCAGGGTACTCATAGTCCAGCTCACAGACCGGCATGCTCAGAGCAGAAGACAACATGCACGCGCACACACACCACACACATACACACACACTGCAGAAGCACGCAGCACCTGCTGCTCACTTGTCCAGAGCGAATGACACCACACCTACTGGTCGAAAGTTTCAGTTAGCACACCTTCTTGCCTGCCAAGCAATGGAGACAATGCACTTATCTATTAGCAATTATGTCTCAGCTGTAAGGAGCACACAGACTGACCTGCCTGTAGGCAGTGATTGCTCAGTATCCTCTTCCACATATTAAAGCAACCTACAGCCATGGGTGTGAGGGTGATACGTCATGGTGGTGCATTCAGTGTCTGAGGGAACGTGTCAGTGATGAATTCAGTAGGTACACACTTTCCTCCAAGCACCTTATTTGGGGAAAACGTTTCCAGCTCAGCAGCTCTATTTCACTGGCCACATTCCAACAGAGGAAATTGTATTCCCCGATGTTTCTAAACGTACACTATAGATGGCTTCCTAATGTCGCTGAGCCTATGCACTCCCTTTGAAACTCACCCCTTTTGCAGGCTAAGCGCTAGACATTAAATAGGGTGAACTGCTTTGTCCATCATTCAATCCATCTGCATTGTGAATGGTTCACTTCCCGGAAAGGTTTAAAACTGTTCAGGAACGTGGGTTCCAAAAAGTGTGACTTCATTCAGGAGTAAAACATTCGAGTTTACTCAAGCGTTAAAAGTTAACAGTTCACTCACGGGTAAGAACGTTAGGTCCATGAGTGGGAGTGCAGGCTCCCGCCATCCCCTACAGCGCAGTATAACATGTCCCACTCCCCCACTGTAGCATGGCAAACACCTGCATGGATTTATGTCGTGATTTTGCTTATTCGATTTCCAGTGATGTTGCTCCGGAAATAGAATAATCGTGTCAAAAAGGTGAGAACACTTTTAACACCTTTCTTGGAGTGCTAGGAGTGTGGGGATGGGGGCGTAGTGTAGTTTTCTAGGGTTGCTACTTCACACCTCTCAATGTGGCCCACAACATTCTGGGTGTCACTTATGGGAAATTCTGCACTCCTAAGGTCATGAAGGCATCCCTCTCCCTCTCTCACAATTCAAGGTCTGATACGATGTAGGAAACAATCATTCATGCCTCAAATAATACTCACCGCTTTTTATCGCCATCTCCAATAAGTGACCTCCTCATGACTAAGTCTGTAGGCTCTCAGCAAGCCTACTGTGCTGTCCGGGATCAGGGAGTCCCTGTCATGGGCTTACAAGTGCAGACCCAAGGAGGATTTCCAGATGACATATTTACTGCCAAATTACCACCAAACCCGTAATGAGGCCCACTGTGCTGAGAGCCCCTCTCAAGAATTTGAGAAGCAAACCAAGAAACCAAGAAGGCGGATCAGACATTGGACCTACATTCTGAAGAACACAAGAACTTCTGTTAACCATTGCTTTATCTAAAGGTCAGTTCCCATTACAAAGCATAAATCACCTTCTGCTGAATAACTCACAGAGGTCTAATAGCAAAAGAACATGCTGTCTCATGCATGTCTACTATATCAGTCTTTTCTTCCTTGTGGCTGATCACTTCATCAGCCCTGTAGGGTGGTACGGACTAAGCTTATGATGAATGGGTCTTCTCTAGTTAACACACACCTGAGTACCAGTTCAGTGAATCTAAAAAGACACATTTTTTTTAGGGAACTCTCTTTACTTAGCATCCTTGTGTTTATGACTCTGGGAGGGAAGGGGCAGCATTTTCTTTGGCAGGGCAGAGTTGGTGGATTCTGCCTAATCACATTGTCGAGGTAATTTGGCACCTTTTTTTATTTATTTTTTTAGCACAGGCACAGGAACATTTCAGGCAACTTGAAAGCCAAAATATTTGAGTCGCTGCTTGGCTGAAAAAGGTGCACACCCGTGGAAAGACCTCACATCACAAAGTCACACTTTTTGCTCAACAGATTCAAAATACTGATTCTCACATTGTAGTTGTACTTCAATAAGAAAAGGTTCAAACACTGGTTTGTTAGGCGCTCCAGATGTGGTTTATTGAAGTATTGCTAAAGCTCTGTACAGCCTCAAGAGCAAACAAACACCCATGTAGGCAGCACCAGCAGGATCTAGAATAATCCAAAGCAACCTACCTATCTTCCAGTTACTCGCCTGACTTACTCCTTACTTAGGCTCATATTGTAGTTGGAATGGATGTGAGGACAGTTATTTCTCCAAACCCTCAAGTCTGTTCGCGGTACGAAAATTGCCAATTTCCCCTCGTTTTATTTATGATAACTACCAGCAAGCCTGTACTCTTTGTAAATGACCAACAGCTTATCTGGCCAGTGAATGTCTTGTTCACAAGGGAAGCCTAACAAAGGCTCATATGTGAGACCCATAATGTCTATGTAAAATAAAACTAGAATTGCCTTTGCACATCTGTGTTCTAATTGTATTTTACTCACCTGGATGTGTTTTCACTTCACCTCCTTTCAAAAGACGTGTAAGTGTTCCCACCTCTTCTTCAAAGGTATTGAAGTCATTTAACATTTGTAGTCTCTGTTCCCCATATTCTGTTTAAGCCAGTATTTACATCAATTGAATTGCTGCCATTTTAATGTGATTTTGAGTTACTCTTGTGCAAAATCCGTCATGCCACAATAGGCATCAAAACTGCGTTGGATGGGTGAATGAACGTACACTTGCAATTCTGGCCACCCATTTTGAGGTCCATAATTCGAGGAATCATTTATGAATTTGATGAGAGAAAAGAAATAGAGCATGGCCTCCTAAAACAGCATTTCAGTAAACCATTTACTTTAGTGAAAGTAAAGGTCATTTTGGTGCCTAATATTATTGATGGGTTGGGGTCATTTTACAGATGAACTAATTTCTCAGTTTTCCCCTCTACCCTCTCTTCTCCCGTCCCCCTTTTCACATGCTCCTCTGCCTCACCTGATCCTCGCTACCCTGTTTTTAGTCCCTTGTAAGGTAAAGAAGAAGGCATAAGCTGTAGTAGGATAACCTGCTACTTAATATCCCGCATCCTGTTATTACTGACTCCTGGATGTGCTCCACGCGCTTGAAATCTATGCTCACTTATCTCATGGGGTATGAGGTCAGTAAATGGAAGACATTCCAATAATTGTCCAGGTTGCTATACTTTTCACTGGCATCATGGTAAATCAACCATTGTTTACTACTACATGTCTACATCAAAATGGAAAACTCTCCCTGATTTCAGAGTACTTCCTGATCTATCTAGCGATCACTTTGAGATTCTTCTGCAAGTAGTGTAGCCCAGTCTCATCATATCTATCCTGGCCCTTCCTCAAGCCAACAATGTTACACTAGACTCTTCCAAGAAAGTAATTAGATAGAAGGAGGCAAAGGGCTTTTTGATTCAGGAGAACATAATTAGATCCAATTATATACTTTTCTGCTATGTTAACTGTGGGTCCATGCATGTTGGAGATTGCAATAATATTCAAGTGAATGTCCCTGACTCCGCCTGGTTGACCCACTTCGGTAACCTTTACACGGCAAAACTAAATACTTCAAGGGAGATTGATGAGTCCTCTTCAAGTCCAACATACCTTCAACTATCCCTCTGTAAATACCTCCCCTCTCAAGCCCTTCGCTCCTCTCCTTCTAACTCCATCAGGGTTAGTCATTTCTAAAGAAACAAGCTGGGCACCGTGCACCTGACCGCCCTATGTCCTTTGGGCCCAGGTACCTGCTCACCATGCCTCGCTCCTGCACTGCCTCCGGGCCACCCCTTGCACCTTGGATCTGTATCTGTGCCCATACAGTCCCCCACTCTTCATCTGCACTTATCAAATATACAACATCTGACCAAACATGCACTCGCCACTTGCTGGCTGCACTACCTCTTTTTCATTGCCGTTATTATTTATTTATTGCACCTAATATTTTTTCTGTTCTCCCCTTTTTTTTGCACTTTCCACTTGTCCCCCTTCCTCCCTCTTCCATGCACTTGCATGTTCTTAATGTCACTGGGCCTAGTAAGATTGTTTTTTTTGTTCTCCCTTGTTCCCCTCCTGTGTTTGGTCGCGCTCTGAAACACTTGCACCTGTGTATGAGCGCGATATAAATAAAATATATCAAATCATATCAAGTTCTATTAAAATGAGAATAGTCATCGGAGAAGTGCAAGTCTTATTATGTAACCCAAAATCAGGCTGAAGTCCTGGGTCAGATAGCGTTCCCTTAGTTTTTTTTTAAAGCATGCAAGAATTATGGGAAGCTATGCTTACTATCTTTTTTAATATGTTTGTGGAACATAAAGGTTCGCCCGAAACATGGTGATCTGCGGTAATATTTACTATCTAAAGAAAGGTCTGAGCGATCTGCCCAATTCCCATAAGCCTATTTCACTTTTAATTTATCAGTTCAACATTTCTTGCAGAATTGATAGAATACATTCTTTGGTACCGAGTGAAAAAGTCTTGTCTACATTTCAACTTGGTTTCAGAGATGGCTTAGGTACAAATGAGCAGACAATAAATTTATATTTCGTAGTAGCTAATTCAATGTGGCTAAAGTAGGAGAGTGTCTACCTTGCCTTTATGGACCTATAAACCGCCTTCAATAAGGTGACTAGGGACTCTTTATGGCAATGTTTGAGAGATTATAATTGTCCAGAAGATCAAGTCCAAAATCGAACCCTTATCCCCTTATCCATTGAAACCTAAAGCATGTGTGAGAAGTGGTAGCAATGGGCATTGTACAGGTGTGGTTCTTAGTAGAGATCATAGTGAGACAGGGCTGCGTGATGCCCCAATCTTGTTTTAAGTATACATAAATAGGCTCATGAATAGACTTGTGGCACGTAACGCGAATGTACCCCATTTTAGGAAATTATTAATTCCTGTTCTTGCGTATTCAGAAAATACTGTTTTAATCACCAGAACTCCATGGGCCCTTCAAATGCTTATTAATGTATATAGTGATTTTATGGAGAGCTTACATTTAGGAATCCATGTTAGTAAATCGGCTATAATGATTTGTCAGACTAATCCTCCTAGAAGGCAGGTTGGTCCCTCTCCTTCTTTTACCATTAAGGTTATATAACTAAATCATGTGACATCTCATGATTACTTAGGTGCGACCTGTATCCCACCCCTTTCGGATACAAGACACAGCATCAAATAAGCAAACTGTATGGCCCAAGCTACTGAAGGTGTATGTCATTTTGCGAAAATGTATACATGTTCACCAATTGAGTTGATGTTACAATTCTATACATCAAAGGCTACAGCAAAATGCTATGGGCTTCTGGGGCTGTAGCAAATTTGACATGTTTTTATTGGTTCGTATTGGAGTAATATCAACACAGTCTTAACCCATCAAATTATTACCTGGTTGTTATGGTCTGGGAACAATATCATGTCTATTGCTTGGTTCAGACATATAAGAATGCTGGCTAATACTCTGAACTGTGAGCATATATTTTAAACCCCATTGCTGTCACCTGAAAGACAGCCAAGATCCATAAACACAGCTTTCAAATGATCCTGTCGGCCCAAGGAGAACATTCACAGCTTATAAAAAGTACCAATTGCCAACATCTCTCACGGACTTCTATAGGTCTACAAATATATTTAAGTGGATGATAGGTTATTACCAGAGCTTGTTTTAATGTTTTACCTCTGAGGGTTGCAACTGCTAAAGGGGCTGCCTCCCCATCAGACAATGTCATGTGTGATATGGCACGGAGGGCTTGCTGCACTTCCTTTTCTTTTGCCCAATCTACCACCAGGTGCGCAATCACAAATTACTACCACTACTATATGTACATTTAATTTTACTCAATGTAGACCTGCAGTGCCCATGTAGACCTGCACTGTGCATCTTGGTTATGTCAGTAAATACAAACAAGATCAGTGACATAGTACCATTATGTTCATGCAGAGTATTACAACTTACATTCTGCCCAGGCACGTGGTGGTAAATTGCTTACTTCCCACCTGCTTGACTGCACTTTGATCACAAGGTGCCGTATATTGGAATGGGTAAACACAAAGGCTTTTTCTAAAGAAGGAAAGAGTGGTGTAGAATGTGGTCGAGTCTGATGTTGGGTGGGATGTTGTTCCAGAGTTAGGGGCTTGGTTTGGGAAGGATCTCATCACCCTGTGGCATCTAGTGGGTGGAGGTGAAGCTTGTGTGGTCAGCAGATTAGAGGTATTTTAGAGACGTGTGTTTTTTGCCAGTGAGGCTATTAGGGGGCCGAGACAATTAGGAATTGATGGGAGTGGGATAGTCTTTCTGTGTCATCTCAAGCTTACATGGTCCCTAACTACTCTACTTGCTGTATGAACAAGGCACTTCCAACACCCCACTCTCCTTGTTCCCTTGTGCTTCTCCTTTGCTCTTCCCCTTAAACTTCCTGGATCCGAATGTTCCAAGGATTTGGCAATCACCATGCCTCCTTCCCTCTCTCTACTGCCCCATTTATAAGAGGCACTAAGATACAAGAGTACAGCATGGCGTGTTATAAAACACAAATGCACAAATAAGTAAAATACGTTGCGGAGCAGGGCTGACAGCGGGCTGTTTCCACTGTTTTTGCGAAGTGCACTCACTAAGCCTTCACTAACAGGCTGGGAGGAGCACAGGTGAAGGCTGTGACTAAAAACCCCTGTGGCTCGCTCAAGTGGAGTGGCGCTGTCAGCAGGTACGGGGTATGGAGGATCCCTTGTGAAGGTGTGCACTTGTGGAGGCAGTAAACAGCCAACAAGCAGCAATCAAGTAGTTGCTGTGCTTTAATTAATCTACTTGAGGCAACGTAATTGTACTTATTGAGTGTGGTGTGCCATGCCGGCTCGAAAAGAGTTACCAGCCCCCTGGTTTTCGACTGAAGCATCGGTATCGACAACACCAGTATGCAGCAAGGAACAGCAAGGAAAGGAGGCACTACAGAACTGCTGCATCTGAACATTGTTGTGAGGCATGGTGAGAAAAGTTTGCTGCCTGCAGTAGGTTTGCCGGCTGGAGATCCTTCTGGCAATCAAGCTTCCCAGCTTACACTGCACAAGGCAACACTTCTGGGGCACCGGGACAAAACTGGATGGGATCCAGACAAAGAAATAGAGATTAGCAGCTGTATAGTTTTACGATCTAATTACTGTGAATGACGGCAAACCTTTAGCAGTGAAGGGTGAGCCAAAGAAATATTGCTATGACAATACACTGTTCTATGTATTTCCGAGATGCCAAAAGGCAGTGTTCGATCGGATTTATAGTGGTGGGCCATTCTACTGAAGTTTTACCAAATCTCTGGCAGCCAGTTATGGTTAAACGGAAAGTCAGACAGAGCCCCACTGCCCCACGTGGCAAAAAACCTGTGAAAAACCGTAACAAAACAATGGATAGGAAGGCAAAAAATCCACAATCATCTCTGGATAATTACCTGAAACAGGTGGGCCTGGGAATATTGATGAATAAATCAAACCAACAGAGCAGGTGATACTCAATGCCTGTGAATGATTTAGAATGGCTGCCACTGTTTATTGATCTGGGGCGGAAAATAGCAAAGTAACAAAGGCTCATTCTGGTGGAATAAGCAGCAATGAAATAGACAATGGGCTTGGTTGTGATCACCGAAACAAAGTTTGTGGAAAAAGTATGTCCATACCAATCCAACCAGGTGACCGATGTCTGAATATGAATGTGGTCAGTAGGGAACTAACCACACCGCTAGCAGAGATACATTCAAGTTGCAGGCAGCAGGTGAATGGTAACAATTCAGAACATGGTGCACTGGATCGATTGAGCTCTTTTTTAATAGATTTTAACTGGGCTAATAATTCCATCATGACTAAAATGCAATCAATAGTTGATTTTATGACCAGTTTGAAGAACACTATTTGTAATACCTTATGTTTTTGGATGATTTTTTGAGATCCCTCAAGACAGAAATAATGGGCCTCATTACGAGTACGGGGTAACCCTGACGGTTCTGGCGAGTTGCTGCCAGACTCGTAACATTTTACTGGCACCTGACTTCCCGGCCTGGTGGACTGGTAATGTCCCGGTGGTACCGAGAAAACAGACGCCAGTAAAATGTTACTCCCCATTCAGGACTCCATGGGAGTGAGGACTCGGAAGCACCGTTTTTATTTTATTTCTTTATTTATAGGTTTATATTGCGCCGAAGGCCGCAGGCATCAGGGCGCACCAAAAAGATACAGGACATATATATAAAACAGGACGGAAGATCAGCATAACTATGGAAGAGGGTATACTAATCACTAACTTTTACTTGAAAGGGTCAGTTTTCAGCATTTTCCTGAAGTCTTTATAGTTCCTTTCGGAACTTAGTTTGATTTGAAGTCTGTTCCAATTTTGGGCTGCTCTCACGGAAAAAGCTCTACCCAGGCCTTTAGACCATTTAACGATCGGGCCCTTGATCTGACCCAGAGCCTCAGATCTTAAAGATCTTGTTGGTACATATTGGGTGATCCTTTCTTTGAGATAAACTGGGGCATGCCCAAACAGACACCTGTGTACTAATGCCATGCTTTTGAAATGCATCCTGTCCTTATCAGCGAGCCAATGAAGAGATGTTCTATCCTTGGTTATATGCTCTCTCCTTGTTTCCTCTTTATTATTCTCACTGCATTGTTTAGAATTATCTGGCATTTAGTTAGGCATCCATTGCTTGCATCTAACATCAGTGCTTTCCGATAATCCAACCGAGATAGAATTCTTGCTCTAGCGATGGTGGCACAGTTCTCCGCGCTAAGTAGTTTCGAATGGATTTAGGGAGACAGAGACAGCACTGGCAATTTTTGTGTAAGTACGTGGCATGTGCTTCGGCACCCATCAAGGCTTCTAGGAATAAGCCAAATGTTTAATGTTTTCACTTTCTCAATTACAGTAATGGAGGAGTCTTTAATGGTGAAGGACTTAAACTCTGGACTAAGTGCAGCTCGAGCTTGGGGTGAGCCAAAGATCATCACCTCCATCTTCCTCCAATTCAGACACCTCCAATTCCTCTCCATTCAGGCTTCGATGATATTAAATATGGCTTCCACCTTGGCACTGTCGTTGATGTAACAACCACTTAATTCCACAACCAACTGGGTGTCATCTGCATAGTTCGCAAAGTAAGCTTCGATATTATCGAGCATTATGCACAGACACCTCAGGTAGAGTTTGAACAAAAGCGGGTATAGACTAGCGATTTGCGGAAAACAACACCATTTAGAGGCATTTTGGTAGAGAATATTTACCCCCAGTGGATCTTAGACTTCCTGTCTGAGATGAATGAAACTACTGATCTGGTGGTTTCAGGAGAGCAGTTAGCCCCATTTTCCAAAACCCACTGGAGTTGTTTGTGAGCTAGCAGGTTGAAGGCTGCGCCCAGATCTAGTAGCACAAGTAGTCCCATTTTGCCTTTGTCCATAATGCTCAACATGTGGGTTTGCAAATCCAGCATAGCTGTCTCTGTGCTGTGCGCCATTCTGAACCTAGAATTTTGCTTATGCAAGATGTCCTTTTCTTCCATGAAGGTTTGGAACTGCACAGTAGCCACCTTATCTGTGATTTTAAGTAAGAAGTTACAATTAGTTATAGGTCGCAGATTACCTGGGTACTTTGGGTCCTGTCCTGTTTTTTTCACTAGGGGTGTGATAGTAACTGTCTTCAGTTCCTCTTGCAGTGTTCCCTCTCTAAGTGAGGTCTTCACCATCCTGGTAAACATGGGAGCAAAAATCTTTTTGTTTTCGAGAACTATGTTTGGGGGGAGAATGTTATCTACACAGGAGGTTGGTTTCATTGACGCTTTAGCATTTCTTCTGTGCTAATGGGCTGAAATTCAAAGGTGTCCTGATTACTTAGTGGCTTTATTGGGGTGGGTATGCTTTGCTGGCCCCGAGATGTAACCTGCGCTGCTTGTATTGTTTCTCTTGCACTTTTTCACAGTCTCCCTGTGAAGACACGATTGGTGGAGTTAGTGACTTGGGTTTCTCTATTGATTTCAAAATTTCGAACAGTTTGCTGGACGAATTTGATGCCAGGTAGTTATGTTCATCAAAAAAAATATTTTTTGCTTCTACAATGGAATTTTTATAATGCTTTGCTATACCCTTCCACTTGTCTCTGTTAGTGTGCGATGGCAATTTCTGCAATATATTCTCTTTCTTTCTCTTTTCTCTTTTCAGCTCCACTAGTTCAGTGTTAACCACTTTTGGTGACACCCGGTCTACTAGTTCTTGAAAGTGTGCGTTGTATTTAACAGTTGTATTTAACAACAATGTCCTCACAATGTCCTCAATGTCCTTACATGTCCTCACATGTGTCGTCCGCTGAGCTTTCCTCCAGGATAGTTTTAAGACATTGCTAACGGTGCCGGTGCTTCCATGATCACTCTGCCTACTGGGGCCGATGCGGAAACACGGGTGCCAGTAAGCTTACCGGCATTCTTGTTTCCAGACCAGCAAACTTGTAAGGAGGCCCAATGTCAAGGTTACATACTACCCAAGGCATACAGGTTGGTTTAATCTAAAACAAGGCTGCTTCTTAAAAAATCCCAGTATCCCCAATGCGTGAAATTATAGAGGCAAGAGCCGTTTATAAACAAAGCATAGCTGTTAGGAAGAAGGAAATAGAGAGCATGTCATGGTCATGGTCAGACTTTGTGAAGGCTTTTGAACATAAGGATATGAAAGGTTTCTGTGAAAAAGTGAATGAAGGCCTTTTTTACAAGTGCAAGAACCAAGGGCTGGATACAATGGTCCCAGATCATATAGCACTGGACCGATACAGGGTGTGAGTCATTAATATTTACTAGTAGATGCCAAGCAGGGGCCATCATTGTCAAGGTGAAAGATTGGGCACAGAGTGAGAACTTTCTATTGATGAAGTAATTGCAGCGATAAAATGCCAAAACTTGAATAGGTCTCCAGGACCAGATAGAATTCCGGGCGATTTATTTTCCACTGAAAAAGATCTTTGGGCGCCCATTCTAACAATTGGCTTTAAAGCAATTCCCACTGGGGATCAATATATTCTTCATGGTTCTCAGCAATAATCCAACCAATCTTCAAAAAGTGTCCAATGGAAAAACCGGCCTCTTTTAGACCAATCTCGCTCTTCAGTTCTCTTTTCGAGATCTTTGGCCGAGTCCCCTAGCTAGGACTGAGAGTTGGGTGGAACAAAACAATATTTTGTCCACTGTACAGTTTGGATTCAGACCAGGACTGGGTGCTTGTGAGAAATCAATTAATCTATACCAAGTAGTGGCCCACTCTCTGTGTGTGAAGAAGGAGCAAATCTAGTTGGCCTTAATGGATCTGAGCACTGCCTTTGATAAAGTAAATTGAATCAAGTTATACATAAGCTCCACCAAGATACGCAAGCCTGTGTAAGAAGTGGGAAAAATGGGTGCTGCACTGATCTTTTCCCAGTAGAGGCAGGAGTGCTCAAGGGCTGCATCCAGGCACCTCGACTTTTTAGTTAATAAACAGCCTTCATGAATTCTTGTTGGGCTCAACGTCTGACGTACGTAGAGTGGAAAATAGAGTACTGCCGCATCTGGCATATGCGGATGGCACTGTATTGATTGCAAACATTCCACTTGCGCTACAGAAACTCATTAATGATTACACTGATTCATGGATGGGCTTGATTTGAAGGTGAACAGAAAAATTAGTGCTTATGGCATGCTATAAAGGAAAATGAGTACCCAAATGTCAACCCATGTGCAGTAATTGTACTAACATTCCAATTGTTAGAGAATTTGAGTATCTGGGGTATGTTTTTTGTCTAATTCGCTACCAGATGCACATATTAAAAGCAATCTTTGGGGTTTAGGCAAGCCTTCGGAGGGGTGTTAGTTTTCATGTCAATGTTCAAAGCAAAACCCGTAGTTCTAATTTTAAAAGCATATCATACCAAAGCTTCTTCGGTTGCCTGTTACAGCATAGCGTTGTGGGGTTATATGAACACAAACCCCAGCCTCATTACAAGTTTGCTGGTCTAGTAACAACGGTACCGGTAAGCTTGCCGGGACCATTGTTACCCAACCAGCAAACTACGAGGTCTGCTCGCGGGTGCCTTTTCGCCCGATAAGTTTGAACTAGCGGGCAGACCGGCACCCGCGAGCAGACCATGTCGGATGCACTGGCACCATTCACGAATGGTTCCGGTGCATCCGACCTCCCCATTCCAATTGAGTCCAATGGGACTCAAATGGGAATGGGGAGTCATTCATTCCGGCGCTCGGGAATGGGCAATTACCATGTATGCCGGGGCTGTAATGCCCCAGTAATTGCCCATTCCAGGGTGCTGGAAAAAAAAATGACTCCGGTGGGAGCCGTGCCGGTTTTGCCGGCACGGCTACCACTCGACTTATAATGAGGCAGATTTTGGGAATCCCATGTTCTGCTTCTAATTGTGGAGTCCATTTAGAATTGCGTTATGCTTTTAGCAATGACACATTTCTAACACAACTTCTACTCCACTGGCAACGCCTCTGCAGGAATGAAAAAGCCATTTTGACCCAGGACGTAATCAGGTTTTTAGTTGTTAAAGATGTCAAAAATGCCATACCTTGGTTAAAATGTATAAAAGCCAAGCATATGGAAATGGATGCTGTTACATATTTTAGTGCACCAGACACTTTAACAAATAGGTCTTTAATGTATTAAAGACAAGATTTAGTTGCCATATGCAGGATAAAAGTGAAGAGCATGAGTTGTCAAAACCATGAGGCGTGTGATTATAACTGCACCTAGTGCACACAAATATTTGCTATGGTCTGTCTATCCGACCCAGAGAATTCTGCTCACTGAAGCAAGATTGAACTGCCTTCCTCTAAGAGCCATTACAGCGCCACAGAAAGAATCCCCCGATAGTGCAAACCAAACTTGTTTAACATGTAACGCACCATTAGAGGACATGGCCCACTTTTTGTTGTTTTGCCCAGCGTATCATGAAATAAGAGCGGGGACAATAAGGCCAATATTGCTCAAAGTACAGTTTGCTCTTTTTCGTTCAGCATTATTTTATATCTCGTGAGCAGATACTCCCAGAGTGGGATGAGCACTTTTCATGTACTTGGGGTGTGCACTGCACAAAAGGAACATTTTAATTATATTTTAAAAGTGTATGTTATCCTTGTACATGTTAACGGGCTGCCGGAGGACTGGTTCTCTCTGTCTTTTAATTGTATATTTTAAGTAACTTATATATACATTGGGACTCTGTTTAAAGATGTAAAGGCAGGCGCTCTGTTACCAGTCTTTAGCTTCTCCTCCTAACGCACGTTTTCATGACTTCATCAATCTTCAGGGAGGCTGAGTTTCTTGGTTATTTCAGGCAGGTCTGCATTTCTTTTTCAGGTGTGGCAAGTTAATTAGCTCTGAGGATTCTGGTACTTGTATTTTTCACACTTGATTTTGCTGGCAGGTGACTGGAAACAACTCCCTCCATAGCACAAATCTTCCCCTTGATGGGGGCAGGAGGAAAGCCATGGCTGTGGCTCTCCAATGTAAGGCATGATGGCCCTGCTCCTACTGCCTTTTGAGCCCGGGACTCCTGGAACAATGTTTAAAGATGTAAAGGCAGGCGCTCTGTTACCAGTCTTTAGCTTCTCCTCCTAACGCACGTTTTCATGACTTAATCAATCTTCAGGGAGGCTGAGTTTCTTGGTTATTTCAGGCAGGTCTGCATTTCTTTTTCAGGTGTGGCAAGCTAATTAGCTCTGAGGAATCTGGTACTTGTATTTTGGCTTTCCCCCCACACCCATCAAGGGGAGGATTTGGGCTATGGAAGGAGTTGTTTCCAGTCACCTGCCATCAAAATCAACTGCGAAAAATACAAGTACCAGAATCCTCAGAGCTAATTAACTTGCCACACCTGAAAAAGAAATGCAGACCTGCCTGAAATAACTAAGAAACTCAGCATCCCTGAAGATTGATGAAGTCATGAAAACATGCGTTAGGAGGAGAAGCTAAAGACTGGTAACATAGCGCCTGCCTTTACATCTTTAAACATTGTTCCAGAAATCCCGGGAAAGGCAGCAGCAGCAGGGCCATCATGCCTTACATTGGAGAGCCACAACCATGGCTTTCCCCCTCCTCCCATCAAGGGGAAGGTTTGTGCTATGGAAGAAGTTGTTTCCAGTCACCTGCCAGCAAAATCAAGTGCAAAAAATACACGTACCAGAATCCTCAGAGCTAATTAACTTGCCACACCTGAAAATGAAATGCAGACCTGCCTGAAATAACTAAGAAACTCAGCCTCCCTGAAGATTGATGAAGTCATGAAAACGTGCGTTAGGAGAAGCTAAAGACTGGTAACAGAGCGCCTGCCTTTACATCTTTAAACATACATTGGGACTCAATACAAGTGTGGCAGTCCGGAAATAAGGGTGGCGGTAAGGTTACTAGCACCATTGTTTCCATACCACCACACTACGAGTCTGCCTGCCATGGATGCACAGCACTGTCAGCAATGATGCCAGGGCTTTTGAGTCCCCATTCCCATAGAGTCCTATGCGACTCAATGGGAATGGGGACTTACATTTTCCAGCGCCTGACTTCCCAGGCCGGCAGGACTTAATGTCCCTGTGGCCCCGGGAAGTCAGGCACCGGAAACAGTGTTTCAGGGTCGGCAGCAACCCGCTGGTCGTACCGGCGGGTTACCGTCAAACTCTTAATGTGAGCCATTGTATTTTAGTATTCTTATTGATAGTTTTTCTATGAGTGTATATTTTTAATCCTGCATCCCACGTTACCTCCTTTTCAACCTGGCTTGGAAACGTTTTGTTAGTGGGCAACGCCTGAAGGACTTTAAAAGAGTGGTATGGGTTACCGGGTTTTGGCAGGCTACAGTACTGGTGTATGTCTATCTGCACATCACTTCAAGCCTGCCACATACTTAGTTCCTGTTTTTTTCCCTCGCTTTGTTTCTGGGAACTTCTCATCCCTGCACTTTGCCCTCACAAGAAAAACATACGTCTATTTTTTGCTGCTGGAGCTCTATCTTCCTAGCAGGTTTTATTTCTTCGTCCTTGACGAAAGCCTGTTCTCGCTTAACGAGGCATGTGTTTATCTGTTGCTGCAGGTGTCATGCCTCGGTTTGCAGGTTTGCAAGGTGTATTGTTTACCACAAAAGTCAAGGCTGCTGTGGAATGTGCAAATAATCCTTCTCTTCTGGCCACGTAAAGCCTCCATGGGCTGCCTGTTGAACTTCCATACAGTGGCATCATAACTGTATGTGTTGATCGCTCAGAACTCTCATGAAACCCGATTGCTATTTATTTAGTTATTTAAATGCATCATTATACCGTGCCGCGGCTTACTTAGATCAAGCCTCAAACGCTACAATAAGATACTAAAAAAATCTTCAAAGAGCAATAAATATGTAAAGTATATTACAACACATATACATGTCCTTAATATTCCTATAAATTGCATTACCCTCATCTAAATCATGAAATAAAAATTCATACTGTCGATACGAACAAATCTGAACTGTTCCCGCAGCCAAACATGGGCAATTGAGTAGCCGGCCTCATCCTATGCCATACAATTTCAGAAGTAAAAAACTCAGGTTATGCACAAATTGACTAACAATAGGACGATGTTGCTTGGAAACCACATGAAACTCTCTGTTCTGTCAAACAAGGGACATCTGGGACTTTTTCTATTAAATTGATACAAAAGGTGCACATAATGACAAAAAACACAAGCGAGGACTCGGGGTGGGTATTTCAAATCCTGTACACAATTCCAGACTTACATTCACACAAAGCGTGTACAGGTATGGTCAACTGTTGTCGTTTCATTATCTTTGCAGTATAAACTCTATTTGACCCTCCAAACAAACTGACTGTGCCTTCCAAGTGAAATCGAACCCTAGGTGCCGGTGGTGTGCCGCCTATCCAGGGTGAGGGGACAGAGAGAGGCTGACCCTATTCTCAGACTACAATAAAACACAAGGGACTACATGGTATCGTCCTTGTGTTGAGAGTTCAAACAAGAACCACATTTCCTTTAATGTCCTGGTTCTAAGAACTCAAAGTTAAAACAATATTTTTTTTATAAGAATCTGAACCCTACGGGCGCACTAGTATTTAGACATGGGGTGTCCCTTTGGTACTGGGGCATCCCCTGGTTATTCTGGCAGACCGGTTTCAGTGGCTAATGCTGGTGTTGCCAGTTTCTTCTGGACTTTAGGGTGTTCCTTTTTCTTATAGAGCACAAACTTCATCTGCTCCTCGATCTTATTTTTGCATAGTCTTGCTTGGACAACATATTAATAGATCTCGATGCTGCTGCAACCCACTATGCAGGCTTCAAATATTGGCCAGGAGCAAGGTGTAAAAGTTTAGTGTACCTTATGACCTCATCATGGAATCGTATTCATGCCGATGTTAGGTCTACGCCGTGCGGCTTCTGTTCACATAATGACATCCTTGCTCTCTTGTAGCCTCATGCATGGCCTCTTTCTTGCAATATTCCAATCGTACACCCTACAGTGAATACAAAATGTGACATAAAAAACCAGCAAAAATAATTCAATTTTGTGCTGCAAAATGTGCTTTTTACGTACCTTGAATTTTGTTCAATTTAATGCTGAAATATCCTGGAGGGTTTGCCTATATAAGTGTCTTATAGTTTTCAGAATGCCTGGTTTACATAATATATTCTTTTTTCTCTAGGGATTCTCATCTTTGGACCAATCAATTCTAGACTACCTAATTTAGTAATTCTAAGTAACAGAAAAAGCCTTGTATACTATTTGGAACCATTCTTACATACTACTGTCTTTGCAAATATAGTGGTAATAGTTTCATATCTTCTCTTGCTGAACCCTTAGTAGCAACTTCCTTTGCATTTTATTCCCAGTCTTTATGTTGAGCTTTTCGTTTAATGCCTTGCTTAAGAGCAACCTTTACACAATCAAATTTAAAAAAACATAATTTAACCCAGCCAAAGTGTTTACTCTCCATGTATTACGGAAACCTTAATTTCACCACAAAGCCACAGAGTGATCGTTGCTCATCAAATGTTATATTAATATAAAGCTTCATGCATTTAACTATGGTTTTCTGTTCTCTCGGCAAAATCATTCACTTTTCTACCAGGACTCTCTTTGAACTCCCTCTCTTCACAGCTACTTCCTTGAGCTATAACCAGGCTGGATGGCTGACAATGCAATACAGGGCTAGATTTAAATGTTTTCTCCTGGTTTGAAAATCTATCCATGGTAAGGCACCAGCGTATCTATCCTCCTCTATCTAACTCTACAAGCCTTCTCGTAATCTCTGTTCTGCCTCCTCGACTAACGTTGTGGCTCCTCACCCTCCATGTGCTTCCTCTCGATTCCACTTTCTCTCTCTCTTCTTGCTCCACTTGCATGCAATTCTCTTCCTCTGGACATCCGAGAAACTGTCCACACAGATGTGTTAAAAACCAAACTAGAAGCCTACCTTCTCAGCTCTGAGCTACCCTCTTAACCTACCTCTCATCTACTTGCTAGCTAACATGTGTCCCTCGCCTCTAACCTGCCTATGTTCCTAACTTCCTCTGCCTCCATTCCAGCACTTCACTCATCATGGCCACAACCCAAGCACAGCTAGCCGTAATGCCTAGCGGGACTTTTAAATGTCTAATGCTGGTTGTCCTTAATCTATGTAAGTTGACTTATTTACTGTCCCCTGCGATGGCTCCATTTACTCCCCTCAACAACCTGGTCAAAATGTCCCTCAAACTCACCCCATTCTAAGATGTTCTCTGCTTCCTGTCAAATCTGATTCCTTATCTATTGTATGTTCTTTTGTGATCATAAGAGGATTGTTCCTCCTGTATATATAAATAAATACACAGTAAGCAAAAACATTGAACCCACCTCCAAACATGTATATTCTAAAAGGGTAATTTTGTGTAAAGCAAACAACCGATCAACAAATAGTCTCCTCTATACATGGTTGTCATTCTTCCAAAATATCTGAACAACTAGCAACCTCATATAAAACAATTGGCCAAATCTTTTTCTTAGAAACCCTTTTTGAGGGTTCCATTGAAATGTCACCCTAGTGTTGATCAAAGTGACAAAGACAGCACATTTTTTGACCAATTTTGCTGTACCCATTTCATTTGCTTTACTGAATGACACAAAAGGATTTAATTCTGCCCCAAAGAAAACATAACATTTCCACACACTCTAAAGATTAACAACCCAATGCTAGGTGTGTATCGCTGAATTTTCTATGCCGGAAAGCACAGTATCTTGAGGTTGGTGGGATTTAGAGTTCATGTTTAACAGAAAAGACATGTGATGCATTGCTAGGCCTCTGGGTGCCTGTAGCATTATGGTTTAAAAGGGCAATCTCATCTACATAAGCGACATAATATATATGATTCTAACCATTTTGTCACCAATATCATACAATTATCAAATAAAGAGCATTAGAGACAAACCCTTCTCTTAGCCCTGATTCATCTCTCTATTGCTTTAGTACAGTCACCCTTACCACTTAACCTTACGTTTTTAGTATTTGATTGAAGAAACATAATACATTTTAATACACATGGGTCTAACCCCCATTGATTAAGCCAATACAACAGCAATTGTCTATTCACCCACGCACATATGGCTGTAAAATCCTTAAAGGCCGCCAACAAAGGAGTGTTTCTGGTCCTGGTCGCGTTTATGGATAGGGCAGCTTTAGAAAAAACATATTCACATCATCGCCTTAGAACCTGTTTGCTCTAGAGGGAGAATATTAGTTTTAATGACCCAAGCCTTCAACTCCTTTAACAATAAAGATCCAAAGATATTTCTTTTTCCGGGTAGAAGAGCTATTAGCCTATATTTTTCTGGACATTCTCAAACTACCCTTTTGAATATAGGAACTAAATGAGATTCCATACAAGAAGAATGCAATTTATTGGAATCAACAATACTCTTAAATAAACCATACAAAACCAGAACCTATAAATCAGGGTCTGTTTTACAGACTACATTTGACAGGTCTCTATGTCCCGGGCCCTCAAAGACTTCAAACGTATCATTACAGATTCTATATCGTCTACTGAATACTGGGTATCACTGATCAGGCTCTGGCCTGGCTGACCTCTTTCCTCTCAGATCGACCCTCCCAGGTCCAACTTGGGTCCTTCCTTTCATCTATCTTCCTCTCTGCCTGTGGTGTTCCTCAGGGGTCTAACCTCTCGCCCTGGCTTTTCAACCAATACCTGGCAACTCTTGCCCACTGCATTGCCATTTTCTGCTCAAATTTCCAGTGCTACGCTGACGACACTCAACTAATTTTCAGGCTGCTCTCTGACACCTCCTCTCCTTCTCTCATCTCTGATTGCCTAACTGCCATTCAAGATTGGTGTGCCGCCAATGATCTTTGTCTGAATGCCAGCAAGACGGAGATCCTCCTCATCGGCACACCTTTGCCATCCTTTCCCCTCACTCTCTGGCTGGCCACCCTTGGCCCTCCTCCTAGCCCCGCCTGCGAGGCTAAGAACCTCAGGGTCATATTTGACTCCTCCCTTTCCTTTTCCGCCCACATCTGTGAGGTCTCTAAAAAGTCAAATTTCCGACTGCACCTCCTCAGAGGTACTCTGCCTTTCCTCTCCTTCCCCCAGAAGCTCATGATATCCCAAGCTCTGGTTCTCTATAGCTTGGACTATTGTAACAGCCTCTTTGTAAATCTACCTGCCTCTACTCTCCGCCCTCTGCAACTAATCCAGAACAGGACTGCAAGACCTGTCCTGGGCCTCAAGCCCTGGGATCGTATCTCTCCAGCTCTGAAATCTCTCCACTGGCTCCCAGTGGATGCAAGGATTAAATTCAAAACCCTCTGCATTGTCTACAAGGCTTTCTGGGGTCTGGGTCCAAAATACGTTCAGCTATCCCTCCGCAAATACCTCCGCTCTCGAGCTCTTAGCTCCTCTACCTCCAACTCCCTCAGGGTCAGTCGTTTTTCTAAGAAACAAGCTGGGGGTAGATCTCTGTCTTCGGCTGGGGCCTCCCTCTGGAACAGCCTCCCTGCCACTCTAAAACTTGAGGAGAATCATCTCCGGTTCCGGAAGCACCTCAAGACCTTCCTCTTTTCTTCTGCCTTCACTCCCCCTTCCCCCTGCTGATCTGTTCTCTCTTGGAACCATGCACCTGGCCACCCTCTGTCCTTTTGCCCCAGGTACCTGCTCATCCTGCCATCCTCCCGCATTGCCTCTGGGCCACCACTTGCACTGGGGTCTGTATCTGTACCCATACAGCCCCCCCTTTTTCTTCCTACACTTATCAGACCTACCCTTTCTGCTGCCTTAAAGCTAGCACTTGCAAATTGCTGGCTGCATTACCACTGTTTGTTGCCTTTATTATTTATTTATTGTTATTTATCTGTTTCTCCTCTGCTTTGCACTTTCCACCTCTCCCCCTTCCATGCACTTTTCCCCTCCCCCCTCTCCCATGCACTTGCGCGTTCTCAATGTCACTGGGC
The DNA here is from genome assembly GCF_040938575.1 of Ambystoma mexicanum. Classification (NCBI taxonomy): domain Eukaryota; kingdom Metazoa; phylum Chordata; class Amphibia; order Caudata; family Ambystomatidae; genus Ambystoma; species Ambystoma mexicanum. Next base: position 836,404,970 of record NC_090939.1, read on the forward strand.
CTAGTAAGATCGCTGTTTTGTTCTCCTGTTCCCCTCCCTTGCCTTGTCGCGCTCTGAAACACTTGTGTACGAGCGCGATAGAAATAAAATATCAATCAATCAAAAAATTCTCTCCAAGTTAAGAGACTGTATTAAAACACCCTTCTGCCACTTTATCATTCTCCGTTTTGCTAATGTATGTTTCAAATTCCTAATTAGAGAGCAAATATGATTGCAATAAATTTGTGTTTCCATGAATTGCGTTCACCAAAGACCAAAAGAATGTACTATCACAATTTTGAATTTCTTGAAATATTTGTGTCCATTTAACTAACAATTGGCATATTTTATAACATGCTAACCAGTTCTTGAAAATATGTTTGTTTCTCCTAATTCCCTTAAGGTTTTCTGGAAAATCAACATTAAAATCTTTCATCAAACGTCAATTTGCTTATTGTAATCTTTTCTTTTTTCCTACCATCAGCTTGTCATATTGTGGCTTGTGTGGATCAAAGGTTTTATGGCTCCTAATCTTAAACCACCAGCCTGTTGTTAAGACAATTGTGCAAAGCATTCAACAAACACCTCTGGACTAAATATGGCAGCAAAACAGAAAATGCTCATCCAGTGAAATGGAACCTGAATTCCATGTCAGGAACTGAAAAACCTTACTGAGTTATCACTGGAATTTGCCTCTACTTTTCCAAAGTCACAAAGACATTTGGGTTCTTCAATTGTCCATGCCAACACCATGGGCCTCATTACGAGGTTGGAGGTAGCCTTGCCGGTTTTACCGGCAAGGCTACCTCCAAACTCGCATACGGGTCCGGCACCTGCGAATGGGCGTTTACCGGGCTATTCCGGCCCAGCCGGACCCGGTAATTGCCCTTTCGCGGGTGCCAGGCCTGGTACATCCCCATTCCCATTTGAGCCCCATAGGGCTCAATGGAAATGGGGAGGGTGGTAGCACCGGTACCGTTAATGCTACCATCATGTTCTGCTCGCGGGTGCCGGTACGCCCCCCAGGTCAGACCTGGTGGCTGCAAGGGCACCCGCAAACAGAACTCCTAGTATGTTGGTGTGGTAGCAATGGTGCCGGTAGCGATTTCGTCTCCATTGTTGCCTTACCGCCATACATGTAAGGAAGCCCCATGTCTAATAATGTACGGTCGCTACACCCGTTAAGTGTGATTTTCATACTTTCTATTATTTAGAAATGTTCAGTCATAACATAATTCAACGTCGATAAAGAGGTGCCATTTATTCTAGTGAATTTGCCCATTACATAATTAGGAGCTCTTCCAATAGCCATCACCAGAATCCATGCAGTTAACAACTATAACCACAAAACACCACACTACAATGGTTTGAACTTTCTTTAAATAAATTAGCATCAAAAGGAGAGTATACGGCTTCCTTGGTTAGTAAGACATGTTTTTGAACCAAACAAACAATTCTAGTGTTCCACAATAGAAGTGCAAGTCATGATTTCATTGTATGGAAATGATCAAGAGGATCATATATATGTGTACATAAAAATGAATGAAACATTTTATTTATCTTTGCAGAAATTGTTGCTGATAACACAGAAAGAGAATGTCTTCCTATGTTTATTTTCTTTACATCAAAACTTTGTTGCCCCCATTATAAAACCTATTCTGGGTTGTCCACATGGGCCCCTAATCGTGGGATTCAGAATTGTAATATAATGATCTATGCATGGTAAATTCTTCAACCAAACTTTTTGAAGTAAGAAGATATTGTCCCGGGAGGAGCTCAGTGGCAACGTACTCGCCTTGGAAGCAATGCGGTACAAAGCAACACAGGTTCGATCACCGGGTCTGTGCTTAGAAACCTCTGGGTATTTAAGCGTGTTATAAATATGCAACTAAGACAACAACAAAAACAAATTCTCTAACAGCGCCTCAATTCCCCCAGGCTGTGTGAGCGCTTTAAAAATGCAAATAAATAAAAAAATATATATTATATGTTAAGAAACTCTTGATTAGGGTTCCCAGTCTATTTATAACCCCCCATATTCCATGAGAGGACGCAAACATGATTCTGCACATTGTTAGGAACACATCTATTGGTTCCTGGCTGCAGAGCGGCTGCCAGCCATGGCCAATCACAACAAGGCTTCAAACTATTATGGGCCTTTCTTTCCTTAATTACTCTTCTAGTTCCCCAGAAATGTGGACAAAACACGTGTAAGTATGTACCCCCTTCCAATGTAAACCCTTTCCCAAAGCTTTTTATGTGTATCCCCAAACTAATAATATCAGAACTGTTCAGGCATTTAAAAATGTTTTCTGATTTTGATCTTCAGAGAACAAAAAATCATATTTATAATAAAGATGGCTTCTAATTAATTCAAAACAAACTCTGAAATGGACAGGGTTTTACAATGAATATTCACAACTGATGAAAATCAATACATTTCGCCTGATTTACATCAGCAGATTTGACCACCCTTAAAGTGGGAATTTTCTGAAGTAAATGAAAAATAACAGTAAGTGTTAGGGGATTATGTTGCATTGAAGGAAACACAAACTCAATTGTTAAAATGGTAGAAAAGGAAGATTATGTCACACAAGTATTGACTTTGTTGAGTGATATGTACACAAGAGGAATGGCGGAATCAGTTGATCAGGGTAATACTGTTTGAGAAATATGTACATCATTAAAGCCTTATTGTTTGCTCAATATAGAGGCACATGAATCAAATATTACTATATCAGATTCACATTCATTTGAGTTAGTTCCTGGTTTGAAAATCGAAGACGGGATTCACAGAACACAAGTCTAACACACATATTGGTTTAAATAAAATGTTAGAGACTTCATGTGGGATTGAGTCATCTAGCATGATTTATTTGGATTCAAAATGCATTTCTGACAATATTTCATCCCCCGCATCTGGCCGGACTTCAGTTTTGTGCATGATTCTCAATAAATCACATTATAGATGAGCAGAGGTATTTATGTAACAAACTTTCAACTTACTAGCAAGGGAAAAAGATAAATAAAAAAGAGATCCAATCTTGTCTGTCAAAAACATTTATTGAATTGAAATATCCAAATTGTAAACACAAATCATTAAATAAGTCAGTTAAAAATAAAGTGTCCAGTCTTCAGGTTGCAGGAGCTACAAGTACGTAATTGACTGAAAATGTGTCAACTGAGTCCATGAAAGTCGATCCTCACCAATCGTATCTCTTTAATAAGAGGCACGGTCTTCCAACTTCCATGGTCCCAGTACAAGTACATCCCTGTAGATTGTACCACCAACACTTGGTCCCTATGAAGTGAAAAGATATAGATGATACAAGGTTTCAGTCACCTGCCCAGCATTAAGACATTCCTGTGCTCGATTGGCATGATTAGGGCATGAAACCATTTTGAGATGGAAAAGGAAATAAAAGAGTCTTTTAGGCATGAGGCTCCAACACAGTTACATCCTTATAAGAGTTCCTTGCATTCATCACAATGTCTTCCACTGGCCCTTACTGAGTTTGTAAAACCTTCCCATAAGTACATTGATTGTTCCCCATTCTCTATTGTAGCTAAACAGATGGTCTTTTCAAAAACGGAAAGAGAGTCCAGCTCAATATCATTACATTCTTTGTAAGATCACCACCCTGAACCCTCTAACTGCAGATAGCAGGGTTGGGGAGATACACATTACACTAAATAGAAGAGGCAGGCTCAGTCATAATGCTTGGAATGCAGGTCATCTTGTGGATATTGAACACATTGCGAGCATGCTTCTGGCTCGAGCACAATCTATTAAAATTACTATTTCTGTATGCTGATATAATAAGTACAATGATAAGCCAATTATTCCTCTAAGTGAGTTTCCTGCTCCTGCTCACGTCATGATGGGAAAGGGCAACTTTCCTGCCCTGTATATTTGTATTTTTTTTATATATGTTTTATTGGTTAAACAGATTACACGTTTAACATATCACCGTCTTAACTACTATCACATCTCGGAGATGTCCATTGTTAATAGGTAAGGGAAGGTCTATTCCTGTGCTGGTTTAAAGCTTGTGGGTTATATATGCCCACAGGATCTTCATCCTCCTCAAGTTTGTCTTCGTCTATTTCCAACTTCAGTGATTCGACAAATCTTAGGGCATCTAATGTTTTGCTTTTTTTTTTTTTCGACTGTCAGTAATCTCTCCCAATACTCCTCCTCCGTCTCCTCAGGGATGTTGACAGTATAGCTTCCCATAGCTGACTGGCGGTTAGATCTCAGGGCCAGACAGACTAACATCACATGTCTGATGGATTCCAAATGGTCTTTGTTTTTACAAAACCTACAGTAAGCTTTTGATTTTTCCATCAGCGTTCTTCTCCATTTCACCTCTCTAGAGTTCCAGATATTAAGTCTACATCTCAACAGGAGGTCTCTATAGTGGTTTGATGGACATTTTGCCAGGTAAGGGGGGAGCAGATTTAAGCCTTTTCGCTCCCATATAATGTTATGGCATTGATTTTTGGACAGTTTGATTGCCTTAGTTTCCTCCCAATCCTTTTCCTGGATGGTTCTTTTTGCATTGTCTGGATTGGATTTCAGGGTATCATCAGAGATTCCAAACTGTTCCAAAATGATCTTACATTTCGTTTTCCAACGTTGGAGTATCGTATCTCCAGTTAAGGGCCCTGTCCGAATTAGTATGTCATACGGTTTAGGTGGCTTATCCAGGATGCATTTTCTGTAGAGCGATAACGTTTTCCACCGCACAGTTGATACCAAAGATTGGAGCCTTAGTTCAGTTCTTATAAGCTCTAATAGCAGCAAATTTGGGAGGCGTAGCATTTTCCTCCAAAAGTAGGACTCACACAAGTTCCAGGCTTCCCACCGTAGGGCTAGCAGCGCCTCGGTTCCATGAGTGATTACGGCCACAACATTTTGTTTATAAAAGGTTATTATGGGCGTCATGGAAAACTTTCCATACGTTCGGTGTATAACTAGCCCTTGATTGGTCAAAGTCGTAATATTTGTATTGTATTTGGCAAAGAATCTAAGAAATGGAAGACCAAGGGCAACACCATTCATCATAATACTTGCCTAGTGCTTGGAAAAGTTAATATTGCTGCTCTTGTGGCCTGATATAATAACATTTTGATATGAGTTGAAGGGGAAAGGGGCACATAACACATTTCACCTTAGTGGACATCAGCACTTGGTTTCAGGTGTGACAGTCACAAGGATGCAGCCTTACATAACCTCAAAGGGCTTGCTAAGTGAGCTGTTAATGCCTGGTCGAGGCATAATCTGCTTTTAGACAAATCTTCCTAAGAGCATCTTTCCAACCTCAGGAGATCAGGAGATCCAAGATATACTTATAGATTGGCTCTTTCAAAGTAAAAACTAAGTATAAGTGAGGAGTAGTCACTTCCAAACCTTTATGTGTCATCTCATCTGCCCTGTCTAAGATGTCAGGTTTCCAGTTTTAAGGATTTTCGATTACAAGCTTCAAAATCCAAATCATATTTAAAGAACCGTAATTTAATCTAAGACTCCCATTGCCTCAAACTAAGACTATTCCATATGGTCAGATTGACGTGTGAGGGGTAATCACCTCTCAAATGAATGTTGTTGAATGCAGCTGAAATAACAGTTGTCCTCCTTAAGTCAGAAAATGGTCAATTATTACAAAAAGCACTCAATTGGGTACTGAAAAAAATCAATGAAGAGACGTGTGCCCAATTCATGCGCATTGCACCCTCAATTTAAATAGAAATGACACTAAAACAACATTGTCAGACATGGTCTTCTTGAAAGCTAGATCCAGTTGACTAAGAGGGACAGAGTGTCTACTCTTACTAGTTTTGTGTACTTATGAGCCATTCTCCAGTCTGTTGCATAGGAATTCCATCTCAAATCTATCCTGATATGCAGCCGTGTGTTCAATGAAGGTACATAACGAATAGTTCAGTATCCTCATCAAGAAATATACAAGTGGTAGCTCAGTTTTAAATTGGTAAATTGGTGTTTCTCTTGACTAATAAAATCATTTTTCCTTAACTCGCCCCACGAATAGGCGTTTTACAAAACCATGAAAAGAGTCTAAGCTAGTCCACAAAAAGAAGACTCACAAGCTCATCCATCTGGTACTCGAACCCGGCACAGGCTCAAAATTCCCTCATCATGCTCGTTATTCTCCTGTCATAGTTGATCCTGACTGCACAAGCTGCCCCAACCTACCTATGCCAGTAATTGTCACTTTAAATGATTTAAAGTGGCCATTACTGTCATAGATGGGTTGTGGCAGCAGTTTCATGCATGAGATTCAAAGGGACCAGTAATGGCATACATAAGTTGTGCCCTACAACAAGTGATTTTACATTACAGAAGCTGGATAAACACATCAAAGCATGACATCCCTCCTCAAATGCCATTGAAGAGGGGTGCCACACTTCTGACAGTATTCTATTCCAGTACTTTTGACTCCAATGTTTTGTTAGAGTGACATCTCTGAGCCATACCTAAAGAAGGGCCCACTCTTATTCTGTGTCATTTTGAAGGAGCCATGTACCAGAAGGTTTTACAAAAAACTTCAAGTGCTATGCTGCATTCGTGTAAGACTTTGTGAATTATAATTTTTCTAAAATCATTAGTATCTAGTCCTGTCATTTCGATTGATACATTCAGTGAGGTTCAGCCTTTTACTCTAGTTTAGTCCAGTCTGGTTCTCGTGTAAAGCACTCGTACGCTGCAGTGGGGTTTCTTGGCCCTGGTTCATGCCTGCCCAGGGGATTTCAGGTGAAGGGGTTATCAAGAAGACTAGGCAGAAGTGAGACGCCAGGTCTAATTATAAAATGGTGAGTAGGAAAGGCCAGGAGATGGTTCCATAGTGAAACACCCAGAACAGAAAATACAGGCTTTCTCATGGAAGGAAGAACTGAACTGAAGACCTGGCTCTTCCAGGAATAACTTGGTCTAACCTAGATTCCAGCTATCTTGTGCACATGCTCATCTGTATGTTGTACTGTGATAATGATCACTAGCGTTTCTTGTCATCAGGTGCTCGGATGAGTCAACCCAGATATGGAAAGTGCTGAAGAATAAAGAATTGGAAAAGAGAGCGTGATAGAAGAAACCTAGTAGAGTTTCAGTGTCAAATATCAAACTTTCAATGTTTTAAGACTGCCCATTATTTTCAAGTACACCAGTAAAGACACACACCTATGATTGAAACGGTTTGTTATACCATTTTATAATGCAGCATAATGATCTATGTGATTCTCCTGTTACAATCAAACATTCACCTTCACCTTGGTGTAAACAAGACTCATTCTTGGGGTTCCACCGCAGGAATTGTGGGTCCACATTTCTCCAGCACTAAAGACGCTCCACTGGATAAGCATAGAATCAAGAAGTACCCTCAAGACCTCATGTCTAACACAGAAAGTGGCAAGGAAAAAAGGAGTAATTATCTTAGTGAGCAATCCAAGATCATCTGCGGCAAAGAGCCTCTTTATCATCTTACTGAAATGGACAAGAGTGGGCCATAGACTGTGGTCCACTAAAGGCCATTACGACCCAGGCGTTAAGGGGTTAACGGCGCCGTAAAAGGTTGCAGCGCTGTTAACCCTTTATCGCCTTACTACGAGGTCCCTTTGCGGCTCCCGACCTTAACGGCTGGTCTGGACCAGCCGTTAAGGTAGGGACCCGCAAAGGGACCTTGAAGGTAATTACGGTACTGCAATTTGCGGTACCGTAATTACCGCCTTCCCCTTTCCCATTGAGCCCTATGGGGCAAAAATGGGAATGGGGAAGGGCCAATGGTAAATGGGGAATTACCGCCCCGCAAACCTTGGAATGGGGTGGTAATTTCTCATTTCACCATGGCAGAATCATTAAGTCACTGGCGTTAACCATGGCGCTAATAGCGCCATTGGTTAACGCCGGGCTTGTAATGAGGGCCCATGACTCTAGAAAACCCTCCCCTCTGACCTCAAAATCATGGAAAACGTTAACAGCTACAAAAGACAATTGAAATGTGAATTTCTGAACTATATTTTCTCTCAGAACAATAACTGCATTAGCACCTAGACATCACTATTGACTTCCTCTCAGCGAATCCGAATGCTTGGAATGCAGATAATAACTACTGATATTGACTACATTCCAAACATTCTGACTTCAGAAGCAGAGAGGGAAACAACAACAATGTATCAAGCAGCTTCTCCCACATCTGTAGCTCCTATTCTATGCCAAACTCCCAGTAGAACCCACATCCTGCAGATCATTAAGCAGCTCATCCCACATTTCCTTACATTCTGTCACTTAAATAATACAAAATGAAACCCCATTAATTTACTAACATGATTTGCCCATTTATTTTGCTCACTATTAATCTAGCATATTGTCCTTCACTACCACAATTCCAAAACCAATGTCGCTAATTCCAATATGTGCTAATAGCCCTATAGAGCTTGGAAGTGGTCATTATCATTAATAACAACCGTGTCCAAACATATAGCCCAAGGAGAGGGAACGGGTCATTATCCTGTGGTAAAGACCTCTCAATCAGTCGACAATGCTGTAATGTGAACAGCCTATCAGGAACCAGCTGTGAATAATCTTGTATATATGTATTCACCGTATCCCATAGCACTCGTCCCCTTCGTCCCCCTTCTCCGCACCTGCAGCTTCAGAAATGTGAATCGTATATTGACGTGCTAATGAATGTTGGGCTTGCCTGTTGCTGTACCTCTTTCTTTTCCCTTCTTGGGCTGTCCCAAAGAGGTCTGCTGCATCCCTTTCCTTCACTGTGTTCCTCATTTTGCATATGGCGCTATAAAAAACAACAATAGATGATGTAAAGCATGTGCTATTAGAGCAGTGTTTATGGTTGATGTTGAGAGAACCCTCAACACCAATGTGCATGGGTTTCTTTCCCCCTCTGGCTCACCTCACTGGGGTCTTGCAGAAACCCTATTAACGCTTGTGTGTCGCTTACTGCAAGGGCTGCGTGCCGCGCATCATCCAATTGCCATTTGCTCTGAACACTGCCCCACCACGGTATCAGGTAATAATGTCGCCATACATAATGTCACCGCCACAGCCGCCAAGGAGGCTGGCAGTGGGCTCATCACTGGGCTGGGCATCCTTCTGAATTTCTATCACACGCTCACTAATCCTGCTCCCCTGCATGGAAAGCGTAGGCAGCCTGGGTGGGATTGGGGCATACAATTGTCTCGGGTGCCAATGAAAAAGTGTCCCACAGTTGCAAATGTCATTTCATCCGTTTTGTGACAGCCTGTTTGAATAATAACAAGGGGGAGTTTATTGATCAAATGTGATGCAAATTGTGCATTTTAAAGAATGTGTAATCAGCAACACTGGTCAAAACTACTAGCAGCATAGGGAAGGAACTTATCAAACAGGCCCACATGGGCCAGGAAAAGTGGCCCACTTTGACCTAAAAAACTGGTCCACACTACCATTTTGCATTTTTGGTTTGGACATTGCTCTATTGCCCTACAGGCCAGTCCGAGCCTGTATGCAGCTCACTGGGCCTTCAGACCAAGATGACTACTCTGAAACTTTAATCGTGTCATGTGTGTGCATATTGCACTGTATGGTCGGTGTTAAATGCACTGTGTTGTCTTGTATATACACGTATGTTGTCTATAATGATTTGCTGCTAATTCAGAAACCAGCTGAGGCGGCTTAAAAATGAAATAGGTTTAAATCATTGTTATTAATACCTTCCTTCCTCCTTTGTTTTTTGATGTGAGTGCAGTGACATCATTATTTGAGTGTAGTAGGAAATCTTTGAGTGACACATCATTCGCATGTATCACACATTTTACTTGAATTGAGGATGTACGAGCTCCACCGGTAAAAAAAAAACACATGACTGATGACCACCATTTTGCAACTTAGGGCCTGATAACAATCTTGGGCGGAAGAGGTGAAGCGTCCAGTATAATGCGACACTCTATGTTTTACTGTTCTGCCAAACTGCGAGTTTCAGTCGTGAGACGTGACTTTTACTCCTGCTTTTGTGTCGACAAAATGACTGCCACACCGAAGCATTATTCAATGCATTAACTACCAGATGCAGTAATTCCCAACCCCGATGTAGTCCTATACGTCTTCAAAATGGAGAACAACTGAAGGGTTGGCATGACTCGGAAATATGCGGGCACTTCAAATTATCGCTTGCTTACCAGGTGGAGTATAGTTATTACCGCTTGCCAGAGATACCGCCAAACATGTGATCGAGACCTTTGTGTCTCAGAGATACCACAGTGTTGTCAGAAAGCAGTTTAGTGACACAATAGGCCTGATTCATGGAATTTTTAGCCCAATGCCAAGTGACTTTGCAATGGTACAAAGTGACTTTGCACTGACTTTGCACTGGTGCAAAGTCACTTTGCACTGAAAAAATACACATTGCACCAGTCTGTGAATCAGGGTGTTTTATGGCAGTGCAAAGGCACTTTGCAGCGTGCTAAGAATTCCATGAATCAGGTCCTAAGTTTCTTATCATGAGTTTGTAGTTAACATTGTGGTAAACACTGTGGTGAGCAAGTGCTAACAGGGAGGGTCAATATGATTCAGAGTCATGTGGGCTCTTCAGTTATTTTCCATTGTGGACTGCACTGGGGAATGCCTTATTACTGAATGCAGCTTTGCCACATGGGGTATTACGGCATGCAGTAAAACTGAATGCCGTAATGCGTTTGAACGCGGAAATATCCTCCGCACACAACTAGGTGATTTTTAAGTGTTTCTTTTGATATTCCAAAATCTTGGATGTTTTATCACTACCGTCAAAGTAGTAAGGCCCTTTAAGCATCACCATGTTCAAGCCATGTTTTGTACTGCGTGTTGATACTGCTTGCCCCAGTGATAAGCTGGGCTTTATTTATTTATTATTTATTTATTTAAACTTCTTTTGGAGTGCCTTTTGCCCATAGGCCCCAAAGCGCTTATAAGAAACATAACTTACAAACAACACGAAAATACATACAAAAAACTGACCATTTGGAGAAGAGAAAAAATGGCAAAAAACAGGAAACCCGTCAAAATCACAAAGCGAGATCGGACTACAAGACCAAGGTTCGAGGAGCCCATGGGCAAACATATACACAGTCTCAAATAGAGGGGCAGGGTACTGACTCCACACCCCACCAAAATGCAATCCATGTTCCCCTGGGCACACCAATCGTCCAGTTCTATCCTGCGCAAGAACTTCAGCTCGGAGGAGCACACAACCCGGTGCTCAGATCTTGCAAGGAGCCAAGCGAGAACTTTATTACGAAGTGCATCTCTGGGTTCTCTCTGAGAGGGTTTCATGACATTAGTGATGATAACGTTTCTGTTATCCAAAACTAGGGCTTTAATGGATTCATCTTTGGGCAGTGACAAATTGGATTTTCTTAGACGCACACTCCCTAAATTCGCCAGTCTGGGATTCATGGGCTCATACTGACCGTCCAAACGTCCTTTCACAGGGGCAGCAGCGAGCCCATGCGGGGTGAGACTGTGATTTAGTAGTTGCTTACTTCCTCAGGAGGGGAGGGATGATGGTACTGCTTTCATAGATGACAACAGCTCAGGGCTAGTACCAACACGAGAGACCCCTGAAGTGTGTACATGGCTACCGGCTTTCTTTAGAGGCGAGTCTGTTTGTGAAGAACAGTTCTCTTTGCTAATAGGCCGGTGACTGACAGGTTGAGCAAGAGCTGCTTGCAAGCTTTTTTCAGGAATGAGAGCATGTTATCTCTCCGCAGAAACCTCTACAGACACTAACCATGCATCACAATGACCAGAGGTGTCGCAGCTATTCAACACTTTAGTAAGCATATCCTTCTAGTGTCTGCAGGGCTCGGAAATAGTCATAAAGCACAGTGGTGCAGTGGTGGTCCAGTGGTGCATTGATAAGCAGCACTTTCTAAATAAATGTTGCTAATTCTACTCCTAAGTCACACCTTTAATAGCAATACATAGCCTAAAAAACACTTGCAGCCCTGGCTTGTACTGTACTTGGCGACTGCATCCGGCAGGAGCCATGTTTAACCGGTTCAAAGCAATAATCAAAAACTGGTAGCGGAAACTAATTTTGCGCTTCATTTGTATGTTGTCAGGCCTCATAAGGAAAGCAGCTTCAAGCGGCTGACAGTATCATCAAGGGTAAAAGGCCGGTGCATATTGCATTTGGAAGTGATGAGCTGAGGTGATGGCTGTAATTAACACTTAATAATAAATGAGCGCTCACCTTGTGGCCTCTATTACCGCTACCCTCCATGCCCCTTTGACACATTGTCTGAGCGCGGCATGCGCAATCTCCATTTCCAGCCATCTCTGGAGAGTGCCATTTACAATAGTTGCATTTGTGCAATTACTTTTTTCTGTTGCTCTTTTTTCATCAACCCATCACCTCCCTCAGTCTATAAATAAGGCATAGGAGAGGCATGTGAATTCATTTCATTTTGTATTTGCATTAGTCTAACATCACTTTCACCATATGCCTGCGTATAAATGTAGTTTACCTCAAAATATAAGGGCTCACGTGTAAGTATCTGGAGGCACACGGTCCTCGCGCAGCAAATTGACCAACTGACTTGAATCACAACTCGTCCACAAAGAGAGATCCCGCAAGCAATCCATCTCTTGTCATGCACCCACCCTCGAGAACTCGATCCCGATGTCGGCTCGGAATGCCCCCAAAATTCTCCAATTTTGCACATCTCTCAAAACATGGCTCTTTCAACAAAACCTTAACAAGGACTAATTCCAATGGACGCACATACCGGCGCAGAGACCTCGCAGTACTGCGCTACTGCTAAAAGATGGCAGCCCAAATGCTGGCTACCCACACTCTGTACAGCACTCCGCTGCTCTCGAGCTAGGTCCATACTTCAAACAAAAAAACAAAAAAATGCAATAGGTACAACGAAGATCTGTCATGATTTTTTCTCCAGACCTTAGTGTAGAAATGGACACTCTTCCTGAAGTAGCCATACTGTACTTCGTAAGCTATACTTTGTTCACTTACTGGCAGATGTGGTTGTGAAATCCAGGGTAAACTCACAGGAGTGGAATGGGGTGGATCAAGATGCAGGGCAACAGGTTATCACTTGGAATGAGAAGGTCTGCAGAGGTACCATTGAAATGTGATACAGCTCTTTACATGTGCACATACAGGTGAAAGTAATATGTGCACATACAGGTCAAGGTATATGTGCGTGCAGGCAAAAGTAATACACACCAAGCCTCTAGAAGCAAACTTTCTGGAATATCTAAATGCTATTGTTATGGTCAGGTCCTAGACTTCCACCTATCAAGGGGCTCACTGGGACTAAAACATGGTCTAACGGTAATAACAGCATCACCCACAAAGCCCATAGATAAGGTTGATCAAATTTGGATGTATTACAATCATGGGGTCATTGGATGACTTAGAGATGGTTCTAACGTGACTGTAACATGGTCATCGACAGCAGAATAGGCATTCATGTTTCTCTACTTTTGCATGGTCCTGGAAATTGCTGCCACTCTGCATCCTGAGTTTGCAGGTTAAACCCTTAATATTAACATTGTCCGATTTTACCAAAAACATCACAACAAAATGACCAGTGCCTCGTGGCAGGGATACGTCAGGTTTTGCGGGTACCTCACAGCTGGTATTTTCTGCCTGTGGTCATCCTAGACTGGTCACACACTTAGCTCTTTAGGTTAAGAGACCGTTCAGGCATTGTCCCACAGATCGCCTTTCCTAGTTGGCATTGGGCGTCGTTGTGGACAGGCCCATTCGATGCTGGAGGAGCTGAGGGTCCATACTCAGTCAAACTGGCATGGGCTGCAGCTCTTTATTTCAAACAGCAGTAGGGTACCGTTGATGGTTGTATTGGCCAAGTCATGGAAATCTCCCAGCACTGAAGACCAGCTGAAAACGATGGTCTTCAGTTGCATAAGTGTCAGGGCTACCACGCTCTGGTACCCTCAGAAGCTTTAGCCATTGTTGGCCTTACAGCTGCTGATCTCTGGCTTTTTCACTTTTATGGAATCTTGGATCTCGCCCAGCCGACAACTCATGATCCTGACTAGGGATTATGCAATAGTTGAGATTTTTGGCCACCATGTCCTACTGAGTAAAGGGACGTGAAGTCCAATCTTTGTTGACTATTTTAGGTAGGAGGTTTAGATGCCCAAGGTGGCCAGAAGAACCTCTCCATCAGAAGATAGCTTATAGTGATTGTGGATTCCTTAGTGGAATGATCCACCCAGATTCCAGGCTGTGTCTCCTTTTGTCTGGAAACAAGTACCTTGGGAAGACCTTGCATATTTAGGGTGGATCATTACAAATACAGGATTTCATCCAATCAAGAATTACAGAGTCCACCCTCTCCATGAAGGTCATCACATTCAAATTCGTAAGCATCTTCTCAGGCAAAAAAAAGACTTAGATGCAGATTAACTCAGACCTCTAGAAGCTACAGGCCCGGAAATCATAGCGTTATGTGGCCACATGTGTTTCTCACGCATCCACTCTGATATGAATAATGGCTCGCTGCAGGACTTCACATTTGGATTTCAGAAAGTGTGTCATGTGCATGATTCTGCACTGGTTATTCCCCTTACCTGAAGGATCCTGTGTTTTCTGAGGACTCACATCAGTATTTGCATACCTGTTTCTGGGTTTAAGATTGCCACACACAATTTAAAAAAGGATCCCTTCAGCACTGACTGAACAGGTGAAATAATGAAATGTGAATCGGGACTGTCACCAAGCAACGGCATTCCAGCTCCTGGGAGGAATTAGGAAGAGTTGATGGAAAACAATGTTGTATTTTAAAAGAACATACTATCACAAAAAGCACCTGTTCATCATAGGTCAACCATTCAACAACTAAGATAAAACATAAAATCACAATATACATACAACAAGATAGCCACAATTAAGAAAATAAACAAAACAGCACGCATCTTTTTAAATGATTAACAAAGAAAGAGCAGGTGTCTTGGAGTGGAATGGATGTCATGGAGCCTCGAGACACAGGACTGTGCTACAGAAAGGAGTTACATTTTCTGAGACATATAATTTCTGATGTTAAATTTGGTTTGCTGCTGACATTTTCAGTAAAGAAAGTGAAGCACAATACTAACCAACATTGTCTTGGGGGAAATGCTCCCAACTGCTTGGCATCCCTAGTTTTTTTTCTCCATAATTTGAACATAATTAAGAGTGTGCAATTGGGAGATATCTTTTGAGATCATCATATGTAGATATCTTTAAGGCGTAGAGTTACATAGGTGCTCATATATATATATATATATATATATATATATATATATATATATATTACAGGGCGGCAATAGTTGCCCTATAGTTAAGGTGAGTCAAACTCCCATTGGAACCCATCAAAATTCTACTGTTAATAACTTTTGATTCGAGTAACAGGTTTCACAGAAATTTCGAAAGTCATTAAGGAATAACGCCCCCCCCCCCCCCCGACTGCAAAGTTTTGTAAAGATTCATTAAAAAAGAGAAAATGTATTACAAAGACAAAATATATATATTTTCAAAAAGTGTGGCCTACTTCCCATACATTTTCCCATAAACAAACAAGGTCAATTTTGCCAAAACGCACAGCCAAAACAGCTGGACGGATTTGGAACAGGTCCAAAACAACCTGGCCACGAAGCGTTGACTCGCGATCCATGCATAGTTTGGGGTTATTCCATGCAGTAGTAATTAAATATTTGATGTAGAAGGGGGTGCCCCCTTCTCAAAAATAGATAGCTATATCTCAGGGATTTACCCAAAACCGGGGGGTTTTAGAAATG
This sequence comes from Ambystoma mexicanum, assembly GCF_040938575.1. Classification (NCBI taxonomy): domain Eukaryota; kingdom Metazoa; phylum Chordata; class Amphibia; order Caudata; family Ambystomatidae; genus Ambystoma; species Ambystoma mexicanum. The sequence continues at coordinate 836,420,769 of NC_090939.1, forward strand.
AAATGACCACCATCTTGTTTTTCTCTCGATGCAAGAGATATTCAAGGTTATAGTCAGGGATATGGGAAAATGAAGCACAGAGAAAAAACTATTTGCAGGTAAAAAAAACATGCACATGCCATCAGGCTAGAGGTGGTGGGGGTTGCTAGGGGGCACCAATTGAAATGTGGGAGTTAGAGGGGGGTCTTGTGGTGTTGCTATGTCTGGAAAAGATCAGTGGGTACACTAATGTTGGGACTGTCTGGACCCGGGGCAAGCAGGCCTTTTGGTTGTACCCCCTGAGCTTTTATATGGGGCTACAACCAAGAGTCCCAGGGCTATACCCCTCATAAAGCCCCCCTAGCAACGCCTCTGGGTCTAGAGGCTGAGTTTGCAACACAAACCTTTCTGTAGCCATGAATAGCAGACATCTCAAAGAAAACTGCATCACAGAAACAGGGTGTGATGTGCGGGGAAGGGAGAGAACAGGGCAGGTGGGGAAAGCTGGCACAGATGAGGTCCTGAAAGCATTTTATTCGGCCATTTTGTCGATATTCAGGGCTATAAAGGACTAAAGCTAGCCAAGGGTATCTGTAGTTCAGTACCCACAGTTACACGTTTTTTTTAAAGATATTTTTACAGCTATAGTGACGTTGGGGTGAAAAATCACTGGCCATGGCAAGTGACACAATTGCCATACAGGTCTACTATCCATGTATTAACCAGGACAAACCCTGCTTAGCTTCAATGCAGTGAAGGGGCCAGCCTACTGAGGCCATGATGCCCGATAAATGAGCCAAACTTACAAGACCTCTTAGAGAAATGGACCAGCCCTTTCCTTGCTTTTATCTAAGCAAGGTCAGTCCCGCTTTGAAGCTAAGCAAGGTTAGTCCCAGTTAATGCATTGGTGGGTTACCGAATGGGCATCCAAATTATTTTATTTTTTTAAACCGTGCTACTTGAATTGTGGAAAGCGGGAAAAGAAGGCAAGACAAGTACTGAGAGGCATTGGTGTTGCGTGTGAACTTTGAAAAAGGTAGAGAGCGCAAAAGTAAAACTACAAGCACCAAGGAGCATTGGTGTTGGGATGATTGTTGATTGTCAAATTGTCTAAAAGGAGGTTGAAGTGGTCATGCAGAGGTCTATGTAAAATCCTTGCAGTTTTGATAGTCTTCAACATTAAAAGAAAAAGACAGGCTTTAGCCCGACAGAGGGAATCCTGTGGTGAACTGTGATGAAGTGAAGAGTTGAATATCAAAAGAGAGGCAGGCTCCAACACAGCAGAGGGAGGCCTGTGTTGAATAGTGGCAACGTGAAAGCCAAGAGAAGAACTGCGTATCTGTGGTAAGGGTGACGACACCTAAAGAATTGATTAGACTGTCAAAAGCTTGAAACCCAAGCTGTTGAATGCTACCAGCAAACCATACTGTCCAAGACTGATAGAACTGTGCCATTTACCTATCCTTTTTAAGAAACTCTCAAGACCCTGTGCTTCTAAACATGAGGATGGGAGTTGTTACCTAAGTCATTCAGACATTTTTTTTAAGGCACTATTTTTTCCTTTTTTGTATTTCCTTTACACATTTGGCATTTGAGAAGGAGGGCAAGGTTCGGTTTCCTTAGTATAGGCATTTTTATTTTGACTAGACTGACTTAGACTTGTTTGTTGTTTATTTTATGGTGGCGAATACTCTGATTTTAGAGTTAGGGCCAGTTAGGAGTTTCACCAACCCCAGTAAACTACAAAATAAGGTTTTCGAAACTTGCATTTATTGTGTCTGTGTCTAGTGCTGATACCATGCCTTCCTTACACTAAGCAGGGTTAGTCCCAGTAACTGCACTCAGGACCATGTTATGCCTTTTGCAGAATTGCATTCTGGTATTTGTAGTCTCCCAGTCAATAATACAAAATAAATAGATATGTTTACAGAAACAGTGGGTTTCCCATCCTGGCAGTAACTGAGATGAAACCTGCTTACTTTCAAAGCCAGGAAGGGGTCAGCCTAATAAATTAGCCCACCTTACAAGACCACTTAGAGGAACATGGCCTAAAGGAGCTGGATCCTTCCTCCCTATGAAAACTAAGCAGAGGTGGTCCTGGTTGCTGCATGGATGGGAGACAGTCTACAGTCCTGAATGCTCTGTGTTTTCTTAGTTTTCAATATCTGATAACACACGGCATCTGCATAATTCTTTTTTAAACCGTGCTACTGTCATACCTTGAAAGTTTTGCACTCAGAGACCATCCTTTTGCCTTTTACTGAATAATGTTCTGGTAGTTGTAGTCTCAGGGTCAAGATAGGGGGAATAGTGTCATAATTGCACACTTTTTGCCTAACATAGTTCTATAAGGATTTATATATTGTAGTGACACTATGGTATGTGTTAGCTTTATAGAGCTTATTATTTTGAGGTTGGCAATCTTGCTCAAGTATTTGGCTTCCAGAATTTTACTCAGATTGTCATTTTCCACATCCAGACGCTAACACACAAGACCACAAGCACTTGTTTCGTATTGGGATTTTGTTTTTGATGGAATTTTTCACTACAGATTGCCTAGTTTAAAAAGTGAGCACCTTTTATACTTTGCCAGCATAATTATTGGAACATTTCCTCTCTCAGGTTATTCTTCTGCTGTTCATTACTTTTTTTTAAAGTCCAATGCTATTTTGCTGTATGCCATTTCATCTAAGTAGTAGGTCTATTGAACTAGATTTGTATATTTCACTTTAGGAAATATGTTCACTTACTGTGCATATATTCACACAAACATTGACACCATGCACACACACACACATGCTCACAACAAACATGCAAACATCGCATGCACACGATCTCTGATGACATGAAATCCCTCACACCATGCATTCCCCCTTACACTGCAGATATATTCAAAAAGAGGACTACACCATCTATGGGCAACATTATAAAACAGAATAACTGAAATTGAAATTAATCACATTTATTCTGAATGCTTCCATTGGAGAACTCTGCCCTGCAGGAGTTCAAGACGCAGTACTTTACGGTTATGCTACAACAATGTTATTGCATGGATTCTCGCAAGTTTCATACTTAGCCTTTTATCATTGAACATATAAAATGATAGCCTAAGTATGAAATGTATGCCCCCAAACTACCAAGCAATTGTGGTCCAATGGTTATATGCTGGGCCTTGAACTCTTGCAGCCCAGGGTTCATGGCTGTATGTTTTTTAATTTAATTAAAAGAAAAGCAACGCAACTGAGAGGTAGCGAGGTTTGTTGCAGTGCAGTCTTGTGATTTTATTTGGCATGAACACATTTAGACATGGTTGCAATGCCAGCCACATCCAAAGCCACGTCCAAACATCCCCATCTATTGTTCCATGTATTCCTGGAGGCTTATAGTAACCACTCTTTTTAGAATGATATTGAAGTGTGGGTGGATTGCAATTGGTTAGTATTTACCGAGAGGGTGAGGATATGTTGTAGGGATTTTCTAGGATGGGGTGATAATTGCATGCTGCATGAAACATCATACAATTTCCTTTATTGAGGATGAATTCAAAACAGGTGTGATGGCACGTGCTAGTGTTCAAATAATACTTTGATGCATGCTACTGGCCATGTCTTAACTGGAGGTTGGGTGCTTTGAGAATTCCAGCAGGCTTTGTCACAGCTGTCTACACCATTGGTTGTAGTAACCATAGAGTTACATTCTGATTGGGCAGATGATTTATGGTTTCCATTATGAATTCATATGGACACAGTCAGTGAGTCAGTAAAACGTTATCCCAGGCTGAAAAAATACATACAAGTACATACAATTAAAAAGAAGACGACATGGACAAAGTATCAGCACAACAGGATTGAAGGGGAAGCTCTCTCTGGAATTTTTTGATAGCAAAACGTTAAAAAAGATATATTAGCATTATTAAAAAAAGTTCTTATGGAAAAAAAGTTTTAAAATGACCCTTCAAGTCCTGCTTTCCAAGGACTTGGAGGCAGCCATTTTCTAAGAAGAACCTGTTTCATGTGTTTTTGTTAATGCTGTTCTCTCGTGGCAATATTCAAGCAAAAGCCCCCTACTGGGAGCTTTTGCTTATTGCAGCCAGAGAGCAGAACAGTTTTCAGCAGGCAGGCAGCAGTGTTTTTGTATATTTGTTTATCTGTAAACCTAATTTGAAGGGGATTGCTATGGATTTTCAAAAGCAAGATAATTTAATACAGCAAATGTTTTAACTTGACAGCAACCTTCCACTGCCAGCCGCATGAGTGCATGTTATTAATTATTTTTATCTATAACACTGTGCTGTTTAATTTGGAGATGTATTATTTAAATTGGCTAACCAGAGGAATTCGAGTCATGATTGCTGCTTTCACCAGCCTGAGCAAATAGTATGGTCCTTCTTGGTAAAGTATCTTATCTTCCAAAATGTGGAATGCCTAGCAGCAGTCCAGCATCAGCCTGGGATAAACAATAGATTCTGACATTGTTCTTCGCTTTATTGGAGAATTTTAGCCTTTGTTTATATGATGCAGATATGCAGTCCAAGGCTGAGCCTTGTGGAGGGAGTTCAATAGACCATCATGGTTCTCTGACCATTTCAGTGCATGAGAGAGTTGGGGAAAATGATGAGCAAACAATTCTCTAGTGACTTTTTTGTGCCTGAAGAAAACAAAAGTGTAGAACCAGCAAAACATGCTTCGATTGGCCCTTGGCCTAGACTTTAAAGGTATCTTGCATAAAGCAATAAATCAGTCCTATGTAATCAAATATCCAAGGTGTGTCAGGGTCAGGCCCTGGATTTAGTGGGTGAAGTCAAGGTGGGTCATGTTACCCAAGTGTGCTGCCGGGAAATGCCATATGTAACCCAGCCAAGTGTTGAGACCGACAAGCACCATGAGTTGTTGGTTGTGGCTGAAATCATATTCATCAATTCTTGCATTAAATTAGGGTTGCAGCCTGTCAGATATCATGTGATCATGACTTGAATGTCTGTATTAGCATTGATAACATGTCCCCTTCCTCACAGCAGTGTGCCATTCTTATACTACCTTGGTGTGGTACTAGCCCAATCCTCAGTGCTACACATGAGTTTAGTTTCCGACATTTGCTACATCTCACCCACTCAGCCTGAACTTTCGGTATCTCTACAGCTTCTTTGCTGATCAATGCTCTGAAACTTCATCAGGAAACCTCCTCCTCTTGTTCCTTCATACCTTTATCTGGGCCTGCAGTGCCATGGGCTGCGTCACATGCCCACTGAAAAAGAGGATCTTGTGGTGTCATCAATTTCACTGATGACACTTCACTACAACTTCTCATTTTCACAATATACTCTGCATGCACAGTCCAGATAATCTCAGAATAAATATGGAGGGTAAACTGAATTATCCGGTTGCTCAACCCCAACAGAACATAGCAATCATTAGTCACAATGGCAGGATAAGGGAGCCAAAGTCAAATTAACTGAAATTGAAACATTTAATGACTCTAGTGGAACACCATCAAAACTACTGACATGTAACTGGCCTACAAATATTAAGTACTGTAGATGTAAGCAGGAAAATTGAGATATATTAAATATACTATTGCAATGTAATAGAAAAAAACACCTCTATGGCTGAAAGTCTGGGAAATGAATAATGCAGTAACCTAAACCTATAACATGAACAAATAGTTGTGTTACAAAATTCCAAAGATGGTGTTAAAATCACCAAACATGTATGTAGATGGGTAATGGCTGAACTCGTGTTAGTCAATGTTTCCAAACTGTGGGTATGGAGATCCATCATCTGACATATGCATTAAAGATTTCAATAATCTTGCTAAGTAAGCAAGAGTAGTTTCCCAGATCAATGGCCAGGAAACTACATATAAACAAATCTGGACTTCCCTTCGGATAGTCCTGGACATATAGACGATCAGTAGGGTTTTATTTTATGCAGTCTGCCCCTTTTTACTGGATGTATGACTGAAGAAGCAGACCTGGGCTATAAAACAATCACTTACTGTTATGTGACCAATGTTGCTATATAATGGCATGATGGGATGGTCCATGATATCCCTTACCAAAGCACTTAGAGAGCACCTTTATGAAGCAATACACAACCCTACGCTAGAACATAGATCCTTGCATTCATGTGCTTACTGGATAAAGGTTTGGCATCAAATCCTGGCAATACGAGGAATTATGAATTTGGAGGCCCCACTTACCAGTCTTATCAGTCTGAGCCGAATGTGAGGGAGGCTTGGTGACCATAGCTCACAGTTTTTTTCCTGTGTCTGCATCAATTACCATTATTAGCACCAGCACATGAGGCCTGGTTACAAGATGTGTCCTTTTTTCCATGTTCACAAAGCAACTGCTATGTTATCTGGTTTTCATACTTTGATATTATTGGTTGCAGTAACACCATCAATAGAGGGGTGTCTTTTTTCCTCACACTATCCAGACCTTCCCCACATATTCTAGGACTGGAGTTCATTTATATAATTATACCAATCCTAGGATAATTTAGGAAGGCTGTTTAGTAGGAGAAAAGAAAATTGTTTACCAGGACAATGTTTTTAATTGATTGTATCCTATCGAACCAGCTATACACATATTGTTTGGAAACATGTCAAAACGTGCTGTTTCAGTAAGCTTATATTACATTGACCACGACTTAAGGGGATGAATTCAACAATGCCTTGTGAGAAAATCCTTCTAAGGTTGGAGGGGATATTCAGGAAGGTTTCTCATTTGAAGAGTCCAAGGTGGGAGGGTTCAGACATTTGTTGTGGACATGGCTTTAATGACTGAAATGACAAAAACAGGTAGAAACAGCTTAGCAGAGGACTCAAAATGAGATAACCTGGGTCACAAAATACTAGCATACAAGGCAATAAGCTCGACACTCACACTACGCTTCCCAAAATCAGGCTCATTCAATTTAATAATTCAAAATGAATGATTTCATCCTGGTTCATAGAGCTACCTGCTTTCTTGGGAAATTGTATTTAATATAGCTATTGTTTGGCTAAAGTCCTTGGTGATCTGAATTATTGTAGGGCACAAGCACTCTCAGTAATATGGATGCAGTCATGGGGGTAAAAGTCAGATCCCAGACCTGTTATCCCTATCCACACATTCCCATTTGCCGTGGCATATAAACATAGTGTGGGCTGTCTTCACAAGAGTTCCCAACGTCACAATGCCGCACGGATTGTCTGCGGCTTCCATTTGCCGGCAAACATCTAGGGTAACTGGTTTAAATAATGGGCAATGACAACAACCATGTTGGCTCTGTCAACCACCATTGCAGATCTCCCTTACTGGCATGCGCTTTTTGTGATAGTGTGTATTGTGCATATTTCCGCATGGAAGAGATCACCCAGTATTCACTACATCCATATGATTAAAGACCTTCAAGCCCAGGCCGGATGCGAGCTTCCTGCGGCCTTTGCTTCTCCTATACTGTGAATCCCGGATCCATCTACCCCATTTGCTGTTAGGATCCAGATTTGTAGGGAGGGATGCTTTTGAAAAGATCTATCGCTGTCTTACCCGCCATTACTCTGGCCTGAACAGAATGAGGCTGAAAAAAGCATCTGAAAGACAATCACAAGCGGCTAATGAACTCTGGGGTCATTTGCACTTTTTTAATGTGATATGCATGTGTAGTAGTAGAAATGGTGATTGAGTGTTGCTATTATCTTGTTTTATTTTCACTACAGAACGTCTAAGTAATCACTCTAATAGCAAAATACAGTACTTGTATCCTTGAAAATAAGTTTGCATAGGCCTGATTGCCTCAGCAGGCATGTGCATTTAAAACCTACCTGCTTCTCTATTGCCTAGCAGGAGCCAGTTTACAGAAAATGTAATTTTGCACAGCAATAGAAGAAGGACAAAAGTTGACCTAGTGCAAAAAGCATAATTTCAGCACATTTGTTTACCAGGACAAATATCAGCCTAGTGCTAGTAAGGAGCAGTATTAGCACTAGGGAAAAATGCACAAAATGCATTGAAAACATAGCCATATTAAATATGAATTTCAATAGGGCCAAAACTGCCCTAAAAAGGTATTCTTTCAATGCATGTGTGCACCAGGGCAATTTTGCCCTAGTCCTAGCACAAGAGCATAATTTGTACTGGTGCAAAAACGAATTTCAAGAATACGTTTTTGGCGGGAAGGCAATGTTTGCCTCAGTGATAATTGTTGTTTGTTCAAAACCTTCATTCGGCGTGAGACATCAGGTACAAATACCAACATTCATAAAAACACGTAAATACAACACCTTTTTAATGTTCCATAAAACAAACAAAACGTATTTCACAGTATACTTCAAACAAGTTAAACCCTTATGGCGCAGTTCACTAAGTGTAACAAATTAAGAAGTCATAAAGTGCTAGTGCAGGAAACATATAAAATTCAGCTTATGAAGGTTAGAAAATGATTCCTCTTATAACATGCACGTCGAATGTACAAGGAGACCAACATACGGTATTCAGATTCTCAACTGATCACAGTGAAACATAGCCCCCCTCCTATTTCTCACCCTAAGGTGATTAAGCAGTGGCATCAAATATTTACTCCTAATGTCTTTCAAGCCTGGCCCAAGAAGCATGAAATGCTCTGGGCTTTCATTCTCAGCATCATAAATGGGGCATCTTTTGCCCTGATTCTTGTCCCAGCTGGTGGTAATGGACCTCAGCAGCAAAGTGCCCCAGCGAAACCTGATAAATAATGCTCGGGTATAGGGTGGAGCTATGATATCCAGGTAATCGTCATAGAATGGAAGTGTTTTACAACTCACATATACAGGTCCGCTAACCAGTGCTGAACACGCTAAGCTGACTTTGTTTCTCCTGTGTCTTAAGTAGGCTGATTTGACCAATAATTTGGCATTCGAAGGAATGGTTAAAGGATTTTCCCAAAGTGTACTTAAGGCCAACACAGAAAGCCATTTCCTGACACGGAACAGCCGGGCCACTTTATACGATCCCCTCAGGAGCATCACGGAGGTAAGAGCATCTTGATACTTAGTCAAGCCATGAGTGCCCCATACTCTTAGCCAGTAAAAGACAGGTCTCATTTCTACTTCATCGCCAATGGAGCCCACATTGCACTCCATCTGTACTGCTGCGTCTGGAGTGCTTCTGGAACGAGCATGATGTTCTTAAGGAATTTACTCTCCCCTACTGTTAGGGGGGCAGAATTCACGTAGCCCCAAAGTATATGATCCAAAGGACGGATGCCTTTACTTGAGCATGGTGCACTACAAGGGATGGTGTGACTGCTCCTACGCAGTGTCTAAAGTAGTGCTTTTTATAGCCCCACTAGTTTTCTCCAGTGTGGTGTTGGCGCTTGAATGTTGTACCTCCCAGCGACCAACAGATGAAAAGCAGGTGCCCAGATAGTCATACCACTGTACCTGTTCCAATACCGTGCCTCCCACCTTGGCATTCAGGCTTCCGCCTCTGAAGTTCCTTGGTCTGAAGATCATCCGCTTGGTCTGACTGGCATTGATCTCCTGCCCCAGCTTGCCATATTTGCTCTCAAAGAGGTCCAGTGCCTACTGCAGCCCTGTCGGAGGTTAGTGATAATTGTACTTTCAAAGTTTCTGTAATACTGGCCATTCTGTTTTTTGCACTAAGGTATTGTTTGCCTTACTGCTCAAATGTACACTTGCAGCAGTGCACAGTTTCTGGCCCCAGATGTTGTATTAAGAACCAGGCTCCCCTAAATTATCCCAAACAGACAACGGGTGTAATTCATGGAACGTTAAGCGCGGTGTAAATTGACCTTGCACTGCCAACAAACACGTTGAACTGGGCCTAACTTACACAGCGGAGCAAACTGAATTTTTGCGGCGCACTTTGCAAAGCAAAAGTACTCTTTACACCACTCTAAATGGGTATAATAAAGACTTAGGGCCTCATTACAACTCAGGCGTTAAGGGTTAACACCGTCGTTAACCCTTAACGCCTGATTCCGATTTTAACGGCTGCTTTTAGCAGCCGTTAAAATCCATGGCGCTAAACCGCCTTGGTGCTAATTATGCCACCGTAATTTACGGTGGCGTAATTAGCGCCTTCCCCACTCCCATTATGCCCTATGGGGCAAAAATGGGAATGGGGAAGGGTAAAATGGGAAATGGGGATTTACCATCCCACTCACCTTGGAATGGGGCGGTAAATCCGCCATCCACCATGGTGTAAACGTAGTTTACACCATGGTGGTAAAGTTGGCGTACTTACCGCCTGGGTCGTAATGACCCCCTTAGTGCTTTTTTTGAGAATTAAACCCATTTAGCGCTGTGCAAGGAGTACTTTAGCATTGCAAAGTGACTTTGCGCCGCAGAAATACACTTTGCACCGCTCTGTGAATTAGGCTCGGTTGAACGTGTTTGTTGGCAGTGTAAAGTCACTTTGCACGCGCTAAACGTTCCATGAATTAGACCCAACAAACATTACGTTAAATGGACAATGTAGAAGTACCAATTTCTGCCGCTAGTTGCTCATCTGCCGACAGAATCTACACAATCTGTACAGTCCCGTCAGCACTCGACGCCTGACTCAAACGGAACAAGGATTTCGCTTCTGATATTGACTTCCTACACTGATGGATATTGCAAATACAATGACCTCATGGTTTTGTTTTGTGAGATGTTTTGCAATCCAAAACAACAATAACCGGCCCTAGATCCATTTTACATGGGAGGGTTTTTCTAAATGGACATTCAAAATGGTTGTCATTTGGGGAGAGGCCAACTTCAGTATGTACATTCACCAACAAATAGAGTTGCAGCATTTCTTTCTTTTGTCAAACACCACTTCACATGAAGGGGCTTTAATGAGCTTGTCATCATTTAGGTTGATGAAATATGCAACAATAGTATTGGGAAACATACATATATGGTAAAGAAGGTGAAAGTAGAGCAATCCATTCAAGCCAAGTCACACATGCCACAGCACCACCTCGTAACCATCGCTGAAAATTCACCCGCGGTTCAGAAGCTCATCACCAAGGCTTTGTCACAAAGCCTTTGTGGGTTTGCAAATTAGCCCAAATGCACATCTCATCTTTTGCTCCAGAAAATTGCCTTTGTCTTACAGTGCTACTTTATACATGGCTTAATCAACCCAAGACAGACATTTCTTAAGAATGCAGGCAACGTCATACCTGGTAACACCATCATTAGGCATCATCAGTGTAGTATTTTTCAGGTGAAAGACAAGATCTTGCTAATTTTATATGACTTTGTTATCTTTATCTGGTGCATCAGAACGATCCAGCCTATAATTTTAAAGAGTAAAATGAATGTATTTTATTTCCAAAACAAATCTCGGGCTCAGACTCGAGATTTAGTCGATTTAAATAACTTCGTACAATCCTGATGTCTATTCGCCATGGCACATGCAGCATGTCCATGTAAAGTGCTGAGCAAATCGGAGAAGAAATACTGCAGGTGTGAGCTTATTTTTCTCTGACTTTCTTTCCTTTGCTCTATAACGCTCTTTCATTTTCTGCCAACTCACTTGTTAAAAGGACTATGGCCCGCCCTGAGCCTCCTACAATAGGTATGCCCACACAGCGCTAAGGTTCAATGGGACCCTGCCCGTTCGTGTCCTCCTGTTATTGGCCACATGACGTAGGGTGTGCATCATCTCAGAGGGGACGTCCCACGTCACAACGTCACTCACTCCGGTACCTCCTGAACTTTGCTTATAGTATCTCTACATCTTTTCATTTTGTTATGGCAAAGCCATCTGCTTACAGGCGTGCACCTCGCTGTGCTGGGTGAAGACACGGAAACGGAGCTGCTTGACAATACGTCCTCTTTATTCCCTAACTTTCTTAAACTGCCCAACCCCACCTCCCCAGCTTCACTTCCCTTCCCACCTCCCGCCTCCCAGTCTCCCGCAACTAGAACGTCAACATGACATCCCCCCCTCAATTTAAACAGTTGCCCAACGTGGGTAAAATGCACCAGAACATTGTCCACTAGGCCATTTCCTCTATGAGGCGGCGAGGCCTATTCCTGGCTCTCTGAGGTCGAGAGCTAGGTTGTTCAGCAAGTCCTCTTGGTCTGGATCTCCCATCCATGCTCTCTGGGTCAGACACCTCTAGATCCTCATGATCTCCTTGGTATGGATCATCAGACTCATAGTCGAGGGGTATCTCCACTCTGCCACTGAGACGCTGTGACCCTGAAAGCGGGACCTTCTTGAAGTGTGATGAGTTGCACGTGCTCGAGCCCCCGTCTCCTTGGGCTGTGATCATGGAGCCCTTCTTCACAGTTATGATGAGTGGGCTCCTCTTGGAACGCAGCTGTGTGTTTGTGGGTCTGAGTTTGTTTTACAGCCACCATATCCCTGACGGCCATGTGGGAGTCTCGAGCCTTCCGGCGATTGTCTGCATATTCTTTCATGTGCTCCTTGGCTGCTTGATCTCTTTCTCTCACCTCAGTGTCCGCCGGCGGCCGGTCCTCTGCTTGGCGAGCATGGAGCAACAGAGTCCTTATGTCCCTCCCAAACATAATTTTGGCTGGGGTTTTCCCCGTGGTGCTGTGGAGTGTGCTGCGATAGTCTCGAAACAGCTGGTGTAGTACTTGTTTGTAGGGTTGCCTAGTGAGCTTTGCCTACTGTAATGCCCTCTTCATATTGGCCATGAATCTTTCAATCATGCCATTGGCCTGAGGACACAGTGGATTGACCTTGTGGTGGTGGAACCCCATGTACTCACTGAAGTTGCTGAAACTATGTCCATTGAAAGGAGGACCATTGTCCATCTTTACTCGGTGCGGGAGGCTGTAGGCCCTGAAGATGCGGTCTAGCACTGGTATCACATGATGGGCAGTGGGTTGATGATATAATTTACGGTTCAGGCTATCTTGAGTACTCATCCATGATGGCCAGGACATACCTCCCCCTTCAATAGGCCCAAAGTAGTCCTCTGCCACCGCCTCCCATACCCCTGCGGGCAGTTCAGACATTCTCAGTGGTTCCAGATGACGGTTTGGAGTCAATAGACAGCAGGTGGGACATTGCTTCAGAGGTTCCTCCACCATGGAGTCCAGCTGCGGAAACCAGACTTTTTGGCGCAGCATTCGATTCATGGAGACCACACCCCTTTGGCCTTTGTGGGCCAGCTCTAGCACCTTCCTCTTCAGCGCGGTGGGGATCACCACCTTGTGGCCTTTGAGCAAGAGATTGTCCTCAGAAATCGCTAGTTCCTCTTTCACTTGCAGAAAGCGGTCTACTTCCCGGCGTACATTTTCTGGTGTGAGATAGCCTTGTTCCTTGGCCCTTCTCCATTGGCCAGAGTGGAGCCCTTTGCATACAATTTGACAGGCTTGATCTGCGTCCACTTCCTGCACCAGAGAGGATGTTTCAATGCCTTCGGGCACTGCTTGTTGTATTAAGTATCACAGGTAGCGGTCCGCCACCGAGAGTTCTGGTGTGCACTTCTCTCAGGGGTAACGGGATAGGAAGTCAGCCGGATTTTCTTGTTTCCCCAGCCTGTGGACAATCTCAAATGCATAATCCTGCAGCCTTAACCCCCGATGTGCGATGCAGGGTGGCATCTTGGTTTGTGGGTTGCCATAAGAAATAGGAGTGCTTGATGGTCTGTTACCCCCGAAAATGGCTTGCCGTAGAGGAACAGGTGAAAGTGTTCACACGCCCACATCACAGCAAGGCTTTCTTTCTCTGCCTGTGAGTAGGCCTGCTCTGTGGCTGAGAGGCTCCTGCTGGCATACGCCACTATGTGTGATTGGGTCGGGTCTTTTTGATCAACCTGAGCCAGGATGTCACCCAGCCTCACAAGACTTGCATCGACAGTGAGCTCGGTCTTTCGTTCCGAGTCGTAGTATGACATGTTTTCCGCTTTGGCCACTCTTTCTCTGGGGACTTCAAAGGCTTGTTGGCACCCTTCTGTCCAGTTGAATACAGCATTTTGTTTCGTCAACGCTCATAGGGGCTCAATGACCGTGGCAAAATCTTTAATGTATCTCATACAGTAGCTTGCTAGGCCTCGGAAAGACCTGAGTTTAGAGATGTTGGTCAGTGGTGGTGTCTCATTAAGTGCAGCCACTTTATCTGGATCGGGTGTCATGCTATTCTCGGATGATACGTGTCCGAAAAAGCATAATATGTTCTTCATGAACTTGCACTTTTCTTGGTTCAGTGTGAGGTTGGCAGCTTTGAGGGCCATGCACACCTTTGCCAGGGTTTCATCGTGCTTTCCCACATAAGTTCCGAAGACTAGTATGTCGTCACTATAGTTCAGAATGTGTTTTATTATTTTGTGGACCTCTGCCTGAAATATCTCAGCCACTGAGGAGACGCCGAAGCTCAGCCTTTTGTATCGGAATAGCCCTAGGTGAGTGACGAAGGTTGTGATATTCCAACTTTCAGGGCTTAGGACCAGCTGGTGGTATTCTTTCTTCAGGTCCAGCTTTGAGAAGACCCTGGCTCCATTAAGTAGATGTATCATATCAGTGATACGTGGAGCCATGTATCTTTCCCTTTGAATTGCCTGGTTTGGCCTCCTCATGTCCATGCTGAGTCTTATTGCGTCTGAGCCTTTGTTTGGCACTGGAACAATGGGCGAGACCCACGTGGTGGGACCTGTCGCCGGCTGTATGTTGTCCTGCTCCAGGAGCTTGTGCAGTTCATCTTAGACCTTTTTCTGGATGTTCACAGGTATGCTCCAATTGTGTTGTGCTATGGGCTGTATCAATTCGTCAATGTGTAGTTTGATTTATCTGTTACAGAGTTTTCCGATGCCTTTTAATAATTTGGGGTAGAGATTTGTTATTATGTGCACCGGGTCTATGTACCTCTGGACCATAATCTTCTACAGCACGTGGATTAGACCCATTTATATAGCCGTCTTAAAGATTAACACACAGCCGCTTTCTTTGCCAGCCTTTAGCACGTCGATCAGAACTTTCCTTTCCTGGCCTTTGTAGCTGCATGAGCCTTCAAATTGGCCTGCGGATATAAGGGGTGTGGTGGCTCTGTATGTATAGATTTATACCATGGTTGGACTCAGCTTCGGGCATTGCGGTAGTTCTTGAAACACTTCCTCACTGATGACGTTCACGGTCGCCCCGGTATCAATGAGGAACACTGTGAGTCTTTCATTGAGTTTTATGATGAGTGTGGGACTGTGCTCTGTGGCCGCGGTATTTCCTAGGGCATACACATATGCCTTCCCCCGGTGTGCACTCCCTGAGGAGCTACTTTCAGACTCCGACTGGGACTGTTCGACTGAATACTGCACATGGAGACATGAGCGTTGCTTCGGTCGTACCCGGGTCACATATCTTCTCCTTTCCCTTCTCTCTCTTCGGGTTCTCTCCTCCCCTGAGTCTCGGTCTTTGGGTTCCTGGTCCATCAATCTTGTTGGTATGTGTGGCGTGCCCGATGGTTGGGTTGTCGACGGCCGGGCTTGTACCTGGGAGGAGCCTCTCGCACATTCGCCCTTCCTTTGTCTCTGTTGAGGCGGCAGACTGCCTTGAAGTGTCCATCTTTGCCACTTGTGGCACAACGCTGTCCACTTGCTGGGCAGGGTCCTTCATGCGGATACTCAAGCCCACATTTGAAGCAGTATGGTTCATCCGGCCTCCTTTCCTGTTGCAATCGATGCACTGTCTCTCCGATGGCTGTGGTGTTAAAACTTTCCACCTGCGAGTCAAATGCCCTTTCCACCCAGCATTAGTATTTCATCTAATGTGCAGGTTTTTTGCAGTAATTTCCTTCGGAACGTCTGTGATTCACATCCAGCAATGATTTGCTTTTGCAGGGCCTCGGTATTGGTGTAGTTTGCGAAGTCCCAATGCTTTATTTTAATTCTGAGTCTCGTGACATAAGCGTCCATCGTCTCACCTTTGGCATGTTTGGTGCTGTGAAACAGGTGTGGCTCATAGTTCACATTAGTATGTGGGGTAAAGTAATCCTTTCATTCTTGCAGGGAGCCTATAGATGTGGCAGGCCTCTCATCAATGATGTTGTACTGTTCTCCTCGATGGGCCCTATGGCCCCCATATACAGCTCAAAGTCTCTCATCCATCGAGACCATCTTGGCCCCACGTTACTGGTATCTGCTACATCAAATGCCTCTGGCATTTGGGCTGACAAAGACTCCAGGAGTCTGTATTGGGCCTGCTCCTGTGGTGCTGCTGGTCCCGGATCCACTGCCCCTTGAGCCCCATCTTGTGCCTGTGCCCCATCCTGGCCAGATATTCTCCTTTATGGGATGGTTCCCTCTCCCTTTGAGATCCCTATGGCCGCCTATAGGCACGAGCACCATGTTTGGGGGAGAGAAATGCCCTGCAAAGCTGCTAGACCTCTCAATGGTCGCCTTCTGGCAGAAGCACCATTGGAGGGATCATTCCTCACACTCACCGTTTGTGATAATTCACCGCCGGAACCCGGAATTGAGTTCGCTCCTCCAAGCGTTCCAGTGTGGGTGGGGTGACTTCCAGCACAGAGAAACATTCCCCTTTTCTCACTGCGTGTTAGAACTCACTGCCGCAGCCCGGGACTCCAATCCGCTCCACTGAGCATTCCAGGGTGGCCGGGATACCTTCCTTTCACATGCGGCTCGGGAATGTCCTCTGGCGCAGCACTCTTTCCCGAGAGACGGTTGTGTCTCCAAGTTGCTCCTCCTAGGCACTGTGGGCATCCGCACCTCCTGTGGCTCCCCTCGTCGCCAGTGTTATGGCCAAGCCATCTGCTTACATGCGTTCACCTCGCTGCGCTGGATGAAGAAACAGAGATGGAGCTGCTTGACAATATGTCCTCTTTATTCTTTAACTTTCTCGAACTGCCCAACCCACCCTCCCCAGCGTCACTTCCCTTCCCGCATCCCGCCTCACCATCTCCTGCAACTAGAACGCCAACGTGACACATTTCTCTCTGCCGAGTGCTGGCATCTTTTTTTTTAGGTTTCCTTTTTTCACTGTTCTCACTCCTCTTTATTTACCATACTTCATTTCTGCGTTTAACTTTCTAATCTTCCTGATTACCCGCTCTCTCTCACGCTCTAATGCTGCTCTAGTTCTGCTCAGAGCTCTTTCCTTCTCTTCATCGGTTCCCAATTGCCCTTTCAAACCCGGACTCAATTACTCTGTCGCTCTCTCTCTCTCTGTCTCTTTTCACACCCCTGTTCGTTTTTCATTCTACCTCTCGTTCTCATACTCTCTACCCACATGCCCCTTCTCTCTACTCTGTCTCTCTCCATCTCGTACTTCCTGCATCCTTATCTCTAGCTCTTGCATCATTTCCTGCCCACTTAACAATCTGTCTCTTGCTCTCTCACTAACACTCTCTTGATCTTCCCCTCTGTCACTTCACTGTTTCTATTTCTACCACTCTCTTACTCTCTCTCTCTCTCCCCCTCTCTCTCCCTCTTTCTCTCTCTCTCTCTCTCTCTCTCTCTCTCTCTCTCTTTCTCTCTTAGCCAACGATCCTTCTCGCTGTCTGTCTTACCCTCTGCCACTCTCTCTCTCCCTCTCACTCTCTTGCTCCATCTTTATCTCTACCTCCCCATCATTTCCTGCCAATTTATCTTACTCTCTCGCTCTCTCCCTATAGTTCTCAGCTCGCTTTTCCTGATCGTCCTTTGTCTCACTCTCTCTGTGCAACTCTGTATCCTTCCTATCATCCTCCCTCTGCCCCTCTCTCTCCATCTCTTGACTCCCTTCCTCTCTTTCGCTCCCCTCGCCCTCCCTCTCTCTATCCCTCTCTGCCCCTCCGCTCTCTCTCTCTGTTCCCTCCCTCTCACCTCCCTGCTGTCCTGTCTTCATAGTCCCCTGTTTCTTTCTCTCTCTCTTTGTCCCCTTTCTTTGGCATTGCTTTTTAAACGCTGTGCTTCAGTCTGGTCATTTTCCAGTCAGGATTAAATGAGGTTAAATGAGACGCAAATGATCCGCTCTCTCGAAGCCTTCGGCCAGAATATGTGTTTAGTTCTAAATAGTGCTGTACAATTAAGGAAGTGGTACCTAATGAGTGGAAAGTCTTTGGTCCATTCTGAGCCAAGGGGCGTTTAGGGCAAGCAGCTTAAATAAGATGTGTGTACTTTTCTGAAAGAATGTGGCAGAAATGGTAACCCTGTCCCCCGAAAGAAAATATCTATCCGACACCTATCACTTTTTTCTTATCCTCTACTGATTGCATTGTTAATTATTACTTTATAACTATGTATATTTTTTCTGTATAATTTGCGTCTTTGATAACAATACAGTTAAAACAAAATTTAACTACTATGAATGGCACTTCATCCCATTTCATGTGGATGAGAATGTTTTGAATTCTTATTCTTTTTTTGTTGTGTGTGTGGTGACTGGGATATCTCATTGCTGATGTTGTGAAACCTGAAAACAAGCATATGCTTACACCTGGCACTCTTTCCTGCTCAACACATTTATTTATTTATAATGCTCTTAATACCAACAAGCGGTTTCTAGGCACAGGATTGGGTATTTGAACCTGTTTCGTGCTCTGAAAGCTGCCCCTGAGCTATCTTTTCTCCCCAAGTTATTTATTTATCGTTCATTTATAACACACTTAATATCAAGGAGTGGTTTCTAAGTGCAGGATGGGGATTTGAACCTGTGCTGCGCCGCATTGTCTAGCTTACAAGACAAGCACATTGCCCATGAGCTATCCTTCCTCCATGTGTTATCAGAGCTCTAATCTAGGGGACAAATACTAAAGTCCAGCTGCTAGGTGTTTGGAAGGCATGTACACTCTTTAATTAGCAGCCTCTCTGGTGCATGCCCCTGTGGTCCAAGCATATCAATAAATTAGGAATGAAACTTCAAAATGAGCTGCTGTAAATATTATTTTTTTGACAAAATGTTTGTCTTTATGTAAGTCTTTTGGGGCCTAATTATTTCCTGAAATTTGACGAAATGTCACTGGGTGGCCTTAACAAGCCTGGAATAACACATACAGCAACACATCGAATCATCAAACCATTTGGAGCTTTGGTTGAATCACATGTTCTTGCATTTCCTTCGAGAGTTGGTGCAGGATGTTTTGACAATTTGAGTCAAAACTGGTATATTAACAGGTCAAGCATGGTTTGACTTTGGGATCAGTCATGTAGGCAGAGGCAGAGGCAGGAGGTTGTTAGAACAGTTTAGGGAATAGGGAGTGATAGCAAATTATTACGAATGCATGGAGGGAGCGCCAATAGAGTATATTCAGTGATGTCACATATTGTTTTGATGAGACAAAGTAGTAGTTGGGAACAGAAATTCCTATAATTATTTGAGAGTACATTCATTGGAAGTAATTGGTATGCAATTTGTGATAAGACGCAACCCTAGTTCAGAAGGATAATTATTAGAATAATTTCAATAAAGGTTAGTTCATTCACTGGTTGTATTGTGTATACATCTTGTTGTGGCAAGACAAAATAGTAGATGTGAGAAGAATATCAGAATATTGTGTTGGCTCATGGATGAGAGAAAATTCTAGTAGCCAAGATTAGTGGCAAGACAATATAGTAGTTGTTAAAATCAAAAGAAATGACAACATTGTGAGGGGGCAGGAGTGTGCATTCAGTAGCTGTGAGTGTGACATCTTGTTGTGATGAGACAAATAGTGATTCCCAAAACAATTCTTAGAATTGTTTGGAGACAGGCAAATACAGCCAGGGAGTGGCGAGTTATTGTGATGAGACAACATTCTAATTGTAAAGAAAAATTATTAGACTTGTTTTTTGACAGGTGAGCATTTTTCCTTCACACCAGATATTTTGTCTCACCACAAATCTTGATATCTAGCATTTTCCACATCCATCAGAACTTGTTGGCATTCACAGAACAACCACTGAATGTTCTTGTCTTCCTCAAAACAATTGTATAAATATTTCTTCACATCTATGATTTTATCTCAGCACAACAAGATGGTACACTACGTTGCAGCATCTAAATGTACTCCGCTGACTTAAAACAAGTCAAAGGTTTCTTCTTTGAAACTGATATTTTGTCCCATTACGAATCTAGGAAACTAGAATTGTTTTCTCTTCCATCCTTAAAGGTTGACCCACCTAATAGGATGTACAAGCCAGAAACACCTTTTTTCTACTACTATTTTATCATGTTACAATACGGCATACTTAGCAACAGTCACTGAAAGTACTCTCATGCGTCCAAACAATCATAAAAACAATTCTTTACAACTAATATCATTTATTTCCTCAAATCTTCACAACTATTATATACCCTTGCCTGTCACAACACATTAGCAGTACACTGACTAAATGTACTAGTCTGCCTCAAAACCATTTTAAGAACTTTTCTTCACAACTAATATTTTGACTTATCAAAATAAGATGCACACCTAGTTACAACCACAATTCTAAGATTGATTCTTCCAAATTATTACTATATTTATTTTCATCACCAATCTGGTCAACCAGCGTTTTCTCTTGTGTTTGACATCAGTTGCCATCGCCAAAATAACCGCAAAATGTATGCCACCGAACAATTCTAAGATTGTGTCTTTGAAGCTACTACTCTATCACCTGCTTGTACATATTGTATTTTTCCCAAACACTGAATTAAATTACGTGTATATGAACAATTGCTTGCATTTCTTCTCCACTTCTATTATTTTTCACCACATAGTTTAGAAGCTAATATTTTTTCTGCCCTTCACAGCAAGTTGGCACGCCCACTAAAACATCTAAATGAATTCACCGCCTTACAATATAGCTACATTTTTTCTCTCCAACTACTGTTCTGTCTTGTTACAATAAGATGGAAACTGAGTTACAGTCATTCAATTTTCTCTTATGCCTCTTAACAATTCGAAGCTTTTAATTCACAATATGTCTTCTATGTTACCACAAAACCTTGCAATTCATGTTTTCTCTCTGAATTCACAAAGGTTGATAGAAACATTGAATGTAGTTTTCTGCCTTTCAAGTTATTTTAATAACCTTTCATTGCCACCACTCTTTTGTCTTAACACAATAACACAATACAATGTGGGGCACAGTTGCTACCTATGAATCTACTGTCCTGCCACCACATATTTCTAAGATCGTGTTTCACCCGTACTAGTTTGTCTTGTCAAAATGATTGGCAGCAATTTTATTTTCTCATCCAATTGAAAAAGGTTGCCACATCCGTTTCCACCACTAAATGTAATCCCCAGCCTCAATACAATTCTAAGATTTTTCTTCTCAGTGAAGTTTCTGGCTCACAAATCTAGCACTTTATCTAATGGATCACAATTGAGTACATTCAGTACAACCACTAAACACACACCTATCTCTAACAAATTCTAGGAATTATAGTTTGGAACTACTGCTTTGCCTCTTCACTACAAGACTGCAGACTGAGTCACAGCCACATAATATGTTCTCTTAGCAGCAAACAAATCTAAGTTTGACACACCAGGTACAACCACTGAACATATCTGCCTGCCTCTGTGTAATTAGTTCGTTTATATACAACTGGTATTTTATCTCACCACAAATATGTTGTACACACAGCGGAATGTACTTTCCTACTTCAAGCAATTCTGAGAATCTTTCCTCACAACCACTATTTTTCCAGCACAAAAAGATGGCACGGATGCAACCATGGAATGTATTCACCTGTATTATTCAATTTTAAGATGTTATCTTCACAACTTTTATTTTGTATTCATCACAAATTTGAGCAAATGTGAGCAATTCGGATTGTATCTCATCCATCACAACAATCTAGCACAACCAGTACAACCACTGAATGTACTTGCTTGCATCCACACAATTATAGAATTATTTTTATTTTTCATTGTATTGGTGTTTTATATACAGGTGCCAGATTTCAGAAGTGCTTCAAGGCACTGGGGTCATCTGTTTGTAGCCAGGATGTAAAAGCATGTATGGATCATTGACATTTAATTAGGGTTAGTAAGCAAATTTTTCAAGGCCCAAAAGAGTATGTTCAAGAATTGCTGAGGAGATATAATGTTGGTCGGGGGGAGTGGGTGATCAGGTAGAGGAGAGATGAAGAGAGGGTAGGGTTGGAATGAATGTAAGTGCAGTTCTTTAAGAGGTAACAATGCTATGGGGTTGGAAAGTGCATATCCGATAAGTGCTATTGGGGTAAAAGGGAGATGGAAGGATGTGGTGTAGTGGGCTGTCTGTGATGTTCAAGAGCTTGTATAGTAGAAAAAAGGGGGTGTTTGGATAAAAGTGGGAGTGGAGTCATGCAGTGAATTGTTAGGTGTATGAAGGTTGAAGTCAGGTTTGTGTTGGGTTTGTGATTGAAGGTTGGCAGTGTACCAGTCTTTGGACAGTTTCTTGAAGGTGTTGAATTTGGGTTCCTTTGAGATGTAGTCTGGTAGTTTGTCCCATAGGGTGGGGCAATGGAAGAGAATGATTTGCATCCATGTTTTCTGCTACAAAATATGACAGGCGTTAGTTTAGTCTTATTTGATGATCATAGGTGTCTGTGTGGGATGGCAAGTTTAAGGAATGATTGGAGGCATGAGGGCCTAGAAGAGTGGATGCTTTTGTGGGTAATGTTTAGGATTTTGAGTTCTGTTTTAGTTTTGATGGGTAACCAGTTGAGCATGTTTAGGGCTAGAGTGATATGGTCATAATATTATTTTCTTTCTTCTATCAAACAAATTTGGAACAGACATTGAAACCACTGAAACCACTGAATGTATTCACCTGTCTTCAAACAATTCTGATAATGTTTCTTCTCTTTTTGTTATCTTGTCACAACAGGATGGCATACCCAGTACAACCACTGAATGTATTAATCCGACTTGAACTATTTCTACACATTTTCTTTGCCCAATTCTATTTTGTCTCTTGCTTGTCTCAAAATTGCATAAAGCGTATAACCACTTGGTGGGCTCTACTGCCATGAAGCAATTCAAACTGGAAAATTGGATAACATAGTACAAGTAGTATTTCCGCCTATTAGCGCAAAATAGTGCACACAGTTACAGCCACTACTTCCACTATACTGCCTCCAAAGAATTCGAAGATTATTTTGACCATGGGGTCTTCATTTAGGTAGCGTGTCATGCAGGTGGATGAAAAACAGAATAACTTTGTACTCCAACAATCAGACCAACTCTGGAAGATGGCTAATTGCGTTTACTGTTTTAATATCAATTATCTAAAACAGGGAGTTGCAACGGACATCAACAAACGTTGCACGGCACTCTCCCAAAACATTTCATAAAAAACAACACTTTTATAGCAAAACCTGCTATATGTGATGTCATACTTTGTGGCAAATAACAAAAACCTGTAGAGGAGGAGCTAAGTACCCCCACCTCAACTGTCCCACCACTTTTACCAGTGTGTTGGAAACCAGAGTATGTGACATACACAGAACAGTTGAACCAACAAAGAGCAGAATATGGACTTTGTCCAGTACCAGTGAAAGTACAGTACCTAAGAGAATCTGGGAGGCAGAGTACCCATTGAGAAAACCATACCTAAATACAAGAAAATATGATGACCATTTGAATGAAATCCCTGAAGAAGCAGAGCCAATAAACGGCAAGGACGAATGGTAAAGACGCCAACCATCCCCAGTACACATCATGCAGAGCTGAGATGACATATATAGAAGAGATGCAGTGACCAGAGAATGCAGATATTCTATAAGGCATCAAGAAAGTATCAAGGATAAGTGATATTTTGGGATCAAGGTGAAGAAGCTTATGCCACAGAAGTAGATGAAGATATCAAGTCATTTTACATGAGTACAGATGCAAAAGAAACGCAAGCAAAGTAATCTTAAGGCTGGCTTTATAGTGAATAGATTGCAGCAAGCGCCAATATATATGCATATGGATGAGTGAAGGATGGATGTTTCCACTACGCATTATAGCAGTGCTGGACAGTAGCAAGAAGGCCAGCGATGCGGCTGCTTCCTTGATGGCCTCTGTCCGGAGCCCGCAGCCACCAGCTACCATTCGATGAATTTGGATCGGATCGCGCGGATCAATGGCTTTCTGAGATCGCAGAGCATCTGATGTGAGCCGGTGGGACCCCGTTTCCCCCTACTAGCCCCTGAATCGATGATGCCCCACTCTCGCGCCGAGACGCGACCTGCACATCCAAGATGGCGGACGTGACAAGCCTCGCGCCGTAACAGGGAGTGAGCGGGAAGCTATCCCTGTCCTGCCCCGGACGCTGAGGTGGAGCCCGGAGGCAACCAGAGGCGGCAGCTACGAAGACACTGCACGGAAGTCCGGCCCACCGACTGCTGGAAGAGCGAGTGCAGCGGGCGGGGTGCGGCCTTCGTCCCACCTTGCTGCCCCCCCCACGCCAATCCTCCGAGGTGTCCCTGGCGAGGGAAGAACAGGCCCTGTCCCCGTGGCTCTGGTCGAGCGGGAGCTCCCGAGCCCAGAAGCGGTGCTACGCTGAAGCCCGGCAAGGAGCCTGCGGCGGCCCCCCCACCCCTGAGAAGTTTTGAGAACGGCGGCTGGGGTCCTCCGGCCATGAAGAAGGTGAGAGCTGGGGGGTGCAGGCTTCCCATAGTAGCTTGAAGCGGTCGCAACCACTTCGCCTCCGGGCTGTGCATTGGCTGGGTCTTCCCTCACGTCTTCCAGGGGCGCCCTGGCCCACCGACCCTTGGCTGGCGCACAGCCTGAGACCCTGCTCCAGCGACGGCACCCCCCCTAGATCCAGCAAGAAGCTCCGGGCTCCCGGCCTGACCCCGCCGTCCCCAGGCGCTGAACTGGCGACTCCAGCGCCACTGGGATCCTAACATCGGAGGCTCCTGAGATCACTATCTATGCAGCGCCCCTCCACCTGGTGGCTTCCTGGGGTTCCCCTGCCCACTAGTCCACGCTGCCCCTCAAGTGTCCCGGGCCTCCGCCCCTACTACCGTGGGGTCTCTCCTGCCAGTGATCGGGGCCTCGGGTTCGCCCTTGCGACCCCAGCCTACTGCCGACTGACGGCCTCGGAGCCTCTACCACTTGGGGTGTCTCCCTGTGGAATAGCTGACCTGACCCACCTCTATGCCCGCCGCACCGGGAGGTACAGATCCATAACCCGCGCGAGATGTGGAAACCAGCTAAAACAACCAAATCCTCAGATATCTCTGCCATGTTGCTGACCGCAGACAAGACGAAGAGGTCAGCTCCTTCCCCAAAGCTGACCCCACAGAATGCCCCCAAAGAACAGGGAAAGCTAGCCACTAGAGATGATATCCAGGCCTTCATGCAGGACATTAAAGCTGAGTTCCGGTCTTGCATGACTGAACTGTCTGCGCGGATGGACCAAACAGACCACCGACTCACAGAAGCGGAGCAGAGACTTGGAGAGGTAGAGGACCTAACCCAGAGCCACGATGCCGCATTAATAGAACTGAGACGCGACCTCCAGGTGCTACAGAACAGGAACGAGGTACTCGAATTTAAACAGGAGGACCTGGAGAATAGGGCTCGTAGAAATAACCTGCGTATCCGAGGGGTCCCATCATCAGTCCCCGACAAAGAGTTACCAGAATACATAGGCAATTTTTTCCAGGTCCTCCTCCCACATATGGACAAAACCCAGCTCATCCTAGACCGCACTCACAGACTGCGCCCAAGACGAGGGGTGGACTCTGACGGTCCTCCGGACGTAATCACCAGGGTCCATTTCTAAGCCACCAAAGAAGCCATCTCGGCAATAAGCCGTACTAAAGATGAGCTCTCGTTCATGAGCACTCAACTCCAGATCTTCCAAGACCTCTCGCTGATGATCCTACAGAAAAGAAGAGGCTTGAAGCCCTTAACTGCATTCCTGCAGTCCCAGCAAATACGCTATCGATGGCTGTTTCCATCCACTCTCCAATTCACGTTCCAAGGCGCTCAGCGCAAGATAAGTCGGCTGGAGGATGCAGAGTCCATTTTGCACTCTAACTCTCCGGAGTCCTCAACAGCCCATAGTCCCCTACATCCCTCAGGGGAGACGGAGCAATCACCCCAGAAACAACTACAGCAACCCTGGTCCAAAACGCAGAGACGCCGGAAAGTAAAGTAACCCTTCCACCCACAGCAATCATGAAATTTCCGATTCGATAAGTTTAAGAAAATGTCAGAGCCGCCGCGGGCCCCGAGCGGCCCATGCCCTTCTCCAAGGAATATGCCACCGATCCACTCTTGGAGACGAACCCAATTATGGGGTTTGATCCTAGCCCGGTTGGCTGGGAGGACAGTTACAGGAATCCCAGCCCCATTGGCTGGCAGGACAGTTTTGGCCCTGTTGGCCAGGGGAAGGCCCGCATGGGAAATGCTGGCCCCCCACCCTCTTAAAAGTGTATCCTCCCATTGGAGGGTGCAGAAAACCCAGTCACAGGAAAACCACGCTGAACTCGAGCCACGAGATGAAGATTGATTACCCCCATATCCCCGCGACAAGCAGAGCCCCATTCCAGAGGACGCTCAGGGAACGCCCCCCAAACCAAAAACTAAAGTTCTTGACACTGAATGTCAGGGGCCACAATGCCCCACAGAAGCGGAAAACGATCCTGAGACGTATCCAGAATGACGAGGCCTCCATTGTCTTCCTCCAGGAGACTCATCTGATTTCAGCTGACTTCACAGGGCTCCGGGACCGGCAATTCCCGCTGCAATTTCTGGCATCTAACGGAACGAAGAGGGGCGGGACTGCAATCATGATCGCCAAAGGCCTTAAGCTGCAAATCCTGGACTCCATGCTATGCCCGGAGGGCCGCTTTGTGGCGGTGAAGTGCCGAATGCTCGGCCAACTGTACACATTGGTCTCGGTATATGCTCCTAATGAAGAGCAGGAGGTATTCTACTCGGCTCTAGAAAGCGCCCTCCTTCCATTTGCTGAAGGCCAAACCATTATCGGAGGAGATTTCAACGGAGTCCCTGACCCCTGAGCAGACAGATCGCACCCTCCAGCCCGCAGAGACTTTGGCCTGGCGACAGCGCTACTCAAACTCTTCCGAACCCTGGATGTGGTAGACGCCTGGAGAGTCCTTCATCCAGAGGAGCGAGATTATTCGTGCTATTCCTATGTGCATAGAACATACTCCCGCATTGACCTCCTGTTGACATCCCCGCAGATCCTGGCATTCGCAGATGAGGTCCTCATTGGACCCAGAATCCTCTCGGACCACGCGCCCATAACACTAACGCTCAGAGCCCATAACCCTGACCCGTCCCCATGGTGCAGCTGGTCTCTTTACGACCCGATCCTAGAAGACATGGCCATGAGAGACGTGCTGGCTAAAACAATAAAGCAGTACTTCGAAGAGAACAAAAATGAAGATACCTCCCCGGTGACCACGTGGGACGCAATGAAGGCTGTGGTGAGGGGGGTCCTGATTTTCCGAGGAGCGGCCTATCACAAACAAAAACCACAGACCCGCCGCATTCTGGAGGACAAAATCCGGAGACGGCATGTAAGGCCAGAAACTGATCCCCGAGAACATACCGAGCACTACATACGCTCGAAAGAAATTGGAGGCCCACTAAGCGGAGGACACGGCCCAGCTTCTAGCCAAAACAAAGCAGAGCTACTATGCCAGAGGTAACAAGGCGAACAAATTCCTAGTGGAAAAATTGGCAAGAGTCAAGAGGAGGAACACTATTATTGGCCTCCGGGACCCCCAAGGAGAAGTCCAATTTGCCGATCGGGATAAATTAAGAATTGCAGAGACTCACCTGACCGATACAATGTCAGCCACCCCAAGATCTAGCGAAGACCAGCACTCTTACCTGCAGGGGGCAGCCTTACCCCAGATCGCAACTCCAAGAAGAGAAGAGCTGGAGGCCCCGATCACCAGCGAAGAGATCGACAAGGCCATCAAAAGCTTAAAGCCAAGAGCCCCGGGACCCGATGGGTTCTCGCTGCGATTCTTCAAACTCTTCCGACCCCAGCTGCTGGCTCCCATGACGACTCTCTTCAACTTCTTCGCCACCTCGGGATCGATAACCCAGTCGATGAAAGAGTCGATCACAGTCCTAGCGCTGAAACCAGGAAAGGATCCCAGAGACATCGCGGCATATCGACCCATCTCCTTGTTAAACCTAGACACGAACATTTATTCAAAGGTCCTGGCAAACCGTCTAGCGAAGATACTCCCGGACGTTATAGATCCAGACCAAACAGGATTCATCCTACAAAGAGCCACCACGGACAACACATGCAGGGTCCTCAACCTGGTCGAGATTACTAAGCGATACTCTCGGAAACTCACCCTGCTGGCTCTGGACGCGACCAAGGCCTTCGACAAGGTAGATTGGTCGTTCCTTTGTCTTACCTTGGAAGCGTTCAGCATCGGGCCATCCTTCTCAAAGCTTGTTTTAGCGAATTATCAAACCCCGACGACTCTCCTCCGAGTGAACGGCCTACTGACCGGCCCGATCCCCCTAACATGCGGCACCAGACAGGGGTGTCCCCTCTCCCCCCTCCTCTTTGCCATGGTTATGGAACCCTTGGCCCAGCGGATTCGCCTCAGTGCTAGAATCAAAGGCCTCCAAGTGGGCCCTACCCAGCATAAGATTGCGCTCTATGCTGATGACGTGATGCTGACCATAACAGACACTTCCCGGTCCCTGAGGGCCTCCCTAGCGGAAATCCATAGATTCGGAAAGGTCTCTGGATTTGCCATCAATTTCGCGAAATCTTCAGCCCTGGGGATAGGCTTAGACCAGAGAGATAAGGAGTCCTTCAGATCCCAGTGCATGATCCCACTAAGCGAAAAGTCTATCCCCTACCTCGGGGTGCAGATCCCCGCTTCTCCTGCAGACACCTACCGGAAAAACTTCCCGATTCTACTTAAAGCCTTAGAAAAAGACCTGGACAGCTGGCTCAACCAGGAAATCTCGCTAATAGGTCGCATTACGGCCTGTAAGATGAATCTACTACCACGATTTCTTTACGCCTGCTCGGCCCTCCCCATTATAGTCCCTCGTCCCCCCCTACATCGACTTCAAAGGAAGATATTCCGATTTATATGCAAGGGGAAGAATGCCCGCATCCTGAGGAATACCATGTTACGTGCCCCAATCCAGGGAGGCCTCGGGGTCCCCGACCTCCAACGGTATCAGATGGCAGCACAGATAGCTCACACTCGGGCATGGACTATT
The DNA here is from genome assembly GCF_040938575.1 of Ambystoma mexicanum. Taxonomy (NCBI): domain Eukaryota; kingdom Metazoa; phylum Chordata; class Amphibia; order Caudata; family Ambystomatidae; genus Ambystoma; species Ambystoma mexicanum. The sequence goes on from NC_090939.1 coordinate 836,449,816, forward strand.
GCCTCAGGGCGCCCCAAATGGATGGACATAGAACAATCCCGATTACCTCTCCCCCTGCGCTTTCTCCTACACCTTCCTGCCTCACTGTGGCGAACGTGGCCGTCCATCCTATCATCGACTAAGCAGACATTAAAGGCATGGGATTGGGCATGTAAATCCAGATGCATCCCGGTGGACCTGAGTCCGTCAGCCCCAGCGTCCCACAACCCGGCCTTTTCGCCCGGATTCTCCCCCTCGAACTATAGAAACTGGATCGCTGGAGGCCTTAGCTCCCTGAGTCAGCTATTCGAAGGCACCCAGCCGCTGACGTTCATCCAATGCAAAAGAGTCTTTGATCTCTCGGAGTCAGACAGGTTTTCGTATATCCAACTCAGGCACTGGTGCTCACATCCCCAGACTCGGTTGGCGGCCACACGGGAGCTTGATGCTCTGGAACTAACTGCGGCTGACCCCCCAGCCCGAGGACGTATTTGAACGTTGTACCGTCTGTTCCAGGCAAACCCATTGGCACCGAAAGCACAATATATGTTGCAGTGGGAGAGAGACCTGGGACAACCGATCCAGGATCAGGACTGGACTGACATTTGGTCACGCACGCATTCGTCCTCTTTCTGCATTACCAATTTGGAATGCGTGCATAAACTTCTCTTGAGATGGTACTACCCGCCGATCCGACTGCACCACTTCAATCCATCCCTGGACCCGCAATGCTGGCTCCGCTGTGGCTCACCAGGCTCTTACCTACACATGTGGAGGACTTGCCCAGTGGCGGCAGACTTTTGGACCCAGTGCATGGCCACCATTACAGACATTACCCAGATCATGCTACCATTGGAGCCGGAGCCACTCCTACTGGGGACCCCGATCCCAGGCATCTTTCCAAGATCAGGCCCGCTAGCGGCCCTCATCACACAACTCCTCCTGGCCGCGAAAATCAAAATAGCCAAGGCATGGAAATCCCCAGAGGGCCCCCTAATGGTACTGTGGTGGTTGAAGCTCTGGGACATCTTCATCTCTGACAAAATCATGGCGGCAAGCAGAGGCCGCCTCCACCGCTTCACAAACATGTGGTCTCCAGTGATAGACTATGACCAACGCTTTCCAGCCCTGACACATAAACCACGTCTGGTGTCGAATGCACTGCGGGCAGCAGACCGGAACCGGACTTCATTGGTGGATGAGTAGGTCCCGGAAGGCAGCCAGAACTAAGGGGTGGGGGGCGGAAGCTCAGAGACACATGAAAAGGACCTAATTAGGTACATGACTCGGAGGGCTGGAGAGCCGGGGTTCGGACTCAATTGGCGAGGGAGCAGGCCTCTGGGGACACCCAGTAACAAAGTGCGGGGGCGGGTACAGGGGGATGCACGTTTATGAGTCAAAGTTGTAATGAAGTGCTGAATTGATGTGATACTTTGTTTTCCTGTGTGCTAAGCAGATTGAATTACAAAGTGAATCTCAGCAGACGAGGATGGGTGAGCAAAGAAGCCAAGGTCTTATCAAAATGGAGTGAACTGACATTGGATATAAATCGTGTGAAAGAACAAAACTCCTGTTCAGAATGCATGAACATAACAAGGAAGACATCAGAGGTCTATTAAAAAATAGTATTAAAAACACCAAAAGGCATGATTCCATGGTCTCCAGTCACATGGAAGAATGAAGTTGGACAAACAAGATGGTTGCACCTACGCACGAAGGCAGACCGTGCTTCTCACTCCCTACATTTCTCAGAGCTAAGAACAATCTCAAGGCAGAGCTTCAAAGGCCTAATTGACAGTAGACCACTCAGGTGATGATGGATTGATATGCTAATTGGTGGGAAGCAATGGTTAAGGCAAGCTCACCAGCACCTGGATGTCCAGCCTGCCTGCTGCTACACGTAGGTGGAAAAGTACTGACGGAGGTTAGAGTGCCAACCAATTGTAGAGGACTGCATATTTAGGGGTCCTATAGTTATATAAACCAATGGGACATTGTGTATTTAGTGACATTCAAAGTGGTCATTTTTAGGGGAAGGCTTAGTTGCCCCACCTGATGCTAAGTAACCAATCACATATTCACACTTTTTTAGACTAGTATGGATCATATACTTAGATGTTCACTCACAGCCAATCAACCTGTCGGGGGGAAATTCTCCCGGGGTCAGCTGGGCTGTCCGCGGACCTCCGGGCAGGGAGGCCCCAACTCCTCCCGCGTATCCCAGAAATGAGTATGAGACACACACAAGAAGCAAGGTGGTTCTGCTGTTTATTAAACAACGGCAGGGATGGGTCTAGGATCGTACGCGTCCGTCCTGACTCTCGAAGTTCGTGGGGCTCGCAGGCCCTTTTTGCCTCAGTATGACGCGCTACTTGCGTCACCTGGGAAAGTTAGCAAATAACCTATCGCCACTCTGGATTGGTTCCTCGAGTGGTAGAGTTAGTATAGCACACGTATAGAGGAGATTGTTAGTGGTTAAGGGTCAGTCAGGTGGTATACTTGGGTTGTCCCTTCTATTAGATACATGAAAATTGTTACACAAAGACCCCTGATGATTGGCTAATGTTAATGGCGTCAGTGATGAGTGCCCCATGTTCTGATTGGTCCACTCGCGAGCCCCCCAGCCTGGGACCATCGTTGTTCCCAGCTCGCGGTGTACCTGTCATTTGCAACAATATGTAACTATGTGTTTGTGCAGACAATACGTGGATTTGTTCATATGCTTGAGAGCAGACTATTCCCACCGCCGTAGGTGTCCATTGGGTCATTTCATTGTTGCAGCCTGTGTCTCAAAACGTGGGACCCGGGCGTTTCTCCCTCCTGGGTCTGGCACCCTGTCAGGTTCGGCTTGGTCACGTGAGGAGAGACCGTGGTTGAGGCAGAATTCTGCACATTTAAAATTGTATTTGCCTCTGCGTGTCTGGCTTAGTTTGCAGGTGTGACCTTGGCTTCGGCTTGTGGCATGGGAGTTGCAACATTGCCCCCTTGGTGTCAGTTCTCGCTGGGCTCATTCTGCAGGGTCAGCAATTGTACTCTTGCTCGTTCAATGTTCGTGGAGGCTCTTGCTTGCAGCCTACTTGGGCCTGGTGCATAGGTGGGGATGTTTGATGCACGGCACTTTAAGTTACGGTATCATATTGCTTCATCTCCAGTATCATGTCTTCGTTGCATTTCTCATCGCAATGCATGGGTTAGGAGAAGCGTCAGCAAGCATTTTAGATGAGTTCTTTGTGCATCTTGCGTTTCTGCATTTTGAAAAACCTATGTGAAAAATAATAAAGATGCGCGTCAGTGGGTGTGTCCGTCACCTACGTCATAGCACTGAATATGTTCTTCGTGTGGATTGGTGTGGGAGTGTCCAGTGTGCATGGTTGCACGGGTGTTCTGACCGTTGGCTAGGTCGTCATGGCATCTCTAACGATGTGTTTATTTACTGTTGAATGGTTCAGTCGAGTTCATCCATGCCGCAGGTGTCGGCTTGGGCAGGGCAGGCTGGTGGGCAGGCTGCTGGGCACATCCGTATGTTCCTGTACCAGGGTATTTGGTCATCTGGTAGATAGGCAAATTCCTCTCGTGGCGGGTGTCTGGGCCGCGATCCTCTAGGCCAGGGGCGTGAGGGGATTGGTGGGAGTCTTTTGTCCCATTCTCCCACTTCAGTCCCCCCTCTGGTTGACTTGTCGACCACAAACATATCTTTTTCCTTATCTCCTCTTACTCTCCGTATTTTAGTTACTCCTCCCAGGTGTCCATAGTGGTTGACATGGTCTTCAAATGACCAATACATATACACACAGCTTCCTCCAGGTGTGCAGTATACCCATTTCCCGATGTAGCTCCTTGGGTTTCTTGGGTTTTCGAGCTTCACGGATGGGGGGTCCAGGTGGTTGGTGATGATCTGTTTGCGTAGTTTTTCTCTTTCTTTTATTATTGTGTCTGTGTGCTGGCCATCATCCGTCGGCATCAAGGGGTGCATACCAACCATTTCAATCATTTTGTCTGTAGTGCGTGCTTTCCGGGCCTTCCAAAACCTTATTATGATCAGTGCAGCTCCAGCCAGTATTATGCATCCAACTATAATCTTCAGTCCGTCCGACAGCCATGATGGCATCCATGACCATAACATTGAAAACCAGCTGTCATCCTTCTTCACTCCTTTACTTTCTTCCATCATTTTGGAGTGCATGTGGGCCAGTTGTGATACTGCTTCTGTCAGTGTACCATTGTCAGCATTGTTAGCAGGAATAAATGTGCAGCATGATTGTCCTATCTTTGCGCAAACTCCTCCTTCCCTTGCTGTAAGGAGATCTGATACATATCTGATACATATCTGTTCTGTAGTGCTACCATCCTCACTGCTCGCAGTTCCTCTTTTATTGCGTTGAATCCATTTACTGTAGAATGAATTGTCATCATTAGCTCCCATCGAGTTATCTGGAGCCATTTTGCGTTTGCGTAAGCTTGTAGTCCCGGATGTATTATTGACGAGAAGAGCATTGCTGCTCTGCTGAATAGTCTGTGTTCTGGTGGGATGAAGTGAGTGCTGTTTCCGACCTTCCCCATAGGTAATTTGCTGTCAGAGGTTCTCCTTGTCTCTTCTTTCTATTCAGGACATTGTTGTTGTTGTTGTTTTCGTTCTCTGACCCCTTCTGAGGTTGTACAGATCCTTCATCCATTTTAGGGAAGTTCGCCATGTTCACATGTTTCTGGGGCACCACTAGTGATGGTACATTAATGTGTACCATTGTGCATATACCATTCCACAGAGGGGGCAGTGTGTGGTATGCCTTGTTTCCACAGGCCCAGTAATGGTCCATTAATACTGCTGTTCCTGCTCCACCCTCAGGTAACTCTATCACGCTTGCACAGTTGGTGTTGTATCCCACGTCCACTTCTCCTCTATGTTGGTAGCATATCTTAGGTGCAAACAGCGGCAGTATGCTCATTGGGTCTTCATCCTTCTCCATCCACGTCAGCATGGGTACGTACTTGCCCCAAATCGTCCAACATCTGTTATTGTGTTCATCAATAGTTGTAATATTTTCTCTTGTTACCATGTTGCTGCCAATCACTCCTATGTCCCATTTGTTGTCCATGTACACCTTCCCTGTTATTGTTACCAGTGGTCTTTCCCAACATCCTTGTGTACCAGGAACTTCAGTGGCGTACCAGTCACATGGTAGGTATTGTAGTGTCACTTTCTTCATTTCTCCCTTTTCAGGACCACTTGTCATGTATCTGAATGCTTCAGCATGCAAACTGCTCTTGTGGTAACTCAAATAAGTCTTGAGGAAGTTGTTTTCGTATGGATATGTGTCTCGCGTTTTCCACACCAGCCTCACCACCGTCCCTTGAAATCGCCCTCTCGTTTGGAATAGTGCCAGGTATATTATACATCGTGCTGTCTTTGCATCTATTTCTGTGGCAACGAACGTTCGAGAAGTGCTCATGGCGTATGGGATCAATGAGCAGACGTAGCAGCTGTCTTCTGTTCTCTGCTTACCTATTTGGGTCATGTGTTGGTACCACATGTTGTTCGAGACGTGTGCTGAATCTGTTATGTAATTATCAATGCCTTTATTATCTGAGTATGTGCTGCGTTTAACTCTATTTCCCTTATGTGGAGGCTTGCTAGTACTACCTGACGTAACACCTGTTGCAGCCGTGGGTGGGGGTACATTAGGTTTGGGTGCAGCCAAAATATTGATAGCATAACTTTTCTGCCATACAGAGGCAGCCAAAAAACCAGTGATCATCAAAACCCCTATCATTTTTATTACAGAAGCTAGTCTCACCGGCATTTTGCTCTTACCTTGCTGCAGTCCGGCAGCTTATTCTTGCGACGTTAAAGTTGCCCGCCTGAAAATTCTCAATAAGCTTGTTATTAGTGTTAGTTGTTGTTTTCAAGCTCTCCCTATCAAGTAGTCGTTCAGTGCCCAGGCGAAGAGCTGTTCCCACGCCAATCTAAGCGATCTGTCTCTTAGGGCAGGCGAGTGTTGGTGAAGATGGGGCATTGATTGTTCTATGGCCAAGATAAATGCTGTGTAGTAAACACGTACCCTCCTTCTTTTTAGGTACTTTGGCCTTTTTATGTGATAGACAAATTGGTGTGATAGGGCTTCAGGGTAATTCTCGTCTGAGGGTAGCATCTACTCCTGGGCAATGTTCGCTGTTAGTTATCTGTTTTCTCAGCAATACAATAATACGTGGTACCTGCATGTGCGAAAAAAAGAAAAAGAAAACATACAAGTGTTTACATGTGTATATGTGCAAGACAATGTCCTTCAATTGGGTGGTGGCTGTAGTGGGTAGGAGGTTTGTGGGCAGAGGGTTTGGGGCTCAACTGGCGGAAGTCTCTTTACTCTTTGCTCGTGTGACCATGGGGTGGGCGGTATGGGAATTACCAGTTTCTATTTCAGTAGTTGTCTCTGGGGATTCTGGGGGGTGGCAGGGTATGGAGACACTGAGGTCGTCAGCTGTGGTAGAAGTCTCTTTCTCCGTGGGTGACGCTGTCGCTGTTCTTCCAATGGCCCTGTCGGTGACGCTAGGGCGGGTCTGGAGTTTGCAGATCTTCACGTCGTGTAGGTGATTCCAAGCATGTTTATCCTGCAACTTTACTGCTCTCGTAGATACCTCCTCTACCAGGTGGGGCCAGTGAAGCGTGGGCTGTTCCACTTTCTATTGAAATTGCGGAGTAGCACGTGGTCACCTTTAGCAATTTTGCACAGTTTTTCCTTTTCCAATTCTTTATCCGCGTCTTCTTGTTGATCACTCTTAGACCCGCCCCGCGTGCGCTCGAGCTGTTGAGACACAAACACTACACTAGTAATCAAAGAAGACACATATTGGTACATTTCATCACCAAGAACAGTTGCAGTGTTTTCATAGTCTGTGAATGCTTTTGATGTTGGCGTTAGAGGAAGGCGCATTTGACGTCCGGTCACCACCTCGTGAGGAGTGAGGTGGTGGTCGGAGCCTGGTCTATTCCTCAGCTCAAATAGAGCTAGCGGAAGGCAATACAACCAACTCTTCTTTGTTGTTTGCTGTATCTTTGCAATTGCCTCCTTCAGTAGGCCATTCAGGCGTTCGCATACACCGTTGGCCTGGGGTGATATGCACATGCAAATTTATGCTTGATGTTCAGTAAGGATGTGATGTGCTGGAACATTTCATTAGCGAAATGCGGGCCGTTATCCGACCACAGTACCTCGCACACTCCCCACCTGGGGAAAACCTCCCTCACTAGAAATGTAGCTGCTCTAAATGCATCTGGATGTGAGCAGGGTCCTGCCTCAATCCACCTGGAGAATGGCCATACCACTACAATCATATACCTATTTCCTTGACATACGTTGATCATATCAACGTAATCAATATGGATGTGCAGGAAGGGTCCCTCTGGCCGGGGTATAGTACCTTTTATCACTTTCAGCGTGTGACCGGCCGTAAACTGTTGACATGTGAGACAATTGCTGATACAATTTGTCACATGGGAATTTAACTCGGGACAGAACCAATCTTCCCTAATTCGTGCTGCAATAACTTCCTTGCCTGTGTGGGCTGGGTGGTGGAGTTGGCTCAGGGCGGTGTTCAATAGTGCCAATGGCATTACCATCTTTCCAGTGTTACCCTGACGCCATAGTGCGTCAGTTGGTGACATTGTACATCCTCATTTTACCCATATTTCTTTTTCTGCCATTGGTGCAGCCGCTTGTAACTCCATTATCTGTGTGGCTGGGAGATGGGTGTACCCCTCTCTCATCAACATCTCTTTAGCTATCCCCCTCCCTCTCCCTTTCTCTGACTCTGGGGGGTTCCATATCTCACCGAAATATGCGGCATACTTCGCATGTGCGTCTGCTGCTGCATTCCCTTTTGAGATATGATCTTCTCCATTAGTGTGTGCAGTACATTTGACCAAAGATAATTCTTGGGGGTCATGTATTACTTCAATTAATTCAGCTAATAAGAGAGCATGTTGCACTGGGGTGCCGTCAGCTCTCCTAAACCCTCTTCTCCTCCATTTGGACAATCCTGAGTTGGCAGTAGACGTGACTTATGCGCTGTCAGAATATATAGTTACTCTTTTGTCAAAGCTTTCCTTCAACGCCAAGATCAGTGCAACCAATTCTGCTGCTTGAGCAGAGTAATGTTGTGGTAATTGTACACATTTCACCGCCACACACACCAATTCCTCTGTCATTTTTACCACTGCTGCCCCAGTTCTCCTTATCCCATCACTCTGGTCTATTGTTGATGACCCATCAATGAACAAGAGCTCTCCTCCATTCAGCGCATCCTCTTCAACTTTTCTAGTACATGAGTACATTTCGGTAGTCTGCGTACAATCATGTGCATAGTCGCCCTCCTCAATAACATCCGCTATAAACCTTGCAGGATTAACTGTGCTGCATCTGACAATTGATAATTCTGGTTTAGATAAGATGATCTCATAACCTGATGCCCTCTGCGTGGTTAGTGTGGATTTAGGCTTGTTAAATATTGCGAATAGTGCATGTTCCACAAATAGTGTGGTTGGGCACCCCATTGTAATAGATGATGATTTCTCTACCGCGAAGGCAGCTGCTGCGAGACCTTGTTCGCAAGGGAAATGACCTAACATAACAGGATCCAAGTGACCGCTGTAAAATGCTACTGGTTTGTATCCCATGCTTGTTTTTTGAGCCAGCACTGCTTTCATTACTGCTGAGTCGCAATGTGAAAATATAAAGAATTGTCGTTCATAATCTGGGGTGGCCAGTACCGGAGGAGCAGTTGATATTGCGTCTTTCAGTTCATCAAAGGCCTCTTTCATTTCCATTGTCCACCCCAATTTTTTCTCCCCTTTGTTAGCTTCTCTTAATGCTTCAAGTAGGGGTCCTATGTATGAGCTGTAATCAAATACCCATGCTCTACAGTAGTTGCACAATCCCAGGAACTGCTGCAGTTCCCTCACTGTTTGTGGAAATGGCGTTTTTGGTATAGCCTGTGCTCTTTGTGGTGCAATCTTTCTTCCGTGTTGGGATATCAGCTGACCAATGTATAGTACCTGTTCCTGACAGTACTGTAACTTTTCTTTGTTTACCTTGTAACCCTTTTCAGCCAATATTGTCAGCATCTTCAATGAGTCCTCCCTGCATTTTTTTCGCTTGTGCTGCAAATTATTATATCGTCAACATACTGCAACACTGTGCTTTCCAATTCAATGTTTCCCAAGTCCATCTGTATTACTCTGTTGAAAATTGAGGGTGAATCGCAGTACCCTTGTGGCAATCTGGTGTGTTTCCATTTTGTGTTTCTGTACGTGAAGCTTGTTAGATCTTGTGAATCTGGATGCAGGGGTATTGAGAAAAAGGCATTTTTGAGGTCAATCACTGTAAATCGTGATGCCTCTGCTGGAATGCCACACAATATTGTGGCCGGGTTTGCTGCTATGGGGTATTCTGCTTCCACTATGTTATTCAAGGGCCTGAGGTCCTGGATGAAACGCCAAGACCCTCCTTTAGCTTTGCGCACTGGATACACGGCTGTGTTACATGGTGATTCTGATGGTACCAATATGCCATTATTTATAAGGGCCGTTATTGTTTCATATATGCCCTCATCTGCCTCTTTTGATAGTGGGTATTGCTTCACTCTAGGGAGTATTGCACCTTTTTTCAATTTTATTCTTACTCCCCCTATACTTTTTATGCACCCCACGTCATAGGGACTAGTAGTCCATAATGATGTTGGGACTTTTGCCATGTCCTCCTCAAAAAAAGGAACTGGGGTGGATGTGGGTGCTTCAAGTGCCATTGCAATTTTCTGTGCCACCTGTTTGTATGTCACTCTTAGCCATATATCTACACTCATCATAAATACCATTTCACCCTCTTCCTTTTCTTCTGAAAAGAGCTCCTTGTCTGACACCTGGGTGAGCCTGCATCCCTCTGCTAGGGCTATCACTGCCCTCCATGCTCTTCCTTCCCTGTCTTGGGCATGTACTGCGATATAATCAGCAGTTGCTATAATGCTCTCCATGCTCACTGAAATCACCTTTCCTTGTGGTTCATTGGCTGGTGTTTCTGGTCTAAACAAATAGGCTGTTGGCCTCCTCCAGATCTTTCTTTCTATTCCTGGCATCCATGCGAATGCCATGTCTGTTCCGTACTGGAACAGTTCGCCATCTACTGGCTCAGCCCTAATCACTGTCTGTCCACAGTATGCTTGCATAATTTGCCGTGCAGTGAGCATGTTTATTCCAGGAGTGGAACAAATTATGCCGTCCTCCGTAAAGGAGATTGTCATATGCAACCTGCTCATTATGTCTCTCCCAAGTATGTTTACTGGTGAGTCCCTTGAATATAAAAGCGGGATGGACATGTCATAATCCCCTATCGATAAGGGGATGTTATCAGTAAAGGGAACCAACCCCCTAGCCCCAGAGAATCCTTGGGTGTTCATGGCCTCACCTGACATCTTAAATTTACCTTCCCTTATGCAAGACCGGGTCGCCCCGGTGTCAACAAGGAATGATAATTTTTTGTCACCTATCGTTACCTCTATGCGTGGTTCCTCCGCACTATTAGGTGTTACCAACAGGATGGGACACACCAAGGCCGTCTGTGGGCTGTCCTATTGTGGGTATAATGATTGACCACTTCCGGTGTAAGGGTTGTGTCCCAGTACCGTCACCCTTCCCAGTTGTGTTTGCTGTAGCTGTGTATTGGTAGAGGTTATTTTATGGTCTTGAATTTGAGTGGGTTGCTGTACTTGCTGCACTTGATGTTGTTGTGTTATTGCTACCTGTTGTTGTGGTGGTGAATATGTCTGTGGCTGTTGTTGTGTTGCTAGTTGTTGCTGCACATTTCCCGGCAGCAGTGCCTGCTGTTGTTGGTGGCCCTGCTGTTCCCTTGTAGGCCCTTGTTGTCCCTGTTCTCCCCATGCTGGTGTGCCGGGTCGCATTCTACATGTGCGTGACATGTGCCCTAGTAATCCACAAATCCAACATACCGGTGGTTCCCTGGTCTGCCATGGAAAACTCCCTGAATTGTCCTGGTATACTGGTTGCCCGGTGGGGTAGAAATTTCTGAATCCTCCCCCTTGCTGCTGTGTGTTATAGCCGTATCCCCTCCCCCTCATCATTCCTCCCCTTCCCATGTTATAATTATGATATCCAGCTCCTGGTGTTGAGTATCCTCCTCCCATGTTAGTCGTATATGGTGGGGGCGGCTGTTGTGCTACAATCTGTGGTGATTGTATTTGGGAGGGATCTTGTGCAGCCACTACTTGTGTGGGGTTTTGGGTCATTGTTGTAGGTGTAGTTATTAGTGCACCTTCCATCATGTATTTAGTAAGTTTTTTCTGCACCAATTTAGCCTCTTCCGCTTTTCTATCCTCTTCCTTTTGTTTCATCTTTTCTTGCCATGTCCTACAATGATGTACTATCGTCAGTTGTATTTCTGGCCATGCTTTTGCTTCCATCCCCACTACTTTCTTCAGTTGTTTCTGCACTGCTTCTGGGAGCCCTTGTATTAGTATATGATAGAATATTGCTGGTGTTTTGTCCTATTGTTCTCTAGTTTCCATACGCCACTTCTCTTGAATTTCCTGGATATAATCAACAGGATCTTCGTTCTCACGCATCTTGCGTGATGTAATTGCTCCTATGTCTGATGTGTCTGGGTACTGTACCCTCAGCGCTTGCCATAATGCATGTCTGCAGTTTGCGAATGGTGCCCCATCGTGTGATGTGTTTGTTATTGTGACTCCGGGGAAGCCTGCTCTCTTCCAGATGTCATCTGCTGCATCCCCCAATATTGATATTAGGAGACCCTTTACATCTCCTACTGCCAGTTTCTGTCCTGCGGTGTGTTTTTCCATTTCATATATCCATTTTCCCGCACCTCCACTTAATGATGGGAGCCTGCACTTTATATTTTCCTTGTCTGCATGCTTCCAAGGGACGTATTGTGGTCTAACCCCTCCCCTCTCCAGAAGTGGCATTAGGTTGTGTCCTGTTTGACTCCCTGGGTTCCCCAAAGTCGAGTCCGTGTACCCCTCCTCTTCTTCCGTATCGTCTACATCGTCTGTTGTGTCCATATTTCCCTTGCTCGTAACTGTTTCTCCTCCATCTCTACCCCTTCTTTTATCATTTCCTTTATTTAATGTGGGCGTGTGTATTCGTTCTTCCTGTCTGCATCCAGGGAGGTCTCTAAGCCTACCTGCATAGGGTGTGTGTTCGTGAGGGGCGGGTGCAGGTGTAGGTGGGCATGTTGCACGGGATGAGTGTGGGGTGGTGGAGCATGTTGGACGGGATGATGAGGTTGTAGCTGCACGTGTCTGCCTTCCCGCCATTCCTTGCTCTTCCCCCTCACTTCCCCCCAGTTCTTCCTTTCTCCTGCAGGCCCATGGTGATTCCCTGTTTGTCCGGGTGATGTACAATTTATCTAGGCTTTCCCTTTCCCTATTTCTTCCTTCCTTCTCCATTCCTTCTTCTTCCTCACTACAAAAGTCATCCAGGAGCGACAATCCCCAATCTGTCTTTTTCCCCCTAATCGTCACTGTTTTTAAGTCTATTAGATCCGTTCCTCCCGTTTTTTCTTTACCAATTGCTACCCTTTGTGCTGATCTTTTTTTTTTTCCAATATCCTTTCCTCTTCTCTCTTCCTTTCCCATCCACCTCTTTCCCGCTCTAATATACTCTCTATCATCCTCCCTTCTTTGTATTTCTTTGTAGTTTCTGATAGTATTCTCCTCTTCCATATTTCCATTTCTTTTTCTTTCTCTTCTTCCTCTCTTTTCTTGACATCGCAGTGCTGATCTGGATACCCTTTCTGCTACTGCCTTTACCCTTTCAGCTTCTCTCTTTCGCTCCTCACTTCGTTCCCTCATTTTTTCCAACTCATTCTTACTTTCTTTCCTTTCCCATGCTCTCTCTCTTTTCTCTCTCTCGAGCTGCTTGATCAGTGCATTTTGCTCATCCCTTAATTCTGCTAATCGTTCCTCCAAAATCTCTTCCTTTTGTCGTGACAGCTCTTCCTCCTTTCTTTTTCCCCCTTCCCCTTTCATTTCGCTCTTTCTGTCATTATCCTCGTCCATTTTCCTTACTACCTCCTTCTCTTCTCCTGTTAATGAACCTCGTAATTTTAATAATACCTGCGCAGCTACCCACTCATCATGTCCTATTGCTGCGATTTGTTCTTCGCTAGTCCTCCCCTGCCCTGCGGGCATCTTCGTATAAGTTGGTCCCGTCGTACTAGTCTGCTCCCCTCCCGTGTGGCCACCTGTAGCTGTATATGGTGGTGGGCTGTATGCCGGGTTCGAGTACCCCTCAGCCGCCCTTAATTGTTCTCTCACTATTTCTCGTAGTTCCTTTAAAGGATATAACTCCCCTTCCTCTTTTTTCACTACCTTCGCTAGGGGCATGTCGTCGCTCGGTTCCTTTTTTATTTCCTTTTCGTTTATGTTATGACTCTTTTCTCCTCCCTCTTGTCCGTTCCCCGTGTTCTGTGTGCCTTCACTCTCTTTTTCCCCATTCTCTTCTTCCTCCTTAATCTTCTTCTCTTCCTTTGTTTCCCCCACAGTGAACATTCTGTTTGGTCCTGGTCGGGACCCCTGGAACATCCTCCATAAGTTAAACACCTACGTGGTGTGTCAACTTCTTCCCCTTGTATGTGTTATGCAGATGGGTTAATAGTGAGTGTTGGGTATATGGATCGAAACTGCCATTAGGCGGCCATGGTGTCGTCATTTTGTTGTCCGTCCCCTGTGTCCATTCTATGCTGTATTTGATCAGTTTCTCCCTATGGGGTGACAGTGTTTTACATATATGCTGTAGCGGAGTAGTGAGGGTGTTCCCCCACCCTCCCGATCCTGTCCCGTATGACATAGTAGCACTTCAATTGTTATCCTCCCTCTATATGGTAGCGGTTATCTTGCTAATAGTGTACGCTATACAATTTCAGATCTTTACCTGGCCCCGTAATTTTGGGGACTTGCGATTGTCCGCTAAAACAAAATAGTAAAATATAGCATTTGCATTTGTATATTCTTTTCTCTCTTTTCTTCCTTCACCGAACACCGTTACGGCCCCCTACGGCCGAGGCGCACGTAGCCCCCTGCGGCTGCGTGCCCTGTGTGACGTTCTTATACAGCCGTCCCACTTTATTTTACCCCTCCTCCTCTTTCTTCACTTGTCGTGGCCGGCGTTCTCCGTGCGCGGCCACGTCCCCCTCTTCACCTTGCCCCGATCTACTTGTTACCGTTTATCTTCGTCTCCACTCCCTTACCATTATTCTCTTCCCCACCATTCTCCAAAAAATGCCTTGTGTTCGAGATATCCTATGAAAGCCCTACTGGTGACGTCAACGACCTCTTCCAAAACTACTGGTAAGTTCTTTACATGTTTTTTAAAAGTTTGAAATAAGTTTGCAATCTACCCCCGTTAACCCCACAGCTGTCCTCTTGTCACGCCTGGAACAAGGTAATCAACAATATAATCAGACTGCGCACGCTGCGTCGCCTTGCGTGTGATACGCCCCTCCACAGGAGGGCTTAACCAGCCGATTATCTTCCGTATTAGGCAACCAGCTAGCTACCGCCTACAGGGAAACGTCATCTATCTATCAAGTTTTCTGGTCGATCAATAGGGATCCTCATCTACTCATTGATCAATAATCACCAAATCGTAGGAAATCACACACACACATGCCCTTACAGGTGGTCGTGACCTAGGCCAATCAGTGTCTACGAGCGGCCGCACGTGATGTTTTCGTGCTCCGCCCCCTCCTCTTTCGTAACGTAGCGGACTGCTCTCGCACTTGTCCAGCTACCATTCACTTCACCGTCAACACTAATTTATCAAACCTTCGCCGCGCACCTGTGTAACACCTCCCACCTCCCGTATTCTATTCCTCCCCCCTCCCTCACAATTTCACATTGCTTGTTGGGCGTGGCGTACTCACCAAGTTCTCTTGATGCGGGGCCGCTCGACTGCGTGCACCCCTCCAAGCGGCTCGCCACCTCCCCTCGTCTGGACCACGTCTGGACACTCGCCAACCGCGGGCGGGATACTTCTCAACCGGCTCCCGAAGGCCAATATCCGGATTGCGCTGTCCGGTCTTCTCGCAGTTCCGCGATGGTCCTGTAGTCCTCAAAAGAGGGCAGCGGCAGAGGGGGCCGTGCCGCCGGGCCTCCTCGCAACGAGAGCACTCAGAAAAATAAAATAAAAGCAGATCTTAAACAGATCTCAGCAGTGCCTCCAACTTGTCGGGGGGAAATTCTCCCGGGGTCAGCTGGGCCGTCCGTGGACCTCCGGGCAGGGAGGCCCCAACTCCTCCCGCGTATCCCAAAAATGAGTATGAGACACACACAAGAAGCAAGGTGGTTCTGCTGTTTATTAAACAACGGCAGGGATGGGTCTAGGATCGTACGCGTCCATCCTGACTCTCGAAATTCGTGGGGCTCGCAGGCCCTTTTTGCCTCAGTATGACGCGCTACTTGCGTCACCTGGGAAAGTTAGCAAAAAACCTATCGCCACTCTGGATTGGTTCCTCGAGTGGTAGAGTTAGTATAGCACACATATAGAGGAGATTGTTAGTGGTTAAGGGTCAGTCAGGTGGTATACTTGGGTTGTCCCTTCTATTAGATACATGAAAATTGTTACACGAAGACCCCTGATGATTGGCTAATGTTAATGGCGTCAGTGATGAGTGCCCCATGTTCTGATTGGTCCACTCGCGAGCCCCCCAGCCTGGGACCATCGTTGTTCCCAGCTTGCGGTGTACCTGTCATTTGCAACAATATGTAACTATGTGTTTGTGCAGACAATACGTGGATTTGCTCATATACTTGAGAGAAGACTATTCCCACCGCCGTAGGTGTCCATTGGGTCATTTCATTGTTGCAGCCTGTGTCTCAAAACGTGGGACCCAGGCGACTTCTCCTCGCAATGCATGGGTTAGGAGAAGCGTCAGCAAGCATTTTAGATGAGTTCTTTGTGCATCTTGCGTTTCTGCATTTTGAAAAACCTATGTGAAAAATAATAAAGATGCGCGTCAGTGGGTGTGTCCGTCACCTACGTCATAGCACTGAATATGTTCTTCGTGTGGATTGGTGTGGGAGTGTCCAGTGTGCATGGTTGCAGGGGTGTTCTGACCGTTGGCTAGGTCGTCATGGCATCTCTAACGATGTGTTTATTTACTGTTGAATGGTTCAGTCGAGTTCATCCATGCCGCAGGTGTCGGCTTGGGCAGGGCAGGCTGGTGGGCAGGCTGCTGGGCACATCCGTATGTTCCTGTACCAGGGTATTTGGTCATCTGGTAGATAGGCAAATTCCTCTCGTGGCGGGTGTCTGGGCCGCGATCCTCTAGGCCAGGGGCGTGAGGGGATTGGTGGGAGTCTTTTGTCCCATTCTCCCACTTCAGTCCCCCCTCTGGTTGACTTGTCGACCACAAACATATCTTTTTCCTTATCTCCTCTTACTCTCCGTATTTTAGTTACTCCTCCCAGGTGTCCATAGTGGTTGACATGGTCTTCAAATGACCAATACATATACACACAGCTTCCTCCAGGTGTGCAGTATACCCATTTCCCGATGTAGCTCCTTGGGTTTCTTGGGTTTTCGAGCTTCACGGATGGGGGGTCCAGGTGGTTGGTGATGATCTGTTTGCGTAGTTTTTCTCTTTCTTTTATTATTGTGTCTGTGTGCTGGCCATCATCCGTCGGCATCAAGGGGTGCATACCAACCATTTCAATCATTTTGTCTGTAGTGCGTGCTTTCCGGGCCTTCCAAAACCTTATTATGATCAGTGCAGCTCCAGCCAGTATTATGCATCCAACTATAATCTTCAGTCCGTCCGACAGCCATGATGGCATCCATGACCATAACATTGAAAACCAGCTGTCATCCTTCTTCACTCCTTTACTTTCTTCCATCATTTTGGAGTGCATCTGGGCCAGTTGTGATACTGCTTCTGTCAGTGTACCATTGTCAGCATTGTTAGCAGGAATAAATGTGCAGCATGATTGTCCTATCTTTGCGCAAACTCCTCCTTCCCTTGCTGTAAGGAGATCTGATACATATCTGATACATATCTGTTCTGTAGTGCTACCATCCTCACTGCTCGCAGTTCCTCTTTTATTGCGTTGAATCCATTTACTGTAGAATGAATTGTCATCATTAGCTCCCATCGAGTTATCTGGAGCCATTTTGCGTTTGCGTAAGCTTGTAGTCCCGGATGTATTATTGACGAGAAGAGCATTGCTGCTCTGCTGAATAGTCTGTGTTCTGGTGGGATGAAGTGAGTGCTGTTTCCGACCTTCCCCATAGGTAATTTGCTGTCAGAGGTTCTCCTTGTCTCTTCTTTCTATTCAGGACATTGTTGTTGTTGTTGTTTTCGTTCTCTGACCCCTTCTGAGGTTGTACAGATCCTTCATCCATTTTAGGGAAGTTCGCCATGTTCACATGTTTCTGGGGCACCACTAGTGATGGTACATTAATGTGTACCATTGTGCATATACCATTCCACAGAGGGGGCAGTGTGTGGTATGCCTTGTTTCCACAGGCCCAGTAATGGTCCATTAATACTGCTGTTCCTGCTCCACCCTCAGGTAACTCTATCACGCTTGCACAGTTGGTGTTGTATCCCACGTCCACTTCTCCTCTATGTTGGTAGCATATCTTAGGTGCAAACAGCGGCAGTATGCTCATTGGGTCTTCATCCTTCTCCATCCACGTCAGCATGGGTACGTACTTGCCCCAAATCGTCCAACATCTGTTATTGTGTTCATCAATAGTTGTAATATTTTCTCTTGTTACCATGTTGCTGCCAATCACTCCTATGTCCCATTTGTTGTCCATGTACACCTTCCCTGTTATTGTTACCAGTGGTCTTTCCCAACATCCTTGTGTACCAGGAACTTCAGTGGCGTACCAGTCACATGGTAGGTATTGTAGTGTCACTTTCTTCATTTCTCCCTTTTCAGGACCACTTGTCATGTATCTGAATGCTTCAGCATGCAAACTGCTCTTGTGGTAACTCAAATAAGTCTTGAGGAAGTTGTTTTCGTATGGATATGTGTCTCGCGTTTTCCACACCAGCCTCACCACCGTCCCTTGAAATCGCCCTCTCGTTTGGAATAGTGCCAGGTATATTATACATTGTGCTGTCTTTGCATCTATTTCTGTGGCAACGAACGTTCGAGAAGCGCTCATGGCGTATGGGATCAATGAGCAGACGTAGCAGCTGTCTTCTGTTCTCTGCTTACCTATTTGGGTCATGTGTTGGTACCACATGTTGTTCGAGACGTGTGCTGAATCTGTTATGTAATTATCAATGCCTTTATTATCTGAGTATGTGCTGCGTTTAACTCTATTTCCCTTATGTGGAGGCTTGCTAGTACTACCTGACGTAACACCTGTTGCAGCCGTGGGTGGGGGTACATTAGGTTTGGGTGCAGCCAAAATATTGATAGCATAACTTTTCTGCCATACAGAGGCAGCCAAAAAACCAGTGATCATCAAAACCCCTATCATTTTTATTACAGAAGCTAGTCTCACCGGCATTTTGCTCTTACCTTGCTGCAGTCCGGCAGCTTATTCTTGCGACGTTAAAGTTGCCCGCCTGAAAATTCTCAATAAGCTTGTTATTAGTGTTAGTTGTTGTTTTCAAGCTCTCCCTATCAAGTAGTCGTTCAGTGCCCAGGCGAAGAGCTGTTCCCACGCCAATCTAAGCGATCTGTCTCTTAGGGCAGGCGAGTGTTGGTGAAGATGGGGCATTGATTGTTCTATGGCCAAGATAAATGCTGTGTAGTAAACACGTACCCTCCTTCTTTTTAGGTACTTTGGCCTTTTTATGTGATAGACAAATTGGTGTGATAGGGCTTCAGGGTAATTCTCGTCTGAGGGTAGCATCTACTCCTGGGCAATGTACGCTGTTAGTTATCTGTTTTCTCAGCAATACAATAATACGCGGTACCTGCATGTGCGAAAAAAAGAAAAAGAAAACATACAAGTGTTTACATGTGTATATGTGCAAGACAATGTCCTTTAATTGGGTGGTGGCTGTAGTGGGTAGGAGGTTTGTGGGCAGAGGGTTTGGGGCTCAACTGGCGGAAGTCTCTTTACTCTTTGCTCGTGTGACCATGGGGTGGGCGGTATGGGAATTACCAGTTTCTATTTCAGTAGTTGTCTCTGGGGATTCTGGGGGGTGGCAGGGTATGGAGACACTGAGGTCGTCAGCTGTGGTAGAAGTCTCTTTCTCCGTGGGTGACGCTGTCGCTGTTCTTCCAATGGCCCTGTCGGTGACGCTAGGGCGGGTCTGGAGTTTGCAGATCTTCACGTCGTGTAGGTGATTCCAAGCATGTTTATCCTGCAACTTTACTGCTCTCGTAGATACCTCCTCTACCAGGTGGGGGCCAGTGAAGCATGGGCTGTTCCACTTTCTATTGAAATTGCGGAGTAGCACGTGGTCACCTTTAGCAATTTTGCACAGTTTTTCCTTTTCCAATTCTTTATCCGCGTCTTCTTGTTGATCACTCTTAGACCCGCCCCGCGTGCGCTCAAGCTGTTGAGACACAAACACTACACTAGTAATCAAAGAAGACACATATTGGTACATTTCATCACCAAGAACAGTTGCAGTGTTTTCATAGTCTGTGAATGCTCTTGATGTTGGCGTTAGATGAAGGCGCATTTGACGTCCGGTCACCACCTCGTGAGGAGTGAGGTGGTGGTCGGAGCCTGGTCTATTCCTCAGCTCAAATAGAGCTAGCGGAAGGCAATACAACCAACTCTTCTTTGTTGTTTGCTGTATCTTTGCAATTGCCTCCTTCAGTAGGCCATTCAGGCGTTCGCATACACCGTTGGCCTGGGTGATATGCACATGCAAATTTATGCTGGATGTTCAGTAAGGATGTGATGTGCTGGAACATTTCATTAGCGAAATGCGGGCCGTTATCCGACCACAGTACCTCGCACACTCCCCACCTGGGGAAAACCTCCCTCACTAGAAATGTAGCTGCTCTAAATGCATCTGGATGTGAGCAGGGTCCTGCCTCAATCCACCTGGAGAATGGCCATACCACTACAATCATATACCTATTTCCTTGACATACGTTGATCATATCAACGTAATCAATATGGATGTGCAGGAAGGGTCCCTCTGGCCGGGGTATAGTACCTTTTATCACTTTCAGCGTGTGACCGGCCGTAAACTGTTGACATGTGAGACAATTGCTGATACAATTTGTAACATGGGAATTTAACTCGGGACAGAACCAATCTTCCCTAATTCGTGCTGCAATAACTTCCTTGCCTGTGTGGGCTGGGTGGTGGAGTTGGCTCAGGGCGGTGTTCAATAGTGCCAATGGCATTACCATCTTTCCAGTGTTACCCTGACGCCATAGTGCGTCAGTTGGTGACATTGTACATCCTCTTTTTACCCATATTTCTTTTTCTGCCATTGGTGCAGCCGCTTGTAACTCCATTATCTGTGTGGCAGGGAGATGGGTGTACCCCTCTCTCATCAACATCTCTTTAGCTATCCCCCTCCCTCTCCCTTTCTCTGACTCTGGGGGGTTCCATATCTCACCGAAATATGCGGCATACTTCGCATGTGCGTCTGCTGCTGCATTCCCTTTTGAGATATGATCTTCTCCATTAGTGTGTGCAGTACATTTGACCAAAGATAATTCTTGGGGGTCATGTATTACTTCAATTAATTCAGCTAATAAGAGAGCATGTTGCACTGGGGTGCCGTCAGCTCTCCTAAACCCTCTTCTCCTCCATTTGGACAATCCTGAGTGGACAGTAGACGTGACTTATGCGCTGTCAGAATATATAGTTACTCTTTTGTCAAAGCTTTCCTTCAACGCCAAGATCAGTGCAACCAATTCTGCTGCTTGAGCAGAGTAATGTTGTGGTAATTGTACACATTTCACCGCCACACACACCAATTCCTCTGTCATTTTTACCACTGCTGCCCCAGTTCTCCTTATCCCATCACTCTGGTCTATTGTTGATGACCCATCAATGAACAAGAGCTCTCCTCCATTCAGCGCATCCTCTTCAACTTTTCTAGTACATGAGTACATTTCGGTAGTCTGCGTACAATCATGTGCATAGTCGCCCTCCTCAATAACATCCGCTATAAACCTTGCAGGATTAACTGTGCTGCATCTGACAATTGATAATTCTGGTTTAGATAAGA
This sequence comes from Ambystoma mexicanum, assembly GCF_040938575.1. Classification (NCBI taxonomy): domain Eukaryota; kingdom Metazoa; phylum Chordata; class Amphibia; order Caudata; family Ambystomatidae; genus Ambystoma; species Ambystoma mexicanum. The sequence continues at coordinate 836,470,986 of NC_090939.1, forward strand.
TGATCTCATAACCTGACGCCCTCTGCGTGGTTAGTGTGGATTTAGGCTTGTTCAATATTGCAAATAGTGCATGTTCCACAAATAGTGTGGTTGGGCACCCCATTGTAATAGATGATGATTTCTCTACCGCGAAGGCAGCTGCGGCGAGACCTTGTTCGCAAGGGAAATGACCTAACATAACAGGATCCAAGTGACCGCTGTAAAATGCTACTGGTTTGTATCCCATGCTTGTTTTTTGAGCCAGCACTGCTTTCATTACTGCTGAGTCGCAATGTGAAAATATAAAGAATTGTCGTTCATAATCTGGGGTGGCCAGTACCGGAGCAGTTGATATTGCGTCTTTCAGTTCATCAAAGGCCTCTTTCATTTCCATTGTCCACCCCAATTTTTTCTCCCCTTTGTTAGCTTCTCTTAATGCTTCAAGTAGGGGTCCTATGTATGAGCTGTAATCAAATACCCATGCTCTACAGTAGTTGCACAATCCCAGGAACTGCTGCAGTTCCCTCACTGTTTGTGGAAATGGCGTTTTTGGTATAGCCTGTGCTCTTTGTGGTGCAATCTTTCTTCCGTGTTGGGATATCAGCTGACCAATGTATAGTACCTGTTCCTGAACAGTACTGTAACTTTTCTTTGTTTACCTTGTAACCCTTTTCAGCCAATATTGTCAGCATCTTCAATGAGTCCTCCCTGCATTTTTTTTCGCTTGTGCTGCAAATTATTATATCGTCAACATACTGCAACACTGTGCTTTCCAATTCAATGTTTCCCAAGTCCATCTGTATTACTCTGTTGAAAATTGAGGGTGAATCGCAGTACCCTTGTGGCAATCTGGTGTGTTTCCATTTTGTGTTTCTGTACGTGAAGCTTGTTAGATCTTGTGAATCTGGATGCAGGGGTATTGAGAAAAAGGCATTTTTGAGGTCAATCACTGTAAATCGTGATGCCTCTGCTGGAATGCCACACAATATTGTGGCCGGGTTTGCTGCTATGGGGTATTCTGCTTCCACTATGTTATTCAAGGGCCTGAGGTCCTGGATGAAACGCCAAGACCCTCCTTTAGCTTTGCGCACTGGATATACGGCTGTGTTACATGGTGATTCTGATGGTACCAATATGCCATTATTTATAAGGGCCGTTATTGTTTCATATATGCCCTCATCTGCCTCTTTTGATAGTGGGTATTGCTTCACTCTAGGGAGTATTGCACCTTTTTTCAATTTTATTCTTACTCCCCCTATACTTTTTATGCACCCCACGTCATAGGGACTAGTAGTCCATTATGATGTTGGGACTTTTGCCATGTCCTCCTCAAAAAAAGGAACTGGGGTGGATGTGGGTGCTTCAAGTGCCATTGCAATTTTCTGTGCCACTTGTTTGTATGTCACTCTTAGCCATATTTCTACACTCATCATAAATACCATTTCACCCTCTTCCTTTTCTTCTGAAAAGAGCTCCTCGTCTGACACCTGGGTGAGCCTGCATCCCTCTGCTAGGGCTATCACTGCCCTCCATGCTCTTCCTTCCCTGTCTTGGGCATGTACTGCGATATAATCAGCAGTTGCTATGATGCTCTCCATGCTCACTGAAATCACCTTTCCTTGTGGTTCATTGGCTGGTGTTTCTGGTCTAAACAAATAGGCTGTTGGCCTCCTCCAGATCTTTCTTTCTATTCCTGGCATCCATGCGAATGCCATGTCTGTTCCGTACTGGAACAGTTCGCCATCTACTGGCTCAGCCCTAATCACTGTCTGTCCACAGTATGCTTGCATAATTTGCCGTGCAGTGAGCATGTTTATTCCAGGAGTGGAACAAATTATGCCGTCCTCCGTAAAGGAGATTGTCATATGCAACCTGCTCATTATGTCTCTCCCAAGTATGTTTACTGGTGAGTCCCTTGAATATAAAAGCGGGACGGACATGTCATAATCCCCTATCGATAAGGGGATGTTATCAGTAAAGGGAACCAACCCCCTAGCCCCAGAGAATCCTTGGGTGTTCATGGCCTCACCTGACATCTTAAATTTACCTTCCCTTATGCAAGACCGGGTTGCCCCGGTGTCAACAAGGAATGATAATTTTTTGTCACCTATCGTTACCTCTATGCGTGGTTCCTCCGCACTATTAGGTGTTACCAACAGGATGGGACACACCAAGGCCGTCTGTGGGCTGTCCTATTGTGGGTATAATGATTGACCACTTCCGGTGTAAGGGTTGTGTCCCAGTACCGTCACCCTTCCCAGTAGTGTTTGCTGTAGCTGTGTATTGGTAGAGGTTATTTTATGGTCTTGAATTTGAGTGGGTTGCTGTACTTGCTGCACTTGATGTTGTTGTGTTATTGCTACCTGTTGTTGTGGTGGTGAATATGTCTGTGGCTGTTGTTGTGTTGCTAGTTGTTGCTGCACATTTCCCGGCAGCAGTGCCTGCTGTTGTTGGTGGCCCTGCTGTTCCCTTGTAGGCCCTTGTTGTCCCTGTTCTCCCCATGCTGGTGTGCCGGGTAGCATTCTACATGTGCGTGACATGTGCCCTAGTAATCCACAAATCCAACATACCGGTGGTTCCCTGGTCTGCCATGGAAAACTCCCTGAATTGTCCTGGTATACTGGTTGCCCGGTGGGGTAGAAATTTCTGAATCCTCCCCCTTGCTGCTGTGTGTTATAGCCGTATCCCTTCCCCCTCATCATTCCTCCCCTTCCCATGTTATAATTATGATATCCAGCTCCTGGTGTTGAGTATCCTCCTCCCATGTTAGTCGTATATGGTGGGGGCGGCTGTTGTGCTACAATCTGTGGTGATTGTATTTGGGAGGGATCTTGTGCAGCCACTACTTGTGTGGGGTTTTGGGTCATTGTTGTAGGTGTAGTTATTAGTGCACCTTCCATCATGTATTTAGTAAGTTTTTTCTGCACCAATTTAGCCTCTTCCGCTTTTCTATCCTCTTCCTTTTGTTTCATCTTTTCTTGCCATGTCCTACAATGATGTACTATCGTCAGTTGTATTTCTGGCCATGCTTTTGCTTCCATCCCCACTACTTTCTTCAGTTGTTTCTGCACTGCTTCTGGGAGCCCTTGTATTAGTATATGATAGAATATTGCTGGTGTTTTGTCCTATTGTTCTCTAGTTTTCATACGCCACTTCTCTTGAATTTCCTGGATATAATCAACAGGATCTTCGTTCTCACGCATCTTGCGTGATGTAATTGCTCCTATGTCTGATGTGTCTGGGTACTGTACCCTCAGCGCTTGCCATAATGCATGTCTGCAGTTTGCGAATGGTGCCCCATCGTGTGATGTGTTTGTTATTGTGACTCCGGGGAAGCCTGCTCTCTTCCAGATGTCATCTGCTGCATCCCCCAATATTGATATTAGGAGGCCCTTTACATCTCCTACTGCCAGTTTCTGTCCTGCGGTGTGTTTTTCCATTTCATATATCCATTTTCCCGCACCTCCACTTAATGATGGGAGCCTGCACTTTATATTTTCCTTGTCTGCATGCTTCCAAGGGACGTATTGTGGTCTAACCCCTCCCCTCTCCAGAAGTGGCATTAGGTTGTGTCCTGTTTGACTCCCTGGGTTCCCCAAAGTCGAGTCCGTGTACCCCTCCTCTTCTTCCGTATCGTCTACATCGTCTGTTGTGTCCATATTTCCCTTGCTCGTAACTGTTTCTCCTCCATCTCTACCCCTTCTTTTATCATTTCCTTTATTTAATGTGGGCGTGTGTATTCGTTCTTCCTGTCTGCATCCAGGGAGGTCTCTAAGCCTACCTGCATAGGGTGTGTGTTCGTGAGGGGCGGGTGCAGGTGTAGGTGGGCATGTTCCACGGGATGAGTGTGGGGTGGTGGAGCATGTTGGACGGGATGATGAGGTTGTAGCTGCACGTGTCTGCCTTCCCGCCATTCCTTGCTCTTCCCCCTCACTTCCCCCCAGTTCTTCCTTTCTCCTGCAGGCCCATGGTGATTCCCTGTTTGTCCGGGTGATGTACAATTTATCTAGGCTTTCCCTTTCCCTATTTCTTCCTTCCTTCTCCATTCCTTCTTCTTCCTCACTACAAAAGTCATCCAGGAGCGACAATCCCCAATCTGTCTTTTTCCCCCTAATCGTCACTGTTTTTAAGTCTATTAGATCCGTTCCTCCCGTTTTTTCTTTACCAATTGCTACCCTTTGTGCTGATCTTTTTTTTTTTCCAATATCCTTTCCTCTTCTCTCTTCCTTTCCCATCCACCTCTTTCCCGCTCTAATATACTCTCTATCATCCTCCCTTCTTCGTATTTCTTTGTAGTTTCTGATAGTATTCTCCTCTTCCATATTTCCATTTCTTTTTCTTTCTCTTCTTCCTCTCTTTTCTTGTCACGCAGTGCTGATCTGGATACCCTTTCTGCTACTGCCTTTACCCTTTCAGCTTCTCTCTTTCGCTCCTCAGTTCGTTCCCTCATTTTTTCCAACTCATTCTTACTTTCTTTCCTTTCCCGTGCTCTCTCTCTTTTCTCTCTCTCGAGCTGCTTGATCAGTGCATTTTGCTCATCCCTTAATTCTGCTAATCGTTCCTCCAAAATCTCTTCCTTTTGTCGTGACAGCTCTTCCTCCTTTCTTTTTCCCCCTTCCCCTTTCATTTCGCTCTTTCTGTCATTATCCTCGTCCATTTTCCTTACTACCTCCTTCTCTTCTCCTGTTAATGAACCTCGTAATTTTAATAATACCTGCGCAGCTACCCACTCATCATGTCCTATTGCTGCGATTTGTTCTTCGCTAGTCCTCCCCTGCCCTGCGGGCATCTTCGTATAAATTGGTCCCGTCGTACTAGTCTGCTCCCCTCCCGTGTGGCCACCTGTAGCTGTATATGGTGGCGGGCTGTATGCCGGGTTCGAGTACCCCTCAGCCGCCCTTAATTGTTCTCTCACTATTTCTCGTAGTTCCTTTAAAGGATATAACTCCCCTTCCTCTTTTTTCACTACCTTCGCTAGGGGCATGTCGTCGCACGGTTCCTTTTTTATTTCCTTTTCGTTTATGTTATGACTCTTTTCTCCTCCCTCTTGTCCGTTCCCCGTGTTCTGTGTGCCTTCACTCTCTTTTTCCCCATTCTCTTCTTCCTCCTTAATCTTCTTCTCTTCCTTTGTTTCCCCCACAGTGAACATTCTGTTTGGTCCTGGTCGGGACCCCTGGAACATCCTCCATAAGTTAAACACCTACGTGGTGTGTCAACTTCTTCCCCTTGTATGTGTTATGCAGATGGGTTAATAGTGAGTGTTGGGTATATGGATCGAAACTGCCATTAGGCGGCCATGGTGTCGTCATTTTGTTGTCCGTCCCCTGTGTCCATTCTATGCTGTATTTGATCAGTTTCTCCCTATGGGGTGGCAGTGTTTTACATATATGCTGTAGCGGAGTAGTGAGGGTGTTACCCCACCCTCCCGATCCTGTCCCGTATGACATAGTAGCACTTCAATTGTTATCCTCCCTCTATATGGTAGCGGTTATCTTGCTAATAGTGTACGCTATACAATTTCAGATCTTTACCTGGCCCCGTAATTTTGGGGACTTGCGATTGTCCGCTAAAACAAAATAGTAAAATATAGCATTTGCATTTGTATATTCTTTTCTCTCTTTTCTTCCTTCACCGAACACCGTTACGGCCCCCTACGGCCGAGGCGCACGTAGCCCCCTGCGGCTGCGTGCCCTGTGTGACGTTCTTATACAGCCGTCCCACTTTATTTTACCCCTCCTCCTCTTTCTTCACTTGTCTTGGCCGGCGTTCTCCGTGCGCGGCCACGTCCCCCTCTTCACCTTGCCCCGATCTACTCGTTACCGTTTATCTTCGTCTCCACTCCCTTACCATTATTCTCTTCCCCACCACTCTCCAAAAAATGCCTTGTGTTCGAGATATCCTATGAAAGCCCTACTGGTGACGTCAACGACCTCTTCCAAAACTACTGGTAAGTTCTTTACATGTTTTTTAAAAGTTTGAAATAAGTTTGCAATCTACCCCCGTTAACCCCACAGCTGTCCTCTTGTCACGCCTGGAACAAGGTAATCAACAATATAATCAGACTGCGCACGCTGCGTCGCCTTGCGTGTGATACGCCCCTCGACAGGAGGGCTTAACCAGCCGATTATCTTCCGTATTAGGCAACCAGCTAGCTACCGCCTACAGGGAAACGTCATCTATCTATCAAGTTTTCTGCTCGATCAATAGGGATCCTCATCTACTCATTGATCAATAATCACCAAATCGTAGGAAATCACACACACACATGCCCTTACAGGTGGTCGTGACCTAGGCCAATCAGTGTCTACGAGCGGCCGCACGTGATGTTTTCGTGCTCCGCCCCCTCCTCTTTCGTAACGTAGCGGACTGCTCTCGCACTTGTCCAGCTACCATTCACTTCACCGTCAACACTAATTTATCAAACCTTCGCTGCGCACCTGTGTAACACCTCCCACCTCCCGTATTCTATTCCTCCCCCCTCCCTCACAATTTCACATTGCTTGTTGGGCGTGGCGTACTCACCAATTTCTCTTGATGCGGGGCCGCTCGACTGCGTGCACCCCTCCAAGCGGCTCGCCACCTCCCCTCGTCTGGACCACGTCTGGACACTCGCCACCCGCGGGCGGGATACTTCTCAACCGGCTCGCGAAGGCCAATATCCGGATTGCGCTGTCCGGTCTTCTCGCAGTTCCGCGATGGTCCTGTAGTCCTCAAAAGAGGGCAGCGGCAGAGGGGGCCGCGCCGCCGGGCCTCCTCGCAACGAGAGCACTCAGAAAAATAAAATAAAAGCAGATCTTAAACAGATCTCAGCAGTGCCTCCAACTTGTCGGGGGGAAATTCTCCCGGGGTCAGCTGGGCTGTCCGCGGACCTCCGGGCAGGGAGGCCCCAACTCCTCCCGCGTATCCCAAAAATGAGTATGAGACACACACAAGAAGCAAGGTGGTTCTGCTGTTTATTAAACAACGGCAGGGATGGGTCTAGGATCGTACGCGTCCATCCTGACTCTCGAAATTCGTGGGGCTCGCAGGCCCTTTTTGCCTCAGTATGACGCGCTACTTGCGTCACCTGGGAAAGTTAGCAAAAAACCTATTGCCACTCTGGATTGGTTCCTCGAGTGGTAGAGTTAGTATAGCACACATATAGAGGAGATTGTTAGTGGTTAAGGGTCAGTCAGGTGGTATACTTGGGTTGTCCCTTCTATTAGATACATGAAAATTGTTACACGAAGACCCCTGATGATTGGCTAATGTTAATGGCGTCAGTGATGAGTGCCCCATGTTCTGATTGGTCCACTCGCGAGCCCCCCAGCCTGGGATCATCGTTGTTCCCAGCTTGCGGTGTACCTGTCATTTGCAACAATATGTAACTATGTGTTTGTGCAGACAATACGTGGATTTGCTCATATACTTGAGAGAAGACTATTCCCACCGCCGTAGGTGTCCATTGGGTCATTTCATTGTTGCAGCCTGTGTCTCAAAACGTGGGACCCAGGCGACTTCTCCTCGCAATGCATGGGTTAGGAGAAGCGTCAGCAAGCATTTTAGATGAGTTCTTTGTGCATCTTGCGTTTCTGCATTTTGAAAAACCTATGTGAAAAATAATAAAGATGCGCATCAGTGGGTGTGTCCGTCACCTACATCATAGCACTGAATATGTTCTTCGTGTGGATTGGTGTGGGAGTGTCCAGTGTGCATGGTTGCACGGGTGTTCTGACCGTTGGCTAGGTCGTCATGGCATCTCTAACGATGTGTTTATTTACTGTTGAATGGTTCAGTCGAGTTCATCCATGCCGCAGGTGTCGGCTTGGGCAGGGCAGGCAGGCTGGTGGGCACATCCGTATGTTCCTGTACTAGGGTATTTGGTCGTCTGGAAGATAGGCAAATTCCTCTCGTGGCGGGTGTCTGCGCCGCGATCCTCTAGGCCAGGGGCGTGAGGGGATTGGTGGGAGTCTTTTGTCCCATTCTCCCACTTCAAACAATACTCGTAGATTTTTGTAGTTTGCCATGTAGGATGACGTTAGTAACTATGCAGGTTAATGTCATTTGATGACGAGTTTTCCTTATAAAATCTAAGTTTTTACTAAGAATGTTTGAGTAAGAGGATCGAGTGATTTCGTTGGTGTTCCTTATGCTCCCTGTTTTAGATATTTGACATTAAAACAGTCTTCCTTTTGCCAACTACCTGAGTCTCTATTATTGATGTATGAATAAAGTCTGCATCCCTATCCATCTCAAGGGTACTTGCAACACATCAAAGGGGCTGGGCTATCCAGTTCAGACCTACGGGCGATTTTGGTTGTATACTTTCTATAAGGGGTTGAGTTGTGATTGGGTCTCTTCAGTCAGGTGGACCACTCATGCCCACGCCTAGTGCAAGTCATCTTCATCAGTTATTAGAAACACGGTACTCTATTGGCTCTCAAACTATAAGGCCCTTCGTTATATGGCCCTCTGCCATTGGTTGACACACTCGTGCCCTTCTAGAGCATTCAAATCATTTAGCAGCATGTGAGCTTAGACCCAGGTGTCAGGGGGTGGACTTGACTGTACCTCCCCACGCAATTAGCCCATCATCTCTCATCACCCATGCCTTCTGCCCTGCAGACTGTCTTTGAACTTACCTTGCAATGTATTCTCGTCTCTGGGAATATAAGGGGGTGTGAGCACATGCTTATCAAAGTTCTGGACAGCGTGCCCAACTCTATTGCCAGCCTTAGTTCACGTGACAGGAGACCGCAATTCAGCTCATTTTATAGCATTTAATTGTCTTGAATTAATAAATATGGCACTCATGGTGTTCTTTCTTTGCACCTTAACGAGGAATAATTCAGCTTCTCACTTTCACTTTTCTTTGAGGATAGATAACCAGTTCTTGGCTGCCTTCAGTCTTGACACCAGGCCAGACAGCCCTTCTCGTTTCAACCATGCTTAAAGCTAATTCTTTGCTGCGACACAGTCTTCAGCCCTTCTCTTCATGGTCTGAACTTACTAAAATTGTAACACCAATGTCTAGCTTATATATAATTGGGGCTTCACCTGCAGTCTATTTGCTACGTATAGCCAGCTTCTATGATCATTTAGTCTACTTGCGTTGCTGCATCTGTACAATAATTAAACAGCTTGCATTTTCTACAGTGCTTTTCACATGTGCAATATTTGTTTCGCTCATGAAAGTTTACTCAATTCTTTACTTCATCAGTCTATAAGGTCCATGCATTCTCTTCATCAGCCAGTCTTCTCAGTATGTCACTCTCGTTTCTTGTGATGTCACCAAGTTCTCTTTCTCTCTTTTTCATATTCCTTCTGGGATCTCCTTTAAAAGATTGTCATCTCTTCGGGGATACATCTGATAGGGTTTTCATGGTGGATACATTTTTTTTTGAAGACTCAACGTGGAATAGTCACAACTGCTGGTGTCAAACATGGAACTTACTTCAGGCTTCCAGCATACAGGTATTAGTCAGGCGGGACTTCCCACAGAGGCATCCGGCTGCTCCTCTACAATTTTCTCACTTAAGTTGTGTCATTTAAAATCTTCTTGTCTATTAATATAAGTTGGAACACATTCATTGAATGCACTCTTTTTGTTTTTAGACGCCTTGCTGGGGGAAGAAGTGTTGAGATGTAGGACAACACAAATTAAGTGTGAAAAAATAGAATCATGTAGGGGTTGCAGAGTACAATCAGTGGCTGTCAATGTCTGCCTCATTTTTTTGAGTCGCATGCAAATCGTAGTTGCAAAGAAATATTCTTGTGAGATATGAGAGATAATATAAGTTGCCAACATTTACAATGAGTCTAAATAGTAGTTGTGAAGAAAACCTCTTAGCACTGTGCAGAGGCAGGAGAGTATGCTCAGTGGCTAAATCCCAGTTTGCAATCTTGTTGTGATAGATATTGACAAAAAAGAGGAGTACCATAATTGATTTGGGAAAAGGAAATAACAACTGAATTGACAGTAGAAATAATATAATAGTTGGAAAGGTATCAGCCTCTTCTAATGGATCTGCTAACCTCACCCAAATGGTACTACTTTCAGTAAGAGAGAGAAAATCATACCAAATAAAAACAACCACTCCAAAAAGGGTTACTTCATAGCCAAATACATACAGTCAAGCAAGTTATAGTCACCTGAAAGGAGATCTGCATTGCATATGCATATGATATGATATTATAGTTATAACACACCTGTACACAAGTGTTTCTAGGCACCACAATACAAGGGAGGGAAGACAGAGGGCAAACAAGACAAATGATCCTACTCTGCCTTGTGACATTCGGACTGAGCAAGTGCGACACCGAGAAGTGCAGTGGTAAGGGAGAGGGGGAATTTCAGGGGAGACGGCAGGGGGAAGTGTGATCAGGGCAGCATGGGTCAGAGTAAGTGCAGCCAGGGCAGCAGGGCTCTGGGTAAGTGCAGGAGGCATGGTGGCTGTGGGGGTAACAGTTACAACCCCTAAGTGCATGGTAGGCCAGGCGGCAGTGCAAGAAAGACTGGACATGAAGGAGCCTGGTACCCAATGAGACTCTGAGGGTACCAAGCTACCAGTCGGCGCAGCAGACAGAAAGTTAGCAAGGAAGCGAGAGAGAGAAGGAATATGAGAAAAGGAAGGTCTTGAGTCGCGTGCAGAACTTCAGGTGGTCCGGCTCAAGTCTGAGAGAGGCAAGGAGGCTGTTCCAGAGGGAGGAACTTGCAGAGGAGAGAGATCTACCACCTAATCTCTGCTTGGAGAAACGTCTGACACTCAGAGAGTTAGAGCTAGCTGACTGAAGGGCTCTAGAAAGAAGGTGTTTGGCAGAGAGAGTTGAATATAGTGAGGCCAGTAGGCCCAGAAAGTCTTGTGGGCGATGCAGAGGGTCTTGAACTTGATCCTTGCAGTCACCAGGAGCCAGTGGATAGATTTCAGGGATGGAGATATGCAGTCCCTGGACTTGAGGCCAAGGATAATTCTCACAGTCCTGTTCGGAATTAGTTGCAGGGGGCGAAGAGAAGTATTAGACAGATTAAGAAAGAGGCTGTTGCAGCAGTCCAGCCTGGATGGCACTAGGGCTCTGGAGACAGTGAGCCTCTGCAGGAAGGCGAGAAAAGGTAGAATAGCTCTGAGGAGGTGCAGCTGGAAGTGGGACTACTTGGCAAGGTCTGTGATGTGCAGAGGGAAGGCTAGAGTGGAGTTGAAGATGACACCAAGGTTTTTTGCCTCACGGGAAGATGAGGGTAGAGGGCCCAAGGAGGGCGGCTAGAGTGAGAGGGGGAAGGCAGGAGCAAGTGTCCTCAGTCTTACTGGCATTAAGGCAGAGATCGCTGGAGGCACACCAGACCTGAAACATGGATAGACAGTCAGGAATGAGCGAGGATGGAGAGGAGGCTGAGGAAGCAGAAGAGAGAGAATCTGTATTGCCTTTTGAGCAGGCAGCAGGCCAATTTGTCAGAGCATGCGCCCGAAGCCCTCCACATGCTCTCAGCCACCCTGCACTTGCGTTTCAGGGCGGTGAGGTCGGATTTATACTTGGAGATAGGCTTCAGATGGATTCTCATGACACGGGCAAGTATGTCCAAAATGTTGGAGATAGAAAGATGCAGGTTAGAGAGGGATGTGTCAGCCACAGGAGTAGGAGGAGTAGAGAAAGTTGAGGCAAAGGCAGCCACTGCCACTCGGTTCATGGGCCAAATGACCAAGAAGGAAGGTGGCAATGGTGGTGAGAGTTTTGCCTGGGGACAAGAAGTTTCAGGTGGCAGGAGAGCAGAAAGTGGTCAGTGCAAGAGGGAGGAGTGGTGAGAGGGTTAGAGAGGGGGAAGTCTGATGAGATAAGAACATCCAAGGGGTGTCCGGCAGAGTGTGTCGGACCAGAGGATAGAATGGAAAGGGAAAGAGATTCACAAAGGTTATGTAAGAGTACAGAGGAGGCATTAGAAGCATCCAAGTGGTTGTTGACGCCTCAGAGAAGGAGAGGTTGAGAGGTAGAGGCAAGGAGAGAAGATGAGAGGTCAGCCTATTCTGAGAGGAAGAGGGCAATCTGTCCAGGTGCCCTGTAGATGGTGGCCACAGTCAGAGAGAGGTCAGGGGAGATAGAGAGCCTTCAGACCAGGCATTCAAAGGAGGAATAGGCCTGCGTAGGAATGACAGAAGCATGGACCCACTTTGGAAAGATCAGGGTCACTCCACCTCTGGGACGGTTGGTTTTGGTCTCGGATAGGGTCTTGTAGCCCTCATGGAGGAGAGTGTCAAAACCTGTGGCAGAGCTGGCCATGATCCATGTCTCAGTGAGAACGAGAACATCCAGTTCAAGGTCTTTGAGGAGGTAGCAGATGTCAGATGAGCGTTTGACAGCAGAGCGAGAGTTGAGAGTAGCGACGTGGAGCAGGTTGCCAAATGTTCAAGGCTTCTGGGTTGGGTACAGGAGTGGGGTACACCCAGCACAAGCAGCAGAGGGCCCCACAAGTGGGCAGAAGCAGTAGAAGGAGGTGGCATAGGGGCCAGAGAGGACGAGGAGGGGAGCCAGAGTGGAGGCATAGGAGGAGGACAGAGGTGACAGAAGAGCCTGAGAGGTGGTAGAGGGAGTAGAAGGAAAATGGAGGAAGTTGATAAGACATGGGAGACACCTTTCCAGAAGGAGGAGATTGAGCTGAGTGCCCTGGACGATGACTCTACCATTTTGATCGACATTCATGATGGCTATGGAGGCATGGAAGTAAGCCAAGAGGACCTTCCCTGTGGTGTCTCCATTAATGGGAGAGGAGGAGAAAGGAGCGATAACAGAGACCATATGAGGGGTCCATAGGTCTGGAGAGAGAACGACAAAGAGAATATTGGTGAAAGTCTGTCTGGAGGAAGCACTGATATAGGTATTGGTGATAGGAAGGCCTGGGATATCCTTCTTGAACGTTTTCCTTCACACTTTGTGAGAGGGATAGGATAGAAGATAGAATAGCAGTTTGGAAAGATGGTAGAGATAGAGCGCACCATAGACGGTGCGAGGAGGAAAAGGACATAGTGAGAGAGGAAAAGAAGCACAGCCAGGAGCCGCACAGGATGCACCAGAAGGGAATGTTAAAAAAGTAGGAGGCACAGAGGAAGCACAGACAGGCAACACAGCCCAAAGGGAAATGCAGGAACAGCATGGACGGAAAACAAGGCGGGGGACAACAGAAGTCAACAGCCAAAGGGGGGAAGCTAGTGGCCACAACAGTAACCAATTTATTTATTTATTTATTTATTTATTTATTCAGATTTATTTAAAGCGCACGTCAGCCCGGGGGCATCGTGGCGCTGTTACATGAGGACATACATAATCTGGTTACCGTGGAAGGAAGATGGTTACAAAGCAGTTTTCATTACAAGGCATATTTCGTAACAGACGTATGCGAGCTGGTGTGGGTGAAGGAATGATGGAGTTAGTTGAATAGAGTGGTTTTGAGAGATTTGCGAAAGGAGTACAAAGAAGGTTCTGCTCTGAGTGAGTTAGGGAGGGCATTCCAGAGCTTAGGAGCTATGTGTGGGAAGCCTATGCCGCCTGCTTTGGCTCTTTTTACAGTGGGTACTCGGAGTTGGTTGGCGTGATGGCTTCTTCTGGGACGGATGGAAGAGTTCTTAGTTATAGTTTCAGATAGGTAGGGGGGTGCTGTGTGATTGATGCACTTGTGTGTGAGAGTGAGGATTTTAAAGTTGATTCTTTCCTTGACTGGGAGCCAGTGGACAAGTCTTCTGGCCTGTGAAATATGGTCAGTTTTGGGGATGTGTAGTGCAGCGCGGAGGGCATTGTTTTGCACTATTTGGAGCCTGCTTAGGTTTTTAGACGATGTGCCTGCCAGGAGGGCGTTGCAGTAGTCCAATCTGGCTCCTATAGTAGCTCTAGCTATGGAGAGGCAGTTAGGCGTGGTGAGGTAAGGTTTGATGGCGTAAATGAGTTTGGTGGTCAGAGCAGACGCTGAGGCGATGGCGCTGGTTTGTCTAGTCATTGAGAGTGTGGCGTCAATGTAGACTCCTAAGGTCTTGACGGCAGAGGAGACAGGTATGCTAATACTGTCGATGATCATGTGAGAATAGTTGGGGCTGAGTTTGGTTAGTGTTTCGTTGGGGGCTAGGATGATGATTTCGGTTTTGTCTCCGGTTAGGCAGAGACCATTGATAGCCATCCAGGTTTGGATAGTCGAGTAGATTTTGAAGAGGGCTTCTGAGTCTAGGTCGTAGTCTCCGGAGAGGGGGAGGAGAACTTGCGTGTCATCTGCGTAGTTTGTGTACGCTATGTTGAGGGAGTCCAGTAAGTCAAAGAGGGGTTTGGTGAATAGGTTGTAAAGGGTCGGTGCAGTGCAGGACCCTTGTGGGACTCCACAATTTATAGTGGTGGGGGGGGCGCTGTCCTGGTCGGAGTACACTTTCATGGCCCTACCTTCAAGGAAGGATGTGATCCAGGTGGTAGCCTTGTGAGAGAAGTGTGCAGCATTGAAGAGGTGAGATGTGAGAATGCTGTGGTCGACCAGGTCAAATGCTGCAGAGAGGTCGAGCAGGAGGAGGAGAGCAGGTTTGCCTGTGTCCATTATTTTGGTAATTTGATTTTTTAAATCTAGAAGGGCAGTTTCAGTCCCATGGCCTTTGCGGAAGCCTGATTGTCTTTTGCCTAGGATGGTGTTGGTTTCCAGGTAGTGTTGGATTTGATTGTGTGCGGCTTTGTCTAGGATTTTTAGGAGAAAGGGGACGGTGGTGATGGGGCGATAGTTGTTAGGGGAGGAAGGATCGAGAGAGGGTTTTTTTAGGAGCGGGCGGACCCAGGCTTCTTTTAGGCATTGTGGTACAGTTCCAGATGCGAAGGAGGCATTGATGAAAGCTGTAATGATGGGGGTGAGGGATTCTGAGCACTCTTTGATTAATGAGGGTGGGCAGATATCCCCTTTGCAGGTGGAAGGTTTGATTTTTTTGAGGAGGTCCTTGACTTCCGTCTCTGAGACTTCTCTAAAAGCAAAAAGGGGTGTTTGTGAGAGAGAGTTGTTGGTGGAAGGTGTGGGCGAGCAGATAGGGGTGTTGAGAGCTTTGCGTTGTGAGGCTATTTTGTCTTGGAGAGTTTTAACTTTGTTGAGGAGGGCAGCCTGGATGCCTGTGCACCAGGCTTCATCCTTGATGATTTCAACTGGGCCGGGGGCAGGTGTGGTGAGTTCTTTGAATATGGAGAATATTTCTCTTGATTTGGAGCTGGCATTTGTAATTCTCTGATTGTAGGATTCAGATTTGGCGTGGAATATGGCTTTTTTGTAGGTCAAAGAGATCTCTTTAAAATCTTTAAGCGAGGATTGATTAGGCGCTGCTTGCCATCTGGATAGGGCTTTGCATTTCTTGGTGCGAAGGTCAGATAGTTCTTCAGTGAACCAGGAGTTGCAGTGCATTGATTTTTTCCCTTTTTTTTCTTCTAGAGGGGCAATGAGATCGATGGCTTGAGTGAGCGTGCTGGAGTAGATGTTGGCTAGAGAGGTAGGGTCATGGATGAAAGGAGGCTTGAGTTCAGGGATATCGAGGAGAGGGGCGAGGTTGGAGGCAGTGAGTTTTTTAGAGCTTCTTACTTTAGCGGGTGGGGCATGAGTTAAGGCTTTATGAGTGGGCGTGGTAGGAATGGAGAATTGAATGAGGTAATGGTCTGTCCATGGGAGGGCCGAGATGGAGGTAATTGCAGATGAGCAGTTGTGATCAGCTAGCCAGTCAATGGATCTACCTTTGTTATGAGTGGGGGCAGTAATTTTGTGTTCGAACCCCATGTTTGATAGTTCTTTGGCTAAATTTGCGGCTGCTTTGTCCTTTGGGTCAGTTAAACCAAGGTTAATGTCCCCTAGAAGGATGCTTTTGGTGGTGCTTTTGAGGTTGTTGCCTATGTTTTGGAGGAGTTGCTTTTGGTAGTCGAAGGGTGATCCTGGTGGTCTGTAGGTGATAAAGAAGTTTATGGTGCAGTTAGGTGAGAGGGCTAGTTTAGCAGTGAGGAGATCAGCGTTGTTGTCCCATTGTTGATTACACATTCTTATGGAGAGGGTGTCTTTAAAGATGAGGGCGACGCCGCCACCACCTTTGGAGTTTTTACGGTCCTGTCTGAGAATGGCATAGTTTTGAGGGAGAGCGAGGTGGATGGATGGACTGGAAGCTTCATGGAGCCAGGTTTCGGATATGGCAAGTAGGTCAAGTTTGTGGGTGGTGATAAGGTCATTGATTTCAATGGCATGGGCATGGACAGAGCGTGCATTGATGAGAGCGCATCTTAAGTCTGGTCGTAGAGTGTGTGTGTTGGCGTTGGTGGTGTTGGGGGTGGGCGATGCGTATTTGGGTGAGTGAGGCTGGGGCGTGATAGATGCAGCGTGATGGGTGCTAGGGTAGTGAGTGTGGTCAGAGAGGTAAGTCTGGGCGGCTGATGTATGGGTGTGAGAGCTGAGTCTGTTGTTCCTAAGGAGTGTGGAGTGAGGAGTGCTGCGGAGAGTTAGGAGGTGTTTGGTGCGTGTTCTTAGTCTACGGAGCCTGAGGTGGAGTGGGTGATGTCCGATCGGGTTGGTGTGGTGGTTGAGTGTGGAATGGAGTGCAGACGACGCTGTGCTGTGTATGAGGTCAGATGGTGGGGTAAGGCATGGGTGGGCATGCAGGTCTGGGTGCGCAAGCGGCATGCTGCTGATGGCCAGAAGGGAGAGGGATGTGAGGAAGATGGATAAAGAGGAAGGGAGGTGTGTAGGCGCTTTGGGGTGTGTGCCAAGGGGCTGCATTTGTAGATACAGTAGGTCAGGGCCGCTAGGGGCATGCAATAACACAATTGAGCAGGGCCGCTAGGGGCAGGCAGTTAACACAGTAGATCAAGGCCGCTAAGGGCAGGCTAGAATTGAATGGCAGAGTATCACATCAAAATGGCTAGATTCGAATGGCAGAGTATCACATCAAAATGGCTAAATTCGAATGGCAGAGTATCACATCAAAATGGCTAGATTCGAATGGCAGAGTATCACATCAAAATGGCTAGATTCGAATTTGTATGGGCACACTATGGAATGAAGGCTGATTTTTTGAGATGGGGTAGGCATACACTTTTTTAGTGGCATAGACTGGGCAGAACAAAGAGTGGCTAGCAAAGGTACATATGCATTGAGTGCGTGGCTAATAGTAGGACTATGGCATTTTGGGCGGCACATATGAAAGTAACATGCATGTCTGGGGATAGTGCAAGGGGTAGATAAAGCCCGCAGGCTTACCTTATATGACAAAGGTCAAAGGACAAGATGTCTCT
Source organism: Ambystoma mexicanum (assembly GCF_040938575.1). Lineage (NCBI taxonomy): Eukaryota > Metazoa > Chordata > Amphibia > Caudata > Ambystomatidae > Ambystoma > Ambystoma mexicanum. Next base: position 836,488,206 of record NC_090939.1, read on the forward strand.
GTGTTGCTCCTGCAGTGCGGGTTGCTGTGGGGGAGCTCCTGCTCTGACCCCGGTGCGTAACGGTGTGGCGTAGCAGTGCAGAGCATTAAGGGTGGGAGTAGTCAGTGTCCGAGCAAGTAGTTGTGGCTAGTGGAAGCTGGTCGAACATATGTGGCCGCAGGTCCGTAGCGTCCCGGGGCGAACAGGGGAGGAACAGGGCCTTTTCCCTTGGGCCTTCTCCCGATGCCGGCTTCCGCCTACCGGTGTAGGGGATTGGCTGAAGAGAAGTCAGGTTGCTTAGCAACCAAAGGCAGCCTCGTTTTCGGGCCGCGTTGCGCCCTCCATTTTGAGGTCAGGCCGCAAGATCGAGACAAAATGGCGGATCGTCGCAGAGGATGTGTGCAGGTACACAGTTGGGGCTCTGGTTGCCAACAGGGCTCGGAGGGCAGGCTTAATAAGGTGAAATGTGGCTGGTTAGCAAGGATATCACCTCACCAATGCTGTGGATTCCGTGGGTGCTGCTTCATGTAGGTCAGGCAGCACGAGTGGTGTGTGCGGCTGGATGCTTCTGGTGAGCTTGTGTGGGGTAGGGGAGGGCTCCAGCCCTCTCACCCTTCTAGGCGAGCAGATGCAGCTGAGTGGGGCTCACTGGGGAGGAACAGGGCCTTTTCCCTTGGGCCTTCTCCCGATGCCGGCTTCCGCCTACCGGTGTAGGGGATTGGCTGAAGAGAAGTCAGGTTGCTTAGCAACCAAAGGCAGCCTCGTTTTCGGGCCGCTTTGCGCCCTCCATTTTGAGGTCAGGCCGCAAGATCGAGACAAAATGGCGGATCGTCGCAGAGGATGTGTGCAGGTACACAGGTGGGGCTCTGGTTGCCAACAGGGCTCGGAGGGCAGTCTTAATAAGGTGAAATGTGGCTGGTTAGCAAGGATATCACCTCACCAATGCTGTGGATTCCGTGGGTGCTGCTTCATGTAGGTCAGGCAGCACGAGTGGTGTGTGCGGCTGGATGCTTCTGGTGAGCTCGTGTGGGGTAGGGGAGGGCTCCAGCCCCACCAATAGCCCCACCAGTACCCAACAGTATAATACAGTAGGGTGTGAAGATACAGAGCAAGTTAAAACAGGCGTTTAAGTTGAAGTGTGCGCACTGAAAAAACACCCAAATTCGACTTTCCAGCCCCACCAATAGCCCCACCAGTACCCAACAGTATAATACAGTAGGGTGTGAAGATACAGAGCAAGTTAAAACAGGCGTTTAAGTTGAAGTGTGCGCACTGAAAAAACACCCAAATTCGACTTTCCTAGAAAGAGGATAAAAGGCCTAGTTTTACACTCAACTGTAACGCATAAACACCCAGATTCCACTTTCCTAGAAATATGGAAAAAGGCCTAGCTTTAAACAAAACATTAATGCATAATGACCCAGATTTGACTTTCCTAGAAAGATGGAAAAAAGGCCTAGTTTTAAACACAACAGCAATGCATAAACACCCAGATTCGACTTTCCTAGAAAGAGGGAAAAAGGACTTGTTTTAAACACAACAGCAATGCATAGACACCCGGTTTCGACTATCCTAGAGAGAAGAAGAGCGGTGGCTAAACAATACAGATCACCTAGATGCTTATGGGTGATGAGATAAGAAACAATAGGAGTAATTTGATGGGTCGGTCAGTTTAGTGGGGTGCAGTGATCGCTGCCCCTCCTGTCCGCACCGCACTTACTGTCAGTCGAAGCAGATTGACGGCTGCAGGCTTCTTGCTTCCCCAGCTGACACCGGCAGACATGATCTAAAGGTGCTTCTGCAGGAGCTGCCCTTTGCCTTGGGGGCCCTTAGCCACAGGGGGCTGCAAAGGCAGAGGGTCTTCCCTAAGTTCTAAGGTTAAATAGGGCTGAGTGTCTAATGAGGGGTCGGGCAGGCAGGGAGAGGGTGCAGGGACTAAATTAAGAGGGCTAAGATGGAAACAGGCTACCTGAAGCCCGCTGCGAGACTGCTAGATGTTAAAAACAAAGAACAATGTGCACACCATGAGGTAAAGTAACAGGCAGTACGAGCAGATCAAAAGCAAAGGGCAATCTGCACAACACCTAGGCAGCCAGATGTTAATTCAAGTACATGGACACAATGTTAACCAAGGCACTTGGCTCACAGGACATGAGGCAGCAAGATAATAACAAGGCTAGTCAGCAAAACAGTGCACAAGGTGGCAGGATGTTAATTCAAGAATGCACGGAGGATGCTAATTCAAGAATGCTCACAAGACTTGCAAGCCCTTACCTGTGTGCTCAAGCAGTCGGAAGGAATGAGCTGTAAAAAGAATGCAGATCTCTGGAGGATTAGTTGTATGCTGTGATCACCTAAATTACCCACAGGGGTGTGTGAAAATTATGATTCTCTGGCAAACAGATCTATACATTAATTAAGGAACCAAAAGGGTGCCTGACAGTAATAAGTGATGGAATATTAAAAGTCAAATGAAAACCCAGTTACAATTACCCCATTTCTGACATTGTCAATGTTATTATGAGATATGATACCTTGGTTGAGGGTTTTTTGTTAATTCAGTGGAGAACTCCCCCTTTGATAAGGAGCAGTATCAAACTATGCCCTTTAGAATATGTGTCATCTCAACATAGGAGACATATAGACGAGAATATACCTGTGGCCTCTACAAGAGGGCGAAGTTCCAACAGCAGACCTAATTGACCCTAAATGCCTCGCCGAGAAGCACTATATTCTTCAGGACACTGAAGAGATGGGAAAATTGGACTGAGAAAACATTATCCTTTCCAATGCAGCCAGACTTTCAAACAAAATGGATGACAGTGACTGGTTATCATTCATCCAAGAATATCGAATAAAATGCCTGCAAGAGACATGGTAGAAGGAACCCATATCTATACTGGAGTATTCCACCATTTATGTATCAGCTACTAGGGCCAAGTGGGTGGCTTATTGTCTGGCTCTCAGTGGAATGTTGCTATATTATCAATTTGGGATTTTTAACTAGAGATATTTTGTCATTGAAAAAAATCTACGTATCATATGGCTCCATGCATAATTTTATAAGAACACAAATTCAATCAAAGACATTGAGCTGGCCACATTAGAGCAGCTACAGCGAATTACAAAAGTGTGATCATGGCGTGTAAAAAAGAATTAGATAACAACAATTGAGAAGAGTTGGTGGAAGCAACAGAAGGCAACAATGCCAAAGCGTGTTGGGAATTGTTCTTTTTCGGCCCTATTTTCAGGCATAGGTATGGGTACCTGGAGACCACCGCTCCATATAATACTTGGATTAATAATTTCTCCATTTTACATAATGCAGAACCAGGACCAAACCAGATGGCCCCTCTAATTTGTAACACCAATCTGCACTTCCCTAATTATCAGAAAAGCAAACTGCCACCTCTTACATTTTCCATTGAGGAGATTCAGGTATGTATTAATAGCCAAAATCACAACTGCTGTACCGGACCTGATGGTATTCCTGATGTTGTGTTTCTAGCAGAGATTGACCTGTGGGCCCCCTTACCGACAATTCGTTTAATGTTTTAATGCACTTTGTAGGTCTGATATTTTTCTTGATTCATGGGTGACGGCCATAATTCTGCCGATTTATAAAAAAAAGAGGGTAGGATAATCCGGCTTCCCACAGGCCTCTCATCTTGACTACATTTTTTAAATCTTTGGACTAGCATGACTGAGCAAAATAGAACAATGGGTTGAAGCTAATAGTATTCTTGTGATAGTTCAGCTGCGCTTCTGCTCAGGTGTGGGAACCGGTGAGCAGGCTTTGAACCTTTATCTGGTAATATCCAACTCAGCATATGTGAAACATGAACAGTTGACCTGGCTTTTTTGGTCCTGAGCACAGCCTTCGACAAGGTCAGCCATCAAAAGTTGTGGCTAATGCTCTGGTCATTAGACAGACTCCCTGTCCTGTAAAACCTTCTAATTGGTGTCCACCATGACATTAAAGCATGCATGCGCAGTAGGGTCAATGGACAATACACTCAGTATTTTGTGGTATACACAAAGGTACACCAGGGCTGTGTTCTGGCCCCTTGCTGTTTTCTTTTACATTAATGGGCTCTATCATGCATTGTTACTGATGGGAGCTGATGCACCAAAGCTGTGGAATACCATCTTTCCTGTTTTGGCATACGCTGATGACAAAGTGCTAATTGCCTGTATGCCCTTTGTGCTCCAACAGCTAATTACAGCTTAAACTACTGTTATGAATAACCCGATCTCCAAATAAATGCTGGAAAATCGGCAGTGATGATATGTCAGACAGGAAGGTGCCACATCAAAATGCCAACTAAGTTCAGCAAGAAAATTAAAATTCTGATAGTCAAGGAGTTTGATTATCTAGGCATATGATTTCCTTCAAAACGTTCTTGTACACAACACAATTTTAAGCAAACCTCACTCTATTCGTGAATAGGTCAAAATCTCAACCCCTTGACGTGATCAAAAAGGTGTATTACTGCAAAACATTGTCTGTGGCCAAATATGGGGCTTTGTTTTCTGGGCATGCGAACCCAAAAGAAATTCAGGTCATAGAGAACAACTTTTTTAAAGCATTGATAGGGTTGCCACATTCAGCTTCTAATGGCAGCCACATGGAACTTGGTTCCTCGTTTTTAGAAGATGACATACTAGCCTGACCAACTTTGCATTGGCTTCAAATCTGAGGCATCCAAAAGGCTGGACTATCACAATTAATTATAACAGAATTATTATCAAAATCTAAAGCCCTCAACATTCCATGGCTTTGATGTGTAAAATCTTCCCTAAACTTGCTATGTTGGCCCCACTCATGGCAAGACAATGCAAACTCAGCTAAGCGAACACCTGCCATAACATCAGAACCCTCGATACACAAAAGTATTTAGCATGGGCTAACACCCCAAACAAAAGGAATATTATCTCTAGAGCAAGATTCAATTGCCTCCCTCTCAGATCAATAATCTCTCTATGATCAGACAATATTGATTTTGAACCTTTATCTGGTAATTAACGAAAATAGTACCTGCATAAAACAAATCTTAGAATTATGTGGGGGTAGGCAAGAATATTCAGTATTTGTAGCAGGTGGTGAAACGTTTATGGTTACAAGAAAGTGCTTGGTTCCAAGATGTCTGAGAAGACAAAATAGTAGTTTCAAAATTAAATATTTAGAATTGTTTTGGAGGCAAGCCAATGCATTCAGTATTTGTACTGAATATGGCAACTTATGATAGATCAGAGAAAAAAGCAGTTGTCACAATTTATGAAGAGAGGTGCAATAAAACATGTGGGAATCATCTGGTGGCAGGAGAGAACATTCATTTGCCTTAAATACATGCTCCATTGTTGTGATGAAACAAAATCATTGTTGTGAAGATAGACTCCTAAAATTGTTTGGGGCGGGATAGCACATCCAATGGATGCACAGTGTGTGAGGCAACCTTTTTGTTAAAGATGAAAGAACATTTTAAGTGCAAAAACAATGTTGTTTGGTGATATTAGAGCACATTCCATGCTAATTGCTGCATTCACTCTTTTGTTGTATTGTGACACAATAATAATTGCAAAGGAAAACCCATTGAATTATTTGGAGACAGGAAATTCCATTCATTTATTGCACTTTGTGTGATAGATTTGAGAAGGTACTAGTTGCTAAGATGTGTGATGCGTAAAAATTGATTCTGCAAAAAAAACCTCTTAGAATAGTTTTTAGGAAGGAAAGTACAGTAAATTCAATGGCTGTAACAAGTGTGCCATTGTGTTGTGAGGGGATAAAATAGTAATTGTGAAGAACAATGTGTAGCATTGCTTGAAGGTGGGCAACTACATGCTCTGGTTCTTTTTGTTGTGCCAGCGTGTGATGCATGGTAAAAAGTGCACGTTGCTAAGATTTGTGATGAAACACAATAGTAGTTTCAAATAAAAATGATTTGAACTGTTTGTTGGGAGGTTACTGCATTCAGTGGTTCTACTGTTTTTGCCAGCGTTCTCTGATGGAAAAGGCAAAATACGAATTGCCATGTGATGAAGCAAATGGATGTACATTGAAAAGTCTTAGAATTTTTGGGAGAAAGCAGCGTTCATGCAGTGTTTTCACCTGTGTTCAGCACATCTTGGTGTGATAAGTCAAACTAAAAGTTGTTAAGAAATATTCTTAGAATTAATTGGAGACAGGTGAGTAAATTGAGTGGTTGTTCTGGGAGTGTCCATATTTGGCATGCATGAGAGAGAATATTAGTTTCCAAAATGTGTGATTAGAAAGAACAGTAGTTGTCAAAATAATTATTAGATTTTTTTGTAGCAAGTAGTGCATTCATTAGATGTATCTAAAGGTGCCATCTTGTTTTACTGAACCGAAATAGTAATTGCTATCAATTATTATTATCTTATTGCCTAAGGATTGTGTCTGCCTGTGACTGCTTTTGTGCTCCTTGGAACTGACATCTGACACTCTTCAGGCACTGCGTGCGACGCTCTTGCCTGCACCGTTCCGCTTCCTGGAGGAGGCATAGTCAGCCTACATCACGTGTCTGATCACGTGACCGGTAGCGTTTTTAAAACTGCGTTAGAGCCACCCTTGCGGCGATAAACCCTGTGGCGTCAAGTCCACTGGCTGTTGTGCAGCTGTTTGGTGCTGGTTGCGTGTTTTAAAACTGAACGGAAGTCTATTACCATCTAGCGTCCTAGCTGGCAGCGTAAGCAGCTTCTTGAACAGTAATAGTTATTGAATCCAATGTTCTTTACACATTACTCCTTCTTAATTTTCTAAGCATCTTTTCAGTTATACAGTGACAAATATATCTGATAATTAATCTCTCAGTGACTGCTGGTTGGTTGATGTGTAGTGTGTAGTAGGTAGCGTGCACCTTATCCAGTTTACAACAGAAATTTGTATCTATTTATTACTAATATAGTGTTATAATACAATTGTTTATTAGGTGTGCAATAAATGCGCTATTGTGATTACTTTCTGAGATCAAATAAGCTGGAGTTAGTCCCGTCTTCTCCACCTCCAGTAAATCAGAAAAGAAAGCTAATGGGAAGCACGCCACGGCCGCGCGATACCTTGCGGCCACAAGTTCCAAAAATTGATAAAGTTAAGTCCAAAGTGGTATCTGGCCGTGATATCTAACAGATGCTTTGCACTTTAGCCAAAGATGAGAAGGTATTTAATAATGCTCCATCATCCAACTGTGTTATTGCTAATAACCCCAATCCATCGTCATCTCATGATTCCAGGTGTTTCATTTCTGATGTTACCATGTTGAAAGGTAGTGAGATATCATTTCTACCCAAAATGGACCCCCGGATTGGCCCCTTCTACTAGTTCAGAAAAATTATTTTGTACTAATAACACAACATCTTTTCCACATTTGGTTACCAAGATGCCTCAGGTTCATAATGTGGGTACCTCTAAGCAATCCCTTATTGGATCAGGCCCAAAATCCCCTGTAATCCTATCAACTTCAAGTACTTCATTTGTACCGGATATACCTACTAAACTTATCCCTGTATCATTACCTGAGGAGTCTATAAGAGACCAGGCGATAATTGAATTACACTCTAATTCGTCCTTTATTAATGAAAATGCAGAATCTGAGTCTAATTATGATCTACCTGAAGTTTCCCACATTTATTCGGATGATGAGAAACTTAAATCAGTTTCTTTATATACTGGCCCTACACCACGACGGCCCCAGACTGTACCTATTTCTGACTCTCAATCTGCCCTTCCTCCTCTTCCACCGTCGCTCCCGTCTGCTGTATCACTCTCCCCCTTGATATTGGTTGAAACCACCTTGCATGCGATGAATTTAGCCATATCCTCATTATTTAAACTATATGAAACTTTGAATGAAAAACTTCAAAAACAAGACAAACAACTCATGAAATTAACTAGATGGCAATCTAGGTTGCTTTTACAACAGCAGAAATCAATTAAGGGAGCTACCCCTACCTTAACAGAAAACCCACGGCCATCTGCTGTAACCCCGGATCCCTTACTCCCTATTGGTCTCCCTTTTTTCCCACAAATAATACAGTAAGCCTGTTCTCCTATTAAGAGTTGTGTTCCTGAAAGTTTGTTATCGAATACTGGTCCAGTTAATGATACCTGAATTAGCCTTCAGCCATCTAAGGAACTATTCACTATTTTTTCGGGATCATTTCAACCTAAACACAATGAGGTCTCTAATATGATTCCTACGGGGAAAAAAACTAAAAATCGCCCTAAACAACAGATTCCCTCATCTATAGCAAAATCCTTTTTTAAGGGGCTGAAGTTACCGACAAAAAATAAAATTACTATGGCAGCTAAAGTAGTACAGACCAAATATGCAAAACTCACTGCAGAAAGGAAATCGAAAGAGCTCTTAGCTGAGAAAGAATTGGTAAAATATTCTCCGTTAAATGTTATTGTGGCTCTAATTGAGAAAAATCCTGTGAGTCTGCCCAACCCACAGGCCCAAACCAATGTCTCACAAACAAATATATTTGAGAGGACCGATCTAAGTCTAAAACATGCAGAGTTGCGTAAAGAGATAGATCTATACCTGAATGCTAAAACTACTTATTCACCTCCCATAAGAATCAGTGCTGTCGATGTTAGTGCTCTGAAAGATGGCTGCCTTATGCAGCCACAAAAAGTAACGCCGCATCAGCTGTTCCAGCCCTCCGTTTCTTCTATAATACCTCATGTATTACCCCTTGACCTTCCGATAGCTGTGAATAAAATGGATCAGTGCAATCCCACAATTGTTCCCTCACTTTGGACTATGTTATATCGTCAGCCATAGAGCAATACATGCTGAAACATCAATCAGCTGTGAGTAGAGGGGTTGTTCAATGTGCTGAAGGTTTAGTAAAGCAGCCTTTACCTACTATTGTACATAATCAAAAAAAATTACAGCCCCTACTTTAGTACAGATAGAACCTTCACGTGTGCCTGCCATTAATAATGGCAATAACCAAACTATTTCGAAAAAAATTGATTAAAAAAACAATCTTCATTCATTAATAATCAAATGTAGGCCTATGCCATTTCCTTCCTATGATTTGAATCGATCTAGTGTATTGGCTATCTTTGGTGAAATTTATGCTTTGGATGATATCAATTCAGGAGATATTGAGCAAATAGAATTCCCATCTAGATATGATCTTTCCACAGCGCGAATCTGGCTGCCCTCAAGAGTAGTTTTAAATACTCTATTGGCTGCCCGATCAGCACTGTGGGACATGGGATTTGAACTTTCGACTGACAATCTAAGAGACACATTAAAGAATGCCCCGTGTAAGATCGGGCAACAAATACCAAGCGAGAATTCCAACTTGAATCCTAATGCTCCAAAAATTAAACAGCCGTGCAATTGTCAATGTTCCTCCTCACAAGCATAAATTATCTACCAGTAAACAGATTTCGTTATTGAGTTGGAACACGAGAGGGTTTCAACATCTTTTCTCTGGCGCCTCTACTAAGCTAAGAGACTATGACATCATCCTGCTTCAGGAAACATGGCTATCTCATTGTCCGTCTTGGGACGGCTATCATTCCATCTTACACCCTGCTATTTCTGCTGTTAAAGGTCGTCCCATGTCCGGACTGTTGATGCTTATGAAAACATCCTTGACCATGTCAATTATTACATATGAAGCCCTGACTCCATATATTCAACTTGTTCAACTACTCATTGCAGAAGCTCATTATTTTATAATCAACACATATTGGAATCCCGCTGCCCTTTCTACAGATTCATATCTGAGAACTCTGGAAACTTTATGGGAGAAAATATACCAACATCCTAAGCAGTGTCATGTTATCCTAGCTGGAGATCTAAATTTGCATTGCTTAAATAAATCCAAAATTTCTTCTGACGACCGCGTGCGATGTTGGAATATGTTCATCCAATCAAAAGATATGCTTATGGTGAATGGCTCTTCTCCGGAGGACGGTTCTCCTCATCCAACTTAGAGGAGAGGTAACTCCATGGCAATCATTGATTTTATCTATGTCAGTTGTGATCTATTCAATCTCTTGAAAAGGTTTCCGGTTTTGACTACTTCTGTTAGCGATCATAATATGCTGAAACTAAACTGGCTGTATAGCTATGAGATTACCCAGCCCCCTACGTATATGACTATGAAAGGTACAATTCAGGCCAATCCTGCTCGTAATCGATTACGATGGTCCCGACCAAAGTTACTGCATTTTACAGAGATACTCAAAACCACCTGTAGGAATTCAAGAAATACTATGAACGGTCATTATGACTATTCAAAATTAATGTATCAGTTTGCTTCAACATCAGGGCTAACGCGTTCCTCAGCTGCAACCCATTGCTTTGATTTAAATATGCAGAATGGAAAAACATTATTTAGGAAAAAAAGAAATTGGCTCTGTCTTTACCTGCTGATCAGCGGTGGGCAGCACTTAAAGTTATCAAGACCCAATATAGGAATTGGAGAAGATCTTACCGATTGACCCTGTTCCAGAAAGATGGCGAAACCATGCTGGCAAAAATTTTAGCAAAGAATTCAGTAGGGTGCTGGTCTTTAATAACAGAAACTTATAAAACTTCACAGTGTCAAATGTAGATTAATGACGTTACTTCTATAGCATGGCAAGCTCACTTTTCTCACCTTTATACTTTACCTTCCTCTGCTCACTCTACTCCACCTGTTAAATTAGAGGGCACCTTTTCAATTGCTTTTTCCATTGATGATATCCTTTACTACATCCATAAGGCCAGTAGATCGCGTGCCCCTGGCCCGACTGGGCTTTCTAATGTTATGCTGAAGCAGTTCCCAGACCTATGGGCACCGATCCTGTTTGAAATATTCTCGCAAGTTATAGCTACCCAAAAGATTCCAAGTTCTTGGTGTACTTCACTGATTGTCCCGATTTATAAAAAGGGCGACAGACATGATCCCGCTAATTATAGGCCTATTGCCTTGTTAGATGTGCCGGGGAAAATATTTGCTTCCCTAATATTGAGAGGTCTCCACCAATGGATTAATTTATCCAACATGCGAGACAAGTTTCAAACTGGTTTTGTTGCGGGTAAGGGAACGGCTATCAATATTGTCACCCTGACATCAAATAAACCTCTCTTTATTTCCTTTGTGGATTTTAAAGAGGCATTTGACACTATAGATCGCCATTTGATGTTACACAAATTGATGTTAATGGGCTGCCCGCAATCATTGGTTAAACTCATTGCTCTCCTACACGAAAATACGTCAGTTTATATTCGCCTAACCCTTGATGGTATGCTGATACCTCCCCTTTCAACATTTCGAGGACTGAAGCAAGGGTGTATTTTAGCAGCTACTTTATTCAACTTATTCATCCTGGACATGGGCAAAAAATTTAAGAATATTAATTCTGACGCACCCAAATTAGGCTTGGAACAGATACCGTGGATCTTTTACGCAGATTACCTTATTTTGCTCTCAAAAACTCCAGCTGGATTGCAAAGGTTGATTAATGGCCTGGCTGAGTATACCTTAGAAAATTCTATGACCATCAATACAACTAAAACCCAAATTATGGTGTTCCATAATCATAAAATGACCGAGTATTCTCAATTTAATTGGTCGATAAAATGCGATCAAATTCTTATTGCATCTTCATATAGATATTTGGGTACGATGATTGGTTGTAATGTAAATGATAGAGTATTCCAGCTTGACCTTGAATCGAAATTAAACGCCTTAATTTCCCAATCTAAGGTTATATTGTACAAATTTGGTAAATTCACATGCAACCATGTATTAACATTTTACACTGTGAAGGTTAAACCTATTGTTACGTATGTTTCAGAATCTGCTCCGATGTTACCACAGATTTTCTGAGATAAAATGGAAGGCAGGTATTGGCGCTCAGTTTTTAATCTCCCTACACGTGTTTCTATTGTAATCCTTAGATTTGAATTGGGGCTGTTGTCCCTATTTAGTGCTGCTGCGTGGAAACTGATAGCATTTTTTAGAAAGTGCATAATTTCACTGCAACACACGGACATTTCTTGTTTTTTGGGTCAATATCTAATATCTTCTAAACATCAGTACGCTAAGAACTGGTTAAATGCCGCATTAAACATTCTCATTGATGCTGACATATCCATTGATACTCTGATCCATAATCCAAATCGAGCTAAAATCAAATTGTATCGAAGGGATTGGATATATACCCTGCAAAAATGTTACCATCTTAAAGACTGGAATGCTCCCCAATTTGGATACAAGAGATTCAGGGCCACTGAAACATATATTATTAAATGGTTTATAGTCATAATTTCGAAAACCAATAATGTCGAAAGTCATTTTTTGGAAAAAATAATGTCGAAAAAAAAAATGTCAAATTTTTTTTTAATGCATTTTTTTTTCAAAATGGGGGGTTCCCTCCAACCCCCTTTTTTAATTTTTTTTTTTGTTTTACCCATTTTTTTTATCCCGAACCCCAAAATAAATATATCATTTTAAAAAACAGAATTCAACATTTTTTTTTCGACATTTTTTTTTCGAAAAAATTGTCATTCGACATTTTTTTTCAAAAAAATGACCGACCACCTTATTAAATATCCATCTCCAAAATTTAGAGATGACTATATGCATTTCTGCCTTAATCTTTGGCATAACAAAGATATTTTAGTCAGGCGGAAACTATTAGCAGCCAATGAGAATGCTTGTAGGTTTTGTAACGACCATAAAACCCCTGAAACCTTGAAACATATTATTGCCTACTGTCCGGCATTGTGTGCTGTACGCTGTAAATATTTCCAGCATTGTTTTAAAGGGCAGACGATAACTAACTTTGAGGAATTTTGGCTGAAAATGTTTGGTACAAGACAAGTGTCAACTAGATTAGCAACAACTGGCTTCTTAAATGAATTGTTTTAAAAAACTGATATAGATCTATTACTGTATTTTCAACAAAAAAAAGTATAATTTTGTCTTTTAAATTGGCTATGATGTGTTTGTAAATTGTTTATCGATGATGAATTAGGTTTTCTATTGAAAGGTTGTTCTGTACAGCCAAACAATAAACAATAAAAACAAAATTGCTATCAAGTGTTCCTAGAATTATTTTGATGAAGACAATTGCATTCAGTGTTTGTTCTGATGCACCAACTTGCTGTTCTAGGCAAGAGAATATACATAGTTATTCTTGGTTGGCCAAATTATTGTGAGCTAAAGGTGATCTTTAGTTGCTAATATTTCTACAAAAGAAAATAGTTTTGTTTCAAAGAAAACAATGTAGAATTATTTGAAGGCAGATGAGTACATTTAATGGCTATATTTAAGTGTGCCATCTTGTGTTGATGAGACACTATAGTATTTGCATAACTTGTTCCTATGTTTGTTTTGAGGCAGACAGCTACATTCAGTGTTCATTCTCAGTGTGACAACTTGTTCTTATGGCATGAGTAAATACTTGTTTCCAAGATCTGTAATGAGACAAAATAATAGATTTGGATATAAAAATCCTAGATGTGTTTTGCGGAAGAAAATTACAGTATATGCGGTATCTATATCTGCACTTGCCAACCTGTAGTGGGACAAGATAGTAGTTGCAAAACATTGTTTTATTTCTAGTTGGAAGCAGACAAGTACATTCTCTGGTTATGTTGGTTGACCATTTCTTGTGATCCACAGGAGTTAATACCAGCTGCTAATATTTTTATAAGACAAAATTAGTTGTTTAAAAAAACATGCTTACAGTTATTTGAAGGCAGGTGAGTACACTGCATGCACAAGAGATAATATTTGCTGCCTAAATGTGTGATTAGAAAAAACAGTAATTCTGAAAATAAATATTAGAATTGTTTCTAAGCATGATGTACATTCATTCCCTGTATCTGAGGGTTCTATTGTGTTTTTGTGAGATAAAATAATAATTGCAAAACCTTTTCCCAGAATTGTTTTCATGCAGACTAGTAAATTCAGTGTTTGTTCTGAGATTGCTAATTTGCTGTTATAGGCATTGGAAACTACTTTCTCCAAGATTTGTAATGAAACAAAATAGAGGTTTTGAAATCTTAGAATTGTTTTGAGGAAGGAACAGATGGTACATTCAGTGGCTATATCTGTGTCAGCATTCTTGTTGTGATGAGATAAAATAGTAGTTGCAAAACATTATTTTAGTATTGTTTGAAGGTATGCAAGTATATTCTGGGGTTGCTCTGGGTTGACCAACTTCTTGTGATCTAAAGGAGTAAATACTAGTTGCAAAGATTTATAATGGGACAAAAACAAGGCAACTTGCCTGTCCCCAGCCTGTGCCTCTCCAGACCCCTACAGCACCGGAGGAGCAGGAGCCCCTCCAACACTGCAGGAGCAGTGGACCGTCGTGGGAGGGAAGCCATGTGCTTCCTCCCATACTGAGGTAGGCCCGTGGGCACTTCTAACCTCATAAATCTTGAAACAGCGTCACGCTCGTAAAAGCGCTGACATTGCGCTTCGTGTCCCCCTTGATGTGAAAATATTCTTGCCGATTCAGCAACACGCTTTACAGGGCATTTATTCATTTTATTTACATGCTCCTGTTTTGGTGATCCATGAAGTAGCCATTCCAAGATGGCTGACGCATGCTTTCGGCTTCTGCCTCCCCTGTTGGCTCCACATAGGCAGCTGCCGCCTTCCCATTGGCCGCCCGCACCTTGATTTTGGCCAACCAGCATCCAGCTGGCACAGCCGACCTCCAGCACTAAGGCCTACACAACAAGGCAACTTGCCTGTCCCCAGCCTGTCCATGCCTGATCCTTGCCTTTTGCCCAAAACTCTGCACCGGAATTTGCTCATTTAAGGTACCTTGACCCTGCCCTTTGTGTCTTCCCACTCCTCGCGCATCTACCTTCTCCTGTCATGAACTGCCCTATGGCCATGCCGTCAAATCACTACTGTTACCAAGGACTAAGACACTGTCCCTGCAAACCCTAACTTTTCATTACATACAAGCTACCTGTATCTACTAATTCAACTTACACTGTAAACGAGTTGTTGCCCTGAAATGTTACTAGCATTGTAAATATACTGTGCCACACATGAGTAACCTAACCCTTCACTGTGCTGGCTTCTAACTGTGACTTGCACCCTAGTATGCACTCTGTTTGCATTTACCCATATGGCAATTCTTGTAACTAGCCTGTATTTACTTGCCTACTATTACTTGGCCCCATTACTCGATAGTGGCATTCAAATGTACCTGCCTGTCCACTAGAACATTGCTTTGACTATATCCGCCTATATGGAATCATGTATTCAGCTTGCAATAATAATTGAATATTGAACAAAGTTTATGCCTATCTATGAAATAGTCTAAATTGCAGCTAGTGCACCCTTGTCTCGCCACAGAACGTTGCAATAGCCTATATCTGCCCACTATCTGAATATTGTATTTAGCCTACACTTGTATGATTATTACATGTTGCACACAGATAATGCCTACCTATTCAATAGCCTAAATAGTATCCAGTGCACACATGCCTGCTACCTGAATGCTGCAATAGCCAACACTGCCTATGACCTGAAAACTGTATTTAGCTTATTCCTGCATGACTATTGAGCATAGTATTAAGGTTATGCCTATAGCCCAAATTTGTATTTGATAAAAACCTGTTGTTCCTTGTTGACAATTATGATGAAAATTACCAAAACTCAGACAATACACTTCGTTCTAGGCCTCCTCGCTATATTGGCCTCCGTATCCCTTGCCTCATGCCCACCTAAGGATAGAAACTTGAGACTGAGAGCAAGACTGTCCAGCCTTCATGAACCCCTATCAAACCATACCATCAGAGGCTTCCCCTGCAAGGCTGCCCAACCCACTCGCTCAGCCAATAAATGTCCACACTACCGCGGCCACAACCTCGTGTCCACCGCCCTCCCTGCTACCAACCAGACAAATTCCCAAAAAGCTCACCAAACTAAAACCAAACCACTTCCCGTTACAAAGCCCATTAGCACCTTATCACTATCTGGGTCACTCATTAATGCCAGATCTATGGTAGCTCCCTGCCCGATATCTCCGACACTATAACAAATGAGAATTTGGACCTCCTGGTCATAACTAAGACCTGGCTCCACGAGGCCGCAGGCCCCACTATCATGCTAGCAGTACCAGACGGCTACCAACTACTAAGAGCGGACAGACTAAACACCAGAGGTGGTGGTCTAGCTATTATCCATAAATCTAACCTACCTATCAGGCTAACCACTACCCCCCACTCCAATCCTGTGAAATCCTCACAGATAAACTTCACCTCTCTTGCAACCACACCCTTAACATCTATGTGCTCTACAGACCACCGGGACCGTTAGGCTCCTTTGAGGAGGACTTAACTAGCATCCTGACTAATAATACTAAGGACCATGCACAAACTCTGCTATTGGGAGATTTCAATCTTGGATTTAATGATAGCAATGGTAAACATGCCCTATCCGTAGCCTCGCTACTGAATGATTATGGTCTGACACAAAAATTCTCCACTTCTAAACATGCCAAAGGCAGGACTCTAGATTGGGTTGCTGGCTTGAATTGTAACATCAGTATTACTAATACAATACCGCAATCATGGACCGACCACCATTTAATCTCTTTCTCTGCCTCACTTGACCTTATCCACCCTAAACTGATACTTAAGGCACCGCCACTCTCTACTAGGAGTAAATAAGACATTACTGCAGAAAATCTCCTACCTCACCTTCTCCCTACCCTTGACAATCTGACCAACAATCCAGACCCCACCTTTCTGGTGGAAGTCTTCAACAGCGCCATGACTAAGGCTCTCAACACCATCACCCCACTTAAAACCTGTAAAGCAGACAGATAGCCCATCTGAATTTACACCACAACTGAAAGAACTAAGGACTCAAAAAAGAAAGCTGCAATCAATATGGCGCCATTCACCTACCGAGGAGAACAAAATTAAGCTAACCAATCATTCAAAACTGAACAAAATGGAAATCATTAGCACAAAAAAAAAATACATTCAATGATAGAATATCCCAGGCTAAATCAGACACTAAGGAATTATTCTCCATCCTTAGAGAAATTGAATCACCTATACCTCAGGTTGACAATACCCCCAAAGATAAGCCTTGGTGTACTAACATACAAAATGCCCTATTGGGCAAAATTAGCTCCCTCCAACCCAAAATTGCCAATAAGAAAGCTTCTCTGCTCCTACCGACTGAGCCCCCACCTCAGCAGCAGCCACCTCTAAATTCTCATAAGAGTACCAAAAAATATCTACAGTCGAGACAGAAGAAATCATACTCTCACTGAAACCTTCTAACTGCAAAGGTGACAAATGCCCAGCCCAAATCATAAAGGATTCAGCCAAAGATTTAGTCCCCTTTATCTCGAAGCTTATCAATGCATCCTTTAAGTCGAACTTTGTGCCTAACAATCTCAAACAATCCTGGGTGCTTCCTTTGCTCAAAAAATAAACCTTAGACCCGTCTATACCAATGAACTATAGACCCATCACCACAGTCCCATTCTTACTTAAAATTATCGACAGAGTAGCTTATCTACAAATCCAGGACTACTTGAAGTTAACAACCTATTAGGCTCACATCAATCTGGCTCCGCCCCTTCATGGCACAGAAACAGCCTTGATTGACCTCAAGACCCAAATTGACGAGTTGAAGGATAATAGTAAATCAGCTATACTACTCATCCTTGACCTTTCGGCGGCTTTCGACCTGGTAGATCATGCAGTTTTATGCAACCACCTCAGCTCAGCTGCCCATTTTAAGTGATGCCATAACCTGGATGCAATCCTTCCTTGCAAACCGCACAATGAGAGTCTTCTCCCCTCTAACAGCAGCTGACCCTATACAAGTTATCTGGGCGTTCCCCAAGGATCATGCGTATCTCCTACCATGTACAACATCTTTACCAAGCCCCTATTTGACAAGTTGGACAGACTGAGTGTCATTTACACTAACTATGCAGATGACACTCAGATCCTCATCCCCCTTTCGGGCAACTTCCTGGAAGATTCGGCCTTAGTAAACAAAATATATCTCCTCATTCAGGCATGGATGGCATCCCACGGCCTCTGCCTGAATGATGACAAACCAGAGCTACTGATCCTAGGCTCAGAGATGGCTATCAAAAAACATAACCCTAGTTATGCCTCATTCAACATCGACAATAATGTCATCAAACAGATGCCCGCAGTCAAAACCATTGGTGTCTATCTCGACTCAGCATTAACATTTAAGAAACAAATGAACGCCCTAGCTTCCTCCACAGCATATATGTGCAAATTGATCCAAGCTTGCCGACCATTCCTATCTGAGACTAGCTGCATCACACTTGCCAATGCACTTATTCTATCCAGACTGGATTATTGTAATGTCTTATATGCGGGATCTAATAAGTACATTCTTGATAAATTGCAAAGGCTCCAAAATAACGCCCTTAGAGCAGCTCTAAATATCCCGAATAGAGATCATATTTCTGCATTTAGAAGAAACACCCATTGGCTCAAAATTAAAGACAGGATAGCCCTTAAAACTCTCTCTCTTACCTCCAAATGTCTCAACAACATAGCACCTCCCTACCTTGTAGACAGTGTTACCAAGAGAACCTCTGACGGACCCACGAGAATGACCAATGCCTACACTCTAGTGGTTCCCAGATATAAGAGGAGCTCAGCTGGCGGCTCCAGCTTCCTGGTCATAGCTGCCCAATCTTGGAATGGACTCCCCTTAGATCTCAGCACTGACCAACCCTACCCCAGCTTCAGACGGAAAGTCATCACCTGGCTACAAACTAACGATACTTAAACCTGACCACCTCTTTTCCCATACGACCTTCACCTACTGTAATGCCCCTTATACTATGCCTTGCCACTGCTAAATGTATATCCTGGTTTCCAACTGCCTATGTCTTGGAATCTCATTTGGCACCATCTCAGACACTGCCAAAGGTTCTTTCATCTGCATATTATTTCACTGTCTGCATCCTCCTACTCTTGTGACTAAGATTTTAAGTATTTGTGCATTGCTTTGTAACTAAGCTTCTCAAGTATTCTTGTCATGTTCGCACCCAGCTACCTGAGGGTTTTCGTTTCTGCGCTATATCAAATAAACAAACAAACAAACAAACAAACAAAATAGTTGTTTCAAAGAAAAAATCTTAGAATCATTTGAGGGTACCCAAGTACATTTAGTGTCTATATTTAAGTGTGTCATCTTGTCTTGATGAGGCAATATAATATTTGCAAAAAAAGTTCCTAGATTTGTTTGGAATCAGACAAGTACATTGAGTGTTCCTTATGGCCAGGCCATCTTGTTCTAATAGGGCACAAGAAAATACTTGTTTCCAAGATTGAGACAAAATAGTAGATTCGATGAAAAAAAAAATGGAATGTGTAATAAAAATACAGTATATTCAGTGGCTATGTCTGTGCATGCCACCTTGTGTAGCAAGACAATATAGCAATTACAAAACATTGTTTTAGTATTAGTTGAAGGCAGACAAGCATATTATCTGGTTATACTGGTTGGGCCAACTTCCTTTGATCTACAGAAGTTAATACTAGTTGTTAAGAATTTTTAGGACACAAAAAAGTTGTTTAAAGAAACATTCGTACAATTATTTAGAGCCAGGTGAATACATTTAGTTTCTCTATTGTTACAGGCATGAGAAATGAATAGTTGGCAAGATTTGTAATGAGACAACATAGTAGTTTTAATGAATTAGAATTGTTTTGATGGTGGAAAGTAGAGTACATTCAGTGCCTGTGTCTTTGTGTGCCCCTTGTGTGACAAGACTGAGTAAAAGTTGCAAAAATAATTCTTATTGGTACTCGGCACGCCGCATCCACAGGAAACACTGAACGTGGATTGGTTAGTTTCCGAGCCATACCACAGTGTAACCCTGTGGACGCACGTATGTTGCCTGCGTTTGTTCCCAGCGGGAGGCGTGGCAGCCCCTTAGACAATGAGGAGGCTTGAAATGGGGCAATCCCCGCTCCGAGCCTCCACATGGCTAGAGGCTGCCATCGTCCACTGCCGGGATTCAGATACGTTTTTCTTTCTCCCACCCTACTCCCCTGCAAACTATGCCCTCC
Source organism: Ambystoma mexicanum (assembly GCF_040938575.1). Taxonomy (NCBI): domain Eukaryota; kingdom Metazoa; phylum Chordata; class Amphibia; order Caudata; family Ambystomatidae; genus Ambystoma; species Ambystoma mexicanum. The sequence continues at coordinate 836,508,284 of NC_090939.1, forward strand.
CCGCCCTCTCTACATCACTTACCTTCTTTTTTCTTCTTTTTCGGGAGTGAACGCATTGGGAACACTTCTGTCCCCAACACGTCCACTCCCGATGGCCGCCATGGAAAGGGAAAACTGACTCTGCTTTCCTTTTTCCGGCGGGCATTTTATTTGACTTTTTTTCTGTTCGGAACAGAAAAAATGCTATTAGTACCACGGGCTAACCGGCCGGGGTACTAATGGCAATAAGCCCCTTAACGGTGGGCCCATAAAGCCTGCAGTAATGCCCCCGGGTCCTTCGTTAAGGCTCTCGCTACGCTGAGGCCTGTAATTATGGGCCCCAGGGACATTACCTTGGGCGATATTGGCCCGCCATCTCGGGGCTTATTGCCACAGTATTGTTTAGAGGCAGGCGAGTACATGCTGTGATTATAGTGGATGGGCCAACTTGTGATCTGTGGGAGAAAATAATAATGGCCAATATTTCTGATGAGACAAAAATAGTTGTTTCAAAGATTAATTCTTGGAATTTCTGGAGCCAGATGAGTACATGTAATGGTACTGTTGGGTGTGCTGACTTGATTTGTCAGATGAAAGAAAATGTTATTTGCCAAGATTTGTGATGAGACAAAAATGTAGTTGCAGAGAAAATATTTTAATATTGTTTGGAGACAGGCTAGTACTTTCATTGGCGTTACCAGCTGTGGAACCTTGCTGTGGCAGGTGAGAGACAATACTAGTTGATTAACCTTTTGATAAACCAAAAAAAGTAGTTGTGAAAGAATCTTCAAATTGTTTGGAAGCGGGCGAGTGCATTCAATGGGTGAAACTGAGTGTGCTATCTTGCTGTGATGAGACAAAATAGTAGTTGTGGTGAAAAATGCTCAGTTGTTTGAAGGCATTAAAGTACCTTCAGTGGCGTTGACTGAGTGTGCAATACTCATGCCATCACCCAGTGGCACTGGTTACTAGTACCAGGGAGGAGAGTATCCGAGTAGCCACCTTGTGTGATATACACACATGTTACATTTTAAGGAAAAATAATAACCATCTTGAGTGCAAACATGTCTGGATGAACATACACATTCCAGGGAAGGGAGAGGTATGTGTCTAGAGGAGGATTTACAACACTGAAAGTAAATAGTTTGTGCATGGAGAGGCCCAGTATGGTCATGGTAAATTGAAGGCACTCATGTTGCATTAAGCAGCACACAGATAGTAGTAGATGTTGCAGTTGGTGGAGGAGGCAGCGCTGCCCACTGTCTCCAAGCAGAAGGGGGAAAGTTGCAGTTATGTAGAGGGGCATGTTAAGGTAGGCGAAACAAGAAACAACAGAGGATCAGGATATGGGCAGTTCCTCATCTCCAGTGCCACCCATGTCCAGTAGAACTGAGAATGCTGATTATGATTAGCTAAATATTATGACACATCCAAGTCCAGGTATCAGCACCACATGATTCCGGAAACACACCGCTTCCCACTTCCTGGTTTCTGTCCACGTTGCACGGGGCTGGTCGTCATGAACTGGAGGAGGGGATTCCGCACCCTGGCACATTCAGGACAGGTTAGAAAATAGAAATGTGAATGTGTGTGCGGTTGCCTGTGTGATAAATTAGTGTATGTTTTTTAATGAGTATGTTGTGTGGGTGTGTGTGAATGTGAAAATGAATGAGCAGTATGGATCCGTGAACGCATCAGAGCTCCTATTCGGGGGAACAAGGAGAGCGGAGCCCCCAAATCCGAGGCCCGCTGACCAGCAAGGTGAGCGGCACTCACCGTGCTTGTGAGCAGGCCTGCTTTGTTTAATGAATCCATGCAGAGACCCACCAGTGAGCATTTATTTTCTGATTGTGTGAGGGGAGCAATGGGGCATTCTCTGACAAGATGATCCCCTGCTCTGTAACACATAGGCAAACCTTTTTTCAGTTTCTATTATCATTCACCCTCGGCCAAGGTTCTTCTAGTTGTTCCCAAATGCATAGGTTCTGCAGACAAGGAGGGTGTAGATTTAACACTTGTCTCGAGTCCTTTGTTTACATTGCTGCATTCTTTCATGCTAATGATATTCTAGTTTTAGAACCATCAAGATTAAGGCAGAGAGCGAATCAGGGTGAGGAACTCTGGCCAGTGCATCTTTTAATTCTTCACAGAGACCTCGCCAGCATAGGGCGATTGAGCACTCTCTGTCCACCCAGCTTCAGCTGCCACTTGCTTGAATTTGGTGATTATAGGTGAGCACATTCTACGAGCTCTGGGTAATAGTGTCTCTTGTGCATTTTAGGACAGTTCCAGTCTGTCAAACATTTCTATCATAGCTAATCAAAAAATGTAGTAATGATCCAATGACAAACTATGAGTTGTTACCATGGGAGGTGTTCTTAGTTCTAGTGTATCCTTAGTTTTTTACCATGACCAGCCGCATAGAGGTGCAGTCCAGAATGAGAATTACACCGAACAGGCATCCAAGCATTCATGTAATTTCATTGGATTGCCATCATACTTTACCAGGGAATTACAGGATAAATAGGGGCCTTAGGACAAAGTATGCCTTGTGAAAACCAGGTTCAGCAATTCAGCATGTTTACTTTTTAGTTTATGAATCCCAAAGGTCTGTGCAGCTTGTAGCAATTATTGAACCTGGGATGGGTATGTACTTGCTGAATGGGTTTGGTGACACCTTGCTTCTCTGCATACAATAAGAAGTGTAGAGGTAAGGCCAACCCTTATCCGTAGCAAACTTGCTTCCCAAAGTAGAAGCGCAGGAGGAAAAGGGGGACGATTAAAGAGGCATCCTCCACACAGAATAACACCATGGAATGGGGGACGCCAGGAGACGGTGAAGGAAGGCAGAACACAATCTCAAGGAGAGAACAGGGATGAAGAAGAATGCAGGTGGAACAAGAGGACTGGAATGGGAAGGCAGGAAGAACCAGCAGCAAAGGAAGGGAGAACTAGAGGGAGAAGCATACGCAGCAAGAGGTTTCCAACTATGTTGCGACATGGAGGGGATCCGACTCCACTGCTAGATGAGCGATTTAGAAGTGCGGTGTACAAGAGGGATGGAGACTATAGCACTAACGCCCACAACATTGGACTCCTGACAGTTGGTCCTGCCGCAATTAAAACCTATTTACAGCTGCACCCAGATACTCAAAGTGAGTGTTTCACTTGCAGTGCTATCATACCAGCTGTTTTTTATTGAACATTTTGAAAAACATCTCTTTGAAATTAGGTTAGCTATATCAGCTGTGCCATAAACTACAGAAAGAAAAATAGGACCGGTGAGTAGTCCCTTGTGTGATTTACACTTAATAACATAATAGAAACGTTAACAGTTTGTTGCAAAGATATGAAATGGGCCAACTGTGAATGGAAATGAGGCAGCCATTGTAGATATTGGTTTGAGGAATGGTAGTTTGTCTACAGTAATGACGGTTTAGGGTGATTTGATTGAATACATTTGGTCGAAAGAGAATTCATCCAATTTCTTTTATTTAACAGGTTGATTTTGCTGCATATATATAAGGGGGAGACCCCTCGCAGCCCCCCCCCCTTAGCCTTGCTACAATAAGTATTTCCCTACACCCACCCCCACATAGTTAGTACGCAAAATTAAGAAAAAAAAACTGCAACAAATTCTCCTTCGGCCAAATGTGCTGCACAGTGACCTGCCGATCCCGTAACGACCAGTGCCTTTTCCTATCAATATGCACAGGCAGGAATGATGAGTGAGAAGTAGGGCAGAAGGGCTTGGAGATAGATTAGTAGTGGTAAAATATGACGTTCTGGCCATTCCTTGTAATGTATTCATTTGAAAAGCTGTTTTTTTCAAAATGATCTGCATTTGTGCTTAATTTTTGTGATCGTATTTTCTTAATCTACTTTTTATTTCACGGGTGAACCCCAAATCCTTGAATCCCTTCCATCCTGCTTCCCCAACATCTTCTAAAGTCAATATCACCTCACTTCGCTCTCTAGTGGTGGTCTAACTCATTCTCTCTGGCTGTACCACTTACTGGAAACAGAAGAAGGACTGGGTCGGGTTTATGGAACAAGTCCGGTTCTGATTATCTTTACCTTTTCCTGCCCTCTGTGAATCATGGGGGGTCTTTTGCATGCATATAACATTTTGGGGAAAACAGAGGGTATCTTAAATAGAGCCATTGCTGCTCATATAATTTATCAACAATTTACATTTTTTGACAAAATTATAGCACAGTATTTTTTAATATGAAACTTTTTCCTAAAGTGATACATCTTACGTGTACTAACAGTGTTGGATTGTTGTTTTCTGTTCATCAGAAGAGATCGTTTCATACCATGAGAAATAGTACAGTGCACTTCCTGCCCCAGTGGGGAAGGTTGATTGTCATTACAGTCAACAGCATTTTCTCGATTCGCTCACATTTGCCTGAGGCCATTGCTTTTACCCTTTGAGTGGTGTAGAGTGTGTTTCGCATTGCATGTTAGATGCAGAGAAATAAACACACCACTCCTGTCGGTTATCCTAGGAGGAAACACCGGTCCTGGCTGTCAGAGCTCCTCGCGTTTTTGGACCTCTCACAAATGTCATAATTAACGCGGCTTCGAGATTTTGTTTGGCAAGCTGTATTAAGCCCTTCAACCCTGCAATGCAAGTCCTGCTTTATGAGCTGTCGGACTGCATTTCCATCCTCTGGCAACCATTTTAGTGACTTTCTTTCCTGGAATTGAAATGGCTGCCAGTTCACATTCTCTTTGACATGCACGGGCTGGCTAAAATCAAAAGATTGTTTTTCATTAAAGGCAATTGCAGACATTAAATGTGATTTATTGCGATGCGAATGCATCCACAACCATCCCCGCGTTCCCAAGAAAGTCAAAATGAATCGTATGTGTTCAACGTAATACAAACAAAAAAAGTTCATTTCCTAAATCAGGCATTCGATAAAATAAACATTGGTTAGCAAACACGTGTGAGCGGCAACAACTTGACAAATAATTGCGGTTATTCCTGTCACTTAGTTCATCAGTTATTCAAGGACACCCACTGCTTGACTCGCCTACTTCCATTTTGGTTTGCAGGGTCGACTACGGTTCACCCCAGAGGCTGATTATTCCATTCACGTTTTTATAAATGCAGGTTTTAATCCTCTCGTTTAACTATTTTACACTTTGTAACCTTCATAGCCAATTTTCCAGAAACCTTTTCCATGTCTCCCCGAAAGAGGGTATTGCACGGCAGTTGATTCAGGGGCTACCCAGAGTTTTCATATTCCTTTGCCATGTGCACTAACTGGAGAAGTTGCTTCATTTCATGTACATAAACATCCCTCCCCACCTGCATAAGACTTAAACACTCTATGCCAAAGAGCCTTGGCCGCAGCCTCAAAACACATGGTATGCATGCATAATTCCGACTTGGTCACCAAATAACCCCATATCTTAGACCATGCATAGCATCCTGGGATATGCCAGACAAACCCCCCTGTCCACAGCCTTAAAACACATTACAAGAATTGAAGAATTGGACTTGGTCACCAAACAAATTCACACCCGATACCAAGCATACCCACTCTGGGATATGACAGATTGGGATTCACTGGACGCTACTCCTCAAAAACACCTAGAAGCTCTCCCATGCACACATCTCGGCTTCTTCAGACCTGTGCACATCAACCCCACCTGACCAGCAGTCTAGCTCCACTCACTCTATTCCAACTAATGTCAAGCTGAAACCAACTTCAGCCTAAACAATGTCTTGCAAAAGTGCTAAGAGGCAGAGAACATGGCAAACCACATATCCCTTTGGACACAATAACATACCAGTACATAAGGATGAGATTATTCATGGAAACTGTGTGAATCTGTACATGCACATAGCTGTTATTTTAAGGGATTGCTTAAGCGTAGTGGTGGTTTGTCCATGATGGGCGATGGGGTGCTGACCTAAGAACCATTATGAAGGAGCCGGTTCCATGTGTTAATATCCCAGCAAAAATATCGGCATACAAAAATATCGCCATATTTTAGCGCCGATATTAAGGCATGGAACCTGAGGGGGACACCCCTTCAATCCCTGTATTATTTTTAAAATATCGCCTCTGGCCGTTCCGGACGACCATATATACAGCGATATTTTTGGTGGGGATAATATGTAGTGACACCGAAGGAGCCACCACCAAGACTGCAAAAGCAGGGAAATGTGGTTTTCTGTAAAAATGTGCAGTTTCCCAGTGCACACACCCAATGTGGCATGCACGGCTGGGGTGATTTCTTCCCCAACCTTGCATGGCACATTGGGCGAGCGGGCTGGGGAACAGCAGGGACAAATGTGCACAGGGGGTGCTACTGCACCTTCTAGCACATTTACAGGGCCTGGGTGGTGGTTTCTTGCATTATGGCCTCACCTCAAATGTACAGGAACCAGGCCCTGCTTCTTGGTTCCTGTGCATGTGGTGCTCAGCAGCCAGTGGGCCTGGAGCAGCTGTAGAGACATGGTCGAGCTCAGCACTGGAGCAGAGCAGGTGGAAAAAACATTTGTGCATGGATGTAAAAAAAACATTTGTGTATGCATGTATGTGCGCACATGTGAATGCGAGCGCTATGCCTATGACTGTAAATGTGGGCATGTGTGAATGAAAAAGCAGTGTGAATGTCCTGTATTGATGAGCATTTAAATCGGAGAGAATTGAATGCCCTCTTGTGATTGAATTGGGTATGAATCCCTGTGAATGGGGGCTAGGGAGGGATGTGGAGTGATGCATTGAAGCACCCAGTATGGATATTTGCTTACCGTGGTATGGCATGTTTTACTGAAAATATGGGCAAAGCAGACTTGATGGTTGTTTTTATGTGGGGGAGGGTTGGGGAGAGTGGACTATAATGGGGCAGCTAGAATAGAGGTTTCCTTATAGTGTCATGTTCTGTCTTACTGGCATTAAGGCAAAGCCAACTTGATGAGTGTTCCTTCAGGGAGGCGGAGCTGAGGAGGGTGAATAGAATGACACAGCCAGCATGGATGTTTCCTAACAGTCACATGGCATGTTTTAGGGCCATTACGGGCAAAGCCAACTTGATGAGAGTTCTTATGGGGGACTGCATTGGGGCAATCAGCATGGATACTTTCTTAAAGTGTCATGTCCTTCATTCTGGGCACTCTGGGCAAAATCCACATGATGAGTGCTCTTATGTGGACCAACTGGCTTGCATTTGTGGAGGCAGTATGGCCATGTTATCTAAAAGCCAACAAGTGTATGTTCTTACATTGGGATTCTGGCATATGTTGGCATAGACACATTTTTGTGTAATATGACTACTGACATGAGCAAAACAAACATCTATTTGTTCTTATGTTGGAATACTGACATGTTTGTGTGCAGCTAAACAGCATGGATATGTATGGGCACAACCAGCGTGAACATGGTTGTATTCTGGCTTATATTGTGGGCAAAGGAACCACAAAAACACATTGCATGATTCTCCTGTGTACTGACAGTTACTTAACAGATGTGGGATTTCCCTCCAAAACCGATTGTGAACTGTATGACTATCAATTTGTAGGGAATGCTGATTCCAAAAAAAACGTATCTGAACAAACGAATGAACATCAGACAGGACTTCAACCCATGAACGGCCCCAAACTAGTTGTCATTTCTATGTAGCAAATGTTAACTGGAGCGGTTCACCCATGCCTTGTGTGATGTTATGAATATAGTTCCAAAGCAATAGAGCTTTTCTAGCACAGCACAGTATGTGGTTTGAAATATACATATAAAAGACGCAATACATTTTGATGGCAAGTTGCTTCCTGGGTAATTTGAGAGGCTAGAAACCGATGAGAACACCAGAATTGGCCCTCTACTTCCTAGCTGGGTATGACTTTTTTTCTTAGAGTTGCCTGCTACAGCAGCATACGCTGGTGAAATCAAATTCAAATCCCTATGCATGATCCATGAGGCTGTCTGGGGCCGGGGACCACGCTATCCGCAACTTACTCTCACTAAGTACTCTCCCTCCAGATTTTCACGGTCCTCCGGCACCATCTCTCTGTGTGTTAAATGCTTGGCTAAACAGCGAGCTCGTGGCCAATCTCTTTCCTCAGCAGGCTCCCTCCTATGGAACAGCCTCCCGCTTCCTCTTCGTCTTGAGCCGGACCTCCTCAAATTCCGGAAGCTCCTCAAGACTTTCCTTTTTACCTCCTCCTTCCCTTCCTCCCTCCTCTGCTCTACCCCACAGCTGCTGATATTGGTGCCCAAGGCCCTTATGTTTCCTCCTGGTTTCTGTCCTCCCACACCCAATCGCCTACAGCCTCCACCCCTCCCAGCACTTTGCCTTGGCACCGACTGGCCTGTGCCACCAAAGGCTCGCACTTACCTATGTATTGGTGGTTGACCACTCCACCTAGGCATTTACAGCTGCTCACTCCCTAGCACTTCCCACTTGTTACACCTTGCACTTATCCCCCCAACCCCTCATCCCTTCTCTCTCTGCACGTGCACGCTCTCAATGCTCACAAGGCCTAGTAGGTCCGTCTCTACCTTACAGTGTTATATCAAATTCTCCCTGTTTCCCTGTCGGAGCTTTGAAACACAATTGACTTGTTGTATAAGCGCCTTACAAATGCACAATACATAAATAAATACATACAAAATCTACATTTTCCTAGCTGTTTTTCTTCTGAAGGTCAGTGGGTGGATGGTAGAACCATGCTCCTTGGAATGGCGCCGCTGGAACTAGTGCCGCCCAGCAACCGGCTACCTACGTGCTACCTACCTGCTATCTGCTGCAGGTGAATTCATTTATTTTCAATGCATTTTCTTAAGCTTTGTATCACACACAACCGTAAAAGGCTTCATGATGCACGATTTTCTAGCTGTGAAAACATTAACACGAGCAGATGAACATGTCACAGCAAAACACACCGTGAAGATTGTGTGACACAGTTGGCATACTTTTGCTCCAAGCTCTGCCACGCCATACCAAATCGATTCAAACACAGTGTTTTGTCAGATCATCACCTAAAATGGTCTTGCCGACCACAGGATCCCCTTGTCTGTTCTTGAATTATGCAAACACCAATCAGATTTAGCAGTAGCGCGCAACCCTTGTGTTCAGTTTTGGGTATAATTCAACAGTTTAGTGCATATGATAAAAGTGGCACACGCATACACACAAACACTCACACACACACATCATTTCCCTAAAAGCTCTCATCTCCCCTTTTTTTCCAGCTAGCTCCCCTTCAGCATTCAAATTCCCCTAGTCATTATCACCATGATACTCAACTTCAGCGTACTGAATCCTCCCGCTCTTTTAGAAGCAAGATGTCCCTAATCACTTAAGCACCAAGTAGCCGTATACAAGAACCTTCCACATTGATACCACACACCTGCTCTCAACACTCTCATGCCATCCATACCCTATCCTGATCCCTCCTTTCAAGCACCATGATGCCCGGATGCCCTTTAACACCATGGTTCCCCTCTTAAGCACGCTTAGCTATTCAGCTTAGTGGGTCTCTACTCCCGGCGAGTGACTATAATAGAAGTCTGTAACCTTTGGCTCTCAAGGATTTTTGCACTACAACTCCCATCATCCTTATCCAGTATATCCAATGGTGAGGGATCTTGGGAATCGTAATCCAACACATGAGGAGAGCTGCAGGTTTCAGACCCCTGTGCTATTGGATATCATATGTGCTGCAAGTTACTATACCTTTACTGCTGAAGACAAAGATACACATTTGTGGTAATGGTTCTATCTGCATACCTACAAGGGAGTAGGGTTGTGTAACAATGGCCGACAAAGGAAATATGGTGCATGTGTTTCCCTGTGGATCAGAAGCCATTGTAGCTTGAAAATATGCTCTAGACTAGCACACCAATGCCACTTTAGATTTACCTGCACACTCAGCCAATCATGTGAGAGGTTGCAAGCATCACAAGTCTAATATGTGCATCAAAGGAAAGTCCTGAAAGATGTGCGTGGCATGATTTTAGATACGGCCACCAAAATATAAAATAATGTATTAACTCACTGCACATCTAATGTTAACAATTCCCTTCACGCAAAACCATGTACCTCCAGTCACATTGAACATCTACGAGCATCCCAGGTGATTCAGGCTTATCTCAATAAGGGGAATGACCACATAATTATTTCGGATGTTAAAGTTCATGGATTTACAAACTATAAATTGACCGCTCTTTTGATCACATTCACATACATGCCAATATGTCCCCTTTCAATCGGGAGGTAGTGGCCAAGTTCTGTTATTTTTCTTTTCATAAAGCTATGTGTAGCCCTAAATGTGTAATGGGGAAATCCAGGACTATAAGTCCCAGAATGCAAACAAATAGCAGGCCTGGATAACCATCTCCTGAATGGAAAGGTAAATATTTGCATGTGTGTGTTCAAAATGCATTTCAAAGTTTGAAACCACACCAAATGCTCATGTGACTCAATTTCAATGAAGCTTTCAACATTTTATGTGACACAATTATTAACTGCAACCTTCTCTACATTTCCCCAGCACAACAAGTCTTGAGGGATGTCACTGTAACAGGGATTTTACTGTACAACAAGCCAACAAAACAATCCCAATACTAATATCCTTTGAACATATCTTAAACAGGGACGTCATTTCACTAAAATGCTAGGGGTAGTGGAAGTGACATCACATGACCTTTGACCTCTGATGACATCACAGAAAGGGATGTCATTTCACCCCACCCCAAAGTGATATGGTGGGAAGCGATGGACTATGACCTTTCGCCCCTTGACAAAACAGGGAGTGGCATCAAATAGTACTGTTCCTAAGCACACTACGAAAAATATGGTTACAATATCACTATAATGTGATATACATTTCAGACAAGAAGTGATCGCCATATATATCATTAAGATCAGTCTGTATAGGCCATATTACCAAATTACTGTGAATGCAAGCAGACTTCCATGGCCAAATGATAATGATGTTTTATATAGCACTTGCGCTTAAGCCCTTTATATAGAAAAAATATACATACAATATCACCCACTCTGTGTTGATACTCATTTTTCTACCTCAGAAGGATGAAAGGCTGAGTTGAGGTGTTTAAGAACAGACGAATTCAGTGACTCACCTCCTGAAGTGTGCCTGAAATAAACCTTTAAAGAGTCTAACAATAGAATTCCAGAAAGACACATTATTTGGTATTCCTATTATTCGGGTCACTGCTGAAAGTGTTAGACTGGCTGAACCCCTGTTCGTTTTATTTTAAGAGGCCTGAACAAGAAAGCCAGCCACTCCAGAATCAGAGCCACAGGGGTAGCAAGGGAGACCTCAGGGGTCACAGTTGCGACCCCTGGAGACCCCTAAATGACATCCATGATCTAAAAAGCCAATTTCTAACCAATAGGACACCACCAACACTCACACAATGGGTCACGCAACTCTTCCCTGCTTTTTCGGAAAGAGATTTTTGTGCTATGAGGTAATCCTTAAAAACACTCCTAAAATGTCATCAGCCACACCCACCAACAGCAATTCCAAAGGGATTAGCCACCTGGGTTTCAGCATGGGCACAGGTTAGTATTAACCTCTTAACTTCCAGGTATTAGGCAAGTCTATCCAAAAAGGACGAGCATACTCGTCCTTGGCACTGTGCTTCAAGGCCTCTTCTGAAATACTCTTACGAAGAATCTTGGATGCATTCTTATACACAATTTTCCCACGCAAACCCGTCCGGGTGAAGGTGCTACTTGGCTTATCAGATGACCAGTGTCTTTATTTGATTTGATTTTCACAATGGGTCTCATTTTGAGCCCATAATAAAGAGAATCAACAGCGCAAATGCCTTGTGTAAAGCGTTTACACTCTTTATTCCTGTCACAGCTCATTTTCGTCTATTTGTATGGAACAAAGGAGGGGCGAAACGCAACTTGCACTTTCCCTGCTCCCTTCCTCTCCACCATACAAACACTGCAGCATGTATACCAGCCTGGATTTTCATGTCGGTGCGAATGCTGGGGATACCTATGAAGCTGTTTGCACTCCACCTTGCAAAGTTACAAATTGCATGCAGGGAACCCAATAGCACATAAGTGGTCCGCTGCATGCCATTTGACTTTTTTCAAAATGCCCCCCAAAGAATTCAATGACAGCATTCGAATAGAAACTGTAGTGGAAACTGCGCTGCAGCTTGTAGCCGTAATACACCTGCATTCAGGTGCGCACAACGGCTCTTAGGCATTCACAAGGGTATTTGCCATAGGATATTTGCACGGTCATCTTAGCAAATGAAGTGACTTTATTTAATTTTATTTTGATTTGCTGAATTATTTTACATATATTTATGTTTTATATGTTTCAAAGGATTAGTTACTTTATTTGTGTGATGCATTTTCACTAAAGTATGAGATACTATCGATTTGCACCCTTAAAATTAGCACGTGTATTTATTTATTTATTTATGCATTTATTTGTTTTAATATAGGATTCAATTTTATTTATGCATGCTTTCCCCAAAATAGGTTGTGGCATCCCTCATACAAAGGTCCAGGAGAAAAGTTGTCCCAGGGGTACATTTAAATGGTCTCTGTGCCTTGAGGGAAGATAGTAAGTTCTGCGCTATTAGTCTGAATTATTACTTTTCTTATCAGATGGCACCAAAAATTGAAATTTAAAAATGTTGTGCCCTCACTGCAATAAACTGGCCATACAAAAGAGACCAGAGCCATGATATTATTGCCTTGGCCTTCCTTGAACCAAGGGCAATTTCAGCTAATGCTGTGTTCTTTATAGTGATAATTGCTGGAAAATATATCTATGAGCTTGCCTCTTTTATTAAGTGTTCCCTGCAGATTGAACTCATTTGCAGAAGTATTTCGAGCCTCAGATTATCTCAGGCGCATGGGAACATTTGCTATGTTCAATGTGAAGTATGCAGTTTTTTTACATTTCTGTAATGGATTTTGTAAATCCTATTATGCTCTTTTTTTTTGTTCCCCATATCTTAACCCGCAGTGTGTTTTGACTTTATAATTTCGAACGTTTGAAGCAAAATATAAATTGTAAGAGAATTAAAAATACTAGGCATAAAGCACCATTCTAATGGGCACTGTTTTACCAAAAGTTTCAAAAAACCATCTGAAGCAGCTGAAAGGCATCATGATGGATGTTAGGAAAATAAGTGTTACATCTCCATAAATCAAATGGTACTTTTACATATTCTTATGCTATTTTTGATTTTATATATAGGTAAGGTAAAGCCTGTGTCCGTAGACTTTTCCCAAACTTTTATTTGCTTATAACATTTGACTCACTGGACGGATTTGGATCACTTTCCCCCTGCCCCGCCCCCCCCCCCACCTCCCAACTGGTAAATGACAGAGATATTAAGAAAACAAGGTAGGGCTGTTTTCGGCCCAGTTCCATTCATTTTTCCATAATGAAACGGAGCATTGATCGAACGCCTCTAGTCCGAAAACTGCTGGATGGATTTGCTCAAATAGGAAACAACTTGGACTCAAAATCGTCACAGTTACTTAATTTGCTGGTTTGGAGCCAGTCCATACAGTAGTATTTCAAATATTCGATGGAGAAGGTGGTGCCCCCTGCTCCCAAACAACCTTTATATATCTCATCTGGTGCTTTGCAGCAGAGATGTTGAATAGCTTTTCAGAAATGAAAAATTCTATTGCTAATAGCTTTTGACGTGCTGGACGGATGTGGATGAAACTTTCCTAAAGAAAGTTTCTCACGGACACCCCCAAACTGGAAATGTTGGGAAGAATGTGTTAAATGATGAAAAGGTTATTAAGAAAACTTTAAAAAAGCTGTTTTTGGCCAAGTCCCATTCATGCCCCCATTTAGAAAATGTGCATTGATTGAACACCTGTAGCATGAAAACCTCTGGATGCATTTGCACCAAATAAGAGACAACTTGGGCACAAAGCATATCAGTTATTTTCTTTGCTGGCGTTCGGTAAATCCGTCCAGTAGTTTAAAAAATATTGCACGGAGAAGCAGGGCCCCGTTCTCCTGAACACCTTGTTTGACATCTCTCATGGTACTTTGCAGCAGAGAGGCTTTAAAGAAATGAAAACGAGCCATTATTCTTTTGCTCGATGCAAGCGATTCCCACAATAATACCGCAGTAAGACGGAAATGAAAGGTACTCAAAATGCTATTTGGAGGAGGAAAAAGGATTCAATCAAAAGTTGTGGAGTTGGGGGCTTTGGGGTGGGCTGGGAAGCCCGGTACGGGTAGAACACTTTTGGCTTATCAGGAGAATACAGGGCAATCTTGTGAGACTACTGCATCAATGTCACAAGAAAAATTCAGAAAAGAAACTGTGTCACACATGCTGAGGAGTGATATGTTAATTTTAATGGGTCTTGTACGTAATGAGAGAGGTTCAGGGTGGGAAAAACAAATGATGGGACATGGGAACAAGAAAAGATGTACGTGTCATATGGTGAGCATGTGTGAGGATGCAAAGCCTTAATTTTTTGATTTTTTCAGGGGGATACCAGGGGAATCTCACGAGATTACCACAGCAATGTTGCAAGATGTGATCGGAAAAGAAACGGCATCACATGAACTGAATAGTGATAGGGATAATGGGGCAGGATCAGGGAGGGAAAAAGCCATTCAGGTGAACGGGGGTACCAAGAAAAGAGGTGGGGCACACATGGTGTGTGCCCTTGAGGATGGGGAAGACTTTTGAATTTTTCACAGTTTTTTTCGATATTGTGGAAATCGTCACACGGTTACGCTTATGCAGGAATAAGATATTATTTCTGGGAAATTATCACGGGCATAGGGAGTGGAAAATAATATATGAAACCTGCAGTGATCGCATCTAGTAGGCAGGGGGCAATGGACCTTTGGGGCAGTTTAACATGAAAGAGACTTTAATCTGGAAGCCCAGAGAATTTGGTGATCGGTTTTTAGACAGAGGTTATTCTCCGCATGTTGGTGATAGGGCTTTTGTGCGGGCTAAAATTTGAATAGGGAGGATTTATTTGAAATCATCCAAAATTAAATTTAAAGATTCATCCATGAGATTTAGTATTATATTTATCAATCAAGCTAGTGCTGTGAGACATATTCTATACAACCACTGGCCTATCATGAGTGATCCCGACTTATGTTAAATACTGGATGATTATCCTAAAGTTACTTTCTCCAAAGCACCTTCTTTGAAGGACCACATAGCTCCTAGTTATACAGCGCAAGTTGGAATAGAGTCTAATTGTTTATAATTCTTTCAAAGACCCAATGGTGTATATAAGTGCCAGAAATGTAAAATGTGCCAGTTTGGCTTGGTCACTGATCATTTTATACATGACAATCCTGAGAATATTGCAAAGGAGTAAATGTAATGGTGTCCAGGGTGTAAGTGACAGAGTGACATAAGGATCACGTGTAGGGTGATGTCACAATGCATGTACATTACACCTAGTGTGCCACACATCAGGGAGTAAAGCGCTGCACAGAGAAATATATGCTCAAGGACATAGAAGTTGCATGTAGTAAGTATATTGGGCTAGGTAGAAGAGCCTGGCTGCAGCAGGTAATAGGCAACATGTAGCAAAAGCTATATCTATATGCTTTACTTCCGTCTGTTTCTATCTCTACAGTGTACTTATGCACACTCATGGTTTAAGTGCAAAAAGGGCCTATCCTATCTTATTTCGTTTCTATTAGTACTGGTGGAGCATCATTGTTGCTTTGAGGTTGTATATAGCCTTTTAAAAGACACAATGATGAACATTATTCTATAGGGATAGGTAGGAGTATTTGCATCTTAAGGATTAGGTATAAAAGTGAACAAGACATTGGCCATGTTTGGTAGTAAACGTTGTAGAAGGGATTATACTTTTAAGAACACAGCTCACAGTAAACCTGGATTTCTGCAACACGTGAAGAAGCACTAGTTAAGCTGCCAGGGTTCAGATACGAGGGAAACGTTTCTCATGGGAGGAGGGCTTCAGCCAGATGCCAGGTGCAAGGGCTCTGGCAGTGAATACAATAGCAATTGAGAATTAAATAGTAGAAAATACAAATGGTGGTGCATGATGTTCTTTCTAACTAGACGTGGCACAATGCAAGGAGGGAGTTAGGGAGATACCAGTGCGCAGGGTGAAGGATGAGGGGAACCTCGCAGGGAGCTGGGATGTGGTGTTTCAGAGATTGTAATGAATGCCTTTGACCTTGGTGCTTTTATGCTCCAAACACAGGACTCTGCCAGCCAATCACAGCCAAGAGTTTTTTCTGCTGGTCAGCTTAAGTGGTGTCATTAAGGGGCAGAATATTGTAAAATTATGATGTCATAAAATGGTGTTGTGGGCTTGTGTTTCAGGAAATGTGTTTGTCCAATCAAAGATAACCAATGCATTGTGCCCTATAGGGGCCTGATGATGTTTTACCAATCATTTCTTTTGACTTGCCCGGAAATGTAACTAATGCAGATAATGTTAAAGTGTGTTTAGTTTGTTTTAATATTGTAGCCTGTCATGGGTGGATTTGAGAACGTTTCAATCAGTTCAGTTTGCAGGACTGTCTGAAATGTTGTATCCCAGCTGTGGGGGTCAATAATTCTGTCTTTCCTCTTGCACAGTGTTTACTATTCTGTGGAGCATTTTTGCACCTTTTTAGAGTACTTATGTAAAGAAGTCCCTCTTTACATTATGGAAGTTAAATCAGATTCTAACATGCCTAAGTAAATATGTGGTTTATGCCATTTTGTGTCACTGTAATTTAATGCTTATTGGCTCCACTATAAGATCATTGAACCTGTATATTTTGCAACATTAAAATTGAGATATTGCATATCCTTTGACTGTCCATTTTGCAGAACAACATGGTGGTTATGTGAGTTTGGTGGGATTTATTGCACATACACATCTGCTGAGCATATTAGGAAGGGCAATAGGGAACTTAAATTGTGTCAGTTAGAGTCTAAGTTAATTATCACATTTAACAGTACAAAACTGAATGGGCACAATGGAGATGAATAACTGCATGTCTTTCTTCTAACAATCAACACTTGTTGAATGATATTATATTCCCACTTGGGTGTGATTCAATAATTGCATCCAGTTCAGATTTTCTTTTTGTAACATACTTATGGCGTATATATATCTATATATATTTTCTTTGTTGTTACTACTGTGTATGCCCTATTGACTATTACCTTCAAACATATGAGTTTGTTGTGAACAAATTGCTTTACAAATGTGTATTTCAATATTTGTATTACCAGCACTTGAACCTTAGCTTGCAGATTTTCAGTATGTATGATCGAGGTAAAATTCTATTTTCTACGAACTATTACATTCATGATAATTTATATTATATGCATTGTTTGAAAGTGATTTTGCATTAATTGTGCATGTCCTTAGCACATACAAAATGGCGCTTTTAGAGACACATTGGTTTGAAAGTATTGTTTTGCTTTCATTTTGAACACATGATTGATGAAGACACAACAGGAAGCAGTATGTTATTTTCTTCAAATATGTTGGGCTGTTTTGAAAATGTTCTGTAATACTTGCCTGAGGACACCCTGCTGTAGGACCGAACATGTGGCAACAGTGAACATCTCATATGTTTTATTGTTCTACTCATGGATATGCTGTTCTTGGTAAATTGGGTGAAGGTATAAATGGGCACTTTTTGTTACACTGATGCACTTAAAAGATGTGTGCCTGGGTGACTATTGACAATTGCATCTGTCATTTAGATCCATTTTGCGGCAGTTACATTGTCTTTGTTGGAAAAAAATAATAAAATATATATATAGAAATGCCTTGTATTATTAATAATGTTTGATTTGAATAACGGATTTGACCAAAATTTAAAAAGTGATTAGGGACTAGCAGGCCTCCCGACAGAAAAGTTTTGCAAAGGTTAGAAAATAAGAAAGTCATTAAGAAGACAAAAATATATTGTTTACATAAGTTGTGGCCTACTTCCCATTCATTTTCCAATAGACAAACATAGTAAAATGTTTGTATCAGTGACGTCATGAATGACATTTGTCATGTCATCTTGTATGTACTGGGTGTTTGTCTTAGCAGTGCACGGTGCTGGCGCGAGTTATGGTTGCTTAGCTTACCGTAACTCGCAATTTTCTGGTTTATTTTAGTTTTATTTATAATCATAATGTCCCTTTAATAAAGCTTTTCAATAAATTTTATAGGTTTTTATTAGTGCAACTTAAACATAACACCCCGTTAACAAAGTTTTTTAATTGAATTTCATGCATTTTTATTAGTGCAACTTAACCATGACGTCCCTTTAGCAATGTTTTTTCAGTTAATTTCGTGGGTTTTTACCAGTGCACCCTAATTTGCTACAACTTACTAATATTATACTTACCCCAATATAGCAACATTTTTCTCGAATTTACAACGTTTCACCTTAAAACTCTGCCATTCCCCAACTTCTATCATCATTTTTAACACTTCTATACACTTTTTGCAACATTTTCCACTGTTTTTGTGTTCACCAATGTTCACAAATGTCTGATGTCATTACGGACTTTACGGACAGTGTCACATGACCACACGCATAGCTCAAAATGTACCCTTGCACAGCTCCTACACCTATTCATACTCATCATCCATTATCAATCTAGCACACAGCACATACTTGGAAGAATATTAGGAAAACTGCTAAAAAAATGGCATCAGCTATTGCCATCTCTCCTACCCAAGAACCACCACCACCAGCAGCTGGAGGACCGACACAACGAAAGAAGCGCAATACTTCAAAAGACACTCAAGAAGACCAGAAAGATGAGATAGAAGAAGTGCCTACCTCTAACACACAGATAGAATCATGGGTGTTGCAGTTCTTTACCACTGTTGGAAATGTACCAAAGGCTAAAGCTACCAAAGTGAAATGCACTGAGTGCATGTTGCGGACAACCTGGGCAGTACTCCTACAGGACCACATTCATGCGCCACCACACCAAAACCAACCACTGCAATGCTCTCAGAAAGGCTGTTCCTGTCTTAGGAAGTAGTAGGCAGTCATCCTCTGCCTCATCTTCCTCAACCAATGCGGTAACCACACAGCTTACTTCTTTGGGACACAAGATCCCACCAGCTATGTTGCAAGCAATAAAAGAGGCTGTTTATCCATATCTTTCGAAAACAACAGTACTCTGTATATACAGAAACACACCTCTCTGCAGGGGGGAGCAATTTCAATGTGCTTTTGAAGCTGTAATCAATGAGCATGAGAAACACTGCCCTCAATTTTAGATTTAACACACACACAACATCTTCCCCTGTCCACCTGCCCCTCCATATGTGTGGTTGGTGCTCTTTCCTTCATTTCCCTCCCCACCTTAGTTTCTGCCCTCTCCGGCAAAACAAAAACAAAAAAACATGAAAACAGGTTCCTTTAGGAACCACCTTTCACAGTTATAAAATAGAACCATAAAATTAAGCTTGTAGACTCCATCTACTTTACATTTTTCTGCAAAGTAGTTAGATTCAATAAGATTCTCCAACATTCCCATTAGCATGTTCTACTATGCTAATGAAAATAATGGACAGTTGTATACAAGAGAAAAACACAGAAACACATTTCTGTCTGCAATTTGCCTCTCTAATATACAATAAACACCGTAATCTATTGCCGTTTACAACTATGCATTCTCAGCATTCCCCTGTCTAGCCCATGACTTATTAGAAAATCTGGATTGCACATGCACACCATCGCACAAAACAGTCCTTCAACTAGTTTTAATGTCAGGTTTGTAACACTCTCTCATTTCCTGCTTTAAACGATTCACACATATATCCACCAATCACTTAAAAAACTCTACATATAGCCTATCAACATATTAAACTTCCACCCATCAACTGCCAATTAACAATGTTCTACAAATGTTTTGCATCGACATTCCCATCCCTATGCCAAATATTGTATATAGTGCTCCTATTGAGCAGTTATAGACATGCATAACAAAAAGGGGCAGTACGGATGGACAAGTGTTCACGGGAGCCCAGGAGGAACGTGCCAAGGGATGCCTAGTTAACTGCTGGAGCAGAGGAGCCACAACGGTGGGGAACATCTTAACCATAACGTCCCTTTAACAAGGGTTTTTCTGTCAATTGAATACGTTTTCCTATAAGTGAAAATGTTTCATGATGTTACATCACTGTATATAAGTTATTAACCACATAAGTGCCAAGGACGTGTATGCTCGTCCTTTTTGCATGGACTTGTATAATAGCCTGGGACTTAATTCCTCTTTTAACATGTAAGAAACAACTATAAACCTCCTTTAACAAACATATTTTTTGCAACGCACACTTATTTCAGTCATTATCAGCAGTGCATACTCCAATAGGCAAATTAGAGTAGAAATGTGTCTTTGCCGAATGCCAGACCCTCTGCCCACTGCACAAAAGTTATATCACAATTGTTTGCACTTACGTCTTGACAATTTCAAAAAAGTAAAACACAGGACAGATTTCCAAAAGCAGTCGTTCAGGTCCTTGCTAATGGTCCTCGTTCAGCTCTGCTGCAATCCCATCCAGCACTCTGGGCTGCAGCCGCAAGCCGATTTTATTTCTCCCATTTAAACCTACAGGTTCAGCATTTGTCCTTGCCAAGAGCCAGGCCCATTGTCCAAGCACAAAACTTATATCACAATTTTTGTGCCACTAACACTGCAGAAAAGTTATATCACTATTTTTGGTACTTGCGTTTCCACACTTTCAGGTCCGTGCTGTTGCTCCTCGGGCAAGTTTGCTGCAATCCCGTCCAGCACTCCGGACTGCAGCCGCAAGCAGAATTATTTTCTCCCATTTCAACCTACACCTTCGGCCATGCTGCATGCCCCATTAAGTAAATCAAAGTAGACATTCAGCCTTGCCAATGACTAGGTCCATTGTCCATGCACCAAACATATATCACTATTTTTTTTTGCTTACATTTGGACACTTTGGAAAAATAAAACACAAAACAGATTTGCAAAACCATGTTTTTAGGTCTTTGTTAATACTCCTTGTGCAGGTTTGTTGTCATTCAGTACAGCATTTCAGGCGGTAGCCGCAAGCACAATATTTCTTCCCATTCAATCCTAGGGTTCGGCGATGCTGCATGCTCCAATAATCAAATCAGAGTACACGATTATCAAGTAATTACAGGGCCGTAGAATGGGTAGATCACTGCGCTTCATCTAGTACTTTAAACAGATTACCCTGCTGCTGGTGATGAGGATCTTTTGTGAAGGTGCCCTTCATTCTTCAAGTGTTAGCTTTCGAAAAGGAGAGTGAGCCCTGTTCACCTCAACCTGGGCTATTCAGTGGTAAGGGTTGTCATAATGAAGCAGTCTTAAAAAAACATTTTTGATGCTATATTCATTGTTAGAAGTCAGCTGACACGTAATTCCACTCTCTAGAGTCTTTCTCAAGGCATGTGGATTGTGGGCCTGTCATTGCTGCGAGGTTGTGGAAATGAGTCCGGCATCCAATTCCAAAATCTTGTCCCACTATGGTCACAAATAAGGGTGGGTACGGATTTCAAGGGGTGGGCTCATGACCATGTGGGCACCCGGTTTGGCCTGCTTGGCAATTATCTGCTGATTAGCAATGTCTCAGAGTCTATGCGGCGATAGTCACAGCGATCTATTGATGCAATCCAGTGCAGCACTTCAGGCTTTAGCAATGGGCAGAATTTTAGCCACGGGCAGAATTTATTATCCCATTCCCATTTAAACCTATGCCGATTTTGAAAAACCTCACCACATAACCAGTCCCATGTGACCATGCCCACTTTAACCCCATTGAGAGTCCTTCGTGGTTATGGCCAGTAGCCAGATTATCCGAGTCATGGCCTTTGACCATGACAATCTGCGCACTGCCCATGGCCACCGGCTATACCTCAGTCACCAAAGTGTATCACTATTTTTTGTACCTACATTATGACACTTTTCAAAAAATGAAACACAACACATTTGCAAAACCATGCTATCAGATCCTTGACAATGCTCCTTGCACAACTTTCCTGCAACTCCATCCATGCTTTATTTTTTTAAAGTGTCAAAATGTACGTACATGAAATAGTCATATAATCTACATCCCAGTTCACAAAATCCATATAGACGTTGCAGAAGAATTTAATGTTTAGACTATAATCTTTATAAAATATTTTGTGCACATTCGTCAAATGGCAACAAAGTTAAAAGACATCTAAAAATGTTGAAACGCCCTGTCTAATTTTGCCCCCTCTTCACAAAATCCCACCACACTTTGCAAAAACTTTCAAATCTGTGTGTTAAATCTTTTTGCAAAAATGTTTACAGATTCGGGAAACGGCACCAAATTTATTAGCCTTTCAAATGTTTTGGGATTCCTCCTCTAATTTTGTTCACTCTTGGCAAAACAGCTCAAAACTCTATAGAACCATTCAGACAGTTTCATTGAGTGGCAGAAAAGTTATACACCATCCAAAAACTGCTTTTCACCAACCCAGTATTGCAAAATTATGAATGGGTGCTCCCAAACATCAGCAATGTTTGCGAACATCACAGAGATGTCCCCGAACTGAATGCGGACTCGATGGAGATTAAATAACACCTGTTTTTTTGGCTTTTGAGGCCCACATCCCATCCAATCCTCACCCCCGTCACCTCTCCAGAGATTGTTTTATTAGTTTGACAAGTGCAATGTTGTGTTTTTTAATGTGTTTTTACTGTGAAGTCCGTGGATGACGGTTGCTGCTGCAAAACCAACATGTCAGCCGTTTCAAAGGTTTTACGCACCTCACATTTTATATTTACCAATCAGTGGGCGCATCCGACCATATGACCAATCAGAGGCCCGACCAAGGACCGAACACGGATGTGTGTCTGCAGACCGAAACCCAGATATCACAAATTTTTTTATACCTACTTTTTGCCCATTTAAAAAAAAAACCTATGGAACGGATTTACACCAAATTTACAAAAGCATGCTTTCGGTACCAAGCCGCCACTCCTGCTGTACATTTGGTGAACATTTGTTCATTAGTTTGGGCTGTAGGTGTGAGCAAACATTTTTTTCCATTTCGTCCATTGGAAAAACCACACATTTGTGACCCTGCCTATAACTTTGCCCCCCTGCACGAAACGTCACCAGTTATAAGCTGCTCAAAAAGTGCTCTTCCTATGGGTTGAGCAACTTAATCATAACTACAGGGGTGCTCCCGCAGGCCCTGTAATGGTATGTGGCGTATTATCTAGCATTCTACCCCTTCTCTCTTTCTCGCTCTCTGCCTGTCTCAATCGATGTATCGCTCTCTCACTCTCTATCTCTGGTGGACACTTGCTAAAGCCATTGTGTAAATGGGTTTGTGTGTGAATTGTATTTTGTGTTTCATTTGTATACGCATGTTGTACGTGCTTGTTTGTACCAGGCATGATGCATGTGTTGAGGTCATTTAATGTAAGGTGTGATTGTAGATGAATGTTATGAGGTCAAATTAATATAGCGTGTGATTGTGGTTGTTTGTTCTAAGGTTATGCAATGTAAACTATTGGCCTCATTCTGAGTTTAGAGGTAACCACGCCGCTATTTGCGGCATGGCTGACTCCAAACTCGTTCGGATTCCGCCCTGGTGAATGGAGTAATTATTGGTCCATTCCAAGGTTGGAGGGACCGGTAATTCCCCATTCACCAGGGCCCTTCCCCATTCCCATTTGAGCCCCCATAGGGCTCAATGGGAACGGAGAAGGCGCTAATAACGGTACAGTAAATAACGGTACCGTTATTAGTACTAAAGTCCCTTTGCGGGTCCCGTCCTTAACGCCTGCTTAGAGCAGGCGTTAAGGAAGGACCCGCAAAGGGAACTCGTAGTAGAGCGGTAAGGGTTTAACGGCACCGGTCTAGTTACCAGTGACCGTTAGCCCTTACCGCCCTACTCGGAATGAGGGCCAATGTATTTTATTTTATATTATGTTTATTTTTAAACAATAGTTTAAACCTTAACGGTTGAATTCCCAATATTTATAGACTTCAAATGTTTATAGAAAGAAGTCTTTTTTTGTTTAAATCACCACTGACATCCTCATTTTTTAAGGGAGTAATGTCTTTATTGTGTTTGAATTTGATAGGCAAATTAAATTGGTATCTCTAGGTTATGGATGTGTGCCTAATAATTTCAGCGACATCATTAAGTGGTAGCAGCTCAGTGGTCGAAGTGAGTGGGAGCGGTCGGGAGCGGTGCTCCTATACTTTTTTTAATTAGCTTGTACAGCTCCTATACTTTTATTTTAAAAAGAAACCGTTCCGGAATGGTTTTGTTTTAAAATAAAAGTGTAGGAAGAAGTTGAAACCTTCACTTTCAGTGCACTGCACTCAACGTTCCCTTAAACAGCAGGCACAAATGTTTGGGGGCGTGTATTGTGTGTGGGAGGGGTTGTGGCAATGGGGTTTGTGGGGAACAGGGGTAGGCCAGCAGGGAACATAGCTCCACTACTTCTTTTCATACACTTCGACCACTGTCTGGCTTTGTCTTTGACCCCCTATAACTGCTCTTGAGACCAGAGGCAGATTTAGCACTTCATTAACGGACAAAGAGCTAGCGGGCCCTGCTTTGTCCTGGTGATACCTTCAAAATCTCTTCACACCAGCCACAACACACACACCCCCATCCCTCCTTGCTGGCAGTCAGGTGAAGTGGAATAACAAAGAGCACAGTGCCCGGCTAAACATTTCTCATGGCTCATGGGGGCCCATTTCAATATGAATGCCCCCCCCTTGCTTACAGTTAGGCACCTTTGGGTCCCTTAAATAAGAATGCTCTTTGATCTGTAGGGGCAGGCAGCCAGAGTGGAGCTCAAACACTAAACTGCCACTAAAAAAAGTTAGTAATTGCTCTGTCAGCAGGGCACTTAAGTAGATGAAACATAGCAAAGAGGTGATAACACCGCTGGATGTTGGGTGCTATCAAAAGCCAGACTGTAACCTGCTGCAAAGCGCACATTTAAAGTCTTCAGTTAAGGTGACAGCAGCCGGCAAAGGACAGTTTGTAACATGCACACAAGGCAAAGTGCACATTTAATGCCATGAAAGTAAAACATGTGTTGCTGTGTAGTAACCAAAATAGCAGTCAGCTGCTTTCTCCCTTCCCCCATTCTCGAGGCTCTTGAACACATACACAGAACAACAAAATGACAACGCTGTGAGACTGTTAGGCATACAAGGCACTGATATGTTCTAATTTGTTTTCCGGGCCAGTCCAGCAAAAGAAATGCAGAACCCTAATTTGCAAGCTAAGACTTGACATGATCAGAAGCGACATTACAGTATATACCATTACAAGCAGTCTTATCAGTCTTCAGTACTCTAGGAGACCATTGGTAAAGACATTAAAAGAAGTTTTCACTTGTAAGCCAGGAGAATAATGTGCTGTGCAATATATAAATATTGATTATTTATTAATATGCAACAACTCAATAGTTTAGTGAACCATGAGGATTTGTCTTCAATTGCAAACTAAATCATGTCTAGCAACACCCAATGTCAGCTGATCAGGCATAGTGAGATTAAATGATTTGCCCAGGATCATACATTTAGTTAAATGGGTAAAATCACTATTTGTACTCAGGCTGTGATTAAGCACTTGACGACATATCTTCCAAGTGATAGGTCACAGATATGTCTCAAAGTTGAGTTTCCAAAAACAAAATAATTATTTTTTCCTTCAATGCCTGGAAAAATACACAAATCACATAAGAAATCAACCTGACAGTATATTCATGGTTATAGAAATAGGCCAAGCAAAAAGACATGTATAGCTTTATATTCAACCCCCCCCCCCATCCATGATTGCAGTAGAAGCCTGCAAAGGAATGTGGATCTAAACACAATATCATTTGGTTTTTAAAAAAGGTAGTCACAATGAAAGAGAATTCAATATATGGTTATCTGCTTGAGCCATTATTTTACACAGCATGCAGCATAATACCCCTCTTCAATTTATTATCACTGATCAATTGCACCTTCTAAGGGACAACTGTCCTTACCCAGGTGCTTCTGTGTCTGGATCATCAACCTCTAATTGGTTTACTGAAATTCGGGTTGACATAAACCTGAACCCGGGGGTTCTGGGGGACCAGTTGGAAAGGTGCTGCACTTCCCTGCACTTTCAACTATCACCTGAAAAGTGTGAACTGGGAAGAGTTTGGACAGCCGATCCTGCGTCAGAGGTGAAAAGTCAGACCTTACTCCTGTCCCGAGCTGGCTGTGTGTGAAACATGGGACATGCCCAGCCCTATTCCCCGAATGTGGTTTTATCTGGGTTTGTTAAGCTGGCAACTTGATACAAGGTGAAAACGGAGAGCTCACGCAAAGGGGTTTTTCGTCAACAATGTGGATCTTTTTGGCCCATTTCAATACGACCTTATCTAAGTGGCTGCATTTTAATTGGTTCGCTGTTCATGTATCTATTGCAGCTATGACTGCATATAGCTGGCAGCTAGGGCAAGCACCTGCTCACCTCACATCACTAATATGCTCCCCTTTAACTCCTTTCCCTCCTGCCTCCTGATAAAAGCATTCTTTCCCCACTCTTTTTTCCTTAAAACAATTTCCTTTCTGCTATACAACTCTTTCCTGCTCTTTCTGAACACTGTCTCATCCCCTGTCATCCCCTGTCCTTGCCTTGTTTCCTTAATTCTCCTCTCACCCTTTCTTTCTCCATTTCTGCCAAAAGTTCTTTGTTGTAAAAATGCTGCTCTCTTCCTCATGTTGCTGTGATTCGCATACTCACCTGCCTTCCTTCACTCAATGTTTCCTTCCCTCGTTTACACACATCACACACCAGTTGCCTTCACATTGCTGCCCCTTCCACTCCCCATTCTTCATTCACTTGCCTCCATTGCCTCCCTTACCCATGCCCTCCTTCACTCTTCATTTCTCCCTGACTGTTCAGAACGCCATTATTCCCTAAAATTCATCATTGTGCAAATCTGGACACTCTTGGGTGCGCCTCCATTACCCGCCCACCTCGGGCCCTCCGTCATGTTTGCCCACCGAGCCCTTTTCCTTAAATATGCCACTGCTTGGGATCTGTGTGGCAGAGATTCTAAAGACAGAGCAGGAGGTGGTGGCTCTCATGAAAGCATGAGGCTGTGTATGGAAACAGTCTCTGGTCCTAGCTTTCATTCCTCCCTGATTCCATGGCAGCCATGGCAGAAGCTTACACACTTCAGTAATAAATCACACACTTCATGTCTGTCTGCTTCACCTGGAGGGCCTCTTAATCGGTTGTGACCTGGGCTTCTGAGTTCTTGCAATCTTATATGTGTCCAAATACTGCTGTGTACAGTTGGATTCCATTAAGCAAACAAGGAGTGTTGTTAAGTTGTGTCATGGTGTGAGTAAGGTTTCATTTGTGCTGTGACAGCCAATATTACTACTGCATGAGTTCTCACCAAATATGACATGTTTGATCTGGCTGGCCACAATCACTTGCTCACCATAATTGATGAAGATCCATCCAAAGATTCAAAAGCATTTCTGCATTTTCCAATGTATAGCGTAATGTCATCTTAACTATGTAAAATAATGTTGTTATGTTCCATGACTCTGTTTCCAAAGGAAGATGATACCATATGACTCCCACACACCCGAGCCCCAGCCTACACTTACATCAATTACCAGTACATAACTTTATTTCCGGCCCACTTTTTCCACCATTCTGTGGGGGAATACCCCAAACTCCTTTATACCCAGGTGTATAAAGTAAATAAAAACTTGAGTTGAAGTGACCATCAGGTGATGGTTTCAAGGTAACAATATAATTAAAATTCAGTGAAAAACCTTTAGTTAAGGAAGAGTTAAGAGGGAGCAGTTTAATGCAACAAATCCCTTAATAGAAAGGGTAAATGGGGTACTCCTGCCAGTCAGAACTTCATCTGTCCATGGTGCATGGTCCCCTACCTGAAAACCACAGGGATGGTCAGAGAAGTCTCACTCCAGAAGCAGCTCCTACAAAACCTGCCTCTCATTCTCCTTGCTTACACTTAAGCAATGCACCACAACGCCATGGCCCTCCTGTGGGCTGGGGCACCACAGCCAGCTTTCAGAAACTCTCGAGTCTTCATTGTCTCCAAGGGGTCACCACACTCTAGCAACTGCTACCAGGGAAATGAAGTCATACCTTCTATTAAGGTCAGAAAACTTGAATTATGCTCTCACAGTTTTCTATGACTTGGATGCAGTCCTGACCTCTAATGTGAACGACATGCAATAAACACTATGGGCCTCATTACGAGCTGGGCGCAAAGGGATACCGGGCACCGTTAAGGACATCGGTGCCGGTAATCCCTTTGCACCCTATTCCGAGGTCCCTTAGCAGGTCCCTTCCTTAACGCCTGGTTTTACTAGGCGTTATGGACGGGGTCCGTTAAGGGACTTCAGATCTAATAACGGTACCCTAATTTGCGGTACATTTATTAGCGCCTTCCCATTGAGCCCTATGGGGGCTGAAATGGGAATGGGGAATGGCTTTTTCAATGGGGACTTACCAGTCCTGCAAAGGTCAGAATAGACCGGTGAGTCCCCATTGAACGAGGGCGGACTCGGTACCGGTATTGGAGGTTGTCATGGCGCTAATAGCGTCATAACTACCTCCAACCTCGGAATGAGGCCCTATATATGTGTATATATATATATATATATATATATATACATATATATATATATATATATAATCTAGCATTATTACACTAAATATAAATAAAGCAAATTACACCAATATAAAACAGGTCTAGAAAGCACATGTTTGTAAAAATAATAAAAAGTCAAAGTCTAAATAATAAGATAAGATACTATTTTTCTTATATGCCGCTATAATGTTTTTTTCCTGGAACTGAAGCAGCCTTGAGCTATCCTTGGGCATTTTCTGCCTCAGATTGCTCATGGATCACTATTGGTCAGTCATGATTGCTCAGTTTCTGAGAAATCTAGCCCAGTTTTCAGATAATTGTATACACCATAGACCTTTTTCGAAATAGAGCAGCAGATGTTTATGGTGGGGTGCATTACTTGAGGCTGCACTCCTTGTGGCAGCTGTTGCAGTGAATCGGTCTTGGCTGAGGCATTGTTTGAGATAAGGAGTGACTAGGCCGCTGACTCTTGTATATAGTTCACTAGCTGTACATTTCCTTTTGTTTCATTTATTTTTTCAAGGACCATTATACTGTTTACATCATTGTACATAGTTTTGCATCATATATTGTTATGTGTTTTTATTCAACACCACCGTTCACCATCTCTTTGTGCCATGTGCTGCATATGTTTGCTTGCTGGTGAATGCTGGTCTCGGGAGGAAAGCTCAGGGGCAACATGCTCGCCTTGAAAACAAGACGACGCAGAGCAAAACAGGTTTGATCCCCGGGTCCTCGCTTAGAAACCTCTGGGTATTAAGCTCATTATAAATAACCATTATATTATGCATGCTGTTGTGCTTCTTTGTACATGTGTACCTTTTGTATGAACATGATCTCTAACAAAGTATGCCCTATGGCTTTCATGTGTGGTTGAGGCACTCTCTGTGCAACATATTGGTGCTGGCCCATTTCCTGTCGGACATGTGTGCATGCTTCTTGTGAGTTTGATGTTTTGTTTGATGCCTTCATGGCCAATGTATGTATGTGGACAATGGTAGACGTGGGGAGATGACATGTTTGGAGTTTCATGTGTTTCATGTCTTTGTCATTTGCATCTGTTGCTTGGCTACTTCCATGGTTTGCAGTACAGGCATGAGGTCCTTAATTTACATGGTGTGTTTGGGTGTGGTTGGCATGAGGCTTCCATTGTACATTTGTTTGTGGGTGTTGAGTCATGTTGGGGGTTGTTTGAGGTAGGCATGATGGCAGTGCTTTGATTGACTTGGCCATATGGCAATGTGGACATGTGTTTCACAAGTAGGGAAGGGACCATCACAAGAGTGGGGGTAACAAGATATAGTTGCCTAATGCCATTCCTTGTGCAGGGGCATTGTATGTTTACTGTCGGTGTAACAGTGTTGGTTGAATATGTTTTGGATTGCGTGTCTAATGGTGGCGATGTCGGGAGACATTTGAAGATGAGAGTAATGTTTCATCATGATGTTTTTTGGCCTCCTATTGGGGATGGGCGTCTGGCCAGATGCCCTACAGAGCAGGGATGTTTGAGGTATCTGTTGCCAGCTCATTCGCCTCTGCCCACTAACCTCTTAAGATTTCAGGTTCTTGGATGTTGTGTTCCTTTATGCTACCAAGCTGTTTAGTTGGCTCTTTGGCACTTGATTGTCCATGTGGATCTGCTCACACTTCAAAAACAGGTATAGCTTATTGGCATTGGGGATGACGAGAAGGTATGTGGTCTCACTCTTATTCATTGGGCTGTACAGCTCACATGTGAACTATGTCACCTGAATATCAATGGACCAAAGTATAGCTGCAGTTACAATTTGGTTGGCTGTTGTTGGGCTACTGAGTGTGATACAAGGGGAATCAATGGACGAGGTGACTGTCTGGGATTCACCAGCAATACTTCAAAGTGATAATGTTGAAGGTGGATGTCTGCAAGGAGTAGTTCATGGAAGACACAGGCCAGAGGGGTTGAGGAAGATAAGTGTTCCACAGTGAGCTGGGCCATGGGTGCTTTACGAGGCATAGCTGGCATGAGTTGATGTTACAACAATTGTAAAACTAACACTGCCATCATACTGAACAAGGCCCACAAGATTGTTTGTAACCTTGTAGGGACAGTGAATGGGTGTGGTATCTATTACTGTTGGGTATGCGACTGTACCTTTTTCCCAACAGATCATGAGTGTGTGCCAGCATTCTGTTTTGTCTAGCCAGTAGGCAACAAGGCTTGTTCATCTGTGGGGGTCTGATTTTTATGTCCCTATGTGCAAGACATATGGGCGACAGCCAATGAGCTGCTGTCAGGCAAGTGTTGTAGCCAAATTACATGGGAGTGTATGCGGTCTAGTTAGATGGACTGGCGATTCATCATGGACCTCTGCTAGCCAGATGGTTCAATGGATATTCAATCAGACATTTTACATTTCAGGCAACTCCTGTACTGTGCACTGAAACAGTAAATGTGGGCTTTGGGGTGATGTGTATTTGGGGTGCATTATTATCATATGGCATCTTGTTGGGGTAAATACTGTGTGTGAGAAGAGTGGGCATAGAGTGATGCAGATTTGAGGGCACAGGTTAGTGGGGTTAATGGGACAAAGGTGGATTTGTGGATGTTGAGTTAATGTAGGGTAAATAACAAGGGGGCGGGGGTCCTGGGAATCTCTCTGGCAGACATTAGTCCTGGTTACTAGAGACTTACCCAGAGTCTTTAGCTCACTATCTTTCACAGAGGAGAAATATACAAAACATATCAGTCTTTGTCCTGCCGTGGTACAGTCCAGCACCGAAATGCTAGGCAATTATCTTCTGAACAAGAGTACAACAGAAACCCCAGACACGTGTTTCAGTCTGGTTGGACCTCATCAGTAGGGTGTAGCTGTGCCTCTCTAAGAATAGTGAGCAAGGGGTCCACTTCTGGATTCCCCTAGTAACCTAGGGTGAGACCCAAAGTTACTTAAAATATGCAAATGACAAGGGGGGGCCTCAATGTAGGGTGCCGGGGTGCAGAATAATGACAGTACTGGGAGGAGGACGGATTTGTGTGTGCCACCTTAATGTAGGAGTTTGGGGTGCAGAGTAGTGTGGGTACTGGGAGGAGGGTGGACTTGTGGGTTTTGCATTAATGTTGCATTAATGTAGGGGGCTAGGGCCACAGATTAGTGGGGGTACTGGGATGAGGGCTTGTTGGTCGCAGGCGAGGTGTGGAAGTAATGGTGATTACTGGTAAGTAATCCTTGTTTACTTATTTCCCATGGGCCCGGTGCAAAAGTTGTTCTTTGTGTAAATGAGGCCTAAGCACAGTACAAAGTGCACTTTTGCAGTGGCACTTTGCTCTGCACAAAATTATTTGTAAATTAGGCCCATTTAGCACAGTGCAAAGTGTACTTTTGCAGTGCAAAGTCACTTTGCTCCATGCCAAACTTTTGAAAATGAGGCCATAAGGTGTAAATGAGTAAACTACAGGTGATTCACTAAAGAAAATAGACAAAAAAAAAGGGCCTCATTACAACTCACCCGGTATGGAAGCAACGGTGGCGGTAAATCCGCCACCACCGTTGTTTCCATACCAGGTGATCACGACTCCTGCAGGCGGAGACGTCAATCCCTCCAGGTCTGACCTGGCGGGTTTAACACCGCCAGCCTGCAGGCAGACGAGGAAACACCGGCACCATCACGAGATGGTGCCGGTGTTTCCATGATCCCCATTCCCACTGGGTCCTATGGGACTCAATGGGAATGGGGATTTACACCATTCCGCCTCCGGATTTCCCGGGTCACCGGGGTTGTAATGCCCCGGTAATTCCGGGAGTCACGGAGGCGGAATGGTAATACGAGTCCGGCGGTAACTAGGCGGTTATTCCGCCCCGGCTACCGCCGGACTCGTAATGAGGCCCAAAGTATGGGAGCTTGCACAGGAGAGAACAAAGTAAACCAAGAGTCTGTATGTTCCTTAGCCCTTGCACTCTGTGGCATAATCAGGTCCAAGAACCACTATTTTTCTGTTGATCAATCATCCTATAAATAGGTGACCACAAATAGGTCATTACAATGCATCAAGAAATGTACAATATTTATAAATATGAATATAGTCCATATTAATATAATCAATCTTAAGCATTATGGGGGAAAGGGATTACGCTCATGTATCTTCCAAAACAATACAGATGATGTACTCAGACATTGCCTTTGACATCACATTGAGGTAACAAAAACACACAAACACCCCCTGCACACACCATGTATGTCTAAACAAAGTATCTTATGTCAAACTCCTCACAGATACCACTCCGGGAAAATTCTGATGTATTTGTATAAGCCTAAAACTAATGAAGGGTTCTCGTCAAATACAAGGATATTGTTTTAAAAAATAAAATAAGTATGAGATGAATGACAAGTTTTAAAGATTTGTACCCAGTACACTGGTATAGTGATATATTGGGCCTCATTACAAGCCATAAAAGGCTGCAGCACCGTTAAACCCTTAACGCCCGATTCACACTTTAACGCCTGCTTTTTGCAGGCGTTAAAGTCCAACCCGCTAAGGGACCTTGGTGCTAATTACGGCACTGTAATTTACGGTGCCGTAATTAGCGCCTTCCCCATTCCCATTGAGCCCTATGGGCCAAAAATGGGAATGGGGAAGGGGCCATGGTGAATGGGGATTTACCGCCCGCCAACATTGGAATGGGGCGGTAATTCCACCATCCACCATGGCGGAATCCGGCATGGACCATGGTGCTAATAGCACCATGGTCCAACGCCAGGGTTGTAATGAGGCCCATTGTGTTTTAATGTTATTGGCACACAGTACTGTCAGTTTGTGTTCATTTCGACCACTAATGCTTAGCGAACTTTAGCAAAGCCAGTGGGTCTGGCTTTGGATATGAACAGGGTAAGCCAATGTATGGCGATGGTCTGGTGATAGATGATCACACCTTCCTTGGCTTGAAAAGATCACTATTGGAATTAAATGAATATGCTGAGGAAAATTCTCTTAAAATCAATTATGATAATGATTGGTTGTTTAGAACACGCTTAATACATGCAGGTTTCTAAGTGTGGACCCGGGGATCGAACCTGTGTTGCTCCATGTCGTCTTGCTTCCAAGGCTAGTACATTGCCCTTGAACTATCCTCATGAGAAATCATTATAAAACCAAGTTGATGTTATTTACAGGCTCCAAGATTGGTTTACGGTTATAAAGGTATTTGAGAAAGAAATAGAATGTGTCCCTTCAACAGCAAAAAAGAAAAAAAAAAGAATGTATCCCTTCATATAAATATCTAGGAATTGAGATTACTGTTAAAAACGACTTTGCTAAGCGAAGGATGGCTGTCAACTTAACTGAACGTGTTGGTAAATTTGTCAGGGAGTTTTCAAATTATATCATGGCAGGAGATTTAATATTTTAATGTTTTATAAACAATGTTTTGTCCCCATGCTTTATAGCACCGAGAGGCTTGCTCTTAAAGATTATTATTGGCTGAAGATAATTGAAGGTACATTTTGTCATAGGATGTTGGGGTTCCCTCTATCTATTCCAATAGCGCTAATCACACTAGAAATTAGGCTAATTTCCCTATCAACACAGGCCTGGAAGAAAAGGTCTGCTTTCTATATTAAAGCACTTACGGCAGACGATAATCCCCTTCTATTGAGACTAAAGAAAGAGATTTTGTGAATTTTCTGCCCAAGTGGCTTATGTGATGAATATACTTGGATGGCTTCCTGATTGGTCAGACAATCTGAATGATCTGATAAATATACTAGGGAGAAAATTAAATAATAATGAGTGGGTGACAATCTATGCGCACGTAGATAAGCTAACAGTTGTGCTGGTGGAGTAGCTAGAAATCACCAGTATTTATGTAGCAGGCTCTTGAAATTGATAGCTCAGGTTTCTCAACAGTTCAAAGGTATGGTTCCCTAGTCTGCAAACTACCCATTGGACGGTTTTGTGATGGACAGGTGTGTGCATTGTGCAGGCCGGTGCGTACGCATGTCTTTCCCGAATCTTCTGCGATACCCAATGTCGGAGCACACCCCATTGATTCTAAACTGACAACGTGCACTGGGATCCTCACTCACCTCTCTGGGGGATTGGCCACCCCATGATAGGGTTTATAAACAAGGGTGGCATCTTCTCTACAGTGACCTTCACCACAACCAGCAAGGCCAGCAGAAGGTGCCAAGTTTAGATGACACGCTATTGGCTAAAGATTGCCATACGCAGTGCACAGTTTAAATCGAGAGTGTGATGTCAGCTCGGGTGGATCTATATTTGCATGCGCATTTGTCCAACTTAGACCAGCCATCACTAATAACAAAATGCAACAGGTGCAAGCGCCTGTTCTACACTGAATGCGTGCCTGGTGCATTTCACATACACCTAATAAGCTGTAATGGAGAATGGAAAATCTGCATTCAAGTGATTTGCATTTTAACATATTTACAGAAATCTGGTTTTGCAAATTTCTCAGAATACACCCATACTAGAATACAGTGAGCGTCATTACGAGTATGGAGGTAGCCATGCCGCTTTTAGCGGCATGGCTACCCCCATACCGGGTACCGGGTTCCGGTTCCAGGAATAGGGAATTACCGGACCATGCCAACTTTGGCGGGCCCGGTAATTCCCATTCTCGGGACGCAGACCCGGTACATCCCCATTCCCATTTGAGCCCCCGTAGGGCTTAATGGGAATGGGGAGCATGCTAACAATCGGCCTGTTAATGACGGCCCGTTGTTAGCATCCTGGTCTGCGAGCGGGTCCCGCTAAGGACGCCTGGTCTGACCAGGCGCTCCAGAGCGGGACACGCTGCAGACCTCGTAATAGGGCAGCCCGGCATGAACGGTGCCGGTCTTTTACCGGCACCGTTCATTCCGCGGCCGCCTAACGTGTAATGAGGCCCAGTACATATTCAGAGTTGTTAAAAACATTGCACTAAAACATTTTTTTGCACTTGGTTGTGATTCGGAAAAAAAGTCTACGGCGGGCCATTGTATATCGCCTGAGTGATTTCAAATGTTAACTTGCAGTTGCAAACAGGTCAGAGATAATCCACAAGACTCCTGTGCGATACCCATTATACTTGGATGTTTTTAGAAAGTGATGCTAGTTTATTTGTATCTGTTGTAAAAATGTCTGTTCCTCTCCTAGGGAGAATTTTTTTTAATATTGATAACGGGGGGTGGGGGCGGGGACAAGGCGTGGGGGTTGGGGAGCAGTCGCAGTGAAATATGGAAGTGTTCATGAGTACAGCTTCTCTCGCCAGAAAAGGTCATTGTGTAAAAAACTGGATGTCTGAATGTACAGAAAGAGCAAGGATGTATGCGCGCTATCGCCAAGGGAGGTTAGCTACACGAGTAAAGCATTAGTCTTTGGCAGGAGGGCAGTCTGAACTTCACAAGTTCAAATCCCCCAGCAGAGTCCACCTAGCCTTTCCAAAGGCAATATAGCAGCACCATTCATAAAAGGATATGAATAATAGCTGTTATTACAGCATTTAGAAGCTGGAGGGGTCTTGTATGAAGTGTTATATATAGTATTTATATGATCCTTACAAAAGAGGTAGGTGTGTCACAGTCCCATGGCCTTTATTGTTAACAAAGAATCATTGTTGTAATGCTGTTATAGGCCCAGGTAACAAAGAAAGTCAGGTTGGGCAGTAAGGAAATGTGGAGGGCAAAATATGAACAATGTTAGAAGTGCTGCACATATAATACCAAAAGGCTCTCAATCTAAGACTGATGAATACATTATGCCTGTCCAATTTCAGGAGGCGAGCTTTCCAAGTGCAATGCATCGCACTAATCCAACAATCTACCAGTGACACTCACTGAAATGGCTGTAGTCTGGGTAATGGCTCTTGTGCTGGATTAGTGTAATAGCATCAACATTGCAACTGACATACACTGCTGTTTCCTTCAATTTCATCATCAACATTCTCCCTCAAGAGCCAGAAGAAGGCCTTTAGTGGATAATACCAGCTCTAAAACCTTCTCATAATGAAGCTTTCATCCACACCACAGACTTCAGAACCATTGTCCAAGTGGCCGTCCTTTCCACTTGGATGCTGAAGATTCTCTTCTTTCCAGAATCCAGATCTGGTCCCTGGCCTCAATGAAAGCTGTCCAACATGCTACCTCCCATGTTCTAAATAACGAGACATCACCTCAACCCTGATAGCTTTACTGGTTACCTCTGAAGACCCACATCACCTTCAAAATGGCCTCCATCAAATACATGACAAAGCCAAAGTTACACCCGACCTGACTGAAAAGCACAACCTTTGCTCTCAATGTTCTACCCCTTTTTCTTACTTTCTAGCTAGGTTTGTGTTTTTATAAACACATTAATGCAAACATACACATATTAACGAAATGTACACAAACTTCAGATCATCGCCGCCTTCGACACTCCCTACCCATTCATAAACAGATTCACTTCAAATCTCTATGTATAGTTTTCAAGTGTGTTCACAAGCCCTATCATTCCTCACAAATACATGCATATTCCCCTTCTAGGGTATTAAGCTCTTCTGGCCAAAATGTGTTGGTCATTCCTCCACCCAGGTCCAAACCCAGTGGTGGCAGAAGGTTTTCTGTAGCCGGACCTACCCTCTTGAATTCTTTACCATTCTGGCTTCGATCTATTCAGTTTTTCAAAATGTCTGAAAACACATCTTTTCTGTTAGATCCCTTGTTAAGATTTTATCACGACAGCCTGAGTGGTCGCTTTTAACATCAGCGCCTATATGCGGTTACCCGCCCGGTGCGCATTACAAATACACTGTAAAATATAAACCTAAATACACGCTGTGCTAGAAAATAACATAAGCATTCACTTGGAATGCTCTCGGCTTCAATGGTTTTCACAATGAATCATCCAACTCTATATTAAAAAATCTGGGACAATATGTTATAAAAATGGAAGACAAGTTTGAAAAAAGTAAAAAAAAGGAGGTGTGTATTACTTTGGAAGAACTTTAAAAAAAACAGGGACAATCCCTATGGGCTCTGGTCGAAGCCTAGCAAGCTGGATAACTGCATTTCACCTAAATGGAAAACTTAGTAGCCAAGGACGAAAAAATCACTGAATGAGACAAACGCCTGGTCAAGGACTGTTTGTTTGTTTCTTTCTTTCTTTATTTGATAATGCGCACCAAACCCTTGGGTAGCTCGGCGCAGCAGTTTACAAGTATACATCAAGCTTAGTTACAACATGGTAAAGGTACAAACTGACATCTGGAATGCCAGGGGAACAATGTAATCTACAAGAGGTGTTGGTACAGTCAGCTGTGGACATAGCTAATTGAGGAGGAAAGAGGGTGGTCCGGACATCAAGTGCACATGTAGGTACTTCAGGGACTGGCAGATATTAATTATCATTAGAGCGAAGCCAGTTTAGCATATTAAGTCTGAATCTGAGGTAAGGCTGTTCAGTTCTGAAGGTTGACGACGGGAGTGCGTTCCAGTATAAGGCTACTCTAACTGGGAAGCTAACACCGCCACATTTGTTAAGTTTAAATCTAGGGACTTCTAGACAGTGAGAAAAGGAGGATCAAGTGGGTTGGGTGTGCGATCTTCTAACCATTCTGTTTGCGAGATAAGGGGGGGGGGGGCTTCATTATTCAGACATGTATAGGTGAGAGAGACAGTTTTAAGATGGATCCTGTTGCTAATTTTTAGCCAGTGATGGTTTTTTCTGATGTTGGAGAAGTGCTCTCTACTGGGGATGTTCAAGGCTGCTGGGAGGGCATTGTTTTGTTGTGTTTGCATTTTATCTAGAATCTGTTTATTGGCCCCCACGTAAAGTGTGTTGCAGCAGTCCAATTTGGACATTATTAGTGCATTGGCAAGTTATAGTGCATTGGCAAGTGTGATGCAACTGGCTTTAGAGAGGAAGGGTCAACAGGTCCTAATAAGTTTGCACGTGTAGGCAGTAGAGGATGCCATGGCACTAACTTCATTTTTTAGCGAAAGGGTAGAATCAAGGTAAAATCCTAATGTTTTTACCTCAGTTACTGCTTGGATTACGTTGCCATCAATGATAAATGAGGCATAGCTAGGACTGAGTTTTTTTTTAGGTTGGTATCCGAGCACAGAATCAGGATCTCCGTTTTGTCGTCATTCAGGCAGAGGCCATGTGAGGCCACCCACGCCTGAATGAGGTGGTATTTCTTGTTTACCGAGGCTGTGTCTACGTCGAAATTGCCCAAAAGGGGTATCAGGATCTGGGTGTCGTCTGCATAGTTAGTGTAGGCGACACCCAGTCTGTCTAATATGTGGAAGAGAGGCTTGGTAAAGATATTATACATAGTCGGTGATACACATGATCCCTGTGGAACACCACAGGTGATTTGGATCAGGTCTGCGGCGGCTGAGGGGGAGAGACTCTCATTGTACGGTTGGCAAGGAAGGATTGTATCCAGGCTATGGCATCACACGAGAAGTGGGCGGCTGATGCCAGATGTTTGCATAACACTGCATGATCCACTAGGTCCAAAGCCGCCAATAGGTTGAGGAGGAGTAGCATAGCTGTTTTGCCTTTATCCCTCAGCTCGTCAATTTGAGTCTTTAAGTCAATTAGTGCGGTTTCAGTACCATGTTGTGGTCTGAATCCAGATTGGCGGGAGCTTAATAGGTGATTGTTTTCAAGATGGTTCTGGATTTGGAGGTAAGCTACTCTATCAATTATTTTAAGGAGGAAGGGGACTGTAGTGATTGGTCTGTAGTTGGTTGGGATGGAGGGGTCTAGTGTCTGATTCTTTAGTAACGGAAGAACCCAAGATTCTTTGAGGTTATTGAGGACAGTACTAAGGAGTCTTGAAGGAGGCATTAATTAATTTTGTGATAAATGCAGCTAAATCTCTAGCAGCGTCCTTGATGATTTGGGCTGAGCAGCTGTCGCCCTGACAATTAGATGGCTTGAGAGATAGAATCACTTTTTCAGTTTCTGGTATGGATATATTAGTAAATCTGAAAGGTATGTAGGTATTAGGTGATACATTAGGTAAGGTAGACTGCATTTCGGTGGAGAGTAAGGAGGTTTTTTTGTTGGCTATTTTATTCTGTAACATGGTTATTTTATTGGCTAAAGCATTTTGGATGCTGGTGCACCATTGCTTATCTTTTGAGGACATTATCAGTGGGAGGAATGGGGTTTTCCATTTCTCCGAGGACGGTGAATAGCTCCTTGGTGTTGGAATTGGCCTTGGAAATTCTATCATTAAACGTGTTCCTTTTGGTAAGGAATATTTCTTTTTTATACCTATTTGCAAAGCTGGTCAGAGTGACTTTATTTTCAGCTGTGGGGGAGTGTCCCCATAGGGCTTGGAGTTTCCTTTTCTGTAATCATTCAGGTGTTGAGGTGGGTCTTTTGCTTGTTTTTGCGCATTTTGATCGGTGCGATAGAGTCCAGGGCTGTGTTCATGGTGTTATTGAACGACTCAACTAGAGTGCTAGGGTCAGGGTCATCCATGAGGAGGGAGAGGGTAGGGAGGAGGTGCGGAAGTCATTTTTCCATTGTAATGTCTTTTTTACTTCTAGTGGGAAAGGGGGAGGGTGCCATGGCTTTGTTGGTCAGCTTTTGAGGCTTGATTGTGGAGGAGAAGTTGATGAGGTTGTGGCCAGTCCAAGGTTGTGGTATTATGTTAGTGATGGTGTAATTTAAGTTGGCAACCCAGTCGAGGGATCTCCCTTTAATGTGTGTGGGAGCAAGGACTTTTTGAGTGAGACCATGTTCTATCAGGATAGTTTCCATCAAGTGGGCATGTTTGTCTTCGGGGTCATTGAAACCCAAGTTGAAGTCCCCTAGGAGTAGAAGTTGTGTGGTGTCCTTAGTGTTGTTGGTGAGGAGGCTAGATAGATCTTCCTCGAAGGTGCCTATTGGTCCTGGGGGTCTATTTATCAAAGAGATAGTGAGTGTGTAGTTATTTGTTATGGGCACTTTGGCCGAAAGTATTCCGCAGGACTTGATTTCAGGGGGTGTGGTTAATCTTAATGCTAGGTTAGTTTTAGCTATAATAGCTAGGCCGCCTCCTCTGGCATTCGGTCTGTCTGCTCTAAATATTTGGTAATTGTCTGGGATGGCAAGCATGAGGGCGGGGCCTGCTGCATCATGGAGCCAATATTCTGTTACTGCCATGAAGTTTACATCATCAGGGGATAGTATGTAAGCAATTTCTGTGGTATGTGCACAGGAATATAGCATTGATGAGGGCACCAGAGATGGTTGTCGAGTTAATATGCCGTTCGGTAGAAGAAGCTTTTTGTTTCGGGTGATTTAATCTCCTTTGTGTATGTAAAGCAGGGGGTATGGATATGGACTGTTTATTTTCCAAAATTACGTGTGCTATTATGGGTAGTTCCTGCTCTGAATTGGCGGTAGTGTTGTTAAGGTGGTATTTTTGATGACTGGCCTTGGGTGCTGAGGTCAGTAGCCACATAGGGCACGATTCACAAAGAGCTTTACTTGAGCTACTCAGTAGATGCAGAAGGCCCTTGATCACATCTGAGCCTCTCAGATTTGCACATGCTACCCTATACTCGATCCACAATGCCTAAAACTTGCGATGCTCTGGAGCAAATGCGATTCCCGTAGATTTGATCCAGAGCAGTTCAGAGGTGTGGCAGACATTTCCAGATTGCTGTGCTAGGTCTGTTCCCTCAAACTGGGTGGACATTACCGCCCATTAAGGCTGCCCCTGCGGTAATTAAGACCTAATAAGGAACCTTTCCTGTTATCTTGATTAAACGGCCAATAAGATGGAAACCTGTAATCAGATAGCAGGTAAAGGCATTCTTTCATTGTCAGTCAGTCAAACAAGTTTATTCAGATTTCAAAAATCCATCAAACACGAGAAATACAAAATCACAACACATTATAGGAATTACAATCTATACTCCATAGCCAAATGCAATAAATCAAAAGGGACAAGGAAAGAATGGAACAGAGGACCCCATCGTCTTTGAGGTATTGTCCATTACTTGGGTCGATCCGCCGGAGGACCCGACCGATCTTTGCCCAGGGGTGTCAGGTTAGCACCAGACAGCGGAGTGGGCCTCATAGTTGGCCTCAGACGGCACTCAAAGCCTAGATGAAAATGCGGGCTAATTATAATCCCACTCCTTGGCATGCATCCAGCTCCTCTGCCCTTCCCCAGGACCCCTTTAGCCACTCTCTAGTCCCAGAAGGTCAATTCCACAGTGTCACAAGTCACATTTCCCATGCTTGGCACTTTGCGACAACCCGCAATGGTTTCCCTGGGACACAAAAGTACAACCTCTTGCGGACCTTAGCCAGTATAGACTTTTATTTAGGAGGCCATCCGTAGATTCCAGCATATCTCTTGCCAGTTTGGGAACCCCATGGAGATACACCATGGTACGTCTTGCCAGCCCTTGAGCTTGGGGCTGGGATATGACCCTTCTGCACCATGGGCTGAAAGGTCTCATCTCCCGTGACCTGTGCCATCTTGGAACTGCTTGTTTTATGGTAAAGTCTGTTGGAGGGGTAGGCATTGTCTGAGGATAAGGCATCCTATTAGGCTCACTGATCATGGCACTCCTTACACAGGAGTTATTGCTGTTGACCGGTTGAAGGTTCCCATGCTTCAGGCTCAGACGTGCAGTTTTAGGGGCTGTGGTTGCTAGTCTCAGGGGGGCCTATTCCAGAGGGTGGACCAGAGGAGAGACAATGGGTCCCTTACACATAGTTGGATGAGCGGAGGACTCCCCCTCCGTTTTCTCCCTCCCCCGAGAGTCTATGAGGGTTGAGAGCATAACTCTAAGTGCTGCTAACTCAGCCAACACTTGATTACTCTTGCAGTTGAAACCCCTAGACATATGATCAGCTTCTGCTGGGGGGTCAATGGCTGTTTCGGCATTGATGATGGTTTCACAACGTGGTAGTTTAGGGGCCCTGAATGGGGATAGATGAAGAAAGATAGGAGCTGCCCATTGAGTTCGATGGTGAAAAGGGCTCACTACCTAAGCTACCATAGCTACGGGAGTAGAAGGGAAGATTTAGCATAAGGGCATCGTTAGACAGTCCGTCTTCAGTGAGCGAGAGGTCAGCGGTGAGGCAGGACGGGGCCACATGCATGCTAGGGCCAACAATGGTGCCAGATGCCGGGGTGGTAACCAGAGCTGGGGTTGGAACCACACTGAAGGTTGCAGGGAGATTGCTACATGAGGGACTGCTACTAGCAGGTACTACTGGCCGGGCAACTTCCCCCACATAGGGCACCGGCTTCACCGACACAAGGCAGGGTTGGCCAGTTTCGAGGAGCATATTACAGGATTCGGATGACGAATAAATTAAATCAACAGTTCAATAATTGTACAGACGGTGAAACGCAAGTAGGCTAAGTCATCATAGAAGCTGGCTATATGTAGTGAATAGACTGCAGGCGAAGCCGCCATTGTATAGGAGCTGGACATTGGTGTCATGAATTTAGTAAGCCAGGACCCATGGAGAGGAAAGGCTGAGAATTGTGTTGCTGCACGAATAGGCTAAAAAGCGTGGAGCTACATGGCGAGGCTGTCTGGCCTGGTATCAAAACTGAAGCAGCCATGGTCGGTTATCTATTTTTGAAAGCAGAGAACATGCAGATTTCACCTCATTGGAAAACTTAGTAGCCATGGACGAAAAATCACTGAATGAAACAAACGCCTGGTCAAGGACTGTTTGTTTGTTTCTTTCTTTCTTTATTTGATAATGCGCACCAAACCCTTGGGTAGCTCGGCGCAGCAGTTTACAAGTATACATCAAGCTTAGTTAAAACATGGTAAAGGTACAAACTGACATCTGGAATGCCAGGGGAACAATGTAATCTACAAGAGGTGTTGGTACAGTCAGCTGTGGACATAGCTAATTGAGGAGGAAAGAGGGTGGTCCGGACATCAAGTGCACATGTAGGTACTTCAGGGACTGGCAGATATTAATTATCATTAGAGCGAAGCCAGTTTAGCATATTACGTCTGAATCTGAGGTAAGGCTGTTCAGTTCTGAAGGTTGACGACGGGAGTGCGTTCCAGTATAAGGCTGCTCTAACTGGGAAGCTAACACCACCAGATTTGGTAAGTTTAAATCTAAGGACTTCTAGACAGTGAGAAAAGGAGGATCTAGTGGGGTGGGTGTGCGATCTTCTAACCATTCTGTTTGCGAGATAAGGGGGGCTGCATTATTCAGACATGTATAGGTGAGAAAGACAGTTTTAAGATGGATCCTGTTGCTAATTTTTAGCCAGTGATGGTTTATTCTAATGTTGGAGAAGTGCTCTCTACTGGGGATGTTCAAGTCTGCTCGGAGAGCATTGTTTTGTTGTGTTTACATTTTATCTAGAATGTTTTTATTGGCCCCCACGTATAGTGCGTTGCAGTAGTCCAATTTGGACATTATTAGTGCATTGGCAAGTGTGATGCAACTGGATTTAGAGAGGAAGGGTCAACAGGTCCTAATAAGTTTGCACGTGTAGGCAGTAGAGGATGCCATGGCACTAACTTTATTTTTTACCGAAAGGCTAGAATCAAGGTAAAATCCTAATGTTTTTACCTCAGTTACTGCTTGGATTACGTTGCCATCAATGATAAATGAGGCATAGCTAGGACACAGTTTTTTTAGGTTGGTATCCGAGCCCAGAATCAGGATCTCTGTTTTGTCGTCATTCAGGCAGAGGCCATGTGAGGCCACCAACGCCTGAATGAGGTGGTATTTCTTGTTTACCAAGGCTGTGTCTACGTCAAAATTGCCCGAAAGGGGTATCAGGATCTGGGTGTCGTCTGCATAGTTAGTGTAGGTGACACCCAGTCTGTCCAATATGTGGAAGCGAGGCTTGGTAAAGATATTATACATAGTCAGTGATACACATGATCCCTGTGGAACACCACAGGTGATTTGGATCGGGTCTGCGGCGGCTGAGGGGGAGAGACTCTCTTTGTACGGTTGGCAAGGAAGGATTGTACCCAGGCTATGGCATCACACGAGAAGGTGGCTGCTGATGCCAGATGTTTGCATAACACTGCATGATCCACTAGGTCCAAAGCCGCCAATAGGTCGAGGAGTAGCATAGCCGTTTTGCCTTCATCCTTCAGCTCGTGAATTTGAGTCTTTAAGTCAATTAGTGCCGTTTCAGTACCATGTTGTGGTCTGAATCCAGATTGGTGGGAGCCTAATAGGTGATTGTTTTCAAGATGGTTCTGGATTTGGAGGTAAGCTACTCTATCAATTATTTTAAG
Organism: Ambystoma mexicanum; assembly: GCF_040938575.1. Taxonomy (NCBI): domain Eukaryota; kingdom Metazoa; phylum Chordata; class Amphibia; order Caudata; family Ambystomatidae; genus Ambystoma; species Ambystoma mexicanum. The sequence continues at coordinate 836,553,124 of NC_090939.1, forward strand.
GAGGAAGGGGACTGTAGTGATTGGTCTGTAGTTGGTTGGGATGGAGGGGTCTAGTGTCTGATTCTTTAGTAACGGAAGAACCCAAGATTCTTTGAGGTTATTGAGGACAGTACTAGTCTTGAAGGAGGCATTAATTAATTTTGTGATAAATGCAGCTAAATCTCTAGCAGCGTCCTTGATGATTTGGGCTGAGCAGCTGTCGCCCTGACAATTAGATGGCTTGAGAGATAGGATCACTTTTTCAGTTTCTGGTATGGATATATTAGTAAATCTGAAAGGTATGTAGGTGTTAGGTGATACAGTAGGTAAGGTAGACTGTATTTCGGGGGAGAGTAAGGAGGCTTTTTTGTTGGCTATTTTCGTCTGTAACATGGTTATTTTATTGGCTAAAGCATTTTGGATGCTGGTGCACCATTGCTTATCTTTTGGGGACATTAGCAGTGGGAGGAATGGGGTTTTCCATTTCTCGGAGAACGGTGAATAGCTCCTTGGTGTTGGAATTGGCCTTGGAAATTCTATCATTAAACGAGTCCAGGGCTGTGTTCATGGTGTTATTGAACGACTCGACTATAGTGCTAGGGTCAGGGTTATCCATGAGGATGGAGAGGGTAGGGAGGAGGTGCAGAAGTCATTTTTCCACTGTAATGTCTTTTTTAATTCTAGTGGAAAGGGGGGGGGGGTGCCATGGCTTTGTTGGTCAGCTTTTGAGGCTCAATTGTGGAGGAGTAATGATGAGGTAGTGGCCAGTCCAAGGTTGTGGTATTTTGTTAGTGATGGTGTAATTAAAGTTGGCAACCCAGTCGAGGGATCTCCCTTTAATGTGTGTGGGAGCAAGGACTTTTTGAGTGAGACCATGTTCTATCAGGATAGTTTCCACCGAGTAGGCATGTTTGTCCTCGGGGTCATTGAAACCCAAATTGAAGTCTCTTAGGAGTAGAAGTTGTGTGGTGTCCTTAGTGTTGTTGGTGAGGAGGCTAGATAGATCTTCCTCAAAGGTGCCTATTGGTATTGGGGGTCTATATATCAAAAAGATAGCGAGTGTGCCGTTATTGGTTATGGGCACTTTGGCCGAAAGTATTCCGCAGGACTTGATTTGAGGGGGCGTGGTTAATCTTAATGCTTGGTTAGTTTTAGCTATAATAGCTAGGCCGCCTCCTCTGGCATTCGGTCTGTCTGCTCTAAATATTGGTAATTGTCTGGGATGGCAAGCATGAGGGCAGGACCTGCTGCATCATGGAGCCAATATTCTCTTACTGCCATGAAGTTTACATCATCTGTGGATAGTATGTAAGCAATTTCGGTGGTATGTGCACAGAGATATAGCATTGATGAGGGCACCAGAGATGGTTGTCGAGTTAATATGCTGTTGGGTAGAAGAAGATTTATGTTTGGGGTGATTTAATCTCCTTATTGTATGTAAAGCAGGGGTATGGATATGGACTGTTTATTTTCCAAAATTACGTGTGCTATTATGGGTAGTTCCTGCTCTGAATTGGCGGTAGTGTTGTTAAGGTGGTATTTTTGATGACTGGCCTTGGGTGCTGAGGTCAGTAGCCACATAGGGCACGATTCACAAAGAGCTTTACTTGAGCTACTCAGTAGATGCTGAAGGCCCTTGATCACATCTGAGCCTCTCAGATTTGCACATGCTACCCTATACTTGATCCACAATGCCTAAAACTGGCGATGCTCTAGAGCAAATGTGATTCCCGTAGATTTGATCTAGAGCAGTTCAGAGGTGTGGCAGACATTTCCAGATTGCTGTGCTAGGTCTGTTCCCTCAAACTGGGTGGACATTACCGCCCATTAAGGCTGCCCCTGCGGTAATTAAGACCTAATAAGGAACCTTTCCCTGTTATCTTGATTAAACGGCCAATAAGATGGAAACCTGTAATCAGATAGCAGGTAAAGGCATTCTTTCATTGTCAGTCAGTCAAACAAGTTTATTCAGATTTCAAAAATCCATTAAACACAAGAAAAACAAAATCACAACACATTATAGGAATTACAATCTATACTCCATAGCCAAATGCAATAAATCAAAAGGGACAAGGAAAGAATGGAACAGAGCACCCCATCGTCTTTGAGGTATTGTCCATTATTTGGGTTGATCCGCCGGAGGACCCGACCGATCTTTGCCCAGGGGTGTCTGGTTAGCACCAGACAGCGGAGAGGGCCTCATAGTTGGCCTCAGACGGCACTCAAAGCCTAGATGAAAATGCGGGCTAATTATAATCCCACTCCTTGGCGTCCATCCAGCTCCTCCACCCTTCCCCAGGTCCCTTTAGCCACTCTCTAGTCCCAGAAGGCCAATTCCACAGTGTCACAAGTCAAATTTCCCATGCTTGGCACTTTGCGACAACCCGCAATGGTTTCCCTGGACACAAAAGTACAACCTCTTGCGGACCTTAGCCAGTATAGACTTTTATTTAGGAGGCCATCCCTAGATTCCAGCATATCCCTTGCCAGTTTGGGTACCCCATGGAGATACACCATGGCACGTCTTGCCAGCCCTTGAGCTTCGGGCTGGGATATGACCCCTCTGCACCATGGGCTGAAAGGTCTCATCTCCCGTGAGCTGTGGCATCTTGGAACTGCTTGTTTTATGGCAAAGTCTGTTGAGGGGTAGGCATTGTCTGAGGATAAGGCATCCTATTAGGCTCACTGATCATGGCACTCCTTACACAGGAGTTATTGGCGTTGGCCGGTTGAAGGTTCCCATGCTTCAGGCTCAGACGTGCAGTTTTAGGGGCTGTGGTTGCTAGTCTCAGGGGGGCCTATTCTAGAGGGTGGACTAGAGGAGAGACAATGGGTCCCTTACACATAGTTGGATGGGCGGAGGACTCCCCCTCCCTATTCTCCCTCCCCGAGAGTCTATGAGGGTTGAGAGCATAACTCTAAGTGCTGCTAACTCAGCCAACACTTGATTACACTTGCAGTTGAAACCCCTAGACATATGATCAGCTTCTGCTGGGGGGTCAATGGCCGTTTCGGCATTGATGATGGATTCACAACGTGGTAGTTTAGGGGCCCTGAATGGGGATAGACGAAGAAAGATAGGAGCTGCCCATTGAGTTTGATGGTGAAAAGGGCTCACTACCTAAGCTACCATAGCTACGGGAGTAGAAGGGAAGATTTAGCATAAGGGCATCGTTAGACAGTCCGTCTTCAGTGAGCGAGAGGTCAGCGGTGAGGCAGGACGGGGCCACATCCATGCTAGGGCCAACAATGGTGCCAGATGCCAGGGTGGTAACCAGAGCTGGGTTAGGAACCACACTGAAGGTTGCAGGGAGATTGCTACATGAGGGACTGCTACTAGCAAGTACTACTGGCCGGGCAACTTCCCCCACATGGGGCACCGGCTTCACCGACACAAGGCAGGGTTGGCCAGTTTCGAGGAGCATATTGGAGGATTCGGATGACGAATAAAGACCATGGAGCTCAACTATCGTGGGGGGGGACGGAGGCCAGTGGACCTCCCATGTCTTGAACTATGGCCAAGGACCTTTACAAGATTTGCCTCCACCTTTGGTATCTCCTCTGGTGGTTAGTGGCTCCTGGTTGGCTGTTCAGCCCCCTCCCATATGGGTGCCGCACAGACCACGCTCGGTAACCGTGGCCAATACACCACATACCGCTCCCAACCTCCCAAGCCCCCTTCATGAGGCCCTTCACAGACATCTTCACTACTCATATGTTTCAGGGTCTCTGATTTAGACTTTCAGGGGGTGAAATTGCTAGGTGAAATCACCCCCCCCCCCCAAATACACAAACAACATGCACGGCATCCGAGGTGGGGGCTTTGACTTTAGCTGATGCACCCTGTTGTCGCAACCGCTTAACAGACAGCAGCTTCCGCTTGGGCTTGAGTCGGGTATCTTGGCAGGCAGGCTCGGAGTAGGATGGAGGTGGGGTGGAAAGTGAAGTTGGCAGGGGTGCCCTGGGAGGACCTTGGCACTTAAGGGTCCTCAGGGATTTTAAGAATGACATAGCAGACACTGGACCAAGACCAGCACGTCCAGCCCAGCCAACGGTCAACGATAGCTTCTCTCCCAGCTTTTCTCCCAGGGCACACAGTCACTTTAGCAGTCGCTCGCAGACACTTACTTCACTCTCTGTGACATGCCTCCCACCTCAGGCGCCGAAACACCCTATGGGCGCACAACAACCGCGCCCTTGATCCCCCGGGGGCTTCAGGCCCTGCGGGAAGGTGCAGTGCAATATGAAGAGGAGGGGGGTGGCCTCACCTCAGCAGTTCGGTGTCCCTCCAGGGAGAAAAAGATGCTGGGAAGCGGGCCACAACACCGGTGCCCTTGATCACCGTGGGATTCTTTCATTCTTCCCATGTTTTGACTGCTGTACACATACAGGTCCAACATTGTTTTTAGCTTACAATTGCTAAGACACAGCTGTTGTTATATGTTTGTCTGGCAGGCTTCTATACCTTTGTTCAAATATACTGGGAGATTGCTTCACGCATTCACTGCTCTTGCCTGGACAACTAATTATCTGATCCCTCCCGGAAGCATAGCGCCATATATTGAGGCCCTGATTCATGGAATTATTTGCATGTAAAACAGGGAGTTTCGTGCCATTCTGCCCGAATCAGGTCCTCAGTCTCCATTTTCATAAGGAGTCAGATGTGTCAAGGAATATGTTGTAAAATACTTGAATTTGGCACACACTTCAGCAATTTAAATCGATCTGTAATTTATCAAAACAAATGAAAAATATTGTATAGCCAAGCTTCACTATGAATTTATTTTGTTAGTGTGACACAGTTTACAACGAATTTTTTCACACAAATGTTTTAACCATTAAAAGATATATACGCAGACAATAAAACCACTGACAGTAAAACACATTCTCAATGTAATTTATACTGTGCTTGTGCTAATACTTTGCTCATTAATAAATATCCCTCTTATTATAGTTTTTTTTATAACGTGTAATCCCAGAGATTGGTTTCTAAACCGGGATCGGGATTCGAACCTGTGTTGCATGGGTTTTCTTGCTTCCAACACAAACATCGGGACCCTGAGCTATGAACTCAAATTGATATCACTAGTGATATTGCCAAAGACAGTTAATTCCCGGCTACTAGACGTTGCCAAAAAGCCTGCGTATTAACCCAACCCATGTTATCCACAAACTTCTCAAAGGTTTGCCACCTTAATAACTGAAGGGAGGAACATTCTACAATTAAGCAAGCACATGTTTCACAAACACCCAGCTCCTTACAAAATGCACAGGCGTTCATACTGTGTAAGATAATAAAAACAAGCTTTCAGACATTCTCATATACAAAATTTAAATATACCCTGGATATGATTATGCATTTGCAACACAAACAAAGTCTGTTCGAGCAATCTCTTCTGAGCTCGATATGCACGCCCTCCCCACAGGAAGCACTCTACAAACTATTTTCATCAATTCATCAAGTCATGATCAGATGGTGGGTTCCTTCAAATGCAGGTGGCAGCATTCCACAATCTGTCAAAGGTGTAAACAATGATTTGTAAATCATCTAAAGGTGTTACATTAACATCTACCAACTTTACAATTCTGGAGAATTGCTGAATTCCATTTCATTCCCTGACAATGTGTTATCAGAAAGTTCACACTGATGGTCAATAGTCATCATGTTGGTATTATCTGCCTCCTCTTTATGAAATTCAGGCCCTTTAGTGTGGCCTCATGGGAGAATCAACATTAGTCTTAGAGTAGCGTAATGCATTAGAAAAATTGTGTGGCTGTATTGATGTTTATCACTTTTTTAAACAGAGCGAGGCAGTCAACGTACCACGAAAAGAACAGCCAGCATGGTGTATATATACACTGTGAATACCCAGCATGAAGAAACATTGTTACGTCTCATCCGGCATCTTATTTATTTATTTTTACATTTATAAAGCGCACATGCAGCCCAGGGGCATCGAGGCGCTGTTACAGAAAGTTGCGGCTTAGTTGCAAGGAACATACAGAGCATTGTTTCAGATTAATACAGGACACACTTCTTGGTTCAGACAAACAACCAGGTTTTGAGTGCTTTGAGAAAGGCAAGTTGTGAGGGTTCTACTCTGAAGGTAAGTGGCAGAGAGTTCCATTGCCTAGCAGCAATGAATGGGAAACTCGCCCGCCTGCCCTGGCTCGTTTAACTCTGGGGACTACAAGTCGGTTGGAGTAGGCTAACATATATCGGATAGATCCGCAATGAAGTGAAGAACTTTCTGGAAACATCTAAGGGGTGACCATCTGTAATTCCTGATGATCTCCATTACATAGTTGCATTGAATAGCATACAACAATTATTTTTGACAGTATACAGTGTAGAGGAGCAGTTACATGCCTATGCAGGAAATCCTGCCCCCTATATCCTATATGTTGGAATCCTGAGATTGTGCCATGTTTGACACCAGCAGTTGTGCTAATAACGCAGGGAAAACTCAAAAAAGAAGGTACCCACTGAGAAAACCCTATCAAATGTATTCCCCAAGAGACCACAATCTGAGGAAGGAAATCCCTGAACAAATATGAAAAGGAGCAAACAGAGAAGCTAGTGACGTCACAAGAAACATGCGTGACTCCCCGAGAATACTGGCCGGAGAGAATGCATGGATCTTTCTAGAAACTGATGGTGAAGTTAAGAATCAAGTAAACTTTCATATGTGAGAAGAAGGTTGGATGTGTGCGAAGTGCTGTAGAAAATCAACAGTTCAATAATTGCACAGATGCTGAAACGCAAGTAGACTAAGTCATTATAGAAGCTGGCTAAATGTAGTGAATAGACTGCAGGCGAAGCCACCATTGTATAGGAGCTGGACATTGGTGTCATGAATTTAGTAAGCCAGGACCCATGGAGAGGAAAGGCTGAGAATTGTGTTGCTGCACGAATAGGCTGAAAAGCGTGGAGCTACATGGCGAGGCTGTCTGGCCTGGTATCAAAACTGAAGCAGCCATGGTCGGTTATCTATTTCTGAAAGCAGAGAACATGCAAGGATGATTAAAGTGCAAAGAAAGAACACCAAGGGTGCCAAGTTTTATTCATTTAAGACATTCAAATGCTGCAAAAAGGACCAATTTGTGGTCTCCTGTCAGGTGAGCCAAGGATGGAAATAGAGTTGGGATTGGAGTCCTAGAACAATGATAGTGAGTGCCTGCACTCCCATATACTCCCAGAGACAAGGATACTTTACAAGGCCAAGTTCAAAGACAATCTTCACGGCAAAGATGTTAGGCTAATTGGGTAGTGAGGTAAAGTCAAGTCCACCTCCTGGCACCTGGGTCTGGGCTTACGTGCTGCTAAGTGAACCGAATGTTGCAGACATGGCACAAACGTGCCAACCAATTGTAGAGGGCTGTATAACGAAGGGCCTTATAGTGTGAAGGCCAATGATAAACTGTGTAACTGTGTACTTAATAGTGTTGTAATGTTGTGGAAACAGAAAAATCCCCTGGGTGGGTATGCGCACGCCAAAAAAAGGTGTGGCAGATGCACAGGATATATGAGGTTGGCTGCAGCCGTGTGGTAAGTAAGGCGATTTTCCACTGTCGCCTATGTAATAAGCAAGTTGATGAAAGTACTAACCTCACAGACTGCGCTCTATCGTCCTTTCATCTTTGTACCTTTAAGATACAATTCATAATAAATTGTTTGAAAATAATCTAGACAGCAGTCAAGGTAAGTGTATATTTACTATTGTGGTATTATTGCATCCAACTTGGTACTATACTTATTCCTGTATTGAGATTCATACAGGTGTACAACATTCAAATTTGAAAAGGAAAAAGTGCACAATAATATGCCAATGTAGAAAAGCACAACGACCCGCCAACACGTGTTTCGACCCAAACAAAGGTCGTCTTCAGGGCGTAGAACCAAGTGACATGAACACAAATCATATAACAAAGAGTTATCATTTGCTTAGTGAAGTACAAGTAAAGGTTTCATTTTCCTAGAGTGGAGGGTTGGGAAACAAAAGGCCGGGGGGCGGGGGGCAAACAGAAAAAGACAAAAAAGTATGTACGTTATTAGGTCAATTGGGTTTCAAATGTAGCGTTACTCCAAATATAATTTCAGCAACATAGCATACCCAGAATTTGCACTAATTTATAATTATGTTTAGCCTTATAAGGAACATACAAATACACTTCCAATCATTTTATATGTCATTTTGAATACAGCAGTTCTTGGCTGGAGTAGGAAGGTAAAATAAAAGGTTCAGTTACCCATGAAGCTAGAGAGTTGCAGTGTATCTGGTTGCTCGAAATGCTATATGGCTATTTTCTTGAGCGCACATAGTTTTCTATTGATTTGACTGTGGCTAAAAACATAAACGAAAAGAAAGGAAAAGGGCCTTGGATTTAATCCTAATTTGCAAAATAGGAAAGAGAAAACTCCCCTCAAAGACTGGGTAGAATAATACGTAATTGTGGGCTTTACCTGATCAGTATTCTACAGTTCGCTTCAGTGGTACAGCGGTATTGAGGCAGGTTTCCCTTTTCAAATAGTTGGCCGTAATCTACAAAGGTAAATATAAAAACCCAGAATTGTGCTTTAGCATTCCTGTGTTCAAGTTAGCGACGTATACTCTATTCAGGCTTGCGGTGTGAGAGAATCGCATAAATATAATGAGCGCTTACCGGCAGGTTTGCAAGAATTCCACGCAGTGGCGGACGCCTTCAGGCAGCGAGTCTGCATTGGCAGGTAATGTTCGTCGCCAGGCAACGAGTGCTAGTCTCCGGTCAGGTGACTTCACACGTGACGGGCATTAGTAGGCAACCTAATAGTTGTCCGGAAATGAGTAGCTCGACTCCAGGAGGAGTTGTATAGTGTTATATTGTTCCGCAAATACATATAGCTAAAACTAGTGGTACCCATGGGATACATCCAAGTATTTTAACATGAATTTTGCTCATTCGGAAAAGTATGAGGTGAAAATTATCATTCATGTTTGAGTTTGTCCAGGAACGGTCACAGTTAAATGAATACAATCTATTTTTGTGAAGCAGGGGGTATAGACATAGATTTGACTCATTCAGAAAGATATGTTGTTTAAAGTTGGAGGCATGCTTGATTTATACAGGAGCAGTCGCGGTAAAAAGAATATGATCTATTTTCTGTTTGTTGAAACATGGAAATCAGCTGAACTAATATATGTATCTATGGCTATGTTAGGCACACATATTGATTACTTAGGATGTCTATTTTAACAACTTCTGCAGTCTAATCCTTATATGGTTTACATGTGGTAATAATGGTAAATAATGTTGTTCCAAACACTAAGAAAATTAAAATTATTGAGTGTAAGATGTTTGTTATATGGAGACAGCAGTTTTGTGTTTTTAGTAGGAATTTCTCTTTTTACCTTAGCTATGGCATGAACAGCTTATGCTCAAGCAGGAATGCTTTTATAATTCTTTCCTTACAAACTAGTGCATACTTACCCTATTGGAAGGGCGGAGCCCGTTTTATCAAAATAGATCATATTCTTTTTACCGCGACTGCTCCTGTATAAATCAAGCATGCATCCAACTTTAAACAACATATCTTTCTGAATGAGTCAAATCTATGTCTATACCCCCTGCTTCACAAAAATAGATTGTATTCATTTAACTGTGACCGTTCCTGGACAAACTCAAACATGAATGATAATTTTCACATCGTACTTTTCCGAATGAGCAAAATTCATGTTAAAATACTTGGATGTATCCCATGGGTACCACCATTTTTAACTATATGTATTTGCGGAACAATATAACACTATACAACTCCTCCTGGAGTCGAGCTACTAATTTCCGGACAACTATTAGGTTGCCAAGTAACGCCAGTCACGTGTGAAGTCACCTGACCGGAGACTAGCACTTGTTGCCTGGTGACGAACATGTCTTGCTGATGCAGACTCGCTGCCTGAAGGCGTCCGTCACTGTGCGTGGAATTCTTGCAAACCTGCCGGTAAGTGCTTATTATATTTATGCGTTTCCCTAACACCGCAAGCCTGAATAGAGTATACGTCGCTAACTTGAACACAGGAACGCTAAAGCACAATTCTGGGTTTTTATATTTACCTTTGTAGATTACGGCCAACTATTTCAAAAGGGAAACCTGCCTCGATACCGCTGTACCACTGAAGTGGAATGTAGAATACTGATCAGGTAAAGCCCACAATTACGTATTATTCTACCCAGTCTTTGAGGGGAGTTTTCTCTTTCCTATTTTGCAAATTAGGATTAAATCCAAGGCCCTTTTCCTTTCTTTTTGTTTATGTTTTTAGCCACAGTCAAATCAATAGAAAACTCTGTGCGCTTAAGAAAATAGCCGTATAGCATTTCGAGCAACCAGATACACTACAACTCTCTAGCTTCATGGGAAACTGAACATTTTATTTTACCTTCCTACTCCAACCAAGAACTGCTGTATTCCAAATGACATATAAAATGATTGGAAGTGTATTTGTATGTTCCTTATAAGGCTAAAAGTAATTATAAATTAGTGCAAATTCTGGGTATGCTATGTTGCTGAAATTATATTTGGAGTAACGCTACATTTGAAACCCAATTGACCTAATAACTTCCATCTTTTTTGTCTTTTTCTGTTTCCCTGCCCCTCCCCCCCCCCCGGCCTTTTGTTTCCCAACCCTCCACTCTAGGAAAAAGAAACCTTTACTTGTACTTCACTAAGCAAATGATAACTCTTTGTTATATGATTTGTGTTCATGTCACTTGGTTCTATGCCCTGAAGACGACCTTTGTTTGGGTCAAAACACGTGTTGGCGGGTCGTTGTGCTTTTCTACATTGGCATATTATTGTGCACTTTATGTTTTTCAAATTTGAATGTTGTACACCTGTATGAATCTCAATACAGGAATAAGTATAGTACCAAGTTGGATGAAATAATACCACAATAGTAAATATACACTTACCTTGACTCCTGTCTGGATTATTTTTAGACAATTTATTATGAATTGTATCTGAAAGGTACAAAGAGGAAAGGACGCTAGAGCGCAGTCTGTGAGGTTAGTACTTTCATCAACTTGTGTACCTAATAGTGTTGAAGATTACATGTTTTAGAGGTAGGCATACGTTGTCCACCTGACAGTGGGCAGCCAATCACAATTCTAGTCCTTATAGAAAGTATATTTAGATGTCTCCCTTAACCAACCCCAACCCTTAACCAATATCCTCCCAATAGGCTCGGGAGGATGGCTCAGGGGCAACAAGCACGCCTTAGAAGCAAGATGACGCAGAGCAACACAGTTTCAATCCCCTGGTCCACGCTTATAAACCTCTGGATATAAAGCACGTTATAAATAACCAATAATAATAATAACCCTTGATAGAATTTCTGATATTTGCCACGTAGTTTGACATCACTTCTGATGTATCTTTTGCATATATGGATGTTTTTATGGGAAAATCATTAAGAGTCTGAGCAATCGTCCATTGATGTCTGTTGTAACTCCCTGATTGTAGACCATTAGATGATTGTTAATAAAACAGTATCTTTGCCATCTTCTTGAGTTGATTAGATTATTTGACTCCGAATTACTCTGCGATCCCATCCATTGCATGCACGTTACTTAAGGGCCATAAGCTCAAAAAGCCTACAAAGCCAACTTAACCAAGTGCACACCAGCAATAAACGACACCTTACGAAGACCGAAGGATAAAAAAAGGAATGCAGCCTATTAACTAGTCATTCCTTGTCCTGATGATGGCGGGTGCAGAATTTAGCATCAATGAAATGCCAACGAGCACCTCTTGAAACACATGTCGACAAACAGATTCATCATTGTCAAATCTTGGTGAAAATTGACGCTATTTGTGGCATGTCACAATATGAATCGAAGTGAAATGGATGAGAGGTATGCATGGATCTAGTGGTAAAAAGTAATGTGATTGTTTTTTATAGATCAGTTATATTTTTATACAGTGTTGCAAAGTGTTAACTGTTTTCAACAGAACCAAATTTAATAAATGAACAAATATTTGGAATTAGAGGTCTGAGTATTCAGTACTCTACAAGTCTCTAACACTAATTTAGCAGTGTATTTTGTCCTGTTCTGCACAACCTGGTCTTGATCCTTTTCTTTGTTTGAAAATGTCATGAGAGCCTGTAAGGTCAAGACCCCATCAGGCAACCATATTTATATTTTCTGATGTTTATCACTGGCATTCCTCTGGCACACTTGCCACAAAGCCTGCAAGGTAGCACAGTACCTCTTACATGTATATATCTTTTCAGCCACCATTTCTATTTGGCCTCTTTTGCAGCCTTTGCCAAACGCATAAACACTGGATGCACATTTGCACAAACCTGCGTGCTCCCCTACTCAGAACAAGCAACGTCAGATTACCTTTTCCACATGATGGTTTGGCTCGTGGGTTCTATGTTAATTCATCCCCAGTTTTTGTTCATGGCTTTTTTTGCTGAAAATGTTTTGCATAAAAAATGTATTGAATTCTTTTTATTTAGGGGGTCCCTCCAATTCCCCCTCTCCTATTATTTATTCACTATACACCTCCCCACCCTACCCCTTACATGCCCCCCATTTCTTAATTTTTTTTTTCACCAAAACATTTTTGGCAAAAAGTGCCATGAAATAAAAAGTCGATGAATGAACGTCGTACCGGTTTAGGAGTTTATACAACCGTGTTTTAGCTCACTGGACCTTACCAGAAGAAAACTGTCCATTTTCACATCAGTCTGGGCTCAACCACAAGGACAAGCTAGTAGCAAAACGCTAGGCAATTCTCCTTTGAACAGGAAAACTACCAACAATCCCAGATACATGTTTTGCCTTGTTGGGTGTCATCGGGGAGTTGTGGGTGTGGAGCTGTGCCTCTAGGCCCAGACAGCAAGGGGTTCATATCTGTCTTACACTAACTGATTGGTTGTGGAACCCCAAGTGTTTCAATTGTGTCCTTCTACTGGTGCCCACTCAGGCTGACGTATAACCATGCCTTGCTCTTCCTCCCTTACCAAAGGTGAAATATCCATTTGCATGACCGTCTGCTCTTACCCCCAGTGCAGTCCAGCACCAACATGCTAGGAAGTTCCCCTCTGACAATCCCAGACACAGGTGTTCTGCCTTGGTGGGCTCCATCAGTAGGATGTGGCTGTGGCCCTGTGTTTCTCTAGGAAGAGGGAGCAAGGGGTCCACATCTGGATTACCCTTACTGACCCAGGGATGGACTCCAAGCATTTCAATATTGGCACACATGGGTGAGTCCCTCTGTTGAGAACGAAGAAGGCCACATTACCTTTTGTGTGAGTTTCGGCCCATTCAAAAGATGTACAAATATGTTTAAGCGCACCACACCTTGCCGTAGGAGGAATATTGACGTGCACTGGATATTGAGGTACTGGAGGTTTTTTTTAAATATTCAGCTCTTGATTTCTGCATTTACCATACCTGGTCTTAATTAATCACATTAAAATATGCTGGTTTATAAATATTTTTGAAAAACACCCTCTTTCCTCTTGACTTGAAAGAACGTTTGTGTTCTCGCTTATATAATAGTATAAACGTGATTTGTTCGCATTTAAACGGGTCAATTTCTTTTTTTACCACGTTTTGTTTCACTGATTTCCTTTTTAATCAGTCCCCCCACTTTTTAAAGCGGGGGGACATACCCGCACCCTCCCTGAGCACCACTCCCCCATCCCCATTCTCCCTCTCTATATACCTAACCCCGACCCACCATCTGCCTATTTGTGGTAACAAGGAGAAAGAAATGCAGCCGAATACATTCTGGCCAGATAAATTCGACCAAAGCACATAAGCACGGCCCCAGCTCCTAAGCATTGTGAGCAAGGAGACACACATTGTCAGATGAAATGCACATCTGGAGACTTGAGAACTCGTCATATGAGGGGCATACGTGGAGTAATGTCTGGAACATCTTGTGTTTTTTTTAAACTCCCTCTCCTTACTTAAACATGTGGATTTGTTGTGCTTTTGTACGAGGATGCTCCTTAAAGGTCAACTAAAGAAGTTCTAGAATGCAACCTCTAAAAAGTGTTCCCGCTGTATTTGCTGAGATGTCATGATAGGTGTGACAACTTGGCGTGTCTTGTTGTTATGAACTAAATCACTCATTCACTGGGCGTTTGTGTCTGGCCCATTGTGGTCATTTGCCCTCCACCTGTTTTCAGAATGCAGGCAAGGATGATTTCTGTCTCTTCATGGTTGCACATAATAACTGAATCTGAGTGTTTCCTTCATCGAGCCCTATATTTATATGGGCTGATAAACAAGAGGAACGTTTCAAAGAGATCATTGTTGTAACTAACGCCCCTCCTGGGCCCGTGCAGAGACCATGCGCGAGGTGACACGTGGGAGACGTGTCACCAACCCAGTAAAAGGGCTGAGCGGCTTCCAGTTCGGCAGACAATTATCACGGCAACTGTGACTGCCATGTCTAATTGCAGCGCGCGCTGCGCAACATGCCTTGGGCCTACACCACGCGGAACTTCACCATCAGGGACCGGGACTACCGGGCCCCATAACAATCATGAATAAAATAAAAGTGCGCCCCCCCCACCGTTGGTCGTGTATTGTCAGAATACTTGCTGTAGGTGACAGCTCTTATGCGCATGGAGCACTTATAAGACAATCGCAGGTTGCCAAAGAGTTCAACCTGGCATTAGCACTCAGATCTTAGAAGCAAGCAGTTTGCAACTACTCACATATGTTATGTAATGTTATATGGCATTTATAAAGCGCCTACTGCCATTGATATGAACTCGAGGCACTGTGGCGATGAACACCCTTTGGAAGACCGTGGTCAGAGATGTGAAGGAGGATTCTGAAATGCGTGTGTGCCTTTTTAACCAGTGCAAAGGTAGGTAGGGAGTGGCTAGGTCCTTGATAGCAGACCCTGGAAATTGGAATAATGGATGGATGCTGTGCCAGACTATCAGGAGAGTTGCAGAGACAAGGAGACTGATTATGTATGCAGCTGCACCGAATTCTTCAGAGGACAGAGCTGCATTCTATTGGAAGTGGTGATGTGCGTTTTGGTGGGTGAAGTCGAGCAGTGAGTGTTGCAGATGTATGCGGGTGGGTGAATGTCCCCTGGGAGGGAGACAGATATGTTCCATTGCGATGCAGTGTATTTGTATTTGTATTTATTTGTATTTATTTTTATTTATATAGCGCTTTAATCCAAAGCGCTTAACAAGAGGAACAAGCATAATACAATAAGCAATGCATGACAATTGAATCAGAACCAGAGAACAGTACAAGGAACAATTTACAATATTGATAGGAAGGTGCTAAAGGAGAGGGGCTAAGCGAGGGAGGGGGTGGGAGGAGTGGGAAGAGGTAGAGTCAGTAGTCAGAGAGGAAAAAAGGAAGCTAGGGGGGGTGATTGGAAGAGATAAGATTTTAGAGAAGTGCAGAATGAGAAGTAGGAGGTAATAGAGTATACAGGAAGGGGTAGGCGGTTCCAATGGAAGGGAGCGAGAAGTTGGAAGGAGCGGAAGCGGGAAGGGGCACAGGGTGGTTGAGGCGGAGAGAGAAGAAAGAGATCCGCAGAACGGAGTGAGCGAGAGGGAGGATAAAATTGAGAAGGGAGGATAGGTAGGGGGGGCAAGGGCATAGAGGGATTTGAAGACTAGACAGAGGAAATTAAATTTAAACTGTGAGTGAAAAGTGAGTTGAGAGAAGAGGAGATGGAGTCGTGAGGTGAGAGAAGGCAGAGGGAGCAGATGGCAGAGTGGTAGATGGATTTGAGGGGGGAGAGGTGAGAGGAGGGGAGTCCAAAGAAAAGAGTGGAGCAGTAGAAAAGTCTGGAGAAGATAAGGTAGGTGACTAAGAGTTTAGTAGCGTGAAAGGTGCTTGATTTACCAGTGAAACAAGGCTGATATCAAGGTACTACAAGGTCTTGCAGAGCATATGATGGAGCCTGGGTGGAATCCTTTCCTGTGCGGGCTAGGTACCACATCGTGTCTCGTCCGGTCACTAATCAGGTGCACCAGCATTCCTATCTGGGGGTGATCGATATAGATAAAGAAGCATTGGTGCGTGTGGTAGAAATAATACTGACAATTCGTATTGGGGCCGTGTGTGAAGGGAGAACTGCCCACTAGCCTTTGCTAAATGTCTTCACAAAGCAGATGCTATAAGCATATATTTTTGAAGTACAACACGTTCCAGGAGTAAATGCTGCCTGTTTTTCATGTCTGAATGACTTAATGAAAAGAGAAATATTTAGTTATTTAGTATTTACTGCATTATTGGAGGAGCATGTTTCTAGAACTAGATTTCAGAAGAGTGGATGAAGGATTGCAAGACAAGTAAAGTTAGAGATCATGTAAGGATGTCAAAACCTGAAGGATGAATAAAGTCCTTGTCCCAGATATAGGATTCATTGCGCCTCATTACGAGGTTGGAGGTAGCCATGGCGCTTTTAGCGCCATGGCTGCCTCCAAAATCGTTCCGACTCCGGTCTGGTGGATGGAGCAATTACCGGTCCATTCCGAGGTCTGCGGGACCGGTAATTCCCCATTCACCAGAGCCATTCCCCATTCCCATTTGAGCCCCCATAGGCTCAATGGGAAGGGGGAAGGTGGCAATAACGGTACCGCAAATTGCGGTACCGTTATTGACCCCAGTATCCCTTTGCAGGTCCCGTCCTTAACGCCTGGTAAAACCAGGCATTAAGGAAGGACCCACAAAGGGATCTCGTAGTAGGGTGGTAAGGGATTACTGGCATCGGTGCCCTTACCGGTGCCGGTAATCCCTTACCGCCCACCTCATAATGAGGCCCAATTGTCACTGTTGGGGGCAATAGATCAAGCCAGAACATACGAGATGCAAGCTAATAAGAGATGACCATACTGCCCACATGTTAATTTCAGTAACCACGAGGATTTTGCATTGTGAGTACTGGGATTGACAGGAGAGTGGGGTAGTTAGTGAAGGAGTGTGGTGTGCATGGGAACAACGATACAATCCTAAAATTGTGTGTCTTATACACGATCAATCTACAGTTCTAATGTAGTAACACATTACCCATGGCTAAAGTTGGTCCAATGTATAAATTGCCTTTACAATAACAATATGCGGTATTTTTAATAGAGACCAATTCACCTCAATGACGGTGTAAGACGTTTTAAGGAGATTTTGTGTAAAGCACAGCAAAGTTTCCATACACCATCTGAAAGGAAATGGGTTGGAGGAAAGGATTACTTGTTTTGAAAGAATCCTTACATTGAGTTTGCAAGCAGGTCTACCTTGAGGATCAGAAGTGCATGAAAATATGTGGCGTTGTAGTACCATTTTACATTCTGCTACTGTTGAGTTGAGTTGGAAGGGAGGGGGCGCACGGTTGAAACTATAAAACATGACCAAGAAGGTACATCTTGAAGAAATAACAATCGGAATAGAAAAATAACAACAGCATGGTAAATAGTTGTATGCTGCTATACATGCAGTGAGAGGAGATGGTGTGTGAGTGAGACATGTCATAGTGAGTAGCGAAAACAAGCTCTACTTTAGTTAGGAGCAGCATGTGTATTCAGATGCCATTCCTTTCACTAACCTCTGGCAATGCAAGTTCAGTAATAAAACCGCTGGTCAGGTAAAGCCCAACCACCCACTTAGGTTGGAAGCAAGAGTCAAATATTTTCCTGAATGGAAAATATAACAGGGATAGTGGTTCTTCTCCTGGATCAGATGAAGGCTCTGCACTTGAGGATTGAGTAACTGCGACTACAATCAAAAATTAGCGACACATCGCCATTGCACATTTCCGACATTGTTAAGAATATTGGTGTGCCACTAAATACTGCACTTTTTCACCCCAACCATCAGCCGAAAAAACCCATCCTTTCAGTCGAATAAGAGGTGTCTGGTGTTGTACAGGGACTCCCAACTAAAATGGAATTGATCAGTCTCATGATATCTAGATTAAATGTTCATTACCTGATGGGCATGCTCAAACTATTTCTGGTTCTGATGAAGCCTTCACCATACGTTGCGGGCACGGTAGCCGAAACATAGGTCGCTTTATCTCTGGTCTCATCAATTTTTTGTTTTCCTGTTATGTTTTTTTAAATTATTGTATGTTTCTTCACTGACCGATACATAGTCAATCCCATAATATGAGATACCTTTTGTCTATGAAAGCAATGGTTTTCTTACCCTTTGTTCTATGTCTGTTAATGTACTAAAATGTACAGGTTATGTTCATATGATGCCGTTATTTCTTTTGTTGTTCATTTAAAAAAATAATAATTGTGAATTTCCTTCTTTTATATTTTACTCCCTGTACCGTGCTCAGGATACAGTTATCTGTGACTGTCCCTATATTGTTATCTCAGATAAAGGCTAATACATTAGACATTGAAACTCCAGCATTTCTTCTCAGTCTTTGAAGGCACTACCAAAGGCAACCCAATTTAATTGAATTAATCATTCGTCATATGTAAAAAAATCTTGCCCACTCAAAGTGGATACATTAGAGCAGTTTGGTCAGCTCCAGGCCCTGAGGGCAGCATACATGACAGGTATTAAGGATATCCTTCATTTAATATTCATGAGAAAAATGTCCATACATTTAGAATCATTGTATGCAAATTTATCTCATGAATATTAATGAGGGATATCCTGAAATGTGACATGTTTCTTGTCCTCGAGGCCTTGAGTTGGACAACCCTCCATTAAAGATATAAGTAGTTATTCGAACATTCTTACGCTACAAGCATCAATCGCCAATTACATGGTGGATGAAGTGACCCATTCGAGGCTCTGTGTGATCCTACTATCCTGGACATCTGCATAGTCAGGACTGTGAGTCCTTTGGATGCGGGTGGTATTTCGGGACCACAGCTTATTTTCAGGACAAGGGCATGCAAGGCCACTTTCAGAAGCTGCATTGCAGAGAGGCGAACCTAGACAATGACCACGGGCGCTCTTTTCCAGGTTCATATAGATCCCCGCCATTAAGCTGGACACTTTATCAACAATGGGATAGGGCATTTTAAACAGCACTAGGTATCATGGCATCCCACATCTGTGCTGTGTCATGCACAAATCAATTCCAGGGACACATTTCGAGTTAGTCGTGCCGTAGGTGCTGTCTTACATTTTTTGTCATATAGGCTCCCACATGTTTTCATAGATTGTCGTTGATTGGCTCACAAAGTCACATTCTGCCAGAAGAGACTGTGGAGACTTTTCTGAACTTTTCACAAGGTGGCAAAACAATGTGTCAGAGTTGGGGCTAGGTGAGCTTTTCCTGTATGGAAACTGCAAGGAAGTAATCCCATTCTACCATTAGAAAATGCATATGTAAAGATGAAATCCATCACTAGAAGAGAAGAGGTGCATGGGAACGCGTATCCACACCTCCCATCCCCCCAGGTACAAGCCAGCGACATTGAATGAATAGTTCTAGGCTTTAAGGATGTCATTATGTATGTGAGGGTAGAAATCTCAAACCAAATAGTGTGTGTCTGAATATGGCTTCATTACTTGTGTTATATAAACTGTGCTAAATATATCACTGTCTCTTTCCATTAAGGCATTTGCAGATATGTTTAGTTTAGCAATATCCGCTGCTTGCTGGACCCCAGACATGGGTTTCTCTGCCTTTCAGGAACCCCTTTTAGGATCTAAGCTAACATTATATAGGGTGGCTCAGTGCAGTCCGAGGCAGAGGCTTGCAGGTCATCTATAATGGAAGCAAAAAACCACTCCCCATTTGCATATGTAATACAAAAGAAAGGTCCTGAACTAGACCCTCTTGACCCAGGACAAATAGGTTCCGATTATTTCCTCAATTAAATGACAGCGATGCGCACAGCCTGGTATAACATTCACACATCACAATTAGCTTACTTTGAAACTGGTGTCAGAAATATAAGCATTTTGAAACATGAGCACTATTTTGCATAATAGCAACACTTTTATTGAACGCAGGCATGTCTTTGTTCTCATCCTATCTGCTTCTTTTCTCTGCTATACCAATGCAGATGACCCTTGTGATTGACTGGGAAAGCACAGGTAGTGTGTTTGGTGTATTTTGTGATAGTTGGTCTCAAATAGCGAATCCTTTGCAATTTGCATTGCCTCTTGCTGCTATATCTAAAACACTGTAAACGGTTGCTGCCTTTCAAAAGAAACCCACTCCCTATGACTACCTACTTTTTGCAACCAATTCCCAGGGAGGACTATGAGTAATTTGTTTTGAGACTCACAGAAAGATAGACTTCGTTTCTGAGGAGATCAGTCGAGTGAATCTAAACTGGACTTCTGAATGCAATAAAGGCACTCTACATGAAGCCTTTCTTAGTTTGCCCTATTTCGAGGAACCCTGAAATTGCGATGCTTGCAAGATTCGTTGCAGGGATGTTGCTAGGTCTGGAAAAGATCTGGGACTAGGCTAATGTCGGGATTCAGGGCTAGCTAGCCTTTTAGTTGCGGCCCCTGAGCATCTCTCCGGGGATACAACCAAAAGACCCGGGGCTATAGACCCCTAATGCCCCACCCTAGCAACGCCTCTAGTTGGTTGATTCACCAATCACGATGTGAGACTTCCCTGAAGAGCTCCAACTGGGAGCCACAGTCCTTGGAAAGTTCCCTCTTTGCCAGATTAACTATAATTACCCACTAGTCCTTTTCAAGGCTGTGAATAGCTTCCAGAGTTTGCTTCCTAAACACTGACCAGTCATCAGGAACACACTGGCCCATCGTACTTATCGTTGGAGCCATAAAACTGATTGGTCCGTTGTAGGCCTTGAAAAGTAGTGTCCTGACCCCACAGCTGCTCCTGTTGAGAGAGCATGTGAACATAATTCTGGGAAGCATAGAGGCCTTAGAAGGTGCCCTGTTGCATTCACCTGGGCATATGTTTAAATCAATGGAATGAAAAGGTCCGCCAAATTAAAACCAACTAATGTTGGTGACAGACAACTCCAGTTAGTAACTTTGTAATTTGATGGTTGGTGCCGGTGTTGTAACGGGTCCGTCATGGTTCAATGGGTAATTACCACCCCATTCCAAGTTTGGCGGGGCGGTAATTCCCCATTGAACCATGGCCCTTCCCCATTCCCATTTTCGCCCCATAGGTCTCTATGGGAATGGGGAAGGCGCTAAGTACGGTACCGCAAATTGTGCATCCCTACTGGTGTAGACCAGCCGTTAAGGTCGGGTCCCGCAAAGGGACCTCGTAGTAAGGCGCTAAGTGTTTAACGGCGCCGCAGCCTTTTACGGCGCCGTTAAACACTTAGCGCCAGGGTCGTAATGAGGCCCATTGTCTTTACTTTTGCAGGCCATTAAAGAAGTGTGTTCAAACAAGGTCATCAATTCAAGGATAAAACAAGATTAAAAAAACATATATTAATATCAATGAATAAATAAAAACAAACCATCATACAATTAGCTCCACAGTCTCACCATATCAATGTCGCTCTACTTAGCCAGGCCCTGTGGAGGAATTTTACAACATTATAAGCCTCGTTCACATTCATTGTACTTTTACAATATGCCAAAGCCTGTTCCATATGCAAAATACTCTTTAATTTAAAGAGGGGAATCCGATAATGCCTCCTGAGACCCTGGCATCCAGGACAAGTAAATAAGACATGTTTTATCGTTTCCTCTGGGTTACTGCAAACGTCGTGTGTCTAGTCTAGAACTGGTCCGTTTTGCAATAAAGCTAGCCAACTTGAGAATGTTTGTACAGAGTTGGAAAAACAGTGCACGTGCATACCCAGGGAACACACAATCTAGATAGGGCTCACAGTCAACTGTTGGCTTTAACAGTAAATAAGATGCTCCAATCTTTAAAATGGTGCACACCCTTTTCACGCTCCTTGTTATAGCTTCACAACATTTTAATGTAACCATATATTTTGATCCAACTGGAAGCCCCTCTACGCTGGACCAAAAGGTTGACAGCTCCAAGTCCGAAAACCATCTGTATGGATGTGTTTGAGCCTTGGAAGCGTACTCGACCCAGGCACATTCTGTAAATTATGAATCGTTTCTCTGTATTTTGCGAGTTCAAGTGTACACCACAATCTGGTCCAAAATAGCAGTGGCTTGCTATCTGCTACTTCACACAACGGCATGAGGTTGCATTCCCAATGCAAACAGCCCATTGGGGCTCCCTTCGGTTGCATAAGTAAAGACCTCAGAAACCGGTTGTCTGCTACCTTAATTTGAGTGCACGGGCAAAGACCCCACAACTCTGCTCCATATAAAGTTGATGCCCACCACTGGATTTTATACAGTTTTAATGTGGGGGAAATTGCTCCTCTCCCATGGGTGCTAAAAAAACAGCGTATTCCATAGACCATGATAGATCAAACGCAAACCTAACCCCTAAATAGTATTAAAAAAATGCTTGCTCTAAAACATGCTCATAATTTAAAATGCTTCAATTTATTGTCTTACTACATTTGCGACCAAACACCATTACGCTTGTTTTTGCTATGTTAAGTTCCTTAGAAAGAGTGTTGCACATTTTGACAAAAGTATTCAGGTTGCGGCTTAAACCCACAGAAGTAGTGGATAGCAACACTGCAGCATCTGCATAACATAGGGCTGGAAATATATTCGATCCTAGTTTGAGTGGATGAAGACTGCACACTAATAGTTCTTCAATTATCACATTTATTTACAAACAAAATAGGAGGGGGGCCAACACACAGCCTTGTCAGACCCCCATCGCTACCGAAAAGGTTCTGATGGTCTCGCCGCCCAACGCCCGCCTTACAGAAGCTCCATTGTTGCTATAGAGTGATTTGATGCTAAAAAGCCATAGCCCTGGAATACCCTTGCTTTTCAATACTGACCACAGCTTGCATTGTGAGACACTATCGAATGCTGTGCGTAAATTACACAAATACGTCATAAAGTCTGACTAAGTAATGTGCATCGGGTTCGAGTTTCCAGGGACATGTAACGTTGGTTAACCCCAGTTTCCTGTGGAAGGAAAACCACACGATTACGTGACAGATCTATATATGAAAATTAAACTCCTCAAGAGTCATGATGTGTGGCCAAGAGCACCTCGTGAGGCGTGCCCTCATGGACCTTTCCCAGGAACACATTGACCCTGCCTACACCAGTGACAGCTCCAATGGCCTTCAGTGCCCTCATGTGGCCTGCCTCTGCCCACTACAAATAAGCGACATTTTTGGTATTATGACATGCAAATCCAGGGGGCAAGGCAAAAATGTCTGTTCATTTAACGTGATATAATCCTAGCACCAGCTTTGCTTGCGGTCTATATTGTTTTAAACACTTCCCAACTCCCATAAACTTTAAAAGGCACTCACGTTAAGGCCATATTGGACAGTTAAGATAAGTATTATGCTTAGTAGGGTAACAATGAGTGTATCAGCACTTAACGATTAAAACCATTTTATATTGTGTCATTTGAACTTTGTTAGTTGTTGTATGTGTTCCTACACCTCTCTCAAGATAAAGGGCCACATTTAGAACCATCAAAGTCAAATACCATTACTGCATGCGATCATCATGCAGTAATGGGAAAGGTTGGCGTTATGTAGACTAATGCGGACTCTTCTGTCGTTCACTATATTGGGGCCCATTGGAAGTCCACATGTGGCAATTACAACTTGTGGTCATGGTTTTGGGTGAAGGAAGTACACTCGACACAAAACCAGGTGGTTTTTTAGCAACTTTCTATTTGCAGTGCATTAAAGGTTGATGAAATCATATTACTGCCACGTTTCTACCGCACTGCCAGACTCTAAATAAGCCTCTAAGGCTTGGCCAACTCCGGGCCTCGTGAGTCAGAATCCTGACAGGTTTTCAGGATATCCCTCATTAATATTCATTGCAAAAATATAAGCATACATTTAGAATCAGTGTATGCAAATTTATCTCATGAATATTCATGAGGGGTATCCTGAAAATCCGACATGGATCCGGCCCTGAAGCTTGACAACTGAGTCTAAGCCTTGATTTTGCCCCTCTAAAAAAGGAAGAACCAAGGGTGTGTAGGGAGCATTTGGACAACGTCTATTTTCAATTAGAAGAGTTTGGATATTGTGGAAGTTAGAATAAAGCACACTAAGCCTTGACTGATTTCATCTTACACCTTTAACTATCCAGAGGACTTCTCACGCCTGTGGTCCCCCTATAAATATGAATCAGGAGGAGATGGAGAGAACGTCGCAACGCATCCAAGGACATCACTCTTTCAAGAATTCAAGTGTGTTTTTTCTCTTTGCCTGGCCTAAGCCATATTACTCATCTTGTTTTCACCAGCCCCTATGTCAACGAAAGACAGAAACTACTTGAAGCTGGAAATGTAATGGGTGCAACGTCATTTGATGCTTGAATTATTGTTCCTGCTTCACAAGGAACATACTGTGTTCCACAAAGGTATTCACCCAATGGAATGCTTTTATGAATCAGGCTACACTGAGATTTCGGAAAACCTTGAGTTAAATGGATGTTTTCATTATTAGAGCAAACAATGGGCCCTGGAAAAAGGTAAAAAGGTATTTCCAATGAATCAAGTACTTTAGCTGAGATATTTATTTTTGGCTTGTGAATATATCTTATTTCCAACTCTGTCAATTGCTTGTAGACTGCATCTCCACAGTGGTCCAAAACAAGGAAGAGAGTTTCCACGGAGCGTGCATCTTTGCTCATGGTCAGGTACTTGTCGCGCATTGCATGCTGTGGAAAGTTCTAAGGCTGCGCTCCAGGGTTCAAGGATAGGAAGCAGTATATAAAATCCAGCAAAAGGCATGCATGCACATGTTATGGTTTTTGCGTCCTAGAATTTTAAATCTATAGGTAAGGATGGGGCACCATTCAGAAGGGGATCATCGACACAGGTTGCTCCCGACCAACATTGTAAACAACAGAATAGTGACCAAAAAGTGAAAAATGGAGCCTCCAATTTAGGACATTTCCCCTTCCGGAATATGATTTTCTGTGTGTTTTATCTGCTTCCTTAGCGCCCAGTTGCCCAGGGGTGGGCTGGCCTATATGGAACTCTGGAGATTTCCCGGTGGCCTATGCACCATGGGCCTCTATTTGTGTGGTAACCTATTTTATTTTCAAATTTTCCCATTGGAAAAGGATTGGGCTTGCTGAAAATATGTAATATGGGGCTACCTTGAACACTAGTTCCAGGGCTGCTTTTGGTAGCCAGTACGCCCCTGTCAGTTGCCCATAGCTAATCCATACTTGATTCCTCTTCTGGAGCCTGATGTGAGAAGGAGAACTCACTCATACAAATGACTGCCTAATGTTTCCGGGTCAATCGGGTCATCCTCTTTTCTAGATGGCACCTGCTCTTTCCGGCTTGAAAACTTTGCAGCCTGGGAAACCGAAATCGTCTACCTTACCTGCGCCCAAAAGACAGACAGCTGTGTACTGCTAAGGAGGAAACAGCAGCCCGGATGAGGAGCCCGGCAAGGGCAAACCCAAATGCTCTTGCCCTCCTCACTCCACTCTGCACACGTTAACTTCCTGCCCCCTCAGCCCTCCGGCATCTTCAAGGCTCTCACTCCCCGCCTGGGAAATCAGGTCCACCCTGCCCCACGTTACCCAAGGAAGTAGCTACCAGAGAACTAAGCAACCCTGTAATAGTGAAGGTGAGCCCCCCGCCCGTCGGCAGAAGAAGCACCAGCCACCCCCAGAGGTCATCTAAGCACGGGAAAATGCATCCTATAGCTCCACCATACCTTAGGAAACCAATTCCAACACCTGTGCAGGTTGTCGAGCAGCTGATACAATGCCCCGGCTGAGGAAAGCAGCAGAAATGGCTGCTGTCGGGAAAAGAGATCAATCCGCATCTCAACCGAAGAACGTTACACAGGCATGTGACATGTGACAGCACTCCCGAATCGGCGAAAATACATTAAACGAGTCACTACAGGATTACATCCGTAGTACTACAGGAATTAACACTTTGTGCATTGGGAAATGAGCATGTGCTCTCCCTTCTTGAGGAACTCATTAAAAGACGTGGAATGGCGGAAGCACACAGATAAAAAAGAAGGCAAAGCAGATGGAAAAAAAAGAAGGCCCAACTGGTGATTTGGCCATTTCATTGGCGTCGGCAAGTTAATGCTCCCGAACTCCCATTCTCCTTTATCTTTTACAGTAGCAATGTTTTCTGCGATATTTGTAGCTTACGCCACAAAGCGCCAAAACCAAAAAGACAAATATGACATCCACAGCAGAACCTGAAGTATGGTTTTGGAAGTGTTAATATACTGGTTTAAGAATCCAGTCAGACTCACATAAATAAAAAAAATGTTATGTCCATGGGTCTGACCAAAATATTTTTTTAACATATTAATACTTGAGAAATGATACCTAGGCTGCTGACACGGGGGGCACACTACTGACAGACTACATCTACTATGTTTTTTTTTAAGGAATCTCACATTCAGTGCTGTAAATGGTATTTTTCTACAGTGAATGGTAATGAGACAGTCATTAAACAAGCAAATCCAATTGGGTTGATTTAGAAATGTGTAGGGGAATGTCGGGTTTATTTTATTTTATTACTCATTATATATTTACATTCCCCAAATGTTCTAGTGTTACTATTATTTTTGTTTCTCTACTATTGACATCTTTCAATCCAATACAACGAGATCTGACACACCCAGAGACCGTGTTACCTAAATTGTCCTGTTCTGGCTCCACCTGCCCGAACTGGTGACTGGGTTAGAATGATAATATTAATCGAATCCCACAGCTGTGGTTGTCTTATGAAAAATCTGCCTTTATTAATCAACCAAGAGAATCACACATCATTAAGTTTTCTTTTCATTGAAAATCCCCCAGAAAATCACAACAATTCCAAGCGGTCAGAGGATAATTAATAACTCTAGAATAAACAGGAGCCCAACATTAGATACAACTTAAATAAGCAACTATTTTTGGTGTATTCTAAGGCAATTGTCGCTGCAGTACAAGAGTTACATTGTATTGTAAATGTGTGGATTAGTGCCACTGGCTTGGGGGGATAGCTCAGGGGCTCCATGCTCTCCTTGGAAACAAGATGACACGGAGTACCACAGGTTCGATCCCCGCGTCCGCGCTTAGAAACCTCTGGGTATTGTAATCACTGCAAATGTACACTGCTATCTGTGATTCCAAACTTACAACATAACTAAACCATATCTCATTTACCATACATGGCCTGGCTTGCAATTAAAATCGCTGTGTACAAAATACAAAAGAGAAAGTAACGAATTCAAGCTATGAAACCTCTCATCTACTGAATGGTTAGATATCTGATAAGAGAACCACCTGTTCCCTTCATATTTGAAATCATCAGAACATTATGTATTTTTAAAAGACAAAAATAAACAGGGCTAAACACCCAGTTTCATTTGAATTGCCAGCTAAATTGCTCACACTTTCACCTATCCATCTACCCTCTGCCCCTCTGCCAAAAGGACGCTATTTTCAGAATAGGCTACAAAAGGTACACCACGAACAGCACAGCCAAAATGGCGCCTGCTAACATCGGCCCCGCCTTACTGCTCTTCCAAATCCCAAGCCTGGATGACTTGCAACATTTTCAGAAATAACAGCAGACTTGCAGGCTCGGAAAGAGCCATACAATTGTCTCGGGCACCAATGAAAAAGCGTCCCACAGTTGCAAATGGCAATTTATTCCTTTTGTGACAGACTGTTTGAACAGTAACCAAGGTTTTTTTTTTGTTGATAAAGTGTTATGCAAATTGTGCATTTTAAGGAATATTTATCCAGCAAAACTCGTCAAAACTATTAGCTGCAGAGTAAATTAACTAATTAAACCGGCCCAAAAAGTGGCCCACTTGACCAAAAAAACGGGCCCACACCAGCATTTTGTGTTTTTGGTTCAGCCATGGGCCTATTGCCCGATAGGTCAGTCCGAGCCGGCAGACTTGCATTCCATAATGCGAGTCATAGGTCTCCCTTTCCAGCCAGGAGGACGCAAGCGCTCACCCCTCTAGCGTAGATACAAGGGAGAAAAAGAACACAAAAAAACCTGTCTCTAGCGTGCAAACCACTCTTATCATTCCTTAGCATCATGCACAACTTCCATAGGCATCTTTATGCCCATCCAAATAGAGCCTCATTCCTGAACTAAAATGCCAATTCTCTTCTGATGTGACATTTCTGCCACCCACCCCGGGCATCACCATAAAATAATGGTGATGAATGCCTCATTCTGCGCACAGTAGCTTTTTAATACAAGCAACCACTCAAATAAAGAGGAAAAGGCCCTTGATTATTTGAAAAAGATGGAGACTGACATGGCCATGTTACAGGAGACACACCTGGCATATGAGGAAGCAATTAAGTGATGCAGAGCCTGGGGAGAGGGGTCATGTTTTTGCCTGTGCATATAATTCACAGAGTAGAGGAGGGAAATCCGCCCATCTCAGTTGCTGTGCATAAAACAGACAAGGAGGGAAGAGTAGAGGCTACAAAGCTCGAAGCACAAGATGCAAACATGCATCATCCATTGGGACCAGAGGAAGTTTCAACGCCTTAGCGCAGCACCTAGGCAGGTATGTGAAAGGTGATTTATTATTAGCCGGTGACTATTACGAGATTCTTGAGCCAATGCTGGACAGGAAGGGGTGGTACCCATAATGCAGAAGGTTGCAAGGTTACTTGAAGAATGGATACTTACTGACACAAGGAGGCTAGAAAACCACACATCCAGGGACTATGCCTTCTACCCGGGTGCGCATGATACATCATAAAAATAACAACTTGTTATTTATATGGAAAACAAAGGGGGATCTGGGAGTCTCTCTACCAGCACAAGCACAGCCCAATGGCCTGTTCTTGGGTGGATGGCCCCTGGGAGAGTCTCAACCGGGTCTTTAGCTCAATGCCCCTTTTACAGAGAAGAAATATCCCTGCATATCAGTCTTTGTCCTGCCCAGGGGCAGTCCAGCACCGAAATGCTAGGCAATTCTCCTCTGAACAAGAGTACCAACAGCAACCCCATACACGTGTTTCAGCCTTATTGGGCATCATCAGTGAGGTGGAGCTGTGCCTCTCTGAGAACAGTGAGCAAGGGGTCCACATCTGGATTCCCCTGGTAATTTAGGCTGAGACCCAAAGTTACTAAGCATGCAAAACAAAGGGGGTTCTGGGAGTCCCTCTACCAGCACAAACATAGCCCATTGACTTGTTCTTGGGTGCATGGCCCCTGTGAAGTATTTAGCTCAAGACTTGGTTGAGACTCTCCCGGAGGCCACCCACCCAAGAACAGGCCAATGGGCTGTGTTCGTGCCGGTAGAGAGACTCCCAGAACCCCCTTTGTTTTGCATGTTATTTATATGGCTCTTTTATCCAAACCACTTCACATAGAACATATGTACATGCATATATGCATACTCCTGAATAGAATTTATATAAACATCCGGTAAGGCCACTAAAAAGTATATGGGCAGTGATATTGGTAATATTCATATCTCTGACCACACGCCGGTCATTTTGATGTTTGACCTAAACTATACACTGAAAAAGTCTCCTACATAGAACATGAATGTACCACTATTGGAGAATGATGAAAGTCTGAACAAGTTGGTGAGAGAAACAGAGTGTTTTATGGAATTGAACAGAAAGGTATTTGATGGGGTACTTTTGGAGGCCTTTAAGTGCTGCATGCATGGCCTATTAATGGACATTCCAGCATGAAATAAAGCAACTGCGCTTCAGATTTGAAGTTCCTTGAACGAACAATTAAGATATTGGAAAAAGAGTATGCAATTTGTAAAACAGAGGAAAAGAGGAGGATACTAATCTGTAAGAAATACAATTTATAATACTATTCATCACGTTTGGCGGCGGGGACAAAAAAATGTATAAAATGAACGGTCAAAACAGGGGCCCGAGCAGTTACCCTGTGGGCAGTCCACCCACAAACCAATCATTTGCAATCAAACAAGATCCCTTATTTTGACTTCAATTTGCGGTCTGATAAAATGAAATATCTAGGGGTGTGGCTCACGAGTGGACAAAACGAGACGTTGAAATGTAAACTGTCGCTTGCAATAACAAGATTAAAGATGGATCTGGAGAGATGGTCCTCTATGAAATTGTTGTTATGGGGAAAGGTGAATGCACTTAAAATGATGGCCACCCCAAGAATCAATTATGTGTTTTTGATGATACCTATCTCAAAAGATAGAAGTCAGTATTTTGAGCTAGAGAGAATGATTCAAACGTTTAAATGGGGTCGAAAACAGTCCGAGATTAACATTTAAGACATTTCTGTTACCAATCAGGAAAGGTGGCTTGAGTGTGCCCAATTTTGCAAATTATCACCTGACATTTGCTGCAGAACATGTATTGCCATTTCTAGATGAGGAACCTGACGCATGGGATTGGGCTAAAGTTAACCTGATCTGGCTGTGGGAACATCTTTCACTACTGACGTCAACTTCGAATAAAGGACAGAAGCTTAAGGCCCGACAGCATTTATCAGGAGATGCTGGTATGAGATGTCAGTATCACATGGACAATATAAGAACATTGGGAAGGGGCATCAGTTTAGTTCAACTCAAAAATTAGACTGAATAAGAAAATGATCCACTGAACAGAGGAACAGAGTGGCACAGGAAATTGGATCCCATTTAGAAGTGCTATGGAAGCTCAGGAACATGGATGGACATACTTATGGAGAATACAGAAAACTAAAGAATAACATTTTTAAAGCAAAAGTGGATTCTGAAAGTGAAGAACAAGATTTGGGGAACCTTATACTTAAAATTGGTCATCAAGATCACATGGCTTCTGTGGTATATTCTTCCCTTCAAGGTGCTGATTCTGACACTAATACACAGAGGGCAAAATGGTCCATGCAACAAGGCATGAAACTGATGAAGGGCAACGGGAACTCCTTTGTGGAAACATTAAACTAACATCTCTGAATTTAGGAGACAGAACCAGACTGATTAAGCTTATCAATAGGGTGTACTGGAATCTGACTAGGATGAGCAAAAGAGAAATTATTGATTCTGGCACCTGTCGGGGATGTAGTCACAGAAAATGGACACTGAGACCAATGATATGGGAGTGCAGCAGGGTCCATACATTTTGGAGGAATATTGCAACATCATTAAACATAGTGTTAAGAACAGATTTGGAATTTGATTTCGAGACATTAATCTTGTGTGGTGTTTCGACATTGGACTATTGTTTTCAGAAAAATGTTGGCTGTTTAGGGCTATGGTAGCCAAGAAAAGTTATATTGAGGGGCTGGAAAACAGTGAAACTCTCAACTGTGGCATTGGATTGCACCATTTGGCAGGCTTCGTCAGCCGAAGGTTCCCTCCGCGAAGGTCTGGTCCCTTTGTGTTTTGAGTGGAGACGGTGTGAGAAGAGATAGGGACAGTCCCTACCAGTCGCCACTGTGCCTGCCTAAAAAGACAGGCCAGGATAAAGAAGAGACCAGAGGGTCGAGTCTTACTCAAGGGAAAATCCAGAATGGCAGAAAAAATACCTTTTAGATGACTGTCAGCGAGGATGCCAATGGAAGGTCCAGGGATAACAGGCAAAGGGAAACAACAAGGACAGAGGCACAGCAGAGTGGGACGAGAAGGGGAGAACAACAGCAGTACAAGGGGAAACTAGGATAAGGAGAAAACACTGAAGTGTCTTAGCCGTGATGAGAGAAGAAGAGATTGTTGTGAGACGAGGCACTATCCGTCCTCGAAATATATGAAGGTGTCGATGGGCAACGGCAGTCACTATCTTGGAGGAACATTGGATGAGCAACAACAGTTGCCGGCCCGATGTCATGGCATTACTAGCGCCCCCCACCACCAGCGATGCCAGAGCAATCAGTGTGTCGCTATGACAGTGTGCCCCTTCCCTTCAAGGGAGATCCTGGCTTCCAGGGGTGCATTGAGTAGAATTTCAGGTCAAACAAGGTGTGCGGATATGGGAGGCAGGTTCCCATGTCCCCTCACATGGAGAATACCCCTTCCAGTCAGCAAGGTATTGAAGGTTGCCTCAGAAATAACAGAAGTCACAAATCTGAGAGACCTCATATTCCTTCTGTTCTTCAGGCAGAGGTTTAGCTTTGGGTCTTGATGCAAGACATCTGAATAACTTATCAGAGTGGTAGGATTTAAGTAGGGAAGAATGAAACACGGGGTGGATATGCTTCCAGGCCATAGGTAAGCACAGTTTGAAGGCCACAGGGTTGATCTTGGCGGTGATGGAAAATGGTCCTACGTAACAGGGTGATAGTTGCAAAGGACCGAACCCATGTGGTCAATGGTTGGTGGATAACCAGACTTTGGTTCCAACTTTCCATTCTGTGCTTGGTCTCCTATGTTTATCAGCATGCAACTTATTCTCTCTTTTTGCCTGTTCAAGATTGTTATAAGCTTCCTTGTTGTTCTGTGTTTTTGTACTTAGGAGAGAGTCCAAAGCTGGTAGTTCTGTAGCAGAGAAAACAGATAGCAGAAGGTGTCTAGGATGTATCCAAGTGGCAGAATAAAGGCTGAGGCTGTGGGTAACATATCCAGCCAGTTATCCTGACCAGAAGTGGAAAAGCACCAGAGGTAATGTTCCATAAAGTGGTTCAATCTTTTGGTTTGCCAATTTGTCTGAAGGTGGTATCCTGAAGATAATGCTCTATCAATAACTTACTGCTTACATAGCGTGGACCAAAACCCAGGAGTGTATGTCAGTTGTAATCGAGGCAGGTAAACCATGTAAGCAGAAGATCTTTTTGAGAAACACATTGGCCATCTAAGGAGCAGATGGAACCCTAGGCAGTTGAGTAAAATGTGCCATCATAGTGAAAGAGTTGACAGTAATCATGATATCGGTACAACTGTTGGATGGTGGTACTTCAACAATGAAGTTCATGGAGATGTGTAACCACTCACCTTTAGGTACCGGGGTTGCTGCAGCTTTCCTATAGGATTGGAAGTAGGATATATGCACTGAGAACAGATACGACATGTAGATACATATTCTCGTATGCCCCTCTTGACCGTAGGCCAGCAAAAGGTGCATATTACCAGTTCAAGAGTAGCTGCAGTTCCTTTATGACCAACCGTCTATCAGTCATGTGACCAAGACGAGACTTGTTTTTGCAACTCTTATGCGGTAACTACAAGAAGCTTTCCAAGAAATAATAGAGTTTAAACTTCTCAGATTTGATTGGAATGCCGTGTCTTTGAAGAGACTTTGTATCCAACAGAATCCTTCTTGATCCCTTCTAGGAATATTGTTAATGAGAATACAAACTGCTTGTCAGCAAGTATATTTTCTCCCGAAGTGGTTCTGCAGGAGTCACTTTCATGGTTTTGAGAAAGACCATCAGCAACTGTGTCCCATTGCCAGGTGTGTGTGTGTCAATTGGAATTGTACTGAGAAAAGAAATATGTCCAACGGGCTTGACTGTTGTGGCACTCAATTGGTTGCAACACCTTGAGGTTTTTTTATAAGTTCAGACTTCAAACGGATGTGTCGTTCCCAATATTAGATGTTGCCATACAGTGGAAGCTTATTTGATAGCAAGCAGCTCTCTTTCCATTACAGAGTAATTGAGTTCACTGGAAGTAATTGTTCTTGAGTGATATGCTACAGGATGTTCCTGTTTGTACCCGTTTGCTTAAGAACCACTCCAATGGCACCAACATGCGTCTCTTTCGACAGTGAACGGCAACTGGTGATCAGGTTGTGCCAAAACAGATGCTGAGCAAAAGGTGGATTCTAGGGTCTGAAAGAATGTCTAGGCGTCATTGCCCCAGAAAAAATAGGTGTCATTCTTTAGTAGTCTTGTAATCAGAAGTACAAGTTTGGAAAAGTTCTTGATGAACCTTCATTAGAAAAGTCCTAGAAACGGCTGAACATCCTTCACTGAAGCAGGCAATGGCCATAGCATGAAAGTGGATATCCTTCAGAGGTTCATTTTGATACCTCTGTCAGAGAGGATAAATCCAAGATAACAAACAGAGCTTACTTTGAAAGAAAAATGTTTTGGTTTGATCATGCGCTAATGCTGGTGTGATCTTCGCATTACTTCCTTGAGATGATGTTGGTGAAGATGTTTAGAATGGGAACACACAAGGATGTTTTTTAAGTACATGATGACTGAATGGAACAACAGGTTGGCAAAGACATGGTCGATTAACCTTTGGAAAATGGCTGGTGCGTTGACTAATCCAAATGGCATCATTTGGTATTCAAAATGACTGAAAGGAGTTCTGAATGGCATCTTCCATTCATCGCCTTCACATATCGGTAGGAGATCATACGTTCCCAGGAGGTCCAGTTTGGTAAAAGTCGAGGTCCAGTTTGGTAAAAGGTGAGGCCCCTGTGTACTGCTTCCAGGATGTTGTTAATTAAATGCATTGGGTATCTATCCTTGACCGTGACTGCATTAAGGCCTCAGTAGTCAATGCAGGCTTGGAGTTCTTTTGTGTCTTGCTTTGGCATGATGGAGAGGAAGGCACCCGCTGATGACTTGGAGCCCATTCTGTAGATTGTTGTAAATGTACTCCTTAAGCTCTTTCTTTTCTCATACAGAAAGAGTGTACATGCAGCCAAAAGGAGCAGACACTCATGGGGCCACATCAAAAGTGCAGTTGCCAGGTCTGTGTGTAGGTAATTCCTTGAGAATCTTGCCCCCCAAAGATGTCTAGAAAGTCATGGTAGACAGGAGGAACATAACTGACACTGTTATAAGAAATGGCACAAGGAACTTGGTTGTGGGCATGAGTGACTTCAGGTTGTTCACTAGGCATATTTCCATAAGAGTCCCTTATACAACTGTGGAGATGTATGATATTAGTGACCCAGTCGATGTGTGAATTGTGCTTGCGTAACTATGGTATACCTAGGATAACTAGAAAATGGGCAGCCTTAATTAATTCTAGGATAGCATCTTCTGATGGTGGTTTATTCTCACAGAGATTAGAGGTTTTTTCCGTAATAGGTCCTGAGCTGAGGGGTCAACCATCAACCCCTTCAACAGGTTGACAGTCTTCCTAGCTTCCTTAGAGATTCTGTCCTCTTCAACCCAGTGTGTATCTATAAATATACTTGCAGCTCCACCTATCAAAAGGGCAAGAGCCTCGACAGGAGGTTGGTTCCTGACAGTTAAGTTGACACAAAGGACCATCAATTTGGAGTCTAGAGGATCAGTAGGAGGTTGTGGAACAGTGGAGGGACTACCAGTAGAACCTTGAGTTGTCGTCCCCCCTAAGACCACGGTTTGGCATTCTCCTGCTTCCGTGGTGGTACATCAGGCCACTTTCACATCAAATCACCTTTGATACCACAATAAAGGCACTGTCCTTGTTCCATTCTTCTTTGTCTTTCTGCTGCAGTAAGGGGACTGTGGGCTTCCCCAACCTGCATAGGTTCTTCTTCTGACTGTTGTTCTGTCGAAGGCAGTGAAGGGTTTTGTCTGGTACCACGGTAGATCCCTCTGGTTCTTCTTTTCTCATCCCTACATTCAGATTGTCGATATTCAATCCGTAGGACCATTGGAATTAAATCAGCAAGGGCGTTGGGGCGAGCTACGTGTGCGTCAGTTCATCCTTGATATTGTTAGCGAGTCCTCTTCTGAATCTGGCATATTGAGCAATCTCAGACCAACCTGCTTCTGTAGCGGTTCTTTTGAATGAGGTAACATAGGCCAGGGCATCCGAGGACCCTTGTTGGAATTCCAGAAGGGTTTCGTAGGCAGAGTACATTATTTTGGATTGATCGAACATGTCCTTCAAAGCCTGAATGAATGCAGTATAGTCCGTCATAAGTGTACTGGAAGAAGTGACTAATGGGGTTGCCCAAGCCAGGGCATTATCAGTCATGTTAGAAATCATAAAACTGATATTTCCTCGGTCAGTGGCAAAGGCAACAAAAAGTGTGAAATACACAGTGCAGGAATCAAGGAATTCACATAATCGTTTAGGCGATCCATAACATTTTTCGAATGCAAGTCAGAAGTAGAGAAGTCTCTGGTAGTCATCATATGACATAATGTGCCATTCTCTGATTTTAGGTTTTGCACTTCAGCAGTGAGACCCTGAACAGCATTAACAAGCTCCTGCAGTTGGTCACGGTACACCTGGCATCGCAAGCTCTCACCTGTGGCTTGGGATGGCCCCTTGTGGCAGTCTCCATCAGCAGGTGGTGCCCTGTGAGATGGTCTGGTCCCCTTATGTTTTGAGTGGAGACGGTGTGAGAAGAGATAGGGACAGTTCCTACCAGTCACCACTGCGCCTTCCTAACGAGACATGCCAGGACAAAGGGGGGACCAGAGGGTCGAGCCTTGTTCAGGGGAAAAGCTGGAATGGTAGAAAAACCCCTTTTAGATGACTGTCAGCGAGGATTCCAAAGGCAGGTCCAGGGATAACAGGCAAAGAGAAACAACAAGGACGGAGGCACAGTAGAGTGGCAGGAGAAGGGGAGAATGACAGCAGAACAAGGGGAAACTAGGATAGGGATAGAGCACACAAGGAAGTGTCTTACCCGTGAAAAGAGCTGGGTTGCGAAGCACAGCCTGCCCTCGGCGTCCATGAAGGAGTCGATGAGCGATGTTGTTTGCCATCTTAGAGGAACACTAGACCGGCAACAATAGTTCCCGGTCTGACATCATGGCAGAGCTAGCGTCCCCACCGCCAGCGATGCCAGAGCGACCAGCGTGTCGCTATGACCGAAACCCCCTGTAAGAATGAATGGGTAGAAGAAATGCACAGAATATCGTTCACTGAGAGAGTAATCATGAAGCGCCTAAAGAAAGTGAACTTGTGCGATGATGTATGATCTCATTTTTAGGAAATTGTTGTATAATCCTCCTCATGCCTCTATTTGCTATAGTCAAAAAAGAAAAGAAGATTAAGGTAGGGGAATACTAGACTAAGACGCTGTGGTATTTAAAATGTTGTTTTATTGTTATACTATGATATAATAATACAAGCAAACACATTATAACTAAATGTCCCTTAGTGTCCGATCTTCTTGCAACTGAAACTTGCCTCATCCTTCCTTTGTTAACCCTTAGTTGTAGCATATTCTGTGCTTGGAAATGTTTGCTGCTATTCACAGCAGAAACATGTCTTTGTTTAAACTGGCCAAGTTTGTATATGCTTTAAATAAAGCGCTGTTCAATCCCACATCTAATTTCTCATTTAATGTCTTGCTTCATTCAAATGTAACCATCTAATGCATTGTACAAACACTGTGTTTTCTTATCTTTTTATGCATTCTGTGAATTTGTATATATAATACTACGCTATATTTCATACTTTATATCAGTTTGAATGTTGTTCTAAAGTATTTTTCTGATGATTTTCTGATGATTTATGATTGTGATTATGTTTATTATATATATATAATATGTGTAAAGTTTATTTATAAAGTGTACCACATTAAACAAATAAAATAAAAAATAAACACTTTTTTCTATATTTGAAACGTTAGCTATATTCAGTTCTGACTTTGACAGTATTTTGAAAAATGCATCTTTCAAGCAGGTCATCCCCTCCCTTTATATGACAGCAGGATTTAAAGTTTTAGTAGGAGGGTAGTGCACCAATGTATTTTTCAGTATTTATAAAAAATATTTTTAGATCATGTTGCTGATTTTACTAAACGTCACACATTCACGTAAATGCAGCTCCACTATATTTTTCTTGCCCATGGCACAGATTGCATTAGCCCATTATGATGGGTTATTTATAACGCGCTTAATACCCAGAGGTTTCTAAGCGCGGACCGGGGGATCGAACCTGTGTTGCTCCGTGTGGTCCAGCTTCCAAGGCGAGCACGTTGCCGCTGAGCTCATTACACTTTTTGTCCTGAAAAGCACTGCTGGACAAAAGCAAAGTATCAGTGCAGTCATAAAGTCAGACTTACTAGCTTTGCTGGAATTTGGGAGTTTGGGATTTCCAGGAGGAGCATCTGTCCATAAAGTACAAAGATGGGCCCTCTGTGCCAAACATATGCTCAATACATGTTTAAACATAACAGAGCGTAACTGGACGATGGGGACTCGCAGGCATGCCACATGTATTTACTGGAGCTGAGTGGTAACATTATATCTTTCCAGGATTTTTAGATTTCCAGGAGCTGTTCGTCACCTATGCACCATATGAGTGTTTGTCAAAGACAATGGGCCTCATTACGACCTTGGCGGTAAGGCAACAACGGCACCGGTATTGCTACCGGTGCCATTGTTGCCTCACTGCCTCATTACGAGTTCTGCTTGCGGGGCCGCCCTGTACGCCTGGTCAGACTAGACGTGCAGAGCGGCACCCACAAGCAGAGCAGGATGCTAACAACTGTCCTGTCATTAACGGGACCGTTGTTAGCATCCTCCCATTCCCACTGAGCCCTATGGGGGCTCAAAATGGGGATTTACCGGGACCGGGTCCCCCAAATGGGAATTACCAGGCCCGCAAAGGTCGGAATGGCCCGGTAATTCCTATTTTTCGGGACCCGGACCTGAGTTTGGGGGTAGCCATGCCGCTAAAAACGGTATGGCTACCTCCAAACTCGTTATGAGGCCCTATGCTCCCTTAAAAGGTGCACTGGCATTCCTGCAATCATTCACTCATTCTTGGACTGTTCACAGACTCCGAGAAGAAAAAACGCCAGTTGATTGGCAATTTAATGCCATATCCCATCCCATCCTCATCACCCCCACCTCCCCAGAGATTGTTTGATGAGTTTGACAAGTGCAATGTTGTGTTTTTTTATATGTGTTTACTGTGATTTTCACAGACACCGACGGTTGACCGCGAATCCAACATGACTGGCGTTTCCAAAAATCTGACCCATTTCACGGTTTTCACCATCCAATCAGTGGGCATATCTGATGTTCGCAGACATCACGTCGCCCTCTAGGCCAATCGATTGCCCGTCCGTGTCTGAACCGGGAAGTGAGTCCTCGGACCGAACCCAGATATAAAAAAAATGGTTACCTCCTTTTCGGCCATTTAAAAAAAGCTACTGGACGAATTTGCAACACATTTTCAAAAGCAAGCTTTGAAGGCCAAGCCGCCACTCCTGCCACAAATGTGGTGAAAATCCGTCCAGCGGTTTGGGCTGTAGACGTGAGCAAAATATATTTTCCATTGCGTCTATGGCAAAAAAACAAATTACAACCCCCTACAACATTCCCCACCCTTGATGAAACCTCACCAAACTTCTCAAAAGAATTTAGAGGGGGCCATATACCTTTTTTGCAAATTTTTCTAAGGATTTGTCCATGTATATATAAGCCGCCCAAAAAGTGCACTTCCTATTAGCTGAGCAACTTAACCATAACTACAGGGCCATTACCACAGGCCCTATAAAAAATATATATATATATATATATATAAATTGGTCTCTCAAAATTCGGTTTTTTGGACCTCGCAGTGATGAGCTGCGGTATTTCGGTATGATATGCATTTTTTTTTATATGACTAAATGACACACAACCATGCAATGTCTATACGCTAGTGAAGAAGTTCAATGCAGCAAACTACAATATATTATAATATGTGATACATACATTTTTGTTTGGGTCTGCTGTCCGTGACCGGCAGTGAACAACAGAATTAAAATACAGTCCACTGCCTAGGCAAAGGACTCAATACTTGGAACCTTGTTTCTTTCAATCTTTGACTGCAGCGATTATGGTGCTGCCACCCAGAGGGAAGGAAATACTGCACTAGGAAAGAAATGACTGAGAAATTGTATGCAGGAAAAGTGGAGAGAAAGAAGAACTCTTGGGAGAAGAGTAAACAGGGGGAAACAAAAACGAGATCATAATTAGAACAGGGATGGAAGAAAGGCGGGCAAGAGCAGTGGGAGCAGACTCTCAGTAGATAATACTTAGCAACCACACAATGAGATGATATAACCCGTGCTGGTGGGCCAACCCTGCAGGTAATGACCTGCACCCCATGTGAATCGTCTCAGCAGAGCGAGTGTGGGGTTGCCCGCAGTGACGGGCTTACGCGGCGGCGTGACGTAGCACGCCGCCGCCGAATGTATAAATAAAGGGGCGTTCCCGGCCGCGAGCAGAGCGACCGGGAAGCCCGAACCGAAAGGCTGTGTCAGTGTCTCCTTTCAGGGCTGGGGCTTACGGGAACGCAGCGGGGGGGCTCAAGACCGCCCCCCAACAGTGGCGACGAGCGAGTGCGGATGCCCGGGCCCGGCGGTGCAGGCTTCCGAATTTTCTTCTGCATACACGGAGCGCCTGGATGCTCCGTGTTACGCCGTGGCTGCGGCTCGTACACGCGGCCGACGGCCATTTTGTGTGACAGGCCGCGGATGTTCTCCGAGCTCCGGTTGAAAAGGGGAAGTGAATCCGGGCCTAATTTTTGGCAATTCTGCTTGCAGGCAGCTTGATCTGCACACCCATGTTTGGATTGTGGATTTTTATGTAGTTTTGGTGTAACTACGTCGTGTGAAAGCCAGGAGAAGGGTTAATATGGCTGGACCTGCTTAGCCTACTCCATGCTTATGGCTTAATTTTTGGAATTACCAAGATATTGGTGGATGCCAGTCCTCTTCATCATCGGGGAAGGCTGGGATTGGGAGCCATTCACACCTGTATGCTGTGGTAGTGGTCTTGGGAGCTGGTGCCCGTCCCAGGTGTGTACTTGACATCGGATGTGACTGTTGAAGGCACTCATACTGTGGGGGGTGAAGCGTGGCAGAGTTGCGGCCCCCAGGGTAACTGGTGGGGGTGCCTGTGCGCTCAGAACTATGAGTGACTCTGGAGACTCGGATGACGGGGCAGGGGCTGCGCCAACTCCTCAACTGCTTGGGCAGCCTCCAGTGAGTCCAATGCAACAGCCGCCACCGGCTCCACAGTTGCCCCTGCCAGGACCTCCCGCAGTGCTGCCAGCTGCCCAACCTGTAATCCCCATCATGGCTCAGGCGAGAGCTCCTACGGCCCACGCTGCTCTGCAGCCCATTCCTGAGTTTGATGCATCAGGGCCACCGTCGAGCATGGGCCCCCGGTGGAGAAGGTGGATGAGTCGCCTGGACATGTATTTCAGAGCCTCTCAGGTGACGGATGATGACAGCAGAGTGGCCACCATGCTGTATTCCGCAGGACCTGTGGTCCAGGAGATATTTGAATCCCTCACACCTGCTAATGCCTCCTATGATGCGGCTAAGGTGGCGCTCCTTGCACATTTCCTCCCCCTTGCTAATGTGGACTATGAGAGATTTGTCATGCTGTCGGCCAAACAGAAGGACGATGAGACACTGGACACCTTCTATGGCTGTTTGCGCCGCCTCTCCCTTGGATGTGCATGGACGGACGCAGAAGACATGATGCGCACGATGCTCATCCAGGCATGCTCATCCGGCAAACTCAGAAGGCAGGTCCTCAGAGAGCCAGGCATCACTCTGCCCCGCATACTGGAGCTCGGCCGGTGCCATGAGGTGGCAGAGGCTCGGGCCAACAAGATGGAGGCAGGGTCCCGGTCACTGCGATCGGAGGAGGTGTGTGCTGTGTGGCGAGGCGGCAGAGGCATGAGACGTCCTGGTGGAGGACCCCGTGACAGGGCAGGCAGAGCCGCGGAGTCGTGCCAGAAGTGCGGATACGACCTCCCTCACCCGACAGAGTGTCCGGCGGTTGAATAAACCTGTGGTAGATGTGGATTGGCCGACCACTTTTCGAGAGTATGCCGTGCAGCCCTGCCCGTGATGGTGCCGAGAGGCCAGCCAAGGACGTGGACTCCACGCCAGAACCCGCCGCCAAATGTGGCCCAGGTGGATCAGGGAGAGGTGGATCCCCAGGTGGAGGGTGCCGAGGAGGAGGATGAGGAGAACATCTTCTTCGTCTTGAGTGTGGAGGTTCTGAAAAGGAAGAGCCGGAGACAGCCCAGATGTATGGTGGAGGTCAACCACTCCCCAGTCCCAGTGCTCGTGGATACGGGGGCCTCCGTGAATGTAATGGCCAGAGGACATTATGACAAGCTTGATCCCCTCCCGGGTCTGGACGCACCGAAAGCTCGCATCTTTGCGTTTGGAGGGCTGGAACCGATACCACTGGATGGTGCCTTTGTAGCCCGTGTGGAGCATGACGGTGCAGAGATTAAGGCTCGCTTCAATGTTACCCCGGTGAGTGACAACACCCTGCTCAGCTGTGCGGCCGCCGAGGCCCTGGGGATCGTCAGCTTCGCCTATTCAGTATACTTGGAAGACATCAATGATCACCTGGACAAGTACGCAGCACTCTTCAGTGGGATCGGGAAGATGACCGGCGAACCGGTTAGGCTTCACATTGATGAGTCGGTCCAACCGATCGCCCTGAAACATCGCAGGGTACCGTTTCATCTGAGAGAGCAAGTGGACAAGGAGTTGGACAGTTTGGTAAACCTAGACATCATCGAAAAGGTGGAAGGCCCAACCCCCTGGGTGTCTCCGATCGTGGTGGCCAGAAAGCCGAAGCAGCCTGATCCGGTCCGCATCTGTGTCGACATGAGGCTCCCCAACAAGGCAATAAAGGGGGAGCGGCATCTCACCCCCACGATCGACGACATAATTACGGAAGTGCAGGGGGCGAGGTTCTTCTCGAAACTGGACCTCCGAGCTGGTTACCACCAGGTCGTTCTTCACTCGGAGTCCAGGTACATAACGACGTTTACCACCCACCGGGGGTTGTACCGGTACAAAAGGTTGAGTTTTGGAGTGTCATCTGCAGCGGAGGTGTTCCAGAATATCATCAGGGGCGCCCTGGCAGATCTCAAGGGCGTCCTCAACATCAGCGATGACATCCTGGTGTTTGCTAAAACGGAAGTTGCTCACATGAGGAGGCTGGGCAAGACACTGGAACGACTCCAATCTCTGGGCCTTACCATGCATAAGGAAAAATGCGAGTTCATGCGTACTTCCATCGAATTCTTCGGGTTCGTGTTTAAGGAAGGAGGGGTATCGCCTGATCCAAGAAAGGTCCAGGACATCAAGTCGGCACAGCCCCCAGAGTCAGTGTCAGATGTGAGGAGTTTTCTGGGGATGGTGACCTACTGTGGACGTTTCATCCAAAACCTCGCCTCCAGGTCGGAACCACTCCGGGCACTGACAAAGAAGGAGTCAGCGTGGCACTGGGGCCCACTTGAGCAGGCCGCTTTCGAGGACATTAAAGCAACCCTCACAACGGAAGACACCATGGCGTTCTTCGACCCAGCCCTGGAGTCGGAGATCGTTGTTGACGCCAGTCCTTTCGGCCTGGGGGCCGTGCTGACTCAGGTGGACAGCAACGGGGGAGTTCGACCAGTGGCATATGCCAGTAAAGCACTATCAGAGACTGAGCAGAGGTACTCCCAGATCGAGCGGGAGGCCCTGGCGGTGCTGTGGGACTGCAGACATTTTCGACTCTATGTCCTGGGTCGTCCGGTGATGGTGGTAACCGATCACAAGCCGTTGGTCCCGATTCTGGTGGGGTCTTTGTCAAAGCCGCCGGCAAGGATTGAGAGATGGATGCTTGCCCTCCTTGAATATTCTGTCACCCTGGTGTACCCGCCTGGGGCCAATAATGCGGCAGACTACCTGTCCCGCCACCCGGGGGTGCGCAGGGGAGAGGGGCACGATGCCTGTGAGGAGGAGGCTGATAGCCATGTGCAGATGGTGG
Source organism: Ambystoma mexicanum (assembly GCF_040938575.1). Taxonomy (NCBI): domain Eukaryota; kingdom Metazoa; phylum Chordata; class Amphibia; order Caudata; family Ambystomatidae; genus Ambystoma; species Ambystoma mexicanum. The sequence goes on from NC_090939.1 coordinate 836,596,703, forward strand.
TGGAGGCGGCCACACCAAACGCGATGCCGCTGGCGGAGCTGGAGGCCGCGGCAACCCAGGATGAGTGCTTTCAAGTATTAAGGCACTCAATGCAACACGGCTCCTGGAAGTCCGTCCTTGAGGCGGTGGCCGGGCAGACACATGAGGCCAAAACAACGCTTGAGCAGCTGTGGAAGGTCAAAGATGAGTTGTCGTTTTCAGAGTCGGGCCTTCTGCTCCGCGGTGACCGGATTGTCGTCCCCCTGTCAAAAGTGAGGGAGGTAATCACGCTGGCACACCATGGACACAAAGGCGCGGCCAAGACCAAGGCGCGACTCCGGCTGAAGGTCTGGTTTCCCGAACTAGAAAGGAAGGTTGATGACTTTGTAGCGGCATGCGTGTGGTGCCAGGCAGCCTCTCCTCTGCAACGGGAGCCCGAAATAGAAGTGATGCCTCGAGGCCCTGGGAGGTCGTCCACGTGGATTTTGGATCGACGTCGGTGGGCACCCACTTCCTGGCCATTGTCGACGAATACTCTAGATATCCAGAGGTGGAGTTCGTCGAATCTGTGGCGTTTGAGCATATGGTGGTGGCGGTGGAGAAGATCTTTGCAGCCCACGGGTTTCCCCACACCCTGTGCTCAGACAATGGGGCTCCTTTTCAAAGTGAGCAGTTCTCCGAGCTAATGGAGAGCTGCGGGGTGCAGCACAGGAAGGTGTCCCCGCTGTGGCCCCGAGCCAATGGCGACGCAGAGAGACTCATGCGGACTCTTAATAAGACATTCCGGATCACCCAGGGACAGGGTCAACCCCTCCAACGGGCCCTGTACCAATTCCTGCGGGTGTATCGAACCACCCCGCATGCTTCAACTGGAGTGGCTCCCGCGGAAGCGCTGTTCAAAAGATGTCCCCGAGGTCTGCTCCCTGAGATTGGGGAGAAGGAACCGGGAGTGATTGACGATCAGCGGGTTGCGGCGGAGAGGAGAATAAGGATTGACCAGGAAAACCTACGACGGGGTCTCCGGCCTCAACGGCTGGAGCCGGGAGACGAAGTTCTAGTCCGCAACCGACACCCCCACGGGAAGCTCTCGCTCCCCTATGAACCCGAGCCCTTGGATGTGGTGGCTGTCAAGGGGTCCATGGTGACGGCCTCAGATGGGCAGTCTGCCGTCACCTGGAATGTGAGTTTTTTCAAGAAACTGTGTGATCCCCGGACTGACACTCTGCCGGAACCTGACCCACCAGAGGACCCCGGCGCCGGAGACTTCCGGGACGAGGCCCCGGACTCCCCAATCCGGGGAGCCGCAGCTGAGGGACACCACGGGCCAGAGGTAGGCAGGAGGTACCCCCAGAGGGCTGGGTGAGGGAAACCTGCTTACCTCAACGAGTATGTTCTTGGACACTTAGCGTGTAAATTGTGAAGCAGGGATCCGGGTGGTTGACAATAAAGGGGCGTTGGGTGTGCAGTGGAGTTTTATAGCATAGTTGTGTGTCGAAACATAATGATCATTAAAAGGACTGTTTTGTGGTTCCTCCCGATAAAAGAGGAGTGTGGCGTTGCCCGCAGTGACAGGCTTACGCGGCGGCGTGACGTAGCACGCCTCCGCCGAATGTATAAATAAAGGGGCGTTCCCGGCCGCGAGCAGAGCGACCGGGAAGCCCGAACCGAAAGGCTGTGTCAGTGTCTCCTTTCGGGGTTGGGGCTTACGAGCGAGGGTCCCTTAATGCAGGTGCATCGACTTTACCGACATTGTTGGGCCACCACCATAGGTAATATCGCCATTAGCACCCATCAACCTCAGAGCCAAGAGCTGTTTTCATTTCAAAAGAAGAAGAGATATTAAGCTCACCTGATGTATCTACAATATTACACTTTTGTATATGAAAGGAGTACATTTTCTGTGTTGATTAGTATGACGTAACAAACACAGAAAAGGGACTTTAATAATGCAGAGCTGCACCAGGGACACATCATTCACGTTTTTTTTTATGAATACAGCAATGCATCTGGTGTTTGGGAGTGCTAAAGAGACTAGGGGCATTGACGGCGAGTGGGGGTTGGGGAGAGAAGTCTAATGCAGCAAGAAGGGCAAGGGCACACAGCTGTCCAGCTGTTTGGAACACAGGCTTATACCAGCAAGTATAGCCCCAATTCTGAGCACTCTGATTGGATAGCCCCAAAACCCAGTGGGTGAATGGAGCATAAGAAAAACTGCAAAAAGGCCAATTTTATACATGATCCTGTATCTTTCATGGTGTATGAAAACATGAAAACATTTCTTGATTTTCTGCAGGCTATATAGGTAACAATGGGCGACATGCCACATGTTGTCGCTCAGGAAGATCCAAAAAGCAACACCACTTCAACTTTTGCTTTCTTTGACCTTATGTTTTTTCTCCAACTTCAGCCTTGAGAATCTCTTGTTGTGGGCATGAAACACGGTCTGTCAGTGTCGTTACACAAAATGCTGGAGCCCCCCTGTGAGCCATACTGAGGGGGCCCCTGCCAAGCTCAGCAACAAAGCATGGCTGTGCCACACTCTGGGCATGCATGGACCATCATGCATGTACAATGTGCATGATGATCATGTTGCTGCAGGAAAGTTCCCTGCACTGCACTAGGCACGAGTTGGAAGTATGTGTTTTAATCACACCTTAAATCTTTCACCTAACATAGAAACAAGGGGGCTGTGCAAGGATCCTGAGTCTTGGCACCCAAATGTACCAGCACAGTTATGATACCATAAGAAAACATGTTCATGCTGGCTCATCTAGTATCCTCATATATGAGAATGCTCGTGTTGGTGTTGCCCTTAACGCCAGTAAAACTCTCCGGCCACCAGAAGAAAACATGTTACTGCTGCTGCACACATTGCCTACCCAACCACCACACCACCATGTAAGAATACTTATGTTGACTTTGCATTCAATGCCAGTAAAACATGCAATGCCACAATAAGAACACATTAACTTGCTGACTGCACAAGTGCCCTAAAGTTCCCAACTAAGAACACACATCATGTTGGCTTTGCCCTTATGTGAGTAGTTAATGCAGGGCCAAAGAAAGAAAATGTCCAGTCTGTCTGTATACTCACGTAATAGGACTCATCATGTAATAAATTGTCAAGCTAGCTCAATCATGGATGACTGTCCATTAAAAAATGCCATGCCACAGTACGAAATGGCTAGACTGCCTGCATCCAAATGCCAGTGAACCTTTATGGTCCTTTTAATTGAGATACCACATCGTACGATGGAGGGGGATGCAGAATAACTCTTACACCAAATGATAAGACTGACTCAGGAAGTTGGCAAAGAATGTCTCAATAGACTGTTTTGTCTAAAACAGGGAGTTACAATGGACATCAACGGACGTCGCACAAGCTCGCTCAGCGAATTTAATTAAAAAAACATTCTTTTATAAAACAAACTCGTCATTCGTGACGTCATACTATGTGGCAAACTAAGAAAACCTATGTGAGATTTTGGTTGGTTCAAGGGGAACATCTAAGTATACTTTCTATGAGGGATTGGATTGTGATTGCGTCTCTATAGTCAAGTGGACAACTTATGCCCACCCCTAGTGTAAGTAATCTTCAACAGTTATTATGTACACAGCACATCATTGGCTGTCAAACTATAAGGCCCTCTGTTATATGGCCCTCTACAATTGGTTGGCACACTTGTACCCTTCTGGAATATTCGACTCACTAGCAGCATGTAAGCTGGTATGCCAGGTGCTGGTGGGTGGACTTGACCATGCCTCCCCGTCCAATTAGACTGACATCCATCATCACTCATGCTGTCTGCCATTCAGATTGTCTTTGAACTTGGCCTTGTAGTAGCTTTTCTTCTCTGGGAACATAAGGGAGTGTGAGCATATGCTTATCAAAGTTCTGGTCTGCACGCCCTCTTCTATATCCAATCTGGTCTCACGTGACAGGAGACCGTGAATCGGCCCATATTATAGCATTTAATCGTCTTGAATAAAGAAACTTGGCACTCATGGTGTTCTCTCTTTGCAACTTGAACAAGGGATGCCTCGATGTCTCACATTCCCTGTTCTTCAAGGGCTGATAACCAGTTTTGGCTGCTTCATCCTTTGACACCAAGCCAGACAGCCTTCCTTGGTCTATCTTTGAGCTTCAGCTTATTTCCTTGCTCTGATACATGCATAGCCATCAATCCTCCATTCTCCATGGGTTTGAGCTTACTAAAATTGTGACATTGAATATCCAGATTCTACATAATGGCATCTATATAATGGAATTTATATAACAGCATCTGTATAATGGCATCTATATAATGACATCTATATATGATGGCACCGCCTGCAGTCTACTTACTACACATAGCCAGCCTTCATGATTACTTAGTCTACTTGCATTGCAGCATCTGTCCAGTTATAAAACGGCTTGCATTTTCTGCAGTGCTCTTCACACGTGCGATCTTCATTCTGCACATGTAAGTCTACTCCATCCTTTACTTTGTCATCAGATTCTGTATGGATTATACATTCTCTTCTTCGATCTCTCTCCTCAATGCACCACGCTTGCTTCTTGTGACGTCACCAATCTTCTCTTTTCATTAATCTTCATTTTCCTTTGGGGCATTCCTCCAAGAGATTGTCATCTCTACGGGGATACATCAGATAGGGTTTTCTCAACGGATACCTTGCCTCAAAGGCTCTTGGTGCTATAGGCATTACTGGTGTTGTGCATGTCGCAATTTCCGGTTTCCAACATATAGACAAAATGGGGGCAGGACTTCCTGCAGAGGCATTCAGCTGCTCCTCTGCACCAGTCTAGCCAGGTAATAACTTATCATGCTTGAAGCTTGCCCTTTCATAGATTGATGCCAAAAAATGCACAAACCCCCTGCAACCCACCAAACCCTCCTCTCCCTGCCACCAAATCCGACCCTTCAACCTCCCACCTACCAAAATCAACTCGTCAACGGCCATCCCAGCAAAAACTCACTCTTGCACACAGGGCCAGAACAAGATCGGGCTGCGCTTCTGTAAAACTTGTCTTGCTGGAGCACAATTCAGTATAGAACGAATTCCCAAACCCCCTCAGGTTGAGGAAGCTCTCTGACTCTGACTGCTGCAAGTCTCCTGAACGCTGTGCGTTTGGAGTCTCAATGCGTGCAGCAATATTGCCTCCACAAAATGCACCTGAAGCCGTCCTTTGCTCATCAGGACAGCCCAAACGCAAACATTCATTGAAAGAGTACAAATCTGTATAAACGTCTCATGTTTTGTACACATTTTACTGCCATGATGACTATTCTGACAAATGAAATGAGCATCATGCCAGCTGTGCATTGCATGCTCAGAAGGAATGCAAATTTGAATTACTATCACAGACACGTGTGATACATTGGTGGTCATGTTATGTTATGTTCCCAAAATGCACTTTGTTTTTTATGCAAAGCAGCCATCATCCTATATTCGGAGCTTCCACATTAGTGCACAACTTGCTCCTCCCCTCAGTTCCAGCCAGACCACTGACAAATACCACGAGACTGGTAAGAGAACATCCTTCCACCCAAATCAAGTTCTGCATTTGAACCGTTTTTAGTGTATGTTCATTTAAATATTTTCAGATGTGCCAAGAGCTTGTTACAATGGCCCTCATTACGACCCTGGCGGAGAGGGGTTTACGCCAGCGTAATGCATGGCGTACCTCTCCGCCAGATTAGGACTTTCCGTAGCGCCATGGCGATTTTTACGCCCGGATTTTCCGGGCGGAAAAATCCATGGCGCTACGGGTCCCCTCGTTAATTACGCCACCGTATTCTACGGTGGCGTAATTAACGCCTTCCCCACTCCCATTATACCCTATGGGGCAAAAATGGGAATGGGGAAGGGTAAATGGGGTTTGGGGACTTACCGCCCCGCCAAGGTCGGAATGGGGCGGTAAGTCCGCCAACCCCCATGGCGGAGTTGGCAGCTCTGCGCCATGGTCCATGGTGCAAATTGCACCATGGACCTCCGCCAGGGTCGTAATGAGGGCCAATGACAGTTAATGTACAAGTGGAGGACGTATTTACCAATTCCATTATGGATGCCACATGTCATCTGCATTGAGGTATCATCCAATCCTATAATCAGGGCAATGGTATTATTGGGCACCTAGCTTCACCCCCTCTGTCCCAGCCACACCACTGGCAGTCTGACTCCCCACAACATTCAGTCTCTCTGATAATCACACTGAGAACCGTACATCAAAAACGTGATCAATCACACACAGGAATAGAGCCACCATACAGCATAGACATACATGCCAAATCTCCCGATTTAGGCGGGAGACTCCCGATTTGTAGGTGAAATATATTGCTATTTTTCACAGTCTCCGGCCTAAAATAACTGTAGCCCCAATGCATTCCAATGGGGAAATATGCATCTCGCGATTTCCCTGTTTAAATCTCCCTCCCAGGTGCATCTGAATGTTGGCATGTATGCATACACTCACTCACATATTACATTGCATAATTCACCCGCACATGCACGCATTCATACATCCATCATACACATGAAAACACCCCTGTTCGCATACACGCACGCACATACAATTAAATAAATGTGTTTTTTTATTACCTGCTGCCTGCGCAAAGGCCTCCTCTCCCTGGCAGGAATCCGGCCGAGCTCCCTGAGCAGCACCATACCGACAGGAACAAGGAAGCAGGGGCCCTCCCTGATTCCTTGTTCCTGACATGTGCAGAGGAGCCAGGGCACCTCCATAACAAAGAAACGCCCCCAGATACAGCGGGAATGGATCTTTCATCCCGGGGTTCAACCGGAAACATTTCTTTCTGAAATAAATCATTTCTTTCAGAAGTCGAGCTCTGACTTCCAAAAGAAATGTTTTCTTTCAGAATCCTCTGAAGGCTGGACGCTCCGCCAAGACATGGTGCGGCGGTGCCCACCACACTCTGGAGGTGCGGGGGCCCCGTTACGCCAGTGCGGTCTGTGTGTAGTTGTGTAATGTAAAATAAGCCAGAGATATTTTCCTAAAATTAACCCTGTACATGCCCCTGTATTCAAGACCGGGAAGTGAATAGTTGTACTCTTGCCTGATTTCAAGGCCTAAGGCAAAACAAAACATCCTTCATAGTGAAAAAGCTATCTAGCCCGCCATATTGTTCTGCCTCTTCTTCGTCATAGTATTTGGCTCGGCTGACAAATCTACTTGTAAAAATCAAAATGATTGAATATTTAATATCTTGGCTAAAAATAAGTTCAAGGTCCTTGGAGAGCCTGCATGCATCAGGCATGGCTGTCACGCTTGACACAATCTGCACTCAGCCCGTGTTTGGTTTTTCAATAAGCCAGTGTTATTCATCATACCGGACCGTGTTTAAAAATCGGAACTTACCACATTCCACCTCTCCCGTCGCAAACACTTGCATTCGTCCATTTGTCACCTGATCTCACCGCCCTTCCAGTTTTAATTGTGTTCCGGTTTTATCTCATTATGGGCAGAATTCATCAGAAGACAATCTCATTATAATTAATCTCCTTCACCAGATATCCTCTGGGTAGGACAATCCGGTTTAGAAGCGGCAGCGGTTCTTTCTCCACAGTTCCGCACCAGCATGAACGTAATGCTCGTTACATTCAAAAGAATTCTTCCTCGCTCTCCGTTCAGGTTTGGAAGGTGACTGCCCAAGGTCAGTGCATCTCAGACTTTAAGTAAAACACAGTACTAGAAAAGAAACTCCACGATGTCTGTATCAGTGGTCGAAGTGGGTGGGTGCGGTTCGGAGCGGTGCTCCTCTACTTTTATTTTTTTAAAGTTTTACTGTTGCTATACTTTTATTTTATCAAGAAACCGTTCCGGAATAGTTTTGTTTTAAAATGAAAGTGTAGGAAGAAGTTGAGACTTGAAATTCAGTGAACTGCACTGAACGTTGTCTTAAACAGCAGGTGTGTTTGGGGGTTTGGTCTGTAATGATGGACAAACAGTTTTTGCGCCACCAGTAGTAATTGTAAACCGGGCGTGGGCCCCTTCACCCGAGTCACTGTATCTGTCTATGCAGCTCACTTTAAACAAAGACGTAAATTGCCCATGCAGACCGTTCCCATCCGCACTGTGCTCATCATAGGCACTGAAAGAGTGGCGGACGCCCCTTTACACCTCCCTTTTATACCCTGAAGTGCAAAATGAATAAACACCACCTTCAATTTACTCATGGCAGGCAGCATTTACGATGGATTCCTATGGAATCCGCTTGCGTTTTGGTGGTACAAAAAGCAGGCAGATTCCATAAGAATCCATTGGTTTTACGCCAGCATAAAAATGTCTTGGTGGCGTAAAACTAAATAGTTTTTTGCAGGCAGAGTGGAAAAGAAGGTGGAAACGTAAATCCATTTGCGCCGCTCTTCTGCCTTAAAAAAACATGGAAATGCCCCTATACATGAAAGGTGATGTGAAGACAGGCAAAACAGCCTTACACCTGTCTTTTGCACTTTCATTTACGCTCCGGGAACTTCGAAAATCAGCCCCTATGTGTGTCAAAAATGTGTACAAAATAAGATGTCATGCATATTTTATAAACCTCCACATTTCCCAAAGCCTCACGTCCTGTAGTGTTTTCGGATGTCTGTGGGAACCAGCATGGCGGGTATATCCCACGAATCGCCCTCCTGAACAGGCCTCTAGTCCGAGAGGGACTTGTGGTTGGGAGATGGTGCCACAGGGGACAGGCACAACCTGGCGACGTAGGCACAACGTGGCGACGTCAGCACGCAGAGTCCATCATGGGTACTTTTCAGTTTTCTGAGCACTGACAAGGTCTTTTGGGTGATGCACGACAGGATAGCTCAGGGGCAATGCACTCACCTTGGAAGCAAGACGACACAGAGCAACACAGTTTCGATCCCCGGGTCCGCGCTTAGAAACCTCTGGATAGTAAGCATGTTATAAATAACCAATTATAATTAGGCACAGTAAAGCGTTTGTTTAATGCAGGACTTCTGTGAATGACCTGATTTAACCGCCTGCACCTGGCTATCCCCATTCTCTGTGTAGTGCATTTTTGGAATTGCCAGGGGTCTTTAAACAGAGCGTCCTGAAGCAGATTTGTGAGTCTGTTCCAAGGAAAGAGAATAATAGTATTTATAAAAGTAATAATGTTATTTTATAGTGTGTCATGTCGTATTCCTCCATGGTAGTGTTTTCATTCACTAAGTGGAATGTAACAAGCAGTACATTAGACATTAGTGCAGCAGTCATCCAACTTGTTGGGACAAAACTCTGCTGTTCAGCAAGTCCCCCACTCTTCCCTGGTCATGGCAGTGCGTGGCATGGCTGCTGAGGCAATAGTCAGAGTTAAGGGCCACAGAGTGTGCCTCAAGACCCTCTGCATCTGGTCATTGTATGGGGCTGACAATAGGTTATGTGAGAAGAAGCCAGTAGCATAGCTAAGCAGGTTGAGCGTTTGTTGCTGCAATCTGTGTTTGATCTGCAGGTCGTAGGTTCAAATCCCAGCAAGGTTGACTCAACCTTTCACCATTCGGAGGTCAATAAACTGAGTACCAATTTCGATTGGGTAATAATGATATATGTAAAGCGCTTTGGAAAGAAACGCTATAGAAATAAGTTAATAGCATTAAGAACTCACCTTAATACCATTACATTGGATAATAATTCCAGTTATTACAGCATTTATAAGCTATACAAGGACACAAATTGCTATTATTCTTACAATTAATTCCAAGTGGATAAATACCATTCAAGGGAGGGAACATGGCAGCTTATGTGGTGGATAGTTGGGGGCAGGCGCTTGCTCAAGGAGTCCTGTCTTCCAGATCATAGGGGTCATTCCATGTTTGCCAGTCTGGAAAATAAGTGCCAATAATAAAGTTTTCCGGACTGGCAAACTACAAGTTTACCGGTTGGGGTTTACTGATTTACCTCCAGCTAACAGCTGGAGGTAAATCAGGCCCCTGTATTCACCTCCGACTTTCATTCTCCTATTCTTGCACTTTTTGGCTCCCTTTCTACTATCTATCGTTTCTTCACTCAATCTCTCTTGGTGCTGCTTTTCATTCCTCTTTCCCCTGATCCCCTTATTTTGTATGTATAATTATTTTTCCATCTCCCTATTTTCTCTTACTTCCTCACCTGTCCTGTCGCTCCTCAGACCTCCTCCTTCAGTTTCCCTCTGGTATTCTCTCTCTTTCCCTTGTGCAAACACGCCTTCACTGCAAGGGCTAGTCTGTCTTTTTTCCATCTACTCTGTGGTTCTCTCTCTTTCTCTTCATTGTATTGAAGCACAACCTCTTGTTTCATCCTTCCACCCTCCCATTCCCTCAACCCTTGCTCTGATACATTCTCTTCTTTTGGCCCCTCCTATTCTGTCCTTTTACTTCTTCCTCTCCTCTTGCTCTGTTATGTTATGTTAATTGTATTTAGAGAGCGCACGCATGCCGAAGCATCTTGGCGCTAAGAATGATACTGGGAGTTTTAAAAACGAGCTGACAAAAACTGCTAGAACAGAATAGTTTTTATCAACCGGGCAAAGAGAAGGAGGTTTTTAGTAGCCTGAAGTCAAACAGGCAGAGGGTTCTATAATTTGGTAGCCACCACAGAAAAAGAGCGGCCACCCACTCACTCAAACTGGTAGCGGGGGATCAGGCAAAGACAAGAGCTTTTAGGGACAGAACCTTTTCTGCAAATATTCTGTGCCGTTCCATGGAAAGCCTGATGGACTATCACCAGCGATTTAAAGCGAACCTGCTGGAGGACAGGAAGCCAGTGCAGAAACCAAAGAACGGGAGAGATATGCGGACCATACGGTGTACCCGTGCATATGCGGGTCGCATAATTCTGGAGGAGGTGCAAGCGATGGAGAAGATACAAAAGTTGAGCCAGAAAGAGAAAGCTACAGTAGTCCAGCTGACTTAAAACTAAGGAGCCCGTGACCATGGGCCTAAGCCAGGTAGGGAGAAACGGCCAAGATCAGTAGGCCAAAAGGCCGAAGACCAAGTCGAGGCGGGGAAAGAGTCAAACAAATGAGGGCCATCTGTCTTGTCCCCATTTAACTTCAGCCAGTTGCCACCCATCCACTTACTCACGGCCAACAGCACCCCCTAGGCTGAGATGCCAGGCCTGGTTGGGTGGAATCCAACCGGACGATGATTTGCATAGGAGTAGCACCTGAAACCATGAGAGTGGATGAGCAAAACAAGAGGCTGGATATAGATGGTAAAAAGAGCCGGGACAAGGCATATCTCTGGGGAATCCCTCACAGCAACACAGAGGCGGCCGATAAAATAGTAGCAAGCATCGATTTTTGGCTACGGTCAGCCAGAAAAGAGGCGAACCAAGCCAAAACCTGACCCGAGAGGCCAGCCACTGCAAGACGATCCAGTAACACCTGATGGTCCACTGTATCGAAAGCAGCAATAAGTCTAACAAAATTAGAGCTCCCACTCTGTCTCTATCAGCCAGTAAACAAAGATCATCATACAGTGAAACCAAGATGCTCTCTTCATGCTCTCCGCATTGTGTGTTTTCTTTCTTTCTGTTCTGTTACAGCTGAGGGGGTGCTCCTGGGTTGGCTTGAACTGTGTTAAGAGAAACACAGTTTCCCTTTGACAGTTCATACCCCAACCATGCATGTCCAATGTGCCATACAAGACCAGGGGCACTTTGCTTCAACAACTTTGCATGGCCCATTGGGAATGCAGGGTATGGTACTGCACACTGATGTGTAAAGGGGCATTCCTGTGTTTCCCTGGACATTCAGAGTTTGCTGTCATGTCATCAGTGTTCAACTCTTGCACAACTGTGGAGGAACCTTGAAGCACACATTATGGTTCCTGAGGTTTTATGGAGAGGGCAACAGCCAGTGAGGATCAGGGCTGCATGAAGGTAAGATGTTATTTTTCTATGTATTATGTGTGTGAATTAGTGAGTCTATGATATATTGGTGCACCTGTGAGTCAGTGAGTGCATGTTCGGTGTGAATGTATTGTATATAAGGGTGCAGAAGTGCACCCTGGACACAGAGGGGAAATTGTTCTGGTGATAAACCTTTATTGAAAGGAAATACAATGGAAACCCTAGCTGGCCTTATAACTAAGAGGGGTTGCCCTGCCTCAAACAAAGCAAAAGATAGTGCCAGAATGTCCGTCAGAAGAAAGATAGTCCACTGTCCTATGTTTCAAACCTATTTCTGTCCCTCACCCTTCAAAAGAAAACTACAATACTGGCTTCACTCTGATTCCAGAAAGATGGTTTCTTCCTTCTGGGCAGGTTATGGCAGTTTGTGACTATTGGGGAGATCTCTCCCTCTCCCTGGCCATCAATTTCAAGATAGCTTCACACAGTTAGAAGGGGAAGTTTCTCTCCCCAGGTCCTCTTAGGCAACTCTTTACAGTTTCATAAAGAAGGAGGGAACATATCTTTCTTCCCCAATGCTTTCTTAGGCTCTCCTGTTGTATTCCCAATTGGGTCTGTGGATTTGCCAGTGGATCTCTTTCTCCTCCCCTGGTCTTCTCTTGTCTCTTGTAAAAAGGGTATCTCGCTCCGCTTGGTCTTCTTTTCCACTTGTGGGTTTCCCAGACACCTTTCTCAGGTTTATAATGTCTCTCACTCAGCCCCGGTTCACTATCCTTCCAGGCATTGTTTTGCAGATACAACTCTGTAAAGCTTTTGTCATTTGGGTCCAGACCACTCTCTCACGTTTGTAGTGTCTCTCAATCAGGCCTGGTTCACTAACCTGCGAAGCATGGTTTGTAACATACAAGTTTTCAATACTCTCAGCATTCGTGTCCCAGACCCCTCTCTTGGGTTTACAATGTCTCTTATTCAGGCCTGGTTCATTAGCCTGCCAGGCACTGTTTGACATATAATGTTCTCTGGGTTTCTTCCAAGTAATGGTAGGAGGAAGATGACAACTCTTGTACACAGCTTGATAGTTTTTAGCAATTGTTTTTGTCCCAGGAATCTGTCTTTTGCCCTGACTTGATTCTACTCCACTCCTCCAGGTCGCATTAGGGTTTTCACACTGTCCCTTGCTTCATAGATCACTTTACCATTCATTATCACAGTTTGCTTTATAGTTTCTTTCAACCCCAGGGCCTTGCTCCTTACCCCTGCTTCGTGGGCTGCTTCTCTCTCTGGCTCCCAGCTTCTCTGGGTTTCTCTCGTTGGATTTCCGCTTCTCTGGGCATCTCTCACCGGTTCATGGCTTCTTCGGAATTCTCACACTCCTTGAAATCGTGTGATGGTTCCACGGTTCTGGGTCCCTCACAGGTACATCAGTACCTTTTCCTGCTCACCGGCTCACCAGTGAATACATGCTTCTCCCAATGTGTGCACAGGTGTCAGCAGTGTGCTCTGCTGAGATGCGTATGTTGGCTGTTCCGCATCCCAGTCTCCTTTATTCCCTGCTCTCCACACAGCATCTCCCTTCAGCTTACGGTTCCTCCAGGGAGCATCACAGACTGAGAGAAGTCATTCCTTTATTTTTATCTTTGGCTGGATCATGTGAGAGCTGGTAGGTTTGATTTGGTTCTGCAGAGGGCTCATCATTCCTCTTTTCTTCTTCCTGGTGTCAGTATTTACAGAACCATCATTTTCACTACTCCTCGTCCCAGTATGGTTTTTCTCATACTCATAAATAGGTCTACTCTGCATAAAGTAATTATGAGCAGAAAGAAGGGGTACAGAGGATGGGAATGGTGCGGTCTGAACAGTGTTTGGGGATGTGTTTCTGGGGTTAGAGTGGTAATTGTCATACTGCATTCTCCTCCCTGGACCCATCGGAAGGCTCTGGGGGAGAAGCAACGATACAGAGGGATTTGTCATCTGTATGAATGTGTATGAGCATGTGTATTTATGATGGGCTGGGAAGCAGGTGGGGCGGGGGGTGTTTTAACAATGCAGTATTTACTGGAGTCTATCATAGATGGCAAGTAAAAAATCATCAACCTTTGATGTGTTATTAAATGGCATTTTTTGGTAGCCAGTCTAGCCATTTCTTACAACGACATGACAGGTTTTTCTGGGCATCTATGATAAACCAAGCATGGCATTGAGCTTAGGGCCCTTTAGGAACGTGCATGCAATGGATGGGATCATACAGAATAACTCCAAATCCAAATAACCGAACTAACTCAGGAAGATGGCAAAGTACTCTTTTATTAACAATTATCTAAAACAGGAAGTTACAACGAACATCAATGGATGTGCGCTTGTTAGGAAAGATTTCGTAATTGTAGGTAATTTTCCTTCCATGTGGCAACCCCTAAACTTTTTGCTGTTGTTTTTCACCTTGTTCTTGACTTTGCCAGAGAAGTGCAGCCTTCTGCCGCACTCCTCTGGGCTTTCGCTCCTTTCTTACGGGGAAACTGACATGCCCTTAAAACAGTCAGTACCGGGGAACGCTGTTTCCCGTAGTTTCTTTTATCATGTTGCAGCTTTCGTGCAACATGACACAAGAGGGCACTGTAAGCTAAATTACAGCTCTCTTGGGTCTCTAGCCTTCTACAGGCCCTAGATACTCATTTAGGATTGTATCTAATCGGTGCAAGTGATTCAGGGACAGGAATGGTGGCAGCGATCTTTTCTTGTGTTTTGAGCTCCTTTTGGTGTTCTTAGCGCGTTTCTCGCGCTTAACCCAAAATGGTGGCCTGGCTCCCAAAATGGCCAGACCACGAGGCTCCTTTGTCCTGTCCGCTGACCGTCTTGCTCCCTTCACCTTCCCCAGGTCGAGCCAACCCGGGGCCTTCCTTATTTGGGCATGTACTTTCCCGCGAAACACGGATGCTTTCACGGGCTTCTGCATGTCTTGTGTGTGCCTCCAGGATGTGGGCTGGGATGTCTGGTCCCAATACACATCCTGGGTGCCAGAGAGTCTAGGGTGGTGTGAATGCCTGGGACCACCGTGGTCCGTGATTGGTCCACGAATGGTGTGAGTGTTGATGAGCGGATCTCCCATTGGGTCCCCTCCGTTTTGGCGCGAAGGGAACCGTGGATAAGAGGGGGCTGGAAACACCACTACCATGTCGATCTCCTGAGTTCTCACGAACGAAGGAATACAGGAGCCAAGTATCCTGCAACCAAGAGGCTGGACCGAGGAATCGCTGGTGACCCGCTGAAGGACTTCTCCTCTGCACTGCTGTCGCCTTGTGAAACCCTTTTCACCTTCGATCGAACCAGAAGGCCTGTACTGGTACTTCGACCCTTGGAATAGCGGGAACAGCTATTCTCGGCATCTTCACCATCTCCTGCCAGTAAGCCTTCGGGAGCGTCTCTGGGCCATCCAGCTGACTGACCAGCTTACACGGGAGTCTTGCTCTGTAACCGCCGCCAGGTTGTGTAGTATTTCGAGTCCTTGTCACTCTCACACGCTTCGTACACTTGGCGTTCCCAGGTCTGAAGTGAGTAGTGTACATTTGGCTCGGATACACACGGCCGCTCTGTTGCCCTGCTGTGGTAACAAACTGTGCGGGTTTGTTCGATTGGGACGTCTTTTTACTCAACACGACGACGAGGCGTTCCCTGCTCTTCTGAACCTGCCAGCTACTGAAACGGACGCGGAGAAGCCTGGGTCTGCTTGCATCGGGGACCGGTGAGTAGCATAGCTAGGATCTGGTCGCCCTCCTGCAGGAGCCCATTGCTTTTCCCCGCTGTGTCAAACAGCACCCTTTTCCGTACTCGCGCTCTGCTTCTGCCCACTGTGGAGGCTGCGCTTGAGTCGCGGAACTTGTTCTTCTTCTTTTGTGCACTAAACTGAACTGCCTGATTTCCCTCGAAGAGCTTCTCCTTTTGCCCGTTGGCACGAGTGCGTGCAGGTACTTTTGAGCACAAGGCTCCACTCTTCGCAGGGCTCGGACTTCCATCTAGTTAGGTGCCTCTGAAGGTGAACTGGGTCTAAGCATTATTTCGCACTGCCTGTCTTCCTTCCCTTTTAGGTGGACTACCCATTTCTTGCATCTAACGCTTGAGACTGTCGTATTTGTATATATATTGTGTTGATATGGTATGTGCTGGTTTACTATCGTTATATTGTGATATTCTCGCTACGGTCATTGTGTTAAAGGCCTTGAAATAAATGTGTATATATTTTTAATATAACAACTGTTTGGAGTAGTTTGTAAGTGATCTTGCTTTGTGTGCTCATTGCGGGCTTTCAGTCACCCTCACCCCTCTTGAGACCTAGTCTTGACCGCCGCGATCGCTACCTTGATTGGTCTGGCTCGTCCAGAGGTTACCCTGTTCCAAGTAATTAGGTTGGCCTTCTGAACTTCTGCGCCACCAGGACAGAGTTCAGAAATCCGTCTTAACAAATTGGTGTACAGCGGTGGGGTAGGACTGAAGGTATCCAGTGTTGCGCACGAACTAAGGCATTTCAGGTTATTCCAACCAGGACACGTAGTGAATTGTTGTAGTATAACTTTAAAAAGGCCATAGTCCTATCTAACAGTATGGAAACAAATACCTTGTTATCTTTAAATGCTTCCAAATCAGAAACATTGAAAAAGATGTGTGCGGAGAGAGGTGTTTCCTCTCAAGGCACGAAATTGGAAATGATCCAAAGAATCGTGGCGTGGCAAAAAACGCAGCTTGACGCTATAACTTCTGAGGACAGTGCGGAAGGAGGTGGGGCTGCTCCAACTGGTAGAACCGACGGTTCTGCTGCTGCACTGATCCATCGCGACCACGAGGACAGGGAGGACGAGATGTCTAATGTTTCCTCTGCCAGTGCTGATGGGGAGGCTATGCTTGAATTCAAGAAGCAAGAGCTGCGGTTTAGGCAGCAGGAGCTTGAATTCAGCATAGCCAAACTAAAAATCGAACAGGCAGAAAAACAAAAAGACAGGGATCACCAGTTGGAACTGGCCAAGCTTCAGTTTACAAATGGGTCCAAGGGTCCTGGACATGGGTCTGGGGCTTCCTCTCATCCACGGTTTCCGAAAGATCTGCTCAGTGTGTATGAAGAAAGGAATGACATTATGGACTGGCTGAATGCGTTTGAGTATGCATGCGAAGTTCAACAAGTTGACAATGCTAATAAGATTGCCTGGTTACTCAGCAGACTGCCCCATTCTGGCTGTAGTGCCATTATGGAAATGTCGAAGGCTGAGCGAGCTGATTTCGCAATGTTAAAGCAAACTCTCATTTTAAAGTTTGGGAAGACTCCAGCCCAATATTTGAAACGTTTCAGAGAGTATAAGAAAAAGGAAGGTGGTACTTGGGTATCTTATGTCACTGAATCCTTGAAAAACTTAACTGGCTGGGTCGAAGGTTATAAGGTTTCTACCTTCGAAGGCATGATAAATCTTGTCATGCTGGAACACATTTTTGCATCTTCTTCCCCGGAGCTTAAGCAGCATTTCGCTGATTCGAAGGAGATAGATCCTAAGAAGCTGGCCATTGCAGCAGACATATGGGTGTCACATCGAGTGTCCCATAAGGACAAAACTCATCCTGGTAAGCAGGAGGAAGGGAAAAAGTCCAAAGATATGGAGGGTGGAGAATCTGATAAATCTTCTTCTCATAAGGGCCACAAAAAGAAAAATAAGGGTAAGACACAAGAGAACTCACAGGGTAGTGGAGGTCAGCCTCTGAAACAGAACTCTGGTTACAATAAGCCTCCCTATGTAAACAGACCCAATGAATCTTGTTTTGCTTGTGGAGCAACTGACCACGTGAAGGGGGATCCCCGGTGTAAGGTTAGACCTTTGGGGGTCCACTCCGCTAATCTGGCCTTCTCCTCCTACGAGGAAGAAGAGATTACAGGAGCATCCTTCTCCTCAGACTCATTTCCCAGCGGGATAGAGGCTGAGGTAGTTTTAGTGTTCCTGGGTTCCTGGGAGCCTAAAGTCGCAGAGGCTTATGCTAGGATTCCGGATAATACCAAGCACTACTTTAAAGACAGTGTGCTGATCAATGGAGTAGATACTCCATCTCTTAGGGATAGTGGGTGCAGTCGCACTGTAGTGGATTCTACCTTGGTAGACTCAGAGGAAGTTGCCAGAGCTACTCTGATGCCCACTAAGTTGGCTGACGGTCCACTCCGTATGTTCCCAGTAGTACCTGTAAATCTTACTTTAAATGGTACAGCAGTCAGGATTCCAGTGAGCATTTAGAGAAACGTCCCGGGAAAGGTCTTGTTAGGTAATGATCTCAGAGCTTTAGGGCTCGTAGGAGACACTGCCGAAAGACCCTACACACGGTCTCAAGCACGGGCAGCATTGGCCAAGACCAATACGCCGCCCCAGCCGAAGGGGAAACCCAAGGCGAAAGGAGTCGACAAGTGAAGACGAGGGAAAGAGAATATTCCCCCGAGCTCGCCTACCACTGCGGTGGAGGAAGTTGGTCAATCGCCCGGGCCTGACGAGGAGGTGGCGATGCCTGAAGTATTTGACCTCAACGATCATCCTGAACTAAAAGACTTGTTAGTTGAAGGAGGTCCTGATAGGGACGAATTCAGTAAAGGCCAACGTGAGTGCCCATCTCTGGAAGGCCTAAGGAGACAGGCCTGCTCCCAGCTTGAGGGTGAACCTCCTGGGATGCATAGGATTTATTGGGAAGGTGGACTCCTGTATAGTGAGCCCACAGAGTCTACAGAAGGAGACCATAGGAGGTTGGTGGTTCCCCTTGCTGTTAGGCCCTTCCTCCTGCAGTTGGCGCATGAAGTTCCCCTTGCTGGTCACCTTGGTATGAAGAGGACCAAGCAAAGGTTATCCATGCACTTCTACTGGCCCAAGATGGGGGTGCAAGTAGAAAGTCACTGCAGGAGTTGTGCCTCCTGCCAGTTGTCTGGTAAGGTTGGCGCGACAATCCAAGCTCCGTTGGTACCGCTCCCAGTTGTGGGGGTACCATTTGAAAGGATAGGGATCGACATCGTTGGTCCCCTTGACCCGCAAACATCCTCAGGCAATAGGTTTATCCTGGTGCTGGTCGACCATGCAACCAGATATCCTGAGGCCATCCCATTGAAAACTGTAACTGCCAAGTCAGTTGCAAAAGCTTTACTTGGCATATTTACTAGGGTTGGCTTCCCTAAAGAAGTTGTGTCGGATCGGGGCAGCAACTTTATGTCGAAGTATATGCAGGCTATGTGGAAAGAATGTGGGGTCACCTACAAGTTCTCTTCTGCATACCACCCCCAGACCAATGGTCTGGTGGAACGTTTCAACAGAACGTTAAAGAGCATGATTGGGGCTTTGGAGGAACCTCAGAGAAGAAAATGGGATCTTCTTTTACCATGCTTACTGTTTGCCTACCGAGAGGTACCACAGGAGGGTGTTGGCTTCAGCCCCTTCGAGCTTCTGTTCGGTCATCCCGTACGGGGACCCTTAGCCATCGTCAAGGAGGGATGGGAGATGCCCACTCCCCCTGTTACTACCAACGTAGTTGATTATGTGCTAGGGCTCAGAAAACGGATGGTACTTCTGATGGGCTTGGCTAGTGATAAATTGAAGGCAGGGCAAGCGCTGGTGAAACATTGGTACGACCAGAAAGCTTCCCTCATCAACTTTACACCTGGTCAGCAAGTCCTGATCATGAATCCCATAAGGCCTCAAGCTTTACAGGACAAATGGTCAGGCCCTTACACAGTGGTGGAGCCCCTGGGTGAGGTTAACTATTTAGTGGACCTTGGAAGGCCTGGACAGGCTCCAAAAGTGTTTCACGTGAATAGGCTGAAGGCTTTCGTCCCAAGATTCGAAATCGCAGCACTGCTACTGGCTTCAGACGTTGAGGAAGAGGAGTCTGAACCTCTCCCCGACCTGTTCCAAAGCGGTCCTTCAGATAGCTCCTTTGAGGGTGTCCGAGTGGCCCCTCACCTGACTTCTGATCAGCAGGCTGAGGTGAAAAGTTTGCTTAGGCAATTCCCCCCCCTGTTTTCACAGTCGCCTGGTTTGACACCTTGGTGCAAACATAACATTGACACAGCAGACAGTGTACCTACCAAAAGTAGGGGATACAGGATGTCAGACAAAGTACGGTCTTATATTAAGACCGAGGTCAACAAGATGTTAGACCTTGGGGTGATTGAACCCTCTAGTAGTCCTTGGTCCAGCCCTGTGGTTTTGGTTCCAAAGGCAGGCACTTCTGAATTGAGGTTCTGCGTGGATTACAGGGCTCTGAATGCTATCACCAAGACAGATGCACACCCCTTGCCTCGAACAGATGAGCTGGTGGATACTTTGGGTGCCTCCAAGTACCTCAGCACGTTTGACCTCACTGCTGGCTATTGGCAAATAGCTTTAGCAGAACATGCCAAGGAGAAGACAGCATTTTCTACTCCAGACGGCCTTTACCAATTCCGGGTAATGCCATTCGGGTTGAAGAATGCACCTGCCACTTTCCAGAGGCTTGTGAATCATGTGTTGAATGGGTTGGACGAATTCTGTCTTGCATATCTGGACGATATAGCAGTTTTCAGTGCCACCTGGGAAGACCATGTGAAACACCTTGGGATTGTGCTCCAGGCTCTTCAGAAAGCACACCTGACCATAAAGGCTAGTAAATGCCAGATTGGACAAGGCTCAGTGGTTTACCTTGGACATGAAGTAGGTGGAGGGAGGATACAGCCTCTTCCCAGTAAAGTACAAGCAGTACAAGACTGGCCTACCCCCACTACGCAAACCCAAGTGAGAGCCTCCTTAGGACTCACAGGGTATTACCGCAATTTTGTGGCAGACTATGGCACCATAGCTGCCCCTCTGACTGCCCTCACAACTCCGAAGAAACCCAAGAAGGTAACTTGGACCGACGAGTGTGAGAAGGCCTTCAATGGCTTAAAAGACTCCTTGTGCCAGGCCCCTGTCCTCAGGGCCCCTGATTATCAAAGACCTTTTATCGTGCAGACGGATGCCTCTGACACTGGGATAGGAGCTGTACTATCACAAGTAGATGAGAAGGGTAAGGAACACCCTATTGGTTTTATTAGCCGCCATCTTAAGGACAGAGAGCTCAGATGGTCCACGGTAGAGAAAGAATGTTTCTCTGTTGTGTGGGCCCTAAGGAAGCTGAGGCCCTACCTCTATGGGACCCACTTCACTGTGCAAACTGACCATAAGCCCTTAAAGTGGCTAATGAACATGAAGGGGGAGAATCCAAAGTTGCTTAGGTGGTCCATAAGTCTACAAGGCTTCGACTTCACTATTGAGCATAGGCCAGGTGTCCAACATAGCAATGCTGATGGGTTGTCCAGAATGTTTAACCGACCTGAACAAGAGACTCATCCAGGGGTGGATTAGTTCCCCCTGTCCATAGTCTGGGAGGGGCGAGTGTTAGGAAAGATTTCGTAATTGTAGGTAATTTTCCTTCCATGTGGCAACCCCTAAACGTTTTGCTGTTGTTTTTCACCTTGTTCTTGACTTTGCCAGAGAAGTGCAGCCTTCTGCCGCACTCCTCTGGGCATTTTCTCCTTTCTTACGGGGAAACTGACATGCCCTTAAGATAGTGAGTACCGGGGAACGCTGTTTCCCGTAGTTTCTTTTATCATGTTGCGGCTTTCGTGCAACATGACACAAGAGGGCACTGTAAGATAAGTTACAGCTCTCTTGGGTCTCTAGCCTTCTACAGGCCCTAGATACTCGTTTAGGATTGTATCTAATCGGTGCAAGTGATTCAGGGACAGGAATGGTGGCAGCGATCTTTTCTTGTGTTTTGAGCTCCTTTTGGTGTTCTAAGCGCGTTTCTCGCGCTTAACCCAAAATGGTGGCCTGGCTCCCAAAATGGCCAGACCACGAGGCTCCTTTGTCCTGTCCGCTGACCGTCTTGCTCCCTTCACCTTCCCCAGGTCGAGCCGACCCGGGGCCTTCCTTATTTGGGCATGTACTTTCCCGCGAAACACGGATGCTTTCGCGGGCTTCTACATGTCTTGTGTGTGCCTCCAGGATGTGGGCTGGGATGTCTGGTCCCAATACACATCCTGGGTGCCAGAGAGTCTAGGGTGGTGTGAATGCCTGGGACCACCGTGGTCCGTGATTGGTCCACGAATGGTGTGAGTGTTGATGAGCGGATCTCCCATTGGGTCCCCTCCGTTTTGGCGCGAAGGGAACCGTGGATAAGAGGGGGCTGGAAACACCACTACCATGTCGATCTCCTGAGTTCTCACGAACGAAGGAATACAGGAGCCAAGTATCCTGCAACCAAGAGGCTGGACAGAGGAATCGCTAGTGACCCGCTGAAGGACTTCTCCTCAGCACTGCTGTCGCCTTGTTAAACCCTTTTCACCTTCGATCGAACCAGAAGGCCTGTACTGGTACTTCGACCCTTGGAATAGCGGGAACAGCTATTCTCGGCATCTTCACCATCTCCTGCCAGTAAGCCTTCGGAAGCGTCTCTGGGCCATCCAGCTGACTGACCAGCTTACACGGGAGCCTTGCTCTGTAACCGCCGCCAGGTTGTGTAGTATTTCGAGTCCTTGTCACTCTCACACGCTTCGTACACTTGGCGTTCCCAGGTCTGAAGTGAGTAGTGTACATTTGGCTCGGATACACACGGCCGCTCCGTTGCCCTGCTGTGGTAACAAACTGTGCGGGTTTCTTCGATTGGGACGTCTTTTTACTCAACACGACGACGAGGCGCTCTCTGCTCTTCTGAACCTGCCAGCTACTGAAACGGACGCGGAGAAGCCTGGGTCTGCTTGCATCGGGGACCGGTGAGTAGCATAGCTAGGATCTGGTCGCCCTCCTGCAGGAGCCCATTGCTTTTCCCCGCTGTGTCAAACAGCACCCTTTTCCGTACTCGCGCTCTGCTTCTGCCCACTGTGGAGGCTGCGCTTGAGTCGCGGAACTTGTTCTTCTTCTTTTGTGCACTAAACTGAACTGCCTGATTTCCCTCGAAGAGCTTCTCCTTTTGCCCGTTGGCACCAGCGCGTACAGGTACTTTTGAGCACAAGGCTCCACTCTTCGCAGGGCTCGGACTTCCATCTAGTTAGGTGCCTCTGAAGGTGAACTGGGTCTAAGCATTATTTCGCACTGCCTGTCTTCCTTCCCTTTTAGGTGGACTACCCATTTCGTGCATCTAACGCTTGAGACTGTCGTATTTGTATATATATTGTGTTGATATGGTATGTGTTGGTTTACTATCGTTATATTGTGATTTTCTTGCTACGGTCATTGTTTTAAAGGCCTTGAAATAAATGTGTATATATTTTTAATATAACAACTGTTTGGAGTAGTTTGTAAGTGATCTTGCTTTGTGTGCTCATTGCGGGCTTTCAGTCACCCTCACCCCTCTTGAGACCTAGTCTTGACCGCCGCGATCGCTACCTTGATTGGTCTAGCTCGTCCAGAGGTTGCCCTGTTCCAAGTAATTAGGTTGGCCTTCTGAACTTCTGCGCCACCAGGACAGAGTTCAGAAATCCGTCTTAACAGCGCTCGATTTCTCTCAGCGATCTTTTCGCACCACATAGACTTTATACTGAAATTACATCAGAGGTGACGTCTTACTACGTGGCAATAATGAAAAACGTACTAAGGGTCGGGATTGGCTTAAGGGGAACATCAAAGTATATCTTCTATAGGAACTAGGATTGTGATTGGCTGCCCAATGTCGGCTTCACCTGCATTCTATTTACTTTGTATAGCCTGCTTCTATGATGACTTAGTCAACTTGCATTTCACCATCTGTACAATTGTCGAATGGTTCATTTTCTAGAGCACTTCATGTCTTATAATCTTCTTCTCTGCATTTAAAAGTTGACTTAGTTCTTTACTTCGTCATTAGTTTCTGTAGGATCCATACATCTTCTTCAGCCAGTATCTCGGGACGTTGTGTTATGTCTTTTGTGACCTCACTAGCTTCTTTGTTTGTTCTTTTCATATTCCTTTAGGGAGTTCCTCCCTTAGGTTTTCATCACTTCAGGGATACATTTGATAGGGTTGGCTCAACGGGTATCTTCTATTGAACACATGGTGCAGTATTGGCACAACGGCAGGTGTCAAACACATCACCGTCTCATTCTTCCAACATATGGGAGGAAGGGGGACAGGGTTTCCTGCAGAGGCATGCAGCTGCTCCTCTACAGCAAAAGTTATTACTTGGCTAGATTGGCATTTTGGGGCAGCCAGTCAAGCCCATTGTTGCTTTGGCATGAGATATTTTCTGTGCATCTATGATAAACCAAGCATGATATGTATTATTACATGGCTTGTCTGATATTTTGGGGTAGCTAGCCTAGTCCTTTCTTACTATGGAATAACATGACTTACTAGCCATCTACGATAAATCAGGTCTGCCATGTGTTATTACTTGTCAAGATTGTCATTTCCGGTCAGAGTCTAGCTATTTCTTAATGTAGCATGGCATATTGTTCTGTGCATCTATTATACAGTAAGCTTGATAAGTGTTATTATGTGGATAGACTGGGGGTTTGGGGCAGAGAGTCTAGCACTTTCTTACAGTACCATGACATTTTACTGAACATCTATAATAGACCACGCATGGCATGTAGTATTACTTTGCTAGAGTGGCATTTTGGCATTGCCAGCCTAGCTCGTTCTTACTGTGGCAGGCATGTTTTTGTAGTCATCTATGATAAACCCAGCATGGTGTTTGTTGCTAGTTGGCTAGACAGGCATTTAGCACAGCCAGGCTAGCCATGTCTTGCTGTGGCGGTGTTCTTTCTTTAAATTCTGGCAATCTATGATAAAAACAAGCATGTCAAGTGTTCTTATGTGGCTAGAATGGCTTTTGGTGCAGCCAATCTAGTTATTTTCTACTCTTGCATGGCATTTTATTCTGGGCATTACGTGGCTATACTGGCATTTTAATGCAGCGAGTCAAGCTATTTTTTACTGTGGCATGGCATTTATTACTGTGCATCAAGGCTACAGCAAACATCATACGTGTTAGTACATGTCTAGACCATACTACATTGTGTCGCCAGTTTGGACATATTTTCTGATTGTGGCATAGCATTTTTAAAGGCAAAACCAACACGAATATGTTCTTTGATGGGGATACTGCCATATATTGGCAGGGTAAGTGTGGACATATTTTCTCATAGTTTCATTACTGGAATGATGTGCAAAGCAAACATATTCATCCTCTTATATAAGAATCGTGGCAACAATTTGTGCATCCAGCATGGAAATGTATGGGCACAGGCAGTGCAGAGATCTCTTTATACTGTTGTGAATTTTGGGTAAAGGCATGTGAAAATGCATTGTGAAATGCTCCTGTGCACTGCTGGTGACTTGGCCCCATTGCATTTTTTCTACACGGATGGACTACAGTTTAGGCTACAGTCATGCCACAAGTCACAGATTTGTTTGTGGTGTGACGAGTGTGCAAAAGCAATTTAAAAGATGTTAAATCCCTGCCAAACTACAGACGTAACTGTTTTATGAGTGTGAAATCTAATTTTGAAAGCCACAAATCAGACCTTGACACAGGCTTTTGGGACTGCTGTAAAGCCTTCTTTTTAATTTTGAGATTTAATTTTCTCTTCAGAGGCGCTGGTGTTGATTTGACTGGAGACTGTACGTTGTGAATAGCATTGTGCGCAAAGAGCTGCTTTTCTGAAAGGGGAACAGATTGTTGCTAATGAATTTGCCGCCAGTGTTTACCCCGGATGTGACTTTACTAAGTGATTACGTTATATGCGTTCTTTCCTCAGTGACAGTCTTAGGCTTGCTGGGAGACCACTCCCTCTGAAACTCCACGCGCTCATAGCCAGAGAAAAGCAGGCGTGCGTTTCCACCCGTCAGCTTAAAACAAGGCATTGTGTTCTTGTTTATGGTTAGAGTCGAAAACTTAACTGAGATATTTATTGACATTTTTAAAGGGCTCACACAGTCCTTGGGCATCGAGGCGCTGCTACAAGAATTGTTATTTTTTTTTTTTTTGTCTTAGTTGCGTATTTATAACGCGCTTCAACACCCAGAGGTTTCTAAGCACAGCCCAGGGATCGAACCTGTGTTGTGTGTGTCATTTTGCTTCCAAGGCGCGCACGTTGCCGCTGAGCTATCCACCCATGACCAGACACTAAAAGGTGCGTTCACTGTGAAACTTAAAATGGGTGCGGTTTGAGCCTGGTCTTAATAATAGTATGAATATTAATATCATGTGTTTATTTAGTGCTTTAAATCTATTCTTTCCACTTCTAAACACTGTCAGAGTAGCCGTTTTTATTGGCCAACTCAATGCTTCTCAATATATTGACCTTCGAAGAATAAGGGCTGAATCTGCCCTTGTGGGATACGAACTTGGCGTGCTCCATGTCACTGGAGGGCAGATAACGCATGTACTTAGACCAGATCATAGTAGTAATCGCTTACACCGAGCACTTGCTGCAGCAGTTTTACCACTTTGAAGCGCTATAAAAGGAGCTACTGGTATTTGAAGGTACCCAACTTCTCACATGCACATCAATGAAAGCCTGAGCCGGTCTAGCAAGGAATCAAACCTTGCATACGTCATCAGCAGTGAGCACAAGACCCGTTGAGCTATGCATCAGTATATCTGGAAAATGTTGCAAATGTGGCATGTGTTTTTTCATGGGTGCAAACTCACTGATTTGCTGCTTCAAATGAAATTTTAAAATTGCAAGTCATTTAATATTCTGATTTAAATATGAAACAAAGCACACATTTAGGCTTAGGGGTGATAGAGGTAGCAAAGAGGTAATCATAGTATCAGAAGGTCTCGCTTTGGAGTGAAAACAATGAAAAAAAGGGAAAAAACAGCAAAAATACTCACAAAACACAGGTGAAGAAACATGGAATCTCGTTTTCATGCTGGATACCATAAAACTGGTTACATGTGATTTTAACAAACTAAGGGGCCGATTCACGGAACAAACGTGTGCCGAAAATCCCAGCGCAAGCTGGCGCAAGGTGGCGCAAGCGTGAGAAAGCAAGCGCACGCATGCAATTCAAGGAAGGCGCTGCGCGTGTTTTCCACTGGTTGTGCGCCAAATCCGTGCGTGGCGCACACGGGCGCATACGTCATTGCAACAACCCGAACGCCGTGTGCGACGCGCACAGGGACAGCACACAACGTCCGCGCACACACCAAAAAGGGGGCGGGACACGGGGCGTAACGCACGGAATGGGGAACAATGCGGGAAAAAGAAGGCGTAACTGGGGAAGTACTGCAGGCAAATACACGGAACTCCCACACGCACACGAACAACTCGTTTTCATGGATTTGAATACGGGAAACAAGCGCACACTAAAAGATGCGCACAGGCGTCAACACTTCCGCCACAGGAAGGCAGGCATAAGTCTCCCTGCGAATAGTATAAAAGCGCGCACAAACAACAAACATGTACATACCGCTACGATGAATGCCCCATTCGTCGCAGCACTGATCGTGGGACACTGCAGGAGGAGGAGAATAGCCAGGGCCCGAATTTTTCCCCCCCCCCGGACTAGCCTTTTTGGGATGCCTGAAGACAAAGTCTACGGCAGGTATAGGTTTCCACCTCATATCATCCTAGACCTGGTCAGGGAGTGGGAAGACGACCTTACATCCCCCAACCTCTGCTCCCAAGCATTGTGCCCCTTGGAGAAGGAGCTCAATGTCCTGCATTTTTTGGCCACTGGGTCATTTCAGCGGACTACTGCCATAGTGGGGGGGGGCTCAGAGGCCACGCTGTCACGCTGCCTACACCAGGTGTTGGCAATCATGACTGCGCACCCCTCAGTCTGCAGGAACATATACATGCCCAGAACACCCGCAGAAAGGCAGGCCGTGGTCCAGGACTTTTACAGGGTGGCACACTTCCCCAAAGTGCTCGGTGCCATAGATTGCACCCATGTGGCCCTATGTCCACCTAGGGCCACTGAGCAAATCTACCGAAACTGCAAGCACTGGTATTCCATCAATGTTCAGGTGGTATGCGATGCCAAGGGAATCATCACCTCTGTCTATGCAAACTACCCTGGCTCCACCCATGACAGTTTCATATACAGAATGTCTGCCCTGAGCCAGGCCCTGGAAGCTGGGCAGCATGGCGACACATGGCTCCTAGGTGAGTACAAATGCCTGTGGAATGCATGCATGTCACACACAGACAAATACACAAACCCCAATAATCACAACCATTATCACCTCTCCAGAGGACAGTGCCTAACCTCTGAGCAACCACATGATGATGCCAATCGGGAACCCCACCACCCCACCCCAGGTAAGATACAACGCTGCCCATGTTGCAACCAGGGCCATAGTGGAGCGCACATTCGGAGTGCTCAAGTCACGCTTCTGCTCCCTTGACCGCTCTGGCGGGCAGTTACTCTATGCACCCCCAGTAGTGTGCAGGATCATTGTGGCAGCATGTGTCCTGCACAATGTTGCAACACAGCAGGGCATACCGGTGGACATGGTGGTGCCTCCACATCCCCAACCAAAGGCACAGGCGCTGCCCATGGGAGGGGATAGGGCACGTGGCGAAGCAGCCCGGACCCAGCTTGTGGCCACATTTTTCACCTAAACTCCCACCCCTGCGGAGTGCACACAGGCCTGGCACATACCAGGTGACAATCAATGATGACAAAGAGACAGTCAACTGTCACAACCTTAACACCCTGTGAATGTTGCCATGGAAGTGCCACATTGTGTGCATCTCTAGCTACTCAAACCTAACCATTCCTGTGTGACCAAAAGGTACACATGGAAGGTGTGTATCACACAGACCTGCAAAACAGGCCATGACAATCACTGGTATGTCACACAAAGCCACCAAAACCACAACATGACATGGCAAGCAATAGCAAAACACCAACACAGTAACAATAATGTACACATTAACATGTGAAAAATGCAAAGTGGCATCTGCCAATGATGCCTGACATAGAATCAGATGAAATGACTGACCAACAACCTCCCACACAAAGCAAGTCATACCCAAATGCATAACAACAGTTGTAGCTTGAACATAACAATGAATGCCTGTACACATGCACATTGTGCACGGCAAAATCAACACTGCATAATACGTGTGCTGTGTCCATCTCCTGCAACACACTGCTCAGCACACAGCATAGTGACCAGCCATTGGGTGTGACGCACACCCTGAGCATCACTTGAAAACGACAAACTAAATAAAAAAACAAATCACCCATGTACAGGATCCACAAATGGTCATAGATCATGTGCTGCAGGGATACAGTGGGCCCCAGAAGGCAAACTGAGTGCACATGTGGACATGGAAGGGTGGTTGTACATGTTGTGGATCATAGTGCGAGGGTGTGTGTCAGTAGGGGCATGCACTCAATACATGCATGTGCAATCAAGTGACCATCAGTGTCCTCATCACATGTGAACATTGCCCATGTGTACACCCCAGCATGTCAAACCACAACTAAACCCTCACACCTGAAAGGTAAACACAACACATGAACAGCCATTGATCAGCTGAATACATCATGTACATAGGATACCACAATTACAATGTCAGGGTGCCCATCACACTATGGGGCAAGGCAACTGTCCAACAACAAAATACCCCCCTCCCTCACATATCACCATGAACCACTGAACAACTGCGCATGGGGTATGTAGCCTTCATCCTTGAAGTTCACCTGGCCACATGATCACCCTTCTCCTTTGTCTCCATCTTCCACCTTGCGTGTAAAAAGTGTACAGCACCCTCAGAGACCACCTTGACTTGCAAAAACACCAAATCAAAGATAACTCAAAGAAGGCAAACACAGAAGCCAAGCAAAAAGCCTGCAGGCAGCAAAAAAACCAGAAGAGCCTCCAGTAGATGACTTGAAGTAGCAGTACGTCACAAAGCCCAAGTACTCGCACAATGATGGAGCAACCAAGGTAGCACAGTAAAACAATGTCACAATAGGATGTGTACCATGTGTAGTACATAATATAGAATGATGCACCACAAACTGATGTGTACTGTCACAGCTTCCGTGTACAGGCGCATGAGTGGCATGAACCAACCACCCCCACTGTGGTCTGGGTGCCTGCAAGGTCAAACTCACACAGGTCTCTGAGACCCTGGTGGGGAAGAAGGGTCAGGGATATGCAGTCGGGACAGGCATTTATATACTGGATAACCGGAATGAGGGGCAGGAGAGGGGAGTAGGATTGACAAGGGAAAGTAGGGATTGTACAAAAACATAAGAATCACATTAACACATACACAATCAGACCAAACGTGTACATCATGCACATACACATAGTACCAAATTACTCAAATTGAAGTCAAAGAGAAACTTATCTCTGGGGTGAGTGCTGGCCTCCTGCCTGCACACTCTCAGGTCTGGTAACTTGAGCAGTTCAATGCTGCAAAGAGAGCCAGAGTCACTAATCTGTGCGTGCCCATAACACACACACACACCACCATGCATGCCCCAAAGTAACAAAATACTGTACAAACAAACTATCTGGTGTGGTGCTTCGTACCCATACGTAGGATTCCCCCCGTGATGGTTCATACACAGTCAATGCAGTAAGTCATGCGCCCGTGGGTGCGTGGCAAATGGAAGACCAATGTGTCAAGATTCACACAACATCCAATGTTCCCTGGGTAAGCAGCCAGATGCATTTAGCAAGGTACGACTTCAGTACAAGTTGTGTTCCAGTATAACCTAAATAAAGTAGGTAGTGCATGTGGCAATTTCAACCTGAAAATGAAATGCACTGCACACGAGTCTGTCCCTAGCTGTCTGTCCCTGTGAGCTGCTTCTTTTCCTGTCTTGGAACGCTACATGGCTAATACAACTGCCTCAATGGACCAAGGTGGACCGGAGGATATGTACCACTGCCCCTGCATATGCCCCTGACGACTTTCCCATCAACTAGCCATTAGTCACTAACGCATCTTAGCTGTACTGTGCGCTTCAACACCAGTATCTGTCCAAGCTCTCCATCAGTGGTGCTGCTTAGCATGCAGGTGCAACTGGCCTGGTGGACGGTTGGCTGCGGTGTGGCCCCCTTGTGCTGCTCACCTTGCCTGGAGTTACTTGAAACACGTCAGCTTCTGTAGGATGTATGAGCACAATCCCTGTGGCACTGCCTGCGCACACATGCGCATGTCTGCACCACCAAATGTGGCCAGCTTCCAGATGTCCAATGGGCCATGTCTGCTGGGAAAGGTGGACTGGAGGCTCATCCCCCTGCAGAAAGGGCCGAAAACACATGATTAATGCATGAAATTTCCGTGTGTGTGTCTCCTCAGGCATGTCGTGACTGGACCATGTCAGAGACGTACATCAGAATTCACTCCATCAGTGCGACTTTCACAGGCAAAGTGTGTTAGCCACTGTCTACAGCATGAATTGCATCAAGCACATGCACAGCAAAGATAAGAAACATACTACACAATGTATAGCAATTAATGCACACATGAATCATGAAACCACACATCTAGCAAAGGAAGAACTGTGGTCAATATCACCCCTATCATCCCCACTAGGGGTGTCAACACAAGTAGTACAGCATGAGACATGCCACAGATAGGACAGTCCAAAGCTCTTGTGTAATAGGCTGTAACACCGAACCATCCTTGTGAGCCCATAGATAAGGGAAGCAGGAGTGGCATATGTGAGTCAGGACCCCAAGCTGCAAACACATACACGAGACAAGCTTGAAGGGACCAGCTGGAACAGACAGTGGATGCTTTCAAAAGCCACAAAGCACCACACTGTCACATGAAAGCACAATAGACAAGCAATTTTAAACTATATTAACTAATTAGACTAACTATGAAAAACCTGCATTACCTAATTAAACTATCAAATTGAAAGTTAACTAACTAAACTAAAAGAAAAATCAAAAATGGCCACATACGACCCGCGGGGGGGAGGCACCCAGGAGGGAGGAGGTACAGGGTGCTGCTCAACACCCACATGCAATGATGTTGAGAAAAAAAAACTCCATGGGCTCAACGCCTGCACAGCCCGACCTATGTGGGAGATACCTCATCGTCCGAGGTGCTGCTCAACACCCACATGCAATGATGTTGCGAAAAAAAAAAAACTCCATGGGCTCAACGCCTGCACAGCCCGATCTATGTGGGAGATACCTTGTAGTCCGAGTCTGGCTCTTCCTGGAAAGGAGGACGTGACACAGGAGCCTGACCACGCCTAGCCGCAGCTTGCCCCTCGTCGGCAGCAAGTCTGTCGGACGGGTGAGCCTGGTTCTGTGTGGCGATGCCACGTAGGTCTGCATGCAAAACCTCCCGTGATACGTGTGCTTCCTCTTGCAAGGTAACACGTGTAACACAGAGTTCTTCCTGCAAGGCCTGGCTGAACAACTGATGCACCTCCCGGCAAGCATGTAGCTCAGCTGTGATGGTACGCTCAAGCTGCTCAAACCTCTCCTCTGACCGCGCCCTCTGGGACATCAAGAGGACACCCAGAGTGGATCTGAGGGACTCATACTCAGCCCTCAGGGCCTTCATGTGTGCCTCTGCGTGAGCAGCAATTGCTTCACGCAGAGACAACATTTCAGCCTGGCGTGCCCTGTCTGAGGCCGCCATGCCCAGCCTGAGTGAGTGGGCCGTGGACCGTGCCGCCCGCTGCTGGAGAAGCACCTGCCTAGCAGGGGGAGCACGGATTGGGCCACACGCTCCATGCTCACAGCGATGTGCTCCGTTGCTGCCCCCTGGTGTTCAGAATTGGCAGTCGTGTCTTGCTCCCACTCAGTATACCACGGTAGCTCACGGCCACCGCGTTGTTGGGCTTGATACCTGTGGGACCCAAGGACCGGGTGTCCTCGTTGTGTTGGCACCGCCCGCGGCTGCACGACTACATGCCCCCGTCGACGTGATGGCCCAGGCACATCAGTGACTGGTCTGGAGGGTGACCCTGCGTCCCGATCCACCACAGGCGGAGGTTCCAACACTGTCTGACCCCTCAGTGCAGGAGTCGCGGACAGAGGAGTGCCCACATCAGAATCACTCACCCCTGACATATGGACCTGATGCACATCCAACTCGACATGGACGTCAGAGTGGCCAACCAAAGACAAGATGGACTGTAGCACATGTGGGTTTTCGTGGCCTACCACCCCACGACCCCCACTTGTGCCGGGTTGCTGTAGTGATAACAACCCTGTGCCTGGCATGACAGCACCATCCTCTGGCTCCATTGTGTGATCATCTGAAAAGTAGAGAGAAAAAAGGTCACTACACATGTCAGAAGCACACAACACACACACACATAGACATCACACAGACACCAAACACATCAAGCAGACATGTCGCACACAAAAGAGAACCTGCCATGCATGCTGGGTCAACTTGACATTGCTTCTGTGATTAGACATGTAGAAGGGTGTTATATCGCTCAGAAGTGGGTCGATGCAGTGCAGCAAATTTGTACGTTACTCACTACCTACGTGTACAAGTACTTCATGATGTATATCAGGAAATGTGAAGGCAGTGCAAGGTCAACTTCAGGCATCACGTGCAATGTGCATGCAATGGGTAGCATGGCTACAAGCAAACCACCCCTCCCCCCAAGTGCAAATGCAGGGATGCCTTGCATGGTATCAAAAGGATGACCATAGACCTGTGTATTGACAGACAGTGTTGACTAGCATCAATTGCATCATGTGAGTCAAGTGACAACACAGCAGATGATGATGGGACAGTAAGCAGGACACATGATGAAACCTCCGGAGTACACCCATGTGTGAAGAAGACACTACACCAGTTGGACAGAGTCATTGGGCATGAAACAGGCTGAGGCCTGTGACCCACACAGACTGTCACACCCTAACATGTGTGCGATGCAGGACTGAGCCACAGTGGTCATGGGAAGGCTGATGAAATGCCATGTAATGTAGGTCACCCTGGACACGTACTACAATGATCATCCAGTCAAGGACACATAGGGGCATGCATGGAATGCACATGGAGCATGAATGGCCACTCATGTCCCTGCGGAGCATCTGACATCTGCACAGTCCAAGTGAGACACCCTGCATCAAGTACAAAGGATGTACCACACAGCATATGTCTGGCAGGTTGGCTGGTGGAAGTTAGCATGTAGACAGGACGCATGAACAGGCAAGTACTTAACGGCAAAATTGATGCAGACCAGTGCAAAGGTGAAATTGGTGTGCAGAGGGGGGGTGGAGGGGCAAGGAAGCATACCTACGTGGAGTACCAGCATGCAGGCACAGGACACATGCACGTCAGTCATGCTAACTAGTCCCAGGGCTGAGAGGAAGGTCATCCCAGGCTACATGCAGAAGGGCCAGTGAGCTGGAACCTGGACGGGAGGGGCATCCTGGTGACCAGCATGGGAGTAGGGTGCAATAGTGGTGATGCGCACAGTCCCCATCTGCTCCACATGTCCACCATCCTGCAGAGCAGCCATGCATCAGTGAAGCATTGCATTACTTGCACATCAGAGCCATGTACTCATGACATGTAGTGGCAGTCATGCACAACACATCACACAAGTAAAACACACATGTCCTCAACAAACACGCAGCAACACTCACTGGACTGGGCATCAAAGTGCAGCATCTCTCCCACTCCTTCGACCGATTTAGGTGGTATGAACTCGGCAACAAGTGACTCGTGTGGAGTGAGGTCTTCCTCCTCAGGTGCAGGCCCACTGCCAGTCACCAGAGTCAAGTTGTAATTTGAGGCACGCTTAGCCTTAGCGCTGCGTTTGAGGTCATTCCAACGCTTTTTGCACTCTTGCGCCGTGCTCACCTCATGGCCGAATGCACTCATATGTTCCGCAACTTGCTTCCAGTTGGTGTCACGGTGGGCAGCCGTAGTCTGACAATTAGGCCCCACTAGCATGTCACGGCTGTGGTCCCGCACGTAGTCCACAAGGAAGTCCAGTTCCTGGTTGCAGAAAGGCTTCTTCCTCAACATGCAGGAGGTCGTGGCTGTGTGTGGGGTCCCATCCTGTGCTGCAGGTGCAACCTTCCTCCTCTTGGATTGTGGCGCAGACCCTGGCTGGCAAATGTTGTCCTGATCAGTATGGCCAGTGGCACCGGTGGATTGAGCCAAGGGAGTGGCAGGTGGAGGGACAACCAAAGGCCTTACTTGCGTCAGTGGCAGCTGGGTGCCCTCTAATGGACCCTACGCAGCAACATCCGCTGTGGCAGGGTCATTGACCGCGACTGTCCTAGCTGGTAGACTCACAACCGGGGTGTTGTTGGCTGCATCTGCCCCTGCACTTGCCAACACCAGGCTGATCGGGGCAGCAGATGACATTACTGCCCCAGGGACACTTGTCTCGGTCAGGGCAGCCCTGCGTGCACCTACAGTTTGCCTCCTGCCCTGTTGGAAATCTTCAAAGGACTCTTCAAGTGCCAACGCAGCCTGAGCTGGCAGACCCTGAGCCTGGGTGGTGGTGTCCACAGCTGCACCTGCAGCTACCACTACCCTTGGGCCCGTGGCAGTCGATGAAACGGACTGCCGGGTCACATGGGCGCCAGTGCCAGATGCAGAAGCTGCATCTGCCGGAACCACAGGGGGTGGTGGCATGACTGCACCGACACATGGCACAACATTGTGCACAAGTGGTGCACCCCTGCCTCTTCCCCCTCTGTGGCCACCCTGAAAACCCTGGAGTCCCCCTACTCCCTGGTCACCCCGGCCACGTCCCTGACAATGCCCGCCACGAGGAGTACGCCCAGCTGAGGCGCCCCTCACCTTTGGTGGCCTCCCAACCATGGCACAGATGGAGTAGTGCCGGCACAGATGGAGGAGTGCCAATGGGAGGTGTACACCACAATTGTCCTGGGCAATTGGGGTGAAAGGGGTGGGATACAAGATGTTAACAGCACCCCTGCACCTGCAAGGCTGTATGTGACCCCGGTGATGAAGTGACGGGTCACTCAATGCTCAGGCACCCCAAAACTGTAGTAAAACCATGCACGCAACCCCTGCAGCCTACGTGCGTGGAATTAACCTCCCGCAGTATGCGGTGGCACCCAGGAACACGAAAAACGCATACGCATGGGAAACGCAGGCTACTGTGACCTCGAAAACGGGTACGCTATACACAGGAGCACCCGCAGTGGGAAAGATAACGTGCGCGACTCACCGTCAGACCAGCGCGATGATGATAAACACACATAGCCAATACCCCCGCCAAAAGAAGAGATACGTCCTTGATCCGCTGTGAAGTTGTGATGGCGCGCGAAACAACATGAAGTAGCAACACACACGTCGGTCTCCACAAAAGGCACGTACAGCGAACTGCTGGCCCCGCTCACGTTTAACCCGTGCTGGGGGAAACGCCCCCGCGCGTCACGTCACTTACGCGCTTTGGCCCTTTCCTCGAATTACACGCATTCACACACAGACGTGTGGTTTTTTCACGTGCTGATCCACTATGCACCCGTGTTGAGGGAAACACCTGTGCATGCTACGTCACAGACGCGCTTACGCGCTGAGAGCCTTTCCTCGAATTAAACGCTGACATGCACTTTTTTCACATGCCAAATCACTCTGTATCAAGCTGGCCACGCGGAA
Organism: Ambystoma mexicanum; assembly: GCF_040938575.1. NCBI lineage: Eukaryota > Metazoa > Chordata > Amphibia > Caudata > Ambystomatidae > Ambystoma > Ambystoma mexicanum. The sequence goes on from NC_090939.1 coordinate 836,633,077, forward strand.
ACACATGGAAGACCACGCTCCTGCCCAAAAGGCCATTTTCCTGCCCCCAAGAGCCCCGAGCATGCTCCCACCTGACATCTGCTGCTGCCTGCCTGCTGCCCACGTGCCCTGCTATTTGGTGCCTGCACGTCAGCCATCTGCAGGGGTCCAGTTGCTGTGTCCACCCCTGGGCCAATCGCGTGTGATTCTCCCCGCGCACCCCCGTAATACACGTACCCCGCTCGCACAGGGCCAATCGCGTGTAATACACATACCCCGAGTTTTACAGGTGTATTCATGGTTGGGGGGCTGTATGCTGGTCCACTGGCCTGTGCTCCATGTACGGGATTTGTGCGCTGTTCATGGCCCACGGGGAGGGTTTGGGGGCGTAACTGGCACTGCTGCAGGGTCGCTGCGCCACTCTGCGCCACGGCTGGTTATGGATGTTTGAATCCATGAATACGCTGTGCGTGAAAATGGATTTTGGCGCACGCGGCTGGCCAGACTGCCGCAGGCGCACACTGTGCGCCAGCCACGTGCACCACTTGTGCGCTAAATTCTATGAATTACCCCCTAAATTACAGAGAATGCTGTAATAGCGAAAATGTTATAACGATAAATATCGATTTTTATTTTTATTTTTGTTTTTGGGGGGTCCCCCTCCAAACCCTCATTTCCCTTTGCTTTTTTTTTTTTTTTAAACTTTTATTTTTTGTTCAGCTTGGTAGGACAGATACAGGTGAGCATCAAGAGCATGTAAAATCAAACAACTTAATACAACACAGTCTCCTAGAACAGGTCGAGGGTTCACCTCGTCAACAAGGGGGAGCAGCAGAACAGTGCAAATAGAGGGCCATTCAGGGGAGAGCTGGGGGACCACAAGAGGAAGGCACCGGGGATGTAGGACCTGAGTCGGCGCCGGGAGAGGACATAAATGATCGGAACTTCAACCAGATGTCTCTGGGCCTAGAGCAGGCGGGCTGTTGTACCGCCCAAGATTCCTCCGTGTCGGAAGCCCAAGTGACCGCTCTAAGCCACTTTGCATGTGTCGGAGTGGTAGGTCAAAGCCAACAAAGTAGTATCGCCCGAACAGCCAGAAGCATACAGAGGCCAGCGAGTCTCCTAGAATCTTGGTGGAGGTCGGGAAAGTCATGGAATAGGCATTTCATTGGGGTAGGGGGGATGGGGTGGTCAAGAACAGACGAGATGGTGGAGCAAACAGCGTCCCAAAATTGGGTAAGGCAGGGGCATGACCATATCATGTGGAAGTAGCCGGCTCCATCAAAGCCACACCTAGGGCATCTAGGGGAGGAATTATTCGACATACGGTGTAGTCTGGTTGGGGTATAATGGTATCTGTGGAGTAGCTTAAATTGAATTAGTTTAAATTGGGAGTTGAAGGAGACCCTCTGAATACGTGAGCACATATGGGACCACCGGTCTTCGGTCATTTCCACACCAAGGTCAGACTCCCAAGCAAGCTTTAGTTTAGAAAACGAAGGGGACGATCTGGATTGTATCAAGGTGTATAGTCTGGAAGTTTTTCCCCTCATTGGGCAAGGTGAGGTCAATTCAGTGATCGCTAGTTCATCCGGCGGCAATGCTGGGAAGCAAGGGTACTTATGTTTGAGGACTCTACGGAGGGATGAATATTGAAGCCATACCGAGGGACGCTGTCTGAGGGGCGGAGGGAGGTCAGGCCATTCTATGAAATTACCATCTACAAATATGTCTCGGAGCAGTTCAAATCCTGCCCCAGCCCATGGGCGAACAACCGAAGGGGGAACCTGTAGGATTCCCGGGAGAAAGTTCCAGATCGGGAAATTACCATGAAAGGGATGGGTGGTGCCCAATAATTGCCAAGTTTTGGATAAAGCCAGAGATGTGCACCTCACCGGGTCTAATGAGCCTGATTCCATTGGGATAGGTGTGATCACCAGGGATCTAATATCGCGGTCACCAACCGATAATCTTTCTAGCCTGACATGGGGAGGGGGGTCAGATATGTTGAACCAATGTGCAATGTGTTGGAGCTGGGCTGCCAGCCAGTACTTGAGAAAGTCGGGGGCACCGAAGCCACCCAACTCCATCGGTGAAGCAAGAGTCTTGAACTTAAGGCGGACTGCACCGGAGTGCCAGAGGAAGGTGTTGAGGGTTCGTGTCAATGTCTGAAAGAACTCACCTCCCGGCCATTGTGGGATATTGGCGAATCTATACAATAGCTGAAGGAGTACCACCATCTTCAGTATTCCTACCCTCCCTGCCAGTGAAATAGGGAGGTTGTTCCAACCCTGAATCTTTTGCGTAAGATTTGTAAGGTATACTAGATAATTCTTCTCGAGAACCCGATCAAAGTGTCGCGACACCACTACACCTAGGTATGTAACCTCAGATTGGGCCCACGTGAATCCAAGAGTATCGGGAGGGGGGAGTGTGCTGGGGGTGAGCGGGAAAAGAGTTGATTTAGTGCAGTTAACCGTCAGGCCAGAAATACGGCCGAAGAGGACAACATCCTCCAAAATTGGGGCAAGGTTGATCTCAGGAGAACGAATAAAGAGTAAAGCGTTGTCAGCATATAGGGAAACTATATCCGAGACCCCGTCGGTGCGCAGGCCTCTATGGGAGTGAAATTGGCGAAGCATGTCCGCGAACGGTTCCATCGCCACGGCAAATATTAATGGAGAGAAGGGACAACCCTGTCTAGTACCTCTGGCTATCTGGAAAAGAGAAGAGCAACGGTCCTCGGTGCGAACTCTGGCCACTGGGTTTGAATATAGTAGCTTGACCCAGGAAAGAAATGTGGGGCCGAATTTGCATTTGTTGAGTACTCGCCACAGATAACTCCATGAGACGGAATCAAAGGCTTTTTGCATATCGAGGGTGGCGGCCACTGCGTGGACGTCCGGACTCACCCTGCTTATAACATTAAAAAGGCGCCTCAGATTCAGGGAGGTAGAGCGACCCGGAATAAACCCCGCCTGGTCAGGATGAATGATATGTGGCATGAAGGGGGCCAGGCGTAAAGCCAGTAACTTAGCATAAATCTTGACGTCGCAATTGATTAGCGAGAGTGGACGATAAGAACCGCATTGAGTGGGGGATTTACCCGGTTTTAACAAGACGGTAATAGTGGCTTCGCGGAGCGTGGGGGGGAGCTGACCCGCCACCAACGATTCCTCCCAGAGCGCGACCAAACGAGGGAGTAGCAAAGTCTTAAACCGTTTATAGAACTCAACCGGTATACCGTCAGATCCTGGGGATTTGCCTGATGAGAGGGAATCTATGGCCTCCGAGAGTTCCAAGGAAGTAAATGGGCCCTCAAGGGCTTCGATGGTATCGGGAGAAAGAACCGACAGGGGTAGCTTGTCCAGAAAGACATCTATTTCAGCTATGGAGGCTTTATCTGCGTTAGCATACAGGGATTGATAAAAGGAGAGGAATTCGGAATTAATATCACCAGGGGAGGTGGCTAGGGATCCGTCAGGTCTCTCAACGCCAGGAATGGGTGGGGCACCAAACTCACGGCGGAGAAGCCTAGCCAGGAGACGAGACGGGCGTTCACCCTCACCATATCTCCTTGCCAGCCCAGGGTTATCGAGAAATCTCTGCTCGCGATCCGCAAGAGCGCGGAAGGTGTCTAGCTCCGTGCCGATCAAGGCAAGGGTCTCAGGAGTTTGATTTAATGAGTATTGGGCCTCCAGCTCGGACAGTGTGGCTTCGCTCACGGCGATCTCCCTACGGATGGTCCTGAGGATGCCATTTTCTTTAGAGAGGGCGATGCCTCTGATGTAGGCTTTAAAAGTTTCCCAGAGGGTGGCCTGTGATGAGACGGAACCAGAGTTGATCTCAAAGAACTCCTCAATAGCCGACTCCAATTCAGAACTGAAGACCGGGTCGAGGAGGGAGAGTGGTTTCATCCTCCAGTGTCTAGTACGGTCGCGATCCGAGCCCCAGGATAGGGTAATTGTCACTGGTGAATGGTCGGAAAGAGTCCTGGGGAGAATCGACAAGTTTGAAATGCTTCTTATGAATATATCAGAGACTAGCCATCTATCAATGCGGGAAAAGGAATCATGCACCGAGGAATAGAAGGAGAAGGTGCGGGAGTCGGGGTAAAGAAGCCTCCATGCATCAAATAGGGCCAGGCGGGGAAGTGAAGAAAGTGTAGCATATGCGGCCTTGGTGAGGTGACGGGGACGAGAGCCAGATCTATCGAGATCCATATCAAATATTGTGTTAAAGTCGCCCCCCCAGAGAATAGGCACCAACGGGAATCCATCCAGAAGGGACGCAAGATGTATGAAAAATTCGGGATCATCGATGTTGGGACCATAGATATTAAGTAGGATCACTTCCCTATTCTGCAATATGCCATGAAGCAAAACGAATCTGCCCAGAGGGTCTATTGTCGTGGCTATGGGGTTATATCTGATACTCTTATGAATTAGGGTCATAACCCCCCGGCTTTGTGTGGAGTAGGAGGTATAGTACCTCTGTGGTCCCCATACTTTAGCGAACTTCTCACAGTGCTCAGTTACCGCATGTGTCTCCTGAAGAAACAGGATCTTAGTCCCATGTCGTTCAGCCTGAAGCTGTAGTAGTCTCATTTTCTTGAAGTTCCCCAGCCCCCGCACGTTCCAACTCAGGAATGTAAGGGTTTCCTCACCCGACACCCCCGAAGCAGACATAGAAAAACACAGGTGGATGGAACAGTGCCCCCCAAAAGTGGACCCCGTTGTTGTCAGGACCGTGGTGACATAGATCCCCTGGTGCTCTGAACTCTACCTTCTCCGCAATTACCAAGCCTTTTTTAACATAACCTCCCCTACCCCCCACCCCCACCCCCACCCACATCCCTCCCCCAATCAGAGAGATGAAAACCCCAAAGACAACAAACCAAATCCAAAACAATGGCATCAACGCCTGGGGGGCCTGTGAGTCGGCCTGACGGCGGAGCTCCGTACCATAAGGCAATTTGAGGATAAACATAATGCCTGGCAATAAAGGCGGGACACATATGGGGATGGCCCCGCGGGGGGGGGGCAGGCATGACCGTCCATAATGAACCAATTTAACGCGATTAATAGGGGTTACTACGGAGGTTCACAACCCACAACAACAGATGCATCGCATAGAGAAAAAACAAGGACATGCACATTTTCAGACACAGTGTCCACTGGAAGAGGCAGGCGGCATCCCCCGGGCCCAGGAGCTCCTGCAATGACGCCACCAGGATTGGTGGCACGCTGTGAGACCATCCGGGGTTGGGTTAGGACTACGTAGTGCCGATTCCACAATAAGAGCATGTCGCGTTTGTCTAAAAGTGGAGTGTGTGGGCCAATGAACCAAGACCCAGGCAAAGGCAGGGATTAATGTAAGTGTAGTTTAGCCGGGAAAATGTTCATCCATAAACTTAGAGGCTTCCTCCGGTAGCGTGAAGAAATATACTCGGTTCGCATGCTCAATTCGGAGTTCGGCGGGATATAGCATAGCGTATTTGACCTGGAGGTCGCGCAATCGTCTCTTCACCGCCAGGAAGGATTTGCGCTCGCGTTGGACCGCCATCGAGAAGTCCGGGTATAGGTGGATTCTGGCTGCGCCCAACAAAAGGTCTCCCTTGACTCTCGCCGCCCTGAGAAGGGTATCCCGGTCGCGAAAGTTTAAGACCCTGGCTATTATCGGGCGAGGAGGAGCGCCAGGCCTGGGCTTCGCTGTAAGTGCACGGTGGGCTCTCTCAATTGCAAATTGTGAGGAGAGTTTTGGGGAGTCGAGGAGTCGGAGAAGCATGCTCTCCACGTAGTCTTCCATGGGTTCTTGTATGCCATCCTCCGGAACCCCAATTATACGGAGGTTGTTGCGCCTCGAGCGAGACTCGAGGTCCTCATTCTTCTTCTCCACCTCTTTCAAGCGTGTGGATAATGTGGAGACCTCCGCCCGGAGTGAGCCCAGACCATCCTCAGCGGTACTCATACGCGATTCGATCTCAGTCACACGACCATCCGTCCTCTCCATGTGTGCCTTGATGGAGGATATCGTACCATTCATGTCGTCTAGTTTACTATGTATTGTGGTGAACCCTTCACGGATGAATTCCATCATTTTCTGAGACTCGGATGGCTCAGGTTCATGTGCAGTGGATGGTTCCTGTGAAGGCGTCTCAGTACCAGCTCCCCCCGGAGGTTTAGCGAACATATTGATAGAGGATTGCTTCTTTCCCGTCCTCGTTGACATGATGTCGGCGAAAGTTGAAGTCAGGTCCGGAGGGCCGGAGGGGCAGGGAGGGGTGAGAGACGCCGGGAGAGAGCAACAGGGACGTGTGAGGTCGCAGCCGGCTAGTGACAAGAGATGCAGTGTTACCGGGTCAGGGGCAGGAGTGTCGTCCTAGCCAACCGATGTATGTGATGGTCAGTGATCCACAAGTATACCTCCGGGAACCTGAGGAGGGAAGGGCCGAGGAGACCAGCTAGAGAACCAAGAGGGGCTTCTGGTAGCCGTTGAGTTGCGGTAGGACAGCCAGGCGGGCAGCCCTCTAGTCGACCAAGAAGGCGAGTATGACCGGAGTCAAGGTGGATCCGTACAGGAGATTCAGGGGTCGGGGTGCACCTCGGCACCGCGGAGCAACCAACAGTAGGCAGGTAGGAAGGAGCAGGCGCCTCCCGCCGGCTCCCGGCCAGTCTATGATGCAGGTTAATGGGCCCGGGGAACGGGGCAGCCGGGGAGGGTATCAGGATGCAGACAGTCTGTGGTTACTGCCCCAAGCTAGGCGCTGCGCTTAAGAACAAGAGAGGGAGTCCAAAGAGGATAATGCCGGGCCAGCGCACCTCAGGAGCGGCTCCACTCCGACGGAGGTCGCCTGCCAATATGTTGTAGTCCGCGGGGACCAGGGACACAACTCACCGCCCGGGGCCAGGAATCGCGGTCCAAATCGGCACACCGCCCAGGATGGGGCGGCGGAGCAAACGCTCTCGGATCCGGAGAGGTCCAGCGCCCGTCAGCCGTCCCCCCGAGAGGCCGTATTAAGCGGCCATTTAAAAGAAACACCCATCTCTCATCTGCCAACACTGCACATCTCACTAGGGGATGCAAAGAGAAAGTAGGTGGCACCAACACAAGAACAGCAGTCTCGGGATTTAGTTTTGGTTTGGGGAGAGATGAAGACCTCTGAGTGGCAGACCACCTCGGGACTGGACTGGAGGAGTTTTGTTCCAGGGAAGGTCACCACAGTCAGGCGACGACAGGTGATTGTACAACAGTGAAAAGAGAAGCAGCCCCAGCACAGCTTCCCTTGACATGAGACGGCAGACATTGTGAGTACTCGTAGCATAAGCTGAAGATCTGTAAAGTTCCAAGGCCCGACCCGGAACGTCAAGCAATGAATCTCATCATCTCTAATCTACATCTATATAACTCCTAAGGATCTTATTCTGAGCACCAATAAATTCCAGGGTGCACCCATATGTCATAAGCATATCTGACAAATCTAAAGGCTAGTTGCTCTTTATATACACCAGGAATAAAATGTTCCAAGTATCCTTTTCCAATGGTGTGTGCAACAAGGCATTACCACTGCTGTCTGATGTTTAGCATTGACATGAATTTTGCAAAGAATTATGTTTTATGTTAACGCCACGCCTTTAGAGGCCAGTGATAAGTTTAGTGTGGTCTGGAAAGGTTTATTTGTTTATTTATTGGATATTTGCAAGGTGCCTATACAACAAGTGGTGTTTCAAGGCACCCTGATCTAGTTTCCAAAAGAGTGTCCACGAATCTCAAGGAATCTTGTTGCAGCATATTTGTGTGGGCTGCTGTTTTATAGAAGTGTGATATGTCTATGGGATTGATGATTATGATGATGATGTCCTCAATCTTTGACACATGGCTTTAGCCAGTGGTCGACATGTTTAGAGAGTGGCTAAAGAAACAAACAAACCCATTACAGTTTTGGTCTGCTGGATTGGTTCATTAGATTTGTGTCCACTTGGGCACTCTGTAGAAATGTGGTGTCTTAGGATATCAATTAATTTAATTTATAAGCTCATTGTTTAAATGATATAGTCCATTGTGTTACTTTTGTTATGCACTTCCATCTCATAACCACTGGTTTTGATCATGGCAATGGTGCTGCATCAAGAAATTCACAGTGCAGTAAGCCCTCAACCACCAATACAAACAAAAACACATGAACCAAAACCTGTTTTGGTTTTTGATTGATCAGACACAAATAAACCTTTGGTGATCTTGATGTTTGCTTCGCTTTCCATGAACAATGGTGGATTTTAAAATCAGTCATGGGACAAAAAGGTGTAAATGACTCTGCAGAATGACACACCCTCATCGAAATTGATCATTGCAAAGATTAAAAAACCATGTAAACATCAACTTGAATGCATCCATGCAACTCTTTACTAGATAAGCAGCCAGTTTATTCTCCTCCTTAATGTACACAGAAGCCACCTGGAGAATGCAATACTGTCCTTATCTGTCCTGCCAAATCACACTCACACAAAACAGATCACAGCACTACAAACATGATGGTCCATCCACATTTTTATACTATGAAAAATATGAAAAATGTGAGATCATAATATGTTACTCTCTAACATGTTTGTCCCTAAAATATGATCCTCTTCCTGCCTCATTACAACATTAACCTAATATGCTGTGAAGCCGTTGGAGCTCTGATCGTTCATCTATGCAATAGTGTCTTCTATTAGCGCAGCAACAACAAAAATCATGTTCTAACAACAACATTTTAATAATACATTTATAGAAGACCGCTATGTTTCTTTTAAACACCCATCCAAAACCATAATTTTCAACAAAAAAAATATATATACTTGAGTACTTGCAATTTAGGTAAATACACAACACACTGTTATTGGAGGCTAGGACAAAGAAGTATCTAGAACCTATTGTACAAAAACAATGCAGGCATCAATCACCAAAGAAGCCACAAAGCTGTGCTTCACCCTAGCTGCATAGCGGCTTCTATAATGAGCCAGCCTTAATTACACCACCTGTCATCTTCACGTCTGAAGTTAAAGTTAACAAAGACTGTTCTCATACAGTGGCAATAACTCAATTACTTTTCTACCATATGTTGTTTACATTTTTTACACTTGGCTTTGATGTTGACTACTTGCAAAACCATTTGCGCATCTGCGCGAACTGGGGAATTGCGGGTGTGTATACCAATCGTTGATGCCCCAATAGGAAGCTGCATAGTAATAACAAGTGCATGCTTAATACATACCCCTAGAAACGGACCAGTCCCCCAACTTCATTTATGTTACAAATGATAACGCCCCCTCTAATTTTAGGGGTAAATTGAGAAAAATCTACTGTCCCGGACAGACCTTACTAGATGCTAAAGACAGCATGACCGATCACTCATGTTGATTAACCAATTCTGCTGAACCTGTTTAAAAAAAAATAATGTGATCATGTTTCATATCTCCCTGCAGCACACAAAGGAGTGTGTTAGCCGTGCTGAAAAGCTACAACGCTGTGCAACTCAACAAGGGGATCATGCTGTGGCACACACATGTACGTTTCAAGTTTAGTGCTGCATTGCTCTGTTTCAAAAATGCTGCCCATCGCATCCTGGGTCCAGAGTACAGAAACGTTGCACTGGTGCAAGTGAAAGTTTGCACGGTATTAGCACCAGGGCAAAGCTTGCCCTATTTTTAAAAAACACTCCGGCAGATTACATCTTTTCACAGTGACAAGTGCAGTTTGGCATGTTATAAGCACCAGGGCATACATTGCTCTTGTGCAAAAAAGATAGATTTTTAAAACATTTTTGCACCAGTGCAAAGTTTGCCCTAGTGCTAATACGGATTGGTATTAGGACTAGGGCAAGGTTTGTCCTGGAACAGAAATGCATTGAAAGTCTATGGCCCTCATTACGACCCTGGCGGAAAGTGACTGACCGGACCGCCACAGCGTAAATAGCGTTTCCGCCATTGCACGAAGGAGCAAAGTGCGGCCCATTCCGACCCATCGGGCACGAGCACCACGGCATGGCGGAAGTGCAAAGTCCGCGATGGCGGAAATGACCCCAAAACGGCCCACACCGCCGCCGTACGGCGCCCTAGGTGCAATACCGCCACCCATCACAGCGGACACCGCAGTGTGCGCCTACCGGAAAGTACGGTGACCGTAAATATACGGAAACGGAAGTAAAAACATGGGCCCGGAACGGGAAACATCCCGCCGTACACCTATAAAACCACTAAAACCACACAACCACCAAAAACACTACCCTGAGACACACCCCAACCCGTCATCCACCCTAGCGAAACCAAGAAAAATGGGAAAAGTAGCGAAGAAAGCGTGCGACCGCAAGCGGCAGGTCCACTTCTCCCGTGAGGAACTCACCGTGCTAACAGAGACCCTCCAGGAGAATGCTGCCGTCGTCTTCTCCACGCAAATGACCAGGACGGCACTTGCAAACAAGAAGGCCATATGGGCTCTGGTGGCACAGCGGGTAAGTGCGGTGGGGACCGCACCCCGCACCCCACAGCAATGCCGAAAGCGATGGGACGACCTGCGGATACGCGTCCGCAGCATACTCTCTGCCAACCGCAACATTGCCACAGCCACCGGGGGAGGTCCTGAATCACCCATCAAGTTGACCCCCTGGGAAGAAATCTGTGCCTCCACCATCGGAATGGAGAGCATAGAGGGAGTCGGAGGGATGGAGAAAGGAGTGCAGACATCCGAAGATTCAGGTAGGTGGGCCAGATAAAACAATGCCAAATCCACAAAGTCCATCCATGTGAAGTACCATGTGTCCACATAGTGCAACAGAAACACATGTCCAGGAGAACGTCCACACACATCGGCCTGATAGCGCACGTTAAAACCCACAATAAATACATAAATAATTAAAAACCCCTAAAACACGCACTACACGTGCAGCAGGCACACCCTAACTGCAGGCTGCCAAACAACTGCACCCTCACTCCACACACAAATGAAAGCACCTCCAAGGCCCCGACCCAAATCACCCTCAGGTACCACCCCAATGCATGTGATACAATGCCATTCCAATTCCCACAGACCCATCAATAACCCTCGCCCTCCTTTACTCCACCACAGGGTCCGATCCAAACGACGAGCATCAGGACACCCCTACCAGCACACCTGCAAAGAGGGCCAAGACCAACGGCCAAAGACCCTCCACCTCAGCTGCACGCATCAAGACACAGCAGCAGCACAAATCAGGTGGCAGCACAGAGGAGGGAACATCAACAGGCACCCCAGCAGCCAGCATGCCCACAACACCACCACCACAGGTCCCCCCAACGGATGCCACAGAAGGCACTGCCTCTGGTGGCAGCAGCACCATAGGTGACACCCCATTGATGGCAGCATGCTCCGACACAGAAGACGGGGATGTCGAAGTCAGATCCATCCATGACCTGTCCCAATCCCCCTGTCTGTCCCATCCCGTACAACATGAGGATGCCACGCAGGGGCACCCACAAGACGACGACTGGCCATCCCCCACAAGCCCTGTGGCAAGGCAACATGAGGTCCACAGCCCCTCTGTGACACCCCCGCAAATGGCCATGGCCCAGCAGAGGCAACAGTCCCTCGACCAGTTAATCGTGCAACAGCAGCAACTGGCCACGCTCCTCAAGGACCATGCCGATGAATGTGGGGGCACTAAGGCAGACATAGAAACATCAACTGAGACACTTAGGGCAGAAATGGAGAGAGGTACAGAGACACTAAGGGCACAAATGGAGAGTAGCACCGAGAGCCTGAGAGTCCAAATGGAGAGAAGCACCGAGAGCCTGAGGGGGGAACTGCATGCGACGTCCAAGGACGTATGTGCCGAACTTGCCGCAGTGCGCCGTGTGCTCACTGAGCTCTCGCAAACCCTTAGGGACATGCATGGACGTGAGCAGGCAGAGACATCATCCGTTGCAAGTTCCGTCCAGGGCAGCCCCCAACGTAGATCTGGGAGGAACCTGCGCTCCACAGGCAGGGGTGCCCCTGATACCCGCAGAGGGGGCTTGCAATAGCGACTGCCCACTGACAATGAGCATCTTTGGACACTGGTGTTCGGGGGGGAGGTAGGAGGGTGGAGGGGGTGTGTTGGGCTCACTTGGGTGGCGGGTCGATAGGGTGTACAACATGATATCACATATGCCATAAACAGTGCACGATCAACCAATGAGATGTGTGGACATTGATCTTTGTGTACTAGGCCATCATAGGCGTACAGTCCATATTGTGCATGTCCCAGACACACACAGTGCCACGAGTCCCGTGTCCATGTATCAGCCACCAGGCGTGAGTGCTAGAAGCATACATCAATGAGATGCTGACGAATGTCACGGCCCTCCGGTGCCTCGCAGACTCCTTGAGGTGCTGCCACATCCCCACCCTCATCATGACCATCATCAGGTGCTTGCAGTTCTGCGTCAGGGGGCATGGGCACATTTCTACGTACGCACATGTTGTGGAGCATGACACATGCCATCACCATCTTTGCAACCTTCTCATGGCGGTACAGGAGTGCCCCGCCAGACCTGCTGAGGCAGCGGAAACGACCCTTCAGTAGGCCGAATTCCTGTTCAATGACTACACGGGTACGTGAGTGGGCATGGTTGTAGTCCTCCTCATGCTGGTCCCGTGGGTTCCGGACTGGTGTGAGGAGCCATCTCTTCAGTGGATATCCAGCATCACCTGTATGTGGACGATAAACGTATGATGTGGAATGCCATTGCTACGTACGCACACCCCCCCCCCTTCCTGCCAGGTCATTGCCGAATCACATACCCCACATTATCATGCATGTAATGAGACTCACCGAGTAGCCAGGATCTGTTCCCTGCGTGTCGCTCCATGTAGCGTGGTATTGTAGAGTTCCTCAAGACCATAGAATCATGGGTTGATCCAGGGAATCTGGCACAACAATGTGTAATGATCCTGTTGGAGTCACACACCATTTGTACATTCAGAGAATGAAATTGTTTTCGGTTGCGGTACTGGGCCTCCATGGCATGTGGGACGACCAATTCCACATGGGTGCAGTCGATGGCACCAATGCAACCCGGTATGCCGGCAAGTGCATGGAATCCCACTTTTGTGTTTGTAATTTCCTGCTCCGAGCGTGGTAGAGAGATGTAGTCGTCTGCGTGCTGCAGGAGGGCATCGAGCACTTGCAATAGTGTCCGTGAGAACAGTGGCTGGGAAATGCTGTCCGACTGTGTGCTGGTAGGTGCCTGTGGCCAGGAAGTGGAGTACAGACACCACCTTCAGTAGGGGTGGGATGGCGGTTGGGCTATCTATCATGCTGACAAGGTCAGCCTGTGTCATGTCCACAATGGCGGCTATGGTGTCCCGGTCCAGACGGTAGAGGGTGTGGATCTGCTCATCAGTGAGGTTGAACGGATGTGCTCGGAGGCGTGGGATTGCGGGCTGCCTGCGTGGTGGTAGTGGCTGTGCTGGCGGCCCTTGCTGGCCCTGCCTTGCCCTCCTCCTCCTCCTGCGTCTCCTCCGTGCGGCCGGTTGTAGTTGGTGTTCGTCTTCTTCTTGGAGTTGGAGTACTTGCAGTGCTATCAGGTCCCCCAGGGCCAACATCGCGAGTCCTGCCGGTAGCATTTCGGTGTGGTTGTGGGAGGAGACTGGGTGTGCAATTTATGTGTTTTCAGGCTGTATGGCCTCCACCTGTGGTGATTCATTCCACCTGTGCAAACTGCTCTCCCCTTTGGCCGAGCACGTCCCGCACACAACGCTGCAATTCGAGGAATGGCATCTTGCTATTGCAATCATGTATTTGTACCCGATGGCCGTGTGACATTGGTTGACATGTTCATTCTGCTGTGGTCCCATTGTTTCACATACTATCTGTGCAGTCGCGAACAGACTTGTGAAGGGTCAGTGGAACGTAGTACTCGAGTAACAGTGGGCCCTCATGCATCACTGTACCGAGTTGCAACGACGGGCGGGGCGTCCCATTTGTGGATGAGGGCAGTTGCCATTTTCACACACAGCCGCACTCGATGGATTAATTAGTGATTTCAAACGGCCACAGATGCCTCTTCGACGTGATGTTGCAAATGAGGAATTCGAAGGGCGGCGCTTTCGGTTTTCAGCTAGCGGCGAGGAAATGCCCACAGGTCTGACTGCAAATATAACGTTCTATTGTTCAATGTCCTTGAGACAGGGGCCATGGCGAGGATGCAATGATTGATATGAATGGTTTGGGATGCGCAATAGCGACGTGGGCGATGAGGCCGGACGTTCCCAAATACATGTTACTTCACTACACTGGAATTACGGGCTGGGGCACTGTGGATTTTGCAGGCTGCATAACGCACAGACTCAATGGATATTTCTAATGTTATGTGAGTAAATATTCAGGCGTTTTAATCCCGGGATGAGGGAATGATGAATGGATGCATGGGCAGGTGATTTGATACAGAGTTTGCCATGTACAGGGCTTCTTGGAATCTATCCGCCTCCCCTGCGCTATGTGATGCAGGGCTGCCATAGTGGGACCATCGTCTATCTGGCCTTGTTGAGCCCTCCCTGTCTCGACGCGCCCTCAGACACTTGTGTCCATGCACGTTACCAATCCCATCTGATGGATTCTGTTTTGACAGACGCATGCACAGGTACACTCGTTTGTGATGGTGTTTACACCTCGATATAGATAGTTATGAGTCGCAAGTGGTTTTTGGGTGGTGATGAACCTTTGGAGTGGGCTAGCATGCATATGGCTGTGGATTTAGTGTGATCATTGAAGTGAGTTGTTCGAATGTAGTTCTGATGGCCATTCTATTCTTTTTCTTTTCTTTTGGTTGACAGGTATCTCCTCCCCTTTTGCCACTGCCATCTGTATGCCACTCCTGCAGATGGCTTTTACTCCCGACACCTGCTGCTTCGTGTTAATCAGTGGAGCAGCATTACGATCTTATGGGACGATCGCCAATGGGCCACATGCCCTTACGCAGTACTGGTGGCTCGGAGCAACATTTCGGCCTTTCAGCTGGACTAGTGCCTCCCCATTGGGACGGCCCTGCGGTTCTGTGCGCTTCCATGTTGCCTTTTCGTACGTGAATGTGGCTCTGTGTACCATGATGGAACAGGGCGTCACACAAGTAGTGGCTGGTCATTTCTTGCGGATGCAGCCCACAATGGTGAAATGTGTTTTGGAGTTCATGGCCTAATGGCTGTATGGGCTTGGTGATTTTGTTGTGCATTAAATTTCTATTCTGATTTGGCCCGTGTAGCGTTCTTCTTTGCAAGTGATGTGGCATATTCCTATTTGGGGAGCGATGTATTGTGAGGAGATCTGCATTGGGTTCCAGCTTTGGAGTTTAGTTGCGTGGTACTGTACTGGGCGCGTTTGCCTACGAAGCCCAGTGAGGTCAGGGATGGGGGCTGCCAATATGACTGTTTGAATGTTGTCATGCTCAGGGGCGGGGGATTGGGTTTTGTGTAACAGATGCCGGTCAGCCAGGTGGACTGGTGGAATGATGTGATTTTCGGAATATTGCTGGTCACAGGTGCCTGTGTTTGCGTGCGTTTCTTGGTGGGGGACTGTGGTCATGTCCATTGGGATGGCTTCTGTATTCGTGCCATCTGTGCCCTGCAGCTCCCATTGGCCCCTGTTGTGTTTCTTTTGTTCGTTGGCATGCATGGGTGACTTGTACATTTCACTGGTTGCATTGTGACTTCATTGCACCTACGGGGAGTTGTACTTTGTGGGCAGGGAGCGGTGTACAGGCACTCAGTGGGGCCGTTTACGGTTGATTCGCGATGCCGTACTTCTCACCATGGCGGAATGGTACATTCCGCCATGCTTGATGGCGTTAGGTACATGTCCGCTAGGGTCGGAATTAGCGTACCCTTGCGCCATGGTGGTGTTTACGGTTTGGCATGGCGCGCGAGCGTGCTTGGTGCAGTTAGCGTTGGCGTTCACTACGGTGTCGCTAATGGCTTCGTACTTTGCGGTGACGGGTCATAGTCGCACTGAGCGCTATTCGATGGCGGTATTGCATTTCCGCCATCGTTTTCCGAATTCCGCCAGGGTCGTAATGAGGGCCTATGTTTTTTGTGGTAGGGCATTGTCTGTCCTCGTGCTAATAACATGCCCAACTGCACTTGCCCAGTGCAAAGGATTTCTAATGTATCCCATCATTTTTGAAAATAGGGCAAACTTTGCCCGAGTGCTAATACCGGCCTGCTTGTGATTTCGCACAGAAGGGATGTGACCAAGCAGTTTGGGCTGGCCTGTGCCTTTTGGAGTGGGACCAAGCCTGATTTGCATATGGTCTTTCCCCTTTTGTAATGGATTAGCAGGCGAAGAACGATGGTCTGGAGAGTTGCCCAGAGCAATGCCAGAGGTTAAGATTAATTCTAAACCTTCTAATCATCACCACTTTTGTTTTGCTGTAGTCACCCCGAGTCGGACGTGTATGCCCAGACGTGGGTCCTTTGCCTGCTGGTCCTAGAGACCCAAACTACTCCTCACTGATGAGGCCCAACAATGCAGAAACATTTTTGGAGATGCTTGTGGTCTCATGCAGAAGGGATGTGACCAAGCAGTTCGGGCTGACCTGCACTTTTTGGAGTGGGGCCGAGTCTGATTTGCATATGGTTTTCCCCCTTTTGGAATGCCTTGGCAAGTGAAGAACGATGTTCTGGAGGGTTGCCCAGAGCAATGCCAGAGGTTAAGGTTCATTCTACACCATACAGCCATTACCTCTTTTGTTTTGCCCGAGTGCTAATACCAGGCAAATTTACACTTGCACTGGTGCAAAGTTCACACTCTAGGCTTTGACGGCATAAACTCTGCTGCCTGATATAATGTGTGTGGTGCAGTTTTTCCACTGCAATGACTGTACATCTTTTGCACATTTGTATACTTACATCCACCAAAGACCTGCAATTATGAACGTGTTTTCAGCCACTCAATGGTCTCATTAAGGCCTTTTATGTGTGACTGAATTAAACAATCTTGAAGTCTGTGGATTAGCATCTTTTCTGTAGTATGTTGATCACAATGTTTTTTTTAAAATGTTTATTATACTAGTGTAACATAGTTCATAAATAGTAAACTCTACATGGCAATTAAATTGATATGAAATAATAAAATAGCTTAATGAATTCATGAATCCTAATATAAGTTTACAGTTTTGCAGAGTACAAATAGTGTTCTACTATAATAATGCAATTAGAAACAGAAATTATGCAGAGTCTTTTAGTGTGGGCATAACATAATTCCAAAGTGAATAAAGTGCACTTGCTAATGGCATGGATCTACCAGAAAGACACAGGGTCCAATTCATGGAATATTTGCCCGATTCAAAGTGAATTTGCAGTGCGGAAAAGTGACTTTGCACTGCCGACACAAACCCTGATTCATGGAACTGTGCAAAGTGTATTTTTGCCATGCAAAACTCCTAAATTGCACTGTGGATATACACTCAACCTTTTTTGTTTAAAAAAATAATAATTCCACACTACCCAATCACATGGAGCAACATGCCGGACCACGTGCCTGGCTGCTTGGTGAGTTGCACAACTGTCCCATGGTAGTGTTTGGGGTACTGATGTGTGGGGATGCATAAGGGGGGGGAATACTGCACCTGGGTGGGAATAGCCGGTGATTGGAGAATGCATGCAGAGCCAAACACTCCTAACCTGAACCAGTTAAACGGTACATGACACTTCACTTGGCCACATATCACAAATAATGCATATCGATGAGAACAAATAAGAGGCACAACCAGGCCACCATGGTGATGGCAAGCAATGCATGAATGAACAGGAGGGCAAATGTGGCAATGTGGGCGGTGTGACCATGCATAGTAAATAATGAACAGCATCAATTGGAGTCAAAGCATTGTTGCACTACCACAGCATATCTGCCTCAGCATGCATGATTACACCCTGCATCATCTATTGAACGCCATCCAGACTACCACACATCATGACAGTATAGATTGCACCTAGATAACTTTTTTACATGCTTACAGGGACATGTGCATGGCCACACCAAATAGCTGCCGCCATGACTGTGCTCCCTGAATGTGGCAGTTCAGAGTGACACACACCTATGTGAATCTGCTTGCAGGTGATGGAGGATATCCCTTGAGGCCCTGGCTACTCACCCCTGTGCGTAACCCGCAGAACAGCCATGAGGAGGAGTACAATCGTGTGCACACCCGTACCCGTGTTGTGATTGAGCAGACCTTTGGCCTGTTCAAGGGGCGGTTCCGCTTCCTCAGCAGGTCTGGTTGGGCACTCCTATATAGGCCTGAGAAGGTGGCAAAGATCACCACGGCCTGTGCATGCTGCACAACATGTGCGTCCGGAGAAATGTACCACTGCCACCTGACATTGACATGCATGGGCCGGGTGAGGATGATGAGGATGGAGACGGAGGTGAAGTAGCCCCCTGCCAGTACGTGATGCACGGGATGGCCATGCTGTACGCCAAGCACTAATTCACAAATACTTCTGAAACACAGGGACTATGAAAGACTTGTGTCAGTCAGACACTGGGCCAATGTGGACATGCACACAGGGAATGTTGGGAGTTGGGCACTGAACACCGTACCACATTAAATGGATGCACACAAAAATAACAATGTCCAGCCATGGAATTTTCTTATCACGACGAGTGTAGTATTTACAACAGCAAAAATGTGCCCACTCCCCCCTCCCAGACTCCCCAACAAACTCCTTGACCCCCCCAACAAACACCAACACCCCCAATAGACTCCACAAGATGCACCCCTTCACCCCCAACCTTGTGTCCCACTACCATTGTCCCCCCACACTACTTCCGGGACTTCTTCCTGTCCAGAGGCGGCATTTCAGTGTGCCTTGCACTCGTACGTGTGTGGCGCACTGGGCTGGTGGGGACAGATGAAGCTGGTGTGGAGGTAGTAGGTGATTCGCTGGCAGGTTCCACACCTCCTGCAAGCTGTGGCCGCTGCATATGAAGCAGCATTGAGGTCAGCACCTGTGTCACCAACCCCAGGCAGTCCCTCATTAGCCGAGCCGATGGATTGACAGCGGCTGTGTTTGCTTCGATGGCCGCTGTGGTCCCTGCAATTGCTGTGGCAATACCCCGCCTGGTTTCCTCCCTGTCCGCTATGAACTGGCGGAGTAGGTCTAACAGGGTTCTAGAGGGGGCTGGAGTGGTGGGTTGTGCAGTCATGTGGATGGCATTTTCAGGACTGGACTGCTCAGAGGTGGGTAGGTAACAGTCACGGAGGCAGGGATCAACTTCACTGCAGGTGGGTGACTGCAGGTGTTGGGGCGAGGGGGAGGGCACGTGGCTCGGGGTGGCCGGGCATGTCACCTCGGTGTCTCCCTCAGGCTCCACACTGGCATCAAGTTCTTCCCCAGTGGAGGCGGGTGCTTCCAGGGACTCCCCTTGGACAGGTGTGGGTGTGGCCTGCTTGTCTCCAGCGGAGGTGGTGGTGGTGGTTGCCCTCTTCTTACGGTGTGAGGTGGATGCCCTCGCAGTTGTCTCCTGGGTTGCTTCTTCCTCATCAGTGCCTGGGGGGGTAGAAGAGATGCAGGGCATCAGTGATGGTGTGACATGGAGTGGCGGTGATGTTCATTATTCATTTGATCATGCTTTCATGTCTTACAGGTGTGTCACGCGGGGTATTCAGAGGGGGCATGTAAGCATTCACTGCATGGCAGGTGGTATGCCGTTGATTTTGGGTTTGTGTGAAGTATCACATGGGCAAGCTCCAGGTGTGTTGGCTGTGTGTTGGTTAAGGGATGCGCACTCAGCATGCATTTCAGTGTGTCAACATTTGGCCCGCCATCTGTATTTGGGTATGGTCATGTGGGTGTTGGGACATGCATTGCCTTGCCTAGACTCTCTACCACTTCACTTGTGCTACTTCATGGTCTCCCCTACAGGGATCTGGAGGGCCACTCACCTCCTTCTGCGGTTGATGCTGCACCCGTCTCCATCTCGCATAATCCCTCGATGGACTCAGGACTGATGAATCTGCTGGCCGTCTCCTCCCAGGGCATCAATTTGGCAGGGGGGTGGGCATCCCCGCCTGTGGCCATGGCCTCCCTCCGATTGGTGGCCATGATATTGCGTACCCTCAACCGGAGGTCATCCCACCGCTTCGTGCAGTCCCTCACACTGCGCGGGGTGGGACCTACGGCTGATACCCTGAGGGCTACCTCCTGCCAGATTTGCCTCTTTTGTTGCTGCAGCTCCCGCTTCTTGTCGTGGGATTGTATTGTGTCTGCATGTGCAGCTAGAGTGTCTGCTAATATGGTGAGCTCTGCGTCTAAGTAACGCTGTTTACACAGCTGGGGGGTGGTCTTCCTGGTAGTCTTTGACATCCTCTATGGATTTCCACTGTGCTCTCCGAGTATCGGCTGGTGGTTATGGAGGATGGCAATGGATTGTGTTTTTAAACATGGCCACCGGCCCATTTCCCGTCCCTGCGCGATGGCGTAGTTTCCGGGTCCGTTTTTTGACGAACACGGTATTACCATGCCGGTATTACCATGCCGGTATTTAGGGGTTGGTATGAGGTGGTACAGGTGAGTTGGAGGCCCTTTAGCGGCATGGCGGTATTGACTCTACCGGCATGGGGGGACGCGCGTGCTCGCGCACTCGTAATCACCCGCTATTAGCGGGTTCATACGAGCACGGAACCGTCTCATTCCGGCATGCCGGTAATGAACCCGGTTTTACCGGGCAACTCGCAATGAGGCCCATTGTGTTAAAAGATGGCACGAGCCACAGCATCGACAACATCTTATAACTCTGGGACTTCTTAGTCTGGCGGCCAGAACCAGTAATGCATGCATAATATCAGGTCCTTTGTGGTTACCTAGAACATGTAAGTGGACTTATCTGTGAAAGAATGATCCTTAGAGTGTGCTACACGCGTGATATACGGCGGTGGAGCACACACCGGCACAGCTTCGAGGACGTCAACAGGGATGCACTGGAGAGAATTTCCAAACACCCACAATGGATCTTCCTGCCAGTGCTGCATGCAATCCCACATGCAGACTGCACAGAAATGCATTCAGTGAATATACTAAAGTGGTCGTTACTCAAATGACCCAAAACTATACACTAAAAAAATGGGTGATTCCAAAAACGGTGTGGGTGGAACAGGTAGTATTCACTAGCGCGTTCCCTTTACTTGTACCCGAAAAGTTTTTTTTGTTTTTTTTAATTTCACAAAAGGGCACATGAATATACACATTGTAAATGCACATGTTAAAACACCCACTCTCACTTTCCTAATTGCTCAAAGCAAGTGATACAAGGGGATGTTTCTGCACATCTTATTGTGCATGCGGACTGCACAGATGTGATCTACTTTGAAATTAGCAGAAAATACAAGCATTCTCTTGTAGTCTGATGCTTCTGGTTGCTAGGCTAGGCTCAAGCATGCAGGCCCTATGCCAGAGGGCCTGTGGTGCCAGAGTGGAATGAGTCCTGGAATGCTTTTCTAGAGCTGAATGAGTGTTCTAGGAGGGACAATTAGATCTGGAGGCTGGCTGAGTGTGGATGGGTCAGTGGCTTTGTCACTACTTGTCTCTCCGGTTGCCCAGGTTGTCTTCTTATGAGCTTACCTGATGCAGCTACCTTATGTATCTGGCTTACCAGCTGAGAATAATGTTAACCTTTACATTGATGCTTGGTTCCTGTGTCCTCTTCACTGGCAACAAGGGGGCATCCATATAAGAAGAGGACCAGGAACAGAGGTGAAGTGCTGTGGTAGGGTGCACAGCCAAGACCTGAACAGCCACTGCCCTTGAGGACCCACCCACACCTGGAAGTCAGGGAGAAAGAGCCAATTTCCCCCGCTGGCACCAGCTGGGGTGGGAAGAGCTGGTGGGAAGAGCTGGTGAGAAGAGCTGGTGAGAGTCTCTTCACCTGTCGTAAGGAGCACTGCTGGGTGAAGTCGAGCTGCGGGGGGCGGTTCAGGGCACCTGGTTTAAGCCTTTGGTGATTGATGGGAGGAAGGTCATGTAAGCCCCGGCTTGTGCGGAGCACTGATTCACGATAGTGTGCCCCGTATGTAAGCAGTGGAGCTGGGTGGCCGGTTCTGCATGTAGAGCAGAGGTACTGTGGGGTTTGGGGAACTCTGCAAAGTGGGTGCATCTCAGCAAACATCACATATGTTCCTATTTCTCTAATGTCTTCTAGGTGATTGCCATCTATAATTTCTAAATATAAAATATATATGGTTTCATTAAAACAATAACATTTTTGTCACTGTTCAAGATTATGTGGTGATGTAGGTACCCCGCACGTGGGTGGGCAATCCAGTCTGTTGCTGGAAGAGAGAAAGAGGCTCATATTTAGGAAACAACCTGCAAAAAGTACCCATTCTCTGAACGGGTTCTGTGGACAGACATGAAAACACTCATCAATTGTTGAAAATCAATGATCCTGTAGGTCACTGTTCCGATTCGCTTATCGCTTGATGTGCTTTGCACTCTGAAGTAAACTGCACTGAAAATGGGAGCGTGTGGCCAGCTGACATACCCCGAAGCAGACGTTCGGGAGAGGCGAGAGTTGGTGTGCTGCTGCATACTGGGACATTCTGTGCTCTCTCCCCACCTGCCGCCTCACCATGGCATGGTGCAGTTCTTTGTGGTGCATTGTTGTCCAAATATCCCAGAAACCATGCATCCTAGGGCCTTGGAACGTGGTTTTCGAGGTCTGATAGGGACCTCAGGTTGTGTTCCTCATGTCAAGATCAGTCCGTCGATGACTGCATTGCTGTTTCGCTGATTTCAGGCTACGGTCTCTTGTGTGAAGGTGCTGAAATCTGGGGAGAAGGGTGAGGTGTCCAAATGTCATGTAGCCAGTAATGTCCAGAGGGTCCGAACAGGTGACTATGCAGAATTTGGTGCAGATTGGTGAAACGGTGTGGAATTGTACAAGGAAGAAACGCTTTGCCAAACCATGCACCCACAAACATATTTTGAGTTTTATAAATATAGATGCATCAGGTCAACCTGTGGTTCTTCATGCACAACTACTAGCTGGAGCATGGCAATGCAGATGCTAGGATGCACATACAGGTTTTGGAGCTCCACACTCTCAAAGCACACATTTTTTATTTTTTATTTAAATATTTATTGGTTTAAAACAAAATCAGCAAACCATCATTCGGCTTACTGATTACATTAAATTAACCATTTACTTTATATTACATTACATCAATTAGCATCAATGTGTTATCCAAGCTTCACTTTTTGTGAATCTGAAATAGAAATAGGCCTTGGACATTGCTCTCTCTCCATGCACTTAGAAGTCAAGTCCCCAAACCATGAGAGCTTCTACTGGATCATGTAGCTTTAGTGCTCTCAGAGGTTCTGGGTTCATAGTATATGTTTTTTTTTCACATCCAAAGGATGAGGAGGCAAAGTCAGCTGCAACCTGCATGAGCAAAGGTTTAATATGCATGACTTGATGCTCATGTGCAATGGCATATGTGGTCCGATACCACCAGAACATTGCGTGCATGCATAAATAAGCCAAATTCATCTATTTGTAACAGCACTATTAAATAATCAGAGATATGACTTTTCAATTCAAATCAGCACACAGTGGCTCAATTGAAATGTAGACTCCTGGAGCTTATCCATAGAAATCCCTGCAGAGGAGACCCTCAACAATTGAAGAAAAGAGAAACCTTTTGGATACAGTGCTTATCTTCCGAGAATCCCCTTTGCGATGGACAAAATGACAGAAGGGAGCTTATGTTTATAAATAAAACAGTTGGGAAGGGCCATTGAAATAACAGTGAACTGCATGGACCAGAATCCCTTGCAGAGATTACTTTCTTCCAGATGGAAGGCAGGACAATGACAGTGGTTTCGACCTGGAAGCTGTGAGACGATTCAGCTGTTGTGGAACACTCTAACTGAATATCCTCCTTCACAATCAATGGGTCGAACGCATAGTCAGGAATTGGCATAATTGTATGACACTCTGTTAGTAAGGGACATGCATATTTGATTCTGGCAATACATAAATGGCCTGTTTGGGTGTGGCTGGTTAAAGAGACAGTCACGGTCCTGAGACATGTTGCATTTGTGAATGAGTTAAATGATGAAAGATAAGGAATTGCATTGGGATGCAGATCAAAAGTCATGGAATGCTCACGTCAACAATGTGAATCGTTGTGTAATTGATGTTCTGGATTACTTGTGACCCTTACATCATCGACGCGTCTCATCAAAATCGAAAGCTCCTTGCTCTGCCGCGAGCATTGGGGAACTGGAACAATTAAATGTTTCATCAAATTGACAGTGTCGATGACCACAAAAAGCATTTTTAAAGTTTTACATTATTTGTCACTGCTGTAAATATGTTGTTTAAATAAATTATTGGAACACCCTCTTGGAATTGGCCACCCGTACTGGAAATTGGTTAAAATTAAGCAAATACTCCAGATCCGTAGACACATAGGGGCTAGTCTTTGAGTTCCCTGTATTTAAGTGGCAAGGACCTGTTACATGTAGACATACACGTGGGCAGATCACGAATGCCATATTTTACTCATTTGCAAGCATGTACGCTGCCATTTGCCCAGCACTTTTGCACTACAACATGCAAATGAAGTCAACGCCACCTACCATGTACTCAAGGCAGGCAACGTTTACAATGGATCCCTAAGGTGGCAACTTGCTTCGTGCTGGCACATAAAGCCGGCGGACCCATAGGGATCGCCAGAATGCTGGAGCATGTGTAAGGCAGAGAGGAAGGGGCAGGGGAAACGCAAGTTGCGTTCGGCCCCTCCTCTCTGCCATACAAATGGACAAAAATGTGCCATGGAATGAATGCCTGGCATTGAAACCTTACATATAGAAAGAAGGCTGCCTTGTTTACTACACTTGGAGATTGTTTCCATTTACCCCAGACAGAAAAGACATACTTAATTCTGTGGTTATGTGCACATTAGGAAATCCTTCAGGAGTGGAAGGAAAAGGTTTTGGACAGTGTTGAAAGCAAAGTGAGTTTGCTTCAGTGGCTGAAGAATGCATCTGCGATGGTCACCAAGCCATGCAGACCTTCACAGACACTATGCAGAAATCACTCCTGGTTGCAGACATGCATCTCCTCCTTTCTAATTCATTCATTCATTTCCTGTCATCCCACCCTGCAGCTCAGCGGGTTGCTTGGGTCTCATTGTCTAGGGTATCTGGTCATTGCATCTAATGCCATTCCAACGAATGCAATTGCATCACATTTTTTCCATCTAAAAAATTGTGCATCGAATGCATGTTTTTGGGGGTTAAAGGGTTAATTTTTGTTTAGGAGGATTTTAAAGGGTAAAAATCGGGTTTGTGGGGTAACCCCCCCAAAAAAAAATGTTCAATGCATTTAGATGCACCGAATTTAATGCAATGACCATAAACCATTGTCCACACACTACTCCCCGCTCCAGCTCTTACACACTGTTTTAGCTTTAATCTAGTTGAATGAGACACGTGTCCCTCAATGTGAAAGTGGAAAACAGAGACAGCAGAAGGAAACTGGTTATTATGGAAACCATTAAGTCAAGAAAAAGGCAGGCCCCAATCTCCTTTTGAGCTGGAAATTGACAAAACACGGAAACATACTATTAACCCAATGTTTTCTGCATTTTCCTTTAAAAATGATTGCATTAAATGCAGTCAAATGTGTAGTAATACCGTGCCTGCATTTGTGTACTGCTTTGCACTTAACTAATACAGTCATGCTCCTTGAAGTGGAGAACAGCCTGGTCATTAACACGTGTGTGCCTTTGTGCTGATTTGCACTCATTCAGCTCTGTCTCAGCACAAAGCAGAAAAGGATCAGGGAGGCTCTGTCAGGGTTTGTGTGTGGTTCTGTAATCCTGTTTCATCAGCACACTCGATTTAGTTAAAGATGTGACCTTTGTGGGAGGCCTATTACAGCAGAAGATTCATATAAGGGAAGGGGGGTGATATTTGAAGGGGTGCACAAACCCCATAGGAAGTTAACCTTGAACCAGTCAGGAGAGAAATAGGTCACAGACCTTTCTGTACCTCCGTGGGATGAATATTCTGATTGCCTGTAAAATTGGGTGAGCTTCAGTAAATGGGAACTCTATGTGGTGTAATGGGGCAAGAGCCTGACTATTCTTAACAGGCTGTTTACGGAATCCTATTTGCACCAGTAGGTAGGTAGGGGGGCCTGGAATCTCCTGTAGGTGGATGCCCCCCAGTCAAATGGTTGTGCAGTGGATCCCTTACCTTCCTTTCTATTCTATTCTATAGAATTTTTATAAAGCGCTAACTCGCCCCCAGCAGGCCTCAGAGTGCACACATGACAGTACCGACATGGACTGCTAAGAGAGTGGATTAAGGGATGGTAAGGTCTGCATCAATGATAGTAAAAGGCAGAGGAACCTAGATTCCTCCTCCATCGAACAAGTAGGCTATAGGATCCTTCCTAAACTGAGTGGTGGGAGGCAGCTGTCTAATGGACAGTGGAAGATTATTCCACGTCCTCAGTTCCCATTCACTGAAATTAGGTCCCCATATTTCTTCAATTTGAAGCGTGGTTTGAAGCGTGATTCTGCGTTGTTTATGAAGCCAGCCTGGCTAAGGTGTGTCTCTCCTCTTCCACGGTTGGAGCAGGCATCTAGCTCTTCCCTCACTCCCACGGCGAGGCAACCACACCCAACGCCTGTAACACACCACAGCTGCTCTGCATTCTATCTCCTGCACAGAAAGAAACTGGTTTCTGGTCGTTGTAAATGGAAATATGTCATCAGGCAACTCTGAATACCTGAGCCCAGATACAAATATATTTCCCTCAAGCCAAAGTCAGCCCTGACCCTCATTTTCAAGACTTGACAGCCCAGTGGTGTGGTGATCGATGCTGCTTTGCTAAAACAAGTCAGGTTATAGGCTATATCCAACTCAGAAAGTGGTTAACTTTCACCACACCATTGCGGCGAGTCAGACGGGAGCTGCAGTGCATGTGAAGGCTCGCGGGAAGATCAGCAATGCAGCAGCAATGGTGGTCATCAATACCTATTGACTGGTGCAGACTGCGCCTGTTTATCCTGGCATAGACAGGCAGGGCCGTCTGTCGAAATCAAGCCGCCAGTCTGAAGGGATCAGAATACCAATCAACGGGAGGGTGCTCAGTACAGGGCGGCAATCCCTTGCAGGTACTGTGCTCACATTATTCAAGGAATCATCATCAGAAGAAGGCAGACGCGGGCGGAGGCCCGGAAGGGGCTTTTCAGCATGTTTCCTCCATGTCCCCAACCAATTCAGAATGAGGACTTAAATGGGGCCTCCACTGTACAGGCTGTGTTGAAACCACTTTTAAGATTGTATGTGAATGCCCAGTCATACAAAGGGCATTAAAACAGGACAAATGAAAGGCTGTTCACCAGATGATGCCTAAATGGTTACACAATCAAGAGGTTGTGCAACATTGTTTCTTTATTGTTGGCCTTCTCTGAGCTCTTAAAGTTAGTAATATTTAGATTGAATATTGTGAGCAACAATCCATCTCGTGCTCACGTTTTCTAATATAGGGATGCTACCTCAACAGGAAAGGATCTTTTTCAAAAAATAAAATAAATAAATGTAATGATTGTCTTTTTATAAGGCGCCTACTACCATACCTGAGTTTGGTTTCTAAGCGCGGATCCGGGGTTCAAACCTCAGTTGCTCTTCGTGGTCTTGCTTCCAAGAGCATCGCGCTGCCCCTGTGCTATCCTCCCTTCACATAACAGCCCTCACACATTCTTCTGGTTTCGCAATACTGTATACACCCAGTTGTCCTCATAGATTAACTGATTGCTTGAAAGCCAGGCATGCACATCAGAGGATTCGGCAGCATGGATACTTCCGGATGGACACCATTTTTACCGGATGATGGCTCCCCTCAGTTGCTGCACGTGCCTCTCTGCCTAGGGTTTCAGCTGCTGGCGGACAGCAAGAGGCGGCGAGAGGTCCCTGGCCCATAACTGTTGATACAAAAGAAGTACATGTATTGCCGTTTGGGGGCGGGGGCCTTCTCAGTTTAGAGATTTACTGATATTGGAAATCACTCTACTCCAGCTGTCTCCAGCTTATCATGCCAGCAGCAGCATCCTGTGATGGCCATTTTCTCGTGGGCAGCTCGACTATTCTCCTTGAACAGATTTATCAATGGAGGTGACTGCAAAGCACAGGTGAGAAACACACCTGCCAGTTACCATTGAACGGCTCTTACTCTAGCGACAGAACAGCGGCATAAAATATTGCAACTGTTTTCTGTCTGAAATATTATTCAAATCAGGGACGAGAAAGGGTAGAGCCTGATGCCCACTCCACCCTTGTAGACAGGGGTGGACTGGTCTATAGATAACTCTGGAGATTTCCTGGTAGACCTCTGCAGCCTTGGCCTCTTTTGTGTGGTAAGTCACGCCTGCTTGTATGTCAAGAGTCCAGCCTAGCTGGCAGCCCTGCTTAAATGCAGCCTCAGATCAAACAATTCGGGCCTACTTCTCATCCCTAAGGCAAAACTGACACTGGTGAAAAACTGATGTTTTCCATTCTCGTCACCACGCCTATGGAACACACTTGCGCCTGACCTAAGGCTGTGTTCTAGTTTATCAATTTTTGAAAGAAACTTAAAAACATTCCTTTTTGAATGAAGACTGAATCCTTGCCCTGTTTCGCCGACCCCACACGCCCCCATCTGGCTCGCCCTGCATTACCATGGTTTTGACAGGCCCCGCCTCCAATACCATGCTTTTGGCTGGCCCCGCCTCCAAGTATGCATACCGTTTTCAACATACCATATAATGTCCCATCCCCATGACTAACTATCCATAATACATCTTTTATATAAAAAAAAACGTTTTCATTGATTAAGGCTTTGCCTTATGTCCATAGACTTCAAAGCAATGACATCGACTTTTTTAGTTTGTCTTTATGCAATTCAATTATCAACCCATCACATTACTACAACCAATCATACCAAACAAAACATATTTTACTTTTACATATACATTACATCACAATCAAATACAAGACTCTAATGTTTCAAAGTACACATGATCACATAGCAAATGTGTCATAAAATTGATGAAGTGCCCTTTTAAAGTGCTTAAGTGCCAGAAAGGGCTCTTCTACCGTGTTAAAGTGCCACAATGGAGGGTTCTGCAGCAGGATGAGATGTAAAGAACCTAAGTTACAGAAAGCTGAGGGGTTGTGTTGGCTGGAGGCTGCTACACAGTGGACCTGACCTTTAATTTGGGTCAGTCGACTGCCTAGAAATATGACAGATACTGCTCTTGTTAGACGGATTTGTTTGTCCATTCCCCACTTACAGTGCTAGTATAGAGAACAATAAAAATAATGTTTCGTTTTTTACAAAGCACTTCATGGCAGATTCCTCCTGCTTCTTAGCGCTGTAAATACAGGTGTTATTACTACCAATGTAATGGTGCTCTCCTTATCGATCTCAGAAGAATTAAGGGCTGAGTCACTACTGCAGCAGGAATCAAACGTGCAAAAGAGCACGCTGGCCCCATGTCTTAGTCAAGAGCTTAACTCGAGAGCTATCCGCCGGGATGTCCAAGGTAAGCCATGAGCAACTCATTTGAGGCGATTTGGGCCCGAGAACCAATTGTAACATGTCCGCTAGGGAACAAAAGCTCAAAAAGCTCAAAAGCTAGGAAAAGGTGTTCCTAGGGAACAAAAGTTCATGCTCTTGTGTGTTCGGACCTTGATGCCAACCAACGTGAGCTAAGTTTATTAAGCCAACATTAGTATCCTTAAAAAATGAATAACAGGTGTAAGGTTCAAGGTATTTTTTTGGATCAAAAGAGCACAATATTGTGCTTCCAAACACTTCCACTGTCACTTCCATGCCATCCTCAGCAGAAAGGCAACAGGCCTTAGAGAATGGTTAATGGCCAAGTCGCTGCAGTGAAGCGTCCTATCAGGCTCAGAAAATTGCAGCATACTGTATAGTTCAGCGTTTGGGGCTTAAAGATGGCTGTTCAAACCCTGCATTGGAGGACTGAAAAACTGCAGGGCTGGTCTGTTGAAGCCCATGTGCACAATCTGGATGTCAAGAAAGGCTTCGTGGTCAATGGTAGCAGAGAGGCCATGGAAGCAGAGTAAACAAGGGTCTGCGTTGTCCAGGATTTTTTGAGGGTCCTCAATAACTTCGATGTTGGTGGTCTCTGATCTGCATCATAGTTGCAAATGGATTGGCAGTACTAGAGGAGATTGTGCTGTGTGATCCTTTCATGCAACTGGATGGAGACAGTCGTCTCAATCAGTTTTCTGAGAAAGGATAGATGCATGGTGGGGCCATAGTTGGACGCGTCATCAGAGTCGAGTGCGGGTTTTGTAGGTATAATTAGTGCAACAGCAAACTAACTCCCCATATGTTAGCAAACGTAAATAAGGAAAATACATTGTGGCATCTCATTGCAGGCTGCTACAGAAAGTGAAGGTGACAGAGATATACAAAACCCTTCCGTTTCTTCTGCAGTGGCGGATCTATGGCAATTTCAGTGCGTCTGGGAAGGTGCCCAATGTGAGGGATGCATTGATGACATTGAGGAGTGTGTGACTGCTTCACCTTTGATGGCCTTCACAATGGAGATGGAGAGAATGGGCCTCATTACGAGGTTGCAGGTATCCATGGCGCTATTAGCGCCATTGCTGCCTCCAAACTCTTTCCGACTCCGCCCTGGTGAATGGAGCAATTACCGGTCCATTCCAAGGTTGGCAGGACCGGTAATTCCCCATTCACCAGGGCCATTCCCCGTTCCCATTTGAACCCCCATTAGGGCTCAATGGGAATGGGGAAGGCGCTAATAACGGTACCATAAATTGCGGTACAGTTATTAGCTCTAGAGCCCCTTTGCAGGTCCCGTCCTTAACGCCTGGAAAAACCAGACGTTAAGGGAGGACCCGCAAAGGGAACTCGTAGCAGGGCGGTAAGGGATTACCGGCACTGGTCCACCTCATAAAGAGGCCCAATGTCTTCTTTATAGTAGGCGGGTTTGCATTGAGATAATGGCAAAGCGTAGCTGCTATGTAATGTTGAAGATTTTGGACTCATATCATTTTTGGTTCATATTCAAAAAATCCCACCCCCACTTAAAGTTAATGTTCAAGAGATAAATGTATCTGAGGCACCAGTAGCATGAGGCGCTACTTGTGTGTCTTATAAAATACGGGTCTCAGTGCATTCCAGAAAATGTGTTTCTGCATAGCTGTGATATAATCCACATGTTATAGACATGTAAAGGGTATTCCATAAAGAAGCCCCATGCACCACA
Source organism: Ambystoma mexicanum (assembly GCF_040938575.1). NCBI lineage: Eukaryota > Metazoa > Chordata > Amphibia > Caudata > Ambystomatidae > Ambystoma > Ambystoma mexicanum. Next base: position 836,664,366 of record NC_090939.1, read on the forward strand.
CAGCAGTATGCAAGGTGTGTATCGTCCGTTGTGCAAACCCTGCATAACCACATGGGTGCTGACTGTGTGGGTTTACTTTTGCATGAGAGCATACTCATGATAATGCTATTCTGCTCCCAGGCACTTTCGGTTCCAGGTGCTAAATTAGTGTTACAGGCCAAGGGGAGCATTCGCAGAAAATCACAGATGCAGACCAGCCTACAGCTGATCTTCTCAGAAGTTTTTTTACGCGGTGCCTTTACCACTGCCAGAGAGCCCCCCTTTGGAGAGGGCAACCGGGCCATTTCAGGATGCTCCACACAGCCTCTCCACACAGCCTCTTCAGACCATTAGACATGGATAGTTGAGTGGTGGGGGTTGGTAATAGATCATTTGAGTACTTACCAAGGGGGAGTTTTGGGGTCAAATGTTTTGAAAATTGAAAATGTGTAAGAATATTTGTTCAGTCACACTGGTCAGACATATTAGCTTCTCAAAAAAGTGTCTCATGAAATTGGTGAACCTTGGTCACAAAACTGCCCCACATTGACCAAAAAACTGCCCGACACTACCATGCTGGGCCTGCACGTCGAGCATTGTCCTATGCCCTAAAGGCATGTCTGAGGCGGCAGCAAAAGGCAGAAGGCCATTTTAAAAAGAATATCACAGAATTAGCATTGTTAGTTTTAGGTTTGATGCATAGCAGTACCTTCTTATCACAATATCTTTCTGTCCAATTGGTAATAAGACCAATGTGGAAGACTGTACAAGTTACCAACAGCATGTTAACTGGCCATGATGTTGCATGGCCAAGAAGACAAAAAGGAAAAAGAAAAGAAAAAACACAGGACATTAAAAGGACATTTGTGTTAGATTATTATTGTGAGAAAGGGAAGGGATCGGACATTAAAGATTGGTAAAGTTAAAAGGATGGACAGGGTGTGAGTGTTAAGCTTAGGGTATTAGATTTAGAGTTGAGCTCAGGCTTAGTGTTAGGGTTAGGGTGGGAGTGTTGTGCCTAGTGGTATGCTTAGGGTAGGAGTGCTAATGTGATAAAGTAGCTGGAGCTTCTTAAATAGGAGGTTAAAGAAAACAAGCAGGAAAATAAGTTAATGTTCTAAGAACAAATAATCAAACGGGTGTAGTCAGGGAAGGAGGAGGGGACACCGTTCAAAAAAGGAAAGAGGAAAAATAATAGAAAAAATAGAAATATGCAATAAAGGGGGCACTAAGGGGCTAATTCGTGGAATACTTTTTGGTGTAAAACTGTGTGGAAAACCCCCCTTCATCGATTCATGGAATCAACTTTGCTGGAAAAATCTATACACTGTGAGGCCTTTGCGCAGGTCTTGCGTGTCCCTGCGTAGCGTGGAGCACGTTATCCGAGACTCCACGCAGAGGGTAAGTTGGGCCTATGCAGAACATGCACAATGAGGAAGAACAAGGCAAATTGTTGGCATCTCGAGGGACGGCCCGGGCAAGTCTATCACACGCCCACGACTGCGCTGAACCAAGCGTACTCATGGATGTGACCGTGCAACATTACATCAGGAAAATCACCACGCACAGCTAGAGAGCCAACCGCCACCCGAAGGCAGGCGTAAAGACCCATGCACATAGGATTGACTGCGCTAAGGTAAGATCGGAACTTGGATTTAGGGGTGCGTGCACACAGACAGCGTTTTGATTGAAGTTAGGGATGCATGTAAGCAGTCTAGAGGTGTGCAGATGCAGTTTACAGGGGTTTGCACGCATATTTACTGGGTAATGTCTACCTTTACGATACATGGTACGCATGTTGAGGGGGTTCTTTGAATAGTTACGGGGGACCATATGTAGTGTTGTCGGGGTGCTCCCTTGGTTGTAGGGGTTTGCATGCAGTATTGCCGGGTTGCATTACTTCACAGTTGAGGAGTATGCAAAGGTCTGTATATGCAGCTGGAATTGCTATGCGTGGGGGTGTGTCGTGTCAGTGACTTGTGCATAGGGTTACTTTGTGCAGGAAATCATATACGCGCAGGGACGCGCAAAGTTGTTTTGGGCGCACAGCCTTTGCGGCATCAATGTGCATTTTTCCATGAATCAAGCCCTTATTCGTCAAAACAATGTGATGAAAATTCTTCAAAACGGAACTCAAAGGTAATGTTTATCATGAAAAACAGTGACGAAAAGTCATCATCGAAAATTGATTCTAAAAAATCACGAATGAGGTAAATAGTTATAAAAACAGATAGCTGATACAATATGCTGTGCATTGCCTAGATCAAAGCAGACTACAAAATCCAGTATCTCGGGAGGAAATGCATATTTAAAAATGTGCCATCCAACAGATGTTGTTTATCTAGTCGCAGTTTGAGGCGGAATGAGAAAAAGTCATTTTCAGGAGCTTCATCGTCAAAGTTGAGAGTGGATAACATGACTTCAGGTTCCACGTCCTGCAATGTAGGGACGAAAATGCATCTCAAGTGGACATGTCTTGTTAACTGTCTTTTATTATTAGCTTTTTTTTTTAATGTTTGATGGGTAGCCTTCTATGTGACCACAACCAAAGCCACTGTCAGGTGGTTGCCCTTTTATAATGAAAGTTCCTAACTTGATATCAATTAATAGCGAAGGTATTGCATGTTGTTGGTCTCCATTTCTTTCTCTCTTTTCCACCAGCACTGCTCATGTAAGATATCCACAAGCAACAGGTCGAGCTCAATTCCTAAAATGACGATTTACATTTAGGAAATAAATACATTTCTCTCTGAAGCAAAACTGGAAAAAAAACTCTAGCTTTATGAATGCTCAGGCTGCTCACAAGGACGAGTAGGTTTTGGTTCTCCTCATTGTGTTATATTTGCCTGTCCTTCCCACGTTCCCTCCCCATTGTGCTGCGGGCACTTTGAAACACAATTTACTTGATGCATAAGCACCTTACAAATTCACAATAAATAAATAAATAAACGATGTGGCTTCAACTATAACATCGAAGAAAAACATAGACGTTCATAAAAGTATTCAGCAAGCTATCCGAACACCCATAGTTCAGAGGGTCAGAGTTAATTGTCTCTCAATTTAATAAAGATTTCTGGTTAAGATTTTAACAAGCACGTTTTTATAGAATATCTAGCAACAATGGACAACTCTAAAAAAAAAAAAACGCTAAAGCAAAGCAAAAGATGGTGTAGCTGATTTGTTACCTGTATTGCATATTTATTTAGCATCCTCCGCGACAGCAACGCAGAGTATGGTTATATCCATTGACCCCTGCAATGATACAATCTAATGAGTTGTTTAGGATATCCAAAATGAAAATGTATGGGAAACATTTCAATATAATGAGAGTCAGTAAAGATCTTTCTGATATCTATCTGTCATTCTGAAGGAACATATGGAATATTACTGTTTGGTGGGTCCACGAACCCCCCCAGCAGTAAGACCGTCCCCAAATTCTAGTCTTGGGAAGTCTGCTAATGTCTAACAGTGAATAGCGATTATGAATAAAGTTGTGTCCTATATGCCCTCTCGGAGTAGACCCACAGTACGCGAGGCATGCGGGAATGCTGCCGAAAAGCAAATCGGACCGCCCCCATATCCTAATGCTGGGAGGTCTGCTCATTTTAAATAGTGAATAGCAATTATGAAAAGAATTGTGTCCTGTATACCGTCTCGGAGTAGACCCACAGCGTGTGAGGCAGATGGGGAATACCACCGAAACGCAAGGTCTGACAACATCACGTCAGCTGCTCAGCTGGCATTTATGATTAAAGGAGAGATCTCTAGCGGGCTCGCCTGTTCCCGGAGCCATTCATCTACGACATGAATTGCAAACAACCATATGCTAGTCAACGGCGGCATTTGTTCAGCAAATACCTGTTTGTCTTATTTTTTAATCAGAATGTTTTCCAGTGAGTGAGCTTCATTTAGATTGTACAGATATTTAAAGCAGACAGTGGTAAGAAAGCAGACATAATCTGGATTCTCTCCTCTACAAAATATGTTGGGTAAAAGGCGCTGTTTAAATTTCCTACAGTATGCCTGCGGTCGGTCATTACAGGTTGCTTCTCTGTAGGATCGGAATGGGACAAGAAATAGTCCCGGTCACCTAATAAAGTGGCCCACCCTTGCCTCAAAAAAGTGGCCCACCCCTCGCCTCACGACCCTTGACCTCTGATTACATCACCGGAAGTGATGTCATTTGACCCCACCTCAAAGTTACCTCAACAAAGCTAATCTCCCAATATGTTTTAATAACGGGGATCAATTTCTCGCAACGGGAGAACAATAATAAATTAACTATAGCAAAAATGAGGAAAAGATGACCTCTCTCTATGCTGATAGAGGTCAGGCTGGGTGATATTCTATCATTTGGTTTACACACAATTTTAACACAATTTAATTTATGCTGCTACACAAAATTCAAACACATTATTTTGGAACCATATATCTATTAACCACTCGTATATTTGCTTAAAGAACAGATTTTATTAAATCTAAAAAAAATCACATACATAAAAACAATACACAGTATTTTAAAATACTGTGTATTGTTTTTATGTATATGAAAACATTTTTCTCTGCCATCTCTGTACTCCTGAATGCTCGGAAACCAGATTGCCAATCCCAGGGCAGAACCTTGTTTTCCCAGTGAGTTTGTAGCTGTTGCTCAGTTGCTTAGTGGCTTTGTCTAGTATTTTTTAGCAGAAATAGGACATGACCTGCAGTTGGTTTCGATGTCTGGATCTAGGAACTTTTTTTCAGTAGTGGCCGCACCCATACCCATTTCACGTTGTCGGGGATATTTGCGACTTTGAATGACATGGTTATGATTTTTGCAATGACGCGCGGCAGCACCTTTGGACTGTTTTTAATTTGGTTGGCTTGCACCGGTCACTGGGGCAGTTTGTTGGATTGAGACTGGTTATGATATTCATGATCTTTCAGATGAAACTGTTTGGCTCTTGGGGTGGCGCGGTGGTGCAGCGTACCGCTAGGTGAAGAATCTGTGATGGTGTCTTAGAGTGTAGTAATGGTGAAAAAGACATTGCTGATAAACTATCGGGTGTAACAGCCGGTATTTTGCTTTGTGCTCCTAATATGGAAAGCAGAGCAGAAATATCTTCCCCAATGTCGCTTATTAAGGTATTAAATATGTTTGCATTATATTGCATTGACCATTGGAGTAAAAGAAAGAAGTGCCGCATATCAGGCCTGCGTTGGTTTGTTCATGTAATAAATTGAAAAATGGTTTTGATGAATGGGCTGAAGATGTCATCTTCTGTGTCAAAAGCTTTTTCTTGGTTTTCTATATTCCGCTCTTAGGCATTTCAAGCTTATCCAATTTGGTGGGTTTGGTTTTCTTCTCCACTTGAGCTCTTCTCTAATGAGCTTGGATTTCTTTGCCTCCGCTTCCAAATTAAACCATGGATTTCCTAGGCGTTTTGTTTGGATGGTTTTGGTTTTCAAAGGGGCAATCGACTCAATGGTAGATTTGATCTTAGAATTGTAACATTTGATCAGGGTTGAAATGTCTGTCATCCGACCATATGGAACTTCTGGCTATGTTCTCAAACACCGGGTTCCGGTTGTAAGCCGTACATTTACAGTTGTCTGGATATTAAATAGTTTTCTATTTCATCCTGAACACTTTTGAGTATACGGCACTGATTAGGAAATTAAATCAATTCGGAGAGCCTTTGTTGACTCTGTAACAGACACACAGGAACATTTAAAGCACTGGGTAATAGAGTTTAATGCTTTACAGCTACTTAGGAGAAAAGATGTCCTACGCGTAGTCCACTCGGAAGAATACCTGTGTAGAGAACAGCTGTGATCCAGATGTATGTACACCAAACAATTGTCTTTAGCCTTGGCCCTGGGAACATTTCTTCAGGAGATATTTGCCACGCTGGCAGAATCTATAGAACAGGGTTATTACCTTTGCATGTACATTTTGGGTATTAACACTTTTGCACAACACCTTGGTACTTATCTATTAATCAGGGGTGAGGTTTCCTCACAAACTGCCACAAACAATAAGCAATATTGTGCACTTGCTATTGTTGTAGGAGCATTCTGCCTTCCTTTAGATACCATGTTGAGATCATGCACATGTCACTTTAGGATCCTGGTGGAGAAGGATAAGCCTCTCATGTCTACCTCTGTTGTAGATGAAGATCAAACTTAAAGACACCTTAAAGATTTTGAACCATTAAATGTACGATATGTCTGAAATGTAAGTGTGATTATCCTTCCTTCTTTTCCTTGCCCCATGTTCCCCTCTTTAATGAGATTTCCTAAATGATGGTTTTCACAAGCAATGTATTGTGGGAAAGGTTTCATTTATTTTAAGGATACCATCCTTTTGATTTTATGATGGATGTATTGTGTGAAAAGTTAAAATGTTTAAATTAAATCACAATAAATAAAAACAAATATAAAATACACTGTTTTTGGTCACTAGGGAGTGGTCTCGGTATTGCAGGCATAGAGGAGGGGAAAAAGAGGATGGCGTGATCAGTCCAGTCCATCCATCTATTTTCCGAATCGAACAGATTTACATTTAGAGAGAAAATCCAATCCATTGAGTGCCCCTTTATGAGAGTTTGTGGGTTATCCAAATAGGGCAAACCACAGACTGAAAGTTCTTGTGTGAGTGGGGAAGCTATGGCATCTTCTGCGTCATGGAAATCCAGGCTAAAGTCACCCAGGAAAATAAGCAGGGTGTTCATTTTGGATTGAGAGAAAATGAGATCACTGAAGTTTGAACAAAGAGTCACATTTAGATGGTCGATGAATAATGATTCCTCTTTGGACATGGATGAACAGTCACTTTTAACGTTCCCACGTTCTGCCCTCCTAATGCTAAGTGTGTTTTTACTGTAAGAGCGTCCCGATGGATCAGTGCAATCCCTCCTTCTCTGCACTCAGTCCTATTCTGAAAGACAATACAGTAGCCTTTTGGCAAGTGACTGTGATAGGGGGACCAAAGTAATCTCCAAGCCAGGTCTCTGTGTTGACTAAGAGGTCCAAGTCAGACTCCTTTAGCAAGTGGTACATTTCTGCGGGTATGGAGCGTGTGTTGATCAAAGCCCATTTAAGGTGCCTGGTGTTAGCATTCACTAACGCAGGAGTAGGTGTATTGTCTTGTTGTGTCAAAATAGGGTTCCTGCCCTTTTTTTGTGGCTGTGTAGTTGCTATGATTGGCCCATAGTGACAGTGTTCCTGTTTGGAGGGGAGTAGGGAAACTGAGTTTATAATAGGACCTCTTTTGGGGGTGGTGGGGGAAGTCAGATGGTGGCTCAAACCTGTGAGTCCTACCATGGGCCTCCAAGTTATCAATTGGTTCTTGGTTATTATGCCCTTTTGGTTTATGAGCCATGTGGGGCATGAGGCCCTCTGTATTGTTGTCAGTGGGCACTGTACTTTTCTGGCCTAACTCTTTAGAAGTATTAGGGCAGGCGTCAGATCAAGCCAAATTTAAATGTTTGGTCAGGACAACCGAGCCGCGATATTGATTTATTTATATCATTGTTTTTTATAATGCGCCTAATACCATACCTGAGTTTGGTTTCTAAGCACGGATCTGGGATTCAAACCTCTGTTGCTCTGCGTGGTCTTGCTTCCAAGATCAGCCCATTGCCCCTGTGCTATCCTCCATTCACAATATTCCTTAAATGTCATGGTATGGGGGAACCAACAAAGAAACCTTTGCATACCTCAGGGTGGGTATTCAAGCTTAAGGGAACCCAGCAAAGTATCGAGAACATACAGGTCACCATGCCTTGCCCCAGTCACCCAAAGCATAAAAGGCCTTACAGGCTGACCTGACCCTAATACACCCCGTGGGGCCGGATGGATGACCCGGAGAGTCTGCGACAATTGTGGGTTTGCCTTCCTGGAAATTTAATGTGGGGGAAGACTCACCGTGACGAAAACACTCTGAACAAGCTACGGTCCCTCGGATGGGAACATTTTTACGGAGCCTTGAAAGGCACTTTTGAAAAAATAATAGAGCATAAAAACGAAATTCAGAAATACAAATGTATTAAGCAATCTCTGTATAATTTAAACATAATATATTTACAAAATAATAAAAAAAGATATTTACTGAGAACCAGCCAGACCTAGAAATCCTGTTCCGGAAAGTTTCTCCACTTTGGATTTCATGTTTCTTTCCCTGCTGCTATTACTCTATCACCTCTTGTCACATCATTGGGCCATGGTGCCTGCCCTGCTCATCATCGGCCCTGCTGCCTTGAAATGGCATGCGGAAAGGCTTCAGTATAATGGCTTGTACTTAGGTCCTGGTACTATCGTGTGGCAGCGACCTTGGACTATGCTGACAGATCCAGGCATTGGTTGGTCCTGCTAACATGACTTGGCATTTGGCCAAATTGCAATAGGTTGGCATTGGCATGGGTACACAGGCTTGGCATTTCTGAGAAGATTTAGGATGGGACCTCCATGATCCCAAATACCATGGCTTGGCCGTCGATCCAGATTACATGGCTAGGTATATTATCTGGATTCATAGCTCACTAGTGAGTCTGGTGACAGGCCTCTCTCTGTATTGCATCCTGGTAATATGTGATTGCATTGCTCCTGGAATCATGACTCAGCATACAGGATATGACGTGGCTTCAGTTCTAATACCTAGGCCAAGCATTGGCTCTCATACCGTGTCTTGGTATTGGCTCTCAGGGGCCCTTTATAAAGCCTTGGTAACATTGTCTGCCATCAGTCATGGTACCATGGTTTTGCTTTACCCTAATACCACAACTTAACAATAGCACTTGTGCAATTACTTGGCATTGGACTTAGTTGGAATATCATGTCATTGACCATAGTTTGGAATTGCATTCTACATACAAGGCTAAGGAATGTTTCTGCTACCATGACACATCATTAGATCCTAGTGCCCCACTGTATCATTGGACCCTGATGCCATAGTTCATAGTCATTCCTCATGCCATCCCTCATACCAGGTCCAGCTCGGCAGTGATCTCTGCTTGGGGCCTATCACAATTAGTTGGCTTAATACTACAGTGCTATAGCCTAGAATTAACTGTGAATGGTGCAGCAGTTCACTATGAAGCCACAGACCCACGGACACACACATAGGCAATTTTCTAGACAGAATGGATGAACTGATCACTCTTAGTCAACCTCCGCCTCATCCATTTTTCTGTAAATCAAGGTCACAGAACAGAGTTCATTAAGCTGACTAATGGCTCAAGACTGATAGAGTGTATCTGAGCTGGTGAAGAGGTGGCAGGGTCATGCATCCCAACACAAATGTAAATGTGTATGCTGCTGGGCTCGGCTGCACGGGTGTCTCAGTCGGCATGCCAGTGTTTGCTTGCAGCACTTACCCAACCAATTTTCCCATAAGTAACCCAGACCTCTAAGCACCCCCACAACCCTTTTGAATATGAGCACCAGAGTTCATGAAAATATGTTGGAAAATGTTCCTGTGCACTGCTGGTGACTTCCATCTATTGTTTTTATTTTTCACGTGTTACTCTACAAAACCAATTGCAAACTGTGGCTTTTTAATTAATTTTTCCCCTTAAGTGTGTTGTACAATGCACTGTTTTAACCCATTATTCTTTTTTTAAATTTTCTCTGGGGAGAACTCCTGAACTCCTGAATCCTTCTTGGTTGCGTTGGGCTCCCTCGCATATTTGTGGGAAACATTGACGTCCCTCCAATTAAATAATTCACCATACGCTACTGATAGGGGCGTTCCGACACACAGTGTGAGACTGTGAGAGCGCCAAGGCATGCCCTGGCCTTCATTTTCTGTGTTCTTGAGCCAGCTGTTGCGGGCCCTCCTTCCACATGTCAATTCAGACATCCCTTCAACAAGACACCAGAAACCATTGATATCAGAGCCAGTTTCACAAGATTTCTGACCCAACATTGTGGGGGACAAAGCTTTTTCCCACATTGCACTGCCCGCCACCCCCCACGAAAGTGAGCACATATTTCGCTGTTGCCTAACATCTATCACAACCTTAACCCCCCTAAACCATCACCAATCATATCCCTTCCCTGTTCCTAACCCAATACTCATCATGCCCTCTATGTTAAGGTCACCTTATATTAAAAAGTCCAGAGAGACTGGGAGGTGGGGGGGAGTCCAACTTCACTGTGGAAATTCCTGATAGGGCTGCTGCCTCTGGAAGACTTTAGGAGCTAGAGGAGGACCTCCCAGTAGAGGGTATCATTGGTTCTTTGCAAGCTCCAAAGCAACCTGAGAGGGTAATATTCAAGGGTGCGGAACACAGTGGCAAATACCAGAATAATCTTCAACAGATTCACCTACAGCTTCCTACTTGGCAAGTCAATGAATCAGCCAGTTAATGTACTGCCCTGTAGAGAGCCTGGATTCTGCACTAACCCTTCTTCTGCATATGGTGGATATCTGATGCCACCTCCCTCACCTCAGCAACATTCTTGGCACCACCAGTGGCCTTACCAGCCTGTCATAGGCACTCTGCTGTTCTTCTATCACCTGAATTAAGTGCCCAATATCCTGCAAGGCATTTCCCAAGGTGGATGGTTTGTTAGCAGGAGAGACAATGCCTTATTTCTTGCCATGTCTGGGTCAGCTGGGGCATATTGTGTGTTGTCCACATCATCATCATCATTATTCCCATATTGCAATATATATTTAACATTGGTGGGTGTGGCTTGGTTTTCCATGTCCTCCTCTTGCCCACTGGGCCACATGATGGTGGTTGATTGTGTGCTCACCCACTGTGCAGATTTCCCCTCTCCCACATAATACTGCAAATGCAAAGTGGGACCGGGCAGTATGAGGAGACAGAAAATAGGTGTGTTTGTTGTCATTTGGCCACTCATGGACACCAGGGCGGTTTTCTGAGATTGTGGATAACAGAACCTCAACCTACAGGTGGATAAAACTGTGGCTACTGCTGCAGAGGTGGTGGTGGAGACTGTGATAGAGGTGATGGCGGTGGTGTCAGCAGCTACAAGTGTGGCTCTGGTGCCAGGACCAGTGTTCTGTGGGAACTCAACAGTCTCATTCCCTTCCTCCAGTGCATGGAAAATTGAAACACTGAGATGTTCATTCCTGGACAAGCACCCTCTGAAAAATGAATGGTGGGTACAAAGTAGGAAAATTGAAACACTAAGAAATCAATACTAGATGAGAATCACAGAAGGACATTTAGACTGGTTAGCATTTTGTAAATTATGTCTCCCATTAAAGGTCATGAAAACCCTACTGTCCTGAACATATTGAATAACATTATGTACTCTGAACTTGGGTCCTGAAGAAAGCGGATTGAGTAAGATGCCACCTGCTGAAACCGGTCGACCATTTGAGCTCAAGAACAACCTTGAACTCCTGTGACATTCAAAAATAAGTGAATGCAAAGAAAAAAGGAATACATTTTAATTATTCACAGAAAACCCTTCAGTGTTTAAGTGAAAAATTAGGGAGTAATAAAATGAGGAAACCCTGCAGTGTTTGTTGTGTTGGCCTACACCCTGTGGTTAAGGCTGTTCTAATTGACATCTGTGATACTCAGATTCACAACCGATATGGTTCAGTTCAGCATTGGAACACAAGAATTTCATTAAATGGGAGAGATAGACTTCTCTATCCCCTTTACTTAGACATCAGTGCCACCTACGGAGAGCATAACCAAAAGGGATAGTTAGATTCTTCCAGTGAGGGAGAGATACTTAGCTATAGGCCACAGAAGAATAAACTAATGACATCTTTAAGAATGTCCATCTTTTTTTGTGCAAAGGTTAATTAGTATCGGCCAGAAGTAACAGAAGCCCAGAGTGATTGCATGGTTCTATGTAGTTTGTGGTTGTGACACTTGGGGTCACATTTTATCAAGAGGGGAGAACCCAAGATCTATTAGAGAACAGAGATTGGACCCTGCACTCCCTGCATGCATGCTTCAACCCTCTCTTGTAAGCTTCACTTCTCCGCAGGAGTGGAACAATTAAAGTATGTATGACCTTTTTATTGCTGCAGCTTTCAAGTGTATTGCAGCATGTTGAAAACATTGTTAAGTCCATTCCTATAACAATTGAAGAAAAAACATCTCCAGTATCAAATAATTAGAAAGGGGTGGAGCTAAACATAATTGCAGCATAACCTGTCTCCCAGTGATTGAGCACCCCTACTGGCCAAAAGTGATTCCTGCGTCACATTGCAATTGACACTCAAGAGAGTCTGATGGTCCCAACCAGTATGAAACCCTCTTTTATTTGAATCTTTGAAGTGGGGCCTGCATAAGTCCTCCAACATGATAACCCGTAGATAAAGTATTGAGAACCAAGGAATTGTTTTATTTTGCATCTTCAATAACTAATGCTATTTGGGTAAATTTGGTTACCTATTGATACAATTTGAGTATAAACACAACAACGAATGGCATAACAATCCCAGTGAAGGATCTAGAGTTCACTCATTTAATATGTAAAGCCCATGTTACATTTGTAGCAATCCGCAATCCCCCTTCTCCCCTTTATTCCCCGTTTCTCTTTCCTCCTGGTTATCCTTTCGGATCTCACTCTATGAGATGAGATCTTGGCAGTTCAAGGTTTTTACAGAGCACAGAAAGGCTACTCCATGTCCTTGCCCCATCAGATGTTTACAACATGTATACATGGTAATAAGAACACTACAAACTGACAAGGAAATGGTAATGAAATGAAAAGACGAGGGTGACACTGTTGTGGTCATGGAAACACAGAAAAACAAAAAGGAGGCATGCAGACAACTTCTTGAAACAGATTTTTACCAGTAACTAAGTGAAGATCCCACCATCAAGTACAAAAGAACTCTAGAATAAAACATCAGTCTCATGATAAGCCGTAATGGAGTACACCTTGAGCATTTGACATCAGAAAATCCCGATCTCAGAGCATTCTACATTCTGGATCCACAAACCAGAACATTCAGGCCACCAGATCATCTTGGGGGTCAATACATGATCTGAAGCTATATCTGAACATATTGAATCCGTATTAAAACTCTGTTAATGGACACAGAAAAGCTTTGTACAGAATTCATCACTTGTCCTCAGAATGATTTACAAAGGCACACATGTCCCTGTTGCATGTCCCCTAACTTTATTCCTACATTATTCTTTGAGATAAAACAGCTGCATGCCACAGATTCCTGAAAAATGCAACCAGAAAGATAGATACCCAGATCAGTGCCATTACACATGTTATGAGGTTTGTATAAGGTTTATACTCACCACAAATGTTGCTTTTATGGAGGGAATTTCCTACAAATTGTCAGAATGGCAATGGCCACAAAAACAGTACTTCAGTATGCAACGGTTTTCACACCAGATGTTGAACAGGAGTTCTTACACATGTCATCCCAGAAAACACTAACATAGTCTTGATTTGAAGGCAGATTCTCCTCAACAATTCAATGAATCACTAAAAAGCTTGCACCACTGCACTATGTCACCATGGAACACGCCAAAGGGAGCATACACTTTTTGGTTAACACTATTTACTTTGGACAGAACAGCCACCTAGAAACAGTTGACTAGAAGAAATATGTAGGGACAGGAACAAATTCCTGAACAGCTCAGGTTTCCATTCAAGCTACAGAAAATGACCTATCAACTACATCCAGACCATCCAATATCAACAAATGTATTCCAACATAAAGACAAGGATCATTCAACTCATCCCAATCCATATGTCCTTCTTGCAAAAGGGTCACTTAGCCATCCAAACTGACAGGGACTATGATTGTGCACTGAAAATACCTGCTGTGCTACAGAAGCAATGCAACTAGAGCACAAACAACATTGGTGGTCCCTTATCATTTAGCACTGACATTATTTAATAGAATTGTTTGGGACCTGCAATGAATATTGAGCAGGGATGATGAGCTGAGGGACATTTTCAAGGAAAATCATTTGGTTGCATGCAAGTGACCAAAACAATCTCACATGGTCCCTGCCTGGAGCACATTTCTATCAGATCAAGAAACAAATTAAACATGGAACATACCTGTGCCATGTCCAAAGATACAAAACCTGCCAGCCCATCTGCACCAAATGTTCAGTAAAAACCCACAGAAACAGTGACTTACAACTTAAAAACTTTCATAGGTGAGACTTGCTTGGAACAATGTGAAAGAAAGAATCTACATAGATTCACCATCTTGAGACATGAAACAGAAATGGCATTGGGATCCCACCTCCCTCAAGAAGGGCACACCCCGTGGGACTTGTCAGGACTGAAAGGTGGCCTCCCGAATCACCCACACAGAAGAGCTTGGGAGCTCAAGTGTTGGGAGATGGATCGGGGGCCTGAGCAAACACATAGGATTTATTACACATTATGGTCTGGAGAAGTAAATGTGATTCAGTGAATGTATGGTGAGTTGAATGCAGGGGAAGTAAAGACATACACCCTTCTAAGTCTTGTTGTGGCATATGCTTCCTGAACATATCGGTCCCAGCACTGGTGTCATTGCGATTTGTTATCCAATGAGTAGCATTATGTACCGGTCAGACCTGGAGCCCATGAAAATGGCAGTGCTGTGCAGTATGAATCATAATAACATAACATAAACCCATAGGTACTGCTGTGTAGATAATGTAGATAAGGTAGCTGCCCAAGAAATGAGTTTCATGCATGCAGCTTCTGCAGCCACTGGAGCTAGAACTGGTAGGTTCTCTGTTTTTACTCAGTGGGAAAGAAATGTCAAGCACTGTTATCTTTTTGGTTGTCAACTTCTACCTGGACCCACCACACAATGAAGAAATATTTGAGACTTGAAAGCTAAGGCATTTTACCATCTCAGCATATTGTTTTCAGTTTGTCCAATACACGGTAATACCACGTGGATTCTGTGTGCTTTTAAAACTGCACTAACAGGGTGTCAAATCTTTTTTTTGCAAAATATAAAAATGATAATACTATACCACAAACAAGTGCACTAATTTGGTATTAAAAGTGGCATTTGAGTTCTGTGCATGCAAAAGCAGGTCTGCTGGCTTGTGCTCTATATGGCACGAAATGTGCGACTTGTGACTTGTACTACCCTTATAATGCAAAGTTTGCTGATCTTAATTTGCTTAATCATGTGATGTATCTACTGAGCCAAAGCTCTTATATTTTTGATAAAATTAAAAAAGGGAGTAAAGACAAAATGGTAATATTTCTATTATTTATTCATATGTTATCTTTGTTTGTTTATTTATTTATTGTATTTGTTGACAGCGCCCAGACCCAGATGTATCACAGCGCTAGGAAGGCAGTACATAATACATTACAAAATGGTTAGAAACAGTAGGGTTACATTTCGTCAGAGGCAGTGGTATTCATACATTGCAGAAAGGCTGAGGAGTTATACATATTTGTTAAAAAGTAAGGTTTTTACTTGCTTTTGAAAGAATGTGTAGGATGGTTCGTTTTGTTCTGAGGCAGACAATCTTGATGGGGATGGAGGAGTATTATAAATGAGTGGAGGGGTGGATGTACAGCAATGGGTGTGTTATACCTGTTTTCAGTTTCTACAACATTAACATGCTTTGGTACACGCCACATCCCTCTAAAAGTGTGTGAGAGGAATACTGCAAACAAGTCCCAACACAATCATGCTAAATAACCAAAATCTGGGAATGGAAACACTGAACGTGAACATGTCGAGCATATATTTTTATTGTATTAGAAACTATTTTTAAAAAAAAACATCTGAATTTAAACATTCTTTTTAAATTATCCTTTTGTGTCCCCCAATCCTTATATTTGCCCTCTACCCAATTAATACCCCCTACTTCTGTACCAAAAAGAAAATTCCTATTTTTAAAACAAAGCTATTGTTAGAACATGTATGTCTCCTGCTCTGACATGCTACCAGACCTTGATGTAGAGTTCAAGGTCTAATAAACTTTCTGCACGACATAGAGAACGTTGTTTTCTGATTCTGTTCGTTACAGCTCCTGTATTATTAATCCAACAATATGTACATGCCTCATCCAACAATGTGTACATGCTTTATTTATCCTAGGCAGGATGCCATGTTTGCACTTAGTGACATTTTGAGAAATGTCTCTCATTTTGTGTATTAAAGTTACATGTTAGATGGCAGTTCCTGGAAGGTATTTCTTTTTTTACCTTCTCTTTAGATGAAATGACACTACAATGTAGGTATTTTCAGTGGAAATGTGCATTATCACACCTGCTTTTGAATCTACAGAAAATAAAACCGTTACAAAGAGCTATGTGGTATTGTATCAACAATGACATCGAATGACTTTATCATTTCTCACACACTACAATGGACAGTTCTATCGCATTGTCACATGCCACAACAAAACATTACTTGGTATGAATTTACGAAAGCTATTTCAGGCATACATGTGACATAAACCTACACAGTGGCGGTTGGTAGATTTGTTCAGTAGAGTATTGTAAATATTATCCAGTAATCAGTATGAATGACCAAGCATAGCAAGGAAACACAATTTATTTATTTAAAGGCTTATAAAATCAAGGACTAAACCCAGAAGGCGTCTAGGTACTGAGAGGAAGCAGTGTATCAAATAAACCGCTACAAATGAGAAAAAGAGCCAAATTGGGAAATCAGAACAAATACGTTTTCAGCGCCCTTTGAAATGGAAAACAGTCCTCAATTGCTCTCATTGAGGGGGTAAGTGAGTTCCACAGTCTGGGCACCAAAACCGAGAACGACCGACCCCCTAGCCGGGCCCTCTGAAACCTTGGTATTGTTAGGAGCAGCTGTGATGCAGAACCCAAATGTCTGGTTGGACAGTATTGTTTAATCTTCTTCTTAAGGTGTTCTGGACCTGTATTATGCACAGCCTGGTGAGTGATGCAAAGCATCTTAAAGTCTATCCTTGCTGCCAATGGGAGGCAGTGGAGACGCTGCAGAAGCTCTGTAGACGGGGTCAACCAGGGCGCCCTCAGCCCCAATCTGGCTGCTGAGTTCTGAAGAACCTGCACCCGCTGGATTTTATATTTTGTTTGACCCAAATATACACCATTACTGTAATCCAAAGACCCCATTATGGTGGAAGGAACCACCATGATACGGCAAGCAGGGGGGAGCATGGGGATAATTTTCCTCAGTATTTTGAGCTTCCCAAACCCTACATATTGCCGAGATGTGCACCTCTTGTGAGCCATTAGGGAGTAGCTTCACCCCTAGACTTTTAGCAGATGTACAGGCAACGGGGTGGGGGTCCAAAGAGTCAGGCCAGTACTGGGCATTCCAGTGGTTATCAGCCCTTTGTGGAACAAACACCAGAACCTCTGTTTTGTTGTTTAGGTTTAACCAATGCCCTGCCATCCATTTACTGATTTTGTGCAGGAAGTCCCGAAAGTATTCAGGGAGGATCAGTCTGAGGGGAGTCACAAACCAACTAAAGGAGATTTGGATGTTTTTTCCCCCTGCACATTTGTAAAACTACTAAGTTAAAATGCTGCATTTTACAAGATCATAGTTTGAGAAATGGGGTGATAGTCCGTACAATCTACAAATAGTTATATCGGGTAACACGTGAAAAAGCCAATAGATGCCAAATCACCGACATTAGAGAGGAGGAGACATGTTCATGCTGGCTATGCCAATATATGCCATTAGTACCCGGCATGCGCAGCGCAACGGGAATACAACATGTGGATTGGCTCTTTTGTGGCGTGGTGTGTGCGTGGCAGCCCCTCAGCCAATTAAGAGGCTCGAAACGGGGCAATCCCTGCTCCGAGCCGCCCCATGGCTGGAGGATGCCTTCGTCCCCCGCCGGGGACTCAGGTAAGACTTTTTTGTTTGTTTTTCCCTTTCCTCCCTCCTCCCACCTCCCTGCCCTCCCCACCCCACTTACCTTCTATCCCTTGGTCTCCGGCGGGGGACGATGAAAGTCTCCAGCCGTGTGGAGACTTGGAGGGGGCCATCCCCATTCCGAGCCTCCACACGGCTGGAGGCTTCCATGGTCCCACGCTGGAGACCGCAGTACTTTTTTTTCCCCCTCCCATCCCCTCTTCCGCCCTTCCAACCCCACTTACCTTCTTTTTTCTTCTTGTCTTGGGAGCAAACGCGCTGGAAACACTTCTGTTGCTATCGCGACCGCTCCCGATGGCCGCCATGGAAAGGGAAAACGGACTACGTTTTCCCTTTCCCAGCGGACATTTTTTTCCACTCTTTTTTTTTTCTTTTTCTGTTTCGAAACACGGCAGCGTTTCGAAACAGAAAAAAATGCCATTAGGACCCCGGTCTGCAGGCCAGGACCCTCGGCGGCGGGCCAATACCGCCCACGGTAATGCCCCTGGGGCTTTGTTAAGGCCCGCGCTATGCTCGGGCCTGTAAATACAGCCCCAGGGGCATTACCTGGGGCGGTATTGGCCCGCCGCCGAGGGTCTTATTGCCACAATATTAGCACGGTTAGAACAGACCTGTTTCGAATGTGCCCAAAAGTGCAAGTATTCCAATTGTAAGAATGCACTGCTGATGGGTTGTCCAATTAGGTCAGCACTGACATTGTGAGAACAGACTCAAAATGACTTTGTCCAAAAACGCCAGTACTGCATATTTAAGAACACTGAAGATGGCCAGTACTGTCACTTTAAGAATACATTTTCATTCTGCCTGTGCCAACATAGGTCAGGGCTGCCACCTTAAGTGCTGACTGTTAAAATACACTCCTGATGGTTTTGTCCATCAAAGCCAACTCTGCCAATGAATATAGGTCCCTCAGCAATGGGCCAGTACTGTCACTATAAATACAGTACATATGTGTCGAGGATTGGCCCTAAAATACCAGTGTTGTGACTATAAGAACTAACTCATGATGTATGTGTCCAATACAGATAGTTCTACCAAACTGTAAGAACAGACTTGCCTCATATTGATTTAGCCCAATAATACCAGTGTTGCCACTGTAAGTACACCCTCATGATGCATTTGCCCAATAGTGCCAGTAAAGCCACAGTCAGCATGCACTTGTGTTGTTGTTGCCCAACAATGCCAGTATTGTCACTGTAAGTTGTGCAGTCCTTTTGACTTTATCTAATAACAAATGAATCCGAACCACATTGCTGGCACTAGCACCATTGCAAATTACCATGCCCACTCTGCCTCAAAGCACTGACACCTCAAGAGAAGCATCCACTCCTGCCAGCACACAAATATATAAATGTACACTGTCATACAGACATGCATGCACACATAGACATATACTCACGCGTAGGCTGTTATATTCGTGCATTTACACAACACTGGCATGCTGCCACACAGTTTCTTTTGTAAGGTTGCCTCAAATTTGAAAAATAGTTTCATGCCTCAGGTCCCTCAGAACTGTCCCTCTTCTTGTGCTTTTGCAGTTACAAGAAGCAGGGAGGGAACTTCGTTGCCACCTCACTCCTTAGGTCCAGCTCCCAGCACTGCCCATAGAAAGGCATGGGAAAAGTGTTCAACACGACACTGGGCGGTGCTCCCTTGTACCATCTCCTAGCAGTGGGGAAAATATGGTTACATGTCTTTATAACAAATCATTATATAACGAATGCACATATAACGAAAATTATATAAGGACAAAACATAACACATTTCTTTTTCTTTTTTGGGTTTTGGGGGGGTCCCTCCCGGGGGTCCCTCCCCCTCCCTAAGCCCCCGTTTCCCACCCCTAAACCCACCACAACCGTTTCCCCACAAGATTTAACCCTTTACCCCACCCCCACATACATTTTCGTTATATATTTATTCGATATAACATTTTCGTTATAAAGACTGTATACCGAAAATAGACCTGCAAGGCCTTCAGTTAGGACACCACACATGTTGAGGGTCTGCAGGGCTTCTGTCCGTGCAGACAGTAGGCAATCATTAAATCATGCACAGCGCTCCCGAAATGGAGTGCCGTGCATAACAGAATGACTTACTCCCTCTGCTTAATGGCAGGGCCTGCACCCTTACACCTTTTATGGACTGGCCATCAGTGGACCTGCATAAAGTCAAAATATAAGCTGACATCATTTATGCATGATTTGCAAGAGGTGCATGTGAAAAGTGCAGATGCAAAGTATGTGTATATAATGGACACATAAAAGCTATGTGACGCACATACAGTTAGCTGCCAAATCAGAATAAGTGCGCTCGATAGCCATAGGAACAACTTGAGATGAAGAAAAGTCAGAGAGAGAGAGAGAGAGAGAGAGAGAGAGAGAGAGAGAGAGAGAGAGAGAGAGAGAGAGAGAGAGAGAGAGAGAGAGAGAGAGTGTGTGTGTGTGTGTGTGTGTGTGTGTGTGTGTGTGTGTGTGTGTGTGTGTGTGTGTGTGTGTGTGTGTGTGTGTGTGTGTGTGTGTGTGTGTGTGTGTGTGTGTGTGTGTGTGTGTGTGTGTGTGTGTGTGTGTGTGTGTGTGTGTGTGTGTGTGTGTGTGTGTGTGTGTGTGTGTGTGTGTGTGTGTGTGTGTGTGTGTGTGTGTGTGTGTGTGTGTGTGTGTGTGTGTGTGTGTGTGTGTGTGTGTGTGTGTGTGTGTGTGTGTGGCAGGAGCAGGATAGTATGTGGGGAGACCCCTCTTATACAAAAATAAAGAACGTCGACTAACAGGAGTGGTCAATGTAATCACAATAGAACCAGGCCTTCAATCTGAAATGCACTGAGCAAGTGAATATCAGTAGTGTTTACATGTATTTTGCATATCACATATACTACACATGTTAATCTGTGAATACTGATACCATAGGTAACATGGGCCTACATATGGGAGTGACTTAGGCAATGCATAAGTGACATGTTTAACTTTCACACTTTTGTTAATAGGGTGATTAAATATGATTATGATGTATGTATACAGCACTGGGCCTATCCGGAAGATTTCTAAGGGTTTTACAGAGTTAAAGGGGAGCCGGTGAAAAAGTAGCTCCCAATTTATAGAACAGGATAGAAAGAATAGATTCGATACATGGTGGCAGAGGAGGAAGTCTGGCTGCACACGAGGCACTCTTGGGAATAGCAGCTCATGTAGCAAAACATTGAGCAGTCTGCAAACAGGCTGAACACTGAATACAGTGTTGAGCATTTTTGAGAGAAGCCTTTGTTTGCTGACATAGGTATACTTGAAGTTTCCTGGATTTAAAGCAAGTCATTTTTCTGCAATTCTATGTGAAACAATGGAAGCAAGATAGCCAGACATTACTCAGTCAAACCTTGCAAACCACGTAATACTGTGGCATGTATTTTACTATAAAATCCTATTTAATTTGGACCAGACCGAGTTAATGTGCATGCTGTATCTTTTGCTTCAATTGCACTCCACAGTGGGTGTATGTCTTTTTTATATGTTCAAACCCTTTTTTAAGACATTAACAATTACAGTGAAAGAAATTCCCCAACCCCACGTAAACCCCACCAGTCAGCACACGTAATACCCGAGAAGTACTTCAGTATGTTGTCAGTCTGTTTTAGGTTTAGCATCCATCAGTGGGCAGGTTCCTTTTTGTTGACTCATCATTTTAATTCACATTTTTTTAAACTAAAGACAGAAGAAAAAGCAGTATTGCCTAAGTCTCAATATCGCTTCTTTGTCACTTCTACTGGGTATCATCATGTGGTGTGTAATCAAAGGCCACAAACCCATGGAACTGAATGGCGCATCAGAAAAATGACCTGCCAGCCTTAATACAAAACATAACAGAACCTTCACACTGAAAATGGGCCTATTGAGGTGAACTGTGGGGTTTCTGCAAGCAACACAAGGAAGTGACATGTGAAAAAGGCATACTTATGGTTACAAAAGGAAAAGCAGGATTTTAATTCACAAAGTTATAAGAAACTTAAAGGTCCCTTTCACGATGAAAAACAGGCTTTTAAAACAGTGACACCAAAAGGTCTTTACATGTGTGTTTGCAGTTTAAAGCAAGACATGAGAAAAATGTAGCCCTGCTAACATAAAGATGTCAGGAAAAAGACATGGGGCTTCATTACGAGGTAGGAGGTAGCCATGGTGTTGTTAGCTCCATGGCTACCCACTTACTGCATTCCGTGTCCGGGTTCTCGAAATAGGGACTTACCGGGTCATTCCAACCTTGGAGGACCCGGTAAGTCCCCATTCCGAGAACCATTCCCCATTCCCATTCGAACCCCCATAGGGCTCAATAGGAATGGGGATGGAGCTAATAGCGGGCCCGTTATTAGCTCCCTGGTCCCTTAGCGGCTCCCGCTAAGGGCGCCTGGTAAAACTAGGCACCCATAGCGGGAACCGCTAAGAGACCTTGTAGTAGGGCGGTAAGGGTTTACCGGCACCGGTATTCTTACTGGTGCCCGTTAACCCTTACCGTCCACCTCGTAATGAGGCCCATGGTGCGTGTTGACAAAAAGTCATGTATATTATGCTTCACATGCAAAATCTCAGCAAACATTTGAAAAGGCTAGCCCACTTTCTTTCCAGGGGTCACATGAAAAGTCCCTATAGGCCCGAGGCAGACCCTTTTGCTTGCTGTTCGGCAAAATTCACAAAGGACTCCCCCACTAAAAGCATGGCTGGCATCCCAGCTGTTTACAACTTCAATAAAGTGTGGATGCTAAGAGGTGTTGAAAACAGACTTTCACCAAACTTGGTGTCTCTGAAGGCTCATTTCTGTGCAGAGCAAATGGACCTAGCCGGTGCATGACTGGAATGCGGTGAGGAAGATCTCTGTGTTGCCAAGGCCTCCCAAGTGTTTATGACTGGCAGCTACCAACTTCAAATAGACTAATAAAAAAAATTCATGTCACAGGCTGGCCCAGAGATGCAAATGGTGCTGGGGACCGTAGGGCTCCAATTTGTGAAAGGACTACTATTGTCAGTCCAGAAAAAGTAGATACCCCTCCATAACAGAGGAAATGGGGGTCATTCCGAGTTGGGTGGTAAGGGAAAATCGATGCCGGTAAAGGACTACCGGCATCGTTTCCCGTTACGGCCCATTCTGACCCACCAGACCGTTATTTACGGCGCCGTAAAGTACGAGGCCGTAAATAGCGGTTTAGTGGCGCGCGCCCGACGCGCCATGCCGAAATTAGCGGCATGGCGTAAACCGGAGCTGATCCCAAGTAAAGCGGACATGGAAAAAACGGCCTCCACAAAACCGCAAAGTACCTTACCGACATGGAGTAAATACCGGCATCGCCGAGAAGGTGTTAAGAACCCTGAGCAGTGTTTCCAAGAGGAACAGGTGCACTCAATCAGCACAGGTGGAGGCAATGGAGTCTGGCACAGCACAAAAGGAGCACACCCACACACCACACCCCCTCCCACACCAAGATGATACCAATTGTAGCAGATTCCTGGAGCTGGAGGCCCTGCTTGCAAGGCAGCAACTACAACAACATGAACAACAACAACCACAGCCCCCACCACAGAGGATACACAGGAGGAGAAGGAGGGTGAGACAGGCCCAGCATGCCCTACCGGTACAGCCACCATTACCACGCCGGCAGCCCCCAATCCCCCGCATCAGAGCCACCCCCTTCAACCTCACACCAGAGCAGATCAACACCCTGTACCGGCTTGACCGGGACATCATTACCACCATAGTGGACCTGATACATGACGATATAGTGAGCCGCATAGAAATCAGCACTGCCATCCCCCCTCTACTGAAGGTAGTGTTGTGCTCCACTTCCTTGCCACAGGCACCTACCAGCATACAGTGGGGCACATGCATGGGATTTCACAGCCCATATTTTCCCGAATACTCAACCAAGTGCTGGATGCCCTCCTCAACCACACAGGGACTACATATGCCTACCCCGGACTCCCCAGGAGATATTTGACACCAAAGTTGCCTTCCATGCACTGGCAGGCATGGCAAATTGCATAGGTGCCCTCGACTGCACCCACGTTGAATTGGTGGTCCCGCATGCCATGGAGGTGCCGTATCGCAACCGCAAGTAATAACACTCCATCAACGTCCAGATGGTGTGTAATGCCAGTAAAGCCATCACACATTGCAATGCCCGATACCCCAGATCAACTCATGACTCCTTGGTCCTGCGGAACTCAACACTACCACGCTACATGGAGCGACATGCTGGACGACGTGCCTGGCTGCTTGGTGAGTAACCTGAATGGGCCATGGCAGTGCATTGGGGCTGTGAGTAGGTTGTATGCATACTCTACCTGGTTGGGAAAGGGGGGGGGAGATGCATACTCCACCTGGGTGGGAAAGGGGGGGGAGATGCACTCCACCTGGGTGGGAAAGGGGAGGGGGAGATGCATACTCCACCTGGGTGGGAATGTTCACGCCAATGCACGATGTGCACCTCACAGCACACTGTGCCCCAAGGCAAGTGACACGGCACATGACCACATAACCACACAGTGATGAATTCGAGCCGACACCTAACACTACATGACTAACAGGAAACCTGGCCAGATACCACAACACATGCACCACTCATCGGCGGCCCTTACACACCGTAGGGGCATCCTGCACCATGCAATGCAATAGCACCATGTCGCTGACTCCTGCATCTCAACACACAGGACAGTCATCCCTGGGAGTGCATAGAAGTGAGTCTAACAGGGATCCTACAGCGTGTCACTGGTCCTGCACCCCCATAGGATTGCTGCAAGTCACCATGGTAGGGATCCGTGCAGAATGACGAGTATGCTACCAACTACAGCCAACACCCCCTTTCACCAAGTCTCGCGCAAGACATCAATGAATGCAGTCCAACACTGCTGCATGCATATACGATGCACATGCAACAAGACGTGAGTGCACACCATGACCCATCAGGGAGAAGCTACCCCCTCCATCATTCCATTGCACATGACACATAGCCGGGCCAGTAATGGGGTGACTGTATCCTGGGACATGTGTGTATGGCCAGCAATCACCTGCGGCCATGTAAGACTAGTATAATTCTCCACCATGAATGCACAAACACTTACCTTCATTCCACTCTCATGCAGGTGATGCTGGCTACCCTTTGAAGCCGTGGCTCAGGACCCCAGTCTGCAACCCACAGAACAGGCACGAGGAGGACTACACTAGATCCCATACCCGTACACGGGTGGTGATAGAGCAGACCTTTGGCCTGTTGAAGGCACGATTTCGTTGCATCAGCCGGTCGTGTGGGGCACTCATCTACAGCCACGAGAAGGTGTCCAAGATCACCATGGCATGTGTAATGCTGCACAACATGTGCATCCGTCGGAACGTGCCACTGTCCCCTGATGTGGAACTGCTACCACCAGATGATGATGAGGGGGAGGAGGAAGGAATGGCAGGTCAGCATCACGGTGCCGATGCACAGAAGGGACGTTCCGTGCGGCAATCATTGATCAGACAATATTACTTACTCACAAGTCAGCTGAGGGTGTGAGGATGACAGGACACTGGGCACTGGGTGTGGGGATACATGTACACCATGCACTGTGAGACATTGAAAGACACATGCACAATGATCAATGTCCACTCTGTTTTTTAGGGATGATCAACCAGTGTATTGAATAATAATGTAGAAACGTGTACAACAAAACCTCCCCCCTCCACCCCTCCCCCCAACTCTCACACACACCCTCACCCCCCTCCCCCCAACTCCCACACACACCCTCACCCCCCTCCCCCTCCCCCCCAACTCCCACACAGACCCTCACCCCCCTTCACCTCCCCCCACAACAACCCCACAATAGTCCCATCAGTGCAACATAGGCCACATGTGTGTGGCAGTATGGTCAATGTGCACTCCCAGAGCCAGGGGGATCCATGTCGTAGCGACGCAATGTACGCAGTGACCGACGGACAGGGCTGGTCTGCGTGGAGGAGCTTTGGGAGGGTGGGTACTCCCACTGGGGCTGTGGTCTGGCGGGTGCTGCCTCCAGGGCATCTGCGATCCGGCCCAGCACCTCACAGAGCCGGTTTGTGCTCGCAGTGATCACCTCGCCCAGATCCTGAAGGTCATTGTGCGACTCCAAACTTGAATCGCGGTTGTCCCGGATGAACTCCTCAATCAGGCCCGTGAGGTGCTGAGAGCGCACTGCATCCATGGGCGGTGTGGCCGATGTGCTTGGCAGGATTGGTATTTAGCCTGCAGCCCTTTTGGGACTTTCTGCAGGGGAAGTGGATCCAGGACAGGCAGGTGGTACTCCTTGGCCTGTGAGCCCTGGGGTGTCACTCTCCCCGGAGTCGCTGTGTGCCACCTGGCTGTATGATGGATTGTCTGGGCTATGTCCAATGTCATTGGGGTCCTCCACGTTGGCCACGGAAATTGATGTGGGGCTGTCTGGCACATCGAGGAGGCACATGGCAGCATTCTCCCCTGCCACACTGGACTCCTCAGAGTGCACCGTAGGGCATGTGTTCGGCGGCACTGCAGGCATGGGTAGGAGTGCGGGTGGGGGTTGTGCACCCTCCATGGGGGTTGCTGGAGCAGGTGGTGTTGCATGTGTTTTCTTCCTGCTTGCAGGTATACGGTGTCCCCTGGCTCTGCCCCTGGAGGTACTGGCCCGGGTGGCTCCCTGGTCCTCACTTTCATGCCCGCTGCTGTGGGGGGGAAGAGAGAGACGGCATGAGCAATGATTTGGGGGTCAGCATTTCTTCAAGCCTATGGTATCACAATGGGATTGCAGCGTTTTGTTGACATTTGGGTGGTGAATGGGACAGTGATCTGGGCTTGGATGGAAAATGCATGCAGAGTACTGTGGTGACTCACATTGACAGCCTCTTTGTGTGGTATGGCCAATATGGGTTGCAGCCTTGCACCTGACATCAGCCTGGGTCCCACTTGTTACGGCATGATTTCACTGCGGGGAGGGGGGGTTTGCCATGCATGATGTGACAGCTTGCCCAGCCCTTGGCGGTGCCTTACATTAGGAATGCATTTACTGTCTTGACTCATGACACTCACCTCCATCAGCGGATGATGGAGCACCGCACTCCATTTCGCCAACCCCTTCTATGGCTTCTGTGCCCATCATGTCCGCACACGTTTCCTCCCAGGGCATCATTTTGATGGGAGAAGCTGGGCATCCTCCTGTCTCCAGGGCCTGACTTCGGTTGGCCGATAGGATGGCCCGCACCCTGAGACGGAGGTCATCCCACCGTTTCCTGCAGTCCTTCGTGGTGCGGGGGTGTTTCCTACGGCGCTCACTCTCAGTGCAACCAAGTCCCAGATCTCCTTCTTCCTGACGACGGTGGGCCTATGCATGTCACTGCTGAATACTATCTCTGCATGTTCGTGCAGAGTGTCCACCAGTACCTGGAGCTCATCCTGTGTAAAGCGCTCCTTCCTTATGCGGGCAGCACCCTTTTTCAGTGCTTTCGGCATGATGCTGGTCTCTAATGTCTATTTTTCCGATCCAAATATGCCTCCGGGTCCTGTATGAAGAGGATGGCAATGGATTGTGTTTTTAAAGATGGCTGCCGCGCTCCTTCCCGTTCCTGTGCGATGACGTAATTTCCGTATCCGTAAATTACAGTCACCGCTAATTACGGACGGCGAAGCTTCGATGGCGGTGTTGTTAAGAACGTCTCGCTTCATGCCGTTAAGGGGTTTAACGGGCCCTTTAGCGGTATGCCGCTAGGGGATTTACCGGCATGGCGGAAAGCTTGTGCCCGCGAGGTCGGAATAGCCTGTAAATAGTGGCGTGGTACCAGATCGGACTTGCTCTTTCCGTCATGCCGGTAAAAACAAATACTTACCGCCAACCTCGGAATGACCCCCAATGTATTTTGTTGGCCGAAGACCAACCGCCTCATATGTTCTGTATTAGTAATACAGACTCATAAGCCTGACTAAAGTGTGTCCATTTTGATGTAATAGAAATCGCCATTTGTTTTTAACTTTCGCTTCTTGCCTTCTGTTTAAACTTCTTTGCTTTAAGCTTATTCTATTCCACTATTACATTGTTATTCATGCATAGAGCGAAGCCACGAGATACTTGTTGAAACATAACGCAGGCGACCCAGACAGTAATGCCCGGTCTCCTCCGTCACAAATCCTTGGAAGTAAGCAACAAGGCATTTAATCATTACACGGGTGCCAGCTAGTCTTGCTCATGCGGAAGAAATGGTAGAAACGATCAATTAATGATTTGAATTATGCTCTCCTTTGCGCCCCCCCTTCCCTGAGCCCTGTAGAGCTCTGGAGATCGAGTTGACCCCTAGCACACGAATAGAAACTAGAAGATAGCGAGGCCTGGAATGTGTCTCTCCCCTGCACGCAGCTTGCTTGCAAGAACAGGAGCAATGTGTTCTCTAAAACAAAGAATTGTGTCTGCAGGCTCGCAAAATTGCAAACTGTTGCTAAATGAATGTCTGAAGGCGTCATACTCGTCACAATTGTCAATCGTCTAACGCAATTCAAAGGAAATACATTATGGCCGGTATTGAATATGTCACCGCTGATTGTAAGATGCTCACTTTGTATATATGTAACTGTTGTAAAATCCTCGCTCTCTTGTGTCCCTCGGGGTCTGGAGACACGTCGCAGGGCTTGAGACCCAGTTGGCCAACTGAGACTATTTGCTTTGCCATAAACCCTAGCTTTGGGAATACAACCTTGTGTCTGGCATATCAGTTTGTGTGTGGTGATTGTGCCTTTTTTCCATACGCGAGGGTCCCCTAGGGGCCCCATCAAAATGGCGCCCAAATAGGGACCCTCCCCCACTTGTTCCATCATGTACGTTGTAACATAAGGAAGGCGAGGAAAACGACGAGGACGAGATGGTCGAGCCGGGATCAAGAGGTGTTCGGGGCGCCCCAGAGAAAGTGATGAGATACTCCTTTACAGATCTGTACACAGCTGATCTCTGATCGGCGTGTCCAGCCAGAGAACAAGGAGGCGAGGGTCCTGAAATGAGGCAGAGTAAGCCAAGATACGCAGACACGACGATTATTGGTTGCATCAGTATACGGACGAATTGCGTCTTGAAAGACAAATTGATTGATGAGGTGAGTCGTGCCCCGATTCGAAGTAACCCTGATATTGGTTGAGAGTTGATTTTGCAAAATCAAACGCCCAGCGTAAGGTTGATTAGCCAAGGATAAGGTTAAAACATGCCTGGGGTATTGTCCACCTGCTTAGTGGGATTTTTCCACTGCGGTAGACAATCTTTGGAAACTGGCCAGGTCGCGGCACCCATGTGGTTGCCAGCGTATGAGATGTATGTGAAGTATGCTGTAGGGGCGGTAATGTTTTGTGAAATTTGGCATAGGCAAACCAGACACGAAGAGGATTTACAATGGCCGAACCATGGGAGTTTTGAGGTTTCGAGGATAGATTATTTAGAAAAAGTGTTGTTGAAAAAGCAAACACGTCCTGCAGCATTTGATGTCCTTAGAGACTGGAGGAAGGAAGCTATGCTTCATTAGAAAAAGCAGAGAGAAGAATGTGCGCAGGCATAAGTTAAAAACAGAAAGAATGAAAAAAAGATAGGAGGAGTGGGATGAAAATTTGAGAAAACCAGACAGATGTGGTCAGTTGAGTATAGATAAGATATATCCACAACAAGAGTTTCATTCATCAGATGAGTTAATAAACAAAATATTAACTGAAACAAGGCAAGAGTGTCCAAAAAGAGAGACTAAAAGGACTGCACCAGTGTCTATTGTTCAGCCCCCTTCAGTTGCTCAGCCCCTCCCTATTGTTCAGATCCCAGCACAGCCACAGATCATACAATCAGCACCTCCTATTAGCCAGCCAGCAGCGCTGCGGCCTGCAACTCCAGCGCTGCAGCAGTCACTTCCCCTTCCCGTTGTTCCATCCGCACCTCTCTCCCAAGACATTGCCTCTGTCCCATCCGCATCCCCGCCCATTGAACTTGAACTCACTGTAAGAAGAGAAGATGATGCGAGAAGAGAGGGGATGGGACAGAGTGAGTGCACTAGAGTGACCCGTAGTGCACTTAGCAAGGAGTGAAAACGGGAGTTGCAAAAACAGGCAGCAATGTATATAGACGGGAATGATGAATTGTCGATGCTGGATTTGATGTATGATTTCAGGAGGAACAATGGAAGACAGGTATTGTTGGAATGCATGGGGGAATATTTAATGGAGAGATGGAAGCAGTTAATTGGGATGGTACCACCGCAGAAATTGCGGGATTTGAATGCTTTGGCACGTTGTACAGAGAAAGAAGTAAAGGGCAGGGTGAATTTGAAAACAGGGGTGTTACTTCAGCAAGTGGTGGGACACAATAGAGGGTGGGGAAACACGCAATGGAGAAGTAATTTGAACATGCATGGAGGGCCTCTGGGACTAAATCAGTGTGCGTATTGTAGAGAAGAGGGTCATTGGCGAGCGCAATGTCCACATTTACAAAATAGGAATGGGTATGGTCAGAGAAGACAGCATAGGGGACACCCAGGAACAAATGGACAGAATAGAAAAAATATGCACCAACACCAGAATAATCAAGGAAATGGTACTCAGAATCAAAAACAAGCTCAAACCCAGCCTGCTTTTATCCAAAATCAGAGTGAGGAAAATAAAGGAAAGGGCAGAAACATTTTTGATACACAACCCAATGCATATTATAGTAGTGACTACACATCGGATGATGTGTTGTTTCCTCAATAGGACAGCCCAAGACAGGGGTCGGAACCAGTGTCTATTCCCGTGAATCAAAAAGGACCCTACGTAGAAATGAAAGTCAGGAATAGAGAACACAGCTTTCTCGTAGACACAGGAGTGCAAAAGTGCTCGATAGACCATCACTTGGTTCCGGAAATTCCACTGTCAGGGCAAATAAATATTTCAGTAGGGTTCGCAGGTACCCCAGTAATCAATCCAGTGTCCCAATCAGTACCAGTAACATTAGGTGCATTCACTGAATATTGTCCATTTCTCTTAACAGAAAATTGTGGGGAAAATCTTTTGGGATTAAATTTATTGAAAAAACTGAGTGCAGTTATCCATTACACTCCTGGTGGAGTGTTCTTGACAATTTCGCCACAGAATGTACCAGTGTCAAAATTGTTGTCCAAACCTTTACCGGGAGAGTTGAGTGAAGTGCCAACTTGCATATGGGTGATGAATGACAATGATGTGGGATGCTTGAAAATAGAGCCAGTAAAAATTGTTCTAAAAGAGGGAGTAACGTTGCCACGTATTCCACAGTATAACATTTCAATAGAGGGAGAAAAAGGATTAAAATGTATTGTTTCAGATTTGGTAAAACTGGAGGTGATTGAAGAGATTACAGGCAGAGCATGAAACAGCCCCATTCTTCCAGTGAATAAGAAAGTAGGTAATGAAATACTGTATCGTTTCATAATTGATCTACGTGCATTAAACAAAGTGGTTGACGCTCAATTCCCATTGGTCCCAGACGTCATCACGATTTTGACAATGATACCCTCCTCCACAGAATATTGTAGTGTTATAGACTTGAAGAATGCATTCTTCAGCATTCCAGTACACAAGGATAGTAGATACTTGTTTGCCTTTACATTAGCAGGACGATCATTTACATTCACGCGCATTCCACGGGTTTATACAGAGAGCCCGAGTATTTACAGCAGGGCATTGAAAGAACAGCTAGATATGCTAGAACTACCGGCAGGTTGTGTTTTGTTACAGTATATAGATGATCTATTGATTGCTGCTGATACAAAGGAGATTTGTAAAAGAAGTACTGTTTTGTTATTGTCACACTTAGCAGCGCATGGACATAAAGCGAGTTTAAAGAAATTCCAATATTGTCGAAAGGAGGTGGCTTATTTGGGCTACCTACTTTCGAGAGAGGGGAGAAGACTGACACCAGAAAGGATAGAAAGTATCTCTGGTATGCCTATTCCAAAAACGCAGAAAGGAGTCAGAGCTATAATAGGCATGGCTTCCTTTTGCCGGTAGTGGATTGTGAATTTTGCATTGATTGTGAAACCAATGGTGGCATTGACAAAAAAGGATGCTGTGATGCCTTTGCAATGGAATGAAGAATGCCAGAGAGCATTTGATCTGCTCAAAACTGCATTGTGTTCCGCCCCGGTTTTGGGCTCACCAAATTATGAAAACATTTTCAGATTGTTTGTGCATGAGAATGAAGGCTGTGCGTTGGCTGTTTTGACACAGGCACAAGGGGGAAGAAATAGACCATGTGGCTATTTTTCTTCCGCGCTGGAACCTGTAGCGTGTGCATTACCACGTTGTTTGCGAGCTGTTGCAGTGGCTGCTGTGTCAGTGAAACAAACTGAGGGAATGGTGTTGGGACACACCTTAATTTTAATGGTGCCACATGCCATAGACGTTCTATTAAATAGAATGCAGATGCAACACCTCACTTCTGCTAGATTGACTAAATATGAAATTGTCCTATTCGCGCCACACATCCAAATTATGAGGTGTAGCGTTTTGAATCCTGCAGAATTAATGCCACTGCCCACGGAAGAATTAGGTGAGAATGAGTCACCTCCTCATGATTGTTTAATGGTCACTGAGGAAGAAACGAAAGGAAGAATTGATTTAACAGATACCCCACAAAAAGAGCCAGATGGAGAACTGTTTTGTGATGGCTCCTGTTTTAAATTACCTGATGGCACATCAACTGCTGCCTATGCTATTATGTCACAAAAATGTATTGTGGAATCCTCTTTAACTCTGCACAAGCCACAGAGATAATAGCGTTAACCAGAGCTTGTGAAATATCTGAAAATCTGTGTGTAAACATATATACTGACAGCCAATAAGCCTTTGGCGTGGTACATAATTTTGGCCAACTCTGGGCTGAGAGTGGTTTCTCGACATCACATGGAGCCAGAATTCAACATGGCCCTTTGATTGTACGATTACTGTCTGCACTTACGTGTACAAAGCGCGTAGCAATAGTGAAATGCGAGGCACATAAAAAAGTAACATGTAAAGTGGGAGAGGGAAACGCATTTGCAGACAGGATTGCGAAGCAAACTGCCACTGATTTGAATACCAAAATGTTAACAGTACAGTCAGAGGAAGTGCCCTGCATGATAGAGAATGGAATTGCTACTGTTAAAGAGATGCAGGCAGAAGCCACTGCTGACAAAATACAAGAATGGGCTGAAGGCTCTGCAGAATTAGATCTAGAAGGTTGCTGAGTGGACAAGAAAAGCAGAACTTGGATGCTGCCCAACTCCTATGTAACCGCAATGGTCACAATGGCCCACAGTCCTACATACATTTATGCAAAGAAGAGAGTCGAGCATTTAGCCACATTATGGCAGAACACACACATAAAGAAATATGCAGAGAGACTGGTACAAAATTGTATTACATGCCAGCAACACAATGTGGGGAAGGGGACAGTGACACCAACAGGTAGTTTTGGCCCTCCCTCTATGCCATTTGAGGTAATCCATTTTGATTTCATAGAGATGGAGAGGTGCCAAAACTTGAGATACGTTTTAGTGGTTGTGTGTGCGTTCAGTAAGTGGGTGGAAGCATATTCATTAAAAGACTGCACCGCCATGAGCACTGCAAAAGTAATGTTGAAGGAATATTTCCATGATTGGCTCTGCCCCGGGTCACATGGTCAGATAATGGCCCACATTTTGTGGGCACAGTGGTACTACAGATTTGTGCAGGTCTCCAGATTGACAAACGATTCCATTGCGCCAGACATCCCATAAGTGCCGGTCTTGTTGAGCGCCAAAACGGCATATTGAAGGCAAATATTAGTAAAATCTGTATGGGAAATAAGTTGCGCTGGGTAGACACATTGCTGCTAGCGTTACTGTGCACGCGCACATCTGTGCAGGCAAGAACTGGGCTCTCCCCGTACAAGATTGTAATGGGGAGGCCGGCGAATGTTTGGTGTGCACCACAGCCGAGGCGATTGAGAGAGGTAGAATATCCTGTGCTCAGTACTTATTGTAACCTGTTAATACAGAAATTGCGTTTGATTAATCAGCAGGTGCAGGAGGCTCTCCCAATCAGATACACTGGTCAGGGGGAAATTCACTGGAACCCGGAGAGTGGGTTCTGGTGAAGAACTTTGAAAGAAAGTCATCGCTCGCACCCAGGTGGCATGGACCCTACTAGATACTTTTGGCAATGCAGACTGTAATCCGTGTGGACGGGAGGAAGGCGTGGATACATGCAACGCATGCAAAGAAGGTCCCATCGCCATTGAAAAAACTGCCTGAAGAGGATGACCAAAGAGAGACAGCGGCCCCAGAATCGAAAGAAATTGTTGCCAGCTCTTTGCCACAAAATCTGTCTGATCCTGAAACGAAGCCTGGAAAGATTGCTATGAAGGAGAAAGGGCAAAGAGTGCCCCAACGTCGTCCAGCAGAACCTGCATCACTGCTGGTTGAAACGTAGCCTGTACCAACACTTTGGCACCCATCATCTGTCATTGCACCTAGGGGAGAGCGGTGTGAGGGTTGTGCATACCGGACAGCTCAAGAGCACGGCTCCCCCGTGCTAAAAAAAATCCATGTGTAGATCAGCCCTCACGGACAAGAGGGGCTCATATGGTACAAAGGCAATTGAAAACTGCTCTGGAGTTCTTTGAGCAATGTGCAGATGCACAGAAATCTTGCCTAACGTATAGCAATTCAGGCTGCTGAGAACTGGCAGAACAAACTGTTGACATCTCTGAACTCATTGACATTCGAACAAGTGAAACTATAAGAGATATTCACGACGAAGATTGTTGGGGAAGAAGGACCACGGGAGAAAAATGTCAGCACCGGCTTTTGCCCCCTCCTGCACCGCTGCTGATAATGAGTTAAATATAGAGACTGGAAGGTTACAAAAAAAAGATTGTCAAAAAAATTGTATGCTGATCTTAACGATAGTCATGTGTATGATTAGTATATTAGCCCCAATAATGACAGTACTGGTATTATGGTATTTAGAAGAAATACACCCATTAGAAGTGCTCTTGCCTGTTAGAAACATCTCCACTACTGAAAGCCCAGTTTGTGTGATTACTTACACTTTGTCCCCAATGGAAGAGAGACACAGGGAAGGATATGGGAATAACACATTACTGCTAATAATGAATATGATTCACTCAATTTTGAGAAAAAATAATTGTTGGGTGTGTGCCCACTTGCCACAGCATGGTGGTAAGGGAATAGGTTGGTATGTGCAGCCACTGCCATTGAGTTCTGCATGCTACGCGTCCTTGAGTGCATTATATTATGGGAAATGGAACAAAAGTGAAACGGGTCAATTAGATAGAACAAACATGAATGAATTTGAGGAGATAATTGTGAAACCTGTAGGTTGTTCTATATTTCATAAAACACAACTGATCACACCAGTAGTCATGCCACAAGATAGATTATTTGTGCCATATAAATCATCTGTAATCACGTTTCATATGAATCTAGAAGGAAATAAAGATACAGTGCCCCCCTCCTATACTGTAAACTTCAGCCCACGCTCTGTTCCCTTTTGCTTAAAGAAGAAGGGAGCCTATTCAGTGGGGTCATTTACTAGATGTATGAATATAGCGTTCCTTGACACAGAGGAAGAACCTGTGTATGTAGGTGACCCTGTTTATTTTATATGTGGTGGAGAAAAAGTGTATCCCTGGTTACCTAGAAACTGGGGAGGTACTTGTTACTTGGGACTTCTGTTCCCGGGAGTATTCCTTTCAAAAACAGCAGATATAGTCAAATTGTCCAGGTCAAGACCAAGGCGAGATGAGGAAGGAGGTTTGATCGCGGAAGTCATAGCAAAATCATTTATACCATTTTGGGGCCAAGCAATAAACTCTTATAATATAAGACAACTGTCCAAAATATTAGAGAAAACAATAAATGGGACAACTGATATATTATACAATATGACATTAGAGGAAAAAGGAATTAGATTAATGACACTCCAAAATAGGATAGCTCTAGATGTAATTCTGGTTGATCGTGGGGAAGTTTGTAAAATCGTGGGATAAGCATGTTGCGTTTTTGTAAGCGACTCCTCCCCTACGATTTTCGAAGCAAAAAGAAAGTTGAACGTTTTGAGCTCTGACCTCCACCCCACAGAAGGAAGCTGGGAATTAAACATAAGCTCTTGGTTCTGGGAAGTATTACGCTCATGGGGATGGAAATTAGTTGCGATCCTAGTAGCAGTGCTAGGAATTTTTATGACATGTTGTTGTTGTATACACTGCTTACCTATAATTTGCACTGAAATATGTGAGGAGGGTGTACAGATAGTAACAAAAAAGAACACTACTAAATGGGACACTCAAATGAATCATGAAATGAAGACAGTAAAAGGATGCAATGTATGGATGAGGCTTTTGGCATACGGCCAAAAGGAGGGTTTGTCAGTCCAGAAAAAGTAGATACCCCTCCATAACAGAGGCAATGTATTTTGTTGGCCGAAGACCAACCGCCTCATATGTTCAGTATTAGTAATACAGACTCATAAGCCTGACTAAAGTGCGTCCATTTTGATGGAATAGAAATCGCCATTTTGTTTTTAACTTTCGCTTCTTGCCTTCTGTTTAAACTGCTTTGCTGTAAGCTTATTCTATTCCACTATTACATAGTTATTCATGCATAGAGCAAGGCCGAGAGATACTTGTTGAAACATAACGCAGGCGACCCAGACAGTAATGCCTGGTCTCCTCCCTCACAAATCCTTGGAAGTAAGCAACAAGGCATTTAATCATTACACAGGTACCAGCTAGTCTCGCTCATGCGGAAGAAATGGTAGAAACAAACAATTAATGGTTTGAATTATGCTCTCCTTTGCGGCCCCCCCTTTCCTGAGCCTTGTAAAGCCTTGGAGATTGAGTTGACCCCTAGTACACGAATAGAAACTAGAAGATAGCGAGGCCTTGAAAGTGTCTCTCCCCCCTGCACGCAGCTTACTTGCAATAACAGGAGCAATGTGTTCTCTGAAACAAAGAATTGTGTCGGCAGGCTCGCAAAATTGCAAACTGTTGCTAAATGAATGTCTGAAGGTGTCATACTCGTCACAATTGGCAATCGTTGAACCCAATTCAAAGGAAATACATTATGGGCGGTATTGAATATGTCACCGCTGATTTAAGATGCTTGCTTTGTAAATATGTAACTGTTGTAAAATCCTCGCTCTCTTGTGTCCCTCGGGGTCTGGAGACACACGTCGCGGGTCGTGAGACCCAGTTGGCCAACTGAGACTATTTTGTTTGCAATAAACCTTAGCTTTGGGAATGTAACCTCGTGTCTGGCGTATCAGTTTGTGTGTGGTGATTGTGCCTTGTTTCCATACGTGAGGGTCCCTTAGGGGTCCCATCATTATAATTTCGGCATTTTTCTCAGCAACCATAAGACGTACTTCCTTCATTGATGTGTCATTTTCTTGGGTAATTTCCAGGCAATTTTGTTAAAATAAAATCCCTCCACCTACGACTAAGGGAATTAGAATGTGAGCTAAAAGATGTTCAGGGCTGCTATGGATTTAAGAGTTGGCAAACTGGTGGGGGGTAAAATTATGTATTTGGAGAGTTAATGATATGTTCTAATTATTATGCTTTTTGTGTTAATGGCGGAAAATTGCCACACAGCCGTGCAACATGATGCCGAACTGGCTGTTGTTTTATTAAATTCTTCAAGACCAGTGAAGCAGAATATATGTTTATTGTGACAGTTACTAGTAAATTATGAAGTTTTGCTACAAAACTAAGTTTTGCCAAAAAACTGACATAGAAACAAAAGTGGATTTCAAAGGGAAGTTGCCATATGTCTGTTCCAGACTCTTAAACCAATCCGTAGAGAGAGGCTGAATTTGGGAGGACAGAAACGGGTAACTGGCCAATCCTCGTTTTTGTTAAAATTTGATGTTAACAAAGCTCATTCCCAGTGTGTGCTGAAAATGATAGTCTGTAATTTAATTGGGTGATCTTTCTGTTCAGCTTCCTCAAGACAGGCCTTTAAGTGGAAGGGGGTCGGAAATCCAAAATTCTTAAATCATCCCAATTTGTTTGACCGACTTCATCAGCACAGACCAAAGTAGGGGGGGTCTGAAAAGCCCACTGCTGAATATCACAGTGTTTATTTACTGGTAGCCTTTTAAGCACACAGGAAAACCAAAATGTTACAGCCTTGCATATGTAAAGTGATTTTATTCAGGGACCAGTAGTGATGATCATTTTTTTAAAACATTGTATAAAGTATAATATTGTGATTTGAGTTTTCCCAACCAAATTGTGAGAGATATTTATCTAGAGATAGGTTTTTGTGTTGTACCACGGATAAAGTGGTGTGTGATATCTTATTGTGATTTTCTATTACCAATCATCCAAATAAATACAAATATATTTCCTGTACACTGGCCTGGTTCTTGGCTCATTGGTAGCTCAGGGGGAGGGATCCAAGGTGTGTGATATGCATCAATATTGGGCTGAATAAAGAACTGGCATTAAACCGTTTATTGTGTGACACCTAGATTGGGGAGGGAAGGCTCTCCCTGTGTTGAGGGTGGCCTGCCAATAAACCATTCAGGCTTCTTAAAAAAAAACATGGGGGTCCCCAAGTGTAACACTTTGAGCAGTGACCCTAAATAAAAAAGAATAGGAATAACAAATAGCCTTACTGGAATTCTATACAATAATTGCTAGACTCATTAAAGGTTTCATTTAGGCACACTTCAGGGGGTGAGTCACTGGGCCTCATTACGAGGTTGGCACTAAGAATCTCCCTTTACCGGCATGCCGATAATAACATGCCCGTGTAGGCTTGATCCCGCAAACAGTGGGTGATCACGAGTGCGCGAGCACACCCCTGCATTCCAGTAACGGCCGTACCAGCATGCCGGTAACGACCCTCAAACCCCTAGATAGCGGCATCATCAAATGCGCACATAAGACCTCTGCCATCGGCAACCCCTAAATAGCAGTACCGGTATTAACATAGAGGTAAGAACGGGCCCATCATTACCGGACCCAGAAGTAACGTCATCGCGCCGGAACGGGAAATGCATTGGCGGCCATCTTCAAAAACACAATCCATTGCCATCCTCCACATACTGGACCTTCACAGGCAAAACTCCAAGCACACCACAGGCAAAATGTCAAAGGCTACCCAGAAAGCCACTGCCCACCTGCAGAAACCACGATTCAAGGACGAGGAGCTAAACATGCTGGCCGATACCCTAGTAGAGAATGCAGATGTAGTTTTCTGCAGTGACCTCAGGCGTCCGGCACAGCTGAGAAAGAAGGCCATCTGGGAGGAAGTGGCAAGGAAAGTAAGTGCAGTCGGCACCACCGCACGCACAGTGAGCAATTGCAAAAAGCGCTGGGATGACCTGAGGCTGAGAGCGAGGAACATCTTGTTGGCCAATCGGAGCCATGGGCTGGCAACAGGTGGCGGACCTCACTCACCTATCAAATTGTCTAGATGGGAGGAAACTTGCAGCTCAATGATAGATGTGGAGTCCATTGAAGGAGTCGGTGGAGCGGAGTTCGGCATGCCAACATCGGCAGATGAAGGTGAGTGTCCCTACAAACACACAACAACCAATCATCACAGGTAACCACCAAATGTGACAGCAATGACAGCCAAGACATGGCCCATCATACACACCTACACATATCCATATACACATGCTGGGCACACCACTATCACATCCCAATGCATGCTGCATGCCGCTCCCATATACGAATACACACCCGACACACAGATGACCTGCACGAGTCACACAGCTCGCAAGTCACAACACACCTCAAGGCCCCACAGCAGACACCATGTGAACACCTGCGTGATTGCAAAACATCCCTCCAACCTCACATTTACCCAGTCCTCTGCAAAGCCAGGCATGCAACTGATCACATGGCACCAACTGCACAAAGACCAACACATGCATGATGCAAGCACCACCATCACTGATGCCCTGCAACTCTCTGCCCCCCACAGGTACGGATGCAGACACCGAAGAATCTCATGGAAGTGCACAAGCCACAACACCAGCCAAAAGGCCCAGGGGCCAAGATGATGGCACTAGGCTATCTACATCGAGGGGACCAAGGATGGGCCAAGCGGCACGCAAGACAACAACCAGTGCCTAACCAGCCACGCTGCCACCTACACAGGACCAGCAGACACCTGCCTCTGCACCCATGGACACACAACCTACACAGGGCGAGGACACATATGCTGGTTGGGAGAATGATGGCACACAGTCCGCTGCCGCAAGCTCAATAGGGGAGATGGCTGCATCGGCACAGCATAGTGGCGATGAGGAAGGTGGCCCTGACGAATACACCAATGCTGGAGTCCTCCACTCAGAGCCTGTAGGTCAAACCCCAAGCCTGCAGGTCACCCCACAGGACACCCCTTGCCAGGATTCATCAGGACAGGGCAGCCATGGAAAGTGGTCTCCAACATTGCACAGCCCCGTATTGGCTGCAGTAACACCACCTAACCCACCATCCACCACCAACACTGCTATGCGGGACCTTGAAGGACGTCTGTCCAGGATGGAGGGCCGGCAGGAGGAGATGCATGGCTATGTTAAACAGTACCTTGCAGAAGGCGAGGCAACACACCGTGTCATCTGTGACAGCACTGCGGTCGTAATCCAGGCCATCAACTCCAACACTCAGCAAGTCCGGTATGAATTCAATGCTTTGGGCCAGATCCTCACCAGGATTGCAGATAGCATGGAGCAGCAGCAAACTGCGGCTTTGGGGACACAACCATCCACCTCATCTGCATCTACCACGCCAGCAAGTTCCACACAGACCAGCCCCATGCGCATGTCCCTGCGAAGTGCGCGGCACTCAGAGTTGCAACCCCCACCTCCGAAGGGGGCTCCACAGTAGCAGGGCCACCCTGCACTTTCTGTTTAGCACCGCATCCAGACACATGTTGTACCATTGATGACTTTGGGTGTTAGGGGGAGGGTGGTGGTTGGTGGTGGGGTGTGTAGTACTGGGGGTGTGGGTGGGGTGTGGGGTGCCTGTGGGGGGGTGTCGGGGGAGGGGTGTTTGAGGGCCTGGAGTGTTAAATCATGTTCTACAAACCATCACTTGAATACACTGGCTGTGTACAAAACCTCACGAGTAGACATTGCTTCTTTGGTGTGTGTCAATTTATTGCTTCATAGTGCACTGTGCCCATATACCCCCGCAGCCAGTGCCCACAGTTCCCAAAACATGGCACCCTCTGCATCCCAGTACATCAGAATGATTGGTCTATGACCGATTGGCGCACTGCGCGACCCTCAAGTGTATTGCGTCCTGGCCTATGTCCAAAATCTACTCCTTCCTCTCCTTCTACTTCACCAGGTGGTGGCAGCTCCATGTCAGGTAGCAGGGGTACGTTCCACCGGATCCACATGTTATGCAGCATTGCACATACCATGATGATCTTGCCCACCTTCTCAGGCCCATATATGAGGGCGCCACCCGACCTGCTGAGGCAGAAAAACCTTGCCTTCAACAGGCCAAAGGTCTGCTCAGTGACCACACGCGTGCATGTATGTGCACGATTGAAGTCCTCTTCATGCCTGTTCTGTGGATACCTGACAGGGGTGAGAAGCCACGGCTTCAGGGGATAGCCAGCATCAACTGCATGGGAGCAGAAGGAGGTATGTGTAAGGATACTGCTCAGTTGCCATATGTGCTCAACCTGTACATCTTTCATGTTCACATGCACTATCCCGTCGATGGTAGCCACATCTACATAACTAACTGTCCTGTACAGTACTTGCCAATCCATGGTGCTAGCCTTGGGTGACGTACATGACTTAGGGGCCTATACATTGGAACCACCAGGCACCCTGATGCATTGTGAAGGTCCATTATGTACGCATATGTGAGGGCTGTGTGGCAGGGGATTACTCCAGATGCTTTTAGGCCCCCCCAACCCTCTCCTCCCATGGCCCAGAGGGCATTCCCCTTGCATATGCATGTAGCCCCCCCAACCCTCTCCTCCGCTGGCCCAGAGGGCATTCCCCTTGCATATGCATGTTGCCCCCCCAACCCTCTCCTCCCATGGCCCAGAGGGATTTCCCCTTGTATATGCATGTAGCCCCCCCCAACCGTCTTCTCCCATGGCCCAGAGGGCATTCCCCTTGCATATGCATGTACCCCCCAACACTCTCCTCCCATGGCCCAGTGGGCAGACTCACCCAACAGCCAGCCACGTTGTACGACATCTCCTTCCATGTAGCGGGGTAGTGAGGAGTTCCGCAGCACCATGGCATCATGCATGGATCTGGCACAGCAGTGTGTTATTATCTGGCTGGCATCACACACACCATCTGCACATAGATGGAGTGGTATAGATTCCGATTGCGGTACACCACCTCCACGGCATGTGGGACTACCAACTCTACGTGGGTGCAGTCGAGGGCACCAATTACATTGGGCATGCCTGCCAGTGCATGGAATGCTATTTTAGTGGCATTCGCCTCCTGTGGTGTCCGTGGCAGGGATATGTAGGCCCTTGCGTGCTTTAGTAGTGCATCCAACACTTGGTTTAGCACAACAGAGAAGCATGATTGTGACATGCCATGCATTTGGCCCACTGTGTGTTGGTAAGTGCCTGTGGCCAGGAAGTAGAGCACAGATGCCACCTTCAGCTGAGGAGGGATGGCTGTGCGGATGTTGATCAGGCTGACCAAGTCTTTCTGTATTAATTCCACTATGGTGGTGATGGTGTCCCTGTCCAGGCGGTACAGGGTGTGGATCTGTGCTGGGGTTAAGTCAAATGGATTGGCCCTTATACGTGGAATTGATGGCTGTCTGTGGGGAACAACTGCATGCACTGGTGGGATTTACTGGGCCGGTCTCACCCTCCTTCTCCTCCTGCGTCTCCTCTGTGTTGCCTGTTGTACTGCCTGCTCAAGGAGTAGCAGTGCAGGCATGTCCTCCAGCCCCAGTATGGCAAGTGCAAGTGGTATCATTTTGGGGTGGGAAGGGGTGTGGTGTGTGGGTGTGCTCCTTTTGTGCTGGCCCTGACTCCATTGCCTCCACCTGTGCTGATTGTGTGCACCTGTGGCAGTTGGTCACACAGCAGATTGCTGTTAATGAGTGATCCGCGATGCCGGTATTGGCGGCATCATGGTGGCCCTTCTTACCGGCATCTCAATGCCGGTATGTGCATGTCCGTGCGACTCGTGATGTCCTCTTCCTTGCGGCATGCCGATATTAAGGGCATGGCGCCCGTGGGCGCATCCGCATGCCGGTACGGTGGTGCACGGCCACAGCGGATCCTTGTCGATGCCGGTAGGACCGGCGTCTAGGGCCCTAATACTACTGACCGGTAATGGATGCCGGTATTGCCTTACCGGCTCCGTTATTACCGGACCGCCAACCTCGTAATGAGGCCCACTGATTTAGTCTGATTTAGTCTGTTTTTAAACACCTCAAATTCACAATTCAGACAAAAACTATATGTATTTTGCTTTTTGCAAATTGCAGTTATAGCATGTTTTTTTCTGCCATTGTCTCTATTACGATCATCACAAGACATTCCATCTCGGTGTCCTCGGTCACTTGACAAAATCCTTGTGCCTAAAAGCTTGTGTACAGTGTAGAAATGTTAGAAGTGGCCCTTGATTTCATTTTGCCACAATGAATGTTTTGTTGTAATGTGTCTATCTTTCCTACCTCCATGTCATGCTGTTCAGGATGTTTGTTTGCATGTATGACGTAACGAGTGGCCAGAGTAGGGGATGCCTTGTGAGTGTGCTGCTTTCCCTGAACTACTCTATATTCTTTAATACATATTTATGAACCCTCCCAGTGATATGTATTTTGCCAACCTCTAAAGCCTGAAAAATAGATCAACACAGGCTTGACATGTGGTCAACTTTGCAGCAGACCTGCAGATGAACTAGCCTGCTGTTAAATCTATTACATGTTCATTGGTATCCACTGCAGAGTGTCATTTGCTTTCTGACTTTGAGAACATTCAGACATGTAATTGATTTTACCATAGCCAGTGAGATAGCTAGTACGATAGCTCAGTGGGTTGAGCACTCGCTGCTGTGATATCTGCAGGTTGCAGGTTCGAATCCCGGAAAAGCCAACTCAGCCTTTCATCCTTCTGAGGTCTAT
This sequence comes from Ambystoma mexicanum, assembly GCF_040938575.1. Classification (NCBI taxonomy): domain Eukaryota; kingdom Metazoa; phylum Chordata; class Amphibia; order Caudata; family Ambystomatidae; genus Ambystoma; species Ambystoma mexicanum. The sequence goes on from NC_090939.1 coordinate 836,708,283, forward strand.
AAATAAGCACCAACGCAGGTTGGGTGATATTATATATATTTGTTCTATATAAAGCGCTTAAGCGTAAGTGCAATATAATAACACATCATTATCATTTGGCCTTGGACATTAGCTTGCATTCACAGTAATTTGGTAACATGGACCTATGCACACTGATACTAACGATGCATATGGCAATTCATTCGTGTATGAAATGTATATCACACTACAGTGATATTGTTACCATATTTATTGTAGTGTACTTAGCAACAGTGCTATGTGATGTCACTGCCTGTTTTGTCAAGGGGTGAAAGGTTGTATTCCATCGCTTCCTGTGATGCCACTTCGGGGTGGGGTCAAATTACATCACTTCCTGTGGTGTCATCAGAGGTCAAAGGTCGTGTGATGTCACTTCTGCTAACCGTGGCATTTTGGTGAAATGATGTCCCTGCTACCAGAGGAGGTTTTTAGGGCATTTTATAAGCCAGAATTCGACTGGTCCAACGATTACTGGTTGCTCTTTAAATGCATTACGGGTAAGCAATGTTTATTGATTGACAAGCTATCCATAACAAGGATTACCTAAAGTCTAATTTTCACAAATATAGAATGTTACAAGGTTTCATACCTCAGAGTGTAACTGCAGTGCTTGTAACAGCATATCTGGTGTCCTACAGGTATAGGCACGTATGAGGGATAATGTATTAACTGAGAGCAGTGTTGGCACCCCAGAAGGCTGGGTAATTTGCAGTAATCAAGTTATTTCAGTTGATTGTGAACTACTTTTCTCAAATAAACATTGTAAAAACGGTGCCCTTGCACTGCTCCTAGTGCAGTATGGGAGCAACCCGTGCAGCATCACCACGAGTCGCCCCGCCCTGCATTTCCTTTCATACCGCCCTCTCGTGGATGTCTACTGTTATCGCATTCGCTTGATTGCAAGACTCCCTTTCTAAAGAAGCATTAGATATGCTGCTTGTTGATTTTAATTAAAAATGCGTCCTTTAAAACGCACATGTTTTATGAATATGGCGTAGAGTGGGGAAGTTAGCAAGTGATTTCAATAAATGTTCATGAGCAGAGCCGATTAAAGAAGCAGTATTACCTTGCAACATTTTGAGTATGAAATGTAAGCCCAAAATGTCTCTGGTTTGGAAATTCATGATGGTGCAAATGGAGGGCCGCAACATCACGATAATGCCCCCGCTCAGTATATTGTTGGTAGTGCGCCAATTGCTTCACAATCACAGAGCCTCACTGTGGCAATGGTAAAAAATTGGTATTTTAAAGGCGTTCTCGTTTTAAAATGGCACCTAATTATGATGGCGCGTGTTTTTATAGGATATGTATAGAATGAGGTACACAGAAAGTATTGTATGGTGTAAATATCATCTAATGATGAGTTTTGATTGCAGGGGGTATTATATGTTATGGGACACTCAGCTTGTAGCCTGCTTACGCATTCAATGTTTTGGGTGCAAGTAACTACGTTCCTCATGCAATCCCAACTCATAATTGAGTAGTGTTTTACAAATATGAGATATTTTAAATACTGCATGTGTTTACCATTACCACCTACTCAGAGTGAGAATGCAAGTTTCCTATATCTAAGCAGGAACTGGCTAATATCCTGTAGGTCAGGGGTTGGCCACCTCTGGATCTTCAGATATTTTGGACTACACCTCCCGTTAGCCCTAGCCAGCATAGTCATTAGTGAGGGATTGTGGGAGTCATAGTCCAAAACACATGTAGAGCCATAGTTTGTAGACCAATGCAGTATGTTGGAGGACATTTTGTACTGGATTGTACTTCCTGATGATAACACACTGCAGATCTGGAATCATCGTATGAGATGCAAAGCAATCTGTGTGCAACTATGCATTGCCAAGCATTGCAGGCCTGCTAACTCAACCTATTGCAGCAGGGGAACGATTGGTATAACCAAAGAGGCCGTAATTGCAGCATTAAATATGCAGCTGTCCTTGTAAAGCCGGGTCTGGCCTGTTTGTTTGTTTAACTATGAGTTGCAAAAGTTAACATCGATCTGGCGAGATCTACCTTTTTCATTCCCTCTTTGCTTGTTTTAGTTATTAACCCTGGACGTGAATGGGGCTTTGCCCGTTATTCACATGTCTACGATGACTGATTTAAAAGTAGTTTGTGGGGGGGAGATTGGGTGCCCCACATAGTTATTAGTGGTTTTGCCTGGGTGCTCACGTGTGTGAACTCACTATTTGGGGTGCCAAATGTGGACCCTAACGTCTCGGGGGATAGCTCAGGGGCAACGTGCTTGCCTGGTAAGCAAGACGACACAGAGCACCAGAGATTCGATCCCCGGGTCCGTGCTTAGAAACCTCTGGGTATTAAGCGCGTTATAAATAACCTATCATATCATAATCCCCCATGTCGCTTAATAGGCAATCCAGGTTGGTGTGATGGGGGTTGGCCCTTTTGACTGCCTCGAGGAAAGAACACCAAGGGGTAGTGAAGGGTCATTTGGTCAGGCTGGGACCCTGTGCCATGCATGTAAAATCCTAGTTCAGCAGAAGGAGCTTATGGAGAAGAGCATGTCGATACCATGAAGCATATACACTATGGATTTTGGGGGTTTGTTTACCTGGGGTGAGATATGAAGACCCAAAATAGGTAGTAATGTAAACAAGGAAGCCTGGTGAATCTATTTGGCAGGGATTTACTAGGGTCTGGCCTTGCCGTCAGCCCCTAGAAGTCCCTGGTATGGGGGAATGGAATCAATGGGGTTTCAATTGTGCCTTTCAGTGGACTGATGAGGGTTCACTAGTTAAAAAATGTGGATAAGTTCCCATGAGGATCTCAAAGTGAGACCCCATAATTAGGACTCTCTTCTGCAATTTGGATGACAGGGTTTACTCCCCCTTCCTGGAGAAATGGTGTGGGTAATTCCTACTTTTAAGAATAGAGACTGCTCTGATCCAGTTATTTATAGGCACATATCATTAATTGGTGGGTCCGCGTTAAATGTTCGGGAGGATTTCCTACCTGAATTCAGGACTCGGTGAAATGGCGTTCTAGAATGGCTGGTGCTCCAGGATGGTTGAGGTTGGGGGGCAGGAAGAGTTAAGGGCCATTTCTAGCTCCACTTCCTCAGAGGCATTCTCCATTTCCCTACCGTCCCCCAGAAGCTCAACGTCTCCAGAGTTCTAGTCCCTCTTCCTGGGCTCCCCTTGGTACTTTCCTCCCGGGGCTCCCACTAGCACTTGGCCATTCCTTGACCCCCCACCCCATCCCTATCTCCTGCACTTCTTCACTGCACTTGCATTTCCATACCACAAGGCCTAGTAGGACAACAACTGCATATTTACTGTTTTGCCAATGTTGTTTTGCTTCCCTGTTCCCTTCCCATTTAGCCTTGTGGCGCTATGAAAGACAATTCTGTTGTATAAGCGCCTAATAAATGCTCAACAGATTATTTCTTTTTAAAAGCATGGTCCCCACTGGAAGTTGTTCTTAATGAAGTATGTTAATCTGTTCAAGGGAAAATTACTTACGACATATGGTACTGTCTATATAAAGAGGGCCTGGACTCTTGGAGTATTTGGGGCTTTGCACCTTAACACAGTTGTTTGCATAAAGTGTGTCTCTAATGTTGAGGTTAGACTAGGTTTAGCAATGGACCAGTGCTTCCGCCAGGGATTTGCCCTTGCCCCTACCCTTTTTAATTTGTTTTTAAACCATTTTGGGGGTTTGTCTTCTCACGATAGATGTTGATGTCCCTAAAATGGGCAGCAGCAGTGTGCCAATTCAGGTTTTCCGGGCGGACGCAGTAATGTTGACCCACATGGAGAATAGCCGGATCAAGATTGTGGGGGCTTTCAGGCCTACATTAAGCATAGGAGGTTATTAGGAGGTCCCGTCCTCACCCGCCCCACCTCTGCCAACGAGAAATAAAAAACTAATGACAGCAGAAAATCTGATGATAATACCTAAATTGAACTCACTACCTGACAGCATGGACCCTAATCTGTTAGTTGAACATTGTAACGTAGCCATGACCTCAGCCCTGGATCACATAGCCCTACTCAAACTAAGAAATAGCAAACCAAAAAAACACCTCAATTCTTGGTTCATGCCCCATCTAAAAAATCTCAGGCTGGCAAAAAGAAAACTTGAAACTATTTGGAGACTCTCCCCATCAGTCAAAAATAAACTCAACCTCTCCAAAGCCTCCTCCCAATACAAGAAAGAAATACTATTAGCCAAACAAGAAACCTACAATACTAGAATATCCAACTCAAAATCCAGTGTCAAAGAACTGTTCAGCATTCTGAAAGAATTGGAAACACCTGTTGTACCCCAAGAAAACTGCACCAAGGATAAAAAATGGTGCTCTAGCATACAACTTGCTTTAACAAACAAAGTAGCAAATCTTCAAACTAAAATTGCCATCAAGAAGGCATCGCTAACACCACACATCCCTCAGAGCTCAGCGCCACCGCCACAGCCTAAGATGGGAGCCCGATTCTGCTTTTCTAAGGTATCGATCATAGAGGTAGAAAAGCTCATCCTGGGACTTAAACCGTCCAACTGCAAAGCCGACCAATGCCCAGCACAACTCATCAAGGATGCTGCGAGAGAACTATCGCCATTTATAACCAAACTAATCAACTCCTCCTTTACCTCAGGTTCAGTACCGATCAACCTAAAAGAGTCCTGGGTACTGCCAATACTAAAGAAACAAACCCTTGACCCTGCCATTCCGACGATCTTCAGGCCCATCACGACTGTGCCCTTTCTTCTAAAAATCTTAGATAAAGTGGCTTACCTGCAAATTCAAAACTTCCTAGAGTCTAACCACCTACTTGGAACCCGTCAATCAGGATTCCGCCCGCAACATGGGACCGAGACAGCGTTAATAGACCTTAAGGCCCAAATAGACGATTGCAGAGACAATGGCCAAGCGGCCCTACTTCTCCTCCTGGACCTATCAGCGGCATTCGACTTAGTGGACCACACGGTCCTCTGTTGTCACTTCGACTCGGCAGCCCACTTCTCAAAAGAGGCCATAATTTGGATCAAGTCATTCTTGAGTAATCAGACCATGAGAGTCTTCGCTCCATCAGCCTCAGCAGATCCAATTCCCATAACATGCGGTGTTCCACAAGGGTCTTGTGTGTCACCCACCCTCTACAATGACTTCGCGAAGCCCCTCTTTGACGAAATGGATCTTCTGGGTATCGCCTACACCAACTACGCAGACGATACCCAGATCCTCCTCCATCTCTCAGGAGATTACGCCAAGGACCTGGCCCTAGTGAACAGGATATATAGCATAGTTCAGGCATGGATGGCCACACACGGCTTATGCCTGAACGATGATAAAACTGAGCTTATCATCCTGGGCACCACTACCTATATATCCAAACTCAGCCCTGATTATGACAACTTCATTATCGATGGGAACAACATAAAAGTAGCTCACGAAGTAAAAACCCTAGGATTCTACCTAGACGCCACCATGAACTTTACCAAACAAGTTAACTCTCTAGCTTCTGCCACAGCATACACATGCAAACTTATCAGAGCGAGCAAACAATTCCTCTCTTCAGATAGTTGCATTACACTTGCCAGAGCCTTGATACTATCCAAATTAGACTATTGTAATGGACTTTACATTGGAGCAAATAAACAGACCATCCACAAAATTCAAGTGCTCCAGAACAATGCCTTGAGAGCAGCACTCAAGATTAATAGAAATGAGCACATATCCTCCCCTAGAAGAGAACACAAATGGCTCTCCACCATAGACAAAATTCATCTCAAAATCGCTTCCCTCACCCACAAATGCATCAATAACAAAGCTCCACCTTACCTCATGGACAGATTACGCAAAAGAACTTCCTCCAGACCTACCAGAATAGCCAACGCAAACTGCCTCCAAGTTCTGCGTTTCAAACTTGCCACTATAGGAGGAAATAGCTTCCCAGTCAAGGCTGCGCAGTTATGGAACTCCCTCCCCCATGACGTCAGAGAACCTCAGCCTTTCGCAAAATTTAGACAAAACCTCACTAGGTGGCTGAGAGCCAATGACAGCTAACCACTCCACTTGCCACATTGTACATATCTGTATAACGGTCCATAACTGTATATAATTTACTGTAATATTGCTGATGTCTATGTCTACACTTCCTGCCTTTTCCTTGTACTTGCAATTAGCCGAGCATATCTGTAACCAAGGTCAGCGTATCTCTGTACCTTCATCTGATTTTTATGTACCTGTAACTAAGCTGAGCATATCCTTGTCTGCTTGCGCCCTGATACTCCAGGGTATGGCGCGCCATACAAATAATAAACAAAACTAAACTAAACTAAACTAAACATCCAAAGCTAATCTGATGGTTATGGGGTCCTCTCAATCTTTCAACTACAAATCTTGATAATGTGTGAGTTTTTGGAACTAAACAATCCATCAAGTGGTTTCTTGAAGCTTCATTCCTCCTCTGGTTTAGAAACATATCTAAATCTGGTCGCTTTGTGTACAAGATGCATCTAGAGGAGATGAGCCAGTTGGGAGGTGCATGGTTGTTGTCTTGGTTACCCCATATCAGTAAATGCACTGAGAAGCTTCAGATGCAGTCGCTGTGGAAAGATCCTAACTCCATTCAAAGAGAAGGCATCAAGGAGTTGAAGCACTGCACTTTGGCATATCTCTAAAGTAAGGTACTTGAGATGGCTTGTTCCAGTCTGAGGCTCCCAAACTACTTTGGTCTATATATGTCATGATCAATTGAACATTCTCTGGACCTAATCCACTTCTGTGAGATGAGATCCCTATTTTCAAGATTCAGGTCGGGCACCCTTCCCCTCGAGTCAGTCACTGCTTAAAGAGACTGGTTTAAGGCGTTTTCAGGGAGCCTTGATATGGGCGTTTAGCTCCGTATGCCGAGAAGTGACCATAGGCACAAATGTTATCAGGAAAGACTGAACGTTAAAGACGCAAATTTACTAAGGGTTAGTGATTAGCAATGTGGCTGCAAGATGCTTTGTCAACCTGTCCAAGACTGTAAATTCAAGGTGTTGTTTAGCCTTTTTTTAAATCTGTATTTTATAGAGTTTATTGGTGTTTAGATTGCCTCTGTCTCTATCGATTTTTCTTTGCGATATTTCTCAGGTTTCTGATATAATTATTTTTAAGGCAAACTTTTTTTATCTATTGTTATTTTATGGATCAATCCGAATAAAATGTGTGTGTTGTTGTTGTGAAAAGCAAATAGATAAAGTTCCCACACTGGGGGAACTCCCATCCCCTGCACAATCTCAACAGCTAGAAACAGTCAAACATTTAAGAAAACAATGTTGATGAGTTCAACTGTAGTTCAAAATGACTTAAGGTAAGTATAAAATGCGTCAATTTCAATACATAACCAGTACATAATCAATTGTTGATACGTAATTGCTCATTCCCCTATAAGTATAACAATAATATAACATTGAGGTATTGTGGTGTTCAGCAATTCTTCTTTTAATCAGTCGCCCAACGTGTTTCGAGCAAAGTTGCTCTTCATCAGGGGTGCATCTAACTGTGACATGTTAAAGAAAAAATGATAAACACTCTGGAAGTCCATTGCTTTATGTCAATCATCTACAGAATAAATAGCACTCAAAGCTTGATGAATCACCTTCGGGTAATGGTATTCCAACGTAATCTGGTGCTAAACACTTAGCAACTGGAAATTATTTAAGGAAGCCCATATGTCGCTCTAGAAACTAAATAGGGTGGGTGCTCTAGTCAGTATGTTAAGTGGAACATAATAGATGAGAAATAATTCAACAAGGTCATAGAAAGTCCAGTTGTAAAAAAGGTTCCTACTCTATCTCACCTCTAGGTTTCAAGAGCAAGGTCCTCTCATACAGTGTCAGACTCCCCTTAAAAAGAGAGACTTGTTATCCTTCTCGGGTCGTATGTGGGCAGAGCACCTAAATGAATTTAGGAGTGGATCTAGTCACTCAAGTGTAGTCAGACAAGCTTATGAATAGAGAAGAAATGTTACTGTACTTACATTAAATGTGTTCTGAAGAACGCGCAGCTGGCCGCGCTTTGATAGTGTATCGCTATGGATAAAATTGTTCCGATCGATAATGTCATAGTGTGATCTAAAGGGAGAGCAGATTTTAAGACAGTCTATGATCCATGACTATAAGTATGGAGACAACTCTGCTGGAGCTTACCAACGGCAAGGATTTCCGAAAAGCATATTCATATGTCAGTAGACAGGCGTTCTGCATGGGAAAAGGATCCCGCGTTGCTATGGTTAGTCATTGTTAGCAACAGGTTGAATGCGTGACGTGTTAACGTCAACACGTGCACGGCCCGCTCTCTATCCTTATAGGCAGGTTGGAAGGGAGTGGTCCTGTTGCCAAGGGAAGTTGCCAATTTGATGGCCCATGTGCCGGGACCGTTTCTTTCTCCCCTGCACCTTAAGACTATTGATTTTTCTAATATAAAGACTTACCTTTAATTAACTTTAAAGATAGGTGTGCACTGCACATTCACTCACTTTTGTGTTGTTGTTGTGAACAGATTGGGTATTACAACTCACCAGACAGGTTCAACGTGAATTGTAACTTGACTATAATTTGCTGAATGAAACTCAAAAATTGAGAAACAAAGAGATAAAACAGAAGTGGTAAAAATAGGTTTAATGGTAATCTCGACGTTCCCATTGAAGGGATGGAGAGGGCGTCACCTAGAAACAATCACCCCTAAAATGACAGTATAGTGGTGGACATATGCTGACAGAGTTGTCCAACACCAGGCCTCGAGGGTCGGGTCCATGTCGGGTTTTCAGGATACCCCTCATTTATATTCATGAGATAAATTTGCAAACAATGATTCTAAATGTATGCACATTTTTCCTCATGAATATTAATGAGGGATATCGTGAAAACCCGTCAGGAGTCCCGGCCTTTGAGGCCTCGAGTTGGACAATATCAGAGGCCACATCATAGAAAAATCATGAAGCGCAAATGCTTTTCTGGACATGTGCAATTACTTCAGCTCTAGCAGTGACTGCAAATTGTGCGCATGCACACAAATGCTTTTGTGCTCCACAGATTTTCTGAAGTTCGGCCCTGGGATTCTAATCCTAGCTTCCGCATTTTTCAAACACCTCTATGATTATAGGCTCATTGTTTTATTCCCTATCCTTCAAATTTTTAACATGTGCAAAATGTGATCGAGTGTGCTGTCTAGAACCCCCCAGTGACATGACCCCTCTGCCCCACTCCTCCCCCACCCACTATATCACATCCTGGTTTCTGTAATTTATACTTGTTTTTTAGATAAAATATTTGAGCAATGGGTGTGAACGTTGCCAGATGTGAAAACCAGCAATGTGTCACTGTAAGGAAATGCTCCCAGCACAAAAGCTAGAAGAGAGATAGCAGCGAAGCCATAACTCAAAAATGAATTTGCTTTCCGCACAATGATGCCCGATACTGATTTTTTTATAGGAGGTGTTTAAAATTCATTGGCCCACGAAATAAATCTGTCCACTTCTTCAGAATATTAAAGCGGAAGTGCTCAAATACCAGCATTTTACAAGAGCCCGCGGGTGGCTTATTTACGTTATGCATTAGCATGTAACGCATTACAACTATTATTCCAAAGATGTTGAAAAACTGTTATTCCACATCATTCCCCTTCATTGCATTTCCTGTTATCTGTCGCCTCTGCTGTCACCTTGCCAGTAAATCCTTCCGGTTTCTGTCTGGTTTAAAGACATTGCTGAGTTCTGGGAATCTATTCAACACCATTGCTGACTGGGCCGCCCCTTCCTGGATCTCATTCCTTTTAAGTGGGTTTGTTGGGATTAAATGTCCGCTTTTGTCCCACAGCGGTCTCTCTCTGAGCACAGTCTATGGAGCAGCGAGGACATTTGGAATGACCAATGCGTAACCCCTTATTATTCTGCTCGCTTTTACTAACAATGCACCCCTTATTTCCCCCACCCCCTATGTGCCGTCCCTTCCCTGATCATTAACACCCCGTTCCACTTCACACAGCTCTGGCCAATCATAGGCTTGTGAGTGAGCGGGAAGGGTTGCCAAGCAAATATGGTTGGCCCGCCCACACAAAAGTCCCAGAAGCTAACTTATCCCCCACAATTTGAAGTGTTAGCGCACTGCACTCCCCGCCCTCCCTAAAATGTCAGTCTAGTTGCACGCCTGATGTGATGTTGCTGCGTCTAAATGGATGACTAGGCCAGAACGCAGCAAACATATTAATTCATGCTTTTGGCATCAACTTTTATAGGCTCTAGCACCCTCCATTTTGTTTCAAGTGATAACAATTATTTTGATACTGGGATCCCATACGTGTTCTATGTAGGCAACGCCATGATTTACAAGCAGTGAATACATGATTAAGGTATGCAGGCACTTTCACCAGTATTAAAATAAAGGTCTTCAAATACTTCCTATGGACCATGAACTGAATATGCCATCATGTTGGAAATTCTACTACCATTAGCTAAGCCTCCAAAGTGCTTTCACTTTGTATGTTGATGTTTGTGATCCTGTCATACAGCCAGAATTGTATGTGGTGTGTGTAATAAGATAACCCATGTCAATCCCCTGTAAACACAGACACTGGGCCTCTTTACGAGTATGGAGGCAGCCATGGAGCTTTTAGCTCCATGGCTGCCTCCATACGGGGCTCCATAACCGGACTCCTGCAATGAGGACTTACCGGGTCACTCCGACATAGGAGGACCCGGTAATTCCTCCTTGTAGGAACCATTCCCCATTCCCATTTGAGCCCCCATAGGGCTCAATGGAAATGGGGAGGGAGGTAATAACGGGCACATTATGAATGGCCCGTTATTACCGCCCTCTTCCCCTCGTGGGACCCGGAAAAGACATCTGGTTTTACCATCCGGGTCCCGCAAAGGGAACCTTGTAATCGTCTCTCCCGTAATGAAGGGAGCTAGTCCCGTACCGGCCCCCTTCATCACGGGAGCGCCACCCTTATAATGAGGCCCACTGTCAAAGTAAAACATTGAAAGGGGCTTTGTGCATTCAAATGTCCTTGTGATCTTAAGCCGACAAAGAGAGTGAAAATGGTCCACTAGCCTCAGTAAAAAATGGATTCCCTCTACTATGCAAAATATCATACCTGACAGAGGCTGGTAAATGCCTCAGTAAAAATTGATGGCATTTTGTTATCTTCATTACAGTCTTTGTTTAGGTTGTGGCGAAATCCACCACGTCCTGCATATGTGTGAAGAGAAGGGCTGTAATCCCTGTTCTCCAAACTGTTTGGCTATTTTCTTTCCTCTCCTCTTCTTATTTCTAGCAGATAGACAAGCGTAGGTGCGGAGTCGCCTGCACTATTTTGTCTTTCCACCTCTAGTTCACAATGTCATGATCCTTTAACCATATTTTCGTTCTTGGAGGATCTGAACTTTTCCAACCTTGTGTGTTCTAAAAAGCAGCCCGTATTATTAAATCAAATATCGGTGACATACCCCATTAGTCTGATCACCTCCCTTTAAGTATGTCCCTACTTGTGTGGACATCTGTTCTGGGAAGGTGGCAAACCTCAGGATTATCTTGGCAAATTGTGAAGGGAAAAGAGAAGAGGAGAAATAAAAGAATTTACCCATAGGACAAAATTGCAAAGGTGATGACCTTGTCAATTTCAATGTAGGAATGTCAAGCTCTTTTACTCCATTACAACCCCACACATTGCACCCCAATTACCTTCCTGCTAGTTTGTTGTTACATAGCTTTATTCAGCAGTTTCCCATAAAAGCATAAACCATTAAAAAGTTCAAATTGTAAAACAATAATACAGCAGTAACAGGTTGCCATAAATAATTTAAATGTACAGGCCACATGATGAGATAATAAATATCACCAAAAGATGTTTCCAACATTTGGTACCATCTTGCACGGTATTAGCACTAGGGCAAAATGCACCCTATTTTTCAAAACACTGGGACATACAAGATAACTATTTCACTGTGACAAGTGCAGTTTGGCATGGTATAAGCACCAGGGCAAAAAAGATGACTTTTCACTGCATTATGGCAACAGGGCAAAGTTTGCCCTAGTGCTAATATGGAATGATATTAGCACTAGGGCAAACTTTGCCCTGGTGAAAAAAAAACGTTGAATATGTATCTTTTTTGCACTATGCCAATTTTTGCCATGGTGCTTATACCATGGGAAAGTATTATGGTGAAATAGTTTTCTTATATATCCCAGTGTTTTTAGAAAAAGGACAAACTTTGCCCTGGTGCTAATACTGTGCAACCTTGCACTTGCACCGGTGCAAGGTTTCTGTAATCTGGCCCCATAAATCTATCTGCCAAGCTGGAATCCATGCACATTCAGAAAAGTGGTAAAAACAGCAACACACTGTTCAGAACATAGGCTGGACATGATCCTCTGCATCAAAGATCTGATTGTTGGTGCCCACAACTCTCTCCTTCTCATGGGGCGACCACCTTGCAGCTCTCTTCAGTATCCACAAACTAGTAAACACGCGACTAGGAGGTCATGAACTTGGGCTTACTTGAAGATACTCTTGCAAATAACGCAGACTCAGATAGCGCACATGAGATATGCCAAAAACAAAATGGCTGCACACATTACCCTGCTGAACTCCCAAAGTACTAGACAAGCTTGTACCCCAGAAAACATCCACACCCTCACAGAGAACCACGCAATAAGGTGGTCTATCCCCAAGAAAATTAAACTAAATGAAAACAACAGGAAACTGAAATATATACAAAACAAAAACCACAACAGGCACAACAAAGCTATATTTCAACTGGACCTATACATCAAAAGAAAGGGCAAAGATACTAAGAGCAAAGGATGAACACTACATAAAATGCATAGAAAAGGCTACATGACAATAAAAGTAGATGGCAAGATCAGCCGATGTTTGAGGATTTTATTGAACAGATTTTGGTCACTGGCCATTAGAACATCAGGCATAAAAAATAATGACAAAATACAACAATACATTCTGATAGGATGTTCACACCCTAGCAGCCTGAAATAGTGTGCTAATCACATCCTTGCAACTGCACAATGAAATCAATCACAGTGTAATTCCAAAGTCTTTATGATCCACAGTAACGTGGACAAGAAAACAGGCATCATGTTGATGGACAACATAAGAACCAGAGGAGGCGTTCAGCTAGGTCATGACCCCTGGGCACATTCATGCCCACCATTGGTTTGACTTTTGCAAACCTTGTGATACAATTCACCCACTCCACTCCACCCTGCCAATAAGTGTAAGAGTGGGATTTTTGGGGGGCAGGAAATGTGTTACAATGCACAGAACTGGGACGATTAGCCATGCGTCACATTAGCTAGATTTGTGAAAGATTAGCCATTCATCACATTTAGATAGATTTGGGAAGACTTGACACGCGTCACATTAGCTGTTAATCTTGCTATACTCTGAAGCACACTTTGAAACCTGACCATTCTTGCTGTGCAGAGACAGCTAGTGAGATTAGCCAATGTATTACACTTACAGGAAATGGGAGTAGCTAGCGTGTAGAGCCTGGAAGGGTGGTGGGCATGGACAGTGCATTGCACTTTGAGGTTTAGGACGGTACCATCAACTCGCAGCTGGATGAGCTCTGATGACATTCGTGAAAGAACTTTGAGAACAGTCAATGTACCAACCACACCCCTTCCAACATACCTCCCAAGTACTATACACACCATGTGGGCTAGCCAAACTACATACAAACACACACCCGCCATAACTAACATTTGCATACAACAAACAATCCCAGACACTGGACCTTACCTTTATGGATACAACAAGCCAGTGCTCACAACCAGAACCACCAGCCACCAACACATGCAACACACAAAACGCACGCCCAACTTAACAAACACCCACACATAACAAACAACCCAGACACTGGACCGTCCTCTTATGGATACAACAAACCAGTGTGCACGATCAAAACTGCCAGCCTAACTACATATACAACATACAAACACACACCCAACAAAACACACATGTGCACACAACAAATAACCCAGGCATTGATCCCTACCCTTATTGATACAAGAAGCCAGTGCACACAATCAACTCATCTGCAATCCAACACTCACAGACGCCAGTTTCTCCTGGTCCTAGACCTATCCTATCATTCTACCCTCACTAATCACACGCCTCCCTCTTTCTAGCAGAGCCACATGAGTACCTGGAGACCACTCCTGGGTGGTAACAGTGTGTGGTATAAGACAACATAACATAACACTCAGGCACACCAGCAGAGCCCTGCCTACTGGATAGCTACAAACTACTCAAATACAAGAATCTGTTCAACTCATCAATCAACCAAGGAAGAGGTCCTTGAGATTTCAAGAAAGATTTAATCCCGCTAATCTTGAAGAATATCAAGGAAAACCCAAAAGATCCAGCTAACATCCTATAATGGACAACCCTTGCAGAGAACACACAGGATCAAGCACGGGGCGGATTAAGAGCACTGAGAGTAATAGAAATGGCCCTTCTGTACTCCCGGGATTGCCTGAAGAAAGCATAGATACAGACAGCCTTTGCACCCTCATCTTCCTCAGCATACCAGCAGCACACTCAGCCACAACATCCTTAAGGAAGCGCTGAAAGAAATGAATTTAACCAGCACAGAACTCCAAAGGATGACATCCTTCCTCACTTCTGAGGCAGAGCAGAGGCCACATAACTATTGTCTACCACAAGGATCCTGCATTTTGCTGCTTGAGGATCATCTGAAAATGTAACCTGGCCATCTTGACGCTCAAAAGGGGCTGTCCATCTGACTCACACAAGTGGATGGCTGCATGAAACTAAAAAGGTTCAAACACCCCCAGCAAAGCTTAAGTACTAGTTTACTTTTCCAAGGCCCTACCCACACAACCATCTCAAGGCATTATGAAATGGGTACCTGCCTCAGACATCGAAAATAGTCAAGAACCTGGGAGTCTTCATAGGGAACATCCTCACTCTGGAAACATAAGTCAAAAACGACCTCAAACCGACTATGTGTAAAATGCATTTCCTCACCATATGACAGTACTGTTCCTGCTTAAAATCCTTGACAAAGTCAAAAATCCCAAATCGATGAGCTGAGAGCCAAAGGGAGGACAGTACTCCTACTACTTCTAGACCTCTCAGCTGCCTTTGATTTAGTGGATTATAAAGTCCTCTGCAGTCACTTGGACTCAGACGCCCACCTCTCCCCGGAGGCCATCAGATGGATCGAGTCATTCCTGAGTGAA
Organism: Ambystoma mexicanum; assembly: GCF_040938575.1. Taxonomy (NCBI): domain Eukaryota; kingdom Metazoa; phylum Chordata; class Amphibia; order Caudata; family Ambystomatidae; genus Ambystoma; species Ambystoma mexicanum. Next base: position 836,723,544 of record NC_090939.1, read on the forward strand.
AGAATCATGAGAGTCTTCTCTCCCTCAGCAGCGGCAGATCCCACCCCCATTTCGTGTGGTGTCCCCCAGGGCTCCTGTGTCTCCCCAACTCTATATAACATCTTCACCAAGCCCCTGTTTGATGATCTGGACCATCTAGGTATCACCTACACTAACTATGCAGATGATACACAGATCCTCCTCCCGCTTTCTGGGGATCATGGGAAGGACACGGAAATGGTGAACAAGGTATATCTTATCATCCAGGCATGGATGGCCACACATGGCCTCTGTCTGAATGATGATAAGACTGAGCTGATAATCTTGGGCACCCAAGCCAATATTAAAAAATTAGGGCAGGAATTGTCCTCCTTCAACATAGATGGGAACATCATCCAAGTCTCCAAGGATGTAAAAACCCTTGGATTCTATCTTGATTCCACCGTTTCACTTGATAAACAGGTAAAAACCCTTGCCTCCTCTACGGCCTACACCTGCAAACTGATAAGAGCCGGTAAACCATTCCTTTCTAACAACAGTTGTTTAATCCTGGCTAGAGCCTTAATACTCTCCAGAATTGACTACTGTAATGCACTATATTCAGGAGCCAACAAAACAATAACTCAAAGATTACAAATACTACAAAACAATGCCTTGAGAGCAGCATTAGGCATAAACAAAAGAACCCATATCTCATCTGCCAGACGCCATCACAAATGGCTTACCACTGACAATAAAATACAACTTAAGATGCTATCCTTGACCCATAAAGCCCTCAATAACTCTGCCCCTAGATACTTGATAGACAAATTGCACAGAAAAACCTCTCTCAGACCGACTAGAGCTGTCAATTCCAAATGTTTGGTAATACCTAACTTCAGACTCACCACGATCGGTGGAAATAGCTTCCCTGTAAAGGCTGCAAAAATCTGGAACTCACTGCCACATGATCTGAGAGGGGACCTGCCCTACCTTTGCTTCAGAAAAAATGTCATCCAACTCCTAACCTCCAATGACCTGAGCTGACTTGTGCCACCTACCTCCCACTGCAATCATTCGTGTCAAATTTTAATGTATATTTCTGCAATTGTATATTTCTGTAATTCCGATTGACTTTACCTTTGAACAATAGATGTCTGTAATTATCTGTGAACTAGAGACCTTTTTTGTACACTGCATATCATTCTATGTTGTAACCATGTAAGCTTTGCATCTTCTTACTGCTGCGCCCTGTTACCCATGGGTCTGGCGCGCATAAAAAGTGAATAAAACAAACAAACAAAGTAGCGTACTTCCAAATCCAACAATATTTGGAATGTAACCACCTCCTAGGAGTACGTCAGTCAGGTTTTAGACCTCAACACGGAACGGAAACTGCACTGATTGACCTTAAAGCACAAATAGACACCCTGAGAGGCAACGGTAATACAGCACTACTACTGTTGCTCGACCTCTCAGCGGCATTTGATTTGGTTGATCACAAGACTCTCTGCCACCACCTGGACTCTGCCACCCATTTCTCGAAAGAAGCCATAGGATGGATTCAATCCTTCTTAGATAATAGAACCATGCAGGTCTTTGCACCTTCATCAACTGCTGACCCCATACATATAACCTGCGGTGTGCCTCAGGGCTCATGCGTTTCGCCCACTCTGTACAACATCTTTACGAAGCCCCTTTTCGATGATCTAGATAGCCTGGGTATCACCTACACTAACTATACGTATGATACACAGATCCTCATCCCGTTGACGGGAGATTACGACAAGGATTTGGCCTTCGTGAACAGAGTGTATCTCATATCCAGGCATGGATGGCCTCTCATGGACTATGCCTGAATGATGACAAAACGGAACTCCTTATAGTCGGCACCACAGCAAATCTCAATAAATTGGGCCATCTCTATTCTAATTTCATCATAGACAACAATAACAGTACAGTAGCCAAGGAAGTTAAAACTCTTGGTTTCTACCTAGATTCTACTCTCACCTTCAAAAAATAAGTAAACTCCATGGCCTCGGCTACTGCTTACACCTGTAAGCTAATTAGAGCAGCTAGGCCTTTCCTTACACCCAATAATTGCATCACTCTAGCAAGAGCCCTGGTATTATCCAAAATGGACTATTGTAATGCCCTATGCATAGGGTGAAACAAATACATTACTAACAAAATTCAGATCTTACAAAACAATGGTTTGAGAGCAGCTCTTAACATTCCCAAGAAAGCCCACATATCTGACCTCAGAAGATCCAACAACTGACTCTCCACTAAAAATAAAATCTTCCTCAAATCAGCCTCCCTGACTCATAAATGTTCACACATGGCCGCCCCACACTACCTCACCACTAGATTCCTGCGACAATCCACCAACCGCCCCTCTAGAACAGCCACTGCCAACCTACTTCGAGTGCCTAGATTTAAACGTATGAAGACGGGTGGTAGTAGCTTCCCGGTCAAAGCTGCCCAAAAATGGAACTCACTCCCACCGTCTCTAAGGGAAGACCTGTCTTAGCCACGTTTTAGATCTAACCTTATCCTATGGATTAAGGAACATGACATCTGACCTCTTACCACGACTACTGTATATAATTGTTGTCTGTTGTCTCCAGCTACCACATGCTTACTTGCATGATATCTTCCAGCACTGTTTATTAATGTATTGTATTGTAACGCACAGCAATGTAACATAAGCTGGTCAATCCCCTTTTGCTTTCTGCGCCCTAATATCTTCGGGTCTGGTGCACATTATAAATAAATAAACAAACAAACAAACAAACAAACAATCCCACAAAAGATTCTAGCCGCCAAAGCTCTTGTACTCTCCTGGCTGTACTGTGTAAATAGTATCCACCCAAAACTTCCGAATACCTGTGCGTCATCCTCAGAGAGTAAAAAATGTTTCTGGGAATAGTACTAACACTCCATCACTAGAAATGCCCAACCAGGACTCCATACACTCCACTGGCTCTCAATCAGATGCAGGGTCCAGTTGAAGGCATTATAAACTGCTTAATGTCCCAGAAAGCCTGAGCAAAACCAAGTGCTATGAACCAAAGAGGGTACAAAATCAATCAAATGGATACCTAGAATTAATGAAATGAGAATCAGAGGGGAAAATACCTACCCTAAGTCAATAATCAACACAACTATTGATTAATCACAGCATAAACACAACAACACAAAAGCTTCCCCACTGATGTACCATGAGAGTAACACCCAAATCCCCAAGAACCTGCATCGATGCGCCTGACGAACCTCACCGGGTTATACCTGCAAGCAGCCACCCATGACAATTACCCTCCCTTGAATTGCCACAGACACTACACTAACAAATCTTCACTTACCAAAAAATCTCATTCAATCATTCTGCTAGACTCCTGATAAGAGTATGCAATATAACTCATGCACTACTCACGCACCTTCACCACTCACCAGGCCCAGGGACAGCAGGTCCTTCATGTACTCGAGGTTACTTAAGCCACAGTAGGCACTGGCAAGGTCAGCCTTCCCCCCCATTGAAAGCATGGCATCATGATATACAACCACAGGATACAGGTCATGAACCAATTACAAGCTCACTTTTATCTGGCACTGCTACCTATGCCACGATATGCAACACAACCCACACTCATCCTCTCAGGCAACGGTTTGTGGTACAACACATTCATGCATGCTGTGGAAAACATCACTTACCCAAGACTAATGAAATGCGCACTGTCAAAAAGCCATAGGGTTATCAAAGGTTTACAGCTCTAGTCTTTGCTCAGCGCTTTGGATTAAGGCACTATTTAAATATCACAACATTATCATTATCATTATCAAACTCTCAACCTCTCACTCTAAACAACAGTAAGTGAACACTACACTAGCCCGCTACCTCGCAAGAAGCAAGCACTCACTAAATTCAGCTCTATCATCCATCCTCCTCTCTTGCCACCTAACCATAACTCCATCCTAGCAAGCGATGGGGTCCGGGTTGCTAAACACCAACATCCAGCAACACCCTAATGCACACTGCACTGAAAGTGCACCCACAAGCCGAAAATAGTGAAACATGGCCTGCCTTACACATCAGATTCAATGGCAGCGTCTACGAATGTCCCCCCTCTATTGCACCCATAGCCCCATCTTTTTCTTGCAGGATTCCAAGCACCCAGTGGCCATGCAAATGGAAAAAGCCACACGATACCAAGAGCAATGAACACAACATAATGTAGCATAACACCCGGGGTTTGAGCTGTGTGTGTGCCAATGCAGAGAGGATGGGCCTCATTACGAGTTTGGCGGTAACCCGCCGGTTGCCTGCGGGACCCGTACCACTGTTCTGCTGCCTGATATCCCGGTGCCACGGGGACAAGTCACGGCGGCCCGGAGTTTGTCAGCCAGCAGAAAGTGTAAGTTCCTATTCCCGTGAAGTCCAACGGGACTGCACGGGTATGGGGCCATGGAAGTACCGGTACTGTTGCTAACAGTGCGGGTGCTTCTGTAAAAACCATGCCTGCAGGGGCCGGTGTCCCCGTCAGGTGACACCTGCCGGGGACACCGGCCCTTGCAGGCATACTTGTACTCTGGCAGGCGGGAAAGGGTGCAGGACGCTGCTACCGGCACTCTTATTTCCAGACCGCCAGGCTTGTAATGAGGCCCGATGTGGCCTCAGAGTCTGGGCTACTAGATGGGGTGGAGACAGCTGCAAATAGTGTTGAGGGTGGATTAGCCTTTTGACTCAAGATGTTTAGTCACTAAATTAAGATTGGGGCCATTGCAGCCACAGTAGCTATAGTAACCAGCACCCAGTAAGAATCAAGTTGTTTTGCTCTGTGTGTCATTGCAGAAGAAAAAACACCGAACTCAGAAAGCACAGTGTCCTTTTATAATAATGCGAACACTGTAATTATGTTACATATATTTGACATAGGATTCAAGGGTAACAAGTGAAAAGAGCATGTAACAAACGCCTTTTGTCAAGATTGTCTGAATAAGGTTGGCCCAAATCAAAAATTGAGCAAAGCAGAATGGGTACAAAATATTGGAAGTGGCAGTGGACTGAGGGGGAAAACCTGAGGTATGGGAAAGACACCCACAAAGACAAAAGAGAAAAAATAATGAGCAGCTTCATGAGCTGTATTGAGAAAGACTCCTTCCAGATGGACTGGGTGAAAGGCGTTCGTAGTTTGCGCTTTGTGTGGTAAGTGCACTGAAGTGCCTGATGCACATGACCGGCTGGTTTAGAGAATAAGATCCGGTTACCTGATGGAGGGGGTGTTATGTCATGTTATGTTACGTTGTGTTAGGTCATGCTACGTTGATGGATGCTTTTGTAGAGCGGACTGTCGCCGCTGAGGTAGTCTTCTAGCGCTGGTTAGCCATTGCACCGCAAACGTTAGATCCGCACTTACTTATGAAAAAGGAATGTTTTAGAGAAAATTTAAGCTCTTGATACCAAGGCTGAATTTCATTGAGTGAGGAGCTCATTCCACAATGTGGCACCAAAAACTGAAAATGAGGAGCCACCCAAGCCCTTCTTCCTAAATTTAGGTACTTGCATTAGCAACGCAGAAGATGATCTCAGGGCACGGGAAGGAGAGGATCAATAGAATTTGCACCACAGGAATATTGACTCTGTATCATGGATTGCCCCGAAGACCAGATAGAGGGCTTTAGACTTAATACGCTCTTCCTCCGGAGCCAATGAAAATGTGGAACCAGGGGAAATATTAGACACATATTTCATCAAACAGTCCCTAGTTACTGTAGGCTAATTGACACAAACGGTCTGCGATTGTGTTGCTAATAAGGGTGGCTTCTCTTCATCATCTCTTTTTGGATGTTTCCCAATTATTATTTTTTTCATCAGAAGCTACTGCAACTTTGCTGTTCCAAAACACTATAAATAACAGATATTGATATAACCCAATTGAATTGTATTTATTCGATTGCTGGGATTCAAGACTGTGACTTACTGGATACGCAGTGATCTCAGCAGAGAGCACTTTAACACACTGAGCTACCTCACTAGTCATAATACATGAAACTGTTTTAAGGAGGTGTGAGGAACTAAAGGAGGCATATGTGATCGCCTGACAGAACATGGGGGTAGACTATATCATCATTTAATAGCCCAGACACCAAGTTTAAGGCCTGAGCAAAGCACGCCGACGATGCTGCTAATTTCTGGTATGGACCATTTGCTTGGGCTAGAAGGCTATCAGCCACAGAAAGAGCAAATTATGAACATGGAGGCTTGCGTCGACTGGTGCTAACAATGTTCTTGGCTGAGGAGAGGGCACCTGAGTAGGGGCCACAGCGATCACACGCGTCCAACCTGAGGAGATTTACCAGGGGAGAGAGGACTGGAGAGCAGTAGAGGAAAGTCAGGAGTGAGTGTCCTGCAAGATGGCGGGAGGGTTGTATACGAATTGTTCGTATTACAACTGTTCGAATGACAATTGACCTTCTCACAATTGACCGAATTGTGAAGGTCAATTGTAACATATATGCGGGGGGAAATCCCCACGCAACCCCCCGCCCAAAACCATATACATATATATATATATATATATATATATATATATATATATATATATATATATATATATATGCGGTCAATTGTGAAAAGGTCAATTGTGACCCTTTAAATTCGGTCAATTGTTAATTCGAACAATTGTAAACGAACAATTTGGGTAATACCGGCGGAAGGGGATATGAAACAAGAGCCACATTTGCTTTTCCTTTTGCACTTCCCATCTTGAGAGGCACACAGAATGTGGGCGTGGCAACCCCGCAATGGGAATGAGGAAGCTGGAGAGAGAGCCATCCTGCTAGGGGAAATGCAAGGAAGTCTAAAGCACATGTAACTTGCACTAGCAAAGCCAACAGTGGAGGATATTATGAAGACATTTGCCATGGTTTGCCATAACTACTACATAGCCATAAGAGAGCAACAGCTGGACAATGGTGCCACTGCCTATACAAGCTTTTAACATGACTTCATATTCAATGCCGAAAATACTCATTATAAATCAAATGGCTGGAGGCACGCTTGTTTAAGACATTTTTATTACAAAACGTACACCTTTCCACCACAGTTAAGCCATTAACTTTCAGAAGATGGGTTTGAAATAAGACTGACAGGCCATTCACAGAACAAAGTTTGATGTTTCTGCTTGCTGGGGGTAGCAGGTATCCTTTTTCATGTATGGAGAGAGACAGAAGTTGGGAGGCGGGATGGTAATGGATTCCAATACAGGTTCCATAATTAATTAGAAGGCGATGGGATGAGAGGGAAATTAAATAAAGTTGCATTTATTTGGATTTATTTTACTGTACAGGAAGCTAGGAAAGGGCGGGAGGATATTGGGTGCTGGCAGGCTGGGTATGCATAGGGTGTGACAGACAGGGCGAAGGGATGTTTCCTGCTTGCAACAGTACAGCGATGTAGCATCCTTGCTCTACTGTCCATTGATACGTGTACTGCATTCTTTGAATTCGTTTCAGAAGTTGCTGCCTTTGCTCCAGAGGTGGGGCAAGGAAAGGAGGATACATCATCCAATGCTGAGACAATATTTTGGACTCATCTCAGACACAACTAAAAACAATGTGACTTCCCTCACTCCGACCAAATCTGTCTGATTACCACACTAATTGAATAATTTCCTTGTAGTTTACCCCCTTGAAGACTACAAAAAACTCCTGCCAATATGCATGCACGTTTCCTTTCAAAACACAGCAGTGCAGTTGCAGTACCTTGCAGATTCTATCTATTGTACACTATTCCTGGTCTGCCATTGAGTTGTGTTCCAGGACCCAGACAGGACGATGAAGAGCAGGATTTGGTGCTGGCTGCAGGAAACAAATCAGTTTCTATGTCAACCCAAGGGACCTGGAGTTGTTATTTGGGGTTTAACAAATGAATACAATAGCATAGGGCAGTCAGCCTGAACTTAGTTTCCTCCTCCGCTTGTTTTCCGCTCCCTGTCCCTGTTCGTCCTTTATGTACGCTTCGAGGCTCGCGGGCGTGTGGCGCTTCATACAAATTAAAATAAATAAATAAATAAGCTCTGAAAATAACATGCACGTAAGGCACGGCACGTTCCCGGATTGGTGAGAGGCTGTGACGAATGGATCCGGAAAGACGAGTTTGAAACTTTTTTAAAGCTTGATGGTTGGCTCCCTTGTGGCTATACGTAGGTGCCCCATCGCGGAAGTCGCGGAGGGACACATTCATGGGAAATGAAGAAAGTATGTCAAGAAGAACGCTGGTAAAGGAATACTTAAAGTTCATGTAAAAGGCAATGTGTGTGCTCAAAAACCTACTAGATTTCAAAAGTAGTGAGGGCTCACGCGGCTGCATCACGTGTGCGTTCAACATTATGTGCCGCCCGGATACTTTTTCTTGTTTTGTATGAAGAAATGGATTGTATTCAGGCATGACTAGTACTGCATTACAATTGGGGCTGGAACGCTAATACGAGCACGAGATAAACCACAGAGCTGAACACATATAGCTGAGTCCACTTTAGAAACTGTAGAAAGCAATATTCAACATCAGGCGGCTGCAGCCACAGTGAGAGAGCAAGATACCCTGGAAGTTTGGGCTTAGGTTACCATGTTCGTAACTGGATAATTTTCACCAGCATTCGATGTATGTGTGTGGCATAAACAAATTGGTGAATTGTGATGCTGATTGACTAGAGGAATGTGAGACACCCACTCTGCTTGACCAGAAGCTTCTCTGAATTTGTACCTTTGGAGCATTGTGGATTAATTCCATAGTTTACACTGCCCCCATAAATTGAGATTGGAGATTATTTTGCTGGAAGACATCTTCCATTGGACTATGTTACCAGGACTAGGCAATATTGACGTCCTGCTCTTACCCTGAAGAAGGCCGAGAAATGCAAGGCTAATTTTGGAAAGCACTTTTGTAACGACCGAAACATGTGTAGATCATGTTAATACGCCGAGGTGCTATTGAACTGAAATACATATTGATAGTTTATATGGGTGTAATGAAATGATACATTGATGTGAATTTTCTAAAGGGTCCCATGTTTAGGGTAAACACGTTTCACATTAATTGATCATTGGATGTGTATGAGTAGGTTTGAGCATGCACGATGGAATGAATCTGATGATGTCTAATGTGTATGGATTAATGTGCTCCATGAGCAAACAGTGGTGATACATTTGTGGAATTTTTTGATAATAAATGTAAGTTTTTGTGTGACAATTCGTTGTTAGTAATATCTATCCAACCTCACTACCAAGGTCCATTTCGCTTAATACTGTAGTACTACAATAAGACAACTGTAGGTGTCTGTCTCTGGTATCACTAGCAGATGGCAGCAAGGATGGCCAGTTTTGCACAAAAATATTCAAATCTGGCCCCTTTGTAAAGGGGATGGGGTGACCCAAGTTTCACCTTGACTGGCGCGGCATACATCCATGCACTGGCCTTATATTCAAGTCTTTGTGTCTCTCACACTAAGGGCCCGATTCATAGAATATTTGCCTGGTTCAAAGTGACTTTGCCCTGCTGAAAAGTGACTTTGCACTGCCGACACAAACCCTGATTCATGGAACTGTGAAAAGTGTATTTTTGCAGTGCAAAGTCACGGCAAAGTCAGCGCATAGTCATTTTAGCAGTTCAAAATGACTTGCACGGACTTTGCACTGCAAAAATACACTTTGCACAGTTCCATGATTCATGGTTTGCGTCAGCTGTGCAAAGTCCCTTTAGAGTAGTGCAAAGTCACGTTGAACCGGGCCAAAATTCCATGAATCACGCCCTTTATGTAGATAACACTCCATTTTTGTCAATCAGTGCATTGAGGTTAGTATCTACCTATGCATGGAGGAGTACCCTCTTGTCACTCCCAAGAAAGCAGTACACCTTCTGCACAAACTTGATTAACTATACATACTCACTCCTATTTTACAACACACACTCCAACCCTCCCTTTGCAACTCTGGAGACGCAGAACCGCCTGCATATCAATACTAATACCCGGCCACATTGTGCTTGACTAAAGCACAGACGACCTAACCAACAACACAGAGATTGGTGTTGGGGAAAGTTTCTAGACCTGACCCCTCCAGAGACCACAGCCGTCAGCACGACGAGTGAAACATTGCATTTGATAACGTCCACATTACCGTACATAAGAGTACAGCACTATTATGTCAGCCAAGTGGCATGTTTGATGTGCATCCAGTCGTTTTGCCGACAGGCATCACTTCGAAGTAATTTACTTCAAAGGAATTATGCCGAAAAAATTCATCGAATTATATAGAGGGTGGGCGTAAGGGTTAAAAGGGGTGGAGAGGGACTTGGGGTATGACTAGTATAGGGAAAGGAGTTTGGGGGACCCCCAAATATAAAGAAAAAAAGATTTGTTTTTTCGGTACTTCGAAGGAATTCATGTCGATAAAACGAGATGGAACGTCTGATGCGTCATAACAATGGGTGATCGTCAAACTTGCCAACAGTTTAAGAAAGCAGAGGATTAACACCCTTAGGGCCACGTTCCAAGTCTAGTGGTGTGGTAAGAAAAGTGATCGGTAATGTAATTATCACCACGTTTACTCAACTGACATATTCTGCGCCTCGAGTGAAAGTGGAAGAACAAGAATCCAGGCACTTTGTCCCCCACTTTATTTGCAAAAAATGTAGGAATACCACCAGCAGATTTACCACCTCCAAAACTGCACCATGCCCGGGGATTGACACTGCCTTACCACTACTTGTAACTTTTTCGTATTTACCGCGAATGCGAGTATCAGTAATGGTAACTGAATATGGTGGAATTCAGACATAACTGTCAAAAGCATTCCTATTTGATCGTGGTTGATTACCATATCCATCTTTGAACTACCGTAAATACCTTAATCCGTGAGAGTCGCTAATAAGTAACATGCAAAATAAATGTTTTTGGGTGACATCGCAATTGACCGACCACTCACCGTTCTTGCCGATCACTGCATACACCCAAATCATTCTTACCATTGGTCGGCGGATGAACGGTGTAAATAGAGAAATATCCTTCAAAGCAGAATGTGAAATGATGATAGTGCATTTACTGGGAGAACATACTCTAGGGATCAGAAGGTACCCTACAACATGCAAGAGGATACTAGATCTCCCATTGGGATTTTGTGTCTCTGAACACTGAAATATACTAATTTTCTGTACAATGAAGGACCTTCAGCTCACCCCGCATAGATATGCTGTGATAACACAAGCTTCACAAATCGAGACGAACATACGATATTGTCCAGTTGCGGGCCACAACACTCGCTGTTTAATGTAAAGTCTTGTTTAACCCACCCAAGAGAAATACTTATATGTGTTTTGGAAATTCTAATATGTGACTGCTTGAGTTTAATTCTACATTCTCTGCAAATTTCACAGACATTTTCATAACTCTTTTTAAAGCTATCTTTTGACACATTCTGATAAGTGTAAAAGAGGGAAAGAAGATTTAATAATAAACACTTTTGGAGAATGTTAACAGTTAACCAGGTGTACCTGGACAATCAAGCACTCTCTCTCTCTCTCTCTCTCTCACCACCTATCTCTTTCATTCTTTCTCTGTCGCTGCCTCGGCACTCTCCTCCTCTTTCTGTAGCTCGCTCTTCTTGTCTCACTCTATAACAATGGGCCTCATTACGAGCATGGCGGTAGCCATGCCCATGCTCGCTATCGCCCCTGTCACCCGCGATTGGTCAATAACCGACCCATTACGAGTTGAATGGGCTGGTAATTGCCCATTCGCGGGTGGCAGTATTGCCGGGCTCCCGATCCCCATGGGGGTGGGGAGCATGGTTTCACCGGAACCGTTGACAACAGTGCCGGTGCAATCACAAGTTCTGCTTGCGGTGCCGAACAGCCCGCCAGGCAAGACATGGCGGGCTGTCAGGAACCCGCGAGCAAAACTCGTAATGCGGCGGGACGGTATGAACGGTGCCGGTGCCTTACCGGCACCCTCCATACCGTCACCGCCACCCTTATAATAAGGCCCACTGTCTTTATGTTGGCAAAATTTTCATTGTGAGGTGAGCGTTCGTTAGAGCCAACCCAGCCGCTGCTGAAACCACAGAACATGATAAATAAACACAGATAACTCAAAGAGGGCATGCTGTTCTATTTTCATGGATAAATGTAGAATGGCAGAAGTAGCTCAGGATACATCCCCGATATGTAGGGACCAGCCTGGTATATGGAGTCATACATAGTCATCATGTGGGTCCAGTGGAAATGTCACCATCACACTGTGGGTGCATTTTCCATATGGTGGAGCTCATGGGTGCGCACAAAGACTTTGCATGGCCTTTCGGTATCTGACAGACCTTTTAAGGGATCAGAGGGTGAGGCTGCAGGGGCTACAACAACATTACACATGTTTGGATTCAATTTCACTACCAACCAATTATTAACCAGCATGCAAAATTAAAGATTGCCTTGGTTCACAGAGAAGAAACAGATCAAAAGTGTAATCTTAGCGAATCCTTTCCAAGAAGGAAACACATTTTGAGAGGAGAAATTGTGTATTTTCTCTTCAAAGATGCAATAGAAAACGGGACACTATTTATTTCTTCTAACAAGTACACTGGCTTTTTTCAAAACTGTACAATGCTCAATTCTTATTTTCAGTTCCAATACATATTGGGCCTCGTTACGATCCCGGAGCTAAACCATGGTGCTATTAGCACCATGGTCCATGCCGGGGTCCGCCATGGTGAATGGCGGAATTACCGCCCCATTCCAAGGTTGGCGGGGCGGTAATTCCCCATTCAGCATGGGCCTTTCCCCATTCCCATTTTTGCCCCATAGGGCTCAATGGGAATGGGGAAGGCGCTAAGTACGGTGCCGCAAATTGCGGCACCGTACTTAGCACCAAGGTCCCTTTGCGGCACCCTACTTTAACGGCTGGTAAACCAGCCGTTAAGGTCGAGTCCCGCAAAGGGACCTTGTAATCAGGCGTTAAGGGTTTAACGGTGCCGTTAAACCCTTAACGCCAGGGTCGTAATGAGGCCCATTGGGCCTCATTACGACCCAGGCGGTAAGTTACCGCCTGGGCCGTGACTTTACCACCATGGCGTAAACTACGTTTACGCCATGGTGGTTGGCGGACTTACCGCCCCATTCCGAGGTCGGCGGGGCGGTAAGTCCCCAATCCCCATTTACCCTTCCCCATTCCCATTTTTGCCCCATAGGGCATAATGGGAGTGGGGAAGGCGTTAATTACGCCACCGTAAATTACGGTGGCGTAATTAACTCCATGGTCCCTTAGCGCCATGGATTTTAACACCTGCTTAAAAGCAGGTGTTAAAAGCGCCATGGCGCTAAGGGACCTCGTAATTGGCGGTAAGGGGTCGGCGCAGCTAACGCTGGCGCTAACCCCTTACCGCCAGGGTCGTTGTCATGATAATAGAAATGTTACACTTGTCTTAGTGAGCGATGCAGTTTAACAAAAACCTAAATAACAATATACATTGGGCCTCATTACACGGTAGGCAGTAAGGGTTTACCGGTACCGGTAAGGGCACCGGTACCGGTAAACCCGTACCGCCTTACTACGAGGTCCCTTTGCGGGACCCGACCTTAACGGCTGGTTTTACCAGCCGTTAAGGAACGGGGCCGCTAAGGGACCTTGGTGCTAATTACGGTACCGAAATTTGCGGTACCGTAATTAGCACCTTCCCCATTCCCATTGAGCCCTATGGGGGCAAAAATGGGAATGGGGAAGTGCCATGGTTACCGCCTACCATGTAATGAGGCCCATTGTTTTTGATAGAAGGTTATCATTCAAGAGGGGCAGTCTGCTAGTCTCACATTGTACTCTTTTTTTGCATTGCCCTTAAGAGAAAGGGGGAGAGGCAGACAGCACCAAAAAGGGTTCCCGGCGCACCGTGGATATTCGTTCAGACATTCTCATGATTTGGAAGTGAGTGTAAAATGCATGTGTCACTCTTTTTGGGTCTGAAGGTTTCCTTGGATGCTGGAACAGAAGGCGGAGTTGAGACAGAATTTTAGAAGTGGAGGGACTCAGACATGGAGCCAGGTCTCAGGGTTATGCTTAGGTGGTAATTCTATGGTAATTTCACCAAATTGCCACCATAATCATTTTCTGTTACAGCCATTTGGTCCTGTGGGTTCACTATGGGATTACAACTGGTGGTAGGGTGGTGTTAGTCTCCATTAATGCAGTCCATAGGAGATTTTTTGCAAAATTACCACCAGTGGAATTACTGTGTGGTCATTCAACCCATTTTTGGAGGAAAAGTGGGGGATTCAGTCCACTTTTCTTACAAAATCAGCAGAATTACCACTCGGGGATCCTGTCGTGGTAATTCTGCCAAAACTTGTAATTTGGCTGTGCAAGAAAAATGGAGGTACCGGAATTACCCCCACTTTTTCACCACATTGCCATAATGAGGCCCTTCTATCCTCACCCTTTGCCCTTCCTATATCTGTCTTTTTAAAGTTAAATACAAATACCTCATGAGAGTTTATTTTGCATAATGAACAAATCAATAAGACTTGCAGGGACCTAGCCTTAAACATGTATCTTCAAATTGATCATGTATGGTGAATGCAAAATGTAAATAATGACACACAATGTGCATGCCTCACTACACTAAGAGCACTTGCACAGCTTCTGTTATGCACATTAAGGGCCTGATTAATAGAAAACGTGCAAAAGTCCTGAAAAGCTTCCCGTGCCGAAATCGACTTTACTGTCCCTGCGCGCAAAGTTTTCTTTGCACGCTCTGCGTATTCATGGAATTCGAGCGGCCAAATAACCTGAAGCGCAAAGAAAATCGATTTGCCCATGGAAAGCCCACAACACGCCCCCACGCAAAGCAAATCCGGCCACATTTTCCTACCTTTGCTCAGTCTTCATCCGCAACATCATGAACCCCGGCAATACTGGGGCCCATCCCCCACAACCAAGGCAGCACCCTGGCAACACTGCGTACGGTCTTCTGTAACTCCTACCTGCACCCCGGCAATATGCGTGCCATTTCTCATAAGTGAAGCCAGCCCTCGGTAAATCCGTGTGCGAACCCCCATATATCGATGCTGCACCCTGGTAACCTGCATACAAACACCCCTAACTGCAATCGGCACTTCAACTTTGTGCTTGCACCCCTATATTCCTGATTCTACATTACCTTTGCGCCTTGGTTCCAGTGCGATTGTTACTTAGCGGGTCCTTTCATGTGGCCGTAAAATCGTGAGCTTTACATGTGAAGTTGTGCAGTCAAATCCATGAATACGCACGTATTTGCGCCTCACTGTGCATGCAATTTCTTTGCGTACCCCTTCCCTCGACACGCCCACGTCATTCCTTGTTCTTCCTTATTCTGTGTAGGGAATGGGGAATATGTATGTTCCGCCCCCTATTTATTTCTCTGCATAGGCCCGTACCACACTTTGCGTGGAGTGTGGCGCTGAGCAGATGACTGCACACAATGATGTGACGGACCTGCACAAAGTCCCCGCAAGGTGCCGGAAATGCACGCAAAGACTACTCCATGAATCGATGTAAAGTGTTTGGCATGCTGAAAAGTGCATGAATCAGGCCCCAATTACTTTCACCGCAGGCCCTGTGCATTTTCACTGTGTTTGCGTGTGGCACCCTTATTCAGGAAAGCTTCACACTCAGAAGGACTTACCGATGGTCAATCTTCTCTTTAACCTGACCAAACCAGACTCAAGGGTAGGGACAAATCACACAGAGGTTAATACATGGCTGCTGAGTGTTGTTATTTATGCTACGTGGAATGGTGCCCACCCACAGCATGAAGGTTGGTGTGCCAGATGCATCTGTGCCCCTTTTGTTAGAAGCACAAATGAAATAGAAAACAGCACAATGAGTGGGGAAACGAAAACCGACCTTCTGCAATGTGCCCCCTCCCAGTCTCATGTGAAAGGAGACAATGCAGAACGAATACTGCGTGCATACCACATACATGCTTAGGCATGAAAAGCCTGGTATCACAGCATGTGTTCTGGCCTGCCTGAACCCTTGAAAAATGTGTGTCTCCTTTGCGAATGTGTGACTAGCCTATTGTGAAGAGGGTCTAGCACCAGCTCAATGTGCTGCACTAGAGCTCCCCCGCCGGTGCAGCAAATAAAGTGCACCTTACCACCAGCTCAGTCTCATGTAAACTTAAGCATCGGTCTGGCCCAGCGCCTATTAAAGAATCACAGCGCGCCGGAGGCGGCCCTTAAACACACTTTACAAGAACAGCACGGGGCTCAGTTCTGTTGTTCAGCTGATACTTGTTCTTGATAGGCATTTGAGGCACACATTTGGGAGGTAACTGAGGCTGTGTGGGGCTTTCATTTGTAAATGTCCCATCGCAGTTCTATATTCCTATAGATTCATAAAAATGGGCTGCTGATAACAGAGATAGGTTTAGCAAAAGTAATCGTCAGCCCCTTTGTTTAGGTGCCAACCAAACACATCTTTGAGTCAGAGAGACGTCTCAGACAGGGTTCAGTGATGCCCCGATGGGTGCTGTCAGAATGTTGGGGAGGGTGGCGCGGGGTGGTGGCGCGCTGCAAATTCTCGCACAGGGTGCTGACAGACCTGGGACCTGCACTGAGAGGGCCCGCATACACATATCTGTGCTCATAAATGCCTTCCACATCTCTATATTAAATAATGCAGCTACAATTCCCAGGTAATCTTGGTTCCCTACCTAATAGCTCTGCAGTCAGTCTCTTTATAATTACTACAGAGCAGCCATTCATTACTCGTGTTCATTGGTCTGCAATTCATTTGTGTTGATCGTATAGTCCATTGAGCGAACTGCAGAGCGCGTGCAGTGCACCTCAGCTCAATTAACAGTGCACCTCAATTAACAGGCATATCCTCCGAGGAGCTGAGCAATTCAAACACTACTGGAAGTAAGAGCTGTACATATTTGCCCTCAGAAGCCACCTTTTCTACAGCTGTTTGCAGCATTTGCAAATGACTAGCAATTCTCAGGGGTCCCTTTGAATCTTTGTTTAAATCATGTGTAATGTTTACTAGATGTTATGTGGTTTTATGATGTTGATGTATGTTTATTAATAAAATCGATTATATTCTAAATTCCTAGGTGTTAATCTCACAGGGCCTCATTACGACTTCGGAGGCAGCCATGCCCTTAACAAGGGCATGGCTGCCTCCAAAACCGTGTCCGGGTTCCCTGAATGGGGAAATACCGGGTCATTCCAAGTATGGAGGGCCCGGTATTTCCTCCTTCAGAGAACCCGGGCACGGACCTTCCCCATTCCCATTCGAGCCCCCATAGGGCTCAATGGGAATGGGTGCCGGAGCTAACAACAGGCGGATTACGACCGGACCGTTGTTAGCTCCCTGGTCCCCTTGCGGGACCCACTATGGACGTCTGGTATAAGAAGCGATAACACCTAGGCAGTGGGGTTCCTTAGGTTAGAAGCATGGACACTAGCTTGTTCTGGGGACGAATACCATTGCCGTTAAGTTTCCCCTTGCCTCTATTTGTTTTTTTCCCCTGTGAATCTTGAACCAAGTGTGCTATTGCATCGCTTCCCTGCCCTTGCCTTCCCAAGGACAGGGGGAAGTTGGTTGAAACCATGTGCATTTCTTATGTTGCAACACTATACAGTGTAACCCGGGACAGATCATTTTGGAATTCGTTCTTCCTGTGACTCCGAGGGGTTTGCCAAGAACTTTTGGGGCCGGTTCGTAAGTCTTCCGTTGTCTTTTTCATCTGTATGAGTTTTTCTCATTTCCCTTCTGCAAACCGAAGGTCACGAGGGACAAGTTTCAGTATTTCTTCTCTCAAATAAATCAAGCATTCCACTTTGAGGAAGAGGTCCAGCCTCAGTGAAACTATTCTCCCTCTCTCTCTCTCTCTCTCTCTCTCTCTCTCTCTCTCTCTCTCTCTCTCTCTCTCTCTCTCTCTGTCTCTCTCATTCTCATCATATTCCTCTTTCATAGGCTCCATGCCACAAGCATAATGTGTACCTGTGCCCTGCTGCATCAGTATCGTGATCGGCAGCACCTGCTCTACCAGTGGCACAGAGCAAGATCGGAGGGCACGACGCCCATATGACAGCTGCAGTGACAACCAAGTCTCGGCATAGGGGCGACACTGTCTATGGCTGTGGGTGTGTCGGATATGTTTGCTACTCGCCCTGCTGATTGTGGCTGCCCTGCCCACCAACACCGAGGAGAGGAAGAGGAGGGGATGAAACCCCCACCACAGCACCCTTGCAGCGTATGCCTTCCGGCATAAGGGCGATGCTGTCTGCGGCTTTGGTTGTCCCGGGATCTGTTTGACACTCGCCCTGCTGATTGTGGCTGTCCCGCCCACCAACACTGAGGAGAGGAAGAGTAGGGGATAAAACCCCTACCACAGCATCCTTGTGACATAAGCCCGCCAGCATAAGGGCGACACTGTCTGTGGCTGTCAGTTGAGTGCCGGTGAGAGCTGCGTGCTTATGATATCGCCTGTTGAAGCGTTGGCTTCTGCAGCCTAACTTGTGCCTTCATCATCACCAGCACATTGCAGTCAGTCGAGTGTCTCAACCTAACTTTGCTACTCCACCACCATAGGCTGCTGTCAGGCCAATCGTCTCTAACACACTCCACCATATACCTTGATGGCATGTCCAAGTAAGGGATTTGACTAAATTTAGCCTCATACTCCGTTGCGTTGTCTTGTTGTTGTTCCTCTGGAGGCTGTTCAGCGGTAGTCCCACCGCCTGTGAAAATACTTGCATGGAAACTGCCATTGTCTCCGGTGGTGAGTGTATGTGTGAGAAGGCAGGGCAGGGGGGCAGGGTTGGACTCTGGCAGCTCCTTAAACTGTCGAGGCGTGCCCTGCCCACCCCAATATAAGGAACGAGTACACCTCCTGGTAGTCTGTCCATTTGGGCTGCTTGGATTCATGTGTGAGGGTTAACATTTCCTGGCTACCACAACTGACTGTGCCATGGTCTTCGGTAGAGTTAGCAGAGACTGTATGAGCCTGCAAGCCTGTGAGCTACTAGCTGCAAAAGCACTAGCACTTTATTTATAAATGTTACCTAACTACACGTTTCTAAACATGTTTAAAGCCTTTTATTGAAGTACAACAGTGTTTTTAATAGCATTCAGCCATGTGTCTTAAGTGTTTTAAACCATTAGTGGTAATTATGGTTAACATTTCTCCCAGTCCCCCTAACCAAAGGCACTCCATACCCCGATATTATGGCCAAACGGAAGCCGGTGCAATCCATCTCACCGACGGGGTGTAGCAAAAGGGTGCACAAAATGCTTGAACCTGTTAATGATGTTAATTTTCTCATCACAGAAATCAAGGGCCTTTTTTTACGACATCGAAGGGCCCATGGTTATGAAACTGAAAGCCCCCTATATAAGAAGGCGGCTGCTGCTCCTAAGTGCATCTTGGAAACTGAAGATACCAAAATACTCTCTGAAAGTGTCACCCCCATCCTAAAGTCCATGGTTCAAGTTCAAACACTTAGGCAGAGAGATTGGAGAAAACCCCAGGACCCCTTGGGCAAATACGAAATAGCCCCCTTTGAGGGCCAGGGAGGGGGCAAGAATTACGTATTACCCACCGCCCAACAAGGGGAAGAATGTGTACAAGTAATAGAGCTACATAGTAACTCAGTGGAATATCCAATGCTCCAGAGTCCTGTAGCTTCTCCTGCAAAAGAGACTCCTATAGCCCCTGAGCTTGCAGGGGGCAGGACGGAGGCTAACATGACCACAGCGAATGATATTATCAGGGAGTGTATTGTTATGGGGCCCACTACCAATCGGTTCTTGGTCCTGGGGGAGGAATTGTCTAAGGGAGGAAATTATGTTATTCCCGGTCCCATTGGTTGCCCCGTGAAACAAAATAAAGGGACCCGTTCCACGGGCCAGAGACCGCGTGAACATAATGCTGATGGCACGTGTGTGGATAGGGGAACGCAGACTGAAGGGGCTTAAAACAGCACCAATCTTGCAATGGGGAGGCCATGGGTTGTATTGACACACTGGGTGAATCCTTGGCTTTGATGGACCTTTTATGCCGCAGGTTAGAAAAGATGATTCAGTGTGACCTGGACCGAGTTGCCGCATGATTTAGCATCCATCAAGGCCTGGCTGATCCCAGTACCTGGCGCGAAGGGACCCCAGTGACTGTAAAAATGCTAATCTCGGTTAAACCAAGTGAAACCCTACTAAGCCCAAAATTTGAAAACCGGCCCACAACCTAGGAGCGAACACAGCAACCACAGTGGTTTAACCAGGGGGCCGGGTGTGAAGGTTGTAAGGCCCGTCTCTGGTGTTGGTGTGATGAACACCATAAGTAGGTATGCACAAAGATCATGGGAACAGTGGGGTGGGATGACGGGGTGGCCAAGGTGTACATCCCACCCCCCCACCAAACCATGGGTAATCCACAAGGGCTCTCCGGGCCAAACTCCATACACCTGGGGCCCATTCACAGGAGAGGCTATCAGCTCAATCATGGTGGGGTAGTCATCTCTTTGGTACCTATTGTAAGGTCTGACCAGGCAGGACGTTCTAACACCTTGTACAACGTGGGGAAATTGGCGCCAGCGGCATATGAAAACTCAGAGGCCCTTACCAATAAAGTTATCCATTATCTAAGAGTAAAGAGATACTGCAAATCAATCTTTAGAAGTGATATAATGGGATGCACTAGACAGAGGACATCCCCAAATGAGGATGACAGAATTTTGGTCACCCTAAGAAATGTGTGGTTGAGGGACGGTCTTCTGTCTATAGAGGCAAGGTCATATCCTCCGATGGGTTCCAGAATATCAATCAGACCCACAGCTAGGACCCAGTGGAATGACGAGTGATCTAATTGTCACATGCCCTACCAACCCCCCCTTTTTGCCTAATGGATCCGAGGAGGGCAGTTGTCCCCCCGAAAGTGATGAATGCGGATTTTGAGACCAATGATTGACATAATGTTGCCACAGTTATGGGGACTCTGGCAAGGGTGAAAGCCACCAGCCTGATATCCTGGAACATAGCTGGGATTAACAAACATTTGGTGGATGAGTGGTGCGATTTATTAAGGGGCTATGATATCATCTGCATGCAAGAGACGTGGGATTTGGAACCGACCAGTTTCCAGGATACAAGGCCTTCGAGGTACTAGCTAGAAAGGGACACAGGGGAAGGCCCTATGGAGGGCTTGCAATATGGAGAGGTACAGCCCTGGATCTCCATATAGAATCATTAGAAACCAGCTCGCCAGACGTTTAGTATTTGGTGTTAAATGGCAATAGTGCCCAACCAGTTTCCATATGTAATTTGTACAATCGAATAGATCCCAAGGCCTTGATCAGCGCCATCGACTTGGCTCGAGACATAGTTTTGACTAGGATTGGCCTAGACAATTCAAAGCACTGTATCATTTTTGTGGCTGCCTTGAATATTCAAATAGAGCCCCTTTTAGATATGGAGGGGGCATGGGATGAGATAGATGAGGCACCATGGGACATTCCAGCCTTGGTCCCGCCACCTAGAAGGAGAGAGCATCCATCTGAGCTTAGTTGTGCCACAACTTTACTGGGATTGAAGCTTAGGGCCTGTAATGGTCGCATCCCAAGGATCAACCACCTAAGGTGACTTTTGTAGAGCACAGGGGTTCCTCGTTTATATATTATATCTTTGTATCGATGGAAGTATGGTCTGCGATACACGATTTCAAAGTCTTGAGTATATAAGGGTGTGACCTTTAGCCGCTATTTATACAGTTAATTGGTTGGGGTGGCACCATCAGAGATTGCTTAAATGGCCCCCCTAATAACAGTGTAGCCATTTGCATACAAGGAACAAAGAATACAAAGGGCAGATTTGGACTTATCTCAAGCAAGGTCCCAAATCTACAATGCTATTTTGCCATTAAAAAGACAGTGCTCCTGGGTAGACATGGGAGAGATAGAGATTTTGCCCACATCCCATTGAGTGATTGAGAATATCCAACTCTTTGTCACGAAATCCAGCAAGACTATAAATAAGTATGCCATATAAACCTGCCTTTGGTAAGACTAGGATTGTAGGATTGCTAAGAGTGCCATTTTAAACTGCCTATAAATTAGACAACCCATTGACAAACTAAAGCTTAGATCGCTTAGGTTAACATTTAAAACCCTGATGAATACCAAGAAAGAGGTTTTTGTCCGGCGAAAATTGGAAGATTTACAAGAGACGGGTTTGCCGGGTGATTCACTGACTTTCTGGAGGTTGGTGAGTGGCTTGTTGGATGGATGTGACAGGGGGATGGTCTCTTAAATAAGTCCTATCTCCTGGATTAAACATTACCGGGAGCTGTACTGCACAAATGAACACTTAGGAGAACAAACACAGCCCCAAGTGTGTCAGGATGGGGGGATTATCACTAGGCCTATTCAACTGGAATTGAGGGAAATTAGTAATGAGATCCAAACACAAAAGTGGAATAAGGTACTGACCTTAACCCAACAGCTTTATATAAAGACGAGATAATGGTCTGGGGGCCCATGTTAGGGCTCCTTTTTAATGCATGCCTCAGACAAAACAGGGTCCCGCCCTCCTGGCGAACGGCCATCATAATCCAAATTCATAAAATGGGAGGGAGGGAGGGAGGACCCATTTAACTTTAGGCCCATCTCGCTATTGGACGGATAGGGAAAGTCTTTGCGAAACCAGCATGCGTGCATCTCCAGGAATGGGTTTTGCAAAATGAGATCATTGACCACCTCCAAGCTGGATTCCAATCTGGAATCACCACATAGACCAGGCATTCTGATTGCATGTCATAATGCAGAAGTACACAGCCTGAGGAAGATGAAGGTATATTGTGCCTTTGTCGACCTCAGGACCGCGTTCAACTCTGTGTCGAGACCAGCTCTATGGAAAATCTTGGTAAAGAGGGGAATTCTGCCTGCCCTCTTACAGATAATCATACAGTTACACTCTGGTAACACTGCCTCTGTTCGATGGGGAATGGGTGGGGAACTAACCGACCCCTTCAAAGTATCGAGAGGGGTAAGGCAGGTTTGCATGCTTGCCCCTCTCCTTTTCTTGTTGCACATCGATGAGGTGGTAAGGCATGTTAGAAGGAATTGTCTGGACCCCCCCAAATTGGCTTTGTTGCTTGCCCACTGGTGCTTTTTGCTGACGATGCAGTGATATTAGCCACATCACCAAAACGCCTCAAGACCACTCCGGAGACCTTCGTGGAAAAATGCTCTGAGCTGTGACTGGAGATCAACATGGCAAAAAGCAAGGTTTTGGTCTTTCACCCAAAGTTCATTAAATGTACTAACATAGGGTCGCTCATTAAGAATACCCCCCTCAAACAAGTCCAGGAATATGACTACCTATGCCTCAGGTTTAATGACCAGAGGAATTGGCCCCTTCAAGTGGGTAAATCATGTTTGGAGTTAGAAAAATATGAGGGGGGGGAAGTGAGATTTGTTTATTCACATGGTCAAGGTCAAAGTTCACCTGCAATTAGAATGTTTTCAACTCAGGCCAAATCTGCAGCTATGTGTGGGGCTTAAATTTGGGCTAGTGCTGATTTTAACAAACTGGGCCTGGTGGAGAGAGCCATTCTAAAGAAACTCTTGGTGCTTCCAAAATTCTCCCCTAGCCCCCACCCTATACATGGAATTGGGACTGAGACCCATACAGACAGAGGCCAATTTCAGACCAGCATTTTTCTATCTGAAGCTTTGGTCAACCCCAGAGTTGAAAAGATACCAAGAAGCTGTACTCCATATCCTAGAGGCTGAAGAAGGGAGATTCCTGCCATGGTTTCAACATGTCAAAAAATGACTGGGGCAACTGTTTTTTTTAGACCTGTGGCAGAATCCACAGGGACCAACACAGGCAGACCGAACAAAAGCTAAGAATAGCACTCGATCGCTTATGGAGGCTGAATTAGTGAGCAAGTGCAGGCATCGTTCAGGGGCTCCCTTCTACCTGGCTAGCAAGACAGTCTTGGGGTTTGAAACTTATCTCGACATGGTCAGGCCTCAATTCTCCTGCAACCTTTATATAAGGTTTAGAATGTCTAACTTGAACCTGGCAGGTATCTCAAAGAAGTGGGTACCAAATGGGAATTGTCTTTGCCCAGTGTGCCTGCTACTGGAGGAGTCGCTGCCCGATTTCCTCTTTTTGTGACGGTTATCATGTTGCCAGGCGTAGGCTCTTAATCCCGCTATTGAATAGAATGCATATTCACAATGTTGATGTAGCACGCCACTTTTTCAAGAAATGCGACAAAATCAAAGTGGAATACTGTGTGGCTACCTATCTAACTCAAGCCTGACGGGGGAGGGCCAAAATGTTAAAGGGACGTAGCGTGGGGCAATGATTACCTAATTGGCTAAACATGAATAAACAAGATGTTGCATTTAACATGGTTTTACTTGGCACTGGTGGTACCTTTAATATGTTTTGAATGAATTTTAGCCATTACATTTTAATGTATTAATGCATTAACCTAAGGATTGTTGTATTCTTGTGTTATTTTATATGGTAACTCTGCGTTTTTCCATATGTAACTGTGGCTAGATGATATTGTGTTGAATGAAAGTCTTTTGAAAGGAAAATGTGTGACATGCACCCTTGTACCCAAAACCATAATTATGAATCTATTATTCTGGTGGCAGAATCATTTCTAATAGTAGGACATATACCTGAGATAGGGTATAATGGATAGGATTCCCATAATTATTCCAGACACAGCCATTTTTTATCACACATGTGTCTGCCCTGTACACTTTGCTCCTCTATCTCTCCTTTCTATCCTCTCCTCTTCCTGTAGCACAAAGCAGCTGGGGTGGGATGTCAGAAAGCAAGGACCACTGATTCCAGGAGCAGGGATTGGACACCTAAAGCTTTAATCCAAGCACCTGTGGACTTTTACCTTTAAAAGAAGGGGCCTCTTGAGTTCACTGTGGAAGAACACCTGAGAGGATTCATTGGACCTCTTTTGGAGGAGTTGCAAGTTCCAAAGCCATAAATCACTAAGGTGAAGAGGGAGCAGTTTAAGACAGAGGAAAGTTCTGCCCCCTAACTAGTCCCATGCCACTAACACCTCCCAGGGCACACCTACAAATCCCTGTCTAATGTACTGCCTTTTGCACTATGAGCCCCTTTATAATGATGTGGCAAAAAATGTGACAGATTTACTGACATTTTTAACACAGCCATATTTGGCTCTATGTCATTCCATCAATGGTTTCTTTTGTGATGCTTTTTTAACAAATATTTTTCAATGAAAAAACGCATCGAAATTGATTTGTTTTTATTTTTGAGGGGTCCCCACCAAACTCTGAACCCCTATTGGTTTTTTTCTCTATTCCCGACCCCCCACCACTTATATGCACTCCCCCCTATATTTTTCCATTCGTTTTTTAGTTTAAACATTTGCGTTAAAAAGAAATCCCAAAAAAGTCTGTCGATGAAAGGACGTTGTACCCCATATTTAAATTTGGAGGTGACATTGAGGATGAACTCTAAGCAGAATTTGTCCAAAAAGTAAACAGTATTAGCTGAAGAAATTAAAGTCCTTCTGTCTGGATCAGCCAACTTTGCTATAGTTTTCAGAATGTTTCAAGTACATATTTGCATTGCTTGCAACTTGGTTAAACCACCTATATGTTCATCGCAGAGCTCAGGTCCGACTCCAGGTGTCCCTGTTATTAATCCTCTATTTCGACATTCCTATAGTGTCCCATCATTCTATTCAAGGCTCTGTTGGTATTCGTACATTGTAAACAGTTATAGCCTTTAATAAACAGTGAGTGGGCCTCATTACGACCCGGGCGGT
Organism: Ambystoma mexicanum; assembly: GCF_040938575.1. Classification (NCBI taxonomy): domain Eukaryota; kingdom Metazoa; phylum Chordata; class Amphibia; order Caudata; family Ambystomatidae; genus Ambystoma; species Ambystoma mexicanum. The sequence continues at coordinate 836,749,362 of NC_090939.1, forward strand.
AAGTACCGGTCATTACCGGCATGGCGCAAGTACCGTGTCCGTGCTGGCAATAGACCACTAAAAGCGGCCCATTACGAGTACGCGGGCACGAGCTTTGCGCCATGCTGGTAATGACCTCATCGCCATGCCGTAAAAGGGCGAAAAATCCCCCTTTCCGGCATCGTCCGTAGTGGAAATAGCTCCTCCTGCATCCAAGCCATCGGCATTAGCGGTGACCGATAATAGCGGTCACCTCTAATAGCGGTAACCACTATTAGCGGTGACCGTTAATAAGCGGAACTGGAAGTAGCGTCATCGCACAGGAACGGGAAAGAGCACGGCGGCCATCTTTAAAAACAAAATCCATTGCCATCCACCACAACCAGGAGCCATCTGACCCCCAGAACTCCAACACACCTCCACCACTATCTGTTGCATTTTACTATGCCAAAAGCTATGAAAATAACGCGAGATCGCCTGTGCAAGGAGCGCTTCTCCAGAGAGGAGCTCACCATGCTAGCGGAGACACTGCAGGAACATGCAGATGTGGTGTTCTCAAACGACATGTCCCTTCCAGCACTGCAGCGCAAAAAGCAGATTTGGGCAGAGGTCGCCCAGAGAGTCAGTGCCGTTGGCACCACACCCCGCACACCCAAACAATACCGTAAGCGCTGGGATGACCTGCGTTTACGCGTGCAGAGCATACTCTCTGCCAACCGCAACCTGGGGATGGCGACAGGCGGAGGTGCAGAGTCCCCCATCAAATTGCAACCATGGGAGGAGACATGCGCAACCACCATAGGCACCGAGGCAATTGAGGGAGTCGGGGACATGGAGCGAGGAGCCCCGTCATCAGCCGATGCAGGTAGGTGTCCCAAATGAAACAATGCTAATGCCACCACGATGATGTCCACCTAAACTGTCAGTGCAATGATGCAGAGCAGGGTCCACCAGACACATAAATATAAGACTGCATACAGGCAGTGCAGAGCATTACCTTGTCCACATGCATAATGCACCCCATATGTGTTGCAAACCAGACGCCTCCATGCATCACCCACCCAAGAGTGAAGCAACCTGTATGTCATTCCCCAATGTTAATGATCTACCATTCCATATCAAGGCAACCACCCCAATGCATGCCCGATGCCCGTAGACCCATCACTAACCCTCTCCCTCCATTGTTCCCCCACAGGCATACATTCTGACAGCGGTGATGAGGACACCGGGGAGAAAGATGACACACCACAGAAGAAGGCCAGGGCCAAGGAGGGCGAACACCGGCCCTCAACCTCAAGGGGCAGAGGCCAACCTGCACCACCGCAGAAGGCAAAGAAAACCACAGAGGCCACAGCACCAATGTGAACCACGGCCCCCACAACAACACCCACACCAGCCACCATCACCCAGGAGGCATTGGCAGAGGGCACACCATCGGCTGCCAGCAGCACAGTCGGTGAGACAGCTGCCACAGCAGCCATATCGGACGACGAGGCAGACTTACAGCTGCATGGCGCAACACCCACCACAGGCCCCCTACACTCACCACACCTATCCCCATGCAGAGTACAGGACGGCAGCATGCACGGGCTGTCACCTGGAGATTCATGGCCGGCAAGTTTCAGCCCCACGCCAACTGTGCCTGATGACCAAAGCATGGTGGCAACGCCTCACACTTCCACCCCAGTGACAACCAGCCAAGAGGGGATAAGGGCTATACAGAGGAGCCAGGAGGAACTCACAGGGCTGTTGACACAGCATACAACCAAATGTACCCGTGCAAGGGATGACGCAAGGGATGACATTAGGGATTCTGCTGCATCCCTTAAAACAGCCATCGAGTCCACCTCAAAGGACATTTGTGCCGAATTGGCAGCAGTGCGGCATGTCCTCTCGGAAATGGTGGCAGCAATGCGGGACATGCATCCAAAACAGTTGCCAGGACAATCTGGACCATCATCTACAGCCAGCCCTACTAGGACCAGCCCTGTGCGTAGGTCTGGCAGGAATCTGCGCAGATCAGACAGGAGCGCACCTGGTGCTTGTAGAGGGGGAGGGCTATAGGTACAGCCAGCCATACTGGTCCCATGTGGACTAATGGTGCATGCCAGTGCGCACCATGTTTGGGGAAGTCAAGGGGGGAGGGGGAGGGAGGAGAGGGTGTGTGGGGTGTTTCTGGGTAGGGGTGAGAGGGTGTGGGTGGAGTTGAGGGGGGCGGGGGGAGAGGGTGTGTGGGGGAGTTGATGGGGGAGGGGGGAGAGGGTGTGTGGGGGAGGTGAGGGGGGAGGGGGGAGAGGGTGTGTGGGGTGGAGGGCTTGTGCACTTTGTTCTATTTCTCTAATAAATCATGATGTGTGGACATTGCTTATTGCGTACGTGTGCTTTATTGGTGAACTGTCTACGGTGTCCATGTCCCTGACACACCCAGTGCCCCGAGTGCCATCTCCATGTAACACCCCCCGTCCAAGTGTGCTAGAAAGATTAGTTGATCAGAGTCTGACGCATGGCACGTCCCTCCTGTGCATCGCTGCCTCCCTGAAGTTCAGCCCCATCTCCACCTTCCTCATCCTCTTCGTCAGGTGGTTGCAGTTCACCGTCAGGGGCACATTCCGTCTGATGCACATATTGTGTAGCATTACACATGCCATGACGATCTTTGCCACCTTCTCATGGCAGTACAGGAGTGCCCCACCAGACCTGCTGAGGCAGCGAAACCGTGCCTTCAAGCTCAATCACCACACGGGTTAGTGTATGGGCACGATCAAAGTCCTCCTCGTGCCTGTTCTGTGGGTTCCGGACTGGGGTAAGGAGCCACCTCTTCAAGGGATAGCCTGCATCACCTGCATGTGGGCAACAATGTATATGTATAAGTCCTCACATCATATGGGACCTGTATCAATGACACCATAGCATGCATTGATTTCCTGATTGCAACCACATTCCCATGCATGAATGGAGACAAACGATGTGACTGCTATGTGTGTATTCCCCTTATGGACTGGTGTGCGTGCCATCAACTGGTGGGCGCAGGTGGGTCCAGTATTTGTGAGTGCTCATGCACTGTGTTAGTCTACACCGGTTGTTTCCATGATCTGGCTGATGTCCAGTCATTTGTATGCTTTCATCCTGGCACCGTTGATGTCAGCCTCATGATGATCTCACTATGCACAACAAATGGTGACATGCACTTTTGTTGGACCTCTGTGTCAGTGTAGTGGTGTATTAATGTATTTGGCCCTCATGTGACTCCTTTGTACGCAGTAATGGGGGACAGTCCTTTCAGTTGATGGTATTTGGTGCTTTGCATTGGCCATAGTAATTGCTTGTAACTGCATTGAGTTGAGGGGGATACGGTCTGATTGAGTACAGTGCACATGTAGATGGCTATGGAATGGTTGTGACACTGCATAATTTACATGGTAGGGCAGCTTTAATCTTGCATTATGTGGTCAGGTGTCATGTCCAGTCTGGCCTGCTTTGGGGTATGAGCATGGTCAATTCTCTCAGGCACTCACAGCCAGGTGAAGTATGCATCTCTCCCCCCCATCTCAGCCAGGTGAAGTATGCATCTCTCCCCCCCATCTCAGCCAGGTGAAGTATGCATCTCTCCCCCATCTCATCCAGGTGAAGTATGCATCCCCCCATCTCAGCCAGGTGAAGTATGCATCTCTCCCCCCCATCTCAGCCAGGTGAAGTATGCATCTCTCCCCCCATCCCAGCCAGGTGAAGTATGCACCCCCCCCATCTCAGCCAGGTGAAGTATGCATCTCTCCCCCCCATCTCAACCAGGTGAAGTATGCATCTCTTCCCCCCATCTCAGCCAGGTGAAGTATGCACCTCCCCCCCATCTCAGCCAGGTGAAGTATGCATCTCTCCCCCCCATCTCAGCCAGGTGAAGTATGCATCTCCCCCCCATCTCAGCCAGGTCAAGTATGCATCTCTCCCCCCCATCTCAACCAGGTGAAGTATGCATCTCTCCCCCCCATCTCAGCCAGGTGAAGTATGCACCTCCCCCCCATCTCAGCCAGGTGAAGTATGCATCTCTCCCCCCCCATCTCAGCCAGGTGAAGTATGCATCTCTCCCCCCCCATCTCAGCCAGGTGAAGTATGCATCTCTCCCCCATCTCAGCCAGGTGAAGTATGCATCTCCCCCCCCCATCGGAGCCAGGTGAAGTATGCATCCCCCCCCCCATCGGAGCCAGGTGACGTATGCATCTCTCCCCCCCATCTCAGCCAGGGGAAGTATGCACCCCCCGCCCATCTCAGCCAGGTGAAGTATGCATCTCCCCCCCACATCTCAGCCAGGTGAAGTATGCATCTCCCCCCCCATCTCAGCCAGGTGAAGTATGCATCTCTCCCCCATCTCAGCCAGGTGAAGTATGCATCTCCCCCCCCCCATCGGAGCCAGGTGAAGTATGCATCCCCCCCCATCGGAGCCAGGTGACGTATGCATCTCTCCCCCCCCATCTCAGCCAGGGGAAGTATGCACCCCCCCATCTCAGCCAGGTGAAGTATGCATCTCCCCCCCACATCTCAGCCAGGTGAAGTATGCATCTCCCCCCCCCATCTCAGCCAGGTGAAGTATGCATATCTCCCCCATCTCAGCCAGGTGAAGTATGCATCTCTCCCCCCATCTCAGCCAGGTGAAGTATGCATCTCTCCCCCCCATCTCAGCAGGTGAAGTATGCATCTCTCCCCCTCATCTCAGCCAGGTGAAGTATGCATCCCCCCACCCCATCTCAGCCAGGTGAAGTATGCATCTCTCCCCCCCATCTCAGCCAGGTGAAGTATGCATCTCTCCCCAAATCACGTACCCACATCGCATTTCCTTGAGCCTTACAAGCAACTCACGAGAAGCCAGGATCTGTGCCCTGCATGTCGCTCCATGTAGCGTGGTATTGTGGAGTTCCGCAGGACCATTGAATCATGGGTTGATCCGGGGTATCGGGCACAACAATGTGTGATGATCTTGTTTGAGTCACATACCATTTGCACGTTGATTGAGTGGTATAGCTTACGGTTGCGGTACGCTACCTCCATGGCATGTGGGACCACCAATTCCACATGGGTGCAGTCGATGGCGCCAATGCAACCAGGGATGCCAGCCAGTGAATGGAAACCAACTTTGGTGTTTGAAATCTCCTGGCCAGTCCGTGGTAAGTAAATGTGGTCGCCTGTGTGCTTCAGGAGGGCATCAAGCACTTGGTTCAGTGTACGTGAGAATAATGGTTGAGATATGCTGTGCATGTGCCCAACTGTGTTCTGGTAGGTGCCTGTGGCCAGGAAGTGGAGCACAGACACTACTTTTAGTAGGGGTGGGATGGCGGTGCATGTTTCAATCAGGCTGACAATGTCGTCATGTATCATGTCCACAATGGTGGTGATGGTGTTCCGGTCCAGACGGTACAGGGTATGGATCTGCTCAGGGGTTAGGTTGAATGGACTTGCTCTGATGCGAGGGATTGGGGGCTGCCTGCGTGGTGCCACTAGCTGCACTGGTGGGGCATGCTAAACCTGCCTCACCCTGCGTCTCCTCTGTGCTGCCTGTAGTTGTAGTTGTTGTTGTTGTTGCAGCAGTTCCACTGCAATCATGTCCTCCAGCACCAGCATTGCTAGTAGTATTGGAATCATTTTGGTGTGTGACTGGGTGTGGAAAGGGGCGGGGTGTGCTCCTTTTAGTGCTGGCCCAGTCTGTATTGCCTCCACCTGTGCTGATTGTGTGCACCTGTGGCAGTTGGGAACACTGCACATGGCCGTTTACGGGTGGACCGCGATGCCGGTATTTGCACCATGCTGGTAAGGTACTTTTCGGCCTTCACTAGGGCGTTATTTGCATGTCCGCCTGACTTGTGATGTTTCCCTGTTTGCGCCATGCCGGTATTGCCGGCATGAAGCGTCGCGTGCCCGCGCTCCTGTCGCTATTAGCGGCACTGTAAATTACGGTGCCGCTAATAGCGGGTTGTCGTGTCCTAATCGTGCAGAGCGGTAAGCGATGCTGGTAATCCTTTACCGGCTTCGCTTTTCACTTACCGCCTGGGTCGTAATGAGGCCCAGTGACTCTATTTTCAGGGGAACAAGAGACCCAGTGCCTAATTCACAGAAGGGTTTAATAATGGCAAAACCGCATTGGAAAACGTTCTGTGAATAAGGGCCCCATTGTCCGTAGTTTGCTCCAACAGCCGGCGTATCTGACAAGAGGACAGTGCCTCCCTTTTGAATATTGGTGATCAAGGGTAGAGAGGTGCACTTTAATACATGGATCTGCTTCGTTTGGGCAAAATTTTCCAGCAGAAAGTAACTGATTGGATGTCTTTCGTCTGCAAATGGCCCTGGACATACATGATATGCGTCTTTTGCTAGAAAATGAAATAAACTAAAAACGAATCTGCTACCCCCCATCTCCCCCGGTTCCACAGCTGGTTGCTTGTAGATCCCTTGCTGCCAAATTGTCCAGTGTCCCCCTTTCCCAGTTGTGTGCTCCCTGCACCCTCGAATCAATCCCTTGCGATCTGCCTTCCTCGCCATTTACTCCACCTCTAACTCGGTTTGTTCTCTGAGCTAAGTGCAAGCTCAATAAATGCCATAATATTCATCATAATAATAATAATAATAATAATAATAATAATAATAGTAATACTAATGATAATAATAATCAAAGTGTCAGAACAATCTGCACAACCATACAGAAACATGTGTTCCTTTATTAAGTGTCCCTTTGCCTACATATAGAGATCCCTGGCCCAGTAGGCACTGTTTCATAATGCCAACCACCTTGCCCTTCTACTGCTCCAACACTCACAGATATACACAGTTTTGGCCCGCTCACCCCCTCCAATCAAGGCTCACGGGGCGCATTAACGAAGCCCCCTTCTCTTGAAGTGAGCAGCACTTGATAAATGTAGTAATTACTTTGGCATAATTTAATTTCACACTGGCTTCCAGTAAAGATAGGATCACCTTCAAGACCCTCACGCTAACACACACATGTTTAAGCCTCTCTGCCCCCTTACCTATCAGAAGCAATTTGCAGAGACACCTCATCTCGCCCCAACAGAACCTGCCACTTAAATAAACTCTGCATCCCTCCAATCAAAAGAGCCAAAGCAGGCATGATAGAATTCCCACACCTAGTACCCAAACTATGGAACACCTTAGCTAACACACTTAGGGCCTGATGACGAGTTGGGCGGTAACGCCGGCGCTATTAGCGCCGGTGCTAATAGGCCTACCGCCACACCCCCCGGCGCTATTAGCGCCGGATCACAGGTTTGGCGGAAGGGTTATTGCCCATTCCCCATTGGGCCCATTCGGGAATTCCTCATTCCCCATTGGGCCCAATGGGGAAAATGTGCGCTATTACCGGCAGCGGATTTCCCGCCGGCGGTAATAGCACTGAAAATCGGCCATTTTGCCCGGATTTCCCCACAGCTCACAGCTGGGGGGAAATCCGCCATGGCCATGATCTGGCGGACCCTTAAATGCGGCGGTAATAGCGATACCGCCGCATTTAAGGGTTACCGCCAGACTCGTGATGAGGCCCTTAGAGCTGAGACCTCTCTTACAGCCTTCCGTAAGAAGCTCAAAACAACACTCATCAACTAACACAACTTCCTCTGCCCCCGCCACTGTTCAACTAAGTATGTACAGTGCTTTCTGCCCCCCTTCACCCACCCTCCCTCCTTTTTGCAACTAAGTATGTACAGTGCCTTCTTCTGTATCCTATGTGCTAACTATGCCTGTAACAGCGCCACGATGCCCCCGGGCTGATGCACGCTTTATAAATGTTACTAATAAATAAATAAATAAATTATTCCTTTGCGTACTAAAGACTCATTCTGTGATATCACTGATGTCTCTATGTATGCAAATTAGTCAGGGCCCACACATCTTTTGCCACCCAGGGTCCTGCAAATCCTAGTGTAGGCCCTGCACGTGTGCACGATCTCAGACAGCTGCATCATGTGTCCCACAATCCGATTTGCTGCAATGCTCACCTGTGTCAGCCATCTTTTAGATTACAGGCCTAGAAAAGCAAAGGGAGGTGGCGAGCGGGGGAGGGGCAGAAAGCTGGGAAGCAGGGGCGTTGCTAGGGGGGGGGTAAGGGGGCTATAGCCCCTGATCTTTTGGATGTAGCCCCGGATAGAATCTCAGGAGCTACAGCCAAAAGACTAGTTAGCCCCCAGTCCCAACAGTTCCGACATCAGTTTAGCCCCGGGTCTTTTCCAGTCCTAGCAACTCCCCTGCTGGGAAGTGCAATGCTTGTGGCAGCCCGTTGTGCAGGTCCAGAATGCATGTGCCATTTTGTGAGGAGGAAAAGACTGGCGCAGACTTTTACGAGATAAGAGAACCGCTCAAAGGAAAGTGTACACGGTGGAAGGGATCACCACCTGTCATTCCATGAGATGCAAAAGATTAACAGACATAAACAGTGTGCAATGCGCCTGTCAAAACGCTGCTGTAATTCTCACGGCGACTTCACTGGAGGCAGCCGAGTATTTAGTAGCAGAAATATATACGCACATTAAAGAGAACAGAAAGCAACGTTAAATAACTCCTTCCTGTTGAATATGGAGTTTGCCGCTTTCTACGCATATGCAATTAAAAGGTCTCTGATCCCTTAGAATTCGCGCCCTCTTCTTCTGATAAAGGACTTACTTAGCTTTTAGATAACGAAATGGCCCAGTGCTGACTAATCTTCCGCCTCATATCGCTGCTGCAAACCTTGCTCGCCATGTACGGTCCTCTGCTGCCATCTTCTGTTCGCTCAGCTCATTTCTCTCGTAGTTCTATATTTAATAAATACAGATTGTTGTACTTTCTATCTCTTTTTTATAGCTAAAGCAAAGTGAAGCCAACGCTGATACCAAGGAAAAGCTGCCCTTACGTCTCCGGATCTTTGAAAAGTTTCCAAACAGGCCGCAGATGGTGAAAATATCGAAGCTTCCGTCTGACTTCACAGTTCCTAAAATAAGGTACACCTCTTTGCATTTGCTTGGCAAGCAGAAGGCGTTTAATTACAGAAAGCATGCCAGAAGCTTCAGCAAGACAAACCTTGTTCAGATCAATATGATAGGAGAAATGTACATATCTTGTTATTCTAGAGTTCGCTAATTCCTAATTATTTACAAAGATATGATGGTGAGCGAAGTAGCTCATAATGACTTCAAGTTATACCTATTTGGTATTTAAGGTAGAATGCCTTGTGCCATGTGCTCTTAAAGATTGTTTATTTTTTAAATTGAAACAAATCTGCATAGCGAATCACATTTAAAACATGTATGTAGGCATATATAAAGAATACTGTTGTGATACATAAGTGAGCGAATAAGTGAGTGAGAAACTGAGTGAGTGAGTGAAACTGAGTTAATGAGTGAAGCTGAGTGAGTGCAACTGAGTGACTGCAACTGAGTGAGTTTATCTAAGTGGGATGGGTGCATGTGTTTGTTTAGTGGGACGGGAATCCCACTAGCATCTTGAAAATGCAAGAGACTGGTAGTGTTTTGAGAACAGCTTAATGAATGTGATTTAGAGTGGCAATATTGGTATCTACTGGGACAGAATCACTCAAACGGTTTACAATGAAAATGCTGCCATATATTGTGGTCCCAAATTCATCAAAGTGATTTTTAGTGGCAATACCTGTATAAATTGTAGGTGCAGCATCATGAAAATGATTTACATTGAAATGGTGGCATCTATTTTCAGTGCAACTTCATGAAAGAGTTGTACAGTGGCACGGATGGCAAATATGGTGGATGCCATATCATGGAAGTGATTTACAATGGGACTGCTGACATTGGTTACCACAAACCAACCATGGCGAAAGCCCCCCCCCGACACAATATTAGGGCCCCTTTGAGCACCTCTCAAGTTCATCACACAATCTTCAATGTTTATTCCAGATGAATCCATAAAACACGATAATAAAACACATGGTATAAAAAGCATATAAAACAAATTCCATTATTAAATGCATTATCATAACATACAATCGTAACATAAAATACATCACTGCAAGATAAAGTGCTCATGTGCATATCATTTAATCCAGCCCTGGCATGATGGTGCCCTTGCGCCCATTTCATGTTCAAATACAGAGGGTCTGCAATCTCAGTCTACTCCTTGTGTTAATCGTGCAGATGGAAAGTTAACTCCATCTAAGCCAGGTGAAGGTACTTAGAGAAGGCAAAGACAGTCAATTCAGTAGACAGGGTTAATGCATCAGATACATGTCTAATGTTATACTTTAACAGAATGGGTTTCAAAGAGCATCTTCTACAGTAGTCATGCAATGGGCATAAAAAGAGAAAACATCCGACATGTTCTTTCTCTGCAGTGCAGACTGGGCAGTGTGTTCGGATTCGGATACATACCAGTTGTATAGCGGTGAACTTAATAAAATAAGGTGCCAAACCTGTGTATCATATAGAGCGAGCAGGCAAATGAAGGGCCTATGGCATCCAAATGCCTTTCTGGTCCTGGAGCCAGTTTGCAGCACTGGGATTCTCGGGCTTGCACCGAAGATCCAAGGGAGCTGTCTATGTTGATCTTCATCTTTGCATCTTTGCAGCAAATGTATTTATTGTATTTGTTATTTTTTGTATTTGTAAAGCGCACTGCAGCCCAAAGCCATCGAGGTGCTGTTGCAAGCAGCTGACTTAGTTGCAGGTGCAAAGGATTGCTCGTGGGTTGCAGAGAGCAGAAACCCAAGCGAAATGCAAGAAAACAGATAATGTAAAAGTTACATCTAAAAATGCATCCTAAACACATTTCTCAGGGTGACTATTGAGTGTTAGTCTATAGGCGTGTTAATTCCATGGGAGTTAATTCAGCCTTAACATTCCTACACCAAGGAATAGCCATTCCTCCACTCAGGGACAAAAGGTCTATTAATGCCCAAATGTGTACCCAGCTAATAATCGCCCGGTTGGCTTTCACATCCAGCATGTTCCTTTGGGCTAGCTCTATGTTATGGCCATACTAGAAGTACGACTACCTAGGAGAGTAGCCTTTTTTCAATATGCATTCTCCACTACCCGTAATCTAATACGTTGGGTGTCCCCCCAAATTGCATCCCCATAGACAGCTGGGCTTGGCACGCATACTATAAAGCTGTGGTGTAGGAGATACAGCACCACTCCCATGCCTAGGGGCCAGTTTTAAGGTGGCATTACTTGCTCCGTCTAGACTCAATCTTGCTTTCTCTATTTGCGCAGTCCAGGTATCATTACTAGAAAGCCTTGTGTCTGGGCAATCAAACATGTCGACTTGTTCAAGGCATTGGCCTTCAATAGGAAGATGTAAGTTTGGTTGTTTTTTATGGGGCCGATCTAATACCATCACTTTGGTTTCATTCATGTTAATGGTGAGACCACTTTCTTTACACCCCTCATGAAATGCTGCCACCTGTTTCCTTAGACCCAAAGGAGTTTTGGAAACCAAAATTGGATTGTCTGCGAACAGATTGATGTTAATAGTTGCAGTGGTATCACCAGCTAAATTCCAATGCACTCTCCCTGTATTGTCTGAATACAGGTTAATGATAGCTCGCAAGAGCCCGTTGGGAATTTGGAGGTTTGCAAGAAACGTCCACAGTTTGTTTCTTGGGGGCCCGTCAAAGTCTGTCTTTAGGTCAATAAAGGCAGTACGAAGATTTGTTTTTCTTAATGAGACATATTTTTGCTGTAGCAGGAACGGCCTAATGGACTGATCTATTGTGCTTAGACCCAGCTGAAAGATGGCCGGGAGATGGCTCACCACTGATTTATCCTTATCCCAGCCTGAGAGATGGAACAATATGAAAAAATGTTGCTGACCGCATCCACCAAAGATATGGGCCTGTAATTGGCTGGGTTGTCTCCTTCCTCTTTCTTATATAATGAGACAATATTTGTAGCATCAGTCCGAGAGCTAGGAACTCTTCCCTGCTATACGGCAGCAGTGAAGATGACAAGAAGGACACGGGCCCAGGGATCTATGGCCTTCTTGTAGAGATCTATAGGAACCATGTCAGGTTCTGGAGCATTCCCTCTGGAGCTCTAGGGTGTCCTTGATCTCCTTCAGGGCAAATATTTTAATTCTGATTCGGGGGTGTTCCACTCTATGAGGTCCTCTGGTGACACAGTTACATCGAATGTAGATTCATGCCCGATGGAGGCACACAGTTCAGGTAAATTCATCCTCCGTGCCTCCTCTGATAGGTTCCCATGTCTTGTGTTCTTCTCCCTGGTGGATGCTCTTGCCACCTCACTCCAAAATCTGGAGCTACCTTTATTCTTTAATGTAACTAAGAGTTCCTGCCATTCCTTTGGCACAAAGGTAGTCTGTTTGGTTTTAATAACAATTTTCTAAGATGCACTCAGAGCTCTCCAATTCGAGCTGTCCGGGCCTATGCATTTCTTAACCTCCATGATAAGTGCGTTTTTTGCCTGTCAACGTTCTTTATCGAACCAGTTGGTATACTATATAGCGTTGGTATGGACTAGCATTTTCGGTTTGGTGACATAGGGCGCTATATGTGAGATTCATGGAGTCATATGTCTTGACACTCTCACTGTTGCTTAGGCTATTTGACAATAGTGATTTAAGCGATGGTAGTATGGAATGATAAATAAGGGGTCTGATCTCACTTGCTACAATATCATCCCACTTTGTTCTTCTTCTCGCATTGCATTGTATCTTGATGTTAACACTATTGTTGTATCCAATGTTGTTGTAGCTATTCCAATTCTTGCGCACAATGGCCGATGATCACCATCCACTCGATCATCAACAAACATCTCCTTTAGTAAGGACCAGTCCTTTGCACTTATAAGGATATGATCAATATGTGTGCTTCTATTACAAAAGAACAAATGTCCGTCTAGCCGGTTGGACTCGAATGAGCCTGCAGTTACATGCTCTTAGCTTAAGAATGGCTATTACACGTGCAGTTTCCAGGGCTGATTTGTGTGCTTTTAGTAGATATTTTGCATTTGAATCGGGTATATCCTCTGCCTCAAAAACACTGAGTAGGTCCTTCAGCGGCTCAAACAGCACACTGAAATCACCAACCAGTATTATAACCGAATACCTGCTCAGTTTCTCTGGGAGCATCCTAAGTATTTCTTGGACTAGTCTTAGCGCATTGTCCTCTTTCATAATATTCAGTCTATTAAACATATTAAATAATATAATATGGTGAACTGTCCCTTTCCCAATGTGTATTTCTTGAACGTCCTCAGTGTTCAAGAAATTGTTCTCACCTCACTGTTGAACGCTGAATCGGACCAGGTTACCAGACCTCCCACCTGCCTGTCTGTTGTATCTAGTGTACCCTTGGAGATGTCTATCAGAACAAGCCCAGGTTTCTTGGAGACATATGATCTGGTGGGATCTAATATAATCCCACCAATCCGAGTTGAACGGGTGTTTCCCCGATTCCTGTGATATTTCTTGAGACTAGAGTAAGGGTCCCTGTACATTCCTTGATACGGGTGGCGTTGACATCATCTGTTTCTCGTCAATCAGTTGCATCAAGCCCAGGGCCAAGATCCGTGGCTACTGGTGTGGTTGATGTGGATTTATGCTGGGAATGGGCGGCTTTTCTGATACCCCATTTGACCCATTGTTGTCTCTCCTGCTGGGAATTTTTGGGTTCATCGCACCTTTTTGTCCTGCTCCCTACTATTGCCTTAGCTAGTTAGAGCAACATTCCTCAGAGGATATGCTCTAAGCTCTATGTTAGAATTATGTGGGGGAAGAGTTGTAAATTCCAAGGGCAATAGTCCATGCACTAACTGTGATTCTGTCAATGGGATCAAAAAGATGAGTGTCTGCGTGGGCACGCGTCATCTGGTATTCTAGTGCATAATAATAAATCATCCTTGATCACAGAGGCGCATCCCCTCACATGGTGTATCCAATGGATGCATTTATTTGTAAGCGCTAGTGCGGTTTCAAATTGCCTACTTCTGTAGTTTGGGTACTTTATGCATAAATATTGCCCTAGCCTATTTCGTTGCAATATGAAAATCATTGTTTATAATCCTTAATCTTGGTGCTAGTCGCCGAGGGCCAGGCTGCCTAGTGTTCCAACCCAATTCCTTTTACCTGGCCATGTGTGTTGGAGAGGGGGATAGAACATGATTCTAGCTATTTGTGGACCAATAGGAGGTTTATGCCTGTTGTGAAGGTTTAGTTCCATTACTTTTGGGAGGTTTTGATATTTTGGTCTTTCTATGGTCTTGTTGTTGTCCAGGCACTGCAGGCGATGTGGGGTGACTCTACGAGATATATCATCCTGGTGGGATATCGTTGTTTCCTCTAATGAACATTTTCTTACGGGTCAGCTCAGCAGAACCGGGTGAGGGGGAAGATTGCCTTCCTACGCTAGGCAGATTTAATTGACTAGTAATGCCACCTGTTCTTTTAGTGTGTCTATTTGACAATATAAATCCCAGTATTTATGCTCGTTGTCATTTCTCATGGGGGGGAATGGGGGCTGTTGAGCACGACATTATGTTGAGTATTGTTCACAATAGGACTACTGACATTTTCCCTGCTTCAGTATTAGTCCGCGCATCATCTATCAGTTTGATTATATGTAAGGCGGTATTTGAAATGTGCAGATCATTCCTGAAGGTTCTAGCCTCCAAATCCATTGCTTGTGGGCACACCGTGCTCAATTATCGTATTCGGCACACCTGCTTCCCCTCTGATCTTGTCCTCCACATCATGTCCATTTAATGGGAGTCTCTTGTTTGTTGTTGTATTTGGGGTTCTATGATTAGAATGCAAAGCAACAGGGATTTTGTAGTTCTTACCCCCTTCCTGATCTTCATGCCTGGGGACTTCACATTTGGAAAGTTGATCTTCCTTCTCTGACTTTTTTTTTACTTAGGTCTTTAGGTGATGGGTGGGGCGGAAGATGAAGCTACCTTCTTCTGTTCTGTATTTATGTCATTGCCTAAGGCTCCCATGCCACTATGTTTATGTTTATTTATTTGTATAGCGTGCAAAACCCAAAGGTATCTAAGGCGCTTGAACTTAAAATTGGTTTCAGATTGGTTTCCGTGCTTCGGGTTACAGACAATGAAGCGTCCACGGTGAATTACAACAACGTGAAACGTGCAGAGGTTATACAGCCTACGCAAAGTTCAAAAGAGAAGTACATGGTGATCACATCCATAGAGCCTAATCCATGTTGCTATATTCGCTGGATAAATGTACGCCGATACCTGGCGCAGCTGCACTAATACAGCTGTCATGTGGGTCTCATTTACATGATTTTCTAGTGACAGATTTGTATTTGTATTTGTTGTGTTTTATATAGCGCCTTTGTCCAAAGTGCTTTACATAGGACAATCAACAGTACATAGAATCAGATATGTAAATCAGTGTTCATAAACAGTAACAATCAATCAGCGTTCATAAACAGTTACAATCAATCAGCGTTCATAAACAGTAACAGATGTAGTAGTGACCGTAAGGGATGGTCTTTAAGGGCGCCCAACAAATGTATCTCACTGATACGCGTGTCGGCCTCCTTAACAGATTTCAAACTAATAGTTGTTTCTTTTTTTTAGCTACATCGTGTGGTGAACGAGCAGGTGCCGTTTTACGCTTGGAAAATTTGCAAGGTTTATAAATGCGGGCTTAATATCCACTTAAGTTCACTTAAAACCTAGAAGGTGAATAGGGTACTCTAAGTCGTCAGCGTGCAGTATTTGATATTTTGATATTTATTTTATTTATATAGCGCACGGAACCCTGGGGTAGTAGAACAGGATTAACAAGGAACATCTGAACTGTATACGCAGTTTATACTACACATTAAAATGGCAATATAATCACTCGCCAACGCAGCAGAAATGCAATGATAAAACACTTTGGGAATGCAATAATATATAATATTTAAAAGGATCTGCGGGGGGAGGGGAATGCCACAACAGCTCGATAGGGTGCCAAAGTCTGTCTGCCCCCACCTCTCCTATGCCAAGCCTCCCAGAAAGGTCTAAAAGATTTGCTTGGGGAAAGCTAGGGGCAGCGTCCGGTATGTGGCGAACTATGTAACACCTAGGAGGAGGAGTGAGGGAACGTCCTGACAACTTGAGGGTTTGCCAGAGACCGTCTCCCACCCTACTCCTTATAAGAACAGTTAATAGTAGCCCATCAATTTGGCATGTGTCAAATTGGGGTGGAGGCGCCCAGCCACTCGAGGAACAGCCGTAGTCATCACCCCTCCTCTCCGTAGTCTCAGAATCACCAACTGAAGAGTGCTGCTATAAATAGCCTCACAGGGGATAGAAGGCTAGGGTTTGAGTACAGGCTAGAGTTCCATCAACCAGTCTTCACGAAAGGAAAAAAAGTCAGTGAAATATTATAAGAAGTAGGCTGCGCCACAGAGGAAAGCACTTGCCCCTTAATCTGTGTTTCTCATATTTCACATGTGCTCTCTCTGTTTCACAAGGATTCTCCATAATCGCAGCCAGTAGAGGCGTATGGACGGTCCCTTTCAGCGTTTATGCTGATTGTTCCGTAGGCCAGGCTCCCCCTTCGATTATCAGGGAGCCTGGTCTCGTTTGTCCTCAGTGATCCACTGCTCGCCTGATCATTTACTCACGGCTCCACTTACAAAATGTTGGGTTCACTCCATCCTAGCCCCAACTACCCCAACTACCAGCTCCCTTGGCCATTGTGGGCTTCGTCACAAGGGCACAAGCGGGGGGGACAATGGCGGAGGGGGCGTGGTGGGACCCAGAGACGTGTGTGGCTGTGCTCGTCCTGCTCCTGCTACCCCAACTACTGGCGCCATTAGCCGCTGCTGACTCATCACACATTCAATTACCAACTCAATCTAGCACCAAGACTTAACCGGACAAGATCATGCCATCACCATTATTCAAATTACACATTACCTTAGCACTATCCCACCGATAACAACCCTTGCATTTTCAAACTCCACTTTCCTACCCTCAGCCCAAGATCGGATTATACTGTTGCAGGGTTCCAATACTCCTAATTCTCAGACAAGGCCTATGTGCCTTAAGCCCACTGTGATGGGCAAGCGAGTAGAACAAATACTGTATAATATAACATATGGCTCGTGCAACATCATAAAAGTGATTTACAATGACAATGTTGGCATATATGTTGGCACAACAACATTAATGTGATTTACATTGGGAATGCTTCTATATATTGAGGAAGCAAAATCATCAAAAATGTTTACGGTGGTAATGCCTGCATGTATTGTGGATGTCAGTCAGTCAAATGATCTTTATCCAACAAATTTGTCATTATGCACATAAAATAAAAAAACATTATATCTTAAATAAAACATACAATCTAGGTAAAAAAAACTGTGTTGCGAAAAAATCATATCAAATCATTTAATCATTTAAGCTGATAGTCCATCAATAACTACTAAAAAATCTAACATATAAGGTCTGCCATTAACATAGCATTCGGTTTCCTTTTTGAGTCATAATACCAGGTTTAACATATCTTTTCTCCTAAGCCATGCTAGGACCACTTGTGTATAGGCGCGCAATAAATTAAATATCCTATCATATGTCATATCATATTTAACAACAGCAAAGATCATAACATCATCAGTTGTTCTCCTACATACGGTCATGGCATCTACTGTCAACCTTATCCCATTTTGAAGGAACATATCCCTTAAATACATTTTAAAAAGAAAATGTTCTTAAGGCTGTCCATTAAATACTTATGTTCTATTGAAGTAATATTTTATGATTATCTGGTCAATCTGCGTTTTATCCACACTGCAACAAGTCTCAGTGGGTTGGGCGCAAGTGGCCAGTGCTGTTCAATATGTGCCTCTGTTTGTGACTTTGGGCTTAAGTCACATTATAACTATGGTCTGTGCATGCCCAACCTTTTTCACTGTAACTAAGGGTGTTTTAAGTGAAACAAGAAACAAGTAGAGCAAGGTTTGGTAGATTGCTAAACTTGGTACCAGCTCCTTTCCTTTCCTTTTTAACTACCCATGGCCTGGATAGCTCAGGGGCAACGTGTTTGTCTTGAATGCAGGACAACACAGAGCAACACAGGTTCAAATCCCGATCCTGTGCTTAGATTCCACACGTTGGTATTAAGCGTGTTATAAATGAGCAATTATAAATAAAAAAATATAAAAACTTTAAGTATAGTTTTCAATAAAAGTACTGATACAGTATGGAAAACCAGGGGAACAACATTAATCCCCAGAATATTGAGACCCAAACATCTGAAACCCAAGTGTTCATACCTATGTTTTGAACACCAAGGCACAGATACTATATTCACAAGTCCTGAGGAAGCACTTAAGAAGCTCAAAACACGCATCGAATTGTCACTTAATGCAAAATTAGAGATTCAAATAAAGCTTTCAATTGAAAATGTATTGTCTGATTTACAACCCTTTGAGATATATATGTATATATTCTCACAACACCCCCGGAATATTTTCAAACAGAGCCTGAAAACAGTATACTAGGTGGGCTGGCTGCAAATACAGATGGCCTTCGTCATGTGGTCCCTGGTATTTGCGATTTGTTGAATATGTTTTGGAGCACTTGTTCTCTGTGGAAATTCACCGGAAAATAAGATCAAGTGCCTGGTAAGTGCTCTATAATAAGATAGTCATGTATCTTAGGGTTGCCTGTGAAGACCCAAATATTCCAATGGTTAGAACTTATCTGGCAGTGCAATATTTCTCTTCTGAGATCAAAGGAACTCTATAATATACTAGTGGGGTAATATTAACAATCTGTGTATATTGCTAATAGGCCGTTATAAAGAATTGTGATTTTATTACCATAGTCGCACTATGAAATAAGGCCCTTTGTGCAGTTGCATTCTGGCAAGGTCTAACCTGTACTGTGCAGTGGGCTCACTGATTACTGGTAGCTGGATTTCCTGAAAAGTGTTGCATTATTTCATAGGCATTTGCCTTGTGAACAACATGAAGGTGTTTGCCATTCATCTTAATTGCAGCCAATCAAAGTTTTAAAATGTTGACACTTCCATTTTCAAATTTCTTTTGAATCTCAGTTTTCAATAGAAGCTTGGAAGGGGGCGTTGGCTGATGGGAATTTTGCTATCTTGCTCGGCTGCACGATTTATGTTTTGGAATTGTAAACATCAGGGGTCTGTTGCCCTAATAGCTGAAGGCTGTAATGAAGTAGCCTTAGGGGTATTACGTCATTGGACTTGGGGGTCTTGTGACTGTGATCAGCAGGTGCAGCCTCTTGTGGGTTAGTGTTGTAGGATACCACCTATGTTCTGTGTATTAGGAATAGATGAGGCCTCCTGGCTTCAGAGAAACTCAAGGTTTCGGGGACTTTAGATTCTTGAGGGAAGACGAGGAGAAATTAGGTATTTCCAGCAGAATTATGTTGTTGCTATCGGTCAGATTCTGGGTAGTGGCGTGCAATGGTCTTCAAGGCTGTGTTCAACCTGCTGAGGATATTTTCGTTTTGTTAGTGGCTGGCTTGTTTTTTAACATAACTTGTGTTTGTATTGGCCACCATGGTTTGAAGGTCTGCTCTGTGTGGTAGTGTACTATTTCCATTGCTTCTTCATCTTGGAATCTGGGCATTTTGGAATCTTGGATTATGGTACAGCTCTAATGTTACAAGCAGTTCACTCTCTCCTTCATGTCTGAAACCACACATTAAAGAACTGCTGTGAAAATGAGCTTTCTCCGGTCCCCCTAACCTTCCAATCACTCCCCTGACATGCAAGTTCTAACCACCATCTCAAGTTCAATTGCCTAAAAATATATGTACAAGAATGCAGGTGCAACAATTAAATGCTTTAAATTAGTAATTGCTGGTCATTTGCTAACTGTGCATCCGCAGACACTGTTTATTGTCCCTGTACCTGCCCCTGCTCTGTGGGTCAGCCAGGTCAGATCAACATAGTCCAACCAGGGTATGGGTTTCTAAACTGTATTTTGCTACTGTTTTCCACTGCCATACTTGATCTTCTTCCCTTGGAGTACAGGGTGTGCATTGCAAAACTGTATTTTGCTACTGTTTTCCACTGCCATACTTGCTCTTCTTCCCTTGGGGTCCAGGGTGTGCATTGCAAAACTGTATTTCGCTACTGTTTTCCACTGCCGCACTTGCTTTTCTTCCTTCTGGCCCGGAGTGTGGGTTTCCAAACTGTAT
Organism: Ambystoma mexicanum; assembly: GCF_040938575.1. Classification (NCBI taxonomy): domain Eukaryota; kingdom Metazoa; phylum Chordata; class Amphibia; order Caudata; family Ambystomatidae; genus Ambystoma; species Ambystoma mexicanum. The sequence goes on from NC_090939.1 coordinate 836,769,503, forward strand.
TTTGCTGCTTGTTTGAACTGCCATGTTTCCTTTCCTCCTTTGGGGTCCGGGGTGTGGGTTTCTAAATTGTATCCTACTCTTCTAATAGGCATCAGTTTCTCTTCAATGGAACATCAAGCACGCCATCACAACAAATCTTAACTGCACCCTGCTCAGGCAGGGCCCACTCACCTGCATACTTCTCAACAAACACCACTTGATTGCACTTACCCAAAACATGCATCACCTCATCCAACAGAATACAGCCGATAGCCATGCAAAATTTGGACCAGCCGTTCACATAATCTGACCCTTCGCACTATCCCACCCCCATAACAAATTGTCACGGTGCCCATTCTCTCACATGATAAATATGGGTTGTGGCTATGGACCTAGCCCTCATTATCACCTTTGTGCTGGCAAAAATGCCCACACACATTCTAGAAACCCCCTCTTTGCCTCTTACATCTCTGAGTACAGTCTTCCGAAGGGTGTTCAACCCACAGAGCTTCCATGCCATACCATGGCAGTAAGTGCTCTATAAGTGACAAATAACATAACATAACATAAATAGGCATTCAAGCTCCATCATATGTCTTTGGATTTTATCTGCAAATATATCAATACATTTGTGTTTCTCCCAAATGTTATCCTCATTTTTAATCTGCGCAACCTCTTTAACATCAAATCAAACTTCAGTTACATGCGCATAACTCAGAATTAAATCACGGAGACAGTTTCTTCTAAAGTAAATGCATTATTCGCCTAAAATCAGGCCTTTCTTAACTACGACTCCACAGCATAACATGTAGCCAAATCAAGAAGCCTGTATGGATAAACAGTGCAGACCTCGATTGCCTAGAGCTTCTTCTCTAAAGAATTTAAGCTAACAACCTAAATCTCACACCTTTACATATCTGGCAGAAAAATAGAAAATGCATAATGGTCTCCAAGTACATATTATCACTCCCTCCCACTTCTGACTGCCTTACCTCATCATGGTTGTAATTTTTTTAGAGATACTAGCACTAGCCGCAACCTAGTCCAGAGTGATTGTCTGGTTGAAGATTGGCATCACGTCAAGTAAGACAACAAGCCAGACGCGGGCATAATAGGAAGATATGCCTTCACTGAAGTCCTTAAACCTTCTTGATCTTATAAATAGCTTTATGAACCTAAAGAATCCCAGCTCGCAAGGAGGCAGCAACTAACCACATACGCGTTTCACCGTCTTTGGGGCTCACATGTTCAGATTCGATTGATATCCTTGCGATTGGAGCATTGTATGCTTTATAAAAATGACCTTATAAGACAACTATATGTTCCTCATTTGTGGCACTGCTCAGCCGATTTGCATACACATTGTGCATTGCTGTGTGGCAGGTAGAAAGGTTGTTTTCTTTCTCTTTTTTCAAACCCAGTAAACTACTGATGGTAAATGGTAAGCTTGTCCTCATGCTTCGTTCTCAAGTTTGTCCACCTACAGTGTGTGATGGTGGTTTTCAAAGAGGGAGGGATACCTCTGTGGTTGTGTTTTGAATCCTTAAGGGCTGTCAGATTTGGAGAATTAAAACTGTGTTTTAAAACGAGTTGCTCGTCTTGACTTGATGAAGCCATGTATAAATAAAAACAGACCTATGAGGCAATGGGGCTGATTCAGAGTGTGGTATGGTTAAAATTCTCTGGGTTTCCACTGGTGGAAAAATACAGAATTTAGAATGTGGACTTTCTGGCTTCCCAACAGTGGATACCTGGAAGAAAGATGGTGGAATGTCAGCTGGTGGAAGTTGGCCAGCATACAATCCGCTGGTCCCCATAGATGACAATTGGGATCAGTGGATTGAAAATGTCCCAGTTCGGGCCATAAAGCAAGCGTTTCAACTAATTTGCAAACAAACAGTACATTGCCATGTGGATCAGATCTAGAGGTCAGAGTCGAGTAATGGCTACTAGGTGGAGATGTGCCCAAGTGGCTTTTTACCTGATATGCCCTATTCTGCTTTCACTTTGCAGGTAGAAAGGTTATTTCCTTGCTTTTGTTCTAACCCACCATAATAATGATTTGGAATATTAAACATGCCATAATGCTCCAATCCTAAGTATGATATTTAAATAATAGTGATGTGTGATGAGTCATCACTGATTTCCCACTGTTGACCTCCTCCTATGGAGCTAGGGCACGACAACCGGAACCTAATCCTGACCATGGGGGCGGCTATGAGGGAGGATCACATGGGAGAGAACAATGACCGGGTCGAGGTGGTGACTCCATTTGGTGAGACACAGTATTTCCCCCTTTCCTCTGATGAAGATTCTCTAATACCTAAGTCTTTAATGGCTTGTTGTCACTTAACAATTCCCCACTATAGTAAAGGTCAGAAAAACGTTTCTATGAATCTCTCTAATCAAACCGATATCTATGACTCAGCCATTCACAATTCATGTATAACATCTTCCGGTTTTGATATGGCTTTTTGTGAAACTTTTGAAAAACATCCAAGAAGCCCAATGACAGCTATGGACTTCATTTCCCATAAAACCATAAGTACTGAGACAAGGAAGAGGAGGAAGGAGTTTATGCATATGGGAAGAAACCTGTAGCCTAACCCGGAGACTAGCTGTTCTACTGGGTCCAAGGTGTGCAGGATATTTAAAAATGGCAGAGTCAATTAGACACTGTAGAATAATCATCCTCGTTGTGCAGAAGAAAGCAGGAAGGAGGAAGACGTCTGAAGCCTGGCAGCGGCTCAAGAACATGAGGCTCACCTTCTGTCGTGACGAGAGAGAAAGGGAAGTGCAGCAGGCATGCCTGAGGGACAGCGGAAGTACTGGGAGCTGCAGCGGTGCTCCTGGAGGTGCCGTTGTACCAGGAGGCAGTGTTCTTTGGTCCAGGCCACATGTGGAAGCTGGCGAGTGACTGCAGAGCTGTAGAAGGTCTTGGGAGAATATCTGCATCATGTGTGGAGCCGATCCAGTGAAGAGGCTTCGTTCCAAAGGCATGTCAAGAGTCGAGGAAGCTGCAAAGGACCGGTGAGTCTGACAAAGGTTGTTGTGGACCCTGGGGTACACTGACGTGCATGTGAACCAATAACTGAATGTTGCAAGGTGCGAATAAGGACAGTAAACCAAAGTGGTTGCATGCAGATATAGTACAATCCTATTTCAAATATCCGATAAGCAGAATATTGTAATGCTGCTGAGAGAAACCATAAGCAAGTATAAGTAAAAAAAGATGCCCGTGTGGGGGTTGTGTGAAGAAAACCGAGGCAAGTGTTGCCATGGGCAAATATGACAAGCACCTCAGGAGATGTGCTACTGTGATAAACGGATAATTGTGTAAAGTTTGGACATTGTGTGAAGATACCTGGCAGGGGAGTATAACAGGTGATCTGAAAAGCCCACAGAAGGGTTCCTGGCAGAGGAGTATACCAGGCAATCTGGAGAAATTACCCAAAGACCTAAACAAAGACAGTCTTGGAATGTATTGTATGACCGACCAAGTTAGAGAAAAGCTGATATGGAAATTATTGTTTGAGCAAAGTAAAGCAAGATTGTCTTAGAATTTATTGTTTGAACAAGTTAAAGAAAACTATTAAGGAATTCATTATCTGAACAAGAACATTGTGAATCCAGGATAAAGACACAAAAAGAACTGTTGGATAAAGAGACACTTTTTTTCATCCTGCCTAAGGATAAAGAGACACTGTTTGCCATTCTACCTAAAAGTGCAGGACATGGGAACCACCCTCTGTATTCAAGGGTCTTTCCTTGGAAGTTGTTTTGTCGGATTTATCCTTATATATTTTTGATTGTGAACACTTTTTACTACTATCCATTCTTAGACATTTCCTTGCACCAATTGTTGTTTTGTTTCTAGTGTGAGGGTCAGCTTAGAATGTTTAAACACAAGGGCAGTTACTGACTACTTGACCCTGACAGATCCTTAGTTTTAGTTATGAGGCAGGGAAATTCGTCTGTAGAATAGGGCTGGAGAGGCATTTCTCAAACCCCTTGTGTTTAATAAAAAGTCATCTTCCCTTCTGACCTCTACCTCTAAGCTTCTCCTCCTCAGAGACTCCAATATTCACCTGGAGTGTCCTGATGTGGCCACTCTACTCTTCCGCAACCTCTGTGACTCTCGTTCCCTCAACATTATTCCCTCAATTCCAACCCACTAAGTGGGGCACACCTCAGATGCGCTCATCTCAGCTGATATCTCCTTCTCCAACCCTCTCATCACACCTCTCTCCTAGTCTGAACATTCTCTCCTCTGCTCACATCTGGAGCTCCCTGGCTCCCCAGCTAAGCCTCTGCCCGCACTGCCAGTCTCCTTCTCTGCCATTCGACCAATGAAGTGAGACTCAGTAGCTGCTTTTGCCACTTCCTTCATTCCCCCACCCCTGTGACTGACTCTCATGTTGACTCTGCTGTCACTAACCTTCACCTCTCCATCTTCAACAACCTTTCCATCCTTACCCCTGCCATGAGGATCCGCATGAAGCCTACCTCCAAGTGCAACAGTTGGTATGACTCCGACCTTGCCTCATTCAAACCTAAGTGGAAAGCCACGGAAAGGGCTGGCCTCTAACTTTTCCTCTGACAAACTGGCCTGCTGCCTACTCCAACGACAATACATATTCCTCATCCACTCCAAGAAGTAAGCCCACATCCATGCCCACATCTCTGGGGCCACAAACAACAAGCCTGAGATTTTCATTCAAAATCTGTAAGGAACTTGCCAATCCTACTGCAGTCTCCATGTCTCCTCTTCCTTCCTAGGCCCTCTGCATAGCAATGGTCTCCCATTTCACTATGATAACTCAGGACATCCTGTCCTCTCTCTCATCCACTCCCGCCTTCCTCCACCTGAATGCAGGCTCCACCTACCCTCCCTCCTCCTTCCCCCTACTTTCCTTCTTCTCACCCACATCACTGGATGAGTTCACCGAGACAGTCTGCTCTATGAAAGTCTCCTCCAAACAGGTGCTTCCCTGCTCCTCTACAACTATCAATGACAGCATTGCCTCTCTCGCTCCCTCCTTGGCTGAGTTCTGTAACCACTCTTTTGCTATTGGATCCTTCCCATCCCCCCTCAAGCACTGCCTTGTGCACCCTCTCCCAAAAAGGGCCTCTGGTCATCTCCCAACTAATCATTCACACTGAATCTGTTGGTTGCCTTCACGACAACCAGTCTGGCTTCAGATCAGCCAGAGGCATGGACACTGCTCTCCTGAACACCCGTGATGACCTGCTCTCAAACCTCGACTTCAATTCTCCTTCCACCCTTATACGCCTCGATCTGGCCTCTGCCTTTGACACGTTCAATCATTCCATGCTTATAAATCGTCTCTGTGATACCCTGGGCATCACGGACCAGGCAAATACTTGTGTTGGATTGTTGGATTGTGTGTAAAGTTTAGAAGGATGGAGCCTCTACTTTTAGTAAGTTTTATACAAATTCTGAATTGAATTTAAGTTTCATTATGATTGTAAATGAATACCAGGGGACAGATTACAGAAACTTTGAACCGGTTCAACTGCACATTTGCACGGTATTAGCACTAGGGCAGTTTATCCTTTTTTTTAAAAAAACACTGAAACATATTAGTAAACCTTTGAACCGTGACAAGTGCAGTTGGACATGGTATAAGCACCAGGGCAAAAATGGCCCTAGTGCAAAAAACATACATATTCCATGCATCTTTGCTCCAACGCAAACTTTGCCCTAGTGCTAATACCATTCCGCATTAGCAGTAGGGCACACTTTGCCCTGGTGCAAAAATGTGTTAAAAATGTATCTGGTGCTTATAACATGCCAAACTGCACTTGGCACTGTGAAACACGTTTTTTAATGTGTTAATGTATTCTTAAAAATAGGGCAAACATTGCCCGAGTACTAATACCATGCAAATGTGCACTTGCACCGGTGCAACGTTTCTGTAATCTGGTCCCAGACTGCGATACGTTTTGCCCCATTATCACCAAATAATCCACATCATGTTTAAAATGGTGTTTGACGCGTAGGCATGACCATGAGTCCAGACCTGACTGTCAACCATACTCATGTGGATTACCTTTTCACCTGAGGCAAATGGGTGACATTGATAAAAAAAAGAGATTGTATAGACATTAGGATACACCTTAGCTTCACCAGGGCCTGGATAATGATGGCCTTTGAGAGACACAGGGATTGAGTGAAATCTGGGGGGATCACTACCATAGCAAGAATAATAAAACTGTGTATTTATGTAGCACTTCAAGCGGGACTCATCCAGCTTCTAAGCACGGTAATAACAGGTGTTATCAGTGCTCCAGATAAGACTTGGAAGTGGGAGTATTTTACTCCCTATTATTTGAAGTTGGGAGTATAATGATTTTTAGGGAGTAAAAATTTAAGTCCAATTCCCAATGAGACTATTATTTAAGTGAGTAAAAATATGTTTTAAATGGAAAACGAAAATATTTTTGTAATAAATATATTTTTGTAATAAATATTTCTTTGCAGCCAGTTATTCATGCACATTAAAAACTACATGTTCACTTCTTCTGATCCGGCAGTTATAATAGTTTCTTGCTGTGGTTGCACATGCACTAGGGGGCTAAACAGAACTATGGGGCTGTGTGGGTGAAAGCAGGGTCGCATCTTCTATGTGTATTTTTCACATTGTTTGTTGGGAGTACTTTTACTCTTTGTTTTTGTTTTTTAAGAGTATTTGCCTATTTTTAGGGATTACAAAGTTGCTGATACAAACCATATATGTAGGGCCGGGAGTTGTTTTTATCCTATGTTTTTGAAGGGTACTTATTTGATCAACCTTGAAAGTTTGAAAGACTACGTGGGCCCTGCCAAATGATTTTATGTTGCAAAGCAAAGGCTGTGCTCATGGATCAAACGCTTAATTATATCAAGGTTCTTTGCGTGTTATTTGTCAGTGGTACAATGTTGCTGCTTTTTCTGATTTGTATAATGTATAATCCTGCTACTTTTATGTTTTTCTCTTTTGTTGCAGGTGTACATTGCTAAATCAAAAAATAAATTATTGATTTATAATTACTGTCTGTTACTTAACAGAGGGTCACATTGTCTCGGGAGGATAGCTCAGGGGCAACGTGCTTGCTTTGGAAGCAAGACGACACGGAGCAACACAGGTTTGATCCCCGGGTCCGTGCTTAGGAACCACTGGGTATTAAGTGTGTTATAAATAACCAATCATATCACATAGGTGCACCAAGTTGAATGATAATGATGTGTTATTTATATAGTGCTTTTGCCAAAGCGGTTTTCATATTTACATAGGGTAGCACTCAACCAAAGTTGGTACCCGTTTATCGACCTAGGAATGATGAAAGGCTGAGTTTGCACTGTCAGGATTCAAACCTGCAACCTGCAGATCACACGCAGATCGTAGCAGCGAGCGCTCAAACCACTGAGCTATCTTACCAGCTTTACTGCACCACTAACTGTTATGTAGCCCATGCTTTCTTTATGCATAGCTTCCTTCCAGATCACATAACATGACTGCAGTATAGACATTTTATCAATGCTACTATTGCACTTTTGGCAGTCTTAATTTACACATGTGAACATCATTGTTCTGGTAAGGTAGCGGGAGTGGATTAGTATTGCCGAGTATCATTTATCTTGAAATGTGCACCGAACTATACATTGTACAGCCAAGTGTCAGTGCTAACACAATTCCCACTAGCTCTCAGGGAAACATTGAAAGGGTGCAAAACAGATTGAAAGAATATATTTTTGGCACTAGGTACATTTTTGTCCCATTGCTAATACCTTGCAAAATTGCAGCTGACAAGATAATACATGAGCCCGCAACAATTTACGAGTCAACAGTACAAGACACATGCCTAAAATAACGGCTGGTGTTAAGAGTAGCTAAAATACACAATGAGACATGAGCCATCCATGAGAATGACATGGCAAAGAATATAAGAACACACGGTATAGCCATATGTAAATCTTTGGCAAGGAGCATGCGTGTTTGCATTTACGCGAGTGATCGAGCCACGTGTGTGTAGGTCCATGTCTTCTTTCATTTATAAGCCATTGCCCCATGGAGGTAACTGAAGGGTAGTTTTGGTGGACCTCTCATGGTTCCCCAGTTTAGAAGTATACCACTCGTGATTGCCATCACCCAAATACTAAATGGTCTAAACGTTTTCTACGGTAAAAAAAAAACAAAAAATAATTCTATTTATTAACAGGGAACCATCTAGAAGTGCGTCTGTAGGTTCCACGAGGTTAGATTCCCTCTAGCATCGCAACACATGGGACTATGTCGATCCTTACACTGGCTGGAATTTACAATTTCCTTTGACTCACTGTGGTCTCCCAAAAAACACAACCTTAAAGCGTCCGTTGGGAAGACATTTGTTTTTCCGCATATGCAGTGATTTCTTTAAAATGTAATGCATTTTTGATTTTTTTTTTGTTAGAACAAAATGGCTGCTGCTTGTTCATTGTGTGTCCAAAGTTATCGCTGTACAATCAAACAACTGCATCTTTAAAAATGATAACAATCTGAACCCGGCATATCATACACCAATCTAGCCCTCTGTCTGGTATTACCCAAATTGACCTTTTACAATTGACCTTTTGCACAATTGACCTAATTAAAGTGGTCCTAATTGACCTTCTGCACAATTGACCTTTATATTATTTTAGTTATTTTATATATGTATTGGGTTTGTTTTGGATTATACATAATATAAGGGGATTGGATGGGCGATGAAGGGGGGTTAACCCCCACATTTATGTCCTAATTAACCTTCTAAATTAGGTCAATTCTCCCGAGATCAATTCTGCCGAGATCAATTGTGAAAAGGTCTATTAGTATACAACCCACTGTCTCCTTCTCTCTATCACTCTCTCTGCATTCACTCTCTCTCTCACTGTCTCGGTCTATGATTCTGCCTCTTTCTATGTGGGCGGGTCACGTTGTCATTCGTACGTTTGCTGAATCCACCACAGCCGTTTTTGCAAACAACAGCATAACTAGAGGGAAACATTTATATTTTCTGGGCCAGGGGAAAGATGCAATCATTTTGCAAATTCAGCTAAATAAAGAAAAGGTTATTATTTTACTTCACTAACATTGTAAAAGGCCTCTATCTAAAATGTTATGTTCGTTATTAATGGTCACTTCCAGTATATATTTAGTCATAATACAAATGTTACACTTGCCTTACTTACCAGAGCACATTATCAAAACCTAGAATAACCATTTAATGTATTTCCTGTTAGTCAGTTACCCTTCCAAGATGGACAGTCTGAAACATTTTTTTGTACACTTTAAAAAAAAACTATAAGAAAGTTTAAAGGGACAAATAACATTAGTCAGGCTTCTGGCCTACTTTGCATAAAATCAAAGAGATTTTTGGGAGCCTAAGAGTGACAAAACATACTTATATTTGGGATAATTGTAATACATGCCGATATCGCTAACAGATGCGGCGGCAAAAGTGTTCGCTATACTAGTTATCTATGAGCTTGATAAACATCTAGCAACTTATAAGATATATTCGAAATGCCAAGTGGGATTTAGATGTCAAATGGGAACAACACTAAATGCAACTATAATGAAACATCTGATTGCCGGAGTGAATAATAATGAACTGAGCACAATATATATTGCATCCATTGATATGTCTTCTGCGTTCGACACTGTTGTGCGCAATGTTTTATGGACCAAAATGCGTAAGTCTGGAATTCCGGAATATTTGATCTATTGGATCAAGAAATTCCATACCAATACATCTTGTAGAATTCGTCTAACTCAGGGCGGTTCTTTAACTGAACCAGTGCAACTTCATCTTGGTTTAAAACAGGGCTGCAACTTTGCAGCCCTGCTGTTCAATCTTTATCTCTCTGACATAGATAAACTTTGGGAATCCATACTCACGATACCAGCAAGGCTTTGCTCACTAAGAATACACTGGTTAGCCTTTGCAGATGACCTCATCTTTTTCGATTTAACTCCTGCTGGTCTTCAGGCTAAGTTAAATATATTCACAGATTTTGCGTATGAACATAATCTTCGACCTAACCCATCCAAGACATGTATAATGATTTTTAAATCAAATAAGAAACTCAAAAAGTTCAACTGGAATATCGGGGGGACTCGTCTGTGTGAACTACAAGAATCTACTTATCTAGGATATCGCCTGAGCAGTGCGAATAGCATAAACTTATGGGTGGAATATATAAAGATGAAAGCCAGACCACTATTAAGCCAGATGAAATTTATCTTTCATAAGCTGTGTAAGTTTTCAATGACTCCGCTATTAGAGTTTCTTACATTGAAGGTTGAGCCTATTCTTCTATATGCCATGGATATTTGTGTCAGTAATTTGCATAGGCAACTTGATTCCATACAGGGCACTTTAGTGAAGAGAGCTTTATGTTTATCTATATCAATCCCGAACTGTGTCATTAGACATGAGTTGGGACTGATTTCCTTGTCCACTAGGTTTACCTGGCGGGCTCTCTCAAACTATTCCAAAATTCTTAACTATCCTGATAATTCTTTATATCAGGATCTTTTTGAATTTACAAAGGGTTGCTCATCCAGTTCATTCACCAGCTACCTTGAAACCATGGCTAAAACTTTAAATAAATTGGGCACCGATAATGATGATTTGCTTATACGTCCTAACTATGTTAAACATAAATTGTTTGCGAACGACTGGTGTAAAACTCTAGATGAAATATCAACTTTGAGTACCTATAGGGAATATGCAAAATTCCTTCACAAAAGAGATGATTGTTGTGATTATATAGCGTTGTTTCCGTGTAATAAAATCAGAATGTATTACATGAGATTTAGATTAAATCAATTTCATACCCTTGAACGAACAAAATTCTGGCGAACTGTAGGAACTAATCTAGGCGTCACTAAGTGTCGCTTTTCGAGGTGTACCAAACAGAAGGAAACTCTAAAACATTTAATTTTAGAATGCCCACATTTTAGAGATATACGTACAAAGCATTTTCTACGTTTCATAAATATAAATTACGAAGATTGTATGATATCTCTTTGGACTCGATTGATGCAAGGAAATGAGAGAGCATTAATCTTTGCCTTGGTTGAGTTTTTGAAAGTAATTGAGAAAGAGATTTCGTTATTTCAGTGTTAAAATCTTGTTTTTATTGGGTTGTTCTCATACAGAAATTGTGTTAATGCTTTGTGCTACTTTTATAATTTTAATGAGATGTTCTGTATTCTGTTTGGTCTTTTGAATTTTTTTTTTTGTATTAATGTGCTATTTTGTAAAGGTTCTTTGAACTATAAACAAATAAAAAAAAAAAAAATACATGCATTGTATGATTGATTCAATGGGTACATCACGCAGGTTCCTAGTCATCGCATTGAATTCCTACCATTGACATACTATTCCGTCTAAAAAAATGCATCGAAAAAAATGGCATTAATGCATTTAAAAAAAAAACATGTTTTAATGGGGGGTCCCCACCCAACCCCCCTTTTTTAACCTTTAAAACCCATTATAATTAAACTAAACCCTTTACCTTTAAAAAAAATGCATTCAATGCTTTTTTTCGATGCAATTGTTTCAATGGTAAGGCATTTGATGGTATTGCATTCCATGCAATGACCAGATACGCATCACGCACACTGAGGTTGGTGTTCATTTCATGAAAACCTCCTTGAGTATTTGTGTCCACAAACTGGCAGTGGACCATTGCTTTCAGTCAAGCCCAAGATGTGGACGCCTGATTGTGGTCACAGTATTTTAGATGTGGGCCATTGGTCTCAGTTGAGTTTTAAATTTTTTTGTTATCATGTGTCATTATTTTCTACATGTGAGTTTACTTATACACACCAACTTGAAATGTTTGATTATTGCATGTAATGTCATATATTTGTTTCTTTTAATCTTTGTAAGTACAATTATTTAAAGGTGTGTACATTGTAATAAATCTGTATCACTTTGCATTTCTAACCATGTTTTCCTCTATTAGGTTATGTGGGTTACTCCATGGGTTGTTGTCCTCCTCAGTGGGTCTTTGGGTGTGCCCCCTGCTTCTTGTACTTAGGACAAAACATGCCAGTACACATACGTTGACTGGTGTACTCATAAATGTTATGTAATAATTGCACAAATAGGTTTTTGCCCAGGAGAATGTGTGGTTTGTGGACACATCCTGCACTGTAACAGTGAAATGCTGTAACATTGAAGCATATATATTGAAGTGGACAGCCTCAGGATTCCCAAGTGAGGATGCAATGTTTGGACAAGGAGCATTGAGGGCATTTTAGCTTGGTCTTAGCATAAGGTTGGCTCGGCGCATGCTGACGTGCCAATGCACGGACCTCCAAAGAGAGTTATACATAAAGGATGGTATTGTTTATGAAATGACACTAATGTATACTCTTGGAAGACCAGGTTTGGAGCATTGGTACTTTCTTGCATTGATATTTTGTGATTTTTGTTAATGATCAGGATGAGTGTTACAAAAAGAAAAGCCTTCTGTGTCAAACAACTTAAGGTTATGTATCTTTTCCGACAGACATAGGGAAGAAAAAATTACAAAAATACCCATGGCGCTTGAAACATTTTGGATGGGTAACATTATCACTTCAGATTTTGTTTTAGCCTGGTGTTACATGAACGCGGACATTGGCTTTTATAGCACAGAGCATTCTACTGAGGAAATTGGAGGAATAAGCACGCATCAGCGGTAAATGGTGAAAAATTATGAGCGGCACCACGCGAAGTATAAAATTGCCTGAGTACCTGAAAATTGGCATTGAGGGCCAACTGTGGTTTGAACAGATGTTCTTTGAACTCATGCAGTGTTTTCAAAATCTAATGGTTGTCTATGCCTACTTCTGACTATGCCAACTTTCATTCTTGTAATGTCTTTTTAGCATGTGAAATAGATTCAAACTCTATTAAAGTATTTCAGAAAGGGAAAAGCAAAATGTCAAAACTAAGGGAAATCTTTAATGGGGTGCTCCGTCGTAGGTAGGGTGTCTCGCTATTTATTTTTCTTTTCTGGCGGGTACCTATGTGGATGATTTCATGTGGCAGTAATTGCTGCCACATTTAATCGGAGCGCACCTTCTACGGCAGCCTGTTGTGCGCTTCCATGCGATCTGAGCTCAAGGCAGCTGTCCTAAAGTTTTGAAAGCGAATATATATATATATATATATACCTAATGCTTGTTTCTTGGCTAACCTTTTTCTGCTCTTATTCCTTGTTCAAGGATAACTATTTTCTGCTGTGTTTCCTTATTCAAGGGAAAGTTTTATGAAGCAATTTATCGACCGCCAACAACAGGACACCAGCTGCTTACTGCGCCGGCTTCCCTCAGCCTCTTCCTCCTCGTGCGACCACTCCAAAAGATCTGCAATCGAGGACAACAAATATATTGACCAAAAGGTGAGAAGCTCTTGGAAGACAAAACGTGAGTTGTTTCGAAAGCTGTGTCTGACTGATCAACTCTGTTAGGTCACCCTCTTAGACAAAATGCAGACAAAAGCACCCAAAAACCTCAAACAACACTGTAAAAAGTGTCTCTATCGAGAACCACCAATGCCAAATAACCCACCCTTTCTGATGCTGCTCACTCAGAAGGGTCTTCAAATATGTTTTAGATGTCTGTGATATAGAAGATGTGAAACACCCATTTTCATATATGTCTGGTCCCTCCCACAGGAACAGTCCAGCACCGAAAAGAACGACAATTCTACTCTGACAAGGGTCACCAAGGAAACCCCAGACAAGTGTTTCTGCCTTGTTGGGCATGATCAAGAATGTGCAGCTGAAGAGCAGTATCTCTCCAGACCCAGGGAGTCCTGGGTGTTTAGTTCTTATCAATAAGCGTTTGTATTACTATCCTTGCCTGGCTAACATGTCCCAATAAATGACACAACACCTCTATCTGTTCCTCTCTCACTCTCCCTCTGTCTTTCTCCCTCTGTCTTTCTCTCTCTCTCTCTCTCTCACACACACACACACACACACATGCACCATATGAGAGAGAGAATGTCCCTCTTCCTCTCTCTCTCTCTCTCTCTCTATCTCTCACTCTTCCTCTCTCTCTCTCTCTTTCTCTCTCTGTGCTCTCTCTTTCTCTCTCTCCCCCTCTCCCACACACCATATGACAGAGGGAGAGAGAGAGAGAGAGATCAAGTAGGAGAAAGCAGTCGCACTTGCATTATAGACGGACTAACTTACTGAGAAGAGTAGTGCCTTACAAGGAGTGAACATGGCCATGTGGCCAGAGGGCCTGCCCTCCTCCTCAGAAGGTTTTCAGCTAGGGTTACCCTTTGACTCCATGACATGAGGGACACCATACTCAGCTCCTGCCCTTTGCTTTTGCCTTCGTTGTACTTCAGTCTTTTTTCTTTTGCTTAGTTGTCCTCCCGTCCTTTTTTTATTTATTTACCTGATCCAACGCTACACCTCCCAGCACTACATGAGTCAGTATTGAAAGCCCAGTAGCGGGACTTGGGCCCTCATTAGAACACTGGTGCTAAACCATGGCGCTATTAGCACCATGGTTGGTGCCGGTGTTGTAGCGGGTCCACCATGGTTCAATGGGGAATTACCACCCCATTCCAAGGTTGGCGGGGCGGTAATTTCCCATTGAACCATGGCCCTTCCCCATTCCCATTTTCGCCCCATAGGTCTCTATGGGAATGGGGAAGGCGCTAAGTACGGTACCGCAAATTGCGGTACCGTACTTAGCACCCAGGTCCCTTTGTGGGTCCCTACTGGCTGGTGTAGACCAGCCATTAAGGTCGTGTCCCGCAAAGGGACCTCGTAATGAGGCGCTAATGGGTTAACGGCGCCACAGCCTTTTACGGCGCCGTTAACCCATTAGCGCCAGGGTCGTAATGAGGCCCATGGTGTTCCTCTTGACATGGAGTCATCTGACAACCTTATTTGCTGCCGAAGTAGGTGATAGGATTCAGTGTGACTATGGTGATGTTATATGGAGGGAGACGTGTTTCGGGGGGGGGGCATACTATGGTGGGGCAAGCTAGAAGAAAGGTAAATTAGAAGAGACGTTTCTCCATACACGTAGTGTGTAAGCAAACACACTTCAGGGGTGGTGCAAGGGTCTATGTTGCCTCAGGCAAGTGCCAGTATGGCAAATCCCTGCCCGTAAGTAGGACCAGCTATGACATTGTAGGTCCAATCTGACACCCCTTTTGTACCTCTTACTGGTGGCCCCCTAGGTTATAGCCTATAATTGTCTTATTATGGTGACAGGTCATGACAAATTGTTTGGGATTTCTCACACCAACAGTAGCAACAAATAATTATTTTCTCTGTTGTTTAACCTGGGTGCAAAAGAATTGCAAAGCCTTGTACCCATAGTTGCACAGTGATAGCCCCCCCCCTCAAAGAGCAATCCCAATGGCTTCAAAATACTTGCTACACAAAGAGAATAACTGGTACTTCACTCAGATGAACTAACATGCTCTGCAAAGGGCTGCCTGCCTCATAGGACATAAGACAACATATTGTTGAGGGGTTTGGCATATGCCCTTATTCCCCCGAGGTTTTATGAGGATGCACGTGGCATGCCGCTCCTCGGAATAATCAAGGCCACACCCCTGCCACTGCCAGGAAATGGAAAGCCAGACAATTGTTGTTGTTGGAGTGGGAAGAAGCTCAATATTCCGTCGTTGGAAATGTTTAACCTGATCTTCTGTCAGCCACATTCATCGTTGACCTGTACACAGTATTGTGAGAGGTGATTCCGTGTGTACTCAGCCATTTCTTCAGAATATTTCTGGAGTTATGCCACAAAGACATCTTTGTATTTGCCGCTCGAACATGTATTCCGCTTCATGAGCTACATGGCATGCCCTCTCTCTAAATAGCCAACTCTCTCACTCTCTAGCTCTATTAACACTACCTCTCTCTTTGTCTTTTATCCCCTCTCCATCTCTTCCGCTTCATCTCGTTCTTTTTCTATATCGCACTCTTTTATTTCTACCCTGTGGGCCTCATTACAAGTGAGGCGGTAAGGGGTTAACGCCGCCGGTAAAGGTGGCGGCGCCGTTCACCCCGTACCGCCTCATTACGAGGTCAGACCAGACCAGACGTCCTTTGCGGGTCCCGCGAAGGCACCAGGGAGCAAACAACGGGCCTGTCATTAATGGGCCCGTTGTTAGCATGCTCCCCATTCCCATTGAGCCCTATGGGAGCTCGAATGGGAATGAGGATGGTCCGGGTCCGGGTTCCCTGAATGGGGAAATACCAGGCCCTCCAAAGTCGGAATGGCCCGGTATTTCCCCATTCAGGTACCACGGACCCGGACCTGAGTTTGGAGGCAGCCATGCCCTTATTAAGGGCATGGCTGCCTCCAAACTCGTAATGAGGCCCTGTATCTTTCTCTCTGCCACACTCGCTCTCTTTCCCTCCCTATCTTTTTTTCACCTTCTTTCTCTCTTTCCCTCTCTTAGCATCTGGCTTCCAGTTCACTCTTTCACTCCCTTTTCAGCGCTTGTTCACTCTATCACTGTTTCCCTCACTCTCGCTCCATCTTTCTTTCCCCTTTTAACCCTCTCCATCTGTCTCATTCTCGCTCTCTCTTTCACTTTGTGTTGCGTTCTCTCTCTTGCTCACTTTCTTACTATCCAGCTCTGAATCGCCTCTAGAGTAGCGAGCCCAAGAACAGTCAGTTGCAGCAACTGAGCGTCATACAACTGTAGATGTTTTTTAAGGTTTACGGTGATCTTCTCGAATACATTTCCTTGAAGGAGAATTCATCGGATTTTCTTTTTAGTAGGTTGCTTTTGCCGCATATATATGGGGTGGGAGACACCTTGCACCCCCCGCACCTTAAACCCATGCATGAATGATTTCCCTAAACCCAAACCCCCCATATATATGCGGCAACATCCGTTGTAAAAATGAAATGAATTCTCCTTTGACTAAATGTATTGCGTCATCACCTTTCGTTCCTGTTTTTTAATATGTTAATTTTTACACAAAATGTACCACAATACACAAAAGAGTCGACATTTATATGCTAAATTAGGAATTAATTGAAAAGCAAAATACATTGCATTATAAGCAAATCAAAGAAGGACACCTATCAATTAACAATATGTTTGCAACAAAGTTGAAGTGCATGTTTCAGTATGCTATCAACGATTTACCAACACCTCCTTCAGGACCAAAACATGTTTTTATTAATCAAAATGATGTGTTCACCTTTAATCCTATATATAATGAATTAATAACAAAGCAAATCCATTCTTCTAGTTAACCTCGTATTGCTTGCAAAATGTAGACACATGAGTGAATCATGCTCTTACTCTTTCATCTAGAAATATTATTCTAGTAATTATTATGATTTCTTATTTGATTTTTATATAAAATCTTGCATAAAAAGTAAAAGAAAATGCGAAAAATTCTCGTCTATCAATCATTTGGTTGTCAGGGGTAATTGTACATTTCGATTTAAGAGTTAACTATGTAGATATAAAAAAAAGACTGTGAATTCTGGATACAATTATCAATCAAAAGGAGGAGCAAGCCAATGAGTGGGTATCAGGCACATGCCAGAATGGAATGATATGATAGGTTATTTATAACGCATGTAAGACCTAGAGGTTTCAAAGCACGGACCCGGGGATCGAACCTGTGGTGCTCCGTGTCGTCTTGCTTCCAAGGTAAGCACGTTGCCCCTGAGCTATCCTCCCGAGAATCGGATCTTATAATTAGGAAGCGTTTCAGATCTAGTCAAATCAAATGTGCACGAATGCTATAATGAAAATATGCCTTTATTGCCCAAAGAACCAAGGCTTTATTAGTGAGAGAGGCACCCACTTCTATTGAAAGTACTGTGACAAATTTGATTCTGACTCACAGGAGTAGAAGGATGAGTAGGGGTAAACTGGCCCACTCAGCCCTGACACATCTACAAACCAAAACACAATGCAATCATAAAGGTAAACAGGGACCTAACGAGATATAACTCCTTCGCCTTTTGTGGTAACGCGGGCTGAGGGAAGGCTATACTCTCAAGAGTGGTGTGAAGGTGAACAAGTAGTGACCCAAACAACACAATATCACAGTCCAAAATAAAGGAATGTTCAATCAAGGTTCTATACAAATATAAATACTTTAATAAAACACACTGGGGGTCATTCTGAGGTTGGAGGTAAGGAATTACCAGCACCGGTAAGGGTGCCGATGCCGGTAATCCCTTACCTCCGTATTCCGAGGTCCCTTTGCGGGTCCTTCCTTACCTCCTGCTTTTAGCAGGAGTTAAGTACGGGACACACAAAGGTACTTCGGAGGTAATTACGGGCCCGTGATTTACGGTGCCGTAATTACCTCCTTCCCCATCCCCATTGAGCACTATGGGGCAGAAATGGGAATGGGGAAGGGCAAAAGGTGAATTGGGAATTACCGGTCCCTCCAACCCTGGAATGGACCGGTAATTACTCCATTCACCATGCCGGATTTGGGACGGTTTCGGAGGGAACCATGGAGCTAATTACTCCATGGTTAGCTCCAAACCCGGAATGAGGCCCACTATCTGCAAGTAGAACAAAAAGAGATTACTATACAACAACCCACCCCAAACGAAAAAACAGAGAAGATGCAACAGACTGGAGAAAGTAGCACTCTGGGCATAGTTGCAGGGTCGTAGGTAAGGTACTATGATAAAAGGATATTGGGTTGAAAGCAGGAGCAATTGCGTCCTAACCAATCTCTAGGGTCTAAGTGGACCGTGGCAGTAGTTCAGTGTCACAGTACCTGCGGATTAAGTTCTTAGTGAGCTGATGCATCAGACCTGTGTCCAAACGTTGATGCAAGCTGATCATACTCAGTTGGGCACATAGGATCGTTTAGGCCCTGGTAGCAGGCTGGCGTTGAATCGGGTCTAATGCGGGTGCTCTATGTGGTCGAAAGGTAGGGGTTCAATGATGCACGTCGGGTGGGCCCAAGAAAGATTTGCAGTTGGCCAGGCTGAGTTGGGCTTTGGCCACTGGGAGAGGTCGGCGAGTGATGCTCCAGTGGTTTGACTCGGCAGGCAACTGTCATTGAAGTGGAGATCGAGGGTGCATCGATGTGCTGTTAATGAGGCCACGGTCTCAGGCTTGTTGGACCAACTGTGGTTGTAACCCCGGTTAGAGTCCGCGAGTAACCCTCCAGAGGTTTGGTTCAGGTTCTGCCATTGAGCCTTTGTTTTGGGCCTAGCAGGTGACGTGCTTCATTAGGACATGATACAGTGTTGAGCTGGTTTCAATGCAGTGCAACAGTTCAGCTGGTTGGAGGAACGCAGACACCAGCACAGGTCCCTTCCCTATTTTCCAGGATGTGGGGAGCACAGAGTGACCGGCTCGGTGCAGGAGAACAGGGAGCTTTGGGTGGTCTGGCCCTCCAATTGTTGTGAAGCCTTTGCAAAGAACTTGAGGGCAGGGTACTCCAATTCAGGGTCTGATATTCTGGCACAGAAGATCTGATGCAGAATGTTTGGTCCTGGTCTACAGCTTGAATGTTCCCTGGGAGTTGTTTGGGGACAGATTTTCCTTCTTTCTTGGACAGCTCCTTCTTCACCTCCGACGGAGTGCTTTGGACAGTGAAACTGTCCCAAAGGAAGTCCAGGTGAAAATGTTCAGAATGTCTCCTTAGTCTTAAAATATCCTCGAGGAACTGAGGGAATTCTGTTGAAGTGGTGGGAGACCTCTTCCTTTAAAGGCACAAATCCTCAGGTGATTGGTCTAAAGTGAACCTGCTTTAGAGGACCAATGCCTGCTCTTGGATGGAGTGAACTTTGCCCTGTTGATCTTGCACCCAAAGTGCTCCAGAGGAAATGGAGGAAACAGGAAAGGGAAAGAGAGAAATTGAGAAACAAGGTGTAAGGTTTCTTTCAGTGCCTAGAGAACTCCTGCCTAACGTACTGCCACTCCTTCCCACCTACTATCAACAAAGACCTTTAGATATGCAGTACCCTGGTGTGAGGCTACTCCTCCTGAATGGATGTGCTCCTTTGATGCCTCCACACAGGACAGCTGCCTGCTATGTAGCTGACTCTAGAGAAGGGGTTACTGGCCCTGACAAAGAGAATCAAAGAACGCCTGGATATTCTGGGATTCTGCCCTGCTATGTGGCAGTATAGGCCCATCAGACTTGAATACACAGTGCCTTCCACAGTGGAGCTAACTCACAGGACCTGACACCTGTGCAATACCAATTGTGACGTGGTGGCCAAGATCATAAGTATCGCCTAAACTCAGACATAGCGTATTCTTAAAAATACCATGCCACCATGATGGAGTACTCTTTATCATCGTAGTTTGGGTACAGGGGCATATCTTAAATGTCACCCCTATGCTGGAGTGACTTATCCGTTGCTGCATCGATCGAGGGGGCATCTTCTGACCATTGAACCTGTGCTGCGCCATGACCAGAGCGGGTGCCACAGATCAGGCTATTGGTGAAGCAGGGCACAACTGCACTATTCTTTTGCCATGAAGTTGCGACAAAGGGGGATCTGATTAGCAGATTACACCTTTGGAGAAGGAACCACCTGCATCATGTTATGTACTAATACAAATCAAAAAGACCAGGGCTGTCCCCCCTTGCCAGATGGCAATTCCTGTTATGTTATGTTATGTTATGTCCTGTTAGAAAAGCTTGATATAGCGTGACTATTACCCAGAGGTATCTTGCCGCTGTTGCTGAACAACAAATGAGTATATCAGAGAGAGTAAGAGAGAGGGAGGAACTATCTGGATCAATGGGAATATAGAACATTTCTTAGAAAATATAAACAGTTAAAATAATCATCAGTAAGCCTCTAAGTTAAGGGCAGGTTGTTCAAGGGGCGAGGTCCCACCACATAGAATGCCCAAACTCCAACAATCCTTTTTTTAATCTAGAGTACACATAGGCGTTGTCGACCAGCAGAATGCAATACCCTCCCAGGGGCATAGGAAATACTCCTTTTTGAAGGTACAGGGCCAGCTGATGACCAAAGCATGATGAAAAGGTGCAGAGCCTTAAACTCACTCAGCCTTCCATGGGGAGCCAAAAGAGTTTCTTCAGAATGGGGGAGGCATGGGAACATTTTGGAAGACCCGCCACTAGCCAAGCTGCTGTGTTTTGAACGACCTGCAGCCTATGGAGATGTCATTTGGGCTGGTCCAGTAAAGTGGCATTACAGTAGTCCAAAATACCCATTGCTGCGCTGGCAACCACTGGGCCCTTCATCTTGGCATGGATGAGTGTAGTTCGTTTGTAACTTTAAAAAAAAAACAGAACTGCATCTGCAACTGAATTCCTCACAAGTAAACCTAGTCAAATAGTGTTTTATTTGATTCTAAGTATGTGGAGAGGTTGAATGCACATCTAGTAACATCTAAATAAAGTTCAAGACATATTGATCACCAACAATATTTGAAAAGTAATTAGAAGTGACCAAGGCAGAAAAAAGAAAGAAAGAGAAATGGCTTACTGTTAAGATGGATTTCTCAACTCTGACCTGGTGGGCAGAGGTTCAGAAGGCCAGCCTTGTTTCTTGGAACAGGGTAAACTTCTGGACAAGCCAGACAAATCAAGGAGGCATTGGCGGCAGTCAAGACTAGGTCACAGGAGGGATGAGGGTGATCTAAAGCCCACAATGAGCACAGACAGTAAACAACACTACAAATTACTCTCAGTCAGGTGTATATCAAAAATACATATACATTTACTAAAGGACTTTTAAATCAAACACAAAGAAAATAGGAGTAATAACTAATCCAACATAACACTGCTATTAAACATTTATACAGTTACCAATGGCCTAAAGGAATAGCACACAGCAAGGGTCTACAACATCTGAAGAAAGGGAGCATAGAGTACAAATATACTCTAGGTAGTCCTTCACTTATCAAAACCTAACTGAGAGGCAGTCCAATTCCTAAGAAGAGTAGACCCTAATGCTCAAAAGTACTTTCGGATGCAGATGCATGCGATCGTGGGGTTGGGCAAAAACGGGGTCTCTTGCAGGGGCTGTAGCAGCTCAGGAAGGCGGGTGAAGCAGTGAAGAATAGGTTCCCACTATTCGAGGAGGATCTCCCCCAGAGGGCAGAACAGGATCCAAGAGTTGGGAGTAGCACAGGCTACTTCGATAAAGAAGAGTGGCCCTCAGGGGACACTTGTGCGTAAACATTGATGGATGTGCCAGGGGCCACCTATAAGGGTTGCAAGTACTCACCGACCCTCGGCGCACTCTGGACCAAACTTCGGCAGTCGAGTCCACTTCGGTTGTGGATTCAAATCCTGCAATTGTGCGGTTTTGTGGCTTTCAGCGGCTGAGTTCCAGGGATGATTTAGTGGCAGACAGTGGCGATTTCTCAGCTCTTGATGAAGGGATCAGCTCGAATCCACTGCAGCTCATCTCAGGGCAGAAGGGGCCACAGCAGTAGGGCACCCTCGAAGTTCTTCACCACGGCTGGGCAACAAGGTGACTGCGTGCCCTTGTGTTCATGTGTACTCTCCTAATTCCAGACCTAGGGTGCATAGGTGTATGAAACTCAACGGGAGAGTGCCTTTACCCAGTGCTTACGTTCTCCAAAGTCTCAAGTGTCAACTCGAGACAGTGGTGGTTCCAGGGCAAAGGTCCTGTGCAAGCTGGTCAGTTCACTGGTTGGCCCAGGAACACTTCTGGGAAGGCTTGTTTTCAGGTTAAGGTGGAGGTGCCAAGAATAGTCAGTCTCGCTATTCCAATGGGTCAAAGCACCTTTGCAGACCTTCTAAGTTAGATCAGAAACAGAGGGGTCCAGTGGAACAACAGTGGGCTCAGGGTGCCAAACCTTCCAGCGGGTCACCAGCGGTTCCTCGACTCGGCTTCTTGGTTTCAGGATACTTGGCTCCTATCCTAAGTTTGGTGAGAACTCTAGAGATCGACCTGGTGTGGGTGTTTGGGCTTTCTCTTATCCAGAATATCCTTTGTGCCAAAATGAAGAGTACCCAATGAGAGATCTGCTCACATACAGCCATGCCAGACATGGAGCAATCACAGACCACGGTAGTCCCAGTCATTCCCAGCACACCAGACTCTCTGGCACCCAGGATGTGTATTGGAACTAGACAGTCGAGCCCACATCCTGGAGGCACACACACAAGGCATGCAGAAGCCTACAAAAGCTTACGTTTGTGCGGGGAGCTGCATGACCAAATACGGGTTTTCCCTGGTCTGCTTGACCTGAGGAAGGCAAAGGGACAAGATGGCCAAAGGACAAAACAAAGGACCTTGAGGAAGGGCCATTTTAGGGCCAAGCCACTGTCCTGGGCCAAACGCAGTAAATGGACCACATGGTGTGGTTAAAAATATATGACAAAAAACAGCTGCCACCATGCACATTTTTACTTCTACCGAAAAATCAGTTGAGGGTGTCTAGGGCATTACAAATTTATAATAAAGGAAGACCCCAGGGCACTCTACTGTAAGGTACTTTATGCACTGGTAACAAACTAAAAACTAGCAACAAAGTGAAAGACTAAGGGAAACCAAGTCTCCCAGTACTGATTGTCTTTAATGGCATGTCAGTTTCCCCATAATAAAGTGAGCGAAAACCCAGTGGAGTGCAGCAGAAGGCTGGGCTTCACTGGCAAAATTCAGACTAGGATGGGTAGACAATAGCAAAAAGTTGGGGGGTTCACAACTGGAGGGAAAATTACACATAAATGAAAATCTTTGTGTTTTGTAGTGCCTGTCTGTGATGTGATGTAGATGGTGATGTCACATGGAGTGTTGACGAGTACATGGTGGAATGTTCTGTGTGAGGGTTCTCAGTGGTGGCAGTTACATTTGGCCTGCCTGGGCGATGGGAGCCGGTGTTTGTCCTAGCAAATGTCCTGTATTTATCTTATATGTCTTATAATGAAACTGTAACTAAGAAGCTGGAAATAAACCTAGCATGCCAACATAAGAAGGCTGGGAGCAGCATCTTTTCACTTTCCTAACACTTACTGACATAAACATACCTCTCTTTAATTAATAGTTGCCACTCAAATTTAGATTCAAAGTTTCCTACATCAAGAACTCAAACCATGGCAAGTGAGCCCGAAAAAGTAACATAGAGCACTGAAATCTATTATTAGTTGTAGAGTAAACAAAGGGGCAGATCAGGCAGTCTGGTTTGAAAAGGTCTCACCTGCTGGAGCTCATAGAAAGTAAAAATGGCCCATCTAACAATGGCTATCAGGAAACGTAAAGTTTAAATAAGAGGTTAGAAGCCTGACAGCAAAACGACCACTCTCTGGACTTAAGATCAGAATGATGTAAGATGTTCAACTAGACTGGTGAAGTCTCTAGTGTTGTGAAAACAACATGAGTAAGCCATTATGGAATACATTCAATGAATGCTACTGCATTTGATACAGGTAGAGCTCTGAGGGAATGAGCACTTATTTTTCTATGGTGACATAGTTAGTAAATCAGGGGCTTTATTTTGCTCATCAAGCATTCTGATTGTGTGGCATGTATCCATAGCCAATTGGCACACATACATTTCTGGTCTGGTGTGTAGGCAGCTGCTTACCAGTTGCCCAGCATGTCTCTTCCTGATTTGGATTGAAGCTAATAGGTCATACCAGTACTTAGTGCTTCCCTCTTAAACCTTCTGTTCATGAAGTCTGAGCTGAGTAATTTACTAGGGAAAGATGTTTGCTTTGAGCATCGTATCTTAACAGACTCTCAGGTATTCCTCATCAACCTAATCAATGAAGGCTCTTTTTGGAGCAGAACATAAAACACATAACACGTCATTACAATCTAGCAATATATTAAGGATCTAAGACCTTCTTTACACGCAATGCCTATTTACATTGGCATACATGCACAGTTTAAGTTATTGCATAAACCCCTGGTAGCCCTGCCTTACACATTTAAGCAATGGGTGAGTCTGGGCAAATATTCCCCTAGTCAATGGCCAGTGGATCCCTTGCTTCCCCCAGAATGATGTCATCAAGGATATAAGGATATTGAAGTAAGGCTAGGGATTGTTAACCTCCTTATTTACAACCAAAAGTCCAACAATGTGACAAATGTTACTGTTTATTGAAAGCATTCGAAAACAGGGATCATGTTATGGACAACATGCAATTCTGCAATACTTTCTCATTGTTCTCAGGCTCGTCATAAACATTTAAGGTGACATGATGTCACAAAATGAATGATACATTGCAAAAGCCTATGGTAACATGGGATTGGTTAGTGAAGTAGACTACATACAGGATGTATATGGGGTTAGTAACCCTATTGGTTAAACCATTTCTGGTTGCTCCTCCTGTGACCACCTCCTAAATGTTTCAACTGCAGGTGCTGTCATTGAGCCTTGCAACAAAGTGTGAACAAGCATGGAAGTTGGGTGGGGATTGGTCAATGAGGGGGTCTTCTCAGCCTCGGTGCTTTGTAAAGCTACCGGCCCATGACAAATATTCAAGGTGGTGAGAACAGCCCTAAGGTGCTGCTTGTACCCAGCAAGTTACCATCTCTGATCCTCCAGGCCTTGAGACAGAACATTAGGCTTTGAACCTGTTTTTACTTTTGTATCATCTGCCTTTGCTTGGATGGGAACAGCAGTCTCTATCTGGCTCGGATGAATAGACCTTGTCTTCCTGGTTCAAGTCATGTGGGTAGGGACCACACACTTAATATTCCTTCTTGCATTTATGAGGATTTGCAGCTTTTACACTTACAGGTCTCCTATCCATTCTGCTAATGTGAAACATTCTCTCCATCTATGTCCTTGACAAGGCTGTGCACAATAGCTGCACTGACAGCCTGGTCTGCGCCCCTCTGCAAAACCAGCATGTCAGGTCTACCTGCCTTCTCGAGCCCTTTCAGTGCCTTCCATTTGTTTCAATGTGGCAGTGGCTTGCATCTTTATTTACATGGCTGTTCATGTTAGTTGTGTTAAGCATCAGTAAGCAGTCCATATGTATTCTTGTGCAACTAGCAGTTACTGCATTGCAAAGGTGTGTACTTCCTCTATCTAAGCGAGTCAGAAGCATGTTCTTTGTGTCTAAGAGCTATTTCATCTAAGTGTCTGGGTACCTTCGTGCAGGGATGCATATGTGTTTCATGTCTAGCGCATCTATGTCATAGAACCACATTAAGTCTGGTGGTCTGGAAACAAGGATGCCGGTAGCAATGTACCAGCACCCTTTCTGGACTGCCAGACTACAAGAATGCTTGCAGGGGCCAGTGCTCCTGGCAGGTCTGACCTGCAAGGAGCACTGACACCTGCAGGCATGATTTTCACAGAAGCACCGGACCGTTAGCAATGGTGCCGGTGCTTCTGTGTCCCCATTCCCATGGATTCCTAAGGGACTCCATGGGAATGGGGACTAACAACAGTTCCCTTCACCTGACATCCCGGGCCACCGGGACTTGTAAGATCCTGGTGGCACCTGGATATCCAGCAGCATAAATGGTGTAATGAGGTCAGCGGCAACCCGCCGGTAACACCGGCAGGGTTACCGCCAAGCTCGTAATGTGGCCCATAGTCTTATTCGTGACATCATCTGCCTTCTGTGTGGTTACAGTCAGTTTACCTGCTCCATCAACTGCAAACATATCTCTTCAATTACATCATCAGAATAGGGTCTAAATGGCTGTCTGAGTGAATAACATTTCTCACATCTGCGTTACGTCAGTGATGGGGAGGAAGGGACCAGGAACGATGTACAGCTTTTGTTTCTGTGATGTCAAGACAAGGGCGGTACCAGTGCAACGAGAGCCACAGTCATATCTCCCTCTTCAATCCCCCCAGTGGTCGATATATCAACTAAACTCCCTTGGATTTTCTCCCTGTTAACATATGGCTTTGAGATCCATACTTTTGCCACTCCTCCCAGGTGACCATGGTACTTCAATTGTTCATTCAAACTCCAGGTCACATACCAGCAGTCTCTGTTGGCCTTGCACCATACCCATCGTCCCATGTAGTTGCGTGAATCTGGGGGAAATGAGAACCTTGTGCCTGGAGGGGGAAGGGGACATTGCTTCAAGTGAGACTATAGTACTTCGAAAGTCTGTGTCTCTCCATCTGCCTTTGTCTCTACATCCAGTAGTATTTTCATCCATAGTGTCTTTTTTGTGGTCTTTTTGCACTGGGTTATTGCTACACTAATGGCACAGAAGGCCTTAGTACTAGCACTAAGGCAGCTATCAGTACTTTAAGCCTGTTAGCCATCCATGATAGTATCCAGGAGAAGTTATATGCCAGCCAACCTTCATCCTCCCCTGCTGGGCTTGTTATGTCTTGCATCTTGGAATGTAGGTCTGACAATTGCACTTTTGCTTCTGTGAGAGTTCCATTCTCTTCATCATAGGAGGGCATGTATGTGCAGCAAGATGGGCTGATCATTGTGCACATGCCTCCTTTCATAGCTTTGAGGTAATCTAAAACATATCTAATCTATTCTGGAGGGTCATGAGTCGGACAGCTCTCAATTCTTCTTTGATGGCACTGAACCCCTTAACCGTTGAGTTGATCGTGTGCAACAGTTCCCATCACATAATTTGGAGCCATTTGGCATCCGTATTGGCCTGGACACCTGGCACAACTGAAGCAAAAAACATTTCAGTTCTGCTGAACAGCCTGTGCTGTGGTTGTATTGCATTAAGCACTTCTTCCATTTTGGATGAGATGTAGTTTCCTCTTTTCCATCTTGTCAGCTCCACTGATCTTTTCTTCTACTGGTGTGCATCCATTTTCAGAAACCCATTCACTACTAAGGCTGGTGTATTTAGCTGTACTAAAGATCATATCCCTCCCCAGTTTGTTGGTAGTTGTGTATACGCTTTGGAGCCACCGGCCCAGTAGTGGTCCATTACTACTGCAGTACCGACCTTCATACCTGGTATCTTTGATGTTCGTTTGCATCCGTTTTTCACCCCAACATTCACTGAACCATCGTTCTGGAAACACAGGGAAGCATTCTCAAGTGGTATCACTAACATAGGGCCTGCTTCATTCTCAACCCACGTGAGCAGCTTAGCACTTGCCACCCATTCCTTGAGGCATTTATCATTTTCTCTGTGTACTACTTTGACTGGAACTGTCAGGCGCACATGTGCTTTGCACCCCATCATCCTCTCCATGCATCCTTCTCCTGTGAACACCTGTCCATACATCAACAGATGAGGTCTCTCCTAGCATCCTGGAAGTCCTCCTGTCTCTTTTCTCCTTGTTTTCGACACTGCAATTCCTTTGTGTTACTATCCTTGCCTCCCCTTTATTTGGGCCATCCAAAATACACTCAATCATCTTATCTGAACTCCAATAATCGCCCATCATTGCTTAAGTCTTTATGTATCAATATTCATACGGGAACAATTTCTTGGACATCCATCTTAGTGTGGCTCATCTTCCTTGAAATGTGCTCCTTGTGGTGCAGAGCGCTAGGTGCATGAGGCATTGTGCTCTGGCTGCTGAGATCTCTGTTGCTGTGAATGTTCTGGAGGCACTCATGGCATAGTATATGAGAGAGCACACATAACAGCTCTCCTTTGTGGTCTCTCTCCCCACCTTGGTCATGTGCTGGTACGACATATTATTAGTGACGTGGGCTGAATCAGCCAAATAAACATTTGCATGATAAAAGTCAGTGTTCTTGCTTCATCTGATTCTCTTTACTTCTCCGGCAGGATTAGTGATCAGCCCAAGTGTAGCTTTGGTGGCATCAGGAATAGGGGTCCTGTTAGCATATACTTCAGTGTATGTGTAATACAATGCAGCTTTCTGCAGCGCAAAGAGGGTAAATAGATAAAGACAGCAGAATGTAAAAAATGTCTGTACAGTAATTCTTGCTGCAGTGTACATGTGCTGTATGCATGTGTGCTCTTGGTGTTGTTTGCAAACTCGATATAAATAGTTACCAAAACTCATAACCCTTGAGATCACCATTGTTGAGACAGTCAGGCTTTTCTGAGATAATACTGTGCTACTGCAGCAATAAAGAGCCTCTCAAAGATACATTGGATCTTAGGATTATCAAGCAAGTCAATAAAGGGCATGTTACTTCTTGTCAGGATTGGATAACTGCGTGCTAATTAAATAAGGAGCGCGTAAACAAAAGCCTGTTCTGGTACCATTTGCTCTTTTGTTACCATGAGTTCATAAAGTGCTTTTCTGTTAATGTGCAAGTTCAAAATTACTCAGCAAAAGTCAATGCACCCGCATGCGATGATTACCTAGTGTAAAGAAAAGACAGTGTGCCTAACGTAGCTGTCTGTATGCTCTTGTCTAGCTCTGGTCCTTGAAAGGGTCTAAATCTGACAATCTTCTTCTTCTTCTTCTTCTTCTTCTTCTTCTTCTTCTTCTTCTTCTTCTTCTTCTTCTTCTTCTTCTTCTTCTTCTTCTTCTTCTTTTTTATTAGCTATGTATTGGACTTGAGGGGTCTCACCCCAGCAGGGCTTGAGGTCTCCCAGATAATTCCACACTTTGTCCCTACTGATTTAATAGCATTATCCATTGTTTGCTCTACAATGAAGGGACGATTGAAGCGTGGGTTGTGCATGCTCTAATGAAATTTCTCAAGAGGACTTGGTCCTCAGGATAAAGAAGTCATTTTTTTAGCAGTTTGGAAGGTTCAACTGGTGTATTATCTTCATCCTTCTTCGATCTCTCCCACCGCAACATCAGCTGTCAAGAAATAAAAAGAAACATTAGATATCAAAGAAGCAAGATATTCATGCATCTCATTACTAGGAACAGTATCAATATCTTGGCATCCGTCAGCACTCTAGTGGGAGGCGCATATGTCGTCCTGTCACCACCTCATGAGGAGTTAAATGGTGGTCAGGTGCAGGGTAATTGCACAATGCCAATAATGCTAGCGGCAGGCAATGAAGTCACCCTTTTTTCAGTTTCATCTTTTTTTTTGCTATTTTTTCCTTCAGCAAGCCATTTGGGTGGTCACTAATCCCAATCGCTTGTGGGTGGTAAGCGCAGGAAAGTTTATGCTTTATTCCCAGCAGGGCTGTGATATGCTCAAACACTTCATTCACGAAGTGAGGGCCATTGTCTGATCGTAGGACCTTGCACACCCACACCATGGGAAAACCTCTCTGACGAGGAATTTCACTGCACAGAGGGCATCTGGGTATGAGCATGGACCTGTTTCGATCCTGCGGAAACATGGGCACACTACTACAAACATATACCTGCAGCCATTACAATTTTGAATCATAATTATGTAATCTACGTAAAGATGTTGGAAGGGCCCATTAGGGCATGATACCTGCACTACGTGCAACATGCGTCCCGCAGTAAATTTCTGACAGACAATGCAGTCATGAATAAAAGCAGCAATATATTCTGCCAAATTGGGGCAGAACCAGTCTTCTGCTATATGTGCTGCAAGAAAATCCTTATTGAGGTGGGTTGGATATTGCAGCTATGTGAGCGTAATCTGCAATACTGCAAACGAATAACTGGCTTTCTGGTGTTCTCCTGTTGCCACATCGCATCTATAGGGGATATCAAACACCCTCTCCTTGTCCATAACTCTTTCTTCTTTGCTGATGCTCATCCTTGAAATTCTCTTATTTGGGTGACAAGCAATGAACTATACCCTTCTCGCAATATCATTCTGAGCACTTGCATGCATTTGTTAGGTGGAGTGTCAATTATTTCTAAAGAAAATGCTGCTTGCTTTACTTCTGCATCTACTGCCTCGTTGCCACGGAAAACCATGTCACCCCCCTCATGTTGGCCTTGTTTTCACTACACAATGGCTGATGGCAGCTTCAGCAGATCTATGGCCCTGTCCAATAGGGGCGCCTGCTGCACCGGCATACCATCAGTGCGTCGAAAGCCCTGCCTTTTTCAATGTGAAAGTCCTGCATGTACTGTTGGCATCATGTAGGCGGAGTCGGAGCACACACGGATCACTTTGTCCTCATGTGCTTCTAATGCTATTATGAGTGCAACCAATGTTGCCGCTTGCGCTGAAAAATCTGAGGGTAATCTCACACCCGCCACTACTTCAAATGTCCCACTCTGTTTTAACGTCACAACTTCCGTCCCAGTATGTCTCTTTACTGTCGTCTGGTCAATCATTGAAGACCGGTCAATAAAAAGTACCTGCGCTTCCCCAAGGGTATTCTCCCTTGCTCTAGGAATGTCATCATAATATTCAAAGAATGTGATCCATGCTCACCTTCAGCTGAGTCTAGTGCAGGAACTTCCTCAGTGTGCTACTGATCACATTTAGTGACCATTGATTCCTGTCATGTCTTCCAAGATCGATCTTTAGGTCTGTAATCGCATTTAGAAATGTAGTATGTATTGCTGTCTTTAAGCAGACAAGCGTTGATTCTGTATTACTCACCTCTTTAGTCAGTTCTACCAAAATGCCCAAATGAACCTGCACTTCACTCCTCAACAATTAGAAGACATTCTCTAATGACGTCAGTACACAATTTAAGGCTGTTAAGGTTACAGCAGTTTCAGACTTTTGCACTAAACGAGACACCTTCTGAGTGCACACCTCCAGAGGTGGCATCTGTAATTGTGCTGCAGAAGCAAATAAAGGGTTTAAGTTATTTATAGGTGTGATCATGAGTGGTTGTACTGGATTATTATGCAGTCTTGTAAACAATACCAAAGAGAGACTATTCGAGCAAAGATCTGGACCTCCGTCTTGACTTCATTTTGTAAGGATGAGCTGTTATCGACTGCTTGATCGAATAGGTCAGCATCACCAGAACTCCAACATTTTCTGGCCTTGAAGCAATCGTTTATCTTTTTCTGTATTTACGTCATTGTTATCGTATATTCAAGGCCACTGAATAGCGCCGACTTTAATCAAATTGTAGTGGCAGTTGGCGTGTTGGGAGGCGTTCGGGTGATTGTGTCTAGAAAAAACTCATTTTCGAGTGTATCCAAGTTGTTATGCACTTGCGCTGTGATTATTTTTGTTGAAAGGTTTCCTCCTTCTCTGTCCTTTGGTTGAAGGCCATTGGGTCCCCCCACAGGATCAAAGGCATTGTCCAACTCGGGTGCTTTTAAATCATCTGCAAATGCACCACTGCACAAATTATATGATTTGGGAATGTTTTAAACTTTTGAAACTTTCCCACCTCCACACTAACACTAGCTGTGGGGTGTTCCTGTCAGAATCCAGTTGCCCACGTCGTGTAGCCGAAGAGTTCTTCCTCCCGATGGAACCCTCTGGCCCCAGGAATGGACAGCCAGAGCGATCAATCAGAGGAAAGAACGGATACCTGATGAGACCCAGAGGACGCAGGAGTTGTAATGTAGATGACGCAAAAGTTGTAATGTAGAAGTCAGGGTGGTACGAGTAGCCGAGGACAGGCGTTGGATCTGTAAGTGAGGAGTTAACACAATACAGATAATATAACAACCGCCCTTCTGACCAAACCCGAACACAACAGAAAGAATGCAATACGTTGATCCCAATTCTGATAACAACCCCTAGGCTTACCGTTACTCCGGAGAGAACCGGATGGAACCAGGAAGAAAAGAACTCCGAAGTCCACAATGCAGAATACCAGCAAAGCTCAACCACCTATCCCGCCGGCACGAGGACGCCTAATACACACTAGATAGTGTGCGTCACAAGGAAACCCCAGGTTGGAAGTTCATAAGTTCCAAGTACAACAATCCAAAGTTCAAGAGTTCCAAGGTCAACAATCCAAAGTTCAAGAAAAGTTCCAAAGTTCCTCAAAATACCCAGATGCAGTCCAGATGATTGATGATCCAGAAGACAACCGAAGAGCAACCAAAACCAATGGGCGAAGGCTAGGAAATCCGTGAGCGGTCCGAGGTCGAAGAATGATGCGGGCAGCAAACAAGAACCAGGCAGTCCAAAATCCAAAGCCAGGTAAACGGTCCGGGTCGAGGCAACGAGGTAATCAGAAATGCTGGAGGGAAGGGGAAGGGAAAGGGACAGAACCGGGATGATAAGGAAAACTGGATACAAGGTACAAGATACGAGGCGCCACCAATTCTCAATCAGAAGCACCGATCTGGAGTGTAGGCGGAGAATATAAAGGTGAGGTCACATGACAGCGTTCCGCGGCTTCCAGCGTCGACCGTGGGAAACGCTGAGAGGACGCCAGCGTTGCCATGCCAACTTCCAAGCCCCTGGTTGTTGTGTTCTTAAAGGGCTATGCATCCGTTTCTTGACACTGCTTACACGTCGGTACATGACAGTTTCCTCCCTCAAAGGGGGTGTCACCCCCCGAGCAGACCAGAAACGAGACAAAAGGGCCGGAGCATGGATGTTTCCCACAGGCTCCCACGTACGGTCTTCGGGACCATAGCCCTTCCAATCGACCAGATAGAGACGTCTGCCCCTTCGGACTTTGGTATCCAAGATCGCACCCACCTCATATTCATCAAAACCACGCACCCTAATCGGTGGTGGATGAGCAGGAAGTCTGGTAGATGGGTGGCATGGTTTCACTAGAGAGACATGGAATACCGGGTGTACCTTCCATTTTGCAGGAAGAGCCAATCGGAGGGCCGCAGGGTTAATAACCTGCAGAATGCTGTAGGGACCCACGAACCGAGGCAACAGGGATCTTCGACCAGGCAGGCGTAGATTTTTTGTAGACAGCCAGACCTTCATCCCCGGTCGGTAGTTAGGAGCCGGTGAGCGATGTACATCTGCCGATGACTTGGTACGTGACTGGGCCTGTAATAGTTGACTCTTAACCATAGCGTGGGTATCTGATAGGTTCCTAAGACAACCAGAGGCAGCCGGATTTTGTAATGGCCAATCAGCAATACTGGGCAAAGAACGGGGGTGCTGGCCATATAGTGCAAAGAACGGAGATACACCTGTCGCCGTATGCATAGAGTTATTGTAGGCGAACTCGGCCAGAGGTAGAACAGAAACCCACGTATCTTGGCGTTGGTGGGTAAGACATCGTAGATACTGTTCCATGGTGGCGTTAAGCCTCTCTGTTTGCCCATCGGTTTGTGGATGGTATGCACTAGAGTACCTGCCGTCTATACCCAACGTTGAAGTCACGGCTCTCCAAAAACGAGAAGTGAACTGTGGTCCCCGGTCAGTAACAAGAATGGAAGGCAGACCGAATCTTCGGTAGACGTTCTTCAAGAACAGTTCCGCCAAAACCGGAGCAGAAGGAATCCCCTGGCAGGGTACAAACAAGGCTGATTTAGTGAAATAGTCCACGACCACCCATATAGTGTCGTAGCCGTCGACTACCGGAAGCTCTACTACGAAATCCATAGAGACCATAAACCAAGGCTTGTCTGGAATAGGCATGGGTTGAAGCAGGCCCACCGGTTTGCCCGGTTGATGTTTGCACTGTGCACAAATGGCACAAGAAACGATGTATTCCCGAACATCGTGTGACATGGAGGGCCACCAGCACCACCTTCTCAAAAGGTCAATAGTTTTCCCAGTACCTGGATGTGCCGCTACCGCTGAATCGTGACACCATTGTATGGCGGTGTGTCTTGTGTCGGAGTCAGGCACATATATTTTACCCATCTTATAAGGCAATGAATTGATGACCTCCAACCCCAGGCTAGTAATCTCGGAGGGAGTAGTTCTCACCCATTCTTGTATCCTTGTTTTCAGAGAGGGGAGCAAGGTACACCCACACACCACTTGATTGGGTAATAGAAGAGCTCCTTTAAGCTCGGATGGTTCAGGGACTCCATGGATGCGGGAAAGAGCATCAGCCTTCGAATTCAGAGAACCAGGGCGATAGGTAATGGTGAAGTTGAACATGGCGAAAAATTCATGCCACCTGGCATGACGTGCCGTGGTACACTTCACTGATTGCAGTGCCAAGAGATTCCGATGATCAGTAAACACTTGAACTGGTTCGGAAGACCCCAAAAGATGATGTCTCCATACCATAAAGGCGTCTCTAACAGCCAACAATTCCCGTTCTGTGATCGTATAATTCCTCTCGTAAGAGGTGAGTTTTCTGGAGTGATACGCAACAGGATGTAAACCAGCGGACTCGGGGCAAAGTTGGGACAGGATAGCTCCCAGTGCAACATCTGAAGCATCTGCTTCTACAATGAAAGGCAAAGAGGGATCCGGATGTTGAAGGACGGGAGCCGTGGTAAAAGCAGATTTTAAGGCCTCAAAAGCCTGTTGAGCTTCCTCGTTCCATTCAAACAAACTTTTAGTGCTGGTTAGTTTAGTAAGCGGAGAGGCAATGGCTGAAAAGTCTTGGATAAACCGCCGATAGAAATTTGCAAAACCTAGGAAGGATTGCAGAGCCTTCAAGGCATCAGGACGAGGCCACTCCAATATCGCGGTGATCTTAGACTGGCTCATTTGCACTCCCCGGCTAGTGATATCATAGCCTAGGAACTCTACCTCGGTTTCATGAAACCTGCACTTGTCCAACTTCGCATACAAGTGGTACTCTCTTAGACGTTGCAAAACGTTGGAGACATGGATGACGTGAGTGTCCACCGAAGGAGAGTAGACCAAGATGTCATCTAAGTAAACGACTACGTACTGGTCTAGCATGTCATGAAATACGTCGTTGATGAAGTATTGGAAGGTCGCCGGAGCGTTACATAGGCCAAAGGGCATAACGCAGTATTCGAAGAGGCCATACTTGGTTTTGAAGGCCGTCTTCCACTCGTCGCCTTCGCGAATCCGGACGAGATTGTAGGCTCCCCTCAAATCCAATTTAGTGAACACCTTAGCTGCACCCAATTGGTCCAATAAGACTGAAATCAGAGGAATCGGATACTGATTTCTGATCGTGATGGCGTTTAAAGCACGGTAATCGATGCAAGGACGCAGGTCCCCCTCCTTCTTAGGGACAAAGAACATGGGTGAGGCAGCAGGTGAGCGGGAAGGACGAATAAAGCCAGTACTCAAGGATTTGTTAATATATTCCTTCAAAATCACGTCCTCTTTAGGGGTCAGGGAATATATGCGCCCAGACGGAATCTTGGCTCCAGGAATCAGCTCGATAGGGCAGTCATAGGGCCTGTGGGGTGGAAGTATCTCTGCCCCACATGCGTCGAATACGTCCTGATATTTCCTGTACACCATAGGAAGGACAGTGTTAAGTACTGCCCCCACAGTACGGGTAGTTTCAGCAAGAGCATGACTTGGATTGGTGATCTCCGAACTTATAGTGAGGCATCTCCTTTCACAGTAATCCGACGGAAAACATACCTCCCCAGAATGCCAATCCACAGAAGGATTATGCAATCTTAACCAAGGTAAGCCAAGAATGAATTTAAACTGTGGTGCCGCAATGAGATCAAAGTAGATGCTCTCTTGATGACCGCAGTCAGTGATCATGGTGAGGTCACTAGTCCGTTTCGTCACTAACCCAGAGACCAAGGAAGAGCCATCCACCGAATTTACCACTTCAGGACATGATTTGTGCATAACTGGCAGACCCAACTCCTGAGCATAAGTGGCATCCACGTAATTCCCTGTGGCGCCTGAGTCCAGGACCATCATCACGGCCCATTTCTCAGAACCGGGAGACGACAGGGAAACAGACAGACAATAAGGACTGGATATTGTAGGGTCTATCGAAGAAACACCCGGCATCTGGACCCCTTCAGTCACCGGGTTTTGGCGTTTCCCTGTTTCTTAGCAGGTTTTTTGGTACATTCTCGGAGCAAGTGGTCTGAACCTCCGCAATAGAAACATAATCCATTCTTTCTCCGGTGTTCCCTAACTTCAGCCGAGAGAGGAGTTCTAAGTGCCCCAATCTGCATGGGTTCCGTGGATCCAGCGGCAGGTAAAGGAACGGAGATAGCAACAGGAGGAACCGTTCTCTTTTCGCCCCTCCGTGCTGCTTGTCGGGAATCGATCTGGAGAACCAAATCCACTAGTTCCGAAAAAGCAGTAGGTATTACCGGAACGGTAGCCAGTGTGTCTTTTAGGGAGTCGGTTAGCCCTTTATAGAAGAGAGAGGCCTTCTTCTCTTCAGGCCAATTTGTTTCCGCCACCAGCTGATTGAACTTGGCTAGATAGGACAGGAGAGGTGTACTGCCTTGTTGGAGACCAAGCAGTTCTAAATCCGTAGCTTGTGTGGCATAACGTGTGTCGAACACACGACTCATAGCCTCAATTAGGGCGTCACAATTGTAAAGAAAATGACTGCCCTCTTCCAACAACGGATTAGCCCAGGCAGCCGCGGTACCCCCTAAATGGGATAACAGAAACGCCGTCTTAGTAGTGGAATCTGGAAAAGAGGCAGGACGACACAGAAAGTGTAGTCTACATTGGTTCAAAAAGGTCCTAAAGGTCTTGGGGTCTCCACTGAAGCGTTCCGGTGGAGCCAAAGGGAACTGGGTAGTCATATAAACTGGTCCAGCACCCTGTTGGGATGGACCAGCACCTGCCCCAGAGACACTGGCCAAAGGTGGGGCAGCTGCCCCAAGGGGTTGGAACCCTGCTTGCAACTCATCAATGCGTCGCTGCGTGGCTGAATGAGCCGCAGTCATATCATTACGTAAATCGGCCACCAATTGTAAAATAGTGGACAGCGTCTTATTGGTATCCATATTGAAAGGCTTCTGATTATGTCAGAATCCAGTTGCCCACGTCGTGTAGCCGAAGAGTTCTTCCTCCCGATGGAACCCTCTGGCCCCAGGAATGGACAGCCAGAGCGATCAATCAGAGGAAAGAACGGATACCTGATGAGACCCAGAGGACGCAGGAGTTGTAATGTAGATGACGCAAAAGTTGTAATGTAGAAGTCAGGGTGGTACGAGTAGCCGAGGACAGGCGTTGGATCTGTAAGTGAGGAGTTAACAAAATACAGATAATATAACAACCGCCCTTCTGACCAAACCCGAACACAACAGAAAGAATGCAATACGTTGATCCCAATTCTGATAACAACCCCTAGGCTTACCGTTACTCCGGAGAGAACCGGATGGAACCAGGAAGAAAAGAACTCCGAAGTCCACAATGCAGAATACCAGCAAAGCTCAACCACCTATCCCGCCGGCACGAGGACGCCTAATACACACTAGATAGTGTGCGTCACAAGGAAACCCCAGGTTGGAAGTTCATAAGTTCCAAGTACAACAATCCAAAGTTCAAGAGTTCCAAGGTCAACAATCCAAAGTTCAAGAAAAGTTCCAAAGTTCCTCAAAATACCCAGATGCAGTCCAGATGATTGATGATCCAGAAGACAACCGAAGAGCAACCAAAACCAATGGGCGAAGGCTAGGAAATCCGTGAGCGGTCCGAGGTCGAAGAATGATGCGGGCAGCAAACAAGAACCAGGCAGTCCAAAATCCAAAGCCAGGTAAACGGTCCGGGTCGAGGCAACGAGGTAATCAGAAATGCTGGAGGGAAGGGGAAGGGAAAGGGACAGAACCGGGATGATAAGGAAAACTGGATACAAGGTACAAGATACGAGGCGCCACCAATTCTCAATCAGAAGCACCGATCTGGAGTGTAGGCGGAGAATATAAAGGTGAGGTCACATGACAGCGTTCCGCGGCTTCCAGCGTCGACCGTGGGAAACGCTGAGAGGACGCCAGCGTTGCCATGCCAACTTCCAAGCCCCTGGTTGTTGTGTTCTTAAAGGGCTATGCATCCGTTTCTTGACACTGCTTACACGTCGGTACATGACAGTTCCGGAGAGGAGACTTGTAACTTTGTGGGTTATAAAAAGTCCAGGTAGCAATGAGCATGAGTGAATGTGAGCACGTACAATCTGAATCTCAACTTTGATCAGTTCATTGGTAACAACAATAACTTACCATATTGGGATCAACGCCATTGAGCACTTTGATGCACTGCACACCACTGCCGACCACACTCTGTTCCCACAATCCGCGCCATACTCCAAGCTATGCTATTACATTTGTAGAATGTGGGCTGCTGGCAGCTGGTGGCTCCCCCTCACAGTAACAGACACAGAAAAAACACTGTGTCATGATAGCAATCACTGCTGCCTCCACTGCTAACCACGCTCGCTCCCACACTCCGTGCTATGCTTGGAGCTTTGGTGAATCTGGTCTGCTGATGGCTGGTGGCTCCTCCTCACAGTAAAAGACACAGAAAAAAACAGCACTGTGCCAGGATAGGAATCACTGCTGCCTCCACTTTTTTATCGCCGGATTCAAGATAATCACCTCATATCCATATGCTATCTGTGTGATCAATGTGCTCTTAGGCTTTTCACGAATGGCAAAAATATAATGCTCCGCATACAGCATGGTTCTACAGCCCATCGTAACAATTGTTGATTTCTCTACTGAAAAGGCAGCAGCAGCCAATGCTTGTTCACAAGAATAATGACCTCTCATCACTGCATATAAATGTCCACTATAGTAATCTATCGGTTTTTGCCCTAGGGTAGTTTTCTGTGTGATCACTGCTGTCATCACTAATCATTTGGTGTGTGGAAACAGATACAATTATACGTTATAGTAAAGAAACTCCAATACTAGTGCTTTGCATATTGCCCCTTTTAGTTCTTCGAATGCTTCTGTCCTCTCACCTGTCCATGTTAGTTTACCATCCCCCCTCTGGGTCTGCTTGAGCCGTTTAAAAGAGGTCTAAGGTACGTGCTGTAGTCAAATACCCTGGCCCTGCAATTTTTGCAATTCTCTGGTGGTGGCATTTGAAGATTGCCTCTGTTCTTTCAGGGGCCACCTTTCTCCCCTCTTGAGATATTATCTGCCTGATATATAAAACCTCTTTCTGGCAATACTATAATTTTCGCCTTGTCCACCTTGTACCCCTTTTCTGCCAGTACTGTCAAAAGCTGCACTGAATCTTTCGACACTGCTGATCTGACCTGCTGCATATTAAAATGTCATTCACGTATTGAATAACCATGCTGTCTAAATGTACGTTCCCCAGGTCCATTTTAAGGCCCTATTGAATATAGAAGGTGATTCACAGTACCCTGAGGACGTCTTGTGTGTTTCCACGTGTTATTTCTATATAGAAACAATGTCAAGTCCTGTGGTTTTTTGTGAAGTGGCTTAGAGATGAAAGCATTGTTCAAGTCTATCACTGTGAAATGAGTTGCTTCCAGCAGAATACTACAAAGTATTATCATTGGATTGGGACTAAAGAAACTCTGCTTCAACAATATTGTTCAAAGAGCGCAAATCCTGGATAAAAGGCACGATCACCCTGTCGCCCTTTTCACCGGGTATACAGCCGTGCTACATTTAAATTTGTATGGTACTAAAATTCTCTGCTGCACTAGTGCGGGAATTGTCTCAAATACCTTTGCCTGTCTCCCTAGTTATAGGGTGTTGTTTTGCCCTTGGCAGGATTGCCCCTGGCTTGAACCTAATTTTAACAACTCCTATCCCTTTCAATAGGCCAACGTCATATGAGCTGTTGGTCCACAATATACTTGGTAGTTGTGCCAGATCTTCAGCAAGAAATGGTGGTAGCGCCTTCTTCATCAGGGCCATTCCCTGTGGGACTTCCTTGTAATTAATTCTCACCCATTAAGTAATGCTCATAAATAAAACTGTCTCAAGATCTGAATAGTCGTCCCAAAACAATTCTTTGTCTGTCAAGTCAGTCAGCCTGTGCCCTTCTCCTACTGCAATTACTGCTTTCCACCGTCACCCTGTATCATCAGTCCTGTGCAATACTATTCTCTCGTCTCTTACTATAACTTTCTCCAATTATAGTGGAAACACTAGTCCTTCTGCCTCGTCTAAGGGAATGTCTGGTCTGAACAACACTTTGTTGGGCAAGCGAAGCAGCTTGCCCTGTATGTCTGGAAGCCATGCTAGCAGCACTTCCACCCCATATTGAAATACCTCAGAATCCAAGGGCACCCCCCTCTGTACAGTCTGACCGCAAAATTAATTAATACATTCTCATGCATTCATATAGTGGAGTTCTGCAGTAGCACCTGGAGCATTCCAAATTCCGGATGGTATTACCACAGTAACTAATCTCAGGCCCAAATAACTGGACAGACTCAAAGAATATTGCAAAATACTACTTTATTATCAGTTCAATACAGTACGGAAGCCTGGCAAGCAAAACAAATCAAAACAAAGCAGCTCACACAGCTATGACATCATCCTACATGGCAAACAGTGAGACCTATCAGGCGGAGGGATTGGTGAAGGGAACATATATACCTATAGCTTATTTAGGTGTTAGTAACATCATTGGCTGCCCCTTATCTGATAGGCATGCCTCTAACTATGTCAAATACAGATAATAGCAGAATAACAGCAGCGGATTGGCTTCTGCAACAATGTATAGTCCTCCATTGCATAGGCCCTCATGATTGGTTGGCACTCTCCTCCAACCTTGGACATTTGGCAAGTTAGCAGCACGTAAGCAAAATTAAACCCAGGTGTGTAGAACAACGTCAGACAACTGCCCACTTGGCTAATTAGCCTACCATCTCTCATCAGTTAGGGCCTAAACCAAGGCTCCCTCTTGGCAGTTGACCATGCCGACTGTTCTCTCCCTCATTTTTTTAACAGGAGTGATGGTGCATTGCTATCTTCGTCTGGAGCTTCATGAATAGGCCTTGTTTCTGGTCTTGCACCACGTGTGAAGAGACCATATGATACGATATGATATAAGTTATTTATAATGTGCCTGTACACAAGTGTTTCTTGGCACGACAAAACAAAGAGGGGGAAACAGAAGGAAGACAAACAACAATCTTACTAGGCTGTGTTTCATTCAGATCGCACAAGTGCGGGAAGAGGGGCGGGAAGAAGTGCCAAAGGGGGTTGGGAGGGTGGGTAGAAGTGCAGATGACTCAATAAGTGCTGCCAGAGGGGTGTCTCTTAAGTGCAAAGAGAAGGGACTGTAGGGTTACAGATACAGATCCTAAAGTGCTGAAGCAGTGCAAGGGCAACTCGACATGCAGGAGCCTGGGCCCGAGTTCAGGGGTGACCAGTGTGCCCAGATTTCAGGGATATTAGCAGTGGAGAGGGAGAGAGAAAGCAGAAGTGAAAAGGAAGGTCTTGAGTTGCTTCCGGAACCAGAGATGGTTCTGCTCAAGTTTGAGAGAGGCAGGAAGGCTGTTCCAGAGGGAGGACCCAGCGGAAGAAAGAGATCTTCCCCCCCATTCTCTGCTTGGAAAAGCTTCTGACCCTCAGAGAATTGGAGGTGGATGAGCGGAGAGCTCGAGAAGGAAGCTGTTTAGTAAGAAAAGATTGGAGGTAGTGTGGCTCCAGAAAGCCTTCTGGATGATGCAAAAGGTCTTGAATTTGATCCTTGCAGCCACACGGAGCCAGTGCAGAGATTTTAGAGCTTGAGAGACACAAACCCTGATCTTAAGGCCAAGGAAAAGTCCTGCAGTCCTGTTCTGGTCATGATTTTATCCATTTTGCTCTTCTGTTTAGTTCTATTTGATTCAATTATATTGTGTGCTATTACTCTCCTCGGCCTCGGGAGACTTGGTTGCTCCATCTTGCATGGGCTTTATGCATCTTTAATTGTACAATACTTGGCACTCACAAATGTTCACTACTTTTCTTAATCTAAGAGAAATATGTCCTGCGTACATAGCTTATCCTCATTGCCTCCTTTCAAGCCCTGCAGTTTCTTCTTTCTGCAGCATCCTTGATTTTGAGCCAAGAAATATTCTTTGTTCTTGCACAAATTTGTATTCCAGTGGCTGACAGCTCTGGTCTCTCTCCTTCAGGCTTCTTGCTACTTTTATATGAAGCCATTGCCCATTTTGTCAACATAGCTGCTTTACTTGTGTCATATTTCCTTTAATTAACAAGCTTCTATAAGTCTTAGCTACGTTGTGTTTCTGTGCATGTAGAGCTACTGCGTCTCTTCTCAGTATATATGTGTTCACTTTGTCACGTCAGTCACGTCTTCATTCTTTAAGCAGTCGTATATTGTTTAAGTGCACCCTTGTGTCTTGTCTTCATGACATCACTTTATACCCGTCAGACTTTACTTATAGCTCTTCTATGTTCAGTGGTGCCTGCAGACTTCCTTATACCACTTCCGTTCTAGGGTACATTTGGTGCAGTTATCTGAGTGCATAATGTCTCTCATATCTTCTATGTGGTATTGGGATGATACCAGGTGTCATACACAGTGTTTTCTTGCTGTTCTTCCAATATGACGAAGGTGAGTGGGTGGGCTCTAATGCTGACATGTATATCTGCCTCTATACATTCCCCCCTCTGATCAAGTACTAGACCACCTCTTCGAATTTCTTCACCTTTTCTCCACAGAATGTTTTCCTTGGGATCAATATCTTTGTCAACCCCCTCAGGTCACATTCATTCTCTAGGTGTTCAACCAGACTCTAGGTCATATAGCAACACTCCCAAGTTTGTGAACAAAACACCCAATGTCCCACAATGTTCTTATGATCCTTGTGATAGCGAAACTTCATTTCTGGGGGTGCCAAGGGGTTTTCATTCAGGTGCTCGTGGGTGGTGCTTTGGTCTGTGTTCATCACAGCAATCACATTGATCATTATCTTCATCCCAATAGCTTTGTTTGCTGTCTTCTTGCATTGTCCTGTGATTATTCTTATAAGACAGAATCCTAGCAATACTAACACTAGCATTGCTCCCACTATTTTGAAGACATTTGCCATCAAGGTTGGATCCCATGAGACTAGAGTTGAAAAACAACCTTCATCTTCGGTCCCATATACTTCTTCCACCATTTTCGTATGCAGGGTTGACAACATAGTTATTGCTGCTGTCAGGATTCCATGTCCTCCATCGTGGGCAGG
The DNA here is from genome assembly GCF_040938575.1 of Ambystoma mexicanum. NCBI lineage: Eukaryota > Metazoa > Chordata > Amphibia > Caudata > Ambystomatidae > Ambystoma > Ambystoma mexicanum. The sequence goes on from NC_090939.1 coordinate 836,813,170, forward strand.
TATAAAATGTACAGCAAGAAGGCCCGATCTTTGGACACACGCCTCCTTCCATTGCTGTAATTAGGTCCAAGACATACCTGTTCAGGTGGGTCATGAGTCTTATGACCCTCAATTCTTCTTTAATCGCATTAAATCCTTGTATTGTCATGTTAATTGTTTTTAACAGCTCTCACCTAGTGATTTTTAACTACTTGGCATTTGCTGCAGCTTTAAGTACTGGCAGGAATATGGCTGTAAATATCACTGCCATCCTATTAAACAATGTATGTTCATCTGGGATGTCATGATAAGCTTCTATTTATCTTGCCAAAAAGTAGTTCCCTTTCTTCTGTTGGGTGAGTTTGAGTGACCTCTTCCTCTGGTGTGCATCAATTTTTGGAAAGCTGTCTATTTGGAGATCACTTTGAGGGATCACAAATGCAGGAACATGTATTATTACTATAGAACATATTCCTCTCCAATGTTTAGGTAGTTTCATATAAGCTTTGGATCCACAGGCCCAATAGTGGTGTATCAACATGGCAGTTCCTCCTGTCATTCCTGGTACATCAATTATTTGCTTGCATCCTTCATTTTCTCCAACTTTGGTCAGAAACAGTGCTGCATTCTTCACTGGCAGTATGGATACAGGTCCTGCTTCATCTTCAACCCATGTTAATAACTTTGGATAATTGGCCCATTCCTTGAGGCATTCATCATTCACTATTTGCACTATCTTTACTGATGCTGTAATCAATAATTGTGCACTGCATCCCAACATTCCGTCTTCCCATCCTGTACAGGTGTATACTTGTCCATATACCAATAGCTCAGATCTCTCCCAGCGTCCTGGCAATCCTGGTGTTTCCCATGTGTCTGCACAATTCAGTCTCTTTTGCTCAACAATCCTCATCTCTCCTCCACTCAGACCACTAAATGAGTACAGGAGCATTCTGCTACTCCAATGCAGGTCCTTTATCATCTTCTGTCTTTATGTAAGCATCTTCATACGGGAACAATTTCTTTGACATCCATCGTAGGGTTGCCCACTTCCCTTCGAATTCTCCTCTTGTCCTGCACGCTGCTAGATGGCTGAGAGAATTCGCATCATGTACAGGTACTTCACTTTCAATGAATGTTCTGGTTGTGCTCATGGCATAAGGGATGATAGAACATACATAGCAGCTCTCATATGATGTTCGATTCCCCACTTCATTCATGTGCTAATACCACATGTTATTTTTTTAAATGGGCTGATAATCAAGGAATGGTGTGATATTCTCATAGTTTTCTTCAGCATCCCTCTTAAGTCAATGAATTTGCTTGGAAATACCAGGGGAAAATGTCACTCATGCTTTTAGGAGGAATAGAAAGATATGTCTCATTGTTGGATACTTCATTTAAATTATAAACCATAATTTCACAAAATGCTTAAGAATACGGAAGGAAAGAGAAAACATTGTGTAAAATGTATTTACAAGAAATATTGCAAAATAATTAATGTGCCTAATTCTATCTTGTGCAGCAAACAGCATTCTTGCTAGCAATGTGTATCTTACATACTGGAAGATTCCCATTGTCTTCAAACATTGAGCTTCTGTCACTTTTATAAACTACACTTTTTTATAACAAGAATTGTAATATTATTTCAATGGTGATCCTGCAAATGACAGGACTGTTTTTAGGATTTCTGAAAAATATGACGATATCAATATGTCGTCTCAACAGAGCAGGATAAGATCGAAGTATGTATGTATGCAGAAATGTGTACAACGGTATAGGCAACATAAAGTGTCATGTGCAGCATTTGTGTTTATTTCTTCAAAGCACTAGAAAAGTTCTGTGAACACTGCACAGTTTGTTAATTCCATTTGAACCTGGGAATAAGCAACCATTCAAATTCTTTTTACTTCATCTGTTCTTTGTTGGTTCTTGGTAGCCAATCTAGTTTGCATACGCGGAACGTCTTCTCTTGCTTCACTGTCAGCGGGTCGAGGAGGGTAAGGATTTATGTCATTCAGGTGGAGCCAAGATCTTCTTCCCTCGATCTTCACAGAGGTGTGATTGACCCCTCTACCAGGTACGGTCCTTCAAAACAGGGTTTGTTTCAAGGGTGGATGAAATTCCTTACACACACTTGCTCCCCAGGGTACAAACTGGGGGTCTTCAGCAATTCTATAAGATCAACAGTTTGACTGTCTTCTTCAATTTTCTTCGACCCTTCCCTCCGATTTTTGATCTGTTGGGAACTAAAGAAACACTAGCAGTCATATTTGTCAGATAATCATGCATCTCATCCCTCTAATGTTTATGCTACACTATGGGCATCAGTTTCTATTCGAGTGGGAGGAGCAAGGGGAACTCTCATGCAGTGTCCATTCACTAACTCAAGAGGAGTCAGGTGGTGATCTGAGCCAGGCTGGTTTCTCAGTGCAAATAATGCAAGGGAAAGGCAATTTATCCATCCCTTCTTCAAAGCCATCTTAATCTTAGTTATCCTTTCTTTGGGGAGTTTGTTTAAACAATCACAGATACCATTTGCCTGTCGGTGATATGCAGAAGAAAATGTGTGTTTTATCTCTAATAGAAGAACTGTCTGTTTGAACATTTCATTTTCAAAATACGTCCCATTATCAGACCGAAAGACTTCGCACACCGCCATCTCGGAGACACTTCACAATCGAGAAACATTGCAGCACATGTGGCATTGGGGTGCGTGCATGGACCTGCCTCATTCCATTTGGAAAAGGGACATACTACCACTAACATGTATCTGTAGCCATTGCATGTTTACAACATATCCACATAATCTATGTGTAGATGCTGAAAAGGACCATTGGGTCTGGGTATTGCTCCTTTCACTGTTTGCAAGGTATGCCCTGCTGTGAACTTTTGGCAGACAATGCAGTTCACAATTAACTGTGCTACATTTTCTAACAAATTAGCTGAAAAACAGTCTTCTGTGATCATGGCAGCAAGATTCTCTCTGGTTACATGCGTGGGATAATGAAGCTGATCCAGTGCTACTTTTAATAATGCTAGAGGTATGACTGGTTTTCATACCTTGTCTCCATATAGTCTCTGTGGGGGATAAAGAACACCCGTGTCTCTTCCATATATCCTGCTCTTCCTGTGGATCTCAACCTAGCAGCTCAATTATATGTACAACGGATAACATGTTGAAACCTTCCTTTATCATCATACATTGGCCTTACATTTGCTTAACACTTTCTACTTCAAAATCAGAAATGTTCAGAAAATATGCTGCCCTTTTCACTTCAATGTCTGCAGCTTTGTTACTGCGAGAAACCATGTCTGACTCTTAGGGCCTCATTACACGGTAGGCGGTAACCATGGCGCTATTAGCGCCATGGTTGCTGCCGGTACCGTACCGAGTCCGCCTTGGTGGATGGCGGAATTACCGCCCTACTCCAAGGTGAGCGGGGGCGGTAATTCCCCATTCACCAAGGCCCTTCCCCATTCCCATTTTTGCCCCCATAGGGCATAATGGGAATGGGGAAGGTGCTAATTACGGTACCGCAAATTGCGGTACTGTAATTAACTCCGAGGTCCCTTTGCGGGTCCCGTCCTTAACGCCTGGAAAAACCAGGCATTAAGGGAGGACCCGCAAAGGGACCTCGTAGTAAGGTTGTAAGGGTTTACCGGTACCGGTACCCTTACCGGTACCGGTAAAGCCTTACCGCACAACGTGTAATGAGGCCCTTAGTATGTTCATTTCAACATGGCGATAGCCAATAGGAGTTTTAGTACCTTAATGAGCTTATCCAATTGCAATGCATGTTGCACTGGTGTACCGTCTGCGTGGAGTAAACCCCACCTTTTCCAATGTGACAATCCTGCATGTACGGTTGACGTCACATAGGCGGAGTCAGAGTACACTGTCACTTCCTCATCCTCATATCTCTGGAGTGTGGCAATAAGCGCCACTAATTCTGCAGTCTGTGCTGAACAATGTGAAGGCAGTCTTGCACTAGTCACTGCCACTAATTCACCATCAAGTTTTAACTTTACTACTGCTAATCCAGTATGTCTTTCTCCTGTCGTTTGGTAAATGTTCAAAGAACCATCAACGATTGCAATCCCCCTCAGAGCATTTTCTCTTACATGGGTTAATTCGTCTGAAAACTGAATATATGTTGTGCAGTCATGTTCTGCTATGAATGTTGCTGAATTCCCTATTCTACATCTTACAATTTTGATTGCTGGGTTTGAAATAATCAATCCGTACCCTGACGCTCTTTGTGTAGTCAGTATGCTTTTGAGTCTATTCCAAATGGCGAATAAGGAATGATTAACAAATAACGTCATTGAGCATCCCGTTGTAATACTTGCAGCTTTTTCAATTGTGAAAGCAACAGCAGCTAACTCTTGTTTGCAAAGGTAATGCCTTTTTATTACTGGGTCTAAAATCTAACTATAGTAGGCTAATGGTTTATGTCCATGTCCTACTGTTGTCTTCTGTGTCAGGACTCTTGTGCTCACTTCTCCATTTGAATGTGAGAATAAGTAAAACTCATTATAGTCTGGAATCCCTAACACTGGGGCTGTACAAATGACCCTTTTTAATTCTTTGAATCCTTCAGTCATCTCATCTGTCCATGTTATCTCACGTTTACCTATCCGTAATTCCTTGAGTTCTTTTAAAAGTGTTTGAATATATGTACTGTAAGCAAAAACCCATACCCGACTATAATTACATAGGCCAAAAAATTGGTGCATTTCCCTTACTGTCTCAGGTTTTGGAGTTTTCAGATTGCTTCTGTTCTCTCAGGTGTCACTTTGCTTCACTCTTGAGAGATTAGGTGTCCAATATATTGAACCTCTTCCTGGCAGTATTGGGGGTTCTCTTTGTCTACTGTGTATCCTTTTTGTGCTAGTATTGTCAATAGTCGAACTGAGGGGGTCATTCCGAGTTTGGAGGTAAGTAACTGTCCTTACCAGCATGGAGCAAATAGCGTGTCCGTGTAGTCACAAGCCCACTAATAGAGGGCTATTACGACTTCGCGGGCACAAGCTTTGCGCCATGCTGATAAGGGCATCACCGCCATGCCGTAAAAGGCCTGAAAAAGGCCCTCAGCTGCATCATGTATAGCGCAGATTGCACTACCGGCATGAACCAATGCGGCATTAGCGGTCACAGCTGTTAGCGGTGACCGCTAATAACGGTGACCACAAATAAGCATAACCGGAAGTAGTGTCATCACACAGGAACAGGAAGGAGCACGGCGGCCATCTTTAAAAACACAATCCATTGTATTCTGTCAGACTTCGTCCTTGGAAACTCTGGCAAAGATGGAAACATTAGAACGCTCAGGATTCGTTTTAGCGTTCTAGTGTTCCCCCAACATGGCCGCCACAGCTTTATGTGGAGACCACGCCCCTTGGAAAAGCGCGTTGTATCGCCGTTTTGACTTCCAAACGCTACTGTGCCCTGCGCTGTATTTTTTCCTCCTCTTGTGACTTTTCCCAGCTCCAGCCTCCCAAGCCCTCCGTATTCTTTGTCTCTCGCCTCTCCTTCCTTAGTTAGATTTAGTTTCTCCATTTCCTCTCTCTATTGGGGTAGGTACCACCGTGCACTTGTGACTCTGCGCCCGTGGTTCGGCTCAGTTTTCGTCCTACAGGTGAGCCAACTATCGTTCGCTTCTTTGTTTTGGGATGTTGCTTTATATTTCTGTGCTTCCGGTCCGGGAGTTGGAACGCTGCCACTGCCGGTGAATTTTCTTTCTAAATTCTATCTTCCGGTGGTTTTCCACGCCCTCTTGCTATCCTCCTTGTTTACTTACATCTGTACGAATTCTGTATATTTCCTTTCTGATTACGGTCACCTTACCTGTCTCTTACTTACCTCCATTCTGTGCCGCTGCCGTCACTATTCAGTAGTGTAGGTTTTCCCTTTCACCTCGGAACCTCCGTACCATTCGGGGTACGCTCTCTCTCCTCTTCTGTATTTTCTTTTTGACCAATCTCCTATTTGTCTGAGGTCTCCACCGCGCAGTTTTCTCTTTGAAGTTATTCGTGTGCCATTGCACGATAGTAATAGGACTGGATACTACATCTTCCAGAAGCCACTGCTCCTCAATAGACCAATCAGTGTGGCCTGGCACTTACTTAATTTCGATCCATCAACCAAGGACAACTCTTCTGCGACCCAGGGTTTTTTGTGCCGTTGGATTTTTCCCTGGCTTGGGGTTTGGCTCCTAGGGGATCACCGTGGACAGGTTCTTAATCCTGCCAAGGTGGCCTCTGAGGGAGCCAGACATTATTTGCACCACAAGTAAGAAAAGAAACCTAAGGAAAGAAAGCTCCAGGATTCAAAAAGGACTTCCTCCAGGAGAACACCCGAGCACCGATACAGCTCTTCCGAATCCTCAGGTGAGGAGAAGGTTCAGGAGGGGAGGCATCATCCCAGTCGGTCTGACACGTACCACAATGCCTAAGGCCGTGAAGCAGGGCGCCTCCCGCTAGCGCAAGGAGCGCTTCAATGAACATGAGATGACGATGCTAGCTGACACCCTGCAAGAACATGCAGACGTCGTGTTTGCGCAGAGCATGAAGAGGGAGGCCATAATACGGAAAAAGGAGATCTGGGCACTTGTTGCGCAGGATGTAAGCACGGTCGGCAACACCCCCCACACTATCAAGGACTGCAGGAAGCGGTGGGACGACTTGCGACTGCGAGTCCGCAACATACTCTCTGCCAACAGGAGCCAGGCTATGTCAACTGGCGGAGGAACATGCACACCCATAAAGCTGTCCCCATGGGAGGACATCTGTGCTAGCCTGATCAGCATGGAGGGCATAGAAGGTGTCGGAGACATGGCGTGTGGTGCCACAACATCGGAAGATGGAGGTGAGTGTCCTAAGAAAACACTGTAATGCAGAGTCTGATGAAAGTCCACCAATATGTCTGTTCAAAGAGGCAAGCCATGGCCCAACACACACACACATTCCCAGAAAAGTTGTCGGACACAGCACAGACACATGCAGTTGGCCGCAGCAAGGCAATGCTGTACCTGACACATACCACACAAAGATATAAATGCCACAAGTCACACTGCATGCAGGCCCCAACAAATATGCATGTCACATACCATATGCCCGCATCACCCACCCTTGTAGCAAGCAGCGTGATCATCCAAACTCAAATGCCTATTACCCTCGATTGTGTAGATGATCAATAGTACAAATGTATCCATGATGCCTATAAACCATCACTCATGCCGTCCCTCTCTTCGACCCCCACAGGCTCACACCACAACAGTGATGCGTAGGACTCACCCCCACAGCAAACCACACTCCAGAAGAAGGCCCAGGGTGAGGCCAACAGGCCTTCCACCTCAAAGGGCCAACACAAGGCCCACTGTGCACCACCACTGAAACCACCTCAAGTAACCAGGGCACCGGTGCTGCCAAGGGCCGTTGAGACGGAAGCACCAACACCTGTTGCACTGCCACAGGACACAGCTGGGGCTCCACACTCAGCAGAGTCCAGTTCGATTGGGGAGTTGGCAGACACAGCACCCCTGGCTGAGGAGGAGGCACAGGAAGAGGTGTGGGTGCCCATGGAGGACGATTAATCCAAACTGCCCCACACACCCAGTCCACTACCATCCCCCCAAGTCACATCATTGGAGTCTGACCATGGCACCACCCCGGAGCAGTCTGGGGGGGATTTAAATCAAGGGTCCATGAGTCCCATAGTGGAGCGCATTGAAGCCGAACATGAGAGCCAAGTACCGTCCACCTCCACAGGTGCACCGGCTGGGCCACAGCGGCATGAGGAGCTGATTGCCCTTGTGCATCAGTTTGTGGATGACAATGCACAATCGAGGCTTGAGTGGCGTAAGAACACTGCCTTCCTGGGCAGGATAATTGCAGACAACACCGCCTCCCTGGGCAAGATATTTTCTGACAATACTACCAGACTGTGGGCCGCATCACGAGTTGGGCGGTAACGCCAGCGGTATTACCGCTGGTGGTATTAGCCCTACCACCAAACCCCCCGGCGCTATTAGCGCCGGATCACGGGTTTGGCGGTAATGGAATTCCCCATTCCCCACTGAGCCCATTCGGGAATGCCCCATTCCCCATTGGGCTCAATGGGAAATTTTCGCGCTCTTACCGCCGGCACATTTCCCGCCGGCGGTAATAGCACGAATTTTCAGCGGATTTCCCCCCAGCTCAGAGCTGGGGAGAAATCAGATGAAGCCCTGATTTGGCAGACCCTTAAATCCGGTAGTAATAGCGCGACCGCCGGATTTAAGGGTTACCGCCAAACTCGTGATGAGGCCCTGTGTGAGGAGGTATCTGCCCTGCGGCAGGTCCTCGGCCGCATCGCTGATGCTATGGAGGGTGAACGTCCAGCACCCCAGATGGAGCTGGCGACCACACCATCGTCCTCCAGCCTTACCCAGACAAGCCCACTCCGCAGGTTGTCGTGCACCCTGCGCCGGCCGGACATGCCGCCACCAGGTCCAGGGAGTGCCAAAAAGTAGACTGGCCAGCCTGATGAAGGCATTAGAAACTTGTTGGGACATGAGTGGGGGAGTTGTGGGGGGAGGGTTAAGGGGGTGAGGGTGTGTGGGGGAGTTGTGGGGGGAGCGGGAGGGTGGTGACGGTGGTGGAGGGTTAGTGCACTATCATTTTCATTGTGATTTTCAATACACCCGTTGTGTCAAAAGAAAGACCTGAGTGGACATTCATTATTATGCATGTGTCATTTATTCATATACAGTGCATAGTGTACATGTACCCCCACACACAGTGCCCTCTCTCCAACTATCATGTCACCCTCTGCAGCCATGTGTGGCATTAATAATGTGCAATCACTGACCGACACACAGCATGTCCCTCCTGTGCATCGGCACCGCAATGATGTGCAGCCACTTCTTCTTCATCCCCTTCATCATCACCAGGTGGTTGCAGTTCAATGTCAGGGGGCAGGGGCACGTTGCGTCGGATACACATGTCGTGCAGCATGACACATGCCATGATGATCTTGGCCACCTTCTCATGCCTGTAGAGGAGTGCCCCACCCGACGGGCTAAGGCAGCGAAACCATGCCCTCAACAGGTCTGCTCAATGACCACACGGGTACGGGTGTGGGATCGATAGTAGTCCTCCTCGTGCCTGTTCTGTGGGTTATCGGGCAGGAGTGAGGAGCCATGTCATCAAGGGATAGACACTGTCACCTGCATGGGAGGCAAAAAAAGGTATATGTCAGTCGATTCATGATGGACAGCTGTACTAGTCACACATGCCGGCCGATGATTGTTGGTCACATGCACATGTCCCTGGTTGTATGCACGCCATTTTCAGGCCCTCAATGTGTCCTGTGCCATGGAATAATGGTGTGGGTTGCATTTTCAAGATGATACACCGTATGCTCTGCCGTCTTGTAGCTCATGCATTGTGTACGCATACAGCTGTGGTGTCCATGTCCATTTAGTGATGTATTGTGTTCTGTAGGATTTTCTGATTGGGAGTGTTGGCAGTAGGCTGTGCAATATTAGGCATTCAGCGCTGAATTTTTCCTATGGTGACATGCAGCATTCTGTGGTTGATCCGGGATATCAGGCACAACAATGTGTGATGTTCTTGGTGGCGTCGCATGCCATCTGCACTTTGATGGAGTGATATTGCTTGCGGTAGCGGTACACCACCTCCATGGCATGGGGGACCACCAACTCCATGTGGGTGCAGTCAAGGGCACCTATACAATTTGGCATGCCTGCCAGTGCATGGAAGCCAACTTTTGTTTCAATGATCTCCTGGGGAGTCCATGGTAGGGATATGTAGTCCCTTGTGTGCTTGAGGAGGGCATCCAGCACTTGCTTTGGAATGTGAGGAAATAAGGGTGGTGATATGCCATGCATGTGCCCCACTGTGTGCTGGTAGTTGCCTGTGGAAAGACACTACCTTCAATAGAGGTGGGATGGCGGTGCCTATTTTAGTGAGACTGACAATGCCGTCGTGTATCATGTCCACGATGGTGGTGATGGTGTCCCGGTCCAGACGGTACAGGGTGTGGTTCTGCTCCGGGGTTGGGTTGAAAGGACTGGCTCTGATACGAGGGATTGGGGGCTGCCTGCGTGGTTACGCTGGCTGCACTCGTGGGGCATGCCTGGCCTGTCTCACCCAACTTGTTGTTGTTGCTGGTGTTGTCCTCCAGCTCAGGTATTGATACTACTATTAGAATTATCTTGGTGTGGAAAGGGGTGTGGTGTGTGGGTGTGCTCCTTTTGTACAGGCCCAGACTGCATTGCCTCCACCTGTGCTGATTGTGTGCACCTGTGGCAGTTGGGAACACTGCACATAGCATTTTATGGTTGGTTCGCAATGCCGGTATTTACGGCATGCCAGTATCCACTATTTGCGCCTTCATGATGCCGGTATTTGCTGTCTGCCCGACTTGTGATTTACTCCCTTTAGCGACATGCCGCTATTGCCAGTATGATGGGCCTTGTGCCCGCGCCCATGCCGCTATTAGAGGCACCGTTATTTACGGTGCCGCTAATAGCGGGTTGGCAGGTCAGAATAGCCCGGAGCGGTAAGCAATACCGGTAATCCTTTACCGGCATCGTTTTTCCCTTATCTCCAACCTCGGAATGACCCCCAGAATCTTCTCTGCACCTTTCTTCTGTCACTGCACACTAATATGTCATCTACATACTGAATTATTGTGCTCTCGGGTTGTATGTTACCTAGGTCCATCTGAAGGACCCTATTAAAGATTGATGGGAACGCAAAGTACCCCTCAGGTAATCTTGTATGTTTGTAGCTCTGATTTCTATAGGAAAACAAAGTCAAATCTTGTGAGTTCCCATGAAGGGGAATTGAAATGGATGTTGCATAATATCGTAGCTGGATTTGGAACCAGCATAAACTCTGCTTTTACAATATTGTTTAGAGGGCATCTGAATACATCTCCACGACCTCCCTATTGATTTCTTCACCAGGTACACATCTGTGTTACATGGGGATTCTGATGGCACCAATATTCCCTGCTGTATTAAAGTGTAAATGGTTTCAAATATGCCTTCATCTGCTTATCTGGACATGGGGTACTTCTTTGCTTGTGGCAAAATTTCTCCTGGCTTAAGCTTAATTGTAACTGCTCCTGCTCCACTCAATAGACCCACGTCATATGTACTGCTGGTCCATAAAATTCTTGGCACCTTTTCTAAATCTTGCTGGAAAAATGGTTGTTTCTTTTTTACCAATGCCATTGTAAATGGTATTTCTCTATTCTCAACTTTAATCCAATAAGTGAGACTTATGAAAAATACTAATTCATCGTCTGAATACTCATCACTGAACAACTCTTAGTCTGTCAAGTCTGTTCGTCTGTATTCTTAGTCAATGGCTATTACTCTTCTCCATACTCTTCCCTCATCATCTTCCCATTAACAACCATCCTCTTTTACCACTGCTGCCTCTAGTTCTATGGCGATAACCTGTCCTTCCTCATCATGCACATGTATTTCGGGCCTTAAACAAAAATGTTTCAGGTATTCTCAACACTTTCCTAACAATCCGGAAAGACATGTCAACAAAATATTTACTCCATACAAAAATACGTTCAGGTCTAAAGGAACCCCTCGTAATGCCTTTTGCCCGGTGAATGCTAATATGCATTCTCTTACATTTATGTAGTGTATCCCTGGAGTAGAACACACTATTCCTTTGTCAGTGAAAGATATCGTCATGTTACGTTTTGTCATCAAGTCACATCCTAATATATTAACTGGTGTCTGTTGAGAGTATAGTAGCCGCATAGACTGTTCATGTTGTCCTATAGAAATTGGTAATTCATCAGTAAAAGGACCCGAATTTGTAGCCCCACAGAAGCCCTGTGCCTTCAAGACAATCCCAGACACTGGGTACTTTCCCTCTCGAACACAAAAACAAGTTGGTCCTGTGTCTACAAGGAACAAAACATTTCTTGCCTCCTATCGTTACCCTAACCCTCGGTTCCTCTTGTGGGTCTGGTATCACTGATAGTACTGAACAAATCAAGTTGCTCTGTGGACTCTCCTATTGTGGGTATAAATTCATCCTTGTACCTGTAAAATGATTCCCTACCACTACTGTCACACTCCTTATCCTTGGTGTGGGTGCATGTGGGCCTCGGGTATTTGCCTTCCATTGTGGCACCATTGCTTGTTGCATCAGAGTGTACTGTTGTTGTGGTGTCTGTACTTATTGTGTTTGCATTGGTGCTTGCTGTGGTTGCCCTTGTGGCTACTGTGGTTGCATCAGGATATGCTGTGTTTGCTGTATTTGCGGTGCACGTGTCTGATACAGCATGTGATCTTGGGCATAATACTCCTGTGGTTCTATATTATACTGTGGAGAACAGCCCGGCCCTCCTCTTGTAGCTTGCCAGTTCTGGGGCAAATCTCCTCTACTTCAGCACATTCGGGCCCTTTGTCCTGCTCTCCCACATTTCCAACACTTTTGCGGGTGTTCTCCATTAAATCCTCCTCCCCATTGAGTGTTTTGAAATCCGCCTCCTCGTCCTCTAGGTCCCTTGCCTCTACCTCATGGCCGCCTTGATCTATAGGGTACCCTACATTGCTTGGTTGTGTAGGGTATAACTCTTATGTGGCCTTGCCTTCACCACTCGTCAATGCTGCTCCTTCTATGGCAAACTTCAACAGTTTTTTCAGAACAATATTTGCTTTCTACTGCTTTCTATTCTCAGCTTTTTTCTTATTCTTCTCTTGTAATAATAGACAATGATGTACGCTAGTCAGCCGTATTTCTGGCCATGGCTCTGCTTCCATCCCTACCTGTTTTTTTATATGCCGCTGCACTGGCTCAGGCAGTTCCTGACATAAAATATGATAAAAGAATGCTACTGTTTTATCCCACAGTTCCCTTGTCTCAAGACGCCAACGTTCATGAATCTCCTGAATAAAATCAACAGGATCTTCATCCTCACCTATTTTCCTTGTCATAATTGCACCCAGGTCTGGTGTGTCAGGATATTGTAACCCAAGCACCCTCCATATGTCTGCTCTACAATTATTGAATGGCACTCCGTCATGTGTCGTGTTTTGTGCTGTCACACTTGCACATCCTGCTTATCTCCAAATGTCGTCAACTCTCTCCCCTAGAATAGCTGTTAGTAGGCCTTTTACGTCACCCACTGCTAACGTCATTCCTCATAAATCAATTTTCCTGCACTGGCAGTCAAACTAGGAAATTTACATTTTAAATGTTCTTTGTCCAGTTATTGCCACGGTTTTAATTGCGGTTGTCCTTCCCTTTTTATCTAATAACGGGAATTGTGCAAATACTGGCCTACAATCATATCCACCTACGCTTCTTGTCTTCCAGGTGGGGCTAGTTTCACCTGTTCGTCTTTGTCCTGGTAGTGACCTTAATCTACTTACATAAGGCAGGGATATATTCTCTGCGCTATGCGATCATGCTTGTGGTCGTTCAGTATATGGGAGAGGTTCTGTTTATTTTCTTTTGGGTCTTCTAAGTCTGACCACTTTACCACTCTTTCTATGTTCGAATCTATCAAAAAAGCACATGCGCCATCTCATTGCGCTTTCTCTTTTTCTTCCCTTTCTTCATCTAACATCATTATACCCCAACTGGTATGACTATTATCCCTTTGCTTGTCATCAAGATCTAATCTGTTTAGGGACAGCGTTCTATATTTTTCCATCTTTACGTCATCTGATCTACCTATTGTTTCATTCGGTGAAGATCCTTCGATGCTCCCTTTGGTCTCATAACCATCTTTCTCCCGCATTTGCCGATACAAATCCCCCAAATGTTTCCCTATACCTTCTGTCTCATGCTCATCAGCCCATGTCTGCTACGGGAGTGTTGTGACCTCCTCTCTTCTTCCCACCGTTCCCATTTTTTATTTGGTATTACACATCTATTAACGATCTTATCTATTTCATCATATCGTTGTCCCCTACTCTTCTAATTTCTTCTTCCCTTCTTCTCATCTCCCTTTTCTCTTCTTCCTCTTCTTTCTCTTGCCTTCTTTGCAACCTATATTCTTTCAATCTCTGCGCATCTAATTCTTCACGTTTCTTTTCCTCTGTTCTCTTTTTCTCTTTTCTGTGATCTTCACACCTTCTTTGTTCTTCCTTTCAATTCCTTTTCTTTTTGCTTCTCCTCTTTATCTGCACTTTCTTATTCCTTATCCTTCTTTTCCTGTTCCTCTCTTTCTTCTCTTTCCTTAAAATCGTCAATACCCTTTCTGTCTAATTTAAGTAGTATCTGTCCACCCATCCACTCGTTCTGTACTATTGTCACTCCACTAGCTCTGTCTTTCTCTCTTTTTTGTCTCTTAGCTTCTTCTTCTATCTCTATCTGCCTGTCCCTTCTTTCATCACATACTTTATGCTCATCACGTAGGGACATATATTTATTTTCTTTAATCTTGCTTTCTTCTATATTATCTTCACTACTATAAGCAGGGGCGCGTATGTCAGGTTAACATATGCCACCACTGCTTTTGAGTCCCTTAGAGGATAAAATCCATGTTTGTCCTCAATTGTGCTATTTTTTTCAGGAGAAGAAAGAGGAGCTGAGGGCGTTATGCCCTCCCCCTTATGCTGATTAAGCATCCACTCCTTCTCGGGTGGGTCTTCTTTCTCACTCTGATACATTTTCCAGAACTCTAGAATAGCTAACCTTTTCTGTAGCTTCTTACCTGAGGATGCAGCATGTAAGTATGTTGTCATGTGTTGCAATACTATTCCCGATAGCGAACATTCTTGAGGCCAGTGCATGAACATTTTGTCAGCCGTGCCTTTTACCCACTCAGTATGTTATTTCCTAATCTTGGGTGTGTAAAAGGGGAATGTCTACATAATGACAAGTCGTTTTTAACTGCCCATACTTACCTGTTCTTTTATTCTGTTATTACTTTAATCAATTATACAACAACAATCAATTTGGGTAAGCACCATCAATCACCACCCATTTCTCCTGAACATTCTCAAAAAAATGTCCACGCCTATACAATAATATTCTTTTTGATTATTAATTCATGAGTATATGGATTCTTACTATCCTGCTTTTATTATTGACAATCTAAGAATCTTATTTTACTCTATTTTTTCTCAACTGCTACCCTCCTATGATTGGCACCAATCACTTTTTTTAGCATCTGATAATCAGTCGAATTATCATCGTTCTATATTTTTCAACCTACAACCTTTATTATCACAACCAATACAAAACACGTCAACATTTTACACTAATATTTTCACTACCCAAAACAAATCTGCACACAATTTCTAAGTTTGTCTTTCTCCACCTGTCTAGTAAAAATGATCTCACCTCTGTTTTACTCCATTTTGGAGTGTGCTGCGCTTCCTTCTTTGGCTTAGCTGCAGGAATCCCTTAAAAAATACTCCATTCCAGAGAGCGATACAGTCCCTTCTATCTCCTTAAGAATAGGTAATGAGGTATCTCTCTTTAATTAAATCCTGTTTTGTTCCATATATATATATATATATATATATATATATATATATATATATATATATATATGCAATGCAATCCTTCCCCTTTTATTTGCCATTTTTAATGTTTCTACTTACGTCTGTTGTTCAGTTTGAGCCATTCGGTATCAACTATTCCCGAATCGATCACTTCGCCTTCGGTCCATAGGGCGCCCATAGGGCGCCCATAGGGACCAGAAAATAATTTCTTCAAAGGGGCACATGCCGACCGCCTATGTTTACACATGTTTTCTTCCGCTCTCCACAGGCAACTCTGTGGTCTTCTGGCTGATGGTGGAAGATGTCAAGAATCCAAGGCTCTGGATTGAAAGATCCACACCACTACCAAAATGTGCAGCATCACCTGGAGTGTTCCAAGTGCTGGATTGGAATAACCACAATAACTAATCTCAGGCCCAAATAACCGGACAGACTCAAAGAATATGGCAAAATGCTACGGTATTATCAGTTCAATAAAGTAGGGAAACCTGGCAAGAAAACAAAACGCAGCTCACACACTCTCAAATGGATTTTGGTTACAGAAAGGTTTTATACTTCAATGTACGTCAGCTATGGCTTCCTCTTTGTATTTGACCTTGCTGACGGTTCTCTTCCTCAGAACTTTAAAGGGAGTAAAGGTACATTGCTATGTTTGTTGGGAACTTTATGAGTAGGCCTGGTTTTCTGGTCTTGCACTACATGTGAGGAGACCATAATTTTGTCCATGTTTCCCATTTATTTACTGCTATTTGATTCAATTATATTGGGTGCTAATACTCTCCTCAGCCTCTGGAGACTTGGTTGCTCCATCTTGAATGCAGTTTCTGCAGCTTTAATTGTACAATACTTAGCACTCGCAAATGTTCACTCCTTTGCTTAATCTAAGAGAAATATGTCCTGCTACTTAGCTTATCCTCTTTGACTCCTTCCAAGCCCTGCAGTTGATTCTAACTGCAGCATCCTTGATCTTGAGCCAAACAAATATTCTTTGTTGTTGCACGCATTTATATTCCAGTGCCTCTCAGCTCTGCAGCACTGCTCTCTCTCCTTCAGGCTTCTTGCTTACTTTCATAAAAAGCCAACTTCCATTTCCTCAACATGGCTGCTTTACACGTGCTATATTTCCTTCATTTAACAAGCTTCTATAAGTCTTATCTACCTGGTGTTTCTGCGTATATACATCTACTGCATCTCTTCCCAATTATATTCTCAGTGTATGGGATTTCTTCGTATTGGCATATATGTGCTCACTTTGTCACTTCAGTCAAATCTCCATTCTTTAAGTATTTGTATATTGTTTCAGTGTGCCCTTGTGTCTTGTCTTCCTGATGTCACTTTACACCCGTCAATTACAGCTCAGTGGTGTCTGCAGACTTCCTTCGACCACTTCATTTCGAGGGTACATTCGGTACAGTTGTCTGAATGCATAACGTCTCTCATATCTTCGATGTGGTATTGGGATAATGCCAGGTGACATGCACAATGTTTTCTTGCTTTTCTTCCAATATCATTGAGGTGAGGGGAAGGGCTCTATAGATAACGTGTACATCTGCCTCTCTACAGATTCCTCGGGTAGAACACACTATCCCTTGCTCAGGGAACGAGATGGTCATGTTGAGTTTACTCATCATGTCCCTTCCCATTATATTAACTGGCATGTGGCGGGAATATAACAGTGGCATGGTAAGGTCAGGCTCCCTATATCTGTAGCCCCAGATCAACCTTGAGCATTCATGGCAATGCCGGACATAGGCTATCTCCCCGCCCTAACACAGGATCTGGTCGCCCCCGTATCTACGAGTAAAGAGAACGTCTTGTCACCTATGGTTACCCCTACACATGGTTCTTCATTCGGGTTGGATGTAACAGATAGGATTGAACACATCAAGCCAGTCTGTGGGATGTTCTATTGTGGGTATAAAGTCTTCCCCCTTCCCAGTGTAAGTATTCCCTCCCACTATGGTCGCTCCCCCTAGTCTCTGTGCGGGAGTCTGCATTGTGGTGTCTGTGTGTCTTGTGGCTACTCCGTTGTGATGCACCAGTGCTGGCGATGCTGCTTATGGTGGCTGTGTGTACACCTGTGCCTGCAATGTATATGTCATGGGCTGTTGTGACTGGGCCGGTGCATGTTGTGCTAGCATCATTTGCAGCGCATGTGTCTGCGCCTGCATGTGATCTTGGGCATAGTAGTCGGGTTGCTCAGTATTTTTTGATGGCGGGTATGTTACCTCCCCACTCTGTTGGATTCCCTCTCTGTTTCTAAACACTTGTGAAATATGGATTATCTTTCGGCACTTCCAACACTGTGGTGGACCTGCCATGGGTCTGTGCTGTCCCCCGTTAAAACCCAGCCCCTTGCTGCTGCGCTGGTTACCCTGCTCCTTTCCTCCTGGACTCGCCTCCTCTTCCCTATGACCAATAGTTAGTGTCACCCTTCCTGCAAAGTCTCCCCATGACATTTGCTGCTGATACTGGGTGGTCTGGGTAGCCACTCCTTCTCCGCTTGTCAACATCGCCCCTTGCATTGTAAATTCTCACCATTTTTTCAGAACTAATTCTGCTTCTTCCTGTTTTCTTTCCTCGTGTTTCTTTCTTGCGTTCTACTGAATTAGCCAAAAATAATGCACTATTGTCAACTGAATTTCGGACAATGGCTTTGCCTCTATCGCCACGATTTTTTTCAATTGCTTGTGCACCTGCTCTGGTAACCCTAGGCTTAGTATTCAGTGAAATAAACCCATTGTTTTGTCACATGGTTCACGCACCTCAAGAGGTCAACGTTCTTGTATCTACTGTATATAATGGAGTGGGTCATTGTCCTCACGCATTTTGTGTACCATAATCACGTTTATGTGTATGGGTACTATACCTTCAGAGCCTGCCCTATGACTGCTCTGCAGTTATTGAACAGTGCCCCATCCTGCACTGTGTTTTGTGCTGTCACTTTGGGATTTACTGCCCATTTCCAAACATTGTCAGCTACCTCCTCAAGAATGGCAGAAAGTAAGCCCTTCATATCACCCACTGCCAGTGTCGTCCCGGCTGTCAACCTCTCTAGTTCATGAATCAATTTCCCTGCTTCTGCAGTCAATGATGGCAACTTAAACCTCAAATTATCTTAGTCCATCTTTTGCCACGGTATATATATTGTCGCCATCCGCCACTCTTTTCTAGTAGCCGAAAATGTGTTGGCCCTACAGCTCGATCACATCTCCCTTTATCTTTCATAAATGTAAAAGCTCTTGCCATGCTAGTTCTCTTTCATTCTGGTAATGCTCTCAACCTCTGAGCACATGGGGTAACGTCATCTGTGCTATGCAATCTGCCTTTGGCGAGCTCAAGGATACCCTCAAGTCCCAGTTTCCCCCTTTCTGTATCTACCCACAGTGTCTCCAGCTCTGGGCTTACTCCCTCTGAGAGGTGGCGCAGCCTCCTCCCTTTGTTGTCATCACTCTCCCCCAATTCTTTGCCTGACCCCACTGTCCCTAAGCTATCATCACTGTCTTCACCCCCTTTGTCCTCAAAGTTAAACCTTCTCAACATGTTCTTCCCTTGTCATCTTTCCACTGCTCTGTCCAGTGAGTCACTCCCCATCGGTGGGCACCCTGCTATGCTCCTGCTTACCTTAAGGGTAGAAGCGCTATCCATCCTGCTCCTATACAGTATCCCAATCCTCCTCCAAATTCCCACTTCCTTGTTGTCATCTAAAGGTTTGGGCCCATCATTATGTCCTCTACCGTCTTAAGACGTCTCTCTCTACTTCCCTCTCTAAGTCAAAATTCTTTAACAAGTCTCTAAATCTCCATCTTCCTCTTTTTCCTCCTCAATTGCAACTCTGTTTCCTTTCTTCCTCAGCCTTTCTCATCACCTTCTCCTCTATTTCTTTCTGTCTTCTACCTTTCTCCTCTTTCCTTCTCTGCTACTTTCTCTGTCTCCTTTCTCAACTGTTCATGTTCCTTCCTCCCCGCCCGTTCTCTCCTCTTTACTTCCTCCATTACCTCTGCCCATTCTCTATCCTCTTCCTCCCTCTCCTTTGTAGCTTTGTTTCTTAGCTTCCTCCTCAATGTCTCTGGGTTCTGTTACACTCCTTTATGTAGTTTAAGCAATATCTGTCCTCCCACCCACTCATCCAGTGGATCTGTCAACTCTTCATCTCCTTTGCAAACCTGGGCCACCTTGTCACCACCAGTCAACTTTGCTTGTAGACCAGTCAACTTTGCTTGTAGGTTGATGCACTCTTTGCATTCATCAATCATGGCCCCTGTTTTCTCATCCGGTAGCTTAGCACCACTAAGTGCATCTCCGCTACTATGCACAGGATGTGCGTAAACGGGGTTTGTGTACCCTGCTGCTGCTCTTAGCTCCTTCAATGGGTAAAATCCCTGGCCTCCTGTTGGTGGGTCAGCGGTTTGAGGAGGAGGAAGAGCTGTGGGTGCTTCACTTCCCGTATCATACTGGCTAAGCATTCACTCGTTCTTAGGTGGGTCCTCTTCCTTGTCCTCAAACATCTTCCATAACTCCAAAATTGCTAATCTGCTGATTAATTTCTTACCTCTATCTGCTGTATGTAAATATGCGGTCATGGGTTACAGCACCGATTTTGAAATACTGCCTTTCCGGGGCCATGGCCTCGCCATTTTGCCCTTGTATCACAAGTCTATTCCGCTCTATACTTGCATATTTTGTCCTGATGCCACAGAAGGGACTTGCACATTTTTTTAAGGGGTGTATCCCTTATGGTGGCACATCACTCTCTGACTGCCGATACTTTCTTGAACTCAAATTGTTTTTTTGTAACACTTCGACAATGCCAAATTCAATGCCACAATTATCATCAACACTTAATCAACTCCTCCAAAACACAACCTCCAGTCTATTCCACAAACCTCTCTAAAATCCAGCAAGCGTGTGTTCCACACAATGCCCACACTCTACTCTCTGCCCTCAAAGGGCAAGCCACCGCTCTTCCAAGTGCTCCTCAAGCCTAACCCAGATGGTACAATGATCTTCTCGATTTCGAAAGCTTCAACACCACCGGGCCCATTTATAAGCCAACACCTTACCCATTTTTCTTCACCAACAATTCCATGTCCTACTGCGGGTATCACGCTTGCATCAATGTGTTATGTCCTATTTACAGCCTTTTGTGACATCACCAACCATTATGCCTAAAACACCTCAGGTGCACTCTCAAACCCCACAATGCACAAAAACACCACAATACAAATACCCCACAGCTGTCATCCTGTTTTTTCCTTCACAGGGGAAACCATCTGATCAAAATGCCCGCTCTGGGGCGTGGTCCTTCTACAACACCGCAGCATAGGATTCCCTCTATAAAAATTCAATAAGGTACCACCTTTCTGTGACCTAAGCTAGCGCCTAGACACAGGCATCCATCTCATTATCCCTAAACTAAGCTAATCGCCTAGAAACAGGTATTCATCTCGTCATCCGGAAACTAAGCTAATCACCTAGAAACAGATATTCATGTCATCATTCGTAAACTAAGCTAGCGCCTGGAGGACAGGTATTCATCTCTTCATCCGTAATTAAGCTAACTCCTGGAAACAGGTATTCTCTCATAAATAGAACAAAAACAAATCACGACACAACAATTTCCCCCCCATATTTGTCAAATTGTTGGACTTATACTCACACTCTGCAGATCCACTGAAGCCCTCGGGCACTGTCACTCCCACAATCTGCCACTCTGCCTTTAGGTGTGCTCAGCGTCCTACAGAGAGCAGGCAGGAATTTCAGCAAAGGGAATCCTGACGACCGTCTTAGTTTCCATGCGTGGTTAGTGGTCCGGTCCTTGTGGGTCGCTACGCATTCCTTCGGGTATGTGGCGGGAAAAAACAGTATTTGCTGGGGTTTTAGGGACCATCCTCTGCTACCACCTGAAGTAAGGTGAGGGATTGTTAATCTCCCTAATTACAAGCAAGAGAAACTGGGCTGTGGAAATCCCCCGCCCTCAAAAACAGAAGATTCCAGCAATGTGACAAATGTTACTGTTTATTGAAAGCTTTCGAATACGGAGATCAAGTTATGGACAACACACAATTTACCATTACTTTCACGTCATTCTCAAGCTCGCCATGAACATTTAAGATGACGTGACATCACAAAATGAATGATACATTGCAAAATCTTAAGGCAACATGGGATTGGTTAGTGAGATGGACTACCTACAGGATGTCTAGTATGTTACATGGGGTTGTTACCTCGCTCTGTGCTTACCTCTTGTTAACATATACATCTGCACTGTCACTTAGAAGGATGTCTTAAGGTATCCCCATACCTTAGTTCAAAGACATTGTACAAACTGTTAGCCATGCATGACACTTACCCTCTGCAAAAGGTTACCCTCAGCAACAGAGGAGAGGACAAAGAACGTAAATTAAGACAGACATAGGCCAACATGATATGTAGATTGCGCACGGCAGAAGTGGGTCTGAACACAGACAATGAGATAGCTGCATTCTTGTAATGGGAACAATTCAGTATTGGAACCAATGGATGGCTTTTATTTTAATATGATGATTAATGAGTTTTACTCTATTTTGAACTTGTCTGTATGAAAGATAAAACTTCTCACTAGTAATCAATACAAAGATTTATGGGACCTAAGTACACACTAGGTACAAAGTCAAAATCTAGAATGATGGTAGGAATGCTAACTATGCAAATAACTTAAGGTGCAAAGACATAAGTTAGTGAGACAAGCTAAGAAATTAGTAAAAACTGAAATATCATACACGACAACTAAGTAGTGGGGCAAGCGAGCAGGACTCAATATGCATGCAGTATAATTATGGAAGAAATATGATGAGGAATGGGAATAGATAATATATGGAAATTTGCCAGATTCAGATATGTTTGCAATTTATTACATAGAATTTATGATTGAGAATTGCCTGGGCACCAGAACAAATAGACTTCCAAATACTAACAAATTAGTGGGTAAATTATTTTAATATAACTAAATACTGTTGTGAATAATTGAGTATGTAGTTGGAGGGATGGTATTAGAATCCTGATGTTCTGAGCATTTGCGCTAAACTCTCAGATAAGTAATGAAACTAGGACCAAACATGGGAAAATATTACTTAAACAGGTATTATAGAAATGTATGCTTATTGGTAAGACACCAAGTCCATAATGAGAAGGAAAGATGTTAGACTGTTAAGGGCACTATGAGGAACGCTGCCTAGAATGGTATGAGTCACTCGTAAGAGCACTGCACATATAACCATAAAGGTTAATAAATATGGCCAATTTAATGCAATTCAGCATTACCTATGCAATTTATACATAAACTGGTTAATATGACTGAATGAAGACATGATGAAGTTATCCATAATATTCTGTTGAGAACTGACAAATAGTAATACATGGAGGAGGCACCTGAATAATAATAATGAAAACATAGTTGACGCCCGGAATGGAGAATTACTTAATCAATAGAATGCATCAAAAATATATTTAAGATGTATAAATTACAAGGCTGAAACACCCCTAAAATGGTGTATGTACCATATTGACTCCAAATACATGGACGCAGGATGCTATCCATGTGAGTTAACAAATGGGAGACAAGTAGATCGACCAAAATGACTGGCAAAATGGCTGCAAGTGATGTCACGTGCATAGCGTGTGGCGTCACAATGTAAACAGCAATAAAAGTTGTATTCAAAATGGTGTCTGAGTGCTAAAAACACGCGGAACGCCAGAGGGACACTAGCCCTTCACTAACCTGGGGGCAGTCTAAGGTAAGGATACTACATTTCGGGTAATGTACTATTTTATAAGATACCACTGCAATCTTTTTGATATAATTACTGAACGGGTGAGAACCTTGTGTACAGGCTATGTAATAGTAAATTTCAAAGGCATAATATTATGTGATTGTAAATAAGTCATTGTACAGTTGATAATGCAGGGTAACTCATCATGAAGACTGTACAGGATAACAATATTAAAGGAAACCCGCTATAAGGGGAAATCTGATGCTGATGCAATTTGATGGAGAAAATATTACTATTATAATTGCAGGGGGAGGGATAATTATCCAAAGAAATATAAGAATGTTTTGAAGAAGACTCAGATTATAATTAAGGTGCACTAATAAGAAAGTGAGCAAACACTTGGCTGGTGTAATGTTAAGGTATAAAACAACATTCCTAATAAATATTGGGCAAAACACCAACAAGCATGACAATGTAGTAATTAAAGCTATTAAGGTGGTGAGACAATGTAAGGTTGGCACTATGTGATGTCCATATGCTTTTGGAAAGCATGTGTTAATGATTGAACTATGAATATTAAAGGGAAGGAAATGATCACTTCTGGACTAACTAGGCAACATGATAGGGCAATCAAGAATTCAACTGTGGTGATATCGAACATAACAATACCATTACAAAAGGGGGAAGGGTTGATTAAGCACTCACACAGATACGTAACCATATGTATTATGTATAACACAATGATGCCAACCTAGAACTGATATAGGTTGCGCATTTCTTATCTCTCTCTCTCTCTACCATTCCTCCCCCTGCCAACCCAACCTTTCTGTCTTGGTCTTAATGATTTGTTTGTTCCATCATGTATTGGGTTTAATTGATGTTGAATTTTGATCTAATGACTGTTATTGTAATATGTATATTTGTAACAAATTGTGATGCAGGAATAGTAACCTATCACCATTCAATACAATAGTCTTGATAATATATGATAATGATGTGGTTATGACAACATATATTCCCCATATTTTCATTGTACTAATGTATTTTATGTTAAAATAGCCCTGTCTTGAAGAGGACCAAATGCAGTTGAAACACATGTTGACATAGGGGTAATTAAATAAATAATACATCTCTAATTTGATGCACAATTACTGGAACAATCGTGTTTAAGCAAGGCAGACAGGCGCAATGCAGGGGTGACAATTTGTACATATAGGATGTATATGGGGCTAGTAACCCTATTGGTTAAACCATATCTGGTGGCGTCTCCTGTGACTACCACCTAAATGTTGCAACTACAGGCATGTCAGGTTAGTGCGCTACCATTAGACCTTGCAACAAAGTGTGAGCTAGCACGGATGATGGGTAAGTATTGCCCAACAAGTGTCTTCTCAGTCTTGCGCTTTGGAAAGTTACCAGCCCATGAGCATCTATTCAAGTGGTGAGAACAGGTCCAAAGGTGCTGCTTGTACCCAACAAGTTACTATATACGATCCTCTAGGCCTTGAGACAGAGCATTAGGCTTTGAACCTGGTATTGCTTTAACATCAACTGCCTCCGGTTGGATGGGAACAGCGGTCTCTGTCTGGCTCCAATGAATAGGCTTTGTCTTTAGGTTCAAGTCTCGTGGGTAGGGACCACAAACTTAATTTTCTTGCTTGCATTTATGAAGATTTTCAACTTTTGCACTTGCAGGTATCCTATCTCTTCTACTAATGTGAAACTTTCTCTCATTCTGCGTCCCTGGCAGGGCTGTGCACAATAGCTGCATGACAGCCTGGTCTGTACCCCTCTGCAAAATCAATATATCAAAGTGAGTCATAAGCATGTTCTTTGTGTCTAAGTGCAATTCAATCTAAGGGTCTGCGTAGCTTCATGCAGGAATGCATATGTGCCTCATGTCTAACACATGTATGTCATAGTCTTAGTCGTGACATCATCGGACCTCTGCGTGGTTACAGTCAGTCTACTTGCTCCATTGACTGCAAACGTACCTCTTCAACAACGTCATCAGGATAGCTGTCTGAGTGAATAATGTTTCTCAGATCTGCGCTACATTGGTAATAGGGAGGAAGGGGCCAAGAACGATGTACACCTTTCATTTCTGTGACATCGAGACGAGGGCAGGACTGGTGCAATGAGGGCCACGTTCATTTCTCCCTCTTCAATATCATTGCCCAAACCGGGTAACAGGATTACCCTAATGTACACACTGTCTCACCAGCTGTATTGCCAGTGAAGGTTCACAACAATATTTGCATTTTGTTATATGACAGTTGGACACCTTCCTGCAGTTTTGCATACATAGTCTGCAGTAAGAGACACCCAACAATTCCAGCACATTTTTTTATCTTTGCCCATGACCCAGTTACTGCCACATAAGACACACCTATACCACATGCTCTTCATAAAGGCCTGCTGCAAGTATGTTCCAGGTGATACAATACGCTCAATTTATGCCTATGAGAAGTCAGATGTCTTTTGCTGCTATAAGGTAATTCCATAGACGGGATTGTCAGTTTAAGGAGCTATCATCTGGGTGCATCTGTTGCCCTTACAATCAAGATCCCATTTAACTCACATAGTTCACACTTCACCCACACACACTCTTTCTTATAGTCAACCAGGATGTGACCTGCAATGCTCAAGTGAAGCTGACAATGCTTTGAGGCCACAACAGTGGCAGGTGTGCAATATAAAAATTCCCATCCTCAAATTGCACAATGAAGACTATTGCAGTCTAAAGTAGAACAACAAGTTCGCACTAATTGTGGTAATAAAGAATGATTGAGGAGTCTCAAGATATCACTGGGTAATTCCCATTGGTTTCTATAAATAAAGAAATAACACAAACTGTGAGGTGTGTGTGTGTGTATTAATAACAAGAAAGAACAAAAACATTTATTGAATGATTAAATGTAATGGAGGTTCCTTTGTCTTTGCCCGGCAGACCTAATATACTTGGCAATACCATACTGGACCAACTGGGACGATGGAGGCAGATATAACATGAATGCACTTTGTAGTCGACATATCTTATTCCCATAAGCAGGGTTTCCACTTCCTGTTTGAGCGGTGTGTATATTGTGCAGAAGAACAGGAAAAGGATTAATTTCTCCTGTAGTGCATTGTTACATATGCACTTAACTAAAAAGTGTCATTCCCTATCTACAATTTCCTGATTACAGCAAGGGGGTGGTGGGTAAAGTGTGTTGTGCAGGAATTTTGCATGCAGTTTTCTAAAAACCTTGGAGGTAGCAGCATACAAATGAAGTCCCGCACCCAGCATTTACCTATTGCCAATTAAGCAATAATCACCTGTTCAATGGGCTGGAATGGTTGGTAGCGGTACAGGGCCCACATTAAATGACCGAGCATATTGCTATTACCACCCTGGGTTTCAAATCTGGAAACCCGGGGTGCCAAGAGCAAAGTTAATTGAAAAAAAAATACTTACACAACATGGCTGCCACGGAGCTGGAAGGTGGGACTCCATACAGAGCCCCTCTTCCCTTTCCATGGCGGCCAGCATCTGGGTGATGGGGCGGTAGAGGCAGCACGGGGGCTGCCGCCAGTGTAATCATGTGAGTGGGGTGGGGAGGGGGATTGAGGGGGAAATTCGTAGTTAAGGGGAATGAGGGTGGGGGAAATATGTCAGGGGGGAGCAGTCATCAGGTTGCTTGGAACACAGGCTTGGAGCGTCGGATGCAGCCCCTGATCCAAGCAACCTGATTGGTTGCTCACCCCGCCCGGGGTTCTAATTCATATTATAACCCTTGGAATGTTCAAAGAACATTCTAATTGGGCAGTATGGGGACTATACGAACCCATGTAGCTTGCAGAAAGGTTTCTGTAATCTGCATATCTTTCCAAGTGTAACATTTCAAAGCTGCAGGCATTGAGGCTCATACAACGAATGTGCTGCAACTGCCCAGGCAAATGTATGTTCTTACAATTTACACATAATCTATACCATAATCTATCAAAAAGTGATGCAGCTTATTATAGCTTTGTAGGTCCCACCCTTTTCCCTTACCGGGTGTTATGGGCCCCCAAACCTAGGAGCGCTTTGACTTTAACTTGGTCATTAGAGCCCATAACGGCTTAATCATAACCACCTTCCTCCAAGACCTCCTCATCTGCCCATAAAATAATAGTTTTTAGTGAGTAGCAAACGCTGTTGCTGTGAGTTTGTAATTTTCTGTATTTCATGAAGAGCAGTTTTGGAGAAAAAAAAGTAGCAACATAGCTCACAGAATGTTCAGAGATATAAACATTCTGTGGTCATTGTGTAGTATTTACCTGTATTTAATTGTGCTTTTCTAGATTCATTGATGATTAATTGTTCATTTACTAAATTTGTATCAATCTAAATAAATACTTTTGATACTTTTTGTAATAAATGATGTCATCTGGCGCTTCCTTTTTCAATACTTGAATCCTACACCCCAGAGAGTCGATATCCCCTGGCTTTTCAGTATAAAAGGGTATGAGGATGGAGCATATACTGAGAGCTTTCTGTGGCTGGTAGCTGCTGCAACAGTCGCAGCCTAATGTGCTTGTGAGGCAGCTACAACTTCACTGCCCCTGAACGTGTGGTTAGATCTTGGCACTGCTGTTGCCGTGTGGGCAAGAATCGGGGAGATTCTCTTGACAAAGGCAGACCAACTTTGGGAGTCAACAAAACAGATTCCCGCCAGATTCCCAAATGATCTGACATTTGCATTTGCTTCTCTGTCCCATCTAAGTGGCAAAGGGGTCTTTTCTGTCACAGGGCACGATGGAGGTGCCAGGAGCAGGGTCGCACAGCCTGTGCTATGCTTTGGTCTTTTTGAGCGTCTTTTAGATGTGCATCAAAATGTGCCCATTGGTTGATCATGCAGGTACTCTTTTTCCCTTTTCCTCAGGGTGGGATTTATTTGGGATCTCCAGTGAGGGGTTTGTGGGCAGGGAATCTGCGATGCTCTCCTCCTGGACTGCCCTCTACAGATGCCACTCACTCGCCACGACTGCATCCACCACTCCATCAGCTACTCAAACACACCTATACCCGAACCAAGCTCCTCAACGCCAATCTCTCCCTGTTTCATCACCTGACACAGATTGGCCCCATCTTGCTGGAAGTTCTACAGTGTTTCTGTTTGGCAATGCCCTCCTTCTCAATTTCTTTGGACTGCCCTTGTACTCTATATTTTCTTTGATTTCTTTGGAATCCCACCCCATGGACACTCGATGATTTCAGACACACTGGGCATCAATGCGAGGTTGGAGGTAGCCATTCCCTTTATAAGGGCATTCCCTTTATAAGGGCATGGCTACCCCCAAACTCGGGTCCGGCTCTGTGTCCTGGGAAATGGGAATTACCGGGCCATTTCGACCTTGGAGAGCCCGGTAATTTCCCTTTTGCGGGACCCGGAGCCGGTACGTCCCCATTCCCATTTGAGCCCACATAGGGCTCAATGGGAATGGGGAGGATGATAGCAGCAGTACCATTTACAATGGTACCGTTGCTACCATCTTGTTCTGCTCGTGGGTGGCGCTCTGCATGCCTGGTCTGACCAGGCGTGCAGAGCCGCACCCGCGAACAGACTTCGTAATGTGGCAACATGGTAACAACAACGCCAGTAGCACTACCGGCGCCGTTGTTGCTTTACCGCCACAGACGTAATGAGGCCCACTGTCCCGCACACAGAAAGTCTTTAATGCTGTCCCCAACCCCTTGAATAAATGTTCGTTTGAGTATTGCACGTGATATGATATCATGATATGCCATTTGTAATGCGCCTATACGCAAGTGTTTCAAGGCGTGTCATTTGATCACATGCATTTTCACTGGCATTTGGAGGGGGGTGTGTGCTCTGTTATGATAATACACTCACCTCTACCCGAAGAAATGGTTAGTGATTTCTTTGTGCAGCATAAATCCAACCACATTGTGTTGTTGGTGGCCAGGTCCTAGTGCCTGCCAATCTTGGCCATCAGGACCATCGTAGGACCTCCTTCTCTTATGAGACATGAACGCATTAAGCCTGATGGAGATGCACTGCAGCACGCAGCTGAAAGTAAGCATCCCCCAGTAAGAGGCAATAAAGGACACACCCCAGGAGGGAATGAGACCACAACCAAGTGCGGGTGCAGTTAAAAGGGTTTATATAAATCAATTTAGGGCATGAAAAGGACTCTGCAAACTCCGAGAGCGCTCTGTCTGACAATAGCAAAGACAGTCATATTTATTACAAAAATACGTCATGCATGAGGTAAGCTATAGGGGGCATATAGTCTTAGGGATTGGGTGGCGTTGGCTAAGCTATATACATTTTATACATGTACTGTTCCAGGATTGGTGGACGTCTGTGTGGTGCCAACGTGGGGTGGATGGATCAGCTGGGCTCTTCGGGGTGGAGCTGCCAGGCCGGACGCAGTTTGTATTGATGATTGGTGGCTGTACTAACATTTTGCCCTTGTGGCCACACACTCACATCCATTCATTATACTGCACAGTTTCAGTTGTCCTGAAAATCCTACAATACATTAATCTAATATCAGAGGGAGACAGAAAAAACAGTATGCAACGTGAAGTTTCAATCCTACATCATTATAAAGATGCCTCTAATGGAAGGACTTAGTCTCATGAGTCCAGGTGTCAGGTGTCATGTCAGGGGGCACAGGGTACGCTTCTTTGTCATTCCATTCTGTTAGATGTAATGAGGGATGGTTTTACGATATGTTAGTACAGAGGTGAATAACTAGCTCAATGGCCCGTTAATTTGGAGTGAACTGGAATGCCATTGGGTCAGTAAGGGCACATAAATGGTGCCTCAAAGGCGGTGGGATTTAGGACCAGATAGCTCATAATTTACATGGCCAGGCCATGGTGGACTCTGACATTGGGGGAGGTAAATACTTGTAGCGGGTCCAGCAGGAATGTGGGGAGGTGAGGCTGTGCTGCTCGAACACCAGTGAGCCCCGGCGGACCTTGGCGGGAGGAGGGGGAGATAGCCTTGTAACTCTGAGTGATTTTCTGTTCCTGGGGCTGCACACTGTACCATTGGTGGGGACGAATGTTAAAGCTGGGAGCAATAGGGATATTATACGCTTCTCCTGTTTACATATGCTTATATTAGTAAGTTCATAGCACTGAAGATTTATAAACAGTACATATCATCTGTCAGCTTTACACTTGTAGGTTATAGGAACGTTGACCGCCTAACAAACATGAGGTAGCATCAGGGTAGGTTATGTGCTTGGAACAAGAAATCAATGCGTTTAATCTAACATTTTGATTACAGTAAAAACTAGTTCAGTGCCCTAGTCGTCCTACATACAACACAATCATGTGTTATCACATCATATACATACATTTTACATTTATTTCTCGACTACTCTTTTTTTTACATTAGCAGCAACGTTGGTTAGCACAGGCTGGGTTTTTGAGTGTTCATACGGGTGGGGGTCATCTGGCCTTAATAGCATTATACGTTTTAGCTCTTTCCAACTCATATTTAGCAGCATGAATAAAATGGTGAAACCCAAAGGTTTTGGTATGTATTGTCAACACTCCATCTGGGGGGGGGGCTGAGCAGGGGGTCATGGACACCATATATCACAAATGCTAGGGGTTAGGTGCAGGGTCAGGTCAGACTTCATTGGGATGGTTCTTGTTATTTTCCAGACTCTGGCTACAAGCCTCGTCACTTCTAGGGCAATGATGTACTGCGGAAGGTAAGTGATACAGTGTTTGTTCTGTTACTTGTTCGTGTC
Organism: Ambystoma mexicanum; assembly: GCF_040938575.1. Lineage (NCBI taxonomy): Eukaryota > Metazoa > Chordata > Amphibia > Caudata > Ambystomatidae > Ambystoma > Ambystoma mexicanum. Next base: position 836,844,167 of record NC_090939.1, read on the forward strand.
TAGCTGCTCATGAGAACGGGCATTCAGCGGATCTGCCATGAGGTGGAGGTTGGGGGGAGTGCAGGCTTCTCCGTGTGCGGTCAAGTGGGGGCCAAGCTGCAGCTCTGTACGCAGGCTATTCTGCATGGACCGGGGTTTGACACTTAAAATGGAGTTTGGCTCCTTACAAAATGGTGTCTATATTCTACCAGGCTACTGGTCGTGCAGCCTCACGTGTCGATCCGCTGCCGTCCTGCCTCCCGGGCCGAGGTGCATGGACGACTGCTGACGAGTCATGAGCTTCATGTAGGTGGACAATGTAGGGGATGGGGGCCCTACAGACCTGCCCTCCCATACATGTCCCCCCTTTCGTTACTTAAGTAACGAATACTGTAACTCGCCCAACCTCTGGCATTCCTTCTCATTTGCCACTGCTTCATCCCATGCCGGTGTCCCTTTTACTGGCATCCAGGCTCTACACACCCCTCGGAGACCTTCCCCTCTCCTAGCATATTCGTCTGGTGTGCAGGTCATGTATATGCATCCCCCATCTCCCTCCAGGAATACCCACACTTCGGTTTACCATTCTCGTTCCAGAGGTTCTTTTATTGTTGTGTGATATAACCTATCCACTATGTCCCCGTCATAATATAATGGCACCATTCTATATTTGGGTTTGGGATCCTCACCTGTTTGTACTTGTGCCTCCTGCATAATCTGTGCCGCTCCTCTGGCATTGCCCATTGTCACCATCATCATTGCACCATTAAGGACTGCGTTTGCGCAGCATCGAAGACCTAGCTGGCACACACAAAAATTCAGGAGTAAAAATACAACGATGGGTACCAACATCTTCATAGTCAGTCCCAGCCAGGATGGTACCCAGGAAAAAATGTTGTCGAACCACGAGCTTGGGTCTGTGCCACCTTCCTTCTTCATGCGTTCCCTCAGATTATGCACCGCTGCAATGACATGCGATAGTGTTCCATTATCCGTGTCTTCAGAATGCACGAATGTGTAGCACGCGCTCCCGATTTTTCGGCAAACACCTCCATCCATCGCCGTTAACAGGTCTAGGACATACCTATTCTGCATTGTCATTAGCCTTAGGGCCCTTAGCTCCACCTTGATCACATTGAACCCTTCTTCAGTGTCGTTGGCCAATCGGATCAATTCCCAGCACATGATCTGTAGCCATTGTGCGTTGGCTCACGCCTGGATACTCGGGACGAGGGAGGCAAAGAATGTTTTGGTGGAGTTAAACAACTGGTACTTGTCAGGAATTTGTGCCAACAGGTCTGAGGAGGCTTTGGATATGTAGTTGGACGATCTCTGCCTCCTGGATATCATGCCATGTATGTTATCCGCGGACAGGGCATACAATGGTGGTTCTTCTGTTGGCTGTGGACTTTCTAGGTGGCGGGCAGCTGGCAGTCCTCCTCCTCCTTCGATGTGACTCTCCAGAAACACCATTAGAGCAGAGTGCAGCGTCGCCAGAGAACATGTGCCCCTCCAAGAAGGTGGGAGGTGCAAGTACGGCTGTTTGCCGCAGACCCAGTAAGTGTCCATGAGGGCTGCTGTTCCTTTCTTCATGTCTGGGATTAAGAGCGTTCTTTTACAGTTCTTATTTGTGCCCATGTTGTTTTTCCCTTCTCCAACGAAGCATAGTTTGTATGTGATTTCTTTTTGTAGTTTGAACGGCTTTTCTATGGCTGTCACCCACGTTAGTTTTGTGATATGTTCTGTCCACACTGGTGTGCAGGTTTTCTCGATCCATTGTAGTTTTTCCTCCGGCAGCATTCGTAGTGCTTCTGCCTTGCACGTTATTACTTCATCCTTCCACTTATTTTCTGAGAACAATGTTCCTTTAATCACGAAAAAGGGTTCTTTCAAACATATCACTCCTTTGGCTCTCGAGTAGCAGGTTTTCTCGTTTGGCAGCATTTCCAAAGATACTGTGTGTGCCTGGAAGGTGTTCTTAATTCTACATAAGGTGAGATGAAGGAGGCCCTGGACATCTGCAAGAGGCAATTCTTTAGGCAGCAAGACCTTAGGTGTGCCTGAGGCGTGGGGAATCAAGGAACATACATAACAACTCTCATTAGTTGTCTGTTTTGCAGTGGAACTCATATCTGCATACCACTTATTTGACTGATGTGGATGTCTAGGGTCTTCTATTGTATCTAACCCCAGGCCTGAATACTTGTCATAATTTTTCCTCCCCACCTCCCTTCTCCTCCTGCTGCTTTTAAGGTACTTTCTCGCATGTCTTGCTGCTCGCAGTGCAGTGCTTTCTTTACCCACGCCCCCCTTTACCCAGTCATAATATAGGGTCAGGAATTCCTCAGCCATTTCTGCATTCTCTTCCTTCCTATCTATGGGGGGTTCAGTTCCTGTGGATGGGTTGGCTGTTGGTGTAGGGAGGGTGGCAGTAGTGTTGTACAACCATGATATAACGGAAAGGATTATGATCATTTAACCCATAGACACTATATTCAGTGGCATTGTACTGGGGAGTTGGGCGTGGGGCCAACATGTTGCTGGTGTCATTTGGGTGCTGTGCGTGGTCACGGGAAGTGCCATATTCCCATATAAATTGGAAGCCATCCCAAATAAAATAGGTTCCCTCTTTAACCATTTTTGTCCTATTTTCCATGTTGGTTCCATTCCTTCCCCCCCATTCATCTCAATAGAGATGAATGCAACAGCCCAATAAACAACGAGGTAGAACATCATTGAAAATAATATAATGTGCACACAAACAGACCACACTCATACGAATATCTTTGTAAATCAAAATTCCCATTTCTAGTTCTCCCTGCCCTAACATTGTTCGTTGCGGGCTGCCCGTTCGTTGCCATGGTTTCTCCTATATATTAAAACATAAAGGTGTATTATGCATCTTCAAAGAGTTATATATGTCATTTTATATTATCAACTGTGAAAGAGAAAGAGAGAGAGAGAGAGAGAGAGAGAGAGAGAGCTTTTACTTATTTCACACTTTCAAAATTCTGTACAATTTTATATCTTACAATTGCTTTATCCAGTGTATTCTTTTTTGAGCATGTGCTATTATTTGTATGTATGATGTAGCCATATCTCTTCTCTTCATCTATTGAGACACTTCTTCTGTGCTTTGCACCCCTCCGTCCTGTCCTTGTGTGACACTATCATAAGCTTTTCGTACGTCTGTCAAATGTATCCAATATCTCAGGCCTTTCACCTTCAGTGCTGTGGGTGTGCAATACACAACCACGTATGGGCCATGAAATCCTGTGGCATTCCACCTACGCACGAAACTCCTGACATACACCATTTCCCCTGGCATTAGCTGACCTGTTGCGTTCTCCTCTGCAGATTGTATTGCCTCATTTCCTTCCTCTCGTGTAAATGGTGGTGCAAATTGTCTTGCTATTATGCGGGCTGCTCTGGTGAGTTTTGTTAGGTATTCATTGAATTCTTCACCTAATACAGTGGTCCTTTTGTGGGCGTCTGAATGTCTGCAGAGTGGGGAGTGTGCTGTGTGCATGCGCCTTCCTGTTACTATTTCGTGCGGTGACAGATGGTGGTCCTTGCTGGGCTGATTTCTCAGCTCAAACAAGGCCAAAGTCAGACAGTGCACCCAGTTCCTTTTAAGTGAGAAACATAATTTTGACAACTTTCCCTTCAGGAGGCCGTTTATTTTTTCCACTATGCCGTTACTTTGCGGGTGATAAATCAAGCATAATTTATGCTTGATTCCTAGCAAAGCCGTAACCTCCTTGAAAAGATTGTTGACAAAATGTGTGCCATTGTCCGAACGAATTACATCACAAATTCCCCAGCGTGGGAATACCTCCCTCACCAAGAATTTTGAGGCACATTTGGCATCTGGACATGCACAGGGCCCGGCCTCAACCCACCTCAAAAATTGACAAACTACCACTATCATGTACCTCGCTCCATTGCACCTTTCTCCCATGTCTGCATAATCAATATGCAGCTCTCTGAAGGGGCCTGTTGGTTTTGGTTTTGTCCCTCGCAGTGTTCTTAAAGTCATGCCTGATTTATATATTTGGCACGTTGTACATTCCATTGCCAGTTTTGAAAGTTGCTCCTGTAACCCTGGGATGAACCAGTGTTCCTGTATTTCTGCGGCAATTTGCTGTTTTGAATTGTGTGTGGGGAAGTGTAGTTGTTGGAATGCTATTTCCAATAATTTATTTGGCATTACCACCTTTCCGGTGTTGTTTTGCTGCCATAAGAGATCTGTTGCTGACCGGCTGCATCCCCTTTTTTCCCACAATTCTTTCTCCTCATTTGTCGCCCCCTCTTGCAGCTCCAATATTTGTGACACGGGCATGACATTGTAGCCATCTAGGAGGTTCTCTTCTACATATTTGGGTATCAAGTACTCACCTGTTCTTTCTTTTACTAAATACGAGGTCTCCAAAGAGATGACATCTGTGTTGGTTGTATGGGCCTGGCACTTCTCTATGGCTACCATGTTCTTTTAGGAGCTCTGCATGTTGTACAGGTGACCCATTGGCCCTGTGAAATCCCCTCTGTCCCCACCTTGCTAAACCTCTGTGTATTGTAGTAGTCATATAAGCTGAGTCTGTATAGATCCTAACTGCACACCCTTTTTGCTGCATGCAATACTTCAATGAGTGCTATCAGTTCTGCTGCCTGTGCTGAGTAATGGGCAGGTAGGCGCTGTTGTACTAGCACTTCGTACTCACCTTCTTCTAACCTTACGACAGCTATCCCCACATGTTTCTCTCCTGTCTCTGAATTTATTGATGCTGACCCGTCTATGAAGCATAACTCACCTTCATTTAGTGCATTCTCACTCACCATGGTTGTTTCCCCTTCCTCCCCCTTGTATGTTGCACAGTCGTGTGCTTGCATGTCCTCCAAGGTGCATGGTTTTGTAATAAATCTGGCAGGATTCACTGTCTTACATCTCACTGTGTATGTTGGCGCTGGACAGAATAATTTCATACGCTGTGTCTCTTTGAGTTGTGAGTGTACTTTTTGATCTTTCCAGGATTGCGAATAAGGAGTGTTCCACAAACAATGTTACGAAACATCCCATCACGATTGTTGCACTTTTTTCAATGGCGAATGCTGTGGCTGCGAGAGAATGCTCGCAAGCGAAGTGTCCTTGCATTACTGCATCCAATGTGCAACTGTAGTAGGCTAGGGGCTTGTGTCCTAAGGAGGTCTTTTGTGTCATTACTGCTGTCATAAGGGACCCTTTAAAGTGGGAGAACAGGTAGAACTTGCGCTCGTAATCTGGGATCGTGAGTACTGGTGCACTAGAGACCAGTTCTTTGAGTGATGTGAAAGCATCCTCTAGTTCTGCGGACCATTGTATTTCTGTGTTTTCTCATTGGGCTTCTTTGAGTCCCTGCAATAATGGTCTTGCATATGCTGCGTAATCTAATATCCATGCTCAGCAGTAATTACACATGCTGAGAAATGTTTGCATTTCCTTCACTCTTTTTGGTATTCCTACTGCTGTAATGGCAGCTACTCTGTCTGGTATTATTTTCTTACCGTCCTTTGAGATTAGTTGTCCCAGGTACAACACTTCTCGTTGGCAGTACTGCAACTTTCCTCTATCAACCGTGTAGCCTTTGTGGGCCAAACATGTCAGGAGAGCAATGGAGTCTTCCCTACATTCATCCTCATTTTTTGCACAGATCAGCAGATCATCGACATATTGAATAATCGCACTATCTGCTATCATGTTCCCTAGATCTTCATGTATGATTCGGTTGAATATACTAGGGCTTTCGCAGCACCCCGGGGGTAATCTGCAGTGCTCATATCTTCCAAGGTAAATGCTGTTAAATATCTACACTCCTCTGCAAGTGGTATTGAGAAGAATGTGTTCTTCAAATCCACCACTGTGAAGTGGGACGCATCTTTTGGGATGCTGAACAGGATAGATGCAGGATTCTGGACCAAAGGGAACTCTTTTTGGATGACATCATTGAAGGGGCGTAGATCTTGGATCATCCTCCACGCCCCTCCTTTCGCTTTTTTAATGGGGTAAAGGCAAGTATTACATGGCGAGTTTGAGGGCACTATTATTCCTTGAGCTAATAATGCACTAATTGTTTCTTTTATCCCTTCTTCTGCCTCCCGGGACAGGGGGTACTGTTTCACCCTCGGTAGTATGGGTCCTGGTTTGAGTTTTATTTTAACCGGTGTAACCCCATGTAGTAGTCCTACATCGTGGGGACCAGTGGTCCACAGATTACTTGGCACCGATTTCATGTCATCATCGAAAAAGGAAGGAGGGGCTCCTACTACCGCCATTAGTTGTACTGGTACTTGTCTTTCCTGTCAATGTTCCCTGTAAGGTGCGCGCAAGTGCGGCCACGCACCTTTTGATTGTGAGCCGCACATAGTGCTTATTTTGCAGCGCACTACAGCACTACAATCATCGTTTTGTGTTTTTTTTTTTCAGCCCGCGGCCTGGAAGTCAAGTCAGACTCTGGGTGAAATTATTATTATTATTATTTTTTTTTTTAGCCCGCATTCGGGAAGTCAAGTCAGACTCCTGGGGGCTAGGCCGCCTGGGGCTGGGCGGGGCAGGAGCCAGGAGGCACCGGCGGCACTGTCTGCAGACTGCACTCTGCAGTGTCTGCACACAATTCATCATCATAACAAGGTAACACTAGATGTTACCTTGCTTTGATGATTGCATCATGCATGCATCATAATTTATGATGCATGCAGGCATGTGCAGCAAGCAGCATCATTCAAAATGGTGGGCGGGCCACCGGCGGCTGTGCCGCCACTGCAGGGGACCGGTGCCGTGTGGTGCTCGGCTCGCGCTCTGTTCAGGCCGGCGGCGGCTGAGTTGAACGGTTACTTTGATCTGTGGAGGGAGGCGGCTGAAGCAATTGCACACACTAAAGTAATTCTAACACCTGCCACCTCCCTCCAAGTCCTCCTGACCCTGGGGGGGAGGCAGCCTACCTGCAGGGCTGAGCTGCCTGGGGCCCAGTGACATTGCACACTAGTTGCTTCAACTTTGAAGGAAGTAACAACAAATTTGTTGTTGCACTTCTTTACAAAGTTGAAACAACTTCCACTTGTACCTCGGGGGTGGGGGGCCGCCGCAGAAGAACAAGCCAATGAAAATGTGTGCCCGCCCCAGGCCCAGAATCTGTGCCACCAGGTCCATCACGGCGTGACGCACGTGACTGACTATGCTATTGGGCCCCTGACGCACCCTGGCCCTGGCACTGGCTGGGCATGATTTATTGGGGTGCACCAGTGGACCTCAGTCACCTCACCAGTCACCACCAGACAACTTGGAGGCCACCAGCCCATTGCCCACACACAGGACAGCCACACTGAGGAGGACCACCAGGCAAGGCGACGACGACCCAGGCCACAGTCAACAGCCAACAGCCAGCCTGCAAGTGTGCTGCAAGGTAAGGAGGACTCTTGTGGAATAATGGGTTTGGCAAAAACCGCTATGGTGTGTTTCCCCATGGATGTCACCCGGCTGCCCCCCCCCAATGTGCGCCCCATGCTATCAGGTGCCCCGGTAGTTCCTGAAGTCACCCTGCCCTGCCCGGGCTCTGTTTTTACGCCCAGGCCCTCCAACCTGAAGAAGGCCCAGCCAGCAGCTCCTGGGGATTTATGGGGGGGGTCTGGCTACCGGCTGCCGCCGGCCCCGTCCGAGCACCGATCGGGCCTTGCCTTTACGGCAGTGCCGTTTCCTGCTGGGGGGCACCCCACCTAAGACGCTTTTGTTAAGCGGGGTGACCCGTCCGCTCAGGAGGGCCATGGGCCCGCCTGGGGCCGTCAGGCCAGTGGGCACACTGCACCGGGCCTGCTCGCTATCCGACTGGGCCTGCTGGCTGGCAGCCAGGGCCGAATTTATGCAAATCTTGGACGGAGCAGGGCCTGATAACGGAACTGTGCTACAATGTGCCCCTTCTGCTGGGCTCTGCCTGCCGGAGCTTCCCCCTGCATGTGGGACAGGCAGCTCTGCAGGCGCTCAGGGCTTCCGGGAGGCCTGGGGTCAGGGACTGCCTTTCTCACCCTCGCTTAGCGGGGCTTCCAGAACAGGCCCAACCCCTGCCCTCTTGCTCACAACTCATACTTACCTGGCAGGGAAGCATCTGTGATCAAAATGGCAGATCTCCCAGGGTGAGGCTCATCCATTGCACATCGGATTTGCTGACCTCTGCGATGTCTCCAAATGCGGGATACTCGACTGCATTATTTCTGGGGGCGTGCTGCGTTCGCGTTTTCACCTGATTTATTGGAGGAAGAAGTGTGCGAGTCAGGTTGTTTGCACACAGAGCCCCTGGTCGTGCAGCAGAGTTTCTTTTGCTGTAGTCAAGAGGGCCAGCACCGAGCAGCTCAGGGGTCCAGCCCTGATGCATTGGTGAAAGAAAGCAGGTTGGTTGCGCACAGAGCCCCTGAATTTTGCTGCAGTCAAGAGGGCCAGCATTCACTGGAGGGGTCAAGTCAAGTGCACAGGCGCCTAACCCTAGACTTGTGCGGATGTCGTGGCATGGTCTTCTTAGCCAGCAGATGTTCTGTTGGGCTGTATACAGCGCTCCGCTGCCATTCGTACGGTCTCCAGGCGCTCTGGCAGGTTTGGAATTAGGGGTTCTTTTTGGTGAGGTTAGTGGGAGGGGAGAAGTGGGAAACGCAGGATGATAGTCATCAGACAGTGTTTGGGGATACTCTAGGGTTTAAGGGTGTTCGAGCTTGAGGGGGAAGGGGCGTTCATCAGGGTTGGGGGATACCCTAGGGTGTAGGGGTCAGAGGATGTTAGAGCTTGAGGGTTAAGGTGCGCTCATGGGGGTTTGCGGATACACTAGCGTATCGGGGCACTAGAGCTTGAGGGGGAAGGGGCGTTCATTATGTTTTTGGGATACACTAGGGCTTGGGGGTGTTGGAGCCTGAGGGGGTGTGGGGGCTGTTCATCAGGGGGAGCCCCTACAGAATATGTGTGTTTTTGACTGAAGCGGCAGGATTCGAGAAGGCCTCCCTCAAAAGCGTCCTATGGGGCCTGCTGAAGGCACCCCCGAACCCCTTTCCTACAGCTCTGAAGTTGGCTTCACGCAGGAGCAGGGGCGGAGCCGGCCTCAGAAGTTTTAGGGTTGGGGGCTGTTGGACAGTTTTAAAAATCAGGTTGAAAGTGGGGCCTCGAGTGACAGAATATCCAGCGACCTCCAAATGCTTGCATGTCTGTCCTCCATCAAAGCGCCGAGAGGCCATGCAAGTGGCGACAGGGCGCGGAGCATGACCAAGTAACACAACATAACATAGCCTGTGCCTTACATAATACAGCCCATGCCTTTTATCTGTGCCCTCTGACCTTGATGACGCTCCTGCGTATGCTGTCTCTTTGCTTGTTTGGGAAAAAAATGAGGGAAAAAGTGTGTCAGTACTTAGTACTGAAAAGTCAGTCGAGCTGGGAGCAGGCTGGGACTGGCCTGTAGGACAATAGGCCCAGGCCCAACCAAAAACACAAAATGCTGGTGTGGGCCCATTTTATTGGCCAAAGTGGGACCCTTATTGGCCCATGTGGGTCAGTTTGATGAGTTAATTTACTCTGCTGCGACTAGTAGTTTTGACCAGTGTTGAGGAATAAATATTTACAATTTGCACATCACTTTATCAAAAAGCTCCCCTGGGTACTACTCAAACAGTATCACAAAAGGAATGAAAAGCCATGTGCAAGTGCGGGCCACTTTTTCTTTGGTGCCTGAGACAATTACATGGCCCAGTCTGACCCCGGATGATAGCTAGCCTTTGTTGCTGTGTGCAGTTCGGAAGCACCCCACAGTGTCTTTGTCGAGGGCATAGGGGCATTGGTATCCCGAAAGGGGCCAGGGCAGGGACAGGTGTTGATGTTGTGTAAGTTGGCTGTAGAGGCGTTGTCTGGAGTGTTGTAATGTAACAGACACATGAACCCTCAATGTGTTGAATTGTGGATATGTGTAGAAGAGATAGAGCCATACAGTGCTTGCCACACGATTGTTCTCCACCCGACCTGGTGTGTGGAAGGTCAGTACTCCATGCTGCAAAAAGTAAAAACCCTGTAGAATTAAATCCAGTTGCAAATAAATACACAGTGGGCCTCGTATGGGCAGAGTATTATAGAATGAACGCCTCTTTTCTCCACTGCTACACATATGGAGATCACATGATCTAAAAGTTACAACAGACCTTATGCTTAAACACTGGCAGTCACATGACATTCACAAATGGCATTGGTGAGGTGACATCCTGATATTAAAATATAAAATATCCTTCACTGTCCCACTTTGGAATTGTCTGTGCAGGATAGAGGAGCAGGCATTTCTACAAGTCAAAAAGCATTAACACCTGAATAACCGACTCCTTGACAGAGCAACCATATCTCTTGTACGGACTATAAAGTCACGGAACTTCATACATTATGCAGCCCGCAGTGTTCTACATAGAGTGGTGCTGGTGCAGCCTTCTTCCATGTTTTTGATATCATTCCTTTTGCCGGTCCAGGTTGTGGACCCACGTCAGATCCCCCCACGTGGCCCAAATTATAACCCCCTGAGGTGGCGCATAGGATTGGCCTGCTGGTGGCGGGCTGACTTGCAACTGGTGCAACCTAGCGTCCATTACAGGGTTTATTTATTTATTGTGAGTGTGACATTTGTAAAGCGAACTAAGCCCAGAGTAACTTAACTGGTCTGCTGTTAAATCTCAGTTACCAGTTTAATGGTATCCAGTCCACTAATTGCTCATTTTACTATAGCCGATATGATAACTCAGTGGCCAGTGGGTTGAGTGCTCGCTGCTGTGATGTGTGTGTGATCTGCAGGTCTGAATCCCAGTAAGGCCATCTCAGCCTTTCATCCTTCTGAGGTCGATAAATGATACCAACACTGATTGAGTGATGTTGTATGCATATTTGTTCTATAAAGAAGAGCTTAAGCCTAAGTGCTATACAATAACATATTATCATTTGGCCTTGGACGTCTGCTTGCATTCACAGTTATTTGACAATGTGGATCTGGACCTGCTGTTATTCCATATAGCGATCTTGCTAACGAAAGATCTTGCTAATGTTTAGAGATGTAAAAGGACATAATTTCAGAAGAGTTAAAGTCTTGGAAGGAGAATAGAGCACCCAAATGTCCCTTGAAGTAGAGCTTGTTGTGCTGCAAATTCGCATTCCTCACTTGCACACTGTGGAATCTGATCACTAAGCCTTGCTCACTGGTGGGATGCTGCGCCACCACCGCACCGCCGCCGACCACCCCCGGTCTGGCAGCGCATCAATCAGTTGCGCACATGACTGAAAAACAGCCCGCAAACAACTATTCTTTGGCGCACAGAGCCCAAAAAAATTAGAGGGAACATTGATCATGATATCACAAGGTATTGCTAGGCAGATGGGGAGCAGGTGCAAGTGGATCTAGGTCACCTGGCCTAAGCCCCGCCCACCTGGTGCCTTCCTGCCTGCTACTCTTTTACACGACTTAGCAAGCCCCGCTCATCTGGTGCCTTCCTGCTTGCCGCTCCTTTCCACCATTTAGCAAGCCTGGCCAACCTGGTGCCTTCCTGCTTGCCGCTCATTTCCACCACTTAGCAAGCCCCACCACCTGGTGCCTTCCTGCTTCCCGTTCTTTTTCACCACTTAGCAAGCCCGCCCACCTGGTGCCTTCCAGCCTGCTGCTTTTTTTCACCACCTAGCAAGCCCCGCCCACCTGGTGCCTTCCTGCTTCCCGCTCTTTTTCACCACTTAGCAAGCCACACCCACCTGGTGCCTTCCTGCCTGCCGCTCTGTTTCCCAACTAAAGGAGCCCCCCAGCTTCTTTTCCTTTGCAGATGGGGAGCAGGTGCAAGTGGATCTAGGTCACCTGGCCTAAGCCCCGCCCACCTGGTGCCTTCCTGCCTGCTGCTCTTTTTCACCACTTAGCAAGCCCCGCGCAACTGGTGCCTTCCTGCTTGCCGCTTTTTAACCACTTAGCAAGCCCCGCCCACCTGGTGGCTTCCTGCTTCCTGCTCTTTTTCACCACTTAGCAAGCCACGCCCACGTGGTGCCTTCCTGCTTGCCACTATGTTTCCCTACTTAAGGAGCCCTCCAGCGTCTTTTCCTTTGCAGATGGGGAGCAGATGCAAGTGGATCTAGGTCACATGGCCTAAGCCCCGCTCACCTGGTACCTTCCTACCTGCTGCTCTTTTTCACCACTTAGCAAGCCCCGCCCACCTGGTGCCTTCCTTCACCATCACTGTCTTGTGGCCAATGCTGGATTTGACTTTTATGGACTTCATTCATTCACGGTGCGTCACTCTTTCTCAACTCTCATGCTGGACTTCCTTTGCATCTTGTACTCATGGTGGCCCTGAATCATGCTGTTCCCATCTTCATCTTGTATCCTGGCTTGCAACATTATGTGCTACTAGTGACTTCTGCAATTGTATTTGCTCTCTACTCTTGCTTCTCCACTCTTTTTGACTGCTTACTCTCTTTTCTCTCCTCCTTTCCCTTCTCCCTTTTCCTATCTCCTCCCCTTACTTTCTTCTATTCACTTACTCTATCAGAAGTGTCCCTGGACCTAATATGATAGCAACCTCGTCTGTTTTCTCCACCCTCCCATTACTGTTTTTTTCCTCCCCACAACCCCTCCAGCACTATCTGAAATGTCGTCAGGCCTAGTATGATAGTCGCTTGTTTTGTTCCTCCCCGCCCTTTCTGCACCCCTCTCCCTCACCTTTTGTTTTTCTCCGGCTCTACCAGAAATGTCGTCAGGCCTAGTACGGTAGTCGCCTGTCTGTTTCCATTTCCTTCCCACTCTCCCCCTCCCATCCTTATCTATGTCTTAGCTCTTGCACTATCTGAAATGTCATCAGGCCGAGTACAATAGTTAATTTCACATCCTTACTGTACATGGCCTGTAAGAATGTGGTTGTATTTTCCCTTGTTCCCTCCCTTGCCTTGAAGCGCTTTGAAACACATTGTGTATATGTGCTATATAAATAAACGATCATATCATTTCCATTATTATTTCTCCATCACTCTCTGAATCTGAAAAGAGATCTTCGTCTGATAAATCTCTTAATGCAATGTCGGCATTGATGCACAATACCGTGCGCCACTCACAGCCGAGTATGTCCATTGCAATATCTGCTATTCTTTTGGCTGAGATCTGAGCTGCATGCAGATCCATTGACATCACTGTCCCGGGCACGATCTCCGGGCGTGCTATGGGGTGGAAAATGAACTCTGCGGGTACCCTCCATTCTAGGTTTTTCAATTCTGGGACCACCCAGGCCAATGTTTTTAACCCTTGAATGAACATGTCAGGATCTACAGGTGTGCCGCGTATTTCTGGCACTGTCGCTCGCGCGTGTTTCACCGGCATTACACGCATAGGGCAAATCCCTGGTGTGGAGCAAACTATTCCTCTTTCTGTAAACGATATGGTCATGTTAAGCGTGCTGAGAAGGTCCCTTCCCAGTAAGTTAATCGGGGACTGTTTGTAGTACAATAGCGGTGCTCTGACTGTCTTTCTCCCCACTGTGACATCCAAATCTTCTGTGTAAGGAACTTCGACCACCGCCGCAGAGAACTCCTGCATCTCCAATTTATGATTAGATAGCGGGAACCGGCCTTCACGCAAAAATGATTTTTCAGCTCCCAAATCCACCATAAAAAATAAAAAGTTTGTTTCCTATCTCCGCCCCTATCAATGGTTCCTCTGCTGCATTGTGGGTCATCGATAGTACTGGACACGCAAGTGCTCTCTGTGGGCTGTCCTATGCGGGTATCTCGTGGCCCCCCCTTGGCTGAAGACATTACCTGATACCAAAGCCACCCCTCCACACGGTGCAGGTGCACCGTTTGCTGTTGTGCCGAAAGGATTGCCTTCTGTGTATGGTACATGTTTGCGGCATTGTGGGTGCTGTTGGACATTATGTGGTTGCTCCCTGTGTTGCTCTGTGCATCTTTGCTCTTGTTGTCCTTGTCCCTCTCCCACGGGCAACCCGTATGGACTCCCTGGGTGTGGGTGACCATAAGGTTGGTCATCTTGGTAATTGTTGCTCGGTCTGCTCCTGCATTCCCGTGAGAAGTGTCCCCAACTCCCACAGTTCCAACAATTCCCTTGTCCTCCTCTAGGTCCTTCCCCCCCATATCCACCATTCCCTCCGTACCCCTGACCACCCCCTCTGAGCCCTCTGTACCCAACCCTTCCTCCAGGGGGAGCCCACGCTTACCACTGCGGTCCTCCGTACTGCTCCTGTCCATTCCACTGTGTCTGCCCATTGCCTGCCCAATTCGCTGCCGTCCTCCCTTGTCTCGCTGCCATTCCCTCCTGCCCTTCTGCATCCCTATCTAGTGGGAGTGCTGCTACGGCTGCCGCGACATTTACCAGTTTCGTTTGTACTAACTTCGCCTCGTCTGCCAACCTTTTTTGTGCAACTTCCTTCTCCCTTTCCTTTATTCTTTTGCAGTGTTGAACTATTATGCTCTGAATTTCTGGCCACCCCTTCACTTCGATTCCTGCTATTTTGTTGAGTGCTTTCTGCACTTCCTTTGGGAGCCCTCTCTTTATTATGAAATAAAATAGGGACGTTTATTGGTCCCAGGCCGTACCTGTTTCTGCTCTCCACATCTCCTGCACCCAGAAAATGAAATCCATAGCTTCCTCCCCATCATTCATGGTACATTGCATTACTGACTGTAAGTCTGGCATGTCTGGGAAAGTTTCCCTTAACGCGTCCCAAATTCTTGCACGCACTGTATTGAAGGAGGCTCCATCATGGCGGTCACAATCTAGTGTTACCCCCGGGAAACCAGCCTTTGCCCACACTCTATCTGCTTGGTCACCCACTGCCGATGCCAGCAAACGCTTGACATCACCTACTGCTAGGGGGACTCCTGCGGTATGTTTCTCAAATGCGTATATCCACTTACTTGCCCCTCCTGATAGCGGGGGCAATGATTTTAACAAGTTTGCTATATCCATCTGGGCCCATGGTATGTAGTTCGGTCCCCCCCCTCTGTGTATCAGCGGGAGCTGCAGTTTTCCTTTAATCCCTTTTCCAGTACTCACCTTTGACCCTTTCTTCCCCAATGTGGCCATTCTTCCCATCCTATTTCTTAACCTCACTGGTCATTCCTCTTCCATGGTCCTCCCCAGCGGTGTCTCATCCAACCTGTCTAATCCTCCTCCTGTTGCTGTACCCAGCCTCCCAGCTTCCTGCTCATCATCCTCTATATCACACCACAGTTCTTCTCGTCCCCCAGTAGACATTCCTTCATCTTCTGTGTTTTCTCCAAGATCATGTGCGTCCAGTTCTATTATCCTAGTTGGTTCTTCCTGTATTCTGAATAGTATCTCCCCCTTCTTCCACCCTTCCTCGGAGGATCTGTCTAGTGTTGTACCCTAGGTACTCGTTCTGTTCTGGAAATACTTGTTCCACTCTGTTCACATATGTTTTGTATTCTAGATAGCTCATCTCTGGCCATCGGAAGTCTGGAATCTAAGTTTTCTGTTAGTTTTGCTATATCCACTATAGGGGTACTTACCTGTCCACTAGTCCTGGGGCAATCATATGGTGGCGGGGCAGTTGGTTGTGGGGTGGCTGTGGGGGTAGTGGCGGGCACATACGTGGGATCACTATACCCCTCGGCGGGCACTGGTTTGTTTAGGAGTGGGTACAACCCTATTGACTCTCCTTTTCCCCCATTCTCACGTTCACCTTCGTTTGCTGCCAAGGGAGTGATGGTGAGATTGGGCTGGTCGAGCGCTGTGTCTTTCTTTTTGGGTGGGGGCACTTCTTCAAACAGTCTCCACAAATCTAGTATCTCTCTTCTATTATGAAACTGTTTCTCTTTGTATTTTATGAATATACATGTGGCTAACATATCCAGATGTCAAATTCAGCAGCACCACTCTTTTCCAAACCCCGCTCCTCCTCACCTGATTCTTCGGAGGATGACTTCTTCCTGCGTCATTTCTTCTTCTGTGTCTTTTTTTTTGTGAAGAGGAATGGTCTGTCCCGTATGGAAGCCACTCTGTCTCCCTAGTGGGACAGGGATTCAGGCGACCTCCTTCCGGAAGGATCGGAAAGAGGAAAAAAGCGTGAGCTTAAAAAACCTCTCTTGACCACAGTTTCAGGCTGGTGTGGATGTATCGTTGGAAAATGAGTTATCACTGGACTGGTGAAGTTGTTCCAGAAGGTCCGGTATCCAAAAGAAGAGATTCTGGCTAAATTCCGGGCTATAGCAGAATATGGACTCATGGAAAAGGAGGAGAACTAAGAACAGGGGCAGAATGAGAGGAAAGAGGGATATAATTAAAGAGCAGAAACAGGGAGCCGGAGGTGGAGCCACCAAGAATAGGAAAATAACCACAAGCAGCAGGGAGCCGAAAAACAGAAGAAGGGAGGAGGAAAAATCAGGAGGAGAAGGAAGAAGAGGCAGAGATTGCCCCAGGAAACAAAAGGGAGAAGGAACGGAAAAGGAGCGGGTTGAGACCCGCAAGCTGGCGAAGCGGGTTTGTGTACCGTGAAGAAGAAGTGGGAAGGGACCCGTGCGTACGGAATGGGGTGAGACCCGTGAGCTGGCAAGTGGGTAGTGGGAAGGGCCCCGCGAGAAGGAAACAGGAAGCAGGAGTCGGAAGGGACCCGCGAGAAGGAAACGGGATGAGACCCGTGAGCTGGAAAGCAGGAATGCGATCCACGAAAGAGGAGCGGGGAGAGACCCGCGAGAAGGAAGCAGGCGTGAGACCCGTGAGGAAACACAGGAGCGGGAAAGCCTGCAAGCAAAAACCAGAAAGCGTAAAGGAAGCAAAACCGGCAGAGCAACAGCACCCGGAGCGAAAGCGAAGGGTTGCAACGTGCCGGGAGAAAGTAAGGGCGGGGTTTAAAGGCAGGAAGCAGACGAGAAAACGAAAGACTAGACAGTCAAGCCAGGAACAGGGTGGAACAAATCAATGTCGGACTAGCCTCCACCGCTGCCACAAGCGCCAGTAAGGAAAACGAGCAAGGCGTGTGACACCAGGACATTTTTATCAAATGACCCTCCCTGTGGCCATACCTGAGGCAATCCCTCTCCTTTTAGCTCTGTGACCCATTGGTCATGGTATTTGGTTATAAGTTCTGCATATCCAGGTAGATTTTTACAGATGTGTGCCAGCGGTGTTTCTGCCCCCATGTTATATTCTCGTTACTCACCCTAATGTGTTGTTTGTGGCTATCACTGTGACTCGCGTGCGTGTGTGTTTCTTATCACCAACAATTCTTAACTGTTGAAATGCTTGTCAACAATACTCCTGTCTTAAATTTTACCGGGTCACACTTACAATGACCATACCACAGAAACCGCTAGTACCATTAATTCAACATTATTGCTTTACAATGCAATTTTCTAAAACATTAATAGCATAGCACATGCAACACCGAACGGACGTTCAACAAACTTTTAACATACAACACATAACAATCACCCTCCCTGCGCTTTTGTCTTTGACAAGACCTTCTGACCCTCACCCAATTCTTCCCCTTGACCCTTAGAAGTTATAGTACTTTCTCTATGATCGATTCACCCAGAATAAAGAAGAAGAAAAAAAACAGTTTCTAACGTATACACTGTGTCTCCCTTATTCTCAGACACCCTTATTTTTATTTTCCACTATTCAACTTATTCCCAGTACTAGTCAAGATAGCACTATGCGGTGCCGCCTTCTACCCCCTTGCAGAGCTAGGTTCCCGTCTTTATCTTCCCTTTTTTACCTTGTTATTCTAATGGCCATATGCAGAGAAAGAGAATAGGATTGATGTTTGAAAGTACACGTTAGTTTACCACTACCTGACCTTGTATGATCTGGTCTTCCCCCGCTCCTTTTTTTGTCACTCGCACTTAGTACTCACGTGCCCGTCTTGATCCGAGAGTCTCCGGACTGGGTCTGTCCAGGCGGTGCTGCCTCACACTCAATGGCCGCCCCCAGCTCCGGCGAGTGTTACTAAGGGTTTTTTGGAGCGGGACCCGTACCCTTTCGGCTTACTGCATGCGCACGTCTAAGCGTACCAGTTGCTGTAGGCGGGCGGCCCTCTAAGCGGGCGCGCCGTGCATCTCCACTATGGCCGGGAACGTCTCGTGCCTGAAAGTAAGCGTCCCCCAGTAAGGCAGTACAACCCCCTTAATGAGAGGCAATAAAGGACATACCACAGGAGGGAATGAGACCACAACCAAGTGCGGGTGAAGTTAAAAGGGTTTATATAAATCAATATAGGGCATGCAAAGGACGCTGCAAACTCCGAGAGCGCTCTGTCTGACAATAGCAAAGACAGTCCTATTTATTACAAAAATACATCATGCATGAGGTAAGCTATAGGGGGCACATAGTCTTAGGGATTGGGTGGCGTTGGCTAAACTATATACATTGTATGCATGTACTGCTCCAGGATTGGTGGACGTCTGTGTGGTGCCGACGTGGGGTGGACGGATCAGCTGGGCTCTTCGGGGTGGAGCTGCCAGGCCGGATGCGGTTTGTATTGATGATTGGTGGCTGTACTAACACTTTGCCCTTGTGGCCAAACACATCCATTCATTATATTGCACAGTTTCAGTTGTCCTGCATATCCTACAATACATTAATCTAAGATCAGAGGGAGACAGAGAAAACAGTATGCAACGTGAAGTTTCAACCCTACATCATTATAAAGATGCTTCTAATGGAAGGACTTAGTCTCATGAGTCCAGGTGTCGTGCCAGGGGGCACAGGGTATGCTGCTTTGTCATTCCATTATGTTAGATGTAATGAGGGATGGTTTTACTATATGCTAGTACAGAGGTGAATAACTAGCTCCATGGCCCGTTAATTTGGAGTGAGCTGGAAGACCATTGGGTCAGTAAGGGCACATAACTGGTGCCTCAAAGGCAGTGGGGTTTAGGACCAGGTACCTCATAAGTCACATGGCCAGGCCATGGAGGCCTCTGACATTGGGGGAGGTAAATACTTGTAGCGGGTCCAGCAGGAATGTGGGGAGGTGAGGCTGTGCTGCTCTAACACCAGCAAGCCCTGGCGGACCTTGGCGGGAGGAGGGGGAGATGGCCTTGTAACTCTGAGTGATTTTCTGTTCCTGGGGCTGCACACTATACCATTGATGGGGACGAATGTTAAAGCTGGGAGCAATAGGGGAATTACACGCTTCTCCTGTTTACATATGCTTATATTAGTAAGTTCACAGCACTGAAGATTTATAAACAGTACATATCATCTGTCAGCCTTACACTTGTAGTTTATAGGAACCTTGACCGCCTAACAAACATGAGGTAGCATGAGGGTAGGTTATGTGCTTGAGAACAAGAAATCAATGCATTTAATCTAACATTTCGATTACACTAAAAACTAGTTCAGTGCCCTAGTCGGCCTGCATACAACACAATCATGTGTTATCACATCATATACATACATTTTACATTTATTTCTCGACTACTCTTTTTTTACATTAGCAGCAACGTTGGTTAGCACAGGCCGGGTTTTCGAGTGTTCATACATTAGGTATCAGAGCCCACAGTGCCTTGGGGAAGGCGGGGGTCATCTGGCCTTAATAGCATTATACGTTTTTAGCTCTTTCCAACACATATTTAGCAGCATGAATAAAATGGTGAAACCCAAAGGTTTTGGTATGTATTGTCAACACTCCATCTGGGGGGGGGGTCTGAGCAGGGGGTCATGGACACCATATATCACAAATGCTAGGAGTTAGGTGCAGGGTCAGGGCAGACTTCATTGGGATGGTTCTTGTTATTTTCCAGACTCCGACTACAAGTCTGGTCACTTCTAGGGCAATGATGTACTGCGGAAGGTAAATGATACAGTGTTTGTTCTGTTACTTGTTTGTGTCTAGTTGCTCGTGAGAGCGGGCCTTCAGCAGATCTGCCATGAGGTGGAGGTTGGGGGGAGTGCAGGCTTCTCTGTGTGCGGTCAAGTGGGGACCAAGCTGCAGCTCTTTACGCAGGCTATTCTGCCTGGGCCGGGGTTTAGCACACTTAAAATTGAGTCTGGCCTCTTACAAAATGGTGTCTATATTATATCAGGCTACTGGTCGTGCAGCCTCACGTGTCGATCCGCAGCCGCCCTGTCTCCCGGGCCCAGGTGCATGGGGGGCTGCCGACGAGTCACACATAGGTGGACAATGTAGGGGAGGGGAGTCCTACAGACCTGTCCTCCCATACACAGGCATAGACACAATGCGCAAGGACTTGTCTCTTCGGAGTATGAAAGAATCACATTCCCTGTGAAGGCACCTGAAATGGTTGTTTAAGACACCAAATGATCGTCCAATCTCGTGGCAGCTGCGGGTTCCGGGTATAAGCAACCACCTGGGATTATCTGACTACCATGAAACGTGCACACTGTGCAGAGGTCAGGCAAGACTCTCCTGTTTGATAGGAATTCGACCTTCCTTTCAGCTAGCAGGAACATGAAGACTGGTCTCTTGAAGTACATTGCTGGCCTCCTATTTACTTCAACTGCATACCCAGGCTACATGATTGCTAGTGTGTCAAGATGCACTCCTGCATGGCTCTTAACCCCTGCTATGCCTGTGGGGGACATCCGGTCCTGCGTTTTGCTTGCATTCTGTGATATGTAGTTCTGGATTTGAAATGGGCAAGGAAATGTACAAGTCCCAGAAAGAAATGACTATACTGAGGGGCTGCTTGTGGGGGAGGGGGCTGTGGGGCAGGCTGATGGGCTGCCTGCATGGGGAAATGCAGGTAAGGCTGATTGGCCGCCTGCTGGGGGTGCCACTGGTCCAACGGGACTTGAGAGAGGATGTCCCTGAAGTTGCCTCATGACTAGCTAAAGGTGTGCTGCAATTTACAGACTGTGGTTAATATGTGCTTGTTATGCTGTTCCCATTCTTTAATGTTTATTTTGTTTCATGTGTCGCTTGTAACATGGTGTGCCATGACTGTTCTTCTGATTTGGCAAACCACCCTTACAAAATGTGAACTTGCTTTGAGCAGGTGCTATTTTTGTGTGTACATCTGGATGTAAGCATGTGTACTGGTCCATCATTTTACATTGGTCATATGTGCATAACAGATTATGCTTGCAGAGCTACTGTGCTTTTAAAGGTGAGAGAAAGAAGAAATGCGGAAGGAAAGTAGAAACAAAATTGCACAGATGGAGAGAAGCAATCATAGGATGTTTCACTTAAACATCTTGGATGTGTTTTGGATGTAGTGAAAGCTGCTCGAATTAACTATGGGCATGGATTGCAGTCTTAACACATCCTATACTAAGAGAAACACATATGAAATCAGGACATACTAAGATTGTAGGAATACAACCGTTCTCATGATTTCATGAAAACCAAATAGCAATTAAAGCAGACTTGGGAGTACAAGTTACAAAAACGGCATTAGTTAAGAAAAAAAACAAATATTATTGTGTTTACTCCAAAATTGAAATGTGTTGTATCATATATGGATATTGCAGTCTCTCTCTCTCTCTCTCTCTCTCTCTCTCTCTATCTCTCTCTCTCTCTCCCTCCTCTCTCTGTCTTTCTCATTCGCTCTGTCTCTCCCTTACACCTCTCTCTCTCTTTCTATCTTCTGTCTCTGTCTCTTTTTTATTTTATTTTTTATTAACAGCAGTACAATATAGCCCGTTGAGGCTTTTTCTACAGTCGTACACTATTAAAATCAAAAGCTATTCATCATTGACATTTAACACAGAACTCTAAATGTTTTGTTTAGTCATTAATAGTCTCAGTAGTGCCATGCAAGTGCAATAATCGATTCAATCATCTTCCACATGTTGACCAAATGGTAAATTAAAACCACATTGTTCCCTTCATCAAAAACCCACCATACAGATCAATGTGGGTCGCGTCACGGCTACAGGCCAACAGTGAGGTCCTTCTAAAGTCAGTTAGACTCTCAGACTCCAATAGCAAATGTTTGGTGGTCGCCCCATAGTCTACGGTAGCGCGACGTTCTCTGGCCAACCGTATCCGCCCTCCCAGTGCCTAACGTGAGACAGCGTTGTTACATTTTAGTCACATATATCTAGTGACAATCCAATTATGTGGATACTCTACCAATAATCTGCAAGATTTATTATATTGTTGATATTTGGAGATATGCTCATGGCTAAGCGATTTGCCTAAGAGATCAGTAAGGGTTTGTTCCGAGTCCATATCAAGGACACCATTCTTGTGCAATAATTTGTACTTTGTACGCGGGGTGTCAGTCGACATCATATTGGAACGGACATGCCATTTGCAAGCTTCCTTGTTCAGTGAGCTTAGGCTAGTTCGCGTATATCACAGGCAGCGGTCTATAGTTATTATATAATTAGGGGATAATAATGTGTTCAGAAGGGCGTTGGCCAATTGCCAATTTAGATTCAGTCTATTCAGCGTGAGTGCACAATGTATGCTATTCATGCTAGATTCCAATAATGCATACTCAACAGATGTTTGCGACGGAACCTTCAGAATGGTTTTAAGGCATCGGTTTTGCTCCTATAGTTTGTGCAGGTGTTTTGGGCCCCATAATTCTGTGCCATGTAATATCAGCGGGCACATGTTGGTCTTGTACTAGTTAAGAAGCGAGATTAAAGATTTGCTCGCGTGAGCTCTTGCAAAATTCATGATCCCACCCATGTGTTGCCTAACTTTCGCATTCAGTCTTTTGACACGTAGTTCCCGCATGAGTATATAGTCTATGGTTACGCCTACATAGTCATACATAGAGTCTAGATCCAGATGGTGTTCCCCATTCTTCAACACAGTTTTACATGCAGGCTTAGTTTTTTTAAGACACAAAATCATGGCCTTAGTCTTAGTAATGTTAATACTAATGCCATTGAATCGAGGTATATTGACAGAGTGCCTCATGGTAGATCTCCTAGGTGGTGACGATGTGTGGTGGGAATTTGTGTTAGTCAGATAGATGGGGGCTTGGTTAGAGAGGCACTTGTGCGTGATGGACAAGGTTTTGTGAGCTATTCTTTGGATGATGTTGAGCCATTTAAGCGAAAGTCTAGTTTCAGTGATATGATGATTCCTAGGGATATTTAGGGCTGCTCTAATGGCATGATTTTGCAAGACTTGCATTTTGTTGAGGTTTTGTTGAGATGTACCGAGGTAAAGTGCATTGCAATAATCGAGTTTAGAGAGGACTAATGCTCTAGATAATGTGATGCAATTGGCTGTGGAGAGGTATGGTCGGCAAGCTGTAATGAGCTTTCAGGTGTAGGCGGAAGAGGAAGCTAAGGCATTGGTTTGTCTAGTTAGAGTTAATGCAGATGGCCTCATTACGACCCAGGCGCCGGACCATGGTGCTGTTAGCACCATGTCCATGCCGGTCTCCGGCATGGTGGATGGCGGAATTACCGCCCCCATCACAAGGTTGGCGGGGGCGGTAATTCCCCATTCACCATTTGCCCTTCCCCATTCCCATTTTGCCCCATAGGGCATAATGGGGATGGGGAAGGCGCTAATTACGGCACCGTAAATTACGGTTGCCGTAATTAGCTCCAAGGTCCCTTAGCGGGTTGGATTTTAACGCCTGCAAAAAGCAGGCGTTAAAGCCTCCAACCCGCTAAGGGACCTTGTAATCAGGCGCTAATGGTTTAACGGCGCCGACGCTCTTTACTGCGCCGTTAACCCATTAGCGCCAGGGTTGTATAAACCCCTAGTGTTTTCACCACCTTGGCGACTTTAATTAAGTTGCCATCAATGTTGAAGGAAGAGAATGATGCGTTCAGGTTATTCACGTTGGTCGGCGAACCCAAAAGGAGCAACTCTGTCTTGTCATCATTGAGCCAGAGTCCATGCTTCGCCATCCAGGCTTGTATGATAGTATACATGTTGTTGAGAATCTCACTGTACACAATGTAGTCGCCAGTAATGGGGATGAGTATCTGAGTGTCATCTGCGTAATTGGTGTAAATGATACCCAGATAGTCAAGCTCATCAAAAAATGGCTTGGGGAATACATTGTAGACAGTGGGGGACACACAAGAACCTTGAGGCACCCAGCAAGTGACAGGGGTCGGTGAGGCAGAAGCAGACGGTGCAAAGACTCTCATAGATCTATTGTTAAGGAAGGACTCAATCCAAGTGTTGCCTTGGTCTGAGAAGTCTGCAGCTGATGACAGCTGTTTGCAGAAGATTGTATGATCTACCAAGTCAAAAGCTGCTGATAGGTCAAGCAGAAGGAGGAAAGCTAGTTTGCCTTTGTCTTTCAACGTTTGGATTTGGGTCTTCAGGTCGATGAGGGTGGTGCCAGTTCCATGTCTGGGTCTGAAACCGGACTGCCTCAGACCTAGAAGATTGTTTATTTCAAAGTATTACTGTATCTGCAGATATGCAGCACAGTCAAGTATTTTTAGAAGAAATGGGACCTTCATAATGGGTCTGTAGTTAGCAGGGTCATTTGGGTCAAGGGAAGTTTGTGTTAGAAGCAGGAGTACCCACGCATCTTTCAAGTTATTGGGTACTGTGCTAAATTTGAATGAGGTGTTGATAACTGATGTAATGAAGGGGGCTAATTCCTTGGCATTCCCTTGACAAGGGGGACAGGACATGCATCACCTTGACAATTCGCAGGTTTAAGTTCCTGAATAATGGTTTCAGCCTCTTTAGTGGATAGTGGAGAAAAATTGAATTGGGGTTGTGTACTCTTGGTTGGAGCCTTGAGCTCGGAGTGGGGTCACTGTTGGAAATGAGGGATTTCTTCTTTACTATTTTATTTTGTAGCATAGTAATTTTGTCTTGGAGTGCATCCTGTATAATAGTACACCATTGGGTGTATTTAATGCATGTATCAGGAGGCAGGCATTATAGTTGTCTTTCTTGGCTTGGATTATGGCTATTTTGTAATTAAAGGAAGCTGCAACAAAATTGGCTTTGTTAGCTGCAGTGGGAGTGTTTTTCCATAGTGTCTCAGGCGTTCTTTTGATTTTCCTAAGGGATTTGAGTAGAGGAGTGTGATGCTGGAAATGCATCAGGGGGACAGGGCCTCTGAATCCTTGTCCTTTACTGCTTTTTATCGTGTGTTCTGTCGTGTTTCCTGCCCAGGAGTCCATGTGGGACTCCTGGCAGTGCAGCTCTCTCTTTTGGTTTGGTGAACAGACCCATGGGATACCCTTCTGGCACCCATGGGTAGGGGTACAACCCTGTGCCCCTAGTGTATGTTTTTGGGCACCTGTGGGTGGCCCACAGAGCAGGGTATGGGCTGGTGGCAGCTCCATGCTGAATTTGACAGGTGCTCTGGGTGTCCTCCATTTTGGGATACCCAGGCCCTGCCATTGGGATCAGTTGATTCCTGATAGGAAACAAGATGGCCCCTGTGGCCTCTTGCTTTCTATTGCCTGTTACCTTGTTTTCCCAAAGTCCTGGGAAGCCCTGACTCTGTCCCTTCCCCCTGACTGGCTGTTGGGTGGAAGTTCCATATATGGTGTTGTTGTGAAGGCCCAGCTAGACTGACTGGAGCCTTCCCAATGACTGTATGTTGTGGGTACCTCCTGTGGGTGGGACCTGGGTGAATGGAGTGTGTGACCAATATACACTCCTTGTTGTGGTTGTCTGGTTTCTGGCATGAGAGACAAAGACTGAGACATCCCTGCCCGAAACTGGCCTGAATGCAGTGTGTAGTGTTGAATGGCTGGGTACTTGTCCCAATCCACATTCCTTGTTGTGAGTGTCTGAAAGGGAGGAGTGTGGCCTGAATGCACTGTGTGCCTGATTGGCTGACTGACTGCATGAATGCCCTTCTGTGTGATTGGCTGCTGTGTGTGTGCCAGCAGTGTGGATGAGGGACAGAATAGTATATCTGGGGACCTCTCACCACTGGAAATTGTTCAGAAGCGTTCAGAAGCTGAGTCTCCACTCGAAGAGTAACTGAAACTGCTGATCCTCGACGTCCAGCTGGAAGAAGAAGACTTGCTGTGGCATTTGCTTCGACAGAACTGAAAGCTGCCGAATTCGTCGAGGACTGACCCGAGAGAGGACCTGGTAAGGCACCCTCTTCCCGTGCTCCGAGGGATCATCGAGCACCGCTACATCTTCGCCGAAGCGCCCTGGAAGTCAGACCCTTGAAAGGCTGCCGACCCGAGACGGGACCGCCGAGGAGATCGAAGTGAAGCACCCGGACATCGCCGCCGTCGAAGTCTATTGTCGTCGACCAGGGTTCGCAGGTTTGTGTAACCGCTGGAGGCCCGTCGAAGTTGTGCTGCCCAGCCGTAGGAACCACTTGACGCCGTGCCGCCGACGACCGGAGCCGTCCGCTCCTTTGCCTAAGAACATTCGAATCGAAGGACTCCCTCGTCCGCACCGTCGACCGCTTTATCCTGCCGGAGAAAGTCGAGAACGACCAACGCGCTGAGGAGAAACCTGCCGGTGGGTTTCCCGCCACCCGAAGACCACAAAGACTCAAACGACTCGACGCCCTTGCTGGGCCTCCGTCTCCACAATCTTTGCGGTCCAGAACTATTGTCACCGAGGTGCCCCGCACGCCTCTGCCTTGCAGGACGCCGGCGCTCCGACGCCGACGAGCACCGCTCGGACGAAGCTGCCGCCTCATCGACGCCGTTCTACCCTGTTTGTCGACGGACGTTCGACGCCCCGTGTCTCCCGCTTGAAAGGGAAGGCATTCAAGAAGGGCCGTCGATTCCCCGTCGCCGAACACCAAGTTCCTCGACGCTTCTCGACGCCTCTCGACGATCCGTGACTCCCGCTTGAAAGGGGGTCGCTCAAGAAGGATCTGTCGACGCCTCTTCGAAGAACTCGACTCCACCA
The DNA here is from genome assembly GCF_040938575.1 of Ambystoma mexicanum. Lineage (NCBI taxonomy): Eukaryota > Metazoa > Chordata > Amphibia > Caudata > Ambystomatidae > Ambystoma > Ambystoma mexicanum. The sequence continues at coordinate 836,870,930 of NC_090939.1, forward strand.
GGTACATTGGGGGGGTAAAAACATTATAGGAGGGAATAAGACTTGCAGAACAATATATGGACTGGGCTTGTGCTATATCTTTATTTTACAGGTTGCCCAAGTGGGGGGATCTCCACACAGAACTGTGTCTAGTGGTAGGGGCCAGTATTCTGCCTATTGCTCAACCATCTTATTTTCTCTCCTCTCTCTATTGTTGGTTTCACTCTATTGATCTGTGTGACATTGTTACAGTATTGTTGATGCACTTTAATGAGATCTAATACAAAGGGTGGTACCACTTTAGAATTGTATATAGTTGCCATTGTTGATTTTCCTAAGTACAAAGTGAGTTATCATGATAAGTGTACATAACCTTGAATATTGATTATATAAAGACTGTGTTCTAACCAATACAGTGTGTGGACATTCCTTTGTGGGGGCTTGGGGACTACACTGTACTTAAGAACCAGCCTGCATCACCTCCTGAGAAGCTAGGCCTTGATTGCTCGTCCATTGCTACCATAATAGAGAATCTTGGCTGGGGTCCTCTGTGCCTCTCTTCTACCATATAGAGAGCAGAAGTACAGACACCCCCTACCAGTCTTTACAAGGAGTGTACCACGTATTGAGGTGGGTGCGTGGTTTAGATTTGCGTAGTTTCATAGGTGCTAGAGTGTTGATCGCCTTGAGAATAGTATGATTGTATAGATCAACTAGAACTGTAGGGTATGTTGAGGTCGTGGTGGGGTAAGTGATTGGCTGCAGTAATTAGTTTATCTAGGGTTAGATTACATTTGTTCCTAGTCATCATGGCTGGCGCTTGAGTAGTTTGTCGAGTAGATGAGGCAGTTTCATTGATGTTGAACCGGATGAGATGGTGGTCGGTCCAGGCGCAAGGGGTATTGGTGAGGGTATCAATACTACAGTTAAGGTCAGCTATCCAATCGAGGATTCTGCCTTCATTGTGGGTGGGAGCCGAGATATGGTGGGAAAAACCTAATTCGGACAAGGTGATCTCCAGGGTGCCGGCTTTCTGATCATTAGGGTCATGTAGACATAAGTTGAAGTCACCAAGGATGATGATTCGTGACTTATTCTTGGTATTGGACGATAGCAGGTGTGAGATGTAATTTTCAAATGAGGTGGTTGGATCTGATGGACGATAAACTAGATGTAAAGTAATAGTGGAGGTAGGTGATGTGGATAATTTGATGGATAAGAGTTCAGCTGAAGGCATGGGAAGATTAATATTTTTTCTTAAACCTAATGAGGTCTTGTGTATAAATGCAATCCTTTGGAGGTACTAGCTTTGATGAATGCACTCCCGGCCTCTGGAATTCATTGCTCCTGGCGTTAAGAAGTATTCCAGATCTTTACCATTGTAAACAAGCTATTACAACATACCTCTTTAATTCTGATGATTAAATAAGGATTTTCCTTTTAATCCGTCTCCTATGACGTGTTTTGTCCCTGGATTGCCTTTGTCCTATTCTTGTAAAGTCTTTTGCGCACTGAGGCCTGTGGACATGCTGCTCATTATAAAAAGACATAATAACAATACAAATAATAATAATGTATATTTCCCAGTGCTACTTAGCCAGAATAATTGACTGTCCCAAAGGTGGTCTTACTAGCTGCCAATAGAGCTGAGTAGTATTATCTCTGACAGCCATCATCAGAGGTCTGCCATTGCTCTATTTTCAAGCATTTGTGGTAGGACTTGATTCATTTAGTGATTTCCTTTTTTGTCTCTCCAATCAGGTAAGCAAGGTTAGGCCCGTCGCTTTTATTGGCTATAATTCTGCAAAGCTCTCGTCTCAATCTTCTTTTAGCCTCTCGTCTCTCTTTATTACATATATGTTTATGTGTGGTGCAGCAAGAAACCTTGCCAGTACCATTTGCAAATGGTCTGTTTCGGAAGTAGTAGTCGGATGATATTAGCTATAGCATCAGTATACACTGCAAGAATTTGCTTGGCAGGAGTAACCCAATGTTTAGTCAGGCATTCATACATATGGTCAGCCACAGGTGTAAGAGTATTCTATTTTTTAGGGTGAAAGTTAAGGGTTTGGAGCCAGGTCTCAAACACTCTCCATATGTAATTATTGAATTTCAAAGATTCAATTACAGTTAAGTTATTGTTGATTGCACAGACATTTGTGGGGTTCCATCTGATTTCTTTTTTACCATTATTTATTTACACGCATCCTACAGAGTCGTAGTTTAGTGCAAGGAGTGGGACAACAATCTGGGCCAGAAGAGGAAAGTGGTCACTTTCATCTCTAGGAACGACGAGAATGTCTAGCTCCAATAAGAAGAGCGATTTGAAGCCAACAATGTAGTCAATGGTGGTAGCACTCTTGCCATGAACTGTGGTATGTTTTCCTGGAGTGTCATGCTCACATCTACTATTCATCATGCATATGCCAAGGGTCCCCAGATGATTGGCCCAATAAGTACCACGAGAATCGGTCTTCATTTGTAGTAGGACTGTGTCTTAAATGCCTTCATAGATGTGTACATTAAAAGGTATTTTTGTGTTGAAATCACCCATTAGTATTCCATGGAAACTATCCATGTGTGTTTCAACTAGATCATGAAGAATACACATCAGCCGTTTGTTTGAGTTCGGGCCCGGCGGGTTGTAGATGTTGATAATCGATAGAGGGATAGTGGTACCATCTCCTAATTTCTCTATAAGAGTACTGACCAGGACAGAGACAGATACATTGTTTAAATTAGTCAAGTTAAAACAGTCAATGCAGCTAATGAGTGGGCCACCTTTGGGGCGACCCACAGGTCCTTTAGTGTCTAGCTTTTAAATGGTAGTACAAACATCCAACACAATTTCATCAAACAACCACGACTCTTGCTGTGCAATGACACCAAAAAAGTCAGAGTGGCCAAAAAGACCATCCTACTCAAATAAATGTCCAAAGCCACATGTATTCCAAGAGATCATTTTTAAACTATGGTCGGAGTCGTTTATGACAGTTGTTAGGCAGGAAGCAGGTCATCCAGGAACAATCTGTCTCCTGTGATGAATCATGGGATTCCGTCACTTCTCCCCAGTAGGGAGCCTATCCCTGTGAGGCTAAGGAGGTGAGCCTGTTCCGCAATACCCTCCCCAGAGATAGAGGAAAGTGGGACTTCACTGGGAGAGACTCCCCCTCTGGGGACAAGGAGCCCTGTTCTTGTGAGGAACTCCCTAAGCAACATATTTCTAATCACCCTTAAAAAATATCCAGTGAAGAATGAAGAAAGATGTGAAGAACAAACCAGAATCTGTTATTGTCATTCAAATACTCTGTGAATGAAAACATATTTTGTACTGAGATGAAGAAAACCACTGGAAAAACACAGAGCATCAATCAAACATAGAAGAAGGACTTTGACATTGCATCAGGGAAGCCCCACAGCAGAATCATAAAAGTTAGATATGGAGAAATTGTGAGAGGGAGAACCTGCGAGTTTCAAAGCAGATCACAGAGATACGCTGAAGGAAATATGGGCACACGTAGTCGATGCTGAAGAGAAGCCCAAAGGCAGATCTGACATGCTGTGTTGGAACGGAAAGAAGATGTGAGAAGCCACGGTGGATGGAAGGTGTCCAGAGTCTGAGCGAGAGATAAGTAGTGAGGTGACAACTAGCAATTCACGGTCAACCAGTGGGTCGGTGAACAATGCCAATACCACCTCCATTGAGGTATCACGAAGCAAACCGATGGAGGAAAGAAAGGAGAAACCATATGATAGACCATGGAAGAAACAAGAGGCCAACCTGACAAGCAAAGGGGAAAGTCCAAGCCTGCTACGAACCCCAGTGACTGGGGAGATAAGATCACTACTGTAATGTTCATACTCGTCCCAGTTGAGATAATATATCAAGAGTAAATGAAGAGAGTGAGAATCATTGCTGGAGCACTCATACTCGTCCCAATCGAGATAAAGTATCAAGAGTAAATTAAGAGAATGAGAATCACTATTGGAACACTCAAACTCATCCCAGTCAAGATATAGAGGGTACATTGAATAAGGGGAGAATCTTAAATCTGAGTGAAGAGAAAGGAATAAACGTGTCCCACGAAATGAAAGGGACAAACAGAACTAGGATAAGACAAGAAGAGAACAAGAAGGAAAGAAAGAGTGATCGAATGAAAGAGAATTGAAACCTTTATGAACCCAGTATCAAAACTGTGTGATTTGGTAATCGTAGTTACCAAGAACTACCTAAGGATACTTTATTGAACTAAACTTGGCGATATATTCCCATCCACTCTTTTCAAGGAGTTTGCAAGCACGCTAACTCCATGGATTACAGAGCTTGTTAAACGCTCTTTCTCTGAGGCAAATGTGCAGTTGCTAACAAAGAAGCATGGATTACACCACTGTTAAAACAGGATAACCTAGATCCTTTGATACCAGATAATTACCATCCAATAACAAATGTGCCGTTCATATTAAAAATCCTTGACAAAATAGCATATTCACACCTTGAAACATTTGTTGAGACGAATAACATCTTGGCGAAACAGCAATCTGGTTTGCTCACAACCCATGGGACTGAAAGGGCTCTGCTGGATTTAAAAACAAATATTACTGAGATCACTGAAGAAGGAAGCTCTGCATTATTGCTCTTGCTGGACTTGTCTTCAGCGTTTGATTTGGTCGATCACAACCTACTGGCAGATAGATTACAAACAATAGGCCTATGCTCCCCAGAAGCAGTATCCTGGTTAAAATCTTTTCTTGACCCTAGAACAGCTTGTGTTGCCAAGGGGATATCACAATCTCAGAAAGTACCTTTAACATGTAATGTCCACTAGGGACCATGTCTATCCCCCTTGCTATTTAATATATAAATGCCTGTGTTACCTCCTCAAATCTCTTGGTGTGAAATTTGCCAATTATGCTGACAAGACCCAGATAGTTGTTAAACTATCTGGGATCTATGAGTAGGATCTGGCCAACATAAATAAGATATTTGGGGCAATCCAGAAATGGGTAGCCCTACACTCTGTAGCACTCAATGACAAAAATACTGAGTTGCTTATTTCCAGTACTCCTCACAGACTGAAGAATCTAGATGTACGATATAGGGCTTTCGTCATAAATGGAAACTCCATTCCAGTATCTGAATCTGTAAATACACTGGGAGTGTTTTTTGACGCTCACCTCTCATTTAAAAAACATGTATTTTATCTTAAATCATCATGTTCATACTTCATACACCTTTTGTGGCAAATTCGCCCTTACCTGTCAGAACATAACAGAGCTTTGATTGCAGCAGCAATAGTCAATACTAAATTAGACTACTTCAAGAACCTCCTTTTAGGAACATCCAAAGGTAACATCAGGAGACTTCAGGTTATACATAACGGCACAGTCCGAGCTGCATGTGGGCTTAGCCATCAAACTCACATTACTGAATACCGGAGGAAATTGAATTGGCTCTCCATAGAACAACAAATTAACTTCAAAGGCTCCGTCCTTGTATTCAAATACTTTGTAGGGTATGCACCTGAATATCTTGTATCGAGAATTAAAAAAGTCATGTCAAAGCAAACTTTGCGCTCAAATGACCAGATGCTATTGACTCAACAACGCACAGCCTTGAAGAAGCTGGGAGGGTCAAGCTTTAAGGCATGGGCGCCACACATCTGGAACTCAATTCCAATGCAAATAAAACAATGTGCTACACTTCAGCAGTTTTTGACGCGTAACTGAACAAAGAACATAATCTCTGACACTCTGGAACTACTACTGACTACTTAGTACAAACAGCTGTTTGTACAAGTTCTCTTCTTGTTCTTGTTTCTGTTTGTCCTCGTTTTGTGAGCATCCATTAGACCCTTGGGTTATTGTTGCACTATATAAGAATTTAGTTAGTTAGTTAGTTAGTTAGTTAGTTAGTAATTCAGACAACCCAAAAATACAAAATACAAATGTGAGCATAAATTGTCTGTGATATCTGTCACTCCATTGTGGGTTATGGCCCAAGTGAGCCACCACAAACTTAGAATTCAGAATTGCAAACATGGGTCTCGGAGGTCTCGATGGAGAACCGTGGATAATCTCTAAATCATAGGGAAACCCTGTGTGTTAACAGGAAAGAAATATTGCACAGCTGTTGGTATTTCAAGGAAATTGCCCTGGTAGCTTGAACTGCTGCTCCATCTGGGCAAAGGTGGCAAACGTAGGATCAAAAAACAACTGGGTCCTTAAACCAATCCCATTTATGTAATGCTATGTCTTCCTGACTCCTGGGAAAAAACAAATTCCCTAAAGGTTAGTGTATGAATAAAAATGCACTATGTACTATGCACCTGCCATGCAAGCTAAAGCAAGCAATATTTATTTTTAGTGTGACTATTTGTGCATTAGGCTCGATCTGCTGTATCAAAAATACAGATTCGCCACTTATTACATCATGGTGGTGACAGCTTAATATAAGTTTGTACCTACAATCTGTGGCTCACCAGATGTTTTTTTCTAGGTCTCCCAGGATCCCTCACCATTGACTATGCTAGTTAGGGTTGATGGGAGTTGTGATCTAAAAGATGTATTAGGACCGTAACAGGGAGAGCCATCCAATCAGGTGGCTAAAAATGTGTGCTTGAATTGGCGATGAAAGCCAGCGTTCCATGCCCTCTGATGGCTGACTCCCCCCGCCACCATCCTCCCTTTTTTCTTCATTTCCTTCTCCCCTAGTTATCTTATTTCAGCGGTGGCAAGAACCGCTGCCGCAACTGCTCTTTCCTCTTGCCTCCCGCAGGCCACCATGGAAAAGAAAGGCGGGGTTCCTCATGGAGCATAACTAATTGTTTCAGAAACTATTACAGAGTTTTCCACCAAATAACTTTTTACTTGAAAAACAATGTCATTCTGTAATGAATGTCTGAATTCTGGAACCCCCAACAGGCAAAGCTAGAGGCAGTAGCCCATTTGCTGTGAAATGGCGAATGGATAAAAGCCTTCACACTTCATAAAGGCGATTATGAAAAGAGAAGTAAGTAAGAATCCTGCCGGATATTGCCAGCGTAATTGCTTTTTACAATTATGAGTAATTCCTATCACTGTCCCAGTTGGGCTGAGCAGTCATGCTAAAATCATCTTGCTCCTCTCTTACTTGGCAGGCGTCAAGCAAAGAAGAGTGCCATTTCCTTAGAAATGCTTCTACCTTTGTCTGTGTGCACCATTCATATAGACTGCATGCGGCCTCCATTTTGTTAGACTAATACGTTAGCAGCCGGTATTGCTGCCCACAATGAGCACTACTGTTTTATATTGCATGCATTGTAGTGTCTACTTCATGCCGTCCCTCCCAACATGGGCATGGTGATGAATTGAGCTATTTGTTTTGTGTCGCGACCCACCCACCCCTCACCTGCTGGTGTTTCAGTTTTATCTTTTTTTGCTCGTTTAGGTCAGTTTTATCTTTTTCTGCTCGTTTAGGTCACGCTAGCAAGAGATTTAGCTCTCTCAATGGCCTACTGCATACCTATTTCAGGGGGAGTTTTCGGTCAAACAGCTTTTCTGTGAAGCATAGTGTGCTTCTTATTGGTCCATTTCATATTGGCTTTACTTTCTCTCATTGGTACATTGCAGTTTTGTTTTGATATTGATATGATATTTTATTTGTATCGTGCTCATATACAAGTGTTTTATTGAGACATTAATTGAGACATTTGATGCACCATATATCCTTCACCAAAGAAGTCCTATTTGGGGTCAGGTGCAAGGATTGGAAGCAATATAGTTACCTTTTCAATGTTCCCACGCGCGCCTCACCCTTTTTCTGGAAGATCAAGGATCTACAGGTCCGACTCTTGCTTGTTTCTGTTGTCCTAGAGGTCAGACACAGATACTGGGTCCATCCTTCCACACCCTATTTAGTTTTCCCCAGCCCACCTCAGGACGCAGACCCACACAATGGCAGCCACCAGCTGCAACACTGCAGGTTGATTGCTTGGTGCCGGGCTGCTTCCCCCTACAGCACTTGCTGGCTTCACGCTCATGGCCGTGGCCCGGCCTGCTGCCAGAGCAGCTACTGTCACTGTGCTGCCCTGATAGGAACAGCCCAGTTGGGGCAATCCCTGTGTTACATTATTTTAAGGAGAACAAACCATTGTAAGTTGCAGCTGCCCTTTCTGGAAACACAGAGGGGTTGAATGGAATCCAAAGAGAAAATCTGAGAAAGGCAGGACTCAGTCTACGACATCCTCCCTCAAAACTTTGCTAGATGTCTTTTGAATGTGATTCATGGGTAAGCCAGAGCAAAGCACATACATATTTATGGGTAATATACATGGTCCCTTTCACAGCAAACTGCTCCCTGGTGCGGAACGCAGCACAGTAAGGAATGCAACCCATGCTTCGTCGGGCAGACCTCTGTTATTGCCGATGTCGACGGCATGCCGTACAAGAAATCCGGCCTGTCGGGACCAACAACACACTGAACAACGAATATCTGTAGAAGTGTCAAGCTGACGGTTTGAGAGGTGGAGACGGTCTAAAAAATGAAACATGACTGAGGAGCTTTGATGGTAGAAGTAGTAGACAGTGTGTGGAGCACATGCTTTGAAACAGGGATTCAAATTGGAGGCACACCAAGGAGAATATGTTCAAGGAAGCCCTGTACTTTTTTGATTTGTGTTTATGTTGTGTTTATTGTGGGGGCGCCACTCTCATTTTGTTTGGAGGATGAGTCCTCTGTCTGTTATCATTGATTAGTGGGCTGTGACCCACGGGAGTTAAGGGGCGGGGTTACCGCCAGACCGTTAGTTTGAGATAAGCAGTTGTCCAATAAACAGATAACAAGGGGGGTCCTGGGAGACTCTCTGCCAGACATGAGTCCTGGCTACAAGAGCCTTACCCAGAGTCTTTAGCTCACTATCTTTCACAGAGAAGAAATATCCCAAACATATCAGTCTTTGTCCTGCCCTGGGGCAGTCCAGCACCGAAATGCTAGGCAATTCTCCTCTGAACAAGAGTACCAACAGCAACCCCAGACACGTGTTTCGGTCTGGTTGAACCTCATCAGTAGGGAGGAGCTGTGCCTCTCTAAGAATAGTGAGCAAGGGGTCCACGTCTGGATTCCCCTAGTAACTTAGGGTGAAACCCAAAGTTACTTGAAATATGCAGATAACAAGGGGGGTCCTGGGAGACTCTCTGCCAGACATGAGTCCTGGCTACAAGAGCCTTACCCAGAGTCTTTAGCTCACTATCTTTCACAGAGAAGAAATATCCCAAACATATCAGTCTTTGTCCTTTCGGTGCTGGACTGCCCCAGGGCAGGACAAAGACTGATATGTTTAGGATATTTCTTCTCTGTGAAAGATAGTGAGCTAAAGACTCTGGGTAAGCCTCTCGCAACCAGGACTAATGTCTGGCAGAGGGACTCCCAGGACCCCCCTTGTTAATTTGCATATGCAAGTAACTTTGGGTCTCACCCTAAGTTACTAGGGGAATCCAGACGTGGACCCCTTGCTCACTATTCTTAGAGAGGCACAGCTCCTCCCTACTGATGAGGTTCAACCAGACCGAAACACGTGTCTGGGGATGCTGTTGGTACTCTTGTTCAGAGGAGAATTGCCTAGCATTTCGGTGCTGGACTGCCCCAGGGCAGGACAAAGACTGATATGTTTAGGATATTTCTTCTCTGTGAAAGATAGTGAGCTAAAGACTCTGGGTAAGCCTCTCGCAACCAGGACTAATGTCTGGCAGAGGGACTCCCAGGACCCCCCTTGTTAATTTGCATATGCAAGTAACTTTGGGTCTCACCCTAAGTTACTAGGGGAATCCAGAAGTGGACCCCTTGCTCACTATTCTTAGAGAGGCACAGCTCCTCCCTACTGATGAGGTTCAACCAGACCGAAACACGTGTCTGGGGATGCTGTTGGTACTCTTGTTCAGAGAAGAATTGCCTAGCATTTCGGTGCTGGACTGCCCCAGGGCAGGACAAAGACTGATATGTTTAGGATATTTCTTCTCTGTGAAAGATAGTGAGCTAAAGACTCTGGGTAAGCCTCTCGCAACCAGGACTAATGTCTGGCAGAGGGACTCCCAGGACCCCCCTTGTTAAGTTGTCCAATAAAGACATGTTGCACCCCAGCTCTGTGTGGGCTCATCTTTACCGATGTGTTATATGAGTGACACGACAGCGTGAGGTGGTCCGCGTAGAGGGACATCACATTTATGTTAAACAGTGTTATTCTGTGCTTCCTGTTGTGCATTAGAAGGGTGTCTTCTGACCTTGCAATTCACTGGCCGAATAGTTTGTTCTGGTGTAAAAAAGGATACAGTCTGTTTTCCATCTAACAAACAAGTGTTGACCTGAAGTTTTTCTGATAGGCTCACCTCCTTATGCCTTAGGTTAAAAGCAATTACTAGGGAAGCCCTGCATCAGGAACCTGTTCCTGTTTCACACTGGCCTCCCTACCAAAATGATAACACGTCCGATGATACTGAGGGCCTGATTAATGGAATTATTAGAGTGGTGCAAAGTGACTTTGCACTGCCAACAAGCACCCTGATGACAAAGTGTATTTTTGCAGTGCAAAGTCACTGCAAAAGTACTCTTTGGACAGTGAATTTGGCCCATTTAGCGCAGTGCAAACAGTACTCTGCTCTCTGAATCAGGGTGTTTGCTGGCAGTGCACTTTGCACCATGCTAAAGATTCCATGATTCAGGCCCTAAATCTCATACTATTTTAATTAGACAGTCCTCATCCACTGATTGCATTAGCTCATAGAATAAAATATCACAAGATTAGACCAATCGCATGGCTCCAAAAGCGTACATACCAATATGGATGCGGAGGTTGAGTCAAGGCCAATGAATAACTTCAAATATTTTCCCTAATAGGTTGACGTTCTTTTCTTCTTTCTTTTTAAATAAGCAGAAGACCAGCCCTACCTAAGCTAAGATGCTGTGGTCTTTTTTGGGATGAGTTTAGGATTTATCCCTCCACCAGTTTTACATCAATAGAAGTTAGCGTTGTACAAAAGATTTCCTCTGGTCTAGCCCATGGTGTGTTAAAGCAAGTAGCACGATGCTGGTTAGGTATCCCAGTCCCTGTTGTGTCTGTGCCTTTCATATGCGAAGGTCTTTTTCTTGCCAATGCTGACTATAATGATTATTTTATTACACGCGTAATACCTGCGAGGGGTTTCTAAGCAAGGGATATGGATTCAAGCGTTGCGTTGTCTTCCTTCCATGACAAACGCATTGCCGCTGAGCTATCCATCCCCTGCCCCTGGGCTAGCCTTCCTTGTGAGGGAGCAACGAGTTTTATATCTGACATGGACCCCAGCTGTATCCACACACATTTCTTTGGCATGCCTTTATGTCATTACCTTAATATTACTAACAAGGACGCCATTATCCAGCATGTATGAGCATTCTACTCAACCTCACAGCATGAATGAAATGATAGAGCAGATATTTTTGAGCTTATATGGCCTCGTGTCAGAAAACCTTGAGCGATATCTTAGAAGATAATTCAAGTGGTTCAGAGGTAAGCAGCTTTACATGTGTGACGGGATGTAGATATTCATTTTTATAAAAATACAGGTTTAAAATCTTAAATCATCAATTAAAAAAACATAATAAAATAAAAACTACCCAGAAAAATAAGAAAAGAATAGCAAGAGCTTAATACGCATCATAATTGATAAAAGCAAATAAGAACATGAAACTAAAATGTAAGGCTATGCAAGAGATGACAAATGGCTTTTAAGAGATTTCAAAGTGGGGAGCAAACAGAGGGGGTATTGCAATCCAGGTATCATGAGCTGCAACAGTAAATTCCTGAGCAGACTAGTGAGCATGTCTGAAGCGTGGGTGGGCACTCTTAAATGTCAAAGCTCCAAATAGCACTCGACCGTCCAGGTATGGGCCACCTCTCCATCAAGTAAGCTGTCTACCCCAATACCAGAGCCTTGTAAGCAATTCAGAAGAGCATGAACATTGTTTGAAAGTGAACAGGTAGCCCATAAACACAAATTAAAATGGGACTGATGTTCTCAGATTTCCAGTTGCCCAAAATTAGATGGGTGGCTCAATGTAGTACAGTTTCCAAAGGGGCTAAGAATGAAGCAGGAAGGCCATGAAAATAGCATCACCACCATCTAGGAGAGATAGAACAAGATCATGGATGGCAATATGAAAATTCAAGGGAGGAAAACATGAGTTTAATTTATGAGGAAGAAACAGAAGTGAGACAAAAGAGACATATGAGTTTTGAAGTTAACATTTGAATCAAGAGTAAACCCCATAGACGGATCTGAGAACGCTATGGTAGGGGTGAAACTGAGGAGAGTGGCAGAAGTAACTCTTGAAAATGTGTAGGGTGGGGGCAAAGGCTGTTCTGTCAGCTACTAAGGACTTTGAGAAATACGGCTTGGAGGTCTATACAACTCTTCCAGATACGGCGTTGAGGGACGGCTCACCAGGCCGGGTCATGGAGTGGAGGGCAAAACAGGCAGGCACACTAATAATATAGGCATAACTGATTCAGTAACCGCAAATGGGAGACCCGACCAGCAGTGCGATCCACAAATGAAGGCATGGCCCCTGCTCCCTGAAATCCTGAGTCAAGTACTACAGAAACTGGGGGTCAGGGGGGGTCTATTTAGTTGCAAGGAGTGGCAATTTGTGAGTTGGAATATGCGGGGCCCCAATTCCTTCAAAACTAGGATTATGAAAGAGGCTATTTTCGGTAGCGATCGGGTATTCTTCCAGGAGACGTGGCTATTAAACTCCCTCCAGATGGAAGGCTTTTCAATATTACATCAGCCAGCATTGCTCTAGGGGGGTTGGAGGGGGACCCTCGGGTGGCCTTATCATCGACACCCATAACTCTAAAAGAGCAGAGATGGCATCCCCACAACAATAAAAGGAATACTAGCACATTGAAACTGGGATACGAATTTCAGATCGGCTGCAAACATTGAAAGCCATACATTTATATTGGAACCCCACCTGTATCGAACTCACAATCTTTCTGGAATCCATCGCAGATCTCTTGGCCAGGGTGAATTTAGATCATCCAGGAACAAATGTCCTCTTGGCATGGGACTTTAATGCAGAATGTATCACTACCATGGCCAGTGAAGATAGATCGACTGCTAAAACAGTCACTGCTTTAGGTAGGAGATGGGTAGCGTTTTTCACAGAGTGGAATTTGATAATGTCTAATGGTGCAATAGAAGAAGATGTTCCCCCTGCAGTGACTTGGAGACGGGGTAGTTACAGCTCAACCATTGATTATGTGTTCCTCTCACTCTGGTGATTTGAGATCTGTAATAGCTTTCAGGTCAAGGATGGGGAAGTAGCGACCACAGCCACCTTGAAGTCATTGTGACTTGGGAACTCCTTTAGAATATGCACTGCCAATGCCAACCAGTATCTGTCAACAATGGTAAGAATAGATTGGTGAAGTACAGAAGGGATGTTGCACATTTAAATGACAAGCATCAAAAGGCTTGTATGTGGATGCCTGATTCTGTCCTGAAGAATAGGTATAGTCCACTGATTTTTTAAGAATTTTTGTGGACCCTTGATCATCCCTCTGGGACAAATAATCATATTCGCCGCCCATACCATCAAGCATCTGACGAGGAAACATGGGTAAAGAAGAGTGAATTGCGTAAAGCGGTGAGGGAATTGGGGTGCAGAGTCCCAGAACCAGAAGAGCACAAAACAAGAGTGAGTAATTTAAAACAGGCTATAGAAATTGTTCCTGGGGTCATCAAGTCTGCTGTCTCCAAAAAGGTGCAGTCGATGCTTGGAGAATTGAGCAACAACAACTCACGCATGGTTTGGGCATTCGTGTACCAACTAGAGGCACTGCAAGCCAGTATTCAAAGTAATGTAATTTCTGAAGTAAAGTGGTGTAGCCACTTTAGTTTCCTCTATAAAAAAGGCACCCATAAAGTCCTGCTTTAAGATCCCAAACACACTCTGGGAGTTTGAACACTTCGAGAGTGTTATATCCGAATTGATCTTTAAGTCATCTTCCTCCAGGGCGGCAGGGCTGAATGGCCTGTCCTATCAAGTTCTCAAGGGAAATGTAAGCTTATGGTGTAGGTTGCTGACCTTGCTCTTCAGGGAGATCTTGGAGAGAAGATTGTTTCCCCCGTCCTGGAAAACATAATTCATTATCCCCATCTTCAAGCGGGGTGATCGTACTGATCCAGCAAACTATTGTCCGATTGCCCTCCTTGATGTAGAAAGTAAGATATTTGTGGGACTACTACTGAGAGAGTTGGAGCAATGGGCTAGACAAAGAAACATCTTGTCAAGGTTCCAGACAGGATGTTCTAGAGGCCTCTCAACCGTACTGAGTGGGACAGTGTAGGGGCTCCTTTACAAATATTCCTTGGCTTACTGGGGCTGGTGCTCTACGGAGCCTCGATAGACCTCTCTAGAGCATTTGATATGGTCAACAGGGACCGTCTTTGGGAAAAGTTGGAGAAGTGGGGTTTCCGAAGCCCCTGTTGGCGATGTTATCCAGTCTGCACAAGGACATTACTGTGACGGTCAGGCTGGATGCTGCGGGTCACTTGTCAGATCCAGTGAAGGTGTAGACGGGAGTGAGACAGGGGGTGCCTGGTTGCCACCTCCTCTTTAACCGCTACCTAGCAGATTTGGCAGAGTCACTAGATGCGTCTGCGTTGGCCAGTCCCAGAATCGGCTCTCGACCTGTCAGATGGCTTGTCTACGCCAATGATATTGTCCTCCTCGACAATACAGCTGTCAGCTTGCACCATCTTTTGAATTCCTGGCGATCTATACAATGAAGAATGATTTGCTGATCAACCCAGAGAAGTCAAAAATACTGCTCTTTAAGAGACCAGGTACAAAAAAGGTTATTTCTTCTCCCGTGGACATTTCTGGCAACCCGCTCCTTGTACCCCCTTGCTTACCCTTTGGCAGCACACTTTGCTGTGTGCCCCTAACTCCTCCATCCCTCTGCGATGCTGGTTCCCTTCAGTTACGTTCATGGGAACCTGCGCAATAGGGTCCTTTTTTATTTTAAAATGTTTTTTATTTTTTAAACTTTATTGTCTCGGGAAAGGGTGCTCACACCCGCAACCATGATGCCATTGTAGTAAACAAGGGTGCAGGGGACATCCCTGCAATCCCCACTTCCCTTGTTCACTATAATGGCACCAAATGAGATATTTGTTTGACATTTTCGGCTGTTCAAAACTTTCGTTCAGCTGAAAAATGAACAAATATCCCACAAATGTTCTTGTATTCGTTTTTTTTCCATGGATACCTTGTGAAGGAGCTCACCCCCCACATCACCAATGAAAACTCAGAATACAGGACACATCCCAGTAGGGAATGAGACCAAGAGATTGGTTTTGCGAGTTATCAAAGCTTTATGTAAAATTCAGCATCCAAAGACCTCTGCTGCCTTGAGAGCGCTCTGGCAAACAATACAGAAACAATAGATTTTAAAAGGTTACAGTGTCATCCGTGATGATTTCTATACAGTGTACAAGTTATAGTTCCATTGGTTAGAGAGGAGGTGCACATATAGTTCTGTAAGGGCTGGCTCCACAGGAATGGCTGATGACTTGGCGGGAGGTTGGACATCACGTGGTTCAGCTGGCCCGGTCCGTGCGAGGTGAAGGTTGGGTCACGTCGGAGAGGCGGCTGGTTCTGACAAGGCTAATCTACACACTTATTCTAGACATACAGTAAATAATGATCATCAATATACCTTTGAGTAAATATTAGAGGCCTATAGATTGTACACATGGATTTACACTATCCCACTTTGGGTCACTGGTGAGGTGTAGTGTGCGGGTTTCTTGCCCCTGAGGTAACCTGTGGGGGTCGGGGTTGATAGCTGTCAGATCTGGCACGTCAGAGCGGGAAGGGGGTGGAGTGACATATGTTAGTTTAGAACAGAATATATTGTGACAGGGGTCTGGTTTTATTAGGGGCACTCTAGGGTGGTCAACAAGGAAGGGTCACACTTCTGGTACATCAAAAGAATAGCTTTGGAAGGGCACAAGGTTGAACAAGCAGTAACTTTCCAACAGCAGGGAGGGTGAGAGGTACAGGAGCAGGTTTGCTGAGATGGATGAACTACAAGTCATGGTTCAGCTCAGTCACACACAGGACAGTGATCTCAGAGGAAGAGTGAGAAGAATACATTGTTTGCAACATCTTGTCTCAGAGCATCCGTGGGAAAGGGACTTGGGAGGCGAAGGCATAGGAGGAAAAGGCGGGGGCTGTCCGTACTCGCTGTGTGCATGGCGCTGCTGAGGGGAGAGGAGACTTTGCAATGCCAGAATGCGGCCTAGTCCAAAGATGGAGTCGAAGGTACACAAAATGGAGTCCAAGTGTGTCTTGCAATAGCCCCACCTCTGCTCATGCCAGGGCCTTATTTCCCATGGCTGCAGAAGGGCAGTTGGGTGAGATATTCCATAAACTCATCCACTAGCAATGTGGCAGCTCTGTGAGCATCTGCGGCTCTTCTTACTGGTGATAGTGGCGTTTGAATGAGCCTTCCCATCACTATCTTGTGCGGGGACAAATGGTGGTCTTTGCTTGGCTGCGTTCTGAGCTGGAACAGTGCCAGAGGCAAGCAATATACCCAATTCTTTTTTAGGGTGTGACACAGTTTAGACAATATACTCTTAAGGAGGCTGTTTATCTTCTCTACCATCCCGTTAGCTTGCAGGTGATAAATCGACAAAGTGTGTGTTTAACACCCAGCAATGTGGTTACTTCTTTGAAGAGATCATTTACAAAGTAAGTCCCGTTGTCTGAACGGATCACGTTACATGTTCCCCACCTCGGGAACACCTCCCTCACCAGGAACTTTGCTGCGCATTTGGCATCTGGGTGCGCACAGGGTCTTGCTTACACCCAACCTGAAAAGGGGCATAACACAACTATGAGATATCTCGTCTGTTGCATCGTTCTCCCATATCTGCATAGTCAACGTGTAATTCTAGGAATGGTCCTGATGGCCGTGGCAGTGTCCCTCGCAGTGTTCTGAGGGTCATACCGGAACTGTATGTCTGGCATGTTGTGCACTCTATTATCAATTTAGTTAAGTGTTCCTGTAGATTGGGGACAAACCTGTCCTCTTGAATGTCTGCTGCTATGTGTTGTTTTGTTACGTGTGCAGGGAAGTGAAGCTGTTGGAATGCAATTTACAATAACTCCATCAGCATTATCACCTTTCCTGTCATCTCCTGACGCCAGGAGGTCTGTGGGTAATTGTTTGCACCCTCTCTTTGTCCATATTTCTTGCTCATCTGTTGGGGCACATTTCTGTAATTCTATTAATTGAATTATGGGCGTGGCATTGTACCCTTCTTCTTTGTCATCTTGTGCGGGTGTCTTTACTACACACTCTACTGCTTGTGGAACGTCAAAGTAAGCAGCTTCTTTCACAGCAGCATCTGCCTCTACGTTCTCGAGTGAGATCATGTCTGTGTTATTTGTGTGGGCCTGGCACTTCACTAAGGCCACTACTGATGCTTCTGCTAACGCTTCAATGAGGTCTTTTAATAGTAGTGCATGCTGTACGGGAGAGCCATCCGCTCTCCTAAATACTCTTCGTTGCCATCGTGACAAGTCGGAATGCACCGTCGTGGTCACGTATCCTGAGTCAGAGTAAATTGTCACTGCACACCCTCTAGCTGTATGCAACACTTCAATTAAGGCTATACGTTCTGCTGCTTGTGCTGAAAAGTGTGAGGGGAGGTGTTTTTGCAGTATTACTTCATATGCCTCCCCTTCTATTCTTACCACTGCTGCCTCTACGTATTTTTCTCCTGTCTCACAGTCAATGGACGCTGAACCATCCACAAATTATACCTCACCTCCTTCTAGGGCATTTTCACTGGCCTTGGGGATATCATCACCTTCCCCCTCATACGTTGCGCAGTCGTGCCTTTGCATGTCTTCTACTGTGCAGGGTTCTGTGATGAAGGTGGCTGGGTTTACAGTTTTACAACGTACAATGTTTATGTTTGGGCTTGAGATTATTATTTCATATGCAGTTTCTCTCTGTGTGGTTAGCGTGGACTTTGACCTCTCTAGTATGGCAAATAGAGCGTGTTCAACAAATAGTGTTACAAAGCAGCCCATCACTATGGTGACGATTTTCTCTATCGCAAAGGCTGCTGCAGCGAGGGCTTGTTCGCACAGGAAGTGCCCTTTCATTATTGAGTCCAATGTGCCGCTGTAATAGGCCAATGGCTTGTGGCCTAATGATGTTTTTGTTTTAGTACTGCTGTCATTAGTGTTCTATTGCAATGGGAGAATAAATAAAACTCCCGATCATAGTCTGGGGTCGCTAGGATGGGTGCTGTTGTGATGAGATCTTGAAGTTTAAGGAATTGTGTGATCATCTCTTGTGTCCATTTTATGGGGGCACTGTTCTTTTGGGCTTCTTTCAGTGCTTGGAGAAGGGTGGGTGTGCATGAAGCATAGTCTAGTATCCATGCACAGCAATAATTGCATTTGCCGAGGAACTGTTGCATGTCTTTCACAGTTTTGGGCATTAAGGTGTGACGTATTGCTGCTGCTCTGTATGGTACAATCCTTTTACCATCTTTTGAAATTAGCTGCCTTAGATACAATACTTCTGCTAAGTAGTATTGCAGTTTTCCCTTGTCCACCGTGTACCCTTTTGTTGCTAGTAGGTTCAACAATGTTATTGAGTCTGCTCTACATTGCTCTTCACTGTCACTGCATATTAACAGATCGTCTACATATTGAATTATTGTACTTTTTACGTCAATGTTGCCAAGATCTTCGTGTAGTATTCTATTAAATATACTGGGACTTTCACAGTAACCTCGGGGTAATCTACAATGCTCATATCTTTTTCCCCCAGGGTAAATGCTGTTAAGTATTGGCAACTGGGGTCGAGTGGCACTGAAAAGAAGGCATTCTTCAGATCCACAACTGTGTAGCATGTGGCTTCTTTTGGGATGCTGCATAAAATGGATGCAGGGTTTGGCACTAAGGGGAACTCTTTCTGTATGACATCATTAAGTGGCCGGAGATCCTGGATCATTCTCCAAGACCCGCCCTTTGCCTTTTTTATAGGATAAATCATAGTGTTGCATGGTGAATTTGACGGTACAATTATGGCCTGTTGTAGTAATGCACAAGGGTGGACTTGGAACCAAAAGAGGCCCTGGAAATCATTTCCAAAGTGGCCCCATGTGACACATTTTCAGCAAGCCCAACCCTTTTGCTATGAGACAATTTGGAAATGAAATAGATTACCACACAAAAGAGGCCAAGGGTACAGTGTCCTACCGGGAAATCACAAGAGTTCCCTATAGGTCAGTCCACCCTTGGTAACGCATTTATTGTTTCATTTATTCCTTCTTCTGCTTCTCGGGATAGCGGGTATTGTTTTACTCTAGGTGCCACTGTACCTGGTTTGAGTTTTATTTTTATAGGCGTAACCCCTTGTAAAAGCCCTACTTCATGAGGCCCTGTTGTCCATAAATCTGGTGGTACTTGTCTCATGTCTTCATCAAAAATTGAGGGCGGTGCACTGACACTGGCCATGAGGGGGTTATTTATCTCTCTGTGTTGAATCATTTTGTCACAGGGTACACACATTTCCATTATTATCTTCCCATCAGTGTCACTGTCAGTGAACAGCTCTTCATCAGTAAGGTCTCGCAGCGCTATCTTTGGGTCAATATACAACACTGTTCTCCCCCCACATCCGTGCGTATCCAGTCCTATTGCCACAATAGGTTTGGCCAATACCTGCCCCCCCTATAGGTCAATTGAGAGGATAGTGCCAGGCACAATTTCTGGGTTTATCACAGGGCGAAAAACAAAATCAGATGGCACACTCCATTATTTTTTGCATTAGTTCAAGCACAGCTCTAGCTAAAACCTGCATCCCATTAATAAACATGTCAACATCTGTGGGCACCCCTCGCACTGCCACTTCATTTGTCATGGTACTGATCATCAACATTGCTCTTATTGGACATACCCCTGGGGTGGAGCACACTACCCCTCATTCCGTAAAGGAAATGGTCATGTTGAGTGTCTCTCCCAAGCAAATTTATGGGCAAATCTTCATAGTATAACAGGAGCTCCCTTACCGTTTTTCCTCCCACCATTATATTCAAATCTTTTGTGTAGGGAACCTTCAAAATTACCCCAGAAAATCCCTGTGTTTCCAAATTTCATCCCGAGAGAGGAAACCGTCCTTCCATAAGGCATGATTTTTCCGCTCCTGACTCCACCATGAAGATGAACTGCTTGTTTCCTATCTCCGCCCCCACCAGTGGTTCCTCTTCTGGACGTAGGGTAGTTGATAGGACTGGACACGCAAGTACTTTCTGTGTGCTGTCCTAATCTGGGTATGTGTTTGTTCCTGGGGCAGAAAAAACGCTTTCGGCAATCACTGCTGTTCCATGGAACGGCGCAGGTGCTCCATTGGCGGATGTAGTGAAAATATTTGGGTGGCCATTCCCCATGGTGTTTTGGCGTGCTACTTGGTGCTGCATACCCTGCTGTGGCGCTTGTGGTCTTTGTTGAATTGTTTGTGTTCCATGCGGGTAATCATTAGAATATTGCTCCTGTTGCCCGTGACCACCCATTGGTAATTAATTAGGGCTGCCTGGATGAGGGTGACCATATTGTTGTTCATTTCCAGTGGGTGGGGGCCCTTGATAAATCCCATTGGTCTGGCGCAGGATTCCCTTGAAAAATGTCCCCACCTTCCACAATTCCAGCATGTCCCTGCCCCTTGTCCTCCAAAACCCCTACCTGCCTGACCTCCAAACCCCCCTCTCTGCCCCTTGTACCAACCTCATCCTCTTGTAGGCCTTCTTTGCCATTAGGGTCCCTCGTATTGTTCCTCGCCAGCCCATTGCTTCTGTCCATTTGCGGACCAGATTGCTGTCATCCTGGCCAGTGAGCCTCCTGACCCCTCCTCCCCATCTTCCTGTCTGTCAGTGGGTAGTGCTGCGGTAATTGCAGCAACCTTCACCAGTTTATTCTGTACAATCTTGGCCTGGTCTGCCAACCTCCTTTGGGCAATTTCTTTTTCTCTTTCTTTGATCCTCCTACAGTTGTGTACTATAATGCTCTGAATTTCAGGCCAGCCTTTGGCTTCTATACCAGCAATTTTATCCAAGGCTTTCTGTACCTCCTTTGGGAGACCTCTTTTGGTTATAAAGTAGAAAAGGGAGGTTGATTGGTCCCACGCCATGCCCATTTCTGATCTCCACAGGTCCTGCACCCGGAGAATGTACTGCTCAGCCTCTTCCTCCTCCCCAATGGTGCATTGAATTACCAAGTATAAATCTGGGGTATCAGGGAAGGTCCTCCGCAGTGCATCCCACACCTGGGCCCTTATATTGTAAAAGGCTGACCCATCATGGCGATCACAATTTGTTGTTAGTCCCGTGAAACCCGCCTTCACCCACACCCCATCTGCTTGGTCTCCCACCACGGATACTAACAAGCTATTTACGTCCCCTATAGCCAGCGGGGCTCCTGAAGTGTCATTTTCAAATGCATGTATCCATTTTACCACCCCTCCCGAAAGTGGGGGCAATAATTTCAACAGGTTCTTTTTGTCCATCTGTGCCCATGGTATGTAATGGGGCCTCCCTTTGTGGATGAAAGGTATTTGCAGCTTTGCTTTACTTCCTTTTGAGGGTGAGAATCCAATTCAACCAAGTTTGTACCTACCCCTTACCAAGCTTATCTTATGGGGTCGCAATAGCCTGACATTCAATTGCATCCTTGGTTGTGGAAGCTCCATTCTTTACTGCATCCTGTTCTCCCAACAGTCTCCACATCAGTTCACTCCTCGGCTAATCCCTGCTGCAGCCTGCTCTACCCATTGCCCTCAGAAAGGAAAATGCAAACTGAAAACATAACCTCAATATGCATTACATCTGAAGGTCTAATGTAATGCATATAAACTTAAAGTATGGCCTCTTGCTTATTGCAATTTACATTAAATGAACAAGGTTCAATACAAAGTAATTCTATTGGATAGTATGAAGTGTTCCTTTTAGATGTAGTGTTCCTTTAACAGTTTTAAAATGTATTGTCTTAGTATTTTCTTTTCTTAAATATGTGCATTTCAAAATGTTTTTACTTCGTTGGACCTTATTTCACATAAATAAGTATTTATTCTGTTTCTCAATTTCTAGTTCAATAGAACATGTTTTCTGTATTGTTAGGAAAAATGCATTTTAGAATAATTGCTGTCAGTATTTATTGTAAACTCCTTTGTAGAAATAATGTACAATTTTTTAGAACATTAGCATTTCACCACTAGCATCTACTAGAGAACTACACACTCCTCAAATATACAAATAGTGAGTTTATATCATTAAGTAGCCTGTTTTCAATCGTCAATAATGCTAATATTATACATTTTTATTATTACAAACTAATACTGGCTGCTTTGGGGATATGATGAACATGTGTTCTACGCTTCCCACCTGACCACAGCAGAGTAGGAGTTGTCGAGGAAACTCCTATTTTGTCCTATAACTAAGATGGGAGTAGTCTCGACCATCAAATAATAGATAACGCAGTCCTAGTGGAGTCTGTCAAATCAAAATGGCCTATGCTAACAAAACCTAATGCCTGCCCTATCTCTTGTACAAAAAAATATAGAATGGAAAAATATATGCAAAAGGAATAATCAGGCAGGATGACATACTTTGGCTCGTCTTCCAACACAATAAACAGTTCCAAAATGTGGATCAAGGCCCGTCTGGCCTTCCACACTTAAGTCTCTTTTCTTGACTTCCAAAATAATGTTTCAACCAAAACGTTCCTGTAGGACCCCCTCTGTCGGGCTCAGACCTTTGACCACACAGTTCTCGTAGGACCCCCTCTGCTGGGCTCAGACCTCTCAAGGTAAAGTTCAACACAAACTTGCAAGGGGGGCTCTCTTCCCAAACTTATTTCACTTATTTCACTCGCTCTATCGGACTCAGACCACTTTCGGATGTCGAAGACTGTCAAATGTGCGTGGCTTTCTTTACAGACCACTGCAGGACCATTTTGACTCAAAATTTACAGTTCATCTTTCACTTTCCCCCCTCTCTAGGAGTTAAACTTCTTTATTTCACTTTGGCTATTCATACGCTTCATCGCTTCAAACTATTTACTTTTCACTGAGACTTTCGAGTGAGCTACTTCCTTTCGCCAGACGCCTCTGTTACTTATAGAATCGTGGTTGGCTCTAGGTGTGGAATCAACCTGTGCTAGGCTCTTTTGTTTTCTAAGCATACTAATAGGATACATATGTCGCAAGATCACAGGAGCTGTAGGGGTTTAGCCAGCACCCCAATTGTTGAGTAGGAAGGGAGAGCTTTCTCCTGGCTATCTTGCTTCAGTGGTTGAAAGAATGGTTCTAACACAGTGGTTATTGCGATACAGTTTTCGCTTTTATTTGTGCTAGTGCTGAGTTGTTCAACATTCAGTTGGTATGCATTTAGTACATTTAGGGGCAATTGTGTCCCCTGGTTGTCAGCCGACACGTGTTTCGACCCTTGGGTCTTTATCAAGGCAGATGAGGATTCAAAATCATGTGAAGTGCACAGTTTGTGACATAAATGTGACATATATAGTTAATTTAATGCACAGTGAGTGGTGTTGGGTGAGGTGGAGTGTTGGCAAGTAATGCAAGGTAATTTGGCACATACATTGGATGCAATGAAAAAGCATTTAAAGCAGAGGGAGAGAGGAGAAAGCACAGATGAAAAGTTAGCAAAGGTCTTGGTTAGAGGTAGTTAGGGTTCATAGTTGAGAAGTTAGAGGATGGGTGCCTCTTACCTAATGTATACAGTCTGTAGCCCCCTGTGGGGTCCTGGTCCGTGGTGATGGGTGGCTGTCCTGTAGGGACAGTGGCTCCTGTTGGGCCCTTTAAAGCAAGTGAATTATTGTTATTTGGGGTTTGGTGTCCGTTGCCATGGGCAATGTTGTTGCAGGTCCCCCGTGGGGGCTCCTGGTGGGGTCTGTACTCATAGGTGTTGTCCTGGTATGTTGTGGCATGCTGTGGTGTGAGGGGTGGGTCCCATGCTGGGGAGGTCTGCCCTTGGATTTTGAAATGGCTGGTGGGCCACAGGACTGGGGTCAATCTCGGGATGATGCCAGGTGCATGCAAGCTCTGTGCTGTGGATGTGGGCCCAGTGCCCCTTTGGGCTGGACTGTAGGGATCCCTGATGGGATGGGGCGCCTACGTGTTGGAGGCTGCCCGGGAGGAGTTTGGCAGGTGCTGTGTTGCGCCGGGAGAGTGATCCGACTACCCTCGTGAGGGTGCTCGGACAGTGCGGATTGAGTTAGCCGGACTGCCGGCTCCTGGCGTGTAGGCAATTGATGGGTGGAGCTATTGGCTGGGAAGATTGTGAAGGGCCGTTCTTGTCAGGCGGAGAACTGCGCGCCGGCCCGGCCGTGTGTGGTAAACACTAGTCGACCGAGTCCGGGCGCTGCCATGGAAGGGGGTCAAGGTGCTGTGGGCTGGGGGGCTGCACCTTACCTGTGAGCTGGTCTGTTGGGCTTGTCCGTGTTGGCTCCTAGTTAAGGTGCCTGGGAGATGGACCTCCTCTTAAGCCTCTGTGCATGCCATGCCGAGTCACATATGGTGGTCACGGCGCATGTGCAGGGGAGCAGTGTCCGTGCGCGGATTGGTGCGCATGTCAGTGAGCAGTGAGTGGTTCTCCCTTGCGCATGTGCAAAGGTGATTGTGTCCTGTTGGAGGCATGACAGTACTATTGGACTGGATGGGGGCCGGGATAGGCCCGGGGTGGGGTGTACGCAATGGGTGTTCCAGATGCCTGATGAATTTGGGGGTAGCCGTGAATCGGCGTGTCCAGGTGGACATGAGGGTAGAATTTGTGATGGTGATAATACGAGAAGCTGGGGGGGACTGCTGATGTCCATGTGGTCTGGCAGGCCAGAGAGACCTGTTGGTTGAGGTGTGTCCACAGATGGTGGATGATTTTGAATGACCTGCAATTGTGGTTCCACCAGTGAATTGGTGTAAGTGTTCATGGGTCCCTCCTTGGAGAATGGCTGGGCTCAAGGTCCTGCTGTCTGGGGAGTTGGTCCCAGTGGGTGTGGTTGGGGCTGCTGTGGTCCATGCTGTGTAGCAGACTGGAAGGCCCTGGTTGGGCAGTGGTATCCCCATGTGTACTGTGGGGGGGCTGTTGAGTTTGTCCCGACAGGCCGGATGTCTCAAGTGTAGGGGGAGTAACCCCAACTGCTTGTGCCAGAGGTCCGCTAATGTCACTAGGCTCTTTGGGACCGTGGATAGTCGTGGTAGTCCTGGGGTGTGGCGGGGGCCACGGTTGGGTCTCAGGGAGCATGCTGGTCGGCAAGTCGAGACAGAAGAAGTTTACAAAAATACATTGAAATCATGATCCCTATTTAGGCCATTTTTGACACATCGGAAGCCGCAGATCAATCTTGCTTCTTCCTGTCTCAGTCTTCTTGTTATGTCTCCTCCTCTAGCTCCCAACCTCACAGTTTTCAGTCCAATGTATCTTATCAGGCTTTTGTCTTCCATTTGATGGTTCTTCTGCCAGTGGTTGGCCAAAGGCAGCTCCGGGTCCTGTGAGTGGATGCTGTTCATGTGTTCCCTTATCCGAGTTCGTACTTCCCGGATGGTGCTCTCTATGTGAATCTTGTTACATACACAAATCAGTGCATATATTACATACTTGCTTTTCCAATTGAGATGCTCCATGATTTTGAATGGTGGGCAGCCTGTAAATTTAGCACATTTGTTTTGCGTGGCATATTTGCACATTGAGCAGGTTCCACATTTAGTGAAGCCAATTGGTGTTTGTCTGCTTAACCAGTCCTGAGCCGAGATGTTTTTCTCGGATAGAAAGGATGGGCTGAGTAGGTTTCTTAGTGTCGGTGCTCTGCTGAATGACATACTTGGGTATGCTTTTAGACTGGGTTTGATGTGCTCATCCATGAGTAGTAGGTCCCAGTGTTTGGCTAGGATTTTATGGATGGCATGACTGTCCATATTGTATCTGGTTACAAATCTGAATATAGATTTTGCGTCTTTCTTCTTTGGTTTGGGCGAGAGTAGTGTTTCTCTTTCAATGGTTATGGCTTGATTCCTGGCTTCTGTGAGGTTTTTGTTAGAGTAGCCTCGGCATTTGAATCTTTGGTCCAGCAGATCACATTCACCTGTAAAGAGTTTTTGAGTGTTGCAGTTTCTTTTGGCGCGAATGTATTCCCCTTTTGGGAAATTCCGAATGACGCTTTTCCTGTGACAACTTTTTGCATGCAGTGTTGAGTTTACAAATGTCGGTTTGCAAAAGGTTTTGGTTATTATTTTGTTGTACTCAATTGCAATCCTTAGGTCCAGAAAGTCAATTTGGTCTGTACTGATGTGGCTGGTTAGCTCAATACCATAGTTGTTTTGGTTCAGGTAGTCCACATATTGGTTTAGTTCTTCTTGGGTTCCTCTCCATATGAGGATTACATCGTCTATATAGCGTGCCCAGTTGACAATAAGGGTGGTGAACTTGGTTTCTTGCATGGCATGTTCCTGTTCATACGAGTGCATGAAGCAGTTGGCTAGGGCTGGAGCATAGCTGGCTCCCATCGCGATCCCCTTAGTTTGTTTGTAGTATTCTCTGTTGAAAATGAATGTATTGTTGGTCAATGAGAATTTGAGAAAAGCTTTTGTCATCTCCACTTGGTCAAGATGTGATGCTGATTCGTGTTTCAGAAGATATCCCAGGCTGGTTATAGCCAATTTGTGATTGATGGTTGTGTACAGGGCCTTTACATCTAGTGTGGCCATTATGAAGTTGGGTTGCCACTCTATCTGTGAGAGTATTGCCAAGTTGTGCATGGTGTCCCTGAGATACGTTGGTATCTTAGTGACTAGCGGTTGTATCACATTGTTGATATATCTGGCTAGTGTCTCAGTTATTCCTCCTATTCCACTCATAATCGGTCTGCCTTCCGGAATTGTGTCAAAGGTTTTATGAGTCTTAGGCAGGAAGTAGAGGGTTGGCATGATCGGGTGATCTGTTCTGAGGTAATCATATTCATCATCTGTTATGAACCCTTCCGTTTGGTAGTGCTTGAGGAGTTCTTGATGTTCTTTCAGGATTCTCGCCTTTGGAGTTGTGTCAAATTTTTCATAGTTGCATGGTGTTTGGAGATGGTTTTCTGCAATTTTTAAGTAGTCCGTCTTCTCTATTAGTACAATGTTGCCACCTTTGTCAGCCTCCTTGATTATGATATTCTTTTCTTCCCATAAGTTCTTGAGTACGGTTTGTTCTTCTTTCGAGAGATTGCCTTTGTTACATGTCCTCTGATTCCGTTGGTCCTCCAATCTGTGTAGGTCGTTGGTGACCGCTTGTTGGAATGTATCGATATAGTTCTCTGAGAATAATTGTGGAGTGAATTTGGATTTGCTTCTGAGCTCTGGGATACTCATAGCTACATTCTGGATCCCTCTGTTACTTAGTATCGCTGTTTTTGCTGCTGTCTTTTTCTTCAAAGTTTATTCACAAGTCTGCCCTTCCTTGTGTTTCATTCACAGGCGTGCAGCCTTCACTTGTGATGTAATGTTGCTATGTCAAACTTGAATACACACCGGTCTTTCAAGTCTCTTGCCAACTCACCAGCTGTGTGTGTCTCTTCTTGGTTTTACAATACCCAATTCATGAGTCAAGGTTACTACCACACGATTGGCCTCGCCTCAACAACTCTGCCTTTCACCCGGGAGGGCCGCTGGTGTCCTTGAAACACAATGCAGTCTTTACTTGCGGTATCTGGCCTTCTCCATGTGTCATTTGCGGTCTGTCCGAGGCAACAACCTCCAGTAGTGAACTCTTGGGTTTTTGACCCGCTGCTCTCATCCGTTGGTCGGTCGCTTTGCTCCAGTAGATTTCCCTTCGTCCTGGAAGCTCTGCTCATGCTGGTGTTCTGCCTTGATCAGAGTGTGTCTTTGGGTTCTGCCTTTTATTTGTGTGAGAATAGCTAATTGATATCAGGTGCATGCACTTAGAATCAATTGCCTGACTTTGCCTGACCCGATTAGCGGGACATGTCCAGTACAATGTGCGAAAGTTAAAGTTGTTACTCTCTGTCACCCTCTTCCTCAGCCCAGTGTTTTTGTAAAAGGGGGTGGGGGGGCTCGGACCTCGGAGCATCCTAAAACATAGGATGGATTGGATAAACAAAATAGGGGGGAATACCACATCTCACCATCGGTTGCCTCACCCCTATCCCCCAGAAGACCCCTCACCCAGGTGATCGGCCCACACTGGTCCACCCCCAGGAACTGGATCCAAAAGCAGTGGCCATGTCCTGGCTACCTGGATGACAAGCCCCCCAGGACTAGCGGTTGAGACACCCGTTGGTTTCTCACACCCAGCAACAAATTCCAGAACCTAATGGACCTAACACTCAAAAAAGGAATCATACCAACCGCATTCAAATCAGCATACATCAAACCACTGATAAAAAAGGAATCTGAAAGTGCAGAAGACCCGAGCAACTACAGACCAATATCCTACCTGCCCTACCCGGCGAAGATCCTGGAGAACCATGTGTACAAAATCCGACTTAAAAACATAGAAACAAACGTAATACTCAATCGGTCACAAGTTGTCTTCAGACCAATGAGAGGAACAGAATCAGTGCTCCTATCGATATAGGGCAACCTGAAAATAAACTCAGACAACGACACCCAATTGGCCCTCATACTATTATGGCCCTCATACTATATACTACGGATCTGTAGGCTTGACTGATGTGCTATCTCCACCTTAGGATTGCTTCTGCACATCCCCTCAAATATCACTTGACATGTCCCTGCTGTACATATGTATCTCACCTGTTCATAACCTGTGTATATGTTTTATTTTTGCCTGTATCGCGTATCTGTATATATGCTTTAATTTTGTCTGTATCTTGTATGTAACCTAAGCCTTGCACCTGCTTCAACTGCTGCGCCCTGTTACCCTTGGGTCTGGTGCTCATTAGAAATAAATAAACAAACAAACTATTGGACATATATGCAGCCTTCGACACAATAGGCCATGCAACACTAATAAAAAGACTCCCGGAATGTGGCATAGAGGAAACTGAACTTAAGTGGCTTACCTCTTTCCTCACAAACCAAACGGAAAGAACCTACCACCGTTCATCTCAAACACCAAAAATATCTCCTGCGGAGTTCCATAGGGAAACAGCCTCTCTCCCCTGAATTTCAAAATCTACATGTGCCCACTGTCAAAAATCATTTGAACCCATGGACTAACTGCATACAACTATGCAGAGAGCACACAAGTGACTGTGAAGACAAAACACAACCCAGGAACAAAATAATTGCCTCAACGACTGCCTCACAGACATCTCAAACTGAATGACAATGAGCAACCTCAAACTGAACCCGACAAAACCAGAAATAATGCTCTCCCCACAGATATCAATGCAGGCAACCCACAACTGGACTGGTCGGCCGCCATTGGAACACAATCGGAGACCTCCAACGTAGTAAATAATCGAGGAATACTCATGGACAACGGACTATCCTTGGAACCCCAAGTCAACACAATCACCAAAAAATGCTTCTTCCTTCTAAGACTACTCAGAGGACTACTCCCATACCTCTCCTTTCCTCACAGAACCCTCACAATCATATCTCTGATACTTACAAGAAATGACTACTCAAACAGCCTCTACCTATGAAGGCCAGAAAGACTCACCAAGAAACTCCAAAGGGTGCAAAACGCAGCAGCCAGGATTCTACTAAGATTAAACAGAAGAGATCACATCACTCCAGCTATGACAAGTCTACACTGGTTATCAGTAAAAAAAAAAAAAAACATTAAATTCAAAGTTCTCTGCATCGTTCACAAAGCCTTGCACAATGAAGGAGAAGAATTCCTCCAATACAAGATCCGCCGCTTCCACCCAGGAAGGGACTTAAGATCAAGCAACGACCTACAAATAGAAACAAAACAATATGAATAAAGGAAATTCAGAGGAACAGCGCTCTCACGTCTAATTGCTAACCTCTGGATCTCCATGCCCAAATAAATCAGAACCACAGAATAGCACATCACCTTCAGGAAACGACTCAAAACATTGGTTATTCAGCAGCAGGGGTGTTGCTAGGTCTGGAAAAGACCCGGGGCTATGTTAATGTCGGAACTGTCGTGACCTGGGGCCAGCTAACCTTTTGGTTATAGCTCCTAATATTCTATCCGGGGCCACAACCAAAAGACCAGGGGCGATAGCCCCCTTAGCCCCTCCCTAGCAACGCCTCTGTTCAGCAGACAATGACAACAGCAAAGGGACATTGTCAGCAACAACATTGCAGACCAAAGAGAGATACGCTAAGGGACACAGTCACAGATAACAGCAGCAATGTATTAGAGAACCAGATCACTCAACCACCCCACCTCTCACCCCCCAACCATGCCCAATAACTAGAATGAGCTATGAAAGAAAGCCACCCAACCTACGGACAGACTTTAGAGACAGCACCACGCCCTATTATTCACCAAGGCATCTCAGACACGTAAACCATTAAAACCCTAGCATCACCACAACTGGCCCACCCACAACTAGAGCCACCATAACCTGCCCACCCATAACCAGTGCCACCTGGGCCGAGCATCTTACCTACTATAGTTAGAGCTCCTACTGCGCACCGTTTTTGAAACCGATCGGACATCAGGTCCTCACCTAATGGCCACTTCTAACCTGGATGAACAGCCAGAAAAACTCTAGGTACAGCCACCCTTCTACCACCATAACCTGATGTAGAGAGGAGGCGAGATGAGATGGTGAACCACAGCTCAGAACTTTTAAACAGCAAGTAAAGAGTCCCAACAAAAGCTCCACCAAACCGACCGACTAACCCATCTCCCCTTCCTGCTCATCCAACATAACCAATGCCACTTTAACTAGACTATAGGCCAACCACACTACACATAAACACACCAAGAATCAAACTAATGTTCACACCATTCAATTTCACTGAGATTCTGGAAGCACACCTAGAGGTAACCCCCAACACACAGTCCATAAATCCATCACTACACAATTAAACACCAACACGATAGATAGTTGTGCACCAACCACGACTCTGGACCCTTATGGATACAACTCACCAGTGTGCACAACCACAATCCACCCAACATCACATGACACACACACCAACACTAGTACACACCTGAGGCACTGAGTCTTACCCATACGGTTACATCACATGGGCCTCCCAAACCAACTTCCACATGCAAAACAACACTCACAGAAGCCAGTTCCTCCTCTAAAGCTATCCTTTCATCCTATCCCCACTAACACTCCCAGCGCTCCTCTCTTGCAGAGCCATGTGAGCGCCTTGAGGCTGCTCTTGGGTGGTAGCGGTGTGCGGCATAAATCAACATAACATAACAGAACCACAATAAAAATTGAAACGTGGCGTCTTGTTTCTTCTCATTTTCCATTATAAATCGTGGCCATTTTTGTTTTTGGTGAATGTTTGCTGTGCTTGCGCCACAAATTTGCCAAAACTATTGTTACAGAAGAAATTGAAAGGCAATGGGGCCTGGACTGAGAATATCTGCTTGGCATAGCAACGGTTAATGCCATGGCATGAAATAGCCAAATCACTAAAATCTCTTTTTTCCAAACTCCTCCTCTTTACTACCTAATGAGAAGTTCCCTACAATATTTGCTCCAAAAGAGCATCCTTTGTAAGAAGCAAGTCGGATAGTCAGGTGCCAGGCCTTGCATTTCCCATCTGCGCAGTGATTTCATAGTGGGCTATTTTGGGCAGTTTTTCACATACAAAGTGTGTCCTGAGCCGAGATGTTTTTCTCGGATAGAAAGGATGGGCTGAGTAGGTTTCTTAGTGTCGGTGCTCTGCTGAATGACATACTTGGGTATGCTTTTAGACTGGGTTTGATGTGCTCATCCATGAGTAGCAGGTCCCAGTGTTTGGCTAGGATTTTTTGGATTGCATGACTGTCCTTATTGTATCTGGTTACAAATCTGAATATAGATTTTGCGTCTTTCTTCTTTGGTTTGGGCGAGAGTAGTGTTTCTCTTTCAATGGTTATGGCTTGATTCCTGGCTTCTGTGAGGTTTTTGTTAGAGTAGCCTCGGCATTTGAATCTTTGGTCCAGCAGATCACATTCACCTGTAAAGAGTTTTTGAGTGTTGCAGTTTCTTTTGGCGCGAATGTATTCCCCTTTTGGGATATTCCGAATGACGCTTTTCCTGTGACAACTTTTTGCATGTAGTGTTGAGTTTACAAATGTCGGTTTGCGAAAGGTTTTGGTTATTATTTTGTTGTACTCAATTGCAATCCTTAGGTCCAGAAAGTCAATTCGGTCTGTACTGATGTGGCTGGTTAGCTCAATACCATAGTTGTTTTGGTTCAGGTAGTCCACATATTGGTTTAGTTCTTCTTGGGTTCCTCTCCATATGAGGATTACATCGTCTATATAGCGTGCCCAGTTGACAATAAGGGTGGTGAACTTGGTTTCTTGCATGGCATGTTCCTGTTCATACGAGTGCATGAAGCAGTTGGCTAGGGCTGGAGCATAGCTGGCTCCCATCGCAATCCCCTTAATTTGTTTGTAGTATTCTCTGTTGAAAATGAATGTATTGTTGGTCAATGAGAATTTGAGAAAAGCTTTTGTCATCTCCACTTGGTCAAGATGTGATGCTGATTCGTGTTTCAGAAGATATCCCAGGCTGGTTATAGCCAATTTGTGATTGATGGATGTGTACAGGGCCTTTACATCTAGTGTGGCCATTATGAAGTTGGGTTGCCACTCTATCTGTGAGAGTATTGCCAAGTTGTGCATGGTGTCCCTGAGATACGTTGGTATCTTAGTGACTGGCGGTTGTATCACATTGTTGATATATCTGGCTAGTGTCTCAGTTATTCCTCCTATTCCACTCATAATCTGTCTGCCTTCCGGAATTGTGTGAAAGGTTTTATGAGTCTTAGGCAGGAAGTAGAGGGTCGGCATGATCGGGTGATCTGTTCTGAGGTAATCATATTCATCATCTGTTATGAGCCCTTCCGTTTGGTAGTGCTTGAGGAGTTCTTGATGTTCTTTCAGGATTCTCGCCTTTGGATTTGTGTCAAATTTTTCATAGTTGCCTGGTGTTTGGAGATGGTTTTCTGCAATTTGTAAGTAGTCCGTCTTCTCTATTAGTACAATGTTGCCACCTTTGTCAGCCTCCTTGATTATGATATTCTTTTCTTCCCATAAGTTCTTGAGTACGGTTTGTTCTTCTTTTGAGAGATTGCCTTTGTTACATGTCCTCTGATTCCGTTGGTCCTCCAATCTGTGTAGGTCGTTGGTGACCGCTTGTTGGAATGTATCTATATAGTTCTCTGAGAATAATTGTGGAGTGAATTTGGATTTGCTTCTGAGCTCTGGGATACTCATAGCTACATTCTGGATCCCTCTGTTACTTAGTATCGCTGTTTTTGCCGCTGTCTTTTTCTTCAAAGTTTATTCACAAGTCTGCCTTTCCTTGTGTTTCATTCACAGGCGTGCGGCCTTCACTTGTGATGTAATGTTGCTATGTCAAACTTGAATACACACCGGTCTTTCAAGTCTCTTGCCAACTCACCAGCTGTGTGCGTCTCTTCTTGGTTTTACAATACCCAATTCATGAGTCAAGGTTACTACCACACGATTGGCCTCGCCTCAACAACTCTGCCTTTCACCCGGGAGGGCCGCTGGTGTCCTTGAAACACAATGCAGTCTTCGCTTGCGGTATCTGGCCTTCTCCATGTGTCATTTGCGGTCTGTCCGAGGCAACAACCTCCAGTAGTGAACTCTTGGGTTTTTGACCCGCTGCTCTCATCCGTTGGTCGGTCGCTTTGCTCCAGTAGATTTCCCTTCGTCCTGGAAGCTCTGCTCATGCTGGTGTTCTGCCTTGATCAGAGTGTGTCTTTGGGTTCTGCCTTTTATTTGTGTGAGAATAGCTAATTGATATCAGGTGCATGCACTTAGAATCAATTGCCTGACTTTGCCTGACCCGATTAGCGGGACATGTCCAGTACAATGTGCGAAAGTTAAAGTTGTTACTCTCTGTCACCCTCTTCCTCAGCCCAGTGTTTTTGTAAAAGGGGGTGGGGGGGCTCGGACCTCGGAGCATCCTAAAACATAGGATGGATTGGATAAACAAAATAGGGGGGAATACCACATCTCACCATCGGTTGCCTCACCCCTATCCCCCAGAAGACCCCTCACCCAGGTGATCGGCCCACACTGGTCCACCCCCAGGAACTGGATCCAAAAGCAGTGGCCATGTCCTGGCTACCTGGATGACAAGCCCCCCAGGACTAGCGGTTGAGACACCCGTTGGTTTCTCACACCCAGCAACAAATTCCAGAACCTAATGGACCTAACACTCAAAAAAGGAATCATACCAACCGCATTCAAATCAGCATACATCAAACCACTGATAAAAAAGGAATCTGAAAGTGCAGAAGACCCGAGCAACTACAGACCAATATCCTACCTGCCCTACCCGGCGAAGATCCTGGAGAACCATGTGTACAAAATCCGACTTAAAAACATAGAAACAAACGTAATACTCAATCGGTCACAAGTTGTCTTCAGACCAATGAGAGGAACAGAATCAGTGCTCCTATCGATATAGGGCAACCTGAAAATAAACTCAGACAACGACACCCAATTGGCCCTCATACTATTATGGCCCTCATACTATATACTACGGATCTGTAGGCTTGACTGATGTGCTATCTCCACCTTAGGATTGCTTCTGCACATCCCCTCAAATATCACTTGACATGTCCCTGCTGTACATATGTATCTCACCTGTTCATAACCTGTGTATATGTTTTATTTTTGCCTGTATCGCGTATCTGTATATATGCTTTAATTTTGTCTGTATCTTGTATGTAACCTAAGCCTTGCACCTGCTTCAACTGCTGCGCCCTGTTACCCTTGGGTCTGGTGCTCATTAGAAATAAATAAACAAACAAACTATTGGACATATATGCAGCCTTCGACACAATAGGCCATGCAACACTAATAAAAAGACTCCCGGAATGTGGCATAGAGGAAACTGAACTTAAGTGGCTTACCTCTTTCCTCACAAACCAAACGGAAAGAACCTACCACCGTTCATCTCAAACACCAAAAATATCTCCTGCGGAGTTCCATAGGGAAACAGCCTCTCTCCCCTGAATTTCAAAATCTACATGTGCCCACTGTCAAAAATCATTTGAACCCATGGACTAACTGCATACAACTATGCAGAGAGCACACAAGTGACTGTGAAGACAAAACACAACCCAGGAACAAAATAATTGCCTCAACGACTGCCTCACAGACATCTAAAACTGAATGACAATGAGCAACCTCAAACTGAACCCGACAAAACCAGAAATAATGCTCTCCCCACAGATATCAATGCAGGCAACCCACAACTGGACTGGTCGGCCGCCATTGGAACACAATCGGAGACCTCCAACGTAGTAAATAATCGAGGAATACTCATGGACAACGGACTATCCTTGGAACCCCAAGTCAACACAATCACCAAAAAATGCTTCTTCCTTCTAAGACTACTCAGAGGACTACTCCCATACCTCTCCTTTCCTCACAGAACCCTCACAATCATATCTCTGATACTTACAAGAAATGACTACTCAAACAGCCTCTACCTATGAAGGCCAGAAAGACTCACCAAGAAACTCCAAAGGGTGCAAAACGCAGCAGCCAGGATTCTACTAAGATTAAACAGAAGAGATCACATCACTCCAGCTATGACAAGTCTACACTGGTTATCAGTAAAAAAAAAAAAAAAACATTAAATTCAAAGTTCTCTGCATCGTTCACAAAGCCTTGCACAATGAAGGAGAAGAATTCCTCCAATACAAGATCCGCCGCTTCCACCCAGGAAGGGACTTAAGATCAAGCAACGACCTACAAATAGAAACAAAACAATATGAATAAAGGAAATTCAGAGGAACAGCGCTCTCACGTCTAATTGCTAACCTCTGGAACTCCATGCCCAAATAAATCAGAACCACAGAATAGCACATCACCTTCAGGAAACGACTCAAAACATTGGTTATTCAGCAGCAGGGGTGTTGCTAGGTCTGGAAAAGACCCGGGGCTATGTTAATGTCGGAACTGTCGTGACCTGGGGCTAGCTAACCTTTTGGTTATAGCTCCTAATATTCTATCCGGGGCCACAACCAAAAGACCAGGGACGATAGCCCCCTTAGCCCCTCCCTAGCAACGCCTCTGTTCAGCAGACAATGACAACAGCAAAGGGACATTGTCAGCAACAACATTGCAGACCAAAGAGAGATACGCTAAGGGACACAGTCACAGATAACAGCAGCAATGTATTAGAGAACCAGATCACTCAACCACCCCACCTCTCACCCCCCAACCATGCCCAATAACTAGAATGAGCTATGAAAGAAAGCCACCCAACCTACGGACAGACTTTAGAGACAGCACCACGCCCTATTATTCACCAAGGCATCTCAGACACGTAAACCATTAAAACCCTAGCATCACCACAACTGGCCCACCCACAACTAGAGCCACCATAACCTGCTCACCCATAACCAGTGCCACCTGGGCCGAGCATCTTACCTACTATAGTTAGAGCTCCTACTGCGCACCGTTTTTGAAACCGACCGGACATCAGGTCCTCACCTAATGGCCACTTCTAACCTGGATGAACAGCCAGAAAAACTCTAGGTACAGCCACCCTTCTACCACCATAACCTGATGTAGAGAGGAGGCGAGATGAGATGGTGAACCACAGCTCAGAACTTTTAAACAGCAAGTAAAGAGTCCCAACAAAAGCTCCACCAAACCGACCGACTAACCCATCTCCCCTTCCTGCTCATCCAACATAACCAATGCCACTTTAACTAGACTATAGGCCAACCACACTACACATAAACACACCAAGAATCAAACTAATGTTCACACCATTCAATTTCACTGAGATTCTGGAAGCACACCTAGAGGTAACCCCCAACACACAGTCCATAAATCCATCACTACACAATTAAACACCAACACGATAGATAGTTGTGCACCAACCACGACTCTGGACCCTTATGGATACAACTCACCAGTGTGCACAACCACAATCCACCCAACATCACATGACACACACACCAACACTAGTACACACCTGAGGCACTGAGTCTTACCCATACGGTTACATCACATGGGCCTCCCAAACCAACTTCCACATGCAAAACAACACTCACAGAAGCCAGTTCCTCCTCTAAAGCTATCCTTTCATCCTATCCCCACTAACACTCCCAGCGCTCCTCTCTTGCAGAGCCATGTGAGCGCCTTGAGGCTGCTCTTGGGTGGTAGCGGTGTGCGGCATAAATCAACATAACATAACAGAACCACAATAAAAATTGAAACGTGGCGTCTTGTTTCTTCTCATTTTCCATTATAAATCGTGGCCATTTTTGTTTTTGGTGAATGTTTGCTGTGCTTGCGCCACAAATTTGCCAAAACTATTGTTACAGAAGAAATTGAAAGGCAATGGGGCCTGGACTGAGAATATCTGCTTGGCATAGCAATGGGCAATGCCATGGCATGAAATAGCCAAATCACTAAAATCTCTTTTTTCCAAACTCCTCCTCTTTACTACCTAATGAGAAGTTCCCTACAATATTTGCTCCAAAAGAGCATCCTTTGTAAGAAGCAAGTCGGATAGTCGGATAGTCGGGTGCCAGGCCTTGCATTTCCCATCTGCGCAGTGATTTCATAGTGGGCTATTTTGGGCAGTTTTTCACATACAAAGTGGCCTTATCTTTGCTACTTTTACCTGCATATCTGTTTTGTTGTCCTCCTGATGCTGCCTTTCGAGAAACATTCACCCCAAACTCAATCTCTCTACTCCCACCGCACACTCTCTAGCCCACCCAGTCCGCTCCCACTCTTTCTACCTCAACCCACTCCACCCCCATTATGTGTGCTGGCTGGATTTTGTTTGGGCTATTTTGGGCTATCTTTGACAAGTCCTCCTGAGGCTGCTTTGTTCTTCATGTTTTTTTTCTCCCCAAACAACTACATCACCCGCTCCACCCCCACTCCTTCCAATCTTACCCCTACCTACCCTACCCCCACGCTCTCAGCCTTTGCACTCCCTCTCTACCCTCACCCACCCAATCCCCACCATCTCTACCCTCACCCACCCTATCCCCACTCTCTCTATTCCAACCTGCACTATCCCCACCCTCACCCACCCAATCCCACCATCTCTACCCTCACCCACCCAAACCCTGCTCCCTTTACCATCACCACAAATCCTACCTACATTCTCTTTACCACCACCTACCCAATCTCCCACCCACCCTTCTTCAACTCTATCTCCCCTCAACCACCCACCCTTCATCCACTCACTCCATCCCCACACACACTAACTTCACTCACTCTAGCCTCACCAACCCACCCTAACCAACTCTCGCTAACCTCACCTATCTACCCTTCTCTTCTCTCTACCCATTCAGACTACACCACTCACTCTACCCCCCACCCAATCCTATCACCAACCTCTATACCCCCTCCCACCCTACCTCAACTCTCTTTACCCCAACAACCCACCCTCCATCCACTCGCTCTACCCCACCCACACTAACTCCACTCTTTTTACCCCCACTGACCCACTCTACCTGACACCTACCTAACCTACCCCCACTTTCTCTACCAATTCACCCTACTCCACTCTCTCTACCAATCATCACTCCCTCTGCCCCCGCTGACCCACAATACCTCCACTCTCTCTACCCCACCACCCACCCTAACTCCACTCTTTCTACCACCACCCACCTACCCCCATTCTCTCTACCCCACCCACCCTACCTCCACACTCTCTAGCCCACTAACTTTGCCAACTTACCTCCATTCTCTCTACTCCCCCACTAACCCACTATACCTCCACTCACTCTACCACCACCCACCCACTCTACCTCCACCCTCTCTACCCCAGCAACCCAAACTAACTCCACTCCCTCTACCCTCACCCACCCTACCTCCAATCTCTCTGCCAACATCCACCCACCCAATCTCCACTCTCTCTCCCTTCACCCATCCACCCTACCTTGACTATCTACCCACCCACCATACCCCACTATCTACACTCACCCACCTTACTCTTGCACTCTTCCTCAACCCACCCACCCTACCCCTACTCTCTCTTTCTTCAACAACCCACCCACCCTACCCACACTCTCTCTACCCCCACCAACCCTACCCGACATGCTCCATAACCCTGCCCACCCTATCCCCACTCTTTCTACCCCCAACTACCCACCTATCACCAATCTCTCTACCCTCACCCAGCTTACCCCCACTCTCTCTAGCCCATCCAGCCAACTCTCTCTACAACTAACCCACCCCACTCCCACTCTCTCTCCCCTCTCATCTTTCCTGTCACACTCTCGCTTTATTTCTTACTGTCTCACTCTAATTTCCACTTGCTCATCATCAATGGCACCCTCTCTCAATCGTCTCCCCCCTTGCTCTATTCTCCTCCCTCCTCATTCTCTTGCACATCCATACCACTTATTGCATCCTCCTTTGAAACTTGACACTCTCCTTCTTTCACCCTTGTGCCTTTAAATGCCAAATGCAAGAAACACCAGTAAAAGCCAACAATATTGGCTTTGCCATTGCTTGTTGCTTGGGTACTCGACCCCATTGCTGAAAGAACACTTATTAGCGAAGGTTTTCTCAGAAATCCAATTGTTTGTCATTAGCATCCTGTCCCTTTCCTGGGTGTTAATTGCACTAATGTATGTCATGGTGGGCTTCTCTGGACATCCGGTTAATTGCACTAATGTATGTCATGGTGGGCTTCTCTGGACATCCGACGCCCTTGTTAACGACCCCACTAAGTGAGGACGCTGGTGTTTTGTTTAGTAAATTGTGCACTATCTCTCATATTAGAAACAATGAGAAAGTCCTTTCTAATTTAAAATGGACCCCCTGGCATGTGGCATGGCCTATATCTGTGACAGGTGACTTATCATTGGAATGAATCATCACATGCTACTTAAATGGGTGGCTTGATGTAGCAAGCAGCTACTAATTAAGTGGTTGTTATAATTGTTTGTCACACAGACATTTTGCAACCTTTAAATAAGTTCTTAAAACGGCAAGCTGTAGTTACAGAAACATATCTGCAAATTGTCTTAATCTTTTGCACACAAAGATAGTGTCATACGTGCAAATATTGGGTTAGGGTCTATATGCAAAAAGTACATTTTGTCGTTGGATCCTCCTTCATATTAGGCGCGTACAATTCTATGCTACTCGTATGTGATATCGACCATAAAGCATGCGACAAACTGAGGCATGAAGAACCCACTGGAGGGGATGCCCCCAGTGTGAGCAGGATATTAGCTCCACACCACCCTGTTTGGTGTGAAATGCGCTCTCGCGCGGCGGAACGGCAACCGCTGGGGGAGCAGGTTTTCAGAATTGATCATAGAGCACCCGGGGATGGACAATCTGTTCCATTCTGCGAGTAAGGGCCCTATGGCAACACGGATATGCCTCATCCAGTCTCTCAAGATGACAAATTGCATGGCTTAAATTCATTACTCACAAAACCCTATTGACAAACGCAGATTTCCGAGTGTGTGTGTGTGTGTGTGTGTGTGTGTCCAAGCTTCCTACTTCTAACAGTACCTCACACCACGAAGCGTGTTTCCACCATATTAACCACTTCACACTTGAATCCGTGTTAAAAGTTTGATGCGATATTGCAACGTGTATTGCACCCAGCATGTTGCTGTCTGTACTGTGGCCAGAACTTGGGCTCTCTAAGTCCGATACTCGAAAATCCCAACCACACATTGTTTTCAGAAAAACCATTGACTATGCAATGAACTTCTTTGCCTTCCAGGCCATTACAGAAAGGGGAAAGACCATATGCAACTCAGGCCCTGTCCCACCCCTAAAGAGGCACTCCAGCCGGAACAGCTTGGTCACGTCACTTCTGCACGAGACCACCAGCAACTCCAGTCATTTCCAGTGTCATCTTCAACTGGCTCAGATCAGTCAAACTGATTCGAAGCCCAATGGTTCAAATCAGAGTCAAGCAGGTTTAGCCATCCCTAATACTGTGATTGACTATGAAGCAGTGACTTAGCAAATGTACTCCACTTTGAATATCTTTTTTTTAAAACAATCTATGATTTATTAGCAAATATATTTGGAAAATTGCCCTTTCAAATGAATGGTTTATCCCTATTTAATTTTTGAGAACATCTTTGGAGAGATCAATGTAAGTCGCCCTT
This sequence comes from Ambystoma mexicanum, assembly GCF_040938575.1. Classification (NCBI taxonomy): domain Eukaryota; kingdom Metazoa; phylum Chordata; class Amphibia; order Caudata; family Ambystomatidae; genus Ambystoma; species Ambystoma mexicanum. Next base: position 836,912,251 of record NC_090939.1, read on the forward strand.
TGGAGGTATCAGGTAATTATGTCCCCATACATAATGTCGCCGGGAAAAGCCATTGCTGACATTATATATGGTGACATTATGTATGGGGACGGGTTGCAGGGATGTCCCCTGCTCCTCTTGTAAAAAAAAAAAAAATCTGGCGGTTACGCGGCTGTAATAATGTCTCTTCAGAAAAACAGCGACTTTTTTGTCAGGAGACATTTTTGCAGCGACATTATTACATGGAACCCTTGGAAAGACACTTCTTGCTCATCAGACCCGCTGTCGCAATGCTCAGGGATCGGTCACTGCACTTATGACTGCAATGAAATATTCCCATTGATGGGTGGCTATCATAAGCTGCTTGCAGTGTAATTTGCGCATTGGGGTCACAAATAATGCACTTAATTTGCCTCAAATGACTCCACATTTATGTCTATATTTATTGTGTGTGAAGAGCTCTCTGATACTACCAGGGTCTTGGTGGCGCTAGTCCTCGACCGAACAAACGCGTAGCCCTGAACCAGAGAAGGAAGACAGAATCAGCTAAGCTTTTAGTTACTGTGAAAATAAATAAATAGAGAGGGGGCCAATCCTGAAGGGAGGAGAAGCAGATTCTGAATTGGGGAGGCAGAACGGAAAAGTCATGTCCACCCTTCTCATCAAAGCAACGTCTGGGGACTACAAGGTCTCCTTGAATGTTGGAGAGCAAAGGGTGTCTCAGGGAGTAGCGCTGAGGCCTAGATGTGAGAAAAATAGGCCTACTGTTGCGTAAGGTTTTTGAAAAGGACCCTTAGCATGATAGGCAACAAGTGCAGTTTTACAAGATAGGGGGAGATCTGAGTAGAGCAACGAAGGCAGAATTTAAGACAACCTGCAGAGTTTTGAATGACCTGCAGCCAATTAAGATTAGATGCTGGAACACCCAGATAAAGGGAGTTGGCATAGTCAAGGAGTGACAGTGCCAAGGCAGAGGCAGCAGTGATGTGGGGCGACAGCGTAAAGAACGGACACATTTTCCTCAGGAGGCAAATGTACAAAAAACAGGAGGGCGGTATCTTACCAACAGGAGGGGTCAGAGAAAGACAGTTTTCAAGCTTTAATCTTAAACAAGTGGAGAGGGCCAAGGGTGAGCACAGGAGAGAGCTAGAGCGTGAGCATCAAAATGGCTAGCTACGCGTGGAGGCCACAGATAATCCTTGTAACATCCTTTAAACACCTGTGATATACCTCACTCCAGCTGGGATTGGCGATCAGATGAGTGCGGGAAGCCGCTGACTCCAGTGAGGCAAAAGAGAAATTCTAACATGAGCAGCTGAGCGCCTTCAACTTGAAGGCCGACTGCTGCGCCCTACTTTTCCCTCCAATGTCGTGGATTGGTGCATTGTAGCCAGCTATGCCACATACTTGTGCCTAGAGAATTGCTAACCCACTTTGGTACACCTTCTGTGCCTGATGGACCTTGGGAATCTCTATGCAGAGCGTCTCCAATTTGCGGCAGGCGATGAAGAAGACCGCCCACAATCTTGTTACTTATCAAGCACAGGATCTAAACACAAGAAACCAGGTACTGGATGCGGCCTGCATTCTCCAGACATCAAATAGATTGCAGGAGTCCTCCATTAACTTGAATGCCAAACTATGCCATTGTGGTCACGCTTCTTAGCTGGAATGCTATGATTAATAAGTCAGCCCACAGAACCCTGCATAGAACTCCTCTGAGCCCATTCATTTAATAGCAAGATAAGCAAGTGGGTAGGCTTCCGGTCTCTCAGCACTAGCTACTACTGCTTTAAAGTGCACCTGTGGATGCAGGGTTAAAAAGCAATAGTGGAGGCTTACAGACAGATGTAGTGACAGCATGGTACACTTCTACTGGATCCAAAGTACCTGTATGCCACTGGAATTGGAGGACTGTAAGAGGTGTATGTGGTGTGGGTGCATACATTGACTGGTCTGGTACTATACCTCTGCCTAAGAGGTGCCAGGCCTGACCTGCCCTCCCCCCCCAAAGCTACCCTTGTATGTGAGGACCTGCTGGGGATCAATACACACTGGATTGGTTCTTCCGTTTGGTACTGAGTTGAACTTTAAATGCTATCTGGTTTCATTGCCTCCACTTCGTGTTCAGAAATCCAAGGTCAAAGCTACCCTTTACCAGGTTCAAGGTGTGCCTCTATTGAGCGATACAGAACGCAAGGTGGAGAGGTAGAGTAAATTACTCATCTCACCTATGGGAAGAGCTGCATTGATGAAAATCATTACATTATAAAAAATATATATACTTCTGCATAAACATACATTAGAACTGTTGGGAGGCAGATGAATATGTCATCCATAGCTTCTGCCCCACCATCGCACCAATACCACAAGGGTGAGAGACTGAGACAACCGTTCCGCGTTTATCCCCTGCAGGTACAGCAGTACTTGGAGACAATGTGAGCTGGAGATGACAAAAGCATTCAAACTAAGGTTGTAACAGTAACAGCGCATGCATTAGACACAAAGCAAACATGCACTCCACCTGAAGAACATGTACAATAGATAATACATGCATTTAGACATGAAGAATACTAACATGACCAATGTATATGGTGAATGCAACATGAATGACACGCAAATATAACTTGTTAACACAGAACCTGGAGTGTTCTCGGGCAGCCATTGTATTAAAAATAGAAGCCACAGCATGTTTTTGAATGAGCAAAGGCCTCATGACTTGGAATTGTGGAACAAAGGCACGAAATAACAATTCCCAAGATGCAGGCAATATCCTTGTAGATTAATTAAGGTTTTATAAGCATACAACCAGTCTTAATTAGTGAGATGCAGTAAAACAGTAAGTCAAAAGACTCCATGAAGAATAACCGAAGAGTGTCCCTGGTGACAACAGATAAAATGGCATACACATTAATATCAGCTAAAACCTCAATAAATAAGAGATAATTCAATTTCATATACAGTTTTTTAGCATGTGACACATAATTGGAGGATACTGACTATTCATTGGAAGCCAACATAGATAAGACACCTGCAGTACTCCCTAAAATGCACACATAGTCGCAAGGTGCCACATAAGGCCAAGTGCAAAGTTAATTGAAGAAAGAACAGTGCATGGGCCTCTCTCCCCCTACTCTACGTCTGCCTCATATCTTGATGACCTGTCATGTGTCCAAGGAAGGTAAGCAGAGAGCCAGCCTATAAAAATCCCTAGTGATGTACCACCCATTATATAGTATGCCAACCAACCACTTGTCATAGAGATGATGTATTTTTTACCATTATCAATATAGGCGTGGTTCCAGGTGGATCCATCAGATATTTGTATACCAAGGAAATGTGTAACCCCTATGGAATCTATATGTAGCCAAACCCACTAACCTATGCCTGTTCCCAGTACGTTTTGTAAACTGACATAATATTACGACGCCATTGATGGCACACTTGATGTATTTGGGCAATTGTTCTTTATTGACATGTTGAGAGCGATGAGATTTTAATTCTTATATGCTTTGCCAGCTTTGTTTTGATGATAATAAAGTTGTATTTTGCTGTGACCCTTGTCTACTCCGTCATTGAGTTTGGTTTAGACTGACCAATTCATCTGGGTCTACTTGGGATTTTGAGACAACCTTAAACAAACCGTTAGCAATGTATTTCACAACCCTTCACTCAACCCTTTTTAAGCTTGTTTGGGCTGGTGTGCACCCTCATCGTGGGTCGGAGAAACTCACACTGCCACGTCAAAGGGATGGCCTAGGGAGTTCTGAAGCATACTATTTGTTGGGCCAAAAATAGCATGCCATTCAATTGCACGTTCCCCTACAGGTAAAGAAAATGCCCATCTGGAACGGATAGTTGCAACTCACAACTTAGAAACTGTGCTCTTACACAAACCAACCATCTCTAGGAATCCCATTGAACCACTTTCTGTTACTTTCCGGTCTTCCACAAAGCTGCATAACTATTTTTCTTGCTCCCTTCCATTGAAGTCCTCATTTTTATTTAGACAGGATTGCAGATTTGCATTTTACTTACAATAAATCTGCAGTTAAAGTGCTGTATTCCCTTGGTTTCTGAAACTGAATGATGTATTTGTAAATGGTGAATTCCTTACTACAATATGCTAACAGGAAGTGGGAGGAAAGACCATTAAGAATGGTATTACCCAAATTGACCGAGCACAATTGACCGAATGGCCTAATTGGTCGAATTGTAATGGTCCTAATTGACCTTTTGCACAATTGAGCGTTTATTATATATATATATATATATATATAATGGGTTGGTTTTGTATTATAAATAATACAAGGGATTTGGGTGAGGGGTTTCAGGGTTTTTTGGATTTGCTGGGGGTGGGAGGGGGTCCCCTCCGGGGGTCCCCTCCTCCATATATGTACTAATTGCCCTTTAAAATTCGGTCAACTGTGCAGAAGGTCAATTGTGATTTGGTTAATTGTGATTAGGTCAATTTTTATACATCCTTAAGGACACAATGTTGTATTCTCGCATTGAAGGTGAGGTGGCGGCATGTTTTCCCACAGCTACTCCCTACATGAATTGGTAAATTGGTCATGCAGTGGTGATCCACTCACTCAGAGGGTCTGATTCTGAGCTCCATATAAAATAAGAAAAGTGGCATTCTTCGATGGAGGGACACGTATTTGTATGTGTGCCATAGTCTGTCTCTTTATAAATAAAGGCACAGAATATGGAGAAAATAAGAAAAGTGTTGTTCGATCACCTAGTGACACTTTTTATATTTTACATGAAGCTCAGAATCAGGCCCTTAATGTTTCAAGGGTATTGTAGGAGAAAGCCTTCGGCGTAACAATTGAAGAAGGGGCCTGGGACACAACCCTTGGACAATCAAAGCGTATCTCACATAACAACAGGCATCGATTTAACTTTCTCCAGCAGTTGAGGTACACCTCGTACAAAATTTAGAAGTTTGAACCCCACAGATAGTAGAGCATGATCAAGATATAAGTGTGATGATGCTGACTTTGAGCATTTGGCTTGATATTGTTTGGGACAGCAATATTTCTGGTGTCAGATGTTACATACGTTATTGCTGCTCTGACTTTGTTCCTGGCATGCAAGCAGGTGACCCCATATTGAATGGGGGTTGGTTCACTGTCGACATGGTTTAAGAAATGTGTAATGGTTAACCAATGTGAAAATATGTGTGAGTTATCTTCAAATTCTTGTTCTCCTAAGAAGATATAGTCAGGATTTACAAGCTATCTGGCATCTCAACTGCATTCAGATTCTGCAGCCAGATACCAATGATAATGCACCCAACCCGTTAATCTTTTCTGACTGCTCATTATTACACATGTGGCATTCATTTTGCTGATTTTGTTTCTCAATGTGTTCTCACCTAATTTGGAAAGATATGTCAATATACGCTATTATGTTGATTTTTGGTTTTGATTATATTAAAATAGTTCATTCATTAGATTTTGAATAAAAGGAAGCCCCCACCAGAAGTAGGCATGTCCTCCTAAAACAATGACCTTAGTATTATCTGAGTTGGCCTTTGCTCCCGTTAAATGCAAAGCAATTTAATTTGTGGAAATCTGCATAGAGCCTTTAAACAGGGAGACATCATGTGTGTTTTAAATGATACTAACGGTTCCCGGCGTAACATAAGCCGTTCTAGCATATCTTAAAGGTCAATATTGGTTGATAATTCATAGGGTCACATCTGTCCCCCTTCCTAAATATCGGAATTACCACTGTTCGCTTCCAGGAAGGAGGGGCGTAGGTCCCTGTGACTTATTAATGGTCTTTGAAAAGACTAAACTTATCAGATGGAAATGTGGAGTATTTTTATCCACGCCAATGCACCATACTGCACCCCTTTGCCAATGGGGAAAGAAAACTGTCGAAAATTGAGGAAATAACCCTGTGCACGCCAAATCTGAAAAATTGCGCATGGTGCATAAACCACGAAAAAGGGCTGCACTCCCTGCCCCACACACAGGCAAAGTTGGTGTAAAAACAGGAATCATTGCTGTCATCTGTGATCTGTCACTGTCACTTGAAACAAGGCCACAAAAGGGCTAAAATTTGAATTTGCCCTGACAGTTTCCTAATCAATGGCAACCTTCAAAGTGCTGTTTTGGCGCTAAATTCAGTCATCTTCCCCAGTCAATTATTGAAGGGAAAGTGTGCTGAAATCATGTATTCTTCAGGCAGTCAGAGGAATACAGGCCTCACTGACAGCTACATCAGAAAATTAGCTGTCAAACCCAGTTTAAAAGTATTTCATTTCCTGTTTAAAATGGCAAAAGTCGCCTCTGTTGGTGAAGGTCTAATTCTTTTAAAATGTTTAAATCCTTTATAAACAGTGCTTATGTTTTATATGGGAAATTAAAAAACTTTAATGTCAAAGGGCCCAGTCTGGGACCAATCCACTATGTAATTCTGATCGGATAGCCTGGCATGGGAAAACTGACATCGCTGCTTAACACTTCCTTGAGAACATGAAGACTAATGGCTGTTAATAGTTCCCGTATAATTAAAACAAAGAAAGCCTCAGACATTTGTCTCCTAGCTGACCAAAGAACAAAGGACAGGCTGAGCATTGACCTCTGCAAGAATGGGCAGGATGTGGAGGAGGATTCTCAGTGAACTTCAAAGGACTGGCCATTTGCTCACTTTGAAAGTAAGAAAACAAAAACCTGGACTGGATTTTGAATGGAAATTACTTGTTTTTGCCTCAGAACTTCATGACATTTAACATGACAGCCAAAATAAGTAGACAAGTGAAAAATATAAACTTATAAATCTTAACTCATGCTAGACAGTTGAAGATGTGGTAGGAGTTTGTACTACATAAGGAACCAAAGATACACTAAAACACTGATTGTGGCAAAACGATTAATGTTGCAAGCTTAAAATTGTATGTACATGATCCCCTGATCAGCGCCTAGAGATGTATCAAATTAGAAATGATTAATCCAAAGTGTTATGGGTAAAATTGATACAATTCCATAGAATGACCAATACAGCTCTCACAAAGATGGGAAGTGAATGTAAATGTAGATAATTGGGTATAAAGTATATGTGTATTGGGGGGCGCTGTTGCGCTGAAACAAGATGGCCGCCTAATCGCAGCGCTCCGGACTGCGAGAGCGCAAAAACCTAAAAAGGTGCCCTAATATACTGCGATACTACTCTACACTGGTGGTATTTGTGGGTGAACCACCAACCTACCCCTCTGCCAACTCCTGGACCAAGGCTTCCCCCAGGGGCTGAGCTTTGAGCCGCGCTCGGACTGGGGCTGTGGTGTCATCTCCGAGCCGTGTTACGGCTCCAGGAACTGCAACTCTCCCTGATACCAGAGAGCATGACGCTGCAGGCCGCTGCGGGGGAGGGTCGTTGCAGATCTCCCAGGCGGCCCGAGCTTTGCACGGACGGCGGATTCACCCGGCATCTCCCAGATCCAGGCTCCCGCTCTGCCGCTCACCACCGAGGACCCCACTCTGGCGAGCCACCACCCCCGCTGATCGGCTTCGTGCTGGCCTGGGGGCTCCGAAGTCCCCGCTTTCAGGCCTTGCACGGCGGGCGATGAGGACGCCGACACAGGTTCTTCTCCCTATACCCTGCTTCCTGCTTACCTGTTGTGGGCCCTGTTTAGACTGGGGCCTTGGTTCACTGGCCCGCTCCGCGCTGCGGCTCCTGGATCTGTGGCTCCCCCCAACACCACAGCGGAGGAGGGGCATCTGGCCATCCTTGACCAGAGCTCCACTGGCTTCACGACCACTGCGGCCCGCCAATTCCTCCTGGTCCCACACGGCGGGGGACGGAGACACCGCCGCGGGTCCTCTCTCATCCAGCCTACTCGCCTGCCCTCCCTCCGCTGCCCCCCTCACATGGAACACAGAACGCTGCTCACAGCAAGGTAGGGGGAACGGGGGGGTGTCTTTGCTGGCTCCGTGGCCCACTGTGCCTCTGCGTGGCGGCGGATCCGCGCCTGGCCCCCCGCTCTGGGGATACCCTTCCTGAAATTGGGCACGTACTGCAGCCTACGACCACCAGCTTCACAACCTTGGCCTCCCTGTGCTCTTGCAACCCAGGGGCAACGTGACTGGCTTACTGAGCCCCGGAGTCCCCCCGCCTCCTGATCTCACTCGGCGGGGAACGGAGCCGTCACTGCAGGTCCTCTGATCCTCCAGCTTACTGACCTGCTTTTCCTCCGGTGCCCCCCCTCCCACGGAACACAGAACTCTCCTCGCGGCAAGGTGGGGGATATGGGGGGAGTCGTCCCACTGGCTCCGGTGATCCTGTGCTGCCTGCTTCGCTCACTACAGGTGCGCCCCGCGGCCCGCCACGTCTCTACTCAGCTCTGTGCCGACCCCCCTGCGCTTGGGGCGCCTCTCCTGAAATTGCTTTCTTCCCCCCCACGTGCACTGTGGGGGAGCATACTACAGCTGGGAGCCCGCACCGCACTGCCGCCCCCCCCTTCCCTACCACCTGCTGACTGTCTTGGTGTGGTGCCTGCCATATACCCTCACTTATACGCGGCGACGTTCTTGGGCTGCGCGGATAACCATCACGGGCCCGGTTGTGCCGTGGACTTTGTGTATCTCCTGGTTCACTTGACCTACACCGGCGGCCGGCCTGTACTACTGCTAATCGCCTTCCCGCCCGCTGCCGGTGCATTGTCTGCTCGCCTCCCCCCCTTGTAGTGTGACATCCAACCCGTACCACGGGAGCTCTGTCTGGTCGTCTCACACCTCCTCGCAGTGAACCGCCTGCTCTAAGTTCCTCACGACTGTGCTCTCACCGCTCCCCATCTATAGCACTCCTGAACTTATAGCTCTGCTTTCCACCATGACTAAGGGAGCCGGCTCCAATAAGAAGCAAAGTTCCCCTCTAAGTCACTTTCTGATCCCCCAGAGGAACCACCGTCCACCACTGCACCCTCCACCTCTGATGACTCTCAGAAAATGCTAGAGTACATACGAGAGGGTTTCACCACACTCCACACTAAGTTAGACGATATGAATGGGACCATCTCGTCTATTAAGGCCCATATTGAGAGGACGGACAGCAGGGTCGCTGAAATCGAGACAAGGGTTGGCACCGCAGAGGATGACCTGATTTCCTTGCGTACCGCTGTAACCACCTTGACCAGCCGGGTCTCTGCGGTCGAGAAGAAAAATGACGACCTCGAATCCCGCTCCAGGAGGAATAACCTCTGCATTGTAGGTATACCGGAGGACAACATTCATGAGCCTATGTAGGAGTACGTGGACATGGAGCTCCTGACGCTCTTGGACGCTCTTGGACAACCCCAAGCTGTCAGCACAATTTGCAGTGGAGAGAGCCAACCGATCCCTAACTGCCAAGCCCAGGCCGGGTGCTCCGCCCCGTCCCATCATAGCCAGGATCCTCAACTTCCGCGATCGCGACTCCCTGCTCCGGGCGGCCAGGGCCAAGGAGGAACTACATCTGGGGGCGGCTAGAATACACTTGAATCCGGATTACTCGGTGGCTGTTCAACAAGAGCGTAAAACCTTCGTCGCGGTGAAAAAAAGACTTCGAGACTTGGGAGTCAAGTACTCCATGCTTTTCCCTGCCAAACTGAGGATCGAACATTCTAATCAAACGTATTTCTTTACCATCCCGGAAGAGGATTCGAAGTTTATAGAGGAACACATACCTGGCTGATCTAAGCAATGTTAATATGTCTCACATGCTCCATCATCTATTATCATACCTGTGCCATGGGATCGGACCACCACAGCGCTCCCTCCCTCACTGTGAGAACTGCTCATCGTAGCCCACTACTGCACAGGTTGCTTCTGTTCCCCTTCACCTTTCCGTATAGGCAATGTTTCGTTACCATGTTGTCCCATCAAAGTTCCTATTATCTGATTCTTGTTGGACTCACAGCCTAGACATATCCTGCTCTCCCAACCCATCCACCTCTGTGTCATGTTCCTACACCCTGGTCCCTCACCAACCATGATTTTGCATGCTCCTCTCTTGCGTTGTAACGGACCGCACAGTCCCATCCTGTTTCGCTGCGGGCCCTAGCTTATGGCTCGGGTACCGTGATGACCTGCACCCGCTCTATGTTCTCCACCTTTACCTACCACGTAATATAAACCTCCTGACGCTCTCCCCAGTCCGGCGGCCATTGGCCGGCTGCTAACAGTCCCCCAGGCGCTGATGCCTAAAAGTTCACGATTGTTCTGGTTTTGTTCGGGTTTCATCCCTCTGATGTGGGTGGGGGGTTGGAAGGGAACATTCTGGTTTAAAAATGTCTTGACAGCCTCCGGAGGCCCCGCAGACATCGCGCCCAAGCAATCCACATATACAGTCCACCATCTGCATACACCTAAGGTACACAATTTTCACGACCCGGGAATCCACCCTTGCTTATTCCACCGCCATTCATATGAAAATGGCTGATACCTCCTTGACTTTTATGAGCTGGAATGTCAGGGGGTTAGGCAACCATAAGAAGATGCGGCAGATCCAGCTCCACGCCGAACGCCACGGAGCGAAGATCCTTTGCCTACAGGAAACCCACGCTCGCTCAGAGCAATGTGAGCGATTCGCCAGACAATGGGGCTCCGAGAGATACTACACTAACTATTCTACTCAGAGTCGAGGCACCCTTACCCTAATACATAGCAGCCTCAAGTTCACCTGTCATCAATCCCACATAGACCCACTTGGTAGATTTGTACTCATCACTGGTATACTGCAGCGCCAGGAGATAATCATCCTGAATATATACGGTCCAAACGTTGACGACCCCGACTTTTACCATCACCTAGTCACGTTACTTGAGAGCTACCCCCTGATCCCCATCATATGGGGCGGGGATTTCAATACTATATTAGAAGTCACCTTGGATAGGGCCGGTTCTCGCCCTCGGCAACTGTCTAAAGCGGCCTACTCGATCTTGACCTCGCTCCCCCACTTGGCACTGGTGGACGCTTGGCGCCTAATGCATCCTGATGACCGTATTTACTCCTTTTACTCCTCAGTACACGATTCCCACTCTAGAATAGATAGATGGCTGGTCACAGACTTACTGATTAGATGCGTAACTAGCTTAGCCATTCTCCCCAGGACACTCTCGGACCACTCACCAGTACTAATTTCTTTAAATTGGGGACCTGACGCCAACAAACCAAGGCTGTGGAGGTTGAGCCCTCACGCGCTCCTCGACCAGGTTTTTGCCTCCGAGCTTGAATCCTCAATTGAGGAATATTCCGAGATTAACTTAAATTCCGTCTCCACACATGCCGTGCTATGGGAAGCCTTCAAGGTACACACGAGAGGAGTCGCCATCTCTAAGAGCAGTGGTATCCTTAAAACCATCCGTGCCGACATCGCCACCAGCGAATCGCCCCTATCTGCTTATGAAGCACAGTACGCTGTAGATCACTCCCCGGCCACCCTGGCAAATCTGGGCACTGAGCTGGACAGGTTCCGTGGCCTTGCTGAACGGGAGGTTAAGTTCCTGGACTCCCCTCGGTTGGCGAGGAAATATGGCGAGGGTGAACGCCCCGGCAGAATGTTGGCTAGACTGCTACGCCGCGAACTTGGTGCCCCCAGCATACCGGCCATTGCTAGATCAGATGGCACACTCGCCACCTCCCCTCAGGACATCAACTCTGAGTTTCTCGCATTTTATTCCTCCCTATACTCGGAGGTCGACACCTCCCAGATAACCGAAATCAACTCCTACTTAGAGAACCTCCCGTTATCAGTCCTATCAGCCGAAACTAGTGCCTCCCTTGAGCGGCCCTTTACTCTAGAAGAAATCGTTGAGGCCATCAAGTCACTGGCAGCGGGGAAGGCCCCCGGCCCCGACGGGCTCCCGATGGATTTCTACAAATTATACAAAGCCCAACTAGCGCCGCACCTGCTGGCCCTGGAGGAATCGTGCGAATTGGGCATACTCCCTCCATCTCTCCGTGAGGCACTCATCACGGTGCTCCTCAAGCCTGGTAAAGCCCCCACGCAGTGTGGCTCCTTTAGACCCCTCTCCCTGATTAATAGCGATATTAAAATATTTGCCAAACTCCTTGCCAACCGCTTGGGACCATATATGTCCCACATTGCTCATCCAGACCAAGCGTGATTCGTCCCGGGCAGGTCCACCTCCCTAAATTTAAGGAGACTCTTTAATATCCTTAACAGAATCGACCCGGCCACACATGCAGTGGCGGCCACATTAGACATGCATAAGGCATTTGATTCAGTTTCTTGGAAATACTTGTGGTGCGTCCTCGAGAAATGTAAATTCGGCCCCAACTTTCGCACCTGGATAAAGCTCCTTTACACTGCCCCGTCAGCCAAGGTCCGTACAGAAGACAGATGCTCTTCCCCTTTTCAGATATTTAGTGGAACACGTCAGGGATGCCCCTTCTCTCCGCTTATTTTCGCAATTGCCATGGAACCTTTCGCTGACATGCTCCGGCAGTCACACTCACACAGAGGGCTGCGCACGTCTGGCCAGACCGACATAGTCTCCCTTTATGCTGACGATAATCTGTTGTTTGTTCGATCCCCTGAAATTAATCTGATAGATGTGGCTCGATTTGGGGACATATCAGGCTTGACGGTCAATTGCTCCAAGTCTATATTATTCCCGCTCACGGACTCGACGCAACCCCCTCAGGATCTGCATGGGTTCACCTGGGCTTCTTCTAGTTTCACCTACCTTGGAGTGGTGGTCTCCAGGCACACGTCACAGCTACGAGACGACAATTATCACACTTATTTAACCAAGCTCGAAACTAAAACCTCAAGCTGGACTAAGCTTCCCCTTTCACTAGCGGGCAGAATAGGCATACTCAAAATGGTCGTACTACCTCAATTATTGTATCGCTTTACCAATCTCCCCCTGTGGCCTGGGGATACCTTTTTTCAAACACTGCGCACCATATGTAACACATTCCTTTGGCACACAGGGGCTGTTTGGCTCAAATTGAGTACACTAACTGCCCCTAAAGCGTTGGGCGGCTTTAGCGCACCCGACTTTATCAGATACTGGGTGGTGTCCCAATCACAGTTTGCTGCATTCTGGTTCAACACTACTGATCCCCCCCCTCATGTCCGCCTTGAGAAGCTGGCTGTCTGTGACCGAGTGATCGGGTCCCTGGTCCTCCGCCCAATCTCCCCTTCCTTAGACTCTGCGAACCCGGTGGCTTGTATGTCCCTAGCGTTGACTAAACTCTGGTCCATGGTCGGCTCACCCCGTCCGTTTCACGGGGACCTGCCCCTGTGGAACCTCCATCCCGATGTTCCACACATCCCACTTTCGGTAGTCACCCGCTGGGCCACTGCTGGCTTCCTGACTTTACGTGATGCCTTTGAACAGGGCAACGTAATAGAATGGTCTGACCTCCCCCCTCTACTCAGGCAACGACCTTCGGTGTGGCTAGAGTACTCTTCACTTCGAGCACATCTCAAGTCCACCTATCCAGACTTCCCCGCCTTGCCCACTGATGAACCTATAGTGGAGAAGCTCTGCTCCTATCTCTCCTTCAGGGGTAAAGTGTTGCGGCTCTACTCCTTACTTCAGATCAGAGTGGCCCCCCACTTTACAGAGCTGAGACGCAGATGGGGGGAGGACCTTGATGCCGAAATAACTGACGAGAGGTGGGCTCGGATGTGCGCCCGGACTCATGAGGTCTCCTACAATACTAAATTTAAGCGCATTCAGTTCAAAGTCTTACATAGGTATCATCATACACCCGCAAGACTTCACCGCATGTTTCACACCAACCCCCCTACTTGTCCTAGGTGCGGCGCAGATCAGGCCTCCTATATACACATGCTATGGCTATGCCCCCATCTGTCCCATTTCTGACTAGACATCTGCTCTACATTATCAGACATTCTAGATCACCCAATCACCCCCACCCCACTGCATTGTTTATTCCACGATTTCCCACAGCTCCCCCGCGATGCTAAGAAATTGGCAGGCCTCTGCATGCTACTGGCAGTTCGCTGTATATTACTTTGCTGGCTTCGCCCCAGAGCGCCCACCTACGCCCAGTGGCTCAGATCGGTCACATGGGCTCATGAAACTGAGCAGTCCTGGAGTGCTATACAACACCCCCACTCTAGACCAAGGGACATCTGGCCGAGATTCTGTGACTATATTTCTGCCATGACCTTGCCCCCCCCACCTCTTCTTCTACATCCCCAGATGCTTCCTCCTAAATACCATACTACCCCGGGGCATGTATATTACTCTCTGGGTGTTGCCGATTATTGATATGCTACATTCATGTAATTGTATATGTTTCTTCCTCATACTGTTTGTAAATTATGCTGGTGCCTTGTGGTCTTCCTCTGGTCCTTTGTTTGTGCAGTCAAGTCAATAAAAAAGAGTTTTTTTTAAAAAAAAGTATATGTGTACAATTTTATTAGGGTTCCTATTTGTAGAAATGTACATTTGTGCAAAAGTATGTTTTGGGTAAAAATCCAGATGGGAGTTCCTAAATCCTGTCAGAAGATGACAGCTATGTTTAGACTGCCAACCAGGACGAAGCACACGCCAGTAGCCACTCACAGACATGGGGATGTGTTTTGAAGTTCTGCCCACACCATAAACTGGGGGATTGCATTTGTAATGTATGAATATAGAAGTTTCACTACACAATAGACACTGCTTCCAGAACACACTGCTTGCAGAACACACTGATTCCAGAACCCATCCAGTTGTCCTTGCAGCACCATACTGCAGAATTTCTCATCTTGTAGCTGACTCCAGAATGCTTTGAAAGATCCTGATTTCTTTGCAGAATCCAGACTCTAGCATTGCAAAATTATTGCTAACCTGACCCATATGCAGACATCCCAAACTTGAAGGGATTTAATTCTGATTCAGCCTGGCTGGCTACCACTAAGGCTTGCCCGCTGAAAACGTGCATCCTGCTATCTACCGTGTCCAGTAACCCCAAAGGGGTCCTTCCAAATCCAGACTGAGGTGCAGTCCAATTAACCAGAACCGCCTTGCTAATCCAATCCCGCTAGAGGTGCCCTGCTGCCGGTAGACCAGATCCAATTCATTGGCCAGAGCTGACGGTCCAATTTAATAACTTCTTCTGTAAATCTTAACTGGAAGAACAGTGACCCTTAGTCTATCTGCATTGTATTATCCCTATCTCAACCTATCCCATCGTTAATTCAGAACTCCAGTATTGTTAGAATCCTTGCGCTGATTGTCTCACCTGGGTTTCAAAACCATAACTCCATAGTGATTCTGAATAACTAAAGTAAATCCCAGGAAGAAGTAGAGTATCCACAACAGGACGGGTTACGTTGATCACGTGACTGTAAAATCCATCTGTGGCATTCTCTTTTTCATAGTCATAATATAGTGTAATCAAACCCATCTGTCATTTCCAAAAGCGCATTTCTGTTTTCATTTTCGCACCTATTTTGCCAAAACGCCTCTCACTAAAACCTCTATAACACCTTCAGTTTTTAAGATAGAAACGCAATTTCAACTCTCACTGATACCTAACATCCTTAGCTACATCCACAACTAAAACTGCATTGCAGAACGTCTCTTTTGTTTGGGAGGGAGGATTGACTATAACTCTAGACATTGTTTGATATGAGTGGTATATCATTCAGAATATTGAACGTATAGACAAAAATAAAATAAGGGTTTCATTTGCGCACTACATGCTAGGCGAGACTTACGTGTGTGCCTGATTGAAATCCCTTACAGAATGAGAGTTATGCGCTGTATAACAGTATCTAAGTTCCATCGATTACACAGGCTTCTATGATGTGTTTTTGTAGATGCATAATTGTCACCCTGGTTCCATTTCAGAGCGTCCGTGATGGCATATGATTGCGTAGTAGAATAATTACAGCACCTACTTTCAGTTTTTGCTCATTTTATTTATTTATTTGGATTTGTATAGCACACATCTGCCCAGGGGCATCATGGCGCTAAAAGTAGGCTTACTTGGTACATAGTATACATGTTACACAGGTTACAGCAGGTAGATAGTAGAGGGTGTTACTTAAAACAGTGGTTTTGAGTAGTCTGCAGAATGCATGGTATGATTTTTCATTCCTTAGTGCAGTGGGGAGTGTGTTCCAGTTTTTAGGTGCTAGGTGTTGGAAGCTGGATCCACCGGCTTTACTTCTTTTGAATGTAGGTACATAGGTCTGATTAGTCAGGTAGGACCTGGTGGGTCTGGTGGATGTGTTGAGGGTGATCCTTTCGGAGACGTAGGGTGGAGCGTCAGAGGAGAGGCATCTGTGGGTGATGGCCATGGACTTGAAGAGGATATGTTCTTTTATTGGTAACCAGTGGGCCTCTTTTCTGGCTAGGGAGATGTGTTCCCTTTTTGGGATGCTCAGAGCTGCTCTCAGGGCATTGTTCTGTGTGACTTGCATTTTTTTTAGGTTTTTTGTAGATGTGCCCAGGAAGAGGGCATTACAGTAGTCCAATTTGGTGCCTACTGTGGCTCTGGCTATTGACAAGCAGTTTTTTGTGGAGAGGAAAGGTTTCACGGCATTGATTACCTTAGTGGTAAGCGCAGCTGAGGAAGCAATGGCATTGACTTGCCGTGTCATGGATAGTGTGGAGTCAAAGTATACTCCTAGAGTTTGTACTGCGGAGGAGACTGTGATGGTGAAGTTATCAATATTGAAGGATTTGTAATGCGGCAGGAGTTTGTTTAATGTTTCTTTGGTGCCGACTAGGAGGATCTCTGTTTTGTCCCCGTTTAGGCAGAGGCCATTGGCTGCCATCCAGGTTTGGATGGCTGTGTAAATCTTAGTGCCGCAGCATCTTGTTCATAGATGCCTGTAAGGGGCAGAAGGACTTGCGTGTCATCAGCATAGTTGGTGTAGGCTATATGATGACGATCCAGATCATTAAATAGAGGGAGAGTGAAGATGTTGTATAAGGTGGGGGCAGTGCAGGAGCCTTGTGGGACACCACAGTGGATTGTGGTGGGGTGGCGCTTGCTGAATCCGAAAATACTTTCGTGAGTCGACCCTCCAGGAAGGATGTGACCCATGCAATGGCATCTGGTGAGAAGTGAGCTTCGTTTTTGAGTTGCGTGCCTAGAATATCATGGTTGACCAAATCAAAGGGCGCAGATAAGTCTAGCAAGAGCAGGAGGGCTGGTTTGCCTTTGTCCATAATATCGTTGAGTTGAACTTTAAGATCTAGTAGGGCTGATTCGGTCCCGCGCCCAGGGCGGAAGCCTGATTGTCTTTTCCCTAAAATACAGTTTTCTTCCAAGTATTGCTGAATTTGGGTGTGGGCCACCTTGTCCAGAATCTTTAGCAAGAAGGGAACAGTTGTGATAGGTCAATAGTTGTTGGCGTTTTCAGGGTCTAAGGTAGGTTTTTTGAGAAGAGGGCGCACCCAAGCTTCTTTTAAGCTGTCTGGAACTGAGTTAGAGTTGAAGGATGCATTAATGAAGGTTTTGAGAAATGGTGCAAGTGTTTCTACGCAGTCTTTAACTAGTTTAGCGGGGCAGGCGTCTCCTTTAAAGTTTGAGGGTTTGATTTTGTTAACAATATCAATAACCTCTGTTTCAGAGATTTCTCTGAATTTGAATGGTGTAATGGGGTTTCTCTTTTTGTTCTCCGTTACTGTATCAGTGTGAGAGGCTGATAAGATTTGCTGAGTGAGATTTTTGTGGTGGGCTAGAATTTTATTTTGAAGGAGCTCATTTTTGTTTAGGAGGGTGGACTGAATGGTCTTGCACCATGTTTGATCCTTAAAAATCTCTTGAGACTTTATGGCTGGTGTGGATAGTTCCTTAAAGATGGCAAAGAGCTCTTTGGATTCTGAGCTGGCTTTGGTGATTCTGTCATTATAGGTTGCAGATTTAGCTGAGATGATGGGTTTTTTCTATGGGGTAGCCAATGATTTATATATGTATAATGAGGACGCGCTGGGAGAGCTTTGCCGTATATTCAGTGCTTTGCGTTTTGTTGTTCGTAGTTCTTTTAGTTCTGCAGAGAACCAAGTGTTGGAGTGTTTGGTATTTTTAGATTTTTTCTATTGGAGAGGGGCGATGATGTCTATGGCGGAACTAATGGTATATTTATAGATGTCTGCCAGTGCGGCTGGGTCTAAGGTGGCAGGGGGTTAGTAGCGAGGGTTTCTAGATAGGGAGAGATCCTTTCTTTAGTAAGATTCTTGCCGCTTCTGGCCATGGCTGGAGGTGTTGGACTGAGTTTCTTCACTGAGTTAGTGGGTGTGGGGATGAGGAAGTGAATGAGGGAGTGGTCTGACCAAGGGGTGGGTGTAATGGATCTGATGTCGATGCCACAGTTGTGGCCGGCTATCCAGTCAAGTGTGCATCCTTTGCAGTGAGTGGGAGAGTGTATTCTTTGCTCAAAGCCCAGTTCTTGGAGTGCTTGTGCTAACGCCGTGGAGGGTCCATCTTTCTGGCCATGGAGTCCCAGGTTGAAGTCTCCCAGGAGTTTTGGTAGTTGTTTTGAGGTTTCCGGCTAGATGGTGTGTAAGGTTATCATGGATGTCCGACATAGGGCCTGGTGGGTGGTAGACTAGGTTGATGATGATGGTGGTGTTCGGAGATAGTGAGATCTTAGCGGTGAGGGAGTCGATGTTATCTCTGAGTTGGGAGGGGAGTTGTCTTATTCTAAGGTGATCCTTGACTATAAGGGCTACTCCCCCTCCTGTGGTTAGTGTTCTGTCTTTTCTAAGGATAGAATATCCTGGTGGGATAGCTAGGGAGATAGCCAGACCGGCGGCATTGTGGAGCCATGTTTCATTAATGGCAAAGATGTCAAGGTCGAGGTTGGTTAAGAGGTCATGAATTTTTGTGGCGTGAGCAGGGAGGGATCTGGCATTGATCAGTGCACATTGTAGGTTTGGGGGTGGCATTGGGTTCGAGTGCACGTTTTTATTTTTAGCTACCTTCATAGTGGTGGAGGCGGGTTTCATTTTGGGTGTGTGGTTGCTGGTAGGATTGGTGGTAAGTTTAGGGCGGTCTGTAGCTTGTTGATTTTCATGGTTGGCATGTAAGGTTTTGGGTGAGCATCTAGATTGGAGCCCTAGTGTTTGGTTCCTTGAGCTTGTAGATCTAGGGCGTCTCATGTGGCTGATAGTTTTAAGTTTTATGGGTTTGGTGGAGAAGGAAAGGAAGGGAGCAGGAGGGATGAGTGATGAGGGTGGGAGTGCAGTGTTGGACATGATGCAAGGTGCGGAGCATGAGAGGCAGCATTAGTTAGTGTTAGAACTATGCATGGCAGTAGTCTGTGGTGGATATAGGGTGGAATAGTGGTAGAATCAGGCAGGGAAATGTCATCAATCAGTTATGGGCAGAAATCAACTTTAGCAGCAAACAGTTTGGGGCACAGTAATCCGTTATAGGTACCAAAAGATTTTTGGCAACAGACAATTTTGGGCACGGTAAACCGTAGGCAGCAGTCAATCAAGGGCAATAATCAATCATAAATAGCATTCAGACTTAGGCATAGGGCGGCACTGCACAGTTGTGGCAGCATCGACTTGTGGGCACGGGGGTGTTGGCGAGCAGTAGTTACAACAATCAGTTTTAAGCAGTGGGTTACAATACACAGATAAAGTCACGGGTTGGTAGCAATCAGATGTAGGCACAGGTGGCGGTATTCAGTTATAAGCAACAGTCATTTAAATGCACAGTCAATTTTGGGTACAATGCAGTGCTGTGCAGTCGTAGATACGGGGAGGCATTCATGAGCAGGTATTCATCCTACATCATTTCGCTAAAACTTTGAGCCAGTAATTCATTGTTCATTGACACTGGAACCGCTGTGCCCGGTGTGAAGAGAAGTGGAGGTGGAAAGAAATAACTTGAAATTATTCCAAATGTTTGATAGTGGAATTATTCCGAATGTTTGCGATAGTGGAAGGTGAAGGTGACCGTGTAGAACCGTACTCATTCTGTGTGTTGAAATGATAGCTGTTGTTGAAGTGGGTGCACCTGATAAAATGCATTAGCTGAGTACAGAAACATATGTAAGCATTTTATATAGAGAGATAATAATAACATGCCTTTATATAGTGATCATGCCAGATTCTTCCAGCAGCTAAGCATTGGAATTGGAAAGTACTTTTTAGTTTTAGGTATTAGGTGGCACCAATGTGCTACCTATGAACCAAAACTATTGCATTAGAGTACAGCTAGAGAGAAACTGCATAAAAGGAGGGACACAAAGCTTGTAGGAGTGTTTGGTTATTTACTCATCCATTGACCACCCATGGCCATGATAACCCCTATGGCCATTGCCACCCATTTCCTGTCCCTACCCGCTCAAAACACATCCTCCTGGGATCTCTTGGAGCTTGCTTTAAACAAGCCTTACCATCAAACTTTGCACTGAAGTGCCTGCCTGTGTTTTTTCAAAGCAGTCTTCTGAGACTTCATTCCTTAATTGCAGCTGTAAACATGCCACTGGTGTAATAAAAATGCCTTTACCAGGTCTGCCTTCTGCCACTCGATGTATAAGCAGTATGTGTGTCCTTCAGGGAAGTCCTGTTAAAAGCAAGCATTGGCAAAGCCAACAATTTTGGCTTGTGTATGAGTATTAGGCATTTGACAGGCACTGCTATTATATGCCCAGGTACTCGCAACATTTTGCAGATGCTGCTAACCTATGGCCAGTTTACACCACTACGACAGTGACTGGCAAATGCCTTTCTCAGGCCTACACAATGCATGTTTTTTTTCTTTTTCTGGCGGGTAACAACCTGGGGATCATGTTAAAGAACAGATCGGTGCCCATAGAGTTGCCATCCTGTAAAAAAAAAACACCACTCTGGGGCATGATGAGTATTATTCTACCAGAAAAAAAATGACATGGGGTGGCAATTACTTTTATTCACTTGTGAAGAAGCGCAGTTGCCACTTCAGAGGTTGAAACATCCTATAAAGATGACTGCAAGGAAATCAAGAGGGGAACCGCTACTAGCCCCTTCCAGAGGGCGAGGGGCCGGCTTCTGGGAGAGTGGGTGTAGGCAGCGAGCACGCTTGTGGTAAGTACAGTGGGGGAGGCAGGGACACTGTTCTAGTGCTGAAGATGCAATAAACCCACCAGGGGGCTGAGCCCGATGATTGGCTAGGGAACAAACTGATGCTACCTGCTCTTTGCTAATAGGCGTTATTGCAAATTAATGCAACACGCCTTATCAATCTTGGAAGGTTGGAACATGCACGTTTGGAGGGCCAAGTGAACCTTGCCCTAATTCATACCTATTTACTTCCGGCTAGACATGGATGTTTGCGACATATTCTTAACTCGCTGCGCTATCCAATGTTTCATGTCTAGCTCCAGGTTTTCTCTACTTACAGTTTCGTACTGACATCAAAGCAAGTATAAAATGATGCTTTTAAAATTCCTAGCTCCTTTAAAAAGCGAATATAGCACATCCAATGGGTCAAGGCTAGAACAGTGTTATGCAATATAATAAAAACTGTTTTGCATATACAAATCCAGCCCTTGGCGGACTAAATTAAGCTGCGTTTTCAGGATCAGCACTGCTTATTTAAATAATTCCCATTACGATTCACGTTATGCAAATGTATTAATGTGAATGTTTTGAAACGTGCTGTGGCTTTGCCCATCAAAGAGCGTGATTGCTGAATGGCGAGCCTTAACCTCCTCTCTGATCCCATTATTGTTATTATTATTATTATTTTCTAACATCTCCTATTCAATTTACATGTTTTCCTAATTTTGAGGTGTTTTGCCATTTTTATTTTTATAATTTCCTGTTTTCTTATCCAGTGTCCTCTGCCATGTTCTTCCAATGGGGAGGGCTGGGTGTTTGCTTGTTGGCTTCAATCTGTCGCTGCTGGCTTCTGTGTGGGGAAAACGACCGCACAGATCATCCGACCTCACTCTAAATGTGTTTCCAGGATGTATGGAATTACTGGCAGCATTCCTTCTGAGAGCCATTATTTCCCATATTGCGGCCATTTTGCGAGAGGAAGTGTATTTTTTCCACTACTGCTCGTAATAATGAAATTATTGTTACAAGGTACCTGCTGTGTTCGGTGAATGGATTGTCACATCTGTTGGTTTTCACTGCTGATTGCTTTTCAGATAATAATAAATGGGGAATTCAAACAGAACATGTTTTCATGATATGACATAGACCTAAGCAAGCATTTATCCGTTATGCTGGATTCAAACAGCAGGAAATGGTATGTGCGGAAGGTTTTGCTTTTTATGAATCATAACTACAGGGAATTTCTCCTAAATACTTTTCAGTCCATCATTTTTTTGCCTGTCTGTGCCATTACTGTGACTATACGGTTATATCCATCGTGGGCGTGTTATAAATGCAAACAAATAAAAAAATCAAATTCCAGAAGGAGAAAACCTACATACAAAACCAGTCTTGGTCGCATCCCAGAAGAGGCGGTCCACAAGAAATGCAGACCTCAAGGGTTGCTGTAAGTGAGGAGAAACTTGGGACTCTAGGCACAGCGAGGTCAGGACCCGCATCTGACCATACCTGTGCTACACAAGATGGCGTCTTTGCAGGCGAGACATAAGCATATAATTAACCATTACTGTAAACACAAACAACCAAAAAGTGATACATAAAGTATTTCTTTAGATCACTCATAATAGCTAGACATTTATCTGGGAAGCTTGTTAATTCTTATTTTATAGCCCATCCGTGTCATTGCTGAAGGAGAAAACTCACATTCAACTCAGACTTATTTCAGCATCAATGTGCGCCATCAGTGAGGTCAAGCTTGGGACTCTAGGCCCTGCGAGGCCAGGACTCACAAATTGGCAGACCAGTGCCACTAAGGTGGACAGGTCGCATGACAGAAATAAGTACACACATCTGCATTGCTGGGAGCTCAAACAACCCAAACGTGATGAATGGGAAGCTTTCGTCGAAACATGACTGTTGAGAATGTCTCTGGGACGTTTAGTATTCCATCATATCTCAGCCCATTTGTGATACTACAGGAGGACAAATAAAAATACATCAAAATCCGTGTGAAAAACCCTTCAGGACGGGGCCAGCAGCAACACAGACCTATGTTGCCCTCTTTGGGCATCATGGGTGAGGTCAAGCCTTGGACCCAAAGCACAGAGAGTCCGAGACCCACGTCTGAACGTGCCTGTGTCACTAAGGGTCACTTTTCAACACTTTAAAATTGATAAATGAGTAGCTTTGAATTAATCTATCTAAAGCTGCTGGCAACTGCCCTAGGGCACATCTGTTGCAGTGTCAAAGCCTGCGGTGCGGTTACGGAAAGAGGGAAGCCATCATGAAATCCCTCTTGGTCCCTTCCCACCAAAGGGGCACAACATGGGCTGGGAGGATAGCTCAGGTGCAATGTATTTATCTTGGGAGCAAGACAAAGCAGAGCAACACAGGTATGAATCCGTGACCCGTCTTTAGAGACTGGTCGCCAGTATTAAGCGCGTTATAAAACATGAATTAATTTTACTTAAATAATTGGGCCACATCCTTTATGCACAGGAACAAAAGCAATTCCAGGCATGTTTCGGCAGTAATGTGCAACATTAGTGATGTGCAGTTTAGGACCCTAAGCACAGTGAGCAGGTGGGGGGCACTGGGAACACGTATGCCACTTCCGGTGACAAGCTCAAACAACTGAAACGTAATGGCCGGGAAGCTTTGAATCAATTATAACCGCTGGGAGTTCCTCTGTGGAGTGTTTTAGTCCATCATTTAAGAGCCTGTCTGTACTTATGCAGAAGAGGAAATACAATATGGAAATCAGTCTTGGTCCCACCAGCATAGGGCAGTCCTAACCCAAATGCAAGGGACCACAAGCAACAACAGACGTGTTTCAGCCTCCAAGGGCATCTTCATTGAGCTGTAACACAGCGAGATTAGGATGCAAATTTGGGCATTCCTTTGCCACATACCATGACAAAATCAGTTGATCTATGGCAAGGATAATAGAGAGGAGACGTGGGGCCATTTATTGGAAAATAGTTGAATATTAGAAATGGATGATCTCTAGGAACCGAGTATTCCTAGGAATAGATGAAGTCTGGTGTCTATCTTACTCATGCAATTACCTATGGTCTGAGTTTACCCCATATACTTCCTGACAAAAGAGCAACCTATGGAAACAAGCAATGTATTTCTAGCAGTCACATTACTACCGGCATCAATGAGAGTATGGCGGTTCAGTAAAAAAATGGTGGAAACAAATTGACTGCAACTTTAACTGCACTGACATATCTTGAGTTTAGAAGTGATGTGGAGGTAAACCCAGAGTGATTGGCTGGAGTTTTTTCCTCCACATTTCCTCCAATAAGTGGAGGATTTACTGTGTGAGGGTTTACCGTCCATGGTAAATTCTCCAAAATGCCAATAGAGTGTAATGGGACAGCACCATATACACCACAATACCGCTCGTAATTTGATGGATTTGCTGCCAAAAGGACTTTTGTAATGGTAAAGAGGGAGGATACTCCACTACCTCAACTTCTCATACAGAACCCTCACAATCAACTCTGTGGTATTATAAAGACTAGAGTAAACAGCCTCTACCTTGGAATGCCAGAAAACCTCACAAAAAAATGCAACGCCTCCAAAATTCCACAGCAAGACTACTCCTGAGACCAGATAAAAGAGACCACATCCCTGCAGCCCTGAGGAGTCTGCACAGGCTACTAGTAAATAAAACACATCAAATTTAAAGCTCTCTTAATCACCCACAAATCACTACATGGACAAGGAGACAAATGTCTCCAAACTAAAATCAACTATTACCAACCAGGAAGAAACCTAAGATTGTGCAATGATGTCCAAATAGAAACTAAACACTATGAGAAAAGAAAATTCAGAGGAACTGCATTCTTCTATTTGATAGCCCAAATATAGAACGCTGTACCAAAGGAAATATAAACTGAAGACCACCTAACTTTCAGAAAACAACTGAAAGCCTGGCTATTCAACTCACTGAGACAAGCATAAAAATGCCCAACCCCACAAACCATAATCTGGGATCAAAGCAAACATTGGACAATACAAATATAAGAACCAACAACAATACCACACACACCCAAAGCCAAACAGAAACCAACTAACCACCCTGCTCCTCTTTTCCACACCTGCATACCTCTCACGTACTACACACCCCCCAGAAAGGGCCAGTAAAACTACACACCAAAAAACCTACAAAGCACACACCCACCAGCAAACACACCACAAAACGGAATAGTTATCAACAACAAACAACCCAGACACTGGACGCTACCCCTTTGGACGAAACAAGCCCAGTCCACACAACAAAGCTCACGCTCACAGATGCCAGTTTCTCCTGGTTCTAAAAGCATCAACAGAAGAGCATGACCTATCCCTCTTCCCCCACTAACCAACCCACCCACTTTTCTTACAGAGTCACATGAGCGCCTGGAGACCATGCAAATCGTGGCAGTGCCTGGTAGGAATCAATATAACATAACATAACATGAAAGAGTATGCTGGTATTTCGGATGTATGTGATTTGTTTGTATCAATTTGCCCGCGGCCGATTTGGCTGTTTTTTTACCATTTTGAACGCAGATATATAAGGGGGAAACCCCCTTGAGCCCCCCATCCCCATATATTGTTTATTACCCCAAACCCACCCCCCCCCCACATATATTTACAGTCAAAACGGCCTCAAGAAATTCGACCAAATCGGTCATGGGCAAATCGGCCCTGGTCACCTTGGGTAATACCAGTATTTCCTCTGTAAAAACTGGCATACTCAGAATGTGCCCCAATATAGCTAAGGCCCATGTTTTCATTATTTGGGTATCTAAAAAAAATGCTTACCAAACCACAAGCGAGGAAATTACTGCCCTAAAGTGAATGTTTGCAATGTTTCAGTTTGTCAATACCAACAGTTTAAATGAAGAGTGTGCTCCCAGTGGCATCCCTCTAAATGAATCTGTTTGGGTCAGACAGAAGTGACATAGAAGTAGTCCCAGCTTTACATGTTGATAATCTACAGCAGCAGCTGTTTAAGACTTCAGAATCAATTGTAAGTGATATGAATTGCTTCTCTCTCTCATTACCTTTTTCACTGCTCACTCACACATCTTCATCCTCCTATCCTACCCACCGCAGGTAACATCCTCATTTCTCAATTCCCTTGCCAACTTAATCGCTCAGCTGACATCCAATTGCAATTCCCTAATGGCCCATCGATACCTTCATAGATGAGCCAATCAGCCACATCTCTCCTCATTCCATTCAAGGGTTACATTCTAGAACTTATCTTCAATACAGGAGAAACACGTTTTTGATTCAATAAGTACCATTGGCATGGCTAGATTATCCTGTAACTTCTTTGACAATGAGTAATCGTTTCCAGCCCCCAATTACCCCCTTGCCAAATGATCCTACTGAAAGATTATCTGTGCATCTTGGAATGCAAAAGAGATACCAAATGCAACACCCGAGTCCTTGCTATCACACCCTTTTGTCCCTGTATGACCTGTCCAGGGCTCTGCAACCTGCGGCTCTCCAGTTGTTTTGGACTACAACTTCCATCAACCTGGACCCTTGACTGTGCTGGCGAAGGCTGATGGAAGTTGCAGTTCAAAACATCTGGATAGGTTGCAGAGAAAGGTTGCAGGCCCCTCTGCTAGGCTCCTGGATAGCCAAGAAGCATTCAACTCGAAGCGCTTGCTCATCTTCGACTCACTTCTTCCCGCTGAACTTACAAGCCCTTATCTAAAAAAATAAAACCCAGGACCAATTAGTTTGCTCTTCTCTTATAAAAAGAAGAGAATGAGAACATACTTTGTAGCCCTCCTATTCCAGAGAAGCACAGCTTAAATATTGACGTCGGTTTAGGTAACATCGTGCACGGCTGTGCCAAGCTAAACAGCCAGAGTACACTGAATTAATCCTATTGGCCTATCAAATCAAAAGTAGTCTTTTAAAATTTTAGATGATTTTTGAAACCATGAAGCTCTGTCAACAAACCTCCTCCATACTGGAATCTCTTATGATATTCTCCCAAGCATGTTTCACACACGATTCATCAAATTGCAACAGTTTGGTGCCAACCCTTACCCATAAAGAAGATGTAACTCTTCCTTAAATCCATTGCAAATACTCTCACTCAGTCTAAACCACTAGTTTTCGCATCTTTTGATGTGATCAGCCCTGAATATTTTAGCATAATCGTCTGCACCTGTACCTCTCACAACTTTGAAATATCTGGTGTTTTAACCAATATTAGTACCCGGCGAGGGCGCAATCAGAATGAAAGAGCCATTCTGATTGGCCCTCGCCGAGTCATTACCAGGCCGGGAATCCCTCCGGCGGGATTCCACGGCCTTTGTGCCCGGCGGGGGGGCATGGCAGCCCCTCAGCCATTGAGGAGGCTCGAAGCGGGGCCATCCCCGCTCCGAGCCTCCCCGCGGCTGAGAGGCTGCCTTCGCCCACCGCCGGGGACTCGGGTAAGTCTTCTTCTTGTTTTTTTTAAATTCCCTTCCCTCCCTCCCACCCGCCCCCCAACTTACCTTCTTGTTCCTGCATCCCCAGCGGGGGACGAGGAAAGCCTCCAGCCATGTGGAGACTCGGAGCGGGGCCATCCCCGCTCTGCGCCTCCACACGGCTGGGGGCTTCCCTCGTCCCCTGCCGGGGACGCATGTACATTTTTTTCCCTCTTCCCCTGTCCCACTCCTGCCCTCCCAACCCCACTTTGTTTCTTTTTGATCCTTTTTCGGGAGCGGACGCGCTGGGAACAATTGTGTTCCCAGCGCGTCAGCTCCCAATGGCCGCCATGGAAAGGGAAAACGGACTCCGTTTTCCCCTTCCATGGCGGCGGCCATTTTCTTGATTGTTTCTTTTTTTTTCTGTCCTGAAACACTAGAGTGTTTTGAGACAGAAAAAAATGCTTCTAGTGCCCCGGTCACGCATATAATGCGGGCTGGGGTACTAATAGCAATATGACCCTCGCTGCAGGGGCATTACCGACTCAGGTAATGCCCCGGGACATTACCTGAGTCGGTAATGCCCCCGCTGCTCGGGTCATATTGCTTAAATATGTTTGGCCGCGTGGCAACATTTTTGTTCATCTTCCACTTCAGGTGTTTTCCTGATTCCCTTCAAGAAGCCATTAATAACCTCTCACATTAAAGACATGTGTTTTTAAAGACTTGTTTTTACCACAGACCTATCTCAATGAACCTCTTGTGAGCTAACCGATGAAAACCTACAGCAGATCATTGAAAATGACCGCCACCATGGCCCAACTAGGCAAGCTGATTGCAGTCACAGGACATCACTTCATCATTGTTTCAGTCGGATCTATGTGAAAATATTGAGAAAAAAACACTGCAAATCCGAAAATAGCGAATGTTTTCTTTCTTTTACCCTACTTCACCGCATATATATGCAGCGTAGGCCCCCCACAGCCCCTCATATCCCTCCACATTTATTATCAACTTAACCCATCGCCCCACAAACATATGTGGTGCAATGAGCCTTTAAAAACTCAACATTTCCAGATTTGCAGTGATATTTTTTTAGTAACAGCATTTCCAGCAAAACAAAAGAGGTGATGGCTGGAAGGGTTTGAATTAATCTTAACCTCTGCCATTGCTCTGGGCATTCCTCCAGACCATCGTTCTTCGCCTGCCAAGCCATTAGAAAAGGGCCATTCTGTCTTTCACAAGTGCCCAAAAAGCCTTTTGTTTATCATTCTTGCACCTGCTAGGCTGGCAAACTTCAAACACCCTGATTGCAGATGACTTCGGCATGTAAGAAACCCCACCTAACATGCAATCTGCCTCTACTTTTCTTGATAGCTTCCACCCTTAGAGCTCTAGCCAATCCTCCTTAGGCCGTTCACTCCTTGGTCCACTTACTAGACCTACTATAACCAGGAAGGGACTCGAAGCCCACTAACAATAAGTGGACGAGAAAAAGGCCCATCCTGAATGATCTACAAAATTAGACAATTGAGCCATTTCTTCTTAAATAGCCATCAGACGTAGAACTACAACCCTGCAATTCAAAAGCCACATATGGATAAACATGGACAAATATATCTATTCTATAAATGACACCAACTAAATAAAATGTCCCCTTTTGGCACATTTTGCACTCCCAAAATTGGTCAGTGTGTCCCTGCCTTTATCCATTCTACACCATCCATATATTAATCAAAACTGTTAGATGTTGTGAAATGCAAGCCCATGCCACCAGAGTGTAAGCCAGTAGACTGTGCTTATGTGTTCCAATGCATTTATTTTCCAATAGCAATGAACATACAAATATGGCGAATTACCTGCAGAATGTAATCAGATAAGGCCTGGAGGCTACACACTGACATCACACATAGGTACATGATTTTGTCATATGGGTTGTTGCCGCAACTTCTAGCTGATTGGCTGATAGGTAAAAGTGAGCAGAGGACATAATCAATGCTATGAATCCATGGGCTCTCAGTTCCCATGATCCTGTGTTACATGACGGGACGGGATACAGTGCTGGCATTAAGAAACCGGGGGTTCAGATCTTTTTCAACTAGTGATGGAAATAATAACACTAAGCAAAATGTTAAGTGAATGAACATCAGGGGCAATTTGGCTGATTAGTGTCAACAGGATAGTTACGAGGCAGGACCAACCGCCTATCCCATTGTTTACAGTGGGTTGCGACGGGAGTGAGCTAACATCAGGACGACTGGTGCCATAAGAAGCACAGGCTAGATAATCAACATCAGAGTGACAATAACTATTTCAATACAAACATCTAGGTTGGTAAAACATTAGCATTGTCTAAATAAGACAAAGGAGGGTGTGGGTACTACATTATCTACTTGAGTGTATACATATAGTGATAATGTTCCCCTTTATAGAGGTGAAGACATAGAAAATGAATGTGTCGTGCAGGATCTATGGCCATAATCATGATGGATATTGATAATTAGTATTATCTGGGGATGGAGGTGCCCTGTAGCCTAAGGACCAAAGTAGGAAAGTATGCAGTTCTATTATAGGTCACCATAAATATGATATATATAAAAAAAAGCACAGATCTACCATTAGACATATCCCCAGTTATAAAGGTAATGTGGGTTTTAATGTATATTTGTTGGAAGCTGTGCCTCGCTGTGAAGAATTCACAAGTGCACCGACAGTAAAGGAACACGGTAGACTGTTTGCAACAATGTGGGATACAAGTCAAGACTGGTCATTGAATTACATGATGGAACACAATGAATGCAATGGGATAGTCTGGTATTTTACATGATCAAACTGTTTTGATTTGTACAGTGGGAGGAGTAGAATGGATGTATGCAGATGTGCCACTACAGTACATCATTTACGTCGGTGTGATTTATCGAAAAAGTATCGTTTTTCATTTTTCTAAACATGTAGAATTTGAATTGGAGGAGTGTAAGTGCCCTGCTGTGTTGTCAAGCCATTCCCAGACATGGCAAACCCCAAAGACATCCCAATCACCATCTGTACTCACGCCTCTGTCCAAAACTGACCAGCAAAACACTTTGCTCCATAACCCGTTCCCTTGTCAAAGTTCAAAATCCACACCTGCCTCACAGGGCAGGACGTTCCATGGTGATGATCTCTGCTTATCTAGGGCACTGATATCTCCTGGTTATCCGCTAACGTCTTCAAAAAAGCATTGATTTGCTATCTTGGGCTGGCAACCGCTCACATACTCGTTCCCCTTTCCGTCATGTGCCCTGGGAGCCTGTTCTTGGTCTGCTCTTGTTTTCAGTGCACGCTATCCCTATGTATTCTATCAAATCCTACTTTGATCTTACGTTCAACTTTCAATCAGACTCCTGAACTAGTGACTCCTTGACAAGTGTGATTCAGAGCTTTTTATTGAAGAAGGAGGGCCAAGCTAGGGGGAGTGGCTGGGAGGGTCAGGAGGAGAGAAGCCAGTATCAATGTGACGTGCCACATATTGAAGGATAGAAAATAACCCACGAGATCATGGGTTAATTCCCATGGAAGGGGAGGTAAGTTAGATTAATAAGCAATGGTCACTAGAGTGAGGCACTGTGGGAGATTGTTGTTTACAGTGAGGCGATTAGGTAACTTGAGTTGATCAAATGGAAAAGAGGAGGGCATGTAACTATGCATGATGCTCTGTAGGTGACAACCCCAAATCTTATGTGGCACACAGCTTTAGAGAGCCTTGGAGGTTTGATAAGCGTTTTTATTCTAACTGTAGTGAATTAAGGCGATGTCAGGGAAGGATGGTTTAGCTACATTATGGGGATTTATTTTCAGAGGATTTCATGATACTGAAACCTCAGAGCTGATACTGGGTTCCCTATACTCCTCATCCCTCCTGCCCAACACATGCTCCATACAGGAGCTTGCCCCTTCCTCCTCATCCTATCCCCCCTTTACTCTGCACCCATGTGCAGATTCAGACTTTCCTTAAAACACCAACCACTCCCCCTCCACCACTTGGTTATATCTGGGCTCCCCTAAACCCATATTTTCCCCTATGTCTATTTCCTCACCCATATTCTCTCTTACTAATGTTGTCACTAAACTGTTCCTCCCATCATCTTCTTCCATTTGTAAAGATCCCAGAACGTGAACTGCTATCATTATCTGTGCAGTGTTTTTGTTCAAACACTGTCATTTATAGCCAATATAAAAGTATAAAAATACAATAAGTGCTCTTTTTTCCTTTGTTAAACAAATGAAAAGATTTACATTACAAAACAGCAATGTCAATATAGTAATGAAAACTAATATTTTACAACTTGCTCCTAATATTTTTAAACCCATACATTTGACATTAGCTAGTAAAGGGCTCTAAAATATACTAACTTTTTTCAACATACATCAACGTTTTTTCTAAAATTCCAAAGCCTTTGTTTCCTTTTATACAGTTGAAATTAACTGGTAAAACATTCTAAAAGTAATCACACTATTTCAAATAAAGTTAGAGTGAACTATTGGGCAAAATGACTGATTTGAAAAGGCTGAATGTGTGATTTGGGCGAATTTCGGCCGTTCGAAAATTTCCAAATGGCTGAAAAGTTCGTCCAAATCACGCATTTGGTACTGAAGGCTGCCCTTGCTCACTATATTGTGAGCGGGAGTTGCGGGGGTGTGCCCAGCAGCCACCCCAAAAAAAAGGAAAGGACCCTGTGGCGCCGGTTTCCGATCACAGAAGTGAAAGGGAACAGGTGTTGCAGGGACCCAGTGAGTCGGCAGCAAAGTAAGTGGGGGGTGTGGTGGGGGTTTGGGTAGGGGTGTGGGTGGAGGTGTAGGTTGGGGTGCGGGTGGGGGTGTAGGTTGGGGTGTGGACCAAGTTGGAAAAATGTTCAGGGGAGAATAGACCGAAGAATATTTCGGAAAAGTAATCTTCGGGCTTATCTCCCTTGAACATTTCTACCTCGGTCTTTCAAATGGATACCAATGAGAGCCTTATTTTACAGTTATTTTAAAAAAGCTGTACAAAATAATTATCCACTTATTTTGCTCGAAATTCTTTTTGTCGAAGGCAAAATTGAAAATACAACGTGCAATTCCCCAAAGATAAGATAATGATTTTCCAGCCAATTTTATAACTTGAATTTAAAAGGTGTATATCCCACCTAAAAGGATGCTAAGTGAAAGAAAGAGTTATATCACTTAAGGAATATTTTACAAGCAGGAGGCCACTCATATAGATGTTGACCAGATATGGATTTCGAGAGTCCAAGCGGAAACTGGTGGTCTGTCTCCACCATTGC
Organism: Ambystoma mexicanum; assembly: GCF_040938575.1. Classification (NCBI taxonomy): domain Eukaryota; kingdom Metazoa; phylum Chordata; class Amphibia; order Caudata; family Ambystomatidae; genus Ambystoma; species Ambystoma mexicanum. The sequence goes on from NC_090939.1 coordinate 836,944,956, forward strand.
TAAATAAACAACCGTACAGTGCCCTCCACCTTGGATAATAGTCGCACCCTTTGGTTTGGAGTTAGAATCACACTTATCGTATATTTAAAGAATACATATATGAATGAGTTTAGATACAGTTCTAGTACACCACCGTATTGCTTGCAAAGCTATAAGATAAAAGGACTACTGTTTTTGTTTGTCTTCACAAGTGATGGCATGGGGACTTCATACTCTTTGTTGAAAAACTGAAAACCACAATATTATGTTAGGTTAGGTTTCTTTTTAAATCTGGTAAATTGTCCTACTATCCTGTTTTAAATCGAGGTTATACGCCAATTCATTTGTTGACATAGCTTTTAAAAGGTTCAAAAATATTGCACTGTCTACTTTTTGTTTGTTTTAATAATTCATCTACCACTGTAACATTGAAATATTTCTTTTCAACTGCATCAATTTTTGTCTGTGAGTTGAGTGGCAGTTTGGGATCATTTCAGATTCTTCATTATTCTTCCTGGTATTTGGTGACCATGGGGATTCTGCATTTTGACATTTGAACACTTTGCAAGATGACAGTCACTCAGTTACTCCAGACCCTAAGGTCTACCAGAGAGATACAGACTTCACCTAAAGGTGGCTCGACTAATCCCAGGCAATGTGCACTAAATACACTATAAGGGGAAATGCACTTCTTTTTTGCAGGAATTATACCATCAGGAGCGTCTTATACTTATAGAGGTAAATGTAATCACATCAGATATTTTAAATATCTTCTATTTTCAAAATTTCACCTAATTACGAATTGGGATTGCATGGCATAGCTACCACATGAGGTATATAGAAAGCACTGCAAGGGGCTGATTACTCATATTTAACCCACATACTGTCTATGTAATGTATGTAGTGTACATTCAATCCCAACTCATAATCAAGTTTTTTTAATTTTTTATTGGAATGTATGTTTTGTATTTTTTATTTTAATTTGATTTATTTATATTTACAAAAAAACTAATTTTTACCACTAACACCATTAGCATAATGTGGCCCTCAATGTATTAAATAAGAGTGGAGAAACAAGCATTTTGAAGAATGTGTGGGCAGGCGGCCTTTCCAACAAACTTGAATGAAAATCTATTTTTATTAAGAAATAAACTCACTGGAATCAAATAATATGTTGCTCCAAATTCTGGCCCACCCAAAGTGTTTTTTACATATCAAAGGTTTAAAGACACCAATGTGTTCACGACTACGAATGAGTGCATCGCAAGAAAACATAGTCTACGTTTGAGATGTGTTGCTGCATCGTACAAATAGCAATGGCGTTTTGGTCAACACAGTATGATGGTTTGATGCAGAACCGATTTGTCAGTTTGTTTGGTTTGGTCTACAGAGGCACCAGTCAAGAAACCATGATACCAGTAGTCATGTTTTTGTTTTTTGCAGCTTCGTAAATCAGTGTTCAGCATCAGAGCTAGGAACCTTCTGGAAAAAGAAACTGCTGTCAATAAAATACTCAGGTAAGAACAATAACAATTTGTAAAGTTTCAGTAAGACATGCAATGGTAAATTATGGGATTTCTTCCATGTTTATAGTACGTTGTATTGTATTGTGTAAAGCGCTTCAAACATTAGCATCTACAACACCATAGGTTGGACTACCAAATGTGATCGTCTCACACAAGCCAGGACTGACATATTTTTCCCTGATGTTTATGAAGTCGTAATAGTGTGGTATTGAGGGAGGAGCCCCGTGAAGCCTTCTGTAATTCCAAATCCAAATCTTGGGATACCAACAGATTCAGGGAGGAGCATTCCCTGTTTTTTTCCTGATAAATCCTCATGCAGGCAGACCCTGCATCGCCAGAGCATAATCCATTCTGTAACATTCTCTGGGTTGCTTAGCTCCATCCAAACTAGATAGTTTTGGGGCTTTTGCACTGTGGTCTCCTGTAAAGAGGGTCATTGGAGAAAGTTGCAGGAGGGTCCTAAGGTAGCTCTGCACTCTCCACTCAGGGAGAGGACTAGGTGAGGCCACTGCGCTAGCTCTGTGAGTTGGGGCACCAGCACATAACCTTCGGTACACAGTGAAAACACCCCTGCAAAAAGGTAGAAATACTGAAAATGAAGAGGTAAAAACAACTTGTACTGAAAATAACTATGGTCAAAATGAAGAAAGCAAAAATATCTCAACATAAATATATGATAAAAAAACATACAATATATCAAAACATATATGGGCCTACCTTATGTACTTCCAGTGCTGAGCCTCTGGTAGGGGTGCATGGGGAGTCTTGCAGAGACACCCCTACCAGAGGCTCAGCTCTGTCCGCGCATAATGTTGGCTATCCTACATTTGATCTAAAATGTGGGATCCCTAATCAGGGTGCTCCCCCTCAGCAGCTGAGTTGCAATGTCATAACCCGATTACAGCAGAACATGGGTCTGCTGATCTATGCATTTGACTTGGAATCAGTCCTCCTCACATCATTGGTGTTGCGTGGCTGCACCCGGATGCATGTCTCATTACAGAACATTCACAAGAGTATAGCCCCTCCAACAGGAAGTACACCATATTGGTCAGTCATTTTGATCTGCATCATGTGACCTTAGGCAGGGCCTATGGTAGAGGTGTTAGCATGGTTCTGGGGACACTTTGATGCGAAGCAGCATCTGTGACCACTTCATCTATGTGACTATATCTGCAGCCCTCCACCGGGCTTTGCAGTGGTGATGAAAGGGCCGCCTCTCTCGTGTAAGAGCGCAGGTCCCCTTGCAAATGGCAGGCTTGCGTTCCGGTAGCACCATTACAGAGGTGCCGGTAGCACTGCATCTCTCACTGGGCGACAGGCATTGTAGAGGACCGGTGCGTATGAAAAGCGTGTCCTAATGGTCATTATTTTAATGATCATGCTTCATTAAGCACAAACCTGGCTCAACTAGGTGACGCGCGGCGCTGGGTATATTAAAAATGAATCCTATCAAGGATGTACAAAGAGAATTCATATTAACATTCTAAGTAAAACAACATAAAAAGGAAAAGCACAGCAATCACCTGAAATGCAAAGAGTCTTGGGCAATACGTTGCACATGATTTCATACTCCTAACTCTCAAAAATCACAATATGTTAGAAAGGGTTAAGAGAAGTAGTATTTACTTCAGGGGCTGACAATTCCAGAGCGACCAAGATAAAGCATTACTGGCAGCGAGTTCCCTGAACTAGGTGCAGGACAACATAAGAGCCACTTTTGAGTCCTTCCTTTATTGCTCTGAGGAGTTCCAGGCTCAGACGTCAATGCTCTGTGTCACGTGGGAAGCCCCTAGTCGGATATAACGGTTTACCTTGCATCAGGGCTTTAAATATACACCGAGCAGCTTACCTTGAAGACTATACATGCATCCAGAGGAAGCAGGATGAGCACGTTATGCAGCATGACCCGCGACCTTTGACTGCTGGAGGACACCACATAAATGGGCTGCGATTGACGCCGTCCAGCGGCAAATGCCTCTATGGCCCTCAATGCTTGCAATAAGTACGTGTTAGAATGCATTTTTGTTATCGGTGAAAGATTGAAAATCTTGCATTTGGTTGTTTGATGACAGAAAGAGGCGAACATACACAAAACGACCCATTTGTGTTTACCTCTGAAAGTTCACAGTAACCTCCTACTTTATGTGCACATACTCGAAGGTGCATTAACGTGGGTGGTTAAGGAGCTGGAACAAATGTCCTTCCCACAAATAATAACATAGCTGTTTAGGTGTGATAGAGAGCACGCCGACATGATGTTTCGCAGAAATGTTACTCAAGGTTCTTCTTGGAAGGTTTGAGTGTTTCAAATGGCGCCATGAACGTCGCCTTAAATGTCAAAGGCATAAGTCTCCGAGATGGCGCATTACCGCCCCCGCCCATACCGGACAACTCTGAGCAAAGATCACGAGCTGACGTTACCAGGAAGGTGGCCAATGCATGCATGCGTCATGCATGTAACCTTCTGTTAACTGACCAGAGATTCATCCTGAGCATGGCTTGTGAACCCCTGGGGAGAATGCCCCTCGGGGGCCTAGCTGGAGGCTGTCCTCCGTGCACAGATGGCAAATGCGTATGTGGACATAACACGATGTTTGAACATACATGATACACTATAGATCACAGTCATCAAGAGTTGCATTAGAACTGTGTTAGAAAAAGCACTTTGTATTTTTGATTGAGGTAGATGTACTCATGTTATGTGCTTCAGAATGCGTGCCTGTTTTTTTAACCCCTTATGTGCCAAGGACGAGTATGCTTGTCCTTTTTGCATAGATTTGCATAATAAGCGTGCATACCCTTAGAGGGAGAGGTTGGCTTTAAAGAGAGGCCCCACAATGACTGACTGCCTTCCTTGTGTGTGGCACACGGCTCTAGCCCCATTGCTATAGACGGTGTGTCTGGCTTCTGGATTTCCCAACATATAGCTTGTTTTCCATGTGCTATGCTGCACCTCTTGCAGAAATATATCCTGCCCCAATGTCCAAATGCAAAAATGATCCATTTAAGAAAACCCGGTACAGTGCTTGCCAAAAATGTGTGTGTGTGTGTGTGCGCGCGCGCGCAACCAGCACCCAGATTTTAGAGCAGTACCACAGGAGGCAAAAGAGTTATTGCCTACGGGGTGGCATGCCGCACCACGTGCTCCACAGACTGGTGCTGCAACCATGATTGGTGGAATAATTATGGCAATTCTGCGGCGCAGCCTGGCCAATTGTTTAGGGCCAAAGGTGGTGGATAACTAAAGAAAGCTGAATCTTTGAGACTGATGCCAGTAGAGCCAGCAGCTTGCAGGTATACAAGGAGCCGCCTTGAAAGGCACACTACATCTCAAAGTCATGCCACCTGAAGCTTCCACTGAGGGGGGGGGGGAAACACAGGGATTAAGTGCAGATGTGTGCTTGAACATGGGTTTCGGTAAGACTTAGGCCCTGCCTTCCCAGTTCTCCTCGAGCTTGCCACATCCGCTCCTATAAGCATGTGTCCGTTCTTTTACGCTCTAGTGCCACCCAACCCTATGGTTCAGTTAGCTTTGGGAGTTACATAGGCATTAGTAGCACTTGTATTGTATTTCCTTCACGGCTGTTGCACTCATATTTTTAGAGTGCGACAGTGGTCAAGGGGGATAAAATAAGAAGCTCTCTGCAGTAGCCAAAATGCATTTCATTGCCTTCCCCAATTTTGTTGATTTTAACCCAAATTCAGAGAGTGCCCTTCAAAATGTCCCAGAGCATACAACCTGGCAAGGGAATGGGAAGATACTTATGCTGAGGCCAGAATCCCTAACCTTGGTATAGGACAGGCCACAATATAGGTCCACAGCCCAGCTATCTAGACAGGGTTTCCTGGCATGTTTAACAATAAGGAACGATGGAGCCAGTCTGTGAACCTTAATATAGTGCTAGGGGGTTTACATGGCCTGTAACAGCCTGCTAGCCTGAGCTGGCAGGCCGAAGCAAAAGAAGGGAGTGGGGAAGGGGCAGCGCAGAAAAGGGTGACTGAGCGGGGAAAGGCAGCCGCAGCCCAGAGTGTGTAGGAGAAGGATGGAGCTTCCCTGGACGGTGGGTGTGCATTGTAGAATTCAGCCTGGTATTCTCGAGAATCTGATTGGCTGGCTCCCCGGAGCCGGGTGCTAATATGACATCACCACCTCTATGAAGGCTGGCTATCCCTGCCCTGATCGATACAGTACCTTGCACTGTACATCTACCACCATGCACGTACATGATGGTAGTAGAAACCCAATACCGCCATAGCTAGGGAAGGGATTGGAAAAAGGACACTCTCCAGCATGAGCAGCTCTGTGTCTATGCTGGTATTGAGTGGATTGAGAATCGCGCTGGTCCTGGAAGCAAGACTATGCAGACCAACAGAGGTTTGAAACCCGGATCTGGGCTTAGATACCAAACTCAGGTACAGTATTAGGCTTGTTATTAAAAAAAAAACATTAAATAAATAAATAAAAAATGGGAGGCATATTAGAGGAGACCATCTTGAAGAGACCTTCCATTGCACCCACAGCCAATAGAAAAGGCAGCAGAAGAGCACATAGCTTATTGAATGAAATGGAGAGCATAGGGGAGGTGAACCCCTCCATGACCCCTGCCCTGTTGCTCAAAACTCAGTAGAAACGATTCAGAAAGAAGCATGGCAACCTTTTTCCTCAAGCTCAATATCTACAGCAATACGGATCTATAGTGTCACAGTGCCACCTAGTGGCCCTTTCACTAATGCGAAAAATAGGTTTTAGGCTTGTAAAAGATTATTGCACTAACCCAAAATACATTCTACCTACAATAGCTTAACAAATATCTTTAAACGGCGGATACCCCCCAAACGCCCTCTTGGCTACCCCTGTAGCCTCTATTTCCCATTCCCATTTATACATTTTTTAAAACTTTACTTTAAGTATGATTTTTGAATCAATAAAAAGTACACCTGTAATTCGACATTTCCCCCTGCAATTCGATATTCAAACCTCGATTCGATTTTGTTTACCCTCTTTAATAAATAAATTAGTTATAATAACACCATCTATTAATGACTATTTTTTCCAGCAACGTAATCACTGGTCACCCTTGCGAGTGTGCTGAGTCTCAATGTCCCTCTTGTATCTGGCCTGCTGTCTACCCCTGCTGCAACATGTGCACCTCCTTAGGGAGGAAGGGGATGATTCTCATACCAGGCATAGACGAGATGCTCTTTATATCAGGAGCTAAGGAGTTCCAGTGTTGGGGGCCAGGAGGGTAAAAATAACGCAAGTGGCACAGAGTGGGGAGGAAGCTGTCAAGCTGAATGTGGTTTGCGATTAATGAGTGCAGGATGGAGAAGAGTGGGAGATAGAGTAGGCCTGATGAATGGCACTTTCTCATGGACAGTTTTAAAGACCAGCAGGAGGCATTTGAAGAGGTACTCTTTGCAAATAAAAAGCTAACATCCACAGCGGTGGTAAACAGAAATGTGTCATGACTACCGGAGGCTAAAGAGAGTGTGGGTGGAAAGGTTCAATACTTTTTCAAGGTGGGAAAAGAAGTAGGGAGACTCCCAAGAGCAGGCTGGAAAAGTTATCCTGATAACAAGAGATGAGATTCGAGATTTATTAGCACGAGAAGTGCGGTCTCAGATGCTTTGATGGTTTTACCAGGCAGCAAAACCAGTCTGCTGGAGAAGTCTATCCAAGATGGCTTAAGGATTGTGACCTCTGGCTGATTGTGTGAGATGATCTAGGACAAAGATAAAGGAGAGGGGCATGGGTGTGCCGTTAGTGACCAGGAGACAGAGTAATTTAATTTTGTAAGAGTTTAGCAGCAGGTCACATGCCCATCATTCACAGATGGTACTCATCAATTCTACAGGATGACTCTGAGGTGAAAGAGGGGGAGGACAAGAGGCTACGGGTATCATCAGCCAGGAGATTACTTCGGAAGCTAACGGGGAGATCAGTTTGCAAAGCAAAGGGATGGAAAGTGTGAAGAGGAGAGGACATAGGGCTGAGCCTTGAGGGGCGACAACCTGACAGATAAGGTACTAGTGTTCCAAGAGACGTAGATGGAGTGGTCACTCAGGAAGGAGGCAATTCAAGTAATTATAATGTATATAAAACCAAGATGTGAAAGAGCCAGTAGAAGAGAAATGTTAAAATTAGCAGTGTAATCCACATTGACGAGGCTCAGTGGTCCACTGACCTCCAATAGGTGGGGTAAGGCTGAAGTCCACACTGCCGAAAGCCTTGGAGTATTGGGGAAGGTAAAAGGAGACAGGCTGGTCGTTGGCAGCCAACTTGGCCAGGCAACTACCACCCTATATCTATCACGCTCTTCCTCAGAAACTCTTGGAGAAGATGGCTTTGCCCCAATTTACCTCACACAATGAACTTGTTGGTTGCCTCCACGACCACCAATCTGGATTCCGAGCATCCAGAGGCACGCAAACTGCTCTTCTGAACACCTGTGAGGAACTGTTTGCATCTCCGGATTCCAGCTCTCCAGCTGTCCTCATTGTACTTGACCTCTTGTCTGCCTTTGACACAGTTAGCCACTCCATCCTCATAAAATGGCACCATAATACCCTGGGGATCTCTGAGCCGGCACTGGATTGGCTGACCTTCTTTCCCAGTGACCATCCATCCCAGGTAATTCTGGGCACTTTCTCCTCCCCTACCTCTTTCTCCACCTGCGGTGTCCCCCAGGGCTCCAAACTCTCTTCCTGGCTCTTTAACACCTACCTTGCTCCACTAGCACACCTCATTTCCACTTTCTCTCCTAACTTCCAGGGTTACGCAGATGACAAACAACTCTTCTTCAAACTTCCTTCTGATCTTCTCCTTACCTCTTCCATCATTCCAGACTGCCTATCTGCCATCCAGCCCTAGTGCACTTCCAATGATCTCTGCCTTAACACCAGCAAGACTGAGCTCCTTCCTAATTGGACACTTGCTCGCTCTTCCTTTCCCTCACTCTGGCCATCTTCTATGGCCTCTCCCCCATCTCCTTCATCCGAAGCCAGAAACCTTGGAGTCATCTTTGACTCCTCCCCTTCCTTCCTCCCTCACATTCAGGACCTTGCCAAGAAGTCCCACTTTCAACTCTTCCTTCTCAAAGGAATTCTCCCTTTTCTCACTTTCCTCCAGAAACTCAATTTCTCCAGAGCTCTGGTTCTCTCTAGGCTAGACTACTGCAATAGCCTTTTCCTGAATCTACCCTCTTCCTCTCTACGACCCCTCCAGCTAATCCAGAATAGGGCAGCAAGACTTATCCTTGGCCTCAAGCCCAGGGACCTCATCTCTCCAACCCTAAAAACTCCCCCTCTGCATCATCCATAAGGCTGTGTGCAGCCGGGGTCCACGCTACCTACAACTTGCTCTTACTAAATGCTCTCCCTCTAGATCTTTACGCTCCTCTTGCACCATGTGTCTGTGTGTCAAGTGCTTCGCTAAACAGAGGGCTGGGGGCCGATCTCTTTCATCAGCGGGCTACCTCTTATAGAACATCCTCCTCCTTCCTCTCCATCTTAAACCAGATCTCCTCAAATTCCAGAAGCTCCTCAAGACTTTCCTTTCCACCTCCTCCTTCCCTTCCTTCCATCTGTGCTAATCCCACAATTGCTGAGATTGGTGAACAGGACCCTTATGTGTCCTCCTGGGCCCTAGCCTCCAACGCCCAAACACCTTGAGCCTCTGCCCACTGCCAGCACTTGCCACTGGCCTATGCCACCGTAGGCCTGCACTTACCTATTTATTGGAAGCTGACCTCTCCCTAGCACTCCCTCCACTGGGCACTTACATGTGCCACTCACTCACGAGCACAGGCATTCCTAGCACTTACCCCCCATTCCATCTTCCCCTCTCTTCTCTCTGCACTTGTACGTTCTGAATCCTCACAAGGCTTAGTAGGCCTGTATTTATCCTTCAGTGTTTTAACTCTTTTTAATCTCATGTTCCTTCCCTGTTGCCCTGCGAGCGCTTTGAAACACAATGTACTTAAGGTGTAAATGCACAATAAATAAAATAAATAAATACAATTGGCATCAGCCGTTAGTTTCCTTGAGATGAGGATAAAGGTGCCCACCTTGAATCAGGCTGGAAGGATCCCCAAATGAAAGGGCAAGATTAAGATGACAGGGCAAAAGGGGCAGGTTAGAAATAACAGTTTCTGAACTGTCTGAAGTGTGGAAGGGTGAGTGGGAACACATATATGGTAGATGAGAAGGACAAGAAACAGGTCAGCATGTGGGTATTGGGTGGTGAAAGAAGGAGGATGAGGAGGATGGAAGAGGTCAGTTAGTGTGTCATCTATTTTGAGGATTTTGGAGGCAAAGCAGTCAGCAGAAAGAGTGGAGAAGATAGTGTTCACAAGCGTTGCTTTGAGCGCGAGTGATAGCTTGTGAGGCAGGGACCATGCAGAATGTATGTTATGTGCACCTCCAAATGGCACCTGAACACAACATAAAACTACCCTGATCTTAACTAAACATATCAGCTAAGGGCACTAGTGTGCCCTGGTGTCTAAAACAAAACTCATAACAGGCTTCTTTCTCTGTGCTAACCTTAATTTATCTTCAAAAACAGAAGCCACATTCTCAGGGCCCCACCATTTGGGGAGTCTCTTCAACATGCCCCACCTCACACTCAGGATTGCATTGTGTAAATATTGTATATTGTGTAAATATTGCTCATCTCATGCCATATAGTGTGTCTAACACACAAGCCAGTCTCTGTGCAGTCCTCTTTCAATGTTCCATACCCCTCCTATTCCATGAGCTGCTCAATATACAATCCATTATACTGCACTCTCTAATGGAGCTGTAAGAGCTTCCAATGACATTTGATCTGGTGTTTCTGTACAAAGCACTTCACTATCTCTAACAATAACAGGCATAAATATCACCAGCACTCAATTTTACAACCCACAATTGATTTCTGTTGTTGTACTGAAGAAAACCTCAAAATTAAGACAATGGTCTCACCACACGTGTGTAGGTATGCGTAGGACTAATACTCCAAACGTAATTACAGATCCTGCCATTGGTAACTGTGGAATGTTCACCTGATTGTGCGTTGTGTTTAGTCCCCTTCCTGTAGCCCCAAAGGACTTCATGGGGAAATCGAAGAAATGCATCCGGAGGTAATTTCCCTGCTGGTAAATCCTGAATTTTTTGGGGAGGTCATACGCTCATACATGTGCTGAAGTATTACCTTCTTCTGGGTTTGCAACTCATAATCAGGAGGACTGGAAAACCTGGAGGCAAATCCATTAGCTCCAGTTTTCTTCAATTACTTCCATACAGTCACAGACAAGTCCATATAGAGAGATCGGCCATTTTGTCTTTAGCCACTGTTATCACGAAGCACATGGCGTTCCGGTTGTAGAAAAACAAAATGTGGTCCACATCCGCATCGCTTAATGAGTGCCAATAGGCTGAAACAATTGCGAACTGTTTAGACTGGGCACAGGCCAAGGTGTTCAATCAATTGATAAATACAGGATTTCCCTCGTCTTCATTGCTCCTGTATCTCCAAGCAGAGTGCGGAGATGGTGTACGCCCCGCTCGTCAAGTGTTTCCTAAAATGGTCTTTAGAAAATTCCCCCACTGAGAGTCATATGTCAAGATTAAACACCATGTTATGCTCCATTGCCCGCCGAAGTAGAAAAAACGCAGCTGCTGAATACATTTCTATAAATACTGATATGTGTGGCCTGTCCCAGCCTTTTCTCTGAAAGAATCAGACACAGAGTTCTGTCAAGTGCAAAACCACAGGCATTACGAAACAAAGGAAACACAACTCAAAGGAGTCAGATCTCCATGAAGCAAAGTAAAAATGTCATGACAGCTCCCAAACAAGGGAAAGGGACTCAGAAATAATTGTCTAAACAAAATGCCTTAGAAACCATTTTCATAAACAGGAAAAAGAAAAACGGAAAACCTCTGTCCACCTCGCTTAAAAACACAACAGCTGTTCTCCACGTGTTTGGGGGGATAATAGGGAACGCTCAGTCTCTAATGGTGTGCCATTCAGTACCCCATGCTATTCCTTTAGGGAAAGTTGTGTGTCGTCAGTGTGTTGTTGAACTGTGATGCCCAGGCAAACTGTCAGCCACGGGTACCAGGGCTTCCTTTCTCTTAAGATCATATTCTTTTCAATTTCCCTTTAATTAGCAGGTTTGCTCCTTTAGCTTTTTAAAGACGGGCTAGGGGATATCACAAAGTGAACACTAAAAAGAATGGCGGTCCGTAAGCAATGGGGATGAGCGTAGATTGCCGGCACTTTTGTATAAAAACGCGCTTGGTGCTCATCGGTAGGCAGTGAAAAAGTCGAAAACGTTGTTTTATTTTTTTATTTACATTTTTAGTTACATGTTTTTTTTGGGTTCCGCGAGTTAAAAAAAGGGGTAAAACAAACCCCCCATTTCGAACAAAAAGTAATTAAAAATAGACATTCGAATTTTTTGTTTTTGATTTTTTTTGTTGACATTATGACTTTCGACATAATGCCATTTGAATGTATCACTATAAACGGTGCTCGTCATCCAACCTCAGATCAAGAAGGGCTCTTGGGCGGGTCCATTTGCGGCAATCCCTTGGTGTGCTAGCAAAACAAAGCAGCAGGACTTCCTTGCTTACCCAGACTGTGCTCCTTGCTTATGTAATGCTTTTAGGGCCATATTCGTATTTGTTACATGGCCATTATTCTACGGCAGGGCAACCATGGCTATCTCTGTTATAGTTACGGAGGATCGTGCGCACACCAAGCATAAGCCTGTGCCATGGAGCAAGCCACCATGCCACAAGTTTGATCCACTGCGTGGCCAACCCAGGCCTGATTCCTCTATGTGGTTGATAAAACGAGTGCCATTAAAGTGGCCAAAAGGAACAGCTATTACGTCAGCGCCTACAGGTGGGGGGAATCTGTCATGAAACAGAAATAAACCCCTGATATTATAATTATTGTCCCTGATTCCAAATAATTCTGCCACTCCCTCGACAGCCCTTGCACGCCAGATCCGTCCATTGCCACTTCTTGACTACCGGCAAGTCTAGTTACTATGTCGGAAGGTGAGGCTTCACTTTTTTAAAGTATTTTTTTTATTGATTTTCATCCCAATAGAAAATAAACATCAAAGGTCGGCCATTGGTTACCCTATATAATACCTGCAGGCTATGGGCCAGATTCATAATGAGCAAATGCACTTGGGACCAGTTTTATCTCTTGTGCAATAGTGAACTGAGCAAATGGGTTTTGTCCCAACCCATATTATATAGGGTTTTTTTGCACAGGAAAAATAAACGAGGCAGTCAGATCATTGTAGCATAGTTGTGGCATCACATAAAACGAAACAGGTTTGGCCCCAGACAAATTCCACCCCAAAAAAGCATTCTGTTGATGCTTCCTTATTGCATCAACAGAAAAGAAAGTAGGTGTGTGTGCAAAGTTAAGTTATTAACCTTTATTCAAACTGTTATGCAATAGGCACCCAAATTAAACATGGGGCAAGCCTCTATTTCCAAGAAAACTGGCATCACAGAAATAAGAAAACATTTTCACTCTATTTTAAAGTTTGGATTGGGGCAACTCTCTTTCCCCCAACTCATATTCCACAAACAACAAACATTTGCTCAATTTGTAACATCAGTGCAAACGTTACATCATCAGAGTGTGCCCATCAGTGTTCATCTTTCTTCTTTCCTCCAACGGAAACCACACCTTGGAAAAGTCTTCTTTACCCTTCCTTCCTACGGAAGCCACATGTTGAAACGTACTTCTTTCTCCTTCTGTCCAGGGGAACCCAAATCTCTGAACTTCCTTCTTTCTCCTTCCCTCTATCAGAAGCCACATCTCGTAACATCCTTCTTTCTCTTTCCCTCCATTGGAATCCAGATCTCTGAACTTCCTTCTTTCTCCTTCCCTCTGTCGGAAGCCACATCTCAGAACCTCCTGCTTTCTCCTTCCCTCCATCAGAAGCCACATCTCGTAACTTCCTTCTTTCTCCTTCCCTTCATTGGAAGCCACATCTTGGAACTTCCTTCTTTTTCCTTCTCTCCATCGGAAGCCAGATCTCTGAACGTCCTTCTTTCTCCTTCCCTCTATCGAAAGCCACATCTCGTAACTTCCTTCTTTCTCCTTGCCTTCATCGGAAGCCACATCTCGTAACTTGTTTCTTTCTCCTTCCCTTCATCGGAAGCCACATCTCAGAACGTCCTTCTTTCTCCTCCCCTCTGTCGGAAGCCACATCTTGGAACTTCCTTCTTTTTCCTTCTCTCCATCGGATGCCAGATCCCTGAATGTCCTTCTTTCTCCTTCCCTCTATCGGAAGCCACATCTCGTAACTTGTTTCTTTCTCCTTGCCTTCATCGGAAGCCACATCTCAGAACTTCTCTCTTTCTCCTTCCCTCTGTCGGAAGTCAAATCTTGGAACTTCCTTCTTTTTCCTTCTTTCCATTGGAAGCCAGATCTCTGAACTTCCTTCTTTCTCCTTCCCTCTGTCGGAAGCCACATCTTGGAACTTGCTTCTTTTTCCTTCTCTCCATCGGAAGCCAGATCTCTGAACTTCCTGCTTTCTACTTCCCTCTGTCGGGAGGCACATCTCGGAACTTCCTTCTTTCTCCATCCCTCCATCAGAAGCCACATCCCATGAAATTAATTACAATCTCTTTGACATTAGGCCACGTTTTTACACATTTGATTTACAGGGCGTATATTCGTCAATGAAATTAAGTGATGGGTTCTACCAATAGATGTGTTTATTGTTTCGATGATGTAATAGATTTTGAAAAAAAGCGTTCTGAAAAATGTTGATCTAATTTGGCCCTGTTCTTTTTATTAAACCTACCACTTCTTTTCATTCCATTCTCCACCACATCTTACCTCTTCTACTTCTACCATCTACTCCAATAGCTTTCTTAAATCTGTTTTTGCTTTTTTGTGTCTGTCATTTATCAAGACATATTATTGCATTATGCCATCTTTATATGACTGTACACCTCTTTATATATTGGAGATATGCCTGAATTTCTTTGCACATGTCATATATGTGGCTTTTTGGGACATCTGATGAGGGCTATTCTCTGGAGTTCTTCTGTCCTTCAATGCATTGCTTTGACAAAATGTGGGCAGCTTCTTTGTCAATGATGTGGCAAGGGAAATTCCTGCATGCCCAAATGGAATGCTTACTGTACTTGGCCCAGGTAATCCCTCAATGTTTTCTGAAAGGGGCTTAACGAACCTCCTTCCAGCATATATCGATGAAGTCTCAGGTTTTAGTGTACTTGTAATAAACACTACTCACTTCAGCTCTTTAATGGATTGAGACCTATGACAGGTCACTTTCTAGAATTGTTTTCGGAGAAGATTGGAGTAGACCATATATCCTTTTCCAAAACAGTGTGCATGTGCTCTGTTTCCTCAATATTTATTCCTAGAACCAAAATGTTAGACATACACAATGTCACTGATCATTCTGTTAGCTATGAAGTTAATACTGTTGAATTTGTTTTTCCACATTTCTTTGCAAAGCAAACTATCCTATTTGCTTTACCAGTTAAAATTCTATTGGCCTACTAAGCAGTCTAGAACCATGCTTTCACAAAAAAGTCGATAATGCCTAGCTAGTCTTTAAAACCCCATTAAATCTATTAACCAAAGCAGGCGTTAGTACCTGCCTCGCAACCATCAACAAACAAATTAAGGAGTTGACTGTGTATTCCATCTTACAAACGTATCCGTTTTAAGAGTACATCAATGTTCACATTGAGAAGTTGGTTTATGTGTATTTGGTGTTATCGTATCGTTGTTAATTTATTTGTATAAGCCATGCTGTTAATGCCTGACTACCTTCTTACGCCCAACTGGCTTATCCATTAGACACTGAAACACACTTGCTACAGACACCAACCCAGAAGGCCTACACCTGCACCGAAATAAACCAAATGGTGTTCTAAATTGCGTAAGATCCATTGATACTGGATGTAGACATATCTGGTGATATGCAGACCTCAGGTCCAATATGGAAAACAATCTTGCATCGGATATTTCTGATATTAATTCATTAATCTTTGGAAGTGGAAATCTCTCAACTATAGCAATCTTGTTTGGTGCTCAGTGATCTGTACATAGCCTAAATACGTCATTGTTCTTCCACACAACTACAATGGGGCTAATCCACTAATCCACTCAGACGCTTCCCCCAACTCAATGATGCCCTCACCAACCAATATTTTAAACTCTTCTACTTCTGCTATTAGGGCCAATGGAATAGTCCAGCCGGTAGCCACTACTGGAACAGCTCCACCTTTCAACTTGATAAAATAAATAAAGCCCTTCAGACATCTAGGTATTCTTTAAGTCTTCAGGATACCAATTGGCTATGTCTCCTACTCCATGTTTCAGTGCATTATGTGTACAATAGAGAGAATCTAATCTGGGTGTTGAGAAATCAGTTTGATTTCTACATGAGCTTCTGCATCCCATGATAACAAGTCTCCTCCTTTCTTCATGACATGAATCACACCTTCAACTTCCTGATCTATGAACTGCAGGTTAGCTTCAAACTCACCTATGATCTTTATAGGAACTTCCTCATACGCATTAGCAATCTAGGGACGTCATTTAGGGGTCGCCAGAGGTCGCAACTGCGACCTCTGAGGTTTCCCTTGCGACCTCTGTGGTCTCCCTTGCGACCTCTAAAATAAAATAAAAACCCCCAAAAAACCCTTTTTTTCCTTTTTTTTTAATTGCAAGCTCCTGCGCTGTGGCCAGCACCATGTGGCTTTTTGGTTCTGGAGTGGCTGGCTTTCTTGTGCAGGCCTCTTAAAAAAAAAATAAGAACAATAGGAACCTGAGTGACACAGGTCTAACACTTTCAGCACTAACCGTAAATCAGAAAGAATAGGAATACCAATAATGTGTCTTTCTGAAATTCTATACAATAATTGCTAGACTCATTAAGGGTTTATTTCAGGCACACTTCAGGGGGTGAGTCACTGATTTAGTCTGTTCTTAAACACCTCAACTCAGCCTTTCATCCTTCTGAGGTCGAGAGTACCAACACAGGTTGGGTGATATTGGGTGTATATTTTTTCTATATAAAGCGCTTAAGCGCAAGTGCTATATAATAACACATCATTATCATTTGGTCATGGAGGTCTGCTTGCATTCACAGTCATTTGTTAATATGGGCCTATCCACACTGATCTTAATGATACATATGGCGATCCATTCTTGTATGAAATGTACATCACATTATAGTGATATCGTAACCATATTTTTCGTAGTGTACAATGCTATGTGATGCCACTTCCTCTTTTGTCAATAGTTGAAAGGTCGTGTTCCATCGCTTCCCGCGATATCATTTCGGGGTGGGGTCAAATGACATCACTTCCTGTGATGTCATCAGGGGGTCAAGGGTCGTGTGATGTCACTTCCGCTACCCCTGGCATTTTGGTGAAATGATGTCCCTAAATCTATGTAGTTTCTTGGAGCGTACAACAGTTCAATTTCGCCTTCCACGTGTTCACATTGACCAGTGAGTGATCTGCTCCACTGTCTTTTAACATCTCAATTCCCACTCCTCCAAAATTAACCATTGAACGTGCCTTGGATTTCTTAGGTTTGGCATTATCTGCACTGACTGTAAAATCTTCATCAATCTCTAAACTAGTATCAAGAGCGTGATTCCACTCAATGATGTGACCTCGTAAACGGTCTTAATGTTATTAGACCACTGTTAGCAGCATCTCACTAAACAACCCTTTCGTCCACACCCCCTACAGGTTTTGTTTATAGCAAAGCGTTTTTTATCATAGGAAAGATGTTCTAGAATGCCACACTGGTAGTACCTTTTTTTCACTTACAAAATGTTGTTTCCATTTTACTATTTTAGTTAGCTTCATTGTCAATTATTTTCTTGACTTCGGTTCTGGACATCTATCTATTGCCTTTGTAATTCTTGTCTACCACATTGGCTTCTCCTGCTATCCTGTTAGCTTCTATATCCAATTCTTGAATGCAGCTCTCCATATGTTCTACTATCTTCTCCACTTCAACTGTTCTTTCTAAGCTTAAATCCCCTTCTCGCCAAAGTGCCTCCCTCACTTTGCGGTTGGCACAACTGATCACTGATAATCGCTCAAGTGTCCTTTTTGCAATGTCCAAAGTCACACCTAGATTGCTAACCCTCGAGGGGCTGAAATTAATTCTTCTTTTGATTCACCCTCCTTTTGCTCTCTTGTTGCAAAATGATTCCTGGCAAGGATTTACCAAATGCATTGAGACCTTTCCTTTATATATGTGTCAGTTTAGGCAGCACATCCTTTCCGTCGTGAGCTAGATTGGCACCATAGACACCATGTATGTACCACAAATATCTTTTTTCCAATCATGCCATGTAATTTCTGTTTCACCAGCCATTTGAACAAATAGTGCTGGCCCAGTATGTTAGCCATTGTTCCTGTATAATTACCTCCTGTTATAATTAACACCCATTCCAGTTTTCAGTTTGGTTGTAGTACTGCACACTTTGGCCCTCATTATAAGTTTCCCAGTATCCCACCAGTAATTCCGGCGGGAAACCAGGAAACGGACCTACCATTACCGGCACTTGATTTCCCAGTAATTCTTGCATCGGGGATTGCAGGTATTTTTGCACCGTAATACCGCTTACAGAAATACCAGCCAGTAGGGGCCTGATTTACCGCCACCTCTTGAATGGAGTAAGTCAGTGAACCCTCACCAGCAAACTTGTAGTTTTGCGGTGCCTGAAAAGTGGTAGTCACAGAATACCACCACTTTTCTCACCGTGCTTGTTTATCAAGTGGCCATTCTCATTCCGACTCTTGTTTAGCGTCTCCGTTGGGAAGCATCTTTATGCTGCAGCATTGTAGAACTAAACACCTCCTTACTCGCTTCCTTACTTTCAGTGCAACCACATTCAATCCAATGTTTTGTTAGCATCTCTGCTGCCAAGCGTCCTTTACACTAAGTGTCTTTGCGTGGTCCTGATGCTCAGTGTCTCCCTTGCCGTAGAACCTTTATGCTAAGGATCCGTGCGTGGGCATTACCCTCTCAACTGCCCTTGCGAGCTCACCCACCTTAGTTAACCGTCTCTCGGCAGCCCCCTCCTCCCTGCATCATAACACAGCCTCTTTCTGTCCATTTTTCTTGCTTGTTACTACAGTCGCCCTTGTCAAGTATGACTCGCGCTCACCTCGTTGTTCTCGATGAATCTTCATTACATGCCCATGACCAATGCCACAGTCGCCATCCGGCTGAACATCTGCACAGTGACTTCAGTTCCCAAGAGCCTCAGCCGTCCTTGGGCTGTCTTTCTAGCTCCTTGTCACCAGTATTAGTACTCCATCTCTGCACTTGTAAGTAAACACTTTTTCTTTTAAGATACACCCTTGACAGCCCCACAGGGCAAGCCATCTTTGTCTCAGCCTAACCGTCCTCCTCCAGCCCTCTCCATTCTGGAACTTCCACTTCCAACATTCCACGTTCTTCCGTCTCAACATTCTTTGCGTTTGTACTAGATTGACATATGCATATACATTACCGGTTCTACGTTATTTTGCCACAGGATTTTTCGTCTCGGGACTTTTCATCAACTCATTGTTTTTTTTTGGGGGGGGGTTACCCCCCGAAATCCCCTTTTATTTTATAATTATTCCCACTCACCCACAAATATTTATTTAATTTTTAGACCCCCCCGCCAAAAAAAAAAACGTGATTTTTTTTTCGATACAAAAATGGCGATGAAAAGTCCTGCGACGAAAAATCCTGCGGCAAAAGAACTGTATACCATATTAACAATAATGTGATCATACCAATTAAACATAAACCAACTTGTCAATGTAAACATGGATGTACTTTTAAAACGGATATGTCTATAAGATGCAACAGTGTGCTTTAGCCACTAAAAAAATAAACTACCGCTGGGAGGCTCATAAAACGGCATGGACTCCACCATCGCTCAGCCTAAGGCAGGAAGCTGAAACATTAGGCTCACCAAGGGTTTTGGCCTACAAGTCCCATCAGTCCAAGCCAGCACAGTCAGTGCTGAG
The DNA here is from genome assembly GCF_040938575.1 of Ambystoma mexicanum. Classification (NCBI taxonomy): domain Eukaryota; kingdom Metazoa; phylum Chordata; class Amphibia; order Caudata; family Ambystomatidae; genus Ambystoma; species Ambystoma mexicanum. The sequence goes on from NC_090939.1 coordinate 836,964,518, forward strand.
GGATCAAGGGATTTATAGTCCAATAGCTTTGGAGAGGCGTTGGGTGGATACCCCTCAGTCTAATGTGAAGTCCCCGGCAATGCAATCTGATCGAAAAACCAACATGGGAAAGCAAACAATCCAAACTTCTCAAATCTAGCATACTATTAGTAACTGCAAACATCTTCTGAATGAAAAAGAAAGAGCCCCACCATAGCAAGGAAAATCAGGGCAGTAACATTAAACTACAGAAATATTCTTTAACTAGTTGATCCACCACCGCACAAAGCTCTATTAGCTAGAGCATTCCCGGTCTGGCCTTGTATCTCCGACCTCACCATTTACACTGGTCTAGTCTGAGATCGCGTCAAAGCTGCTCTCACAATGCACCACCCTGTGAATGGGCATATATCGAACTATTATTATTATTATTATTATTATTATTATTATTATCTCCAAGAAATTAACACATCATGTGTCCCAGCGTGCAACATCACGTTGGTGTCCTCAACCAGAGTAGTAACTGCACCACAGGCATTGCTAGGGTGGGGCTAAAGGGGCTATAGACCGAGGTCTTTTGGTTGTAGCCCTGGATAGAAGTTCAAGGGCAACAACCAAAAGGCTAGCTAGCCTGAGTCCTGACCGTCGTGACATTAGCGTAGCCCCGGATCTTTTGCAGACCTAGAAACACCTCTGATGTAGTAAAGCAATGGCTGGAGGATTTCTGGACCAAAGTCATTTGGAGGTCATCCCTCCCATTACAAGGCCCACCCACACCTATGGAGATTTTGAATTCTGGAAATTTTCCATAGCTTGCCAACATCTCCAACCGACATTCTGGCACTCTGAAGGGTTCAAGAAGGCCTTTGGATTTTGGAGTGATCTATTCACAAATCCTGCCAAACACTTACCGAACCATTTGCCCATAGTGAGTAACTCTACAAAGCGACCTCACTGAATTGGGATTACAGGACTACTCATGTATGCATTCTGTGTGGTATGGGCACACTTGAACAACATTTATTTCAGAATTATGGAAAAAAAGCAGAGAGCGAGAAATGGGGCTGATGGTCAAAATGGAGGTACTGATCAGAAAATATCTAGGGGTTCAAGAGAGAGCTGGAGGCTGGATCTCCTACAGAGAATACCCTCAGCGCCCCAGTCAAGTGCCACATCTTGCTCTCAAGCACATGAAAAGTGGCATCACATTCCAGATCCTTATGGCGCAATTTTCACACTAAACATATTCATACATCTAATATTTAAAAAAAGTTTTTGAATGTGGTGTGCCTGGCTTGTTGTTTAACTTGTTGTTGAAACGTGTTGCTGAACGATGCAAGCGGTGGAGTAACTTCGCCGAAAATGTTGGGTGGGACATAACATCTAAGTGATAGGGGGCCCTGCCAAATGAGTGGGACAAAATGGTATGTCAACAAAGTTGGGGAGGACAAACACCGGTGTCCCCTCCTAAAATTACGCCCATGTTACGTCCATGGATGCAAGGCCTTGTCCTTTCAAGTGATGATGGCTACAACCAACTCTGTGTAGTCATCGCTAAAATCAATCTCCAATCCCTGCAAGTTTTAAAGAGGAAATGTGCTTAGCTTGTAGCAAGTATGGTTGCATCTCCTTTACTTTCCAAATCAAACATCGCGTTCAATGAAGACATCTCAGCATTCTTCGCAGATTATTCCAAGTGATACGGGAGCTAAAAATCTGTACCCTCTGCCCAAATGTGATCCACGCGAAAACCCACATCCAGCTACTAGTGGTCGGTAGAGACATCAAACTAACTGAGTAGGTCAAGGCAGTGCCTGTCAACTGTGCAATGCACTTCCGCCACTGGCAGAAACCACTTACAACCTGCAGCCATTTTAAAAAGTGCTCGGCAACAACTTCCACACACTCTTCAAAACTCCCATAATCTCCTTCACTTTTATCAATGCCAGTCCATTTGAGGTTGCCAAATTCAACTCTCGTTATGTGCGAGACCTGTTCATCACAACCTCAACTCTCCTAATCTGCAAAACCTTCTCATCACAACTTATTTGACATAGTTATTTATTTATTAATTTGTTTATTTCCATTTTTGTAACGCGCCATGTCGCCTGTAGACCTCAGAGCGCGCATACCGCAACATCGGTGCTCACCGTCACTTTATATGCTGAAATTGTGCATTCCGAGACTAACCATAAGGGTTCACGTTCATGCTGCACAGTGGGGCAATAGTGATACATTGTAATAGCTCCATACTAGTTAATGGATGAAAACATGGATTAAACATTATGTAGATGTATACAATACGGACAATTAGGGACTATGTTCCTCATTATGAGTTTGGTAGTAATTTGGTAGTTAATTTGGAATTACCACTAAAATCAGTGATCTTTGCCGACACTCTGTCCCATAGACTTACCAGGGGATCACGAGTGGTGGCACAGCAGTGTTGGTCGCTACTTTTGGAGTCCATAGACTCCATGGGGAACATTTTTGGGAATTACCATGCGCAGTAATTCCACTGTGGTAATTCTGAGGATTTTTGGCACTAAGACGGTTGATTTACATCCAGCTCTTTGCTGGAGCAACAACCTCCAACTCATCGCCAAAGCTCACAGAGCAGCTGTGTGGTTATGTGGCAGTAAAGTGGCTGTATTGGAATTACTGCCACTTTGTTGCCACTTTTTTCAGCACTTCTGCACTCGTAAAGAGTGCTATGTCTTGTAAGGAGCCGGGTAGAATGACACACTTGACATCATCCACTCTATTGCGCGTCTTCATGTGCTGTCTTCACTAAGATTGCTTCTTGGCCACAGAGCGCATAGGTGAATGATGTCATGACTGTGAAGCGTGAGAAGTCTGGTATTAGCATAATTGACCTAAAAACATTTGACCTAAAACATTTGATCAAATTGTTTTGACCTTTTTTCAGTCACATTTAATTAAATATATATATGGGGGTGGGTAACAGTATAGATTAGGTTGAGGGAAAGTGGAGCAGTTGCGGCTCGTCTCCCCCCACATTTTAAACCAAAATTAAGGTCAAATAAATTTGATCTAATGTGATTAGGTCAAATGTTTTAGGTCAAATAGACCCAAACCAAAAGTCTTATAATGATCTTGTATAGTTCCTGGCAGATCAGGCATATTGTGATTGTTTTATCTTGCTTATGTTAGTTGTAAACATACATAAAGCAAATCATAAATGGTACATCAAATAATTTAAAATATGTTAAAGTGTGGTTTTATAGTGCGAAGGTTTATTTAAACCATTAGCACTTAAATAAAAAAAACACATCAAATAATGCTATTTATTTGCAAACTTATATAAGGTCTAATCTCCTGGATGCATTATGCACCTTCAGATGACACTGGTGGAACATTGGCATAAACTGGGTTTACAAAGTGTAATAGTGTAGCTTAATTGCGCGTGTATGCAGGCTATAACATAAGCTATTGGCCCTCACCCGGATCAACAGATTGGGGTGCATTATCTGGTTAAGGAATACTACTTGGCAAGACTTGGACAGCTCCAAGGTCAATAATGGTAATTATGCATGAATTGCATCCATACACTCTCTATTGTACCTCTCTGCCCTCTAACATCATCCCCTTTCATTGTCAGTGCTCTGAATAAACTCTGTTTTGAGAGAGTTACTGAAGGTTTATACAAGTGGTTGTAGAATTTATACAAGTGGTTGTAGACAGCTTCTTGATCAATATCATTCTATGACAAGACTGGAGGCGAGCATTATGCTTCAACTTCTTTTATTACTACTCCTCAGCAGTTTCAACAAACTAATAACAAAACTCTGTATGAAAAATGTCCAAGTGACTTTTCTTTTCTAAGAACTACAATCCCCATAGTCTCTGTAGTCCATCTCCATCCATGCTCAGCTATGACCACTTCCCTGAGCTCCTCCTCTTCTTTTACTGCTCTTCAAGCAGATAAGTACCAAAATCTTTATCTCCATGTAAATGAGAAGTGTGTGATAGTTTAACACATGTAAGAGCTATAGATTTACTGTAATATTCTTAGACAGCTTAGATATTTGTAGGTAGACCATAGATTAGAAGCGCTACAGCTAACGCTGTGTATGTAATTCAAGTGTATTCGTTTTTACGAGCTACGCGTGTAATCAATTTACTGCATAGGTCGCGATCGCTAATTAATCAATTATCAAGTGATTAGCAGCCTCCGCGGAGCGCACACCCCATGCCGCATAACCCTCACCCCAGGGGTGGCTGGGCGCCCACGGGGCTTTTCGAAACCCTCGTAAGAGGGAGGAAGATCGCCGGCGCTCTCCGGGCCCCATTCTTGTGGGGGCGGAGTCGAGGCAAAGAGTGCCTGATCTCCATGTCACATTCACACTACGACACGGAGAAACAAAGGAGCCAGGCCCGGCAGTGAACACTCCCACGCTGGGATTAAAGCGAAGGAACGGGAGTTGGATGATCTGTATGAAGTTTTATTGACCAGCATATCATTCTATTTTCTATGCACCAACGCTCGCCACTCAGGAGAGCACACAGAGCAGCAATCAGCAGAGCGTGCACACGGAGGCACTAAAGGTCGTGCTGTAATCTATCTGAGGCAATTCGCTCCTCGGGTGACACGCTGCCCTATATAAGGTGATTTGAATAATAGCCCATCACAGGCTTTGAAGATCATACAGAGTCCAGTGCAGCCACATAGATGCCATAAAAAAAGTAAAAAGAAATATTGACATTCATATTAAGCTTAAAGAACAGATATAAAGACAGTGAGATCCTCACAAAGGCATTAATTAGAACATCCACCTAGTGAAGTGGGCATGCACAGACCTGCATCAGGTATTAAGGCACACAGCAACCTCCCAAAAATATGTCGGAATTTGAATGGAGTGAAGAGGAGCAGTCTTTGGACTTAGCTTCCAGCTTCAAGGAGGTGCTGAGTAACTCACTGGTGGATGCTGTGGCTCAAAGGGATTAAGCCACTGCAAGAAAGGCTGGACACCCTAGAAGCAATCCTACATCAGCCCAGAGATAGCACCATAAGGCCTGAGCACACGCCCACAGAATCCTCTGAATCAGGGTTTAAGGGAAGTACTAAGGCCCGAAAGAGGAAAGCCTCTTGTGACCCCCAGGGCCCATCGGATGGGGCGAAAGAAAAGGCCCCAGAGGTTGTCGACGCCTTTGCAAAGCTCAGGGAAGCATACTTAAAGCATTATGCAGTGCCGAGCCTCACGACCCCCAATCCAGGGAAAGAAATAGGTGGAGATGATGACCCAGGCTCAGAAGTGCCAGTAGAAGGTGACCTATCCCCCACGAAGAGGATGAGACAGTGGAGGAGAATTGGGCCAAGCCCAGCGGGGGTAAGAGAACCCGCAAGGAGAAGCACCTCGAGGAGGACCAGGAAGACATGTTTGATCTGGGCAGCATCCGGAACCCGAGGTCTTCAGACTGGCAACCGTCCCCCAGAGTCGCGCAGTACATGACCATAAGATTGAGGAAAGCCCTTGACAAGGAGGTGAGACAATGCCACCGCGCAGAGTGTCCAAGGCCAGACCTTCCGGCAAAATGGCTGAGACCCCAGAACTGGACCCCAAGATGCTTACCTTTGTGTCCAAAACCAACAAGGACCCCCAGAAGGGTATCGACAGGTCGTGGAAGAGCTGCCAAGAAAAAGTGCTGGACTTGGCTGGGGCACTGGCAAAGATCATGGACCTAGCAGTGAGAGCTAAAGATACGGTAGAAGAAGTGGACACCGACGCCCTAGCAGGCTGGGCACAGAGAGCAGTATGCTTACTAGGCAACGCCAACTGCGCGATTGCCTCAGAAAGGAGGAGAGGCTTGCTACTAAAAACAGATCCCAAGCTCAGCGACCTCGCTTCGTACGAAGCAGGAGAAGCCGCTCAGGGTCTCCTTTTCGGTGAGACATTTGGGAAAGAGATGGGCCGTGTTGTCGGTACCTACACATCACTAGAGAAAGCGCAAGCTTCAATCCGTAAGATTTTCCCTAATATAGTATTTGCCAGGACCTGTCACACCAGAGGTCGTGCGGCTGGTCCAAACCAAGGAGGCAGAAGACCCCCTAATCCCAGAGCACAATACTCGGAGAACAGAGAGCAGGATTCCTTCTTCCCAGCCAGAGGTTGTTTTCCTAGAGGACGCAGATGAAGAGGAACCGGCCGTGGCCAAGGGTTCACACGAGGCAAGAATGACCTATTACCCTCCAGTGGGAGGGAGGACTGGTATGTTTTGGGGAAACTGGCACGCGCTTTCCAGCGATGCTTGGATATTGCAAACCGTGAAAGGCCTGCATCTGGAATTTATAGAGCCACCCATACAGGGGCGCAGGCCACATCAGCAGCACCTAGCACGTGCAGAACAGAGCTGCCTAGACCACGAACTGTCGCAGCTCGCCCGAAAGTACGCCATAGAAATATGCCCGAGGACTCCCAATTTCGTGAGCAATATGTTCCTATGGCACAGGAAGGTGAAGGTCCGAACAGTAATAAACCTGAAGGAACTAAACGGCTGGGTAGTCTACTGGCATTTCAAGATGGAAGGCATACACCAGCTCCGAGACTCCCTCAGGAAAGGAGACTGGCTGACGAGGCTAGACCTGAAGGATGCTTACCTGACGGTCCCAGTGGCAGAAGAGTTCACAGCATTCCTGGCTTTTCTTTGGCAAAGGCAGTATTGGCAATTCAAGACTATGCCCTTCGGTCTTGCATCAGCTCCATGGGCTTTTACCAAGCTGATGAAACCAGTAGCAGCGGCGATCCGGGAGAAAGGCATAAGGCTAGTAATATATCTGGACGACCTGCTGCTGTTAGTCGAAGACCGAGAGATGCTAGTTTACCATACGAAATGGATGCAGGATCTGCTCAGATCGCTAGGGTTCCTGGTGAATGTGGAGAAATCAGACACCGCCCCAGCTCAGAGATTAGACTTCCTGGGGTTTATCCTGGACACCAGGAAAGCTATGCTAGAGCTTCCAGCTCGGAAGATATGAGACATCAAAAGAGAGATCCGAGGATGTCTGCAGAAGCGAGTAGTTTCTCTCAGAGTACTAGCAAGGATAGTGGGGCTGTTGACAGCATCCATTCAAGCATATTTCCAGGGTCTTTACACTATCGTGCGCTACAGAGGCTGAAGATAAGACACCTGCAGCAGGGCTTGAGATATCATCAATCCGTACCTTTGGATCAAGAATCTGTGACAGAACTGAAATGGTGGTTGAAGAATATGGACACCTGGAATGGGCGGGCCATTTTCGGCGATCGACCAGACCTGATCATAGAGTTGGACGCCAATCGCCTGGGCTGGGGAGCTCGTTGCGGAGACCTGGAGACAGGGGGGAAGTGGAGTGAAGAGGAGCTTCGCCTGCACATAAACTGTCTGGAGCTGTTAGCAAGGTCCATCGCGATCAAGGCCTTCATGAAGGGGAGAATGAAATCATGTGTGTTGTTGAAGATGGACAACATATCAGCGGTCTGCTGCTTAAACCACCTGGGCGGCACAAAGTACAGGATGGTAGCCGAACTAGCAAAGGATTTTTGTCATTTTTGCCTTCAGTCAGAGACGTCAGCGACGGCGGAGTATTTGCCAGGAGTGCTGAATGTTGTAGCGGACTGGAATTCACGCTACCTCACAGACTCCAGCGATTGGAGACTAGATCCGACAGTGTTTCAGACAATGGATCAGAATTGGGGTCCATTGCACATAGACCTCTTCGCATCTCGACTCAATGCGCAGACAGCCGACTACTTCAGTTGGAGGCTGGATCCAGGAGCACGAGGCACAGATGCCTTCCTGCAAGAATGGACAGGCGCACCACACTACGCTTTTCCCCCCTTCATGATGCTGAACAACAGAGTTCCAGCAAAGTGTCGAGGGAGAAGTCGGAACTGCTTTTAGTTACACCACTGTGGAAATCACAAGTGGGGTTCCCAACACTAATGGAGCTGTTGGTGGATCTGCATGGGGTGCGGCAGGAAGGAGACCAACTACTCACAGACCCAGTTGGGTCATATCATGCTCTGAGTGTGAGAGGGACACTCCAGCTCATTGCGTGCAGGATATCAGGAGATGCTGGGAACTGTCAGGCATTTCAACACAGGCTGCAGTGCTTATCGCAGAATCCTGGGCACCTTCCACTAGAAGGAGCTACCATGCGGCTTGGGCTCAGTGGACTAGCTGGTGTAAGGGGAGAAGTGTTCATCCCATTTCAGCCCCTGTAGTAGTCATCCTGAATTTCCTTGCTCAGTTATTACAAGAAGGAAGAGCATTCCGCACGATAGGAGTGTATAGATTTGCCGATTGAAGGAGTGCCAGCTCGCGAACACCCAGTGGTTGTGAGGCTTATTCGAGGAGCCAGCTTTAGGAGCCCTCCAGAGCCTCGTTATAATACAGTTTGGGACTTGACGGCAGTCCTCCAGGTCTTAGAAGACTGACCCTCAAACAGATATTTGTCCCTTAAACAACTGTCAAGTAAGCTAGCGATGCTATTGTGCCTTGTATCTTGCAAGCGTGTGTCTGATGTCAAAGCACTAGAAATAAATAGGAAATAAATTGGTCTGGAAGGAGTCGCTTTCTCAATTGTCATGAGGACTAAGACGGGGATCTCATCAGTCCACTATTCATATCTCCTGGACAGATCAAAGTGGTGTGTAGCGAGCTGTATCAAAGAGTATGAGTACAGGACAGCAGAGTGTAGAGTGGCAGGAACCACACAATTGCTCATAGAACGTAGGAAGCCCTTTCAAGCCTTTTGTACAGCCACCATTGCTAGATGGGTTAAAGAGATTATGCAAGCAGCGAATATTGACCTGAGGAGGTACGGAGCGCATTCCGTGCGGGGATCAATGGCCTCTAAGACATTCACAACTGGGGTATCCTTGAGAGAGATTATGCTAGCAGATTGGGCTAGTGACCATACCTTTAAGGACTTTTACTTTAAGCAAACTGAGAGTTTAGTAGTAACTGTGTTGGGAAGCTTTGAACAAGCATAATGCTCGCCTCCAGTCTTGTCATAGAATGAAGATTACCCCTGCTAACTGCGCAGGGAGTATTAATTCTATTAAAGACTAGGAGGCAAGCATTAATTTCCCACCCATGCATGTATTGTTGATGATAATGTCTGTATGATGGTTGCAATACATGGACGCCACCCTGATTCTCCTGCTATGTGTTATTCCTAGGGGAAGAGCAGAAGAACAATTGAGGAGAGAGACTAGCAACAGTCTTGGGAAGTCGAGGAGGATCGACATTTGTGTTCAGTGTGGTTTGAGTCTTCGCTCTGTTAGCGGGACGTTGAGTGGATTTTGCAAGTGATGGTTCAGAGCATGTAAAAGAGAGGAGGAGCTCAGGGACAGGAAGTGGTCATAGCTGAGCATGGATGGAGAGGGAATACAGAGACTATGGGGATTGTAGTTCTTAGAAAAGAAAAATCACTTTGGACATTTTTTGTACAGAGTTTTGTTATTAGTTTGTTGAAACTGCTGAGGAGTAGTAATAAAAGAATTTGAAGCATAATGCTCGCCTCCTAGTCTTTAATAGAATTAATACTTCCTGCGCAGTTAGCAGGGGTAATCTTCATTGTCTGTAACAGTTGGCGGAAAAAGTCTGAGCAGTCAATTTTCCCATCCGACAGGCCATTTATGCCAGGCAGTGAATGCGAAGTTACAGCACAGTTGAGTCCAACGGGGCGTGGGCAGGGCGAGGTTATGGGTGGAAGAGGTTGGGACTTTTGGTGCTCTGACTCTGGTTGCGGTGAAATGTCCCCCTAAAAACTTCAAAAACTGTGGGTCTCCAGAGAAATCAACAGAGTTTTACATCAGCTCTGTGCTGGTCTAAATTTGAGTAGATTCCATTCGTCCTCTGCCGGCATATCAACCCATTGAACATCCAAGCCGGTGGTGCAGGGGAATGGGGTTAGTTTACCACGGGGCACCCTTCACCCCAAGCCACCCCACAGGCTCATCATCCGCTGGTGCTAACTTGCTGAGGCTACAACTAACAGCACCCACCTCCTCCTCTGATCAACCTAACTGCGTTAGTGGGCGGAGCCTACAATGCTCTCCTTTAGCAGATATGGGGTTAAAGTACCTTCCGGGTAGATGGCTTTTCGCCACAGCTTTCCCATGAACCAGGAGACCACCCTTGTCCCTTTTAGTGCAAAGAAATCAATTTGTGGATTTTACGAAAGCCCCATATATGGTCTGCATATAACACAGCATGGCACCAAACATGAAATGATATGTTGCTGGTAAAAATCCCGTTCATTTGCCAAGTACAACTACTGTGCACAATGTTGTCCACCCGGATGAAAGTGCCGCCATCCGGATGAAAGTGCCGCCCCGCCGACGTCTGGTTGCAGCCTTGAGTCCGGATAGACTTGTCAGTCGAAAGCAGTTTCATTAAGCATCGTGTTATGCCTTCTCATCTCTATTTTCCCGCGCACAGATGTTGTGATTTCTCCATGTCACTTTCATCCTGATTCGGATAAACTCCCCCACCCCCTCTCGCCACCCTAGAGGGAGCCTGTGATCATCAAAGAGAATTGGTAATGGCAGGTAAACTTGCAGGAGGCCCCAGCAAGTCTGCCTCGTTATTAAGTTCTGCTCCTGGGGGCAGCGCGGTCGCTTAAATTCTCTTCGAGTCATTTCATCGAATCCTTTTGATATTTCCACACACTCCAGGCCCATATTTGAATTGTTTTGACCTAGTTTTGGGAAAGCCTTAGTCTGGTCCGCCAGTCTTTTATCACACACAGCACCCTGACTGAATATTCCTTTCAAAGCTTTCTCCCGGGCAGCTTTTAAAAGGAGCCTTGATATAGCAGGAAACTTGGCAGGCGCCATTGGAAGCCTTCAAACGTGGCCAGTGCTCAGATAAAACCCGTACGACAGCTTAGTTTTTTAAATGTATTTTTTATTTGGAGTCTGGTAACTTTATTAACATGATCTTTCTTTATTAAATATATTTTTGCTTCCATAAATTAGAATGTCTACATTTTCTTTTTGATAAAACAAAACCAAGAAGATTCTTTTCCATCTCTGAAAACAGGTCAGCCAATGATTGAGGACATCACCCACCTGGTAATAACTGAAAGTGGAGAATGTAAAATAATATTATTAATATAACATTTTAGTTTCTGCTTAATGGGCTATTCCTCCTGCTTCTAAACATTGTAAAAATATCTGTTCTTATTAACCAATTGATACATTTCTTGCTAAGTGCAGGCTGGCCCCTTGTGCGAGGTGAGCGCTTAACTCGTGAGCTAACAACCCAGACATCAAAATATTGTTACCATGCTGCAGCTTGCCCTGCAGAAGAGGGCACCCTAGAAATGTTGATACAGTCGGGGATAAGCAGACGAGCAAAATAAAAATAAAAAGATGCTGTTTCATTGGCGAAATGTGCAGTCCTACATTTGCGGTGCATCCAGAAAATCGTGACAGCGTGGGCCTGCACCATATGCCTCTGGGTCTATGGCAGGGGGACCTATGAGCTGTTCTCTGCCAAAACTGAAGGTTGGGCCGAGAGAAAAAGAGGGTGAGCCTTGCCCCTCATGGCGCACCGTCTGCCACTTTTTCTGCAAGTAAGCATGGCTTTGTGAAACCGTGCTGCCACCGTTCATGGCAGGGTTGTCCAACTCCAGGCCTCGAGGGCTGGATCCATGTCGGATTTCAGGATACCGTCATTAATATTCATGAGATAAATTTGCATGATGCTAAATGTATGCGCATTTGTTCTCATGAATATTCATTAAGGATATCCTGAAAACCCGTCAGGTTTCCGGCCATCAAGATCTAGAGTTGGACATCCTGGGTTTACGCCATGGGGCCCAGTGAAGTACCATTATTGCGGTTTCTGGCTCGGGGATCTCTGCTCTCTAGCTTGGGTACAGGGCAACAGCCTAGGGATAGCTAAGCTTCACTTCCCATGTGTATCTGAAGAATGGAAAGAGGGATGTCTAATTGGGTGGTGCATACACATGGTAGCACACCTAATTACAAACATACGTGGAGCCCACGTCAAGGGGAAGCACGAATACAAACGCATCCCATCCCAGGTAACAATGTGGGGTTAAGACCCCCATTTGTATGTTGCTTTTGGGATCCATTTTTTGTTGGCTTTTAGAGTCTGGCTAAGTCACTTTAAAGGTATTGGGTAATTCTTGGTTTTCTTGGGTAGCATTAATCAGTCCAAAGGTTGCTGTGCCAAAATCTGTAGGCAGCCTTCGACGCATTCGACTTCAAGATCGTTATTTCAAGAGTGACTTCAGTGACACAGGTCTCCAGGGAATCTTTGGGATGGCTTATTTCATTTCTACAAGATCGCACCCAGCAAGTTAAAATGGGTCTATACTGTTCTGAATTTGTTTGAGTCAAGTGTGGTGTACCTCAGGGGTCTTCTTCATCCCCACTGTTATTCAATATCTATATTTGTCCCTTGCTGAACATCTTCCCTCAGTTTAACTTGCAATATCATTATTATGCTCTCGACACCCAAATATATGTCATATTAAAACAACCATTGGAAGCGGTAGACAGGGTGTTAGCTTGTGCAAGTGAGATACAGAACTGGATGTTAATGAACAAGCTTCAACTTAATCCTTCCAAGACTGAGAATACAGTGCTTGGATCTAGGAAAAAAACAGCCAACATGCAGCCAGACGTCCCTTGTCTAGCACTTTTTGACATCCCTACTGTCTTCTCTTCCAAGTTGAAGAAACATGACTGCATTTGGCAAGCAAACTTGAGTTGTCATCTGAAGTTTAGTGAAACTGTCAAATCGGTGTACTATCACCCTTTTTCACAAAGTGATCGACACGCTGTTGTCGGGGTGCTGGTAAATGCCAAATTAGATGACTGTAACACTCTCTATGTGGGCATTCCAGCTTACCAAATCCAGCACCATCACGTCATCAGAAGGCGGCCATTAAGCTTCTTTTCTCAATGCAGAGACACACATTCACTTCTCAGGCTCCCAGAAATCCTCACTGGCTCCCAGTGGAGCAGAGGATTCTTTTCAAAAACCTCTGTCTGGGTTTTAAGTGTGTTCATAATCTGGTCCCCCATTATCTTTCATCAAAATTGGGGTATATCAGCCAAATCGCTCTCTTCGCTCGATAAATGGTAACTTGCTGGTGGTCCCCCATCCAAGTTTGTTAATCGGGGTGACAGATTATTTTCTATAGCAAGTCCATGAGCATGGAACCGGATTACCACTGATCTTCGTGAAATTGACTCACTTTCACAGTTTAGAAAATGACTGAAATGTATTTATTTTTTCAATAGGTCTATGTTTATTGTATTCAGCTGGTTTGCTTCTGATGTTCCAATCTTTGTCCGGTTTCTTATGAATATGCGCCATACAAATTCCCAAATCAAATCCAATCAAAATATGTCAGTATTCCAAAGTAAGTAGACTATCATGGTGGTTTGCCCATAATGTAATGTAATATAATGTAAAGTCTTTTTATATATTGCCCTTCTGCCATTTCTTTTGGCCGTAATGTCCATTACTCTGTAAAAAGAGAACAAGGGTGGTTATATGTTGCACGGTGGGACAGGCAAAACCTGGTGTGTTAATGGGTGAGGTCTGAGGTATCTTGGACCTGGGTAAGGTTCTGTTTCTATAGGACTAGAGGAGAAACTTGGGGACAGCCAGAGATTTAATAGACTACATCGCTTTGGCTCTAGTTAGTGGTTAATGTGTGGAAGTATTATAGGCTAGACAATAGAGCTTAGTTCATCCTCTTCAGTAATACCACTGTAAGAAGACATGTTCATGCTAGGTGTTGGTTTTGCCCATTATGCCCGTCAGAATGTCATTCCATATTAGCACCTGGGACGGGGGGCCAACCAATTTGGTTGCTTGGAACGTTGGCTGAAATTGCCAATCTCGGCCTGCGTTCCGAGCAGTTTGCCGGCTGCTTCCCCTTTTTTAACTTCCTCTCTCCCCAACCCCCGCTTACCTTCTGTTGCGGCGGCGGCAGCAGGGTGCCGCCACCTATGGTGCTGCCGCTGGGCTCCCTGCAAGCCGCCAGATAAGTGGAAGAGGGGCTCCATAAGAAACCCTACCTTCCATTGCTGTGGCGGCCATCTTAGTGCAGTATTTTGTTTGAATAAACAGGACGTTGCGCAGAGGCCCGTTAATTCAAACAGAATGCACTGCTCTCAGCATTCCGGGTTACCGGATTGGAAACCTGGGGTGCTAATAGCATTAACATTCTCTCCAGCATGCCAGATTAGGTGTTATCTGCGTGGGGAACCTTGTTAAACACCCTTGCTTTGCTCTGGCTTTTAACTCAGACCACGGGCCAATAACAGCCGATCTGGCCCACCGGATCAGGTGTTAACGCTTAATTAAAAAAACATATACACACTGGTGTGTAATGGTTTCTCCTTCCCCTTGCAGCCCCATACTGGCTCATTTATTCATCCCATCACAAGTAAATTACACCCACAGCAGCCCAAAAACACTCAATCTCACTCAAATTTCCTTCGCACACATATATCACACACTGACACAACATACTCATACACAAATGGGTCCAATCCTTTTCTTGGGCAGACCACCTTAGAAGGATGTAGGAAGGTAACTTGATGCACACTCCTCCCCCCCCGAGAGTCGTGACTTCAGCACGGCCTATAGAAAGACAAGATCAAAACATGAACAAAAACACCTTCATTGCCTTTCTAGGGGCCATGCTCCCAGGCGTCATCACTTGACTTCATGGGAAAAGGCTTTGCAGGTTTTATGCTGGACCCAAGTGAGGGCCCACAAAGCAAGCTTCTCTCCCTTAATCATTTTGTCATGCTGAACACTCCTAAAGTGAGTGGTGTGCATGACAGAATGAGTGTCGGCTTGTGCTTAATGGGGCTGCTTTGTCCCAATGCCCATTACGCACCAGCTGTCACTGCAGTCTCTTCCCTTTTCGTTGGAAATGATGACTGTGAGGGTCTTGTGCTGCAGTGTGGGTTTTTTGCATGAATGTTGTGTTGCAGCTGATCTATTAGGCTGAATTTGATTGTATGTGGTAATTATAGGGATGTTGTGAGTCCTACAGTTGTTTGTGTAGTTCCGCACAGTTTGTCAGCTGTGCATTCGACTACTTAGGTTCTGTGCGGAAAGTTGCATGCCTTTTTAATTGTGTGTGATTTACGAATGTTTTGGGGTTGGCTCTGCTTGCAGCATTGATGCTAATACTTGATGTGTAGGGCTGCGTTCTTGTGTATGGCAGTCCAGCAGCTTGAGATGACAGACTTGGTTGGGTGAGTTCACGCTCACATCTGGGCTTGTCTCAGGGGCTGTGTGTGCACTCCAACAACCAGCACTCCTAACCTTTGCCTACTACTACAACAACAATAGCGTGCTATTAACGCTCTTCTAGACTCTACTTTGTACATATATCCCGACCATCCACCTCATGGCGATTTTGCGATTTGCAAAAAAATCGCAAAATTTGCCATTTCCCGCAATTGCCGCTATAAATCATTAAATGAGCGCAAAAAAGACACGTTAGCTTAGTGTGTCTTTTTTCGCGCTCATTTAATGATTTAGAGCGAACACAGCTGGCTGCTGATTGCAGCAGCTTGAGGGTTAACACCTCGGCTCTGCGTTGCAGGCCCAGGATTGGGGGAGGGTCACGCAGGCCTGGGAGATGCACAGCATTTGGCTGTGACCCCAGGCACCTACAAGGCTCATTGAGTGCCCGAGCTGACAGTTGGTGAAGCTAGCCAGGTAAGCAATGGCCTGTCCACTCATCTGCCCCCAACTCAGAGCACCCAAAGAGGCCACTGGACTGTTTTCATTCCCGGTGCTCGACAGGAAAGTAAATTACTTTCCTGTCGAGCGCCAGAAAAGAAAGCATAAACTTAATGCTTCCTGACGCTCGTCTACAATTGGTATCATGCAGCCCAGCCTCAAGGCTGGGCTGCATGATACCAATTGAAGACTCTCGTAGCTGTATTAATTTCAAATTGCTTTACAATTGATATCATGGGCTGCATGATACCAATTGTAAAGCAATTTGAAACGAATACAGCTACGAGCGTTTGTATCATGCAGCCCAGCCTTGAATCAAGACTGGGCTGTATGACACCAATTACGCACAAAATTGGGTGTTAAAATTTATGAAAGGCAAATGCCATTCGTCCTGTGCAATTTTGGTGGTTATGCAAAGCCAATTTAATGATATATGCATATTTCACCTTGATATGCTAATTTCTGATGACATCACATGCCATTGCATTTGTTAATGAGTTCCCTCCCCCACTTTAATTTGTAGGACTTGACCCCTGGTAGTGTTGTGATGTTTCATTTCTGTTTGTGGGTGTGTTTAGTCACCATGTGTGGGTGGCATAACCAAGGAATTATGACCACCCAAGAGAGTTCATTGTTTGGCTAGGTATTATGGGCTTGCAGTTACTGCCACTGCATTGCCCCTGTGTCTTGGCCTCATGGATTCCTTCCATGGAGAAGTGTAGAGTTGTTCCCCCTCTCTCCTGGGGTCATAGGACAAGCGAAAAGCAAACCTATGGGCTTCAACCAGGATTACACTTTTGAATTCAAGCCTATCTGTTTATTTGCTTTCCACTTGTCTGCTGGAAGTAGTGGCACAGCACCATTTCCTTGGAGCTCATCAGGCTGTATCCCCCTTCCCCCACCACAATCCAAAATGTTAGGCTGTGGTGACTCGACCTGGCTGTCCTACAGAGCGCAGCCAGACAGAACACATTTTGTTCCTCACTAACAAAAGCCTTGCAATTACTTGGTTTTAGGCTAAAAAAGATGTTAAATGATATATTTTTCAACGTTAGAAAATGCTGCAAAAAACACAGTTGGGTGCCGCAATTTTTTTCTTTTTTGTGCCGCAATATTTTCCATTTCATGCCGCAATTTTCTGGAGGGTCTGTAATATCCCTGTGTCCATATGCGTGCCTGCTGCACATCATGTCTTTGTGCATATGCCCTCTCTGTATATAATTTATTACTTGTATGTACCTTGTATAACTCTGTGTAACCAAGCTTCGCATATACATGTAAATGCTGCGCCCTGGTACCCTTGGGTATGATGCGCATTATAAATAACAAACAAACAAACCTGTATGAGTGACCTAAACAACACCCTCCCACCCATCTGTGAGGTTAGGAAAGTGAATTTGATGTCTATCATCACCTATGAATCTTCCAACCAGATCTTTTTCATCAAGTGTCATCAAAGCTGTGGACAGTGTTCCCTGTTAGATAGACAATGATATGATCTGATATGATATGGCATTTATAACGCGCCTATACTTAAGTGTTTTCAAGGCGTGACAACAATGTGGTACCTATTATTGAAAGTGTGAGATGAAATTTCACAGCCCAAGTTGGGCTCGATAAATTAGCATTGGCAGAACAAAAAGTGCAAATCCCTTATGAAAAACCCGGAACTTATGGCTAGATCACCTTGTGCACCCAACACTCTAATGAATACTCTGGATCGCGGCAAGCACTCAGTTTCCGAACAGTAATGGATTCTTGGATTAGGCACGGTGGCCTCCAGGAAGCAGCAAGCCACGATCTGTAGAGCTCAAAGACAGGAGGAAAAATGCGTTAAAGGACCCATTCTCTTAATTTCGGAGGGTTCAACAAAATTCATCCTTACCTCATTTGAATGGGTGAAATGTTATATTGTCTATCTGTGGTCAAGCTCTTCAGATGTCTGTGGTCAAGCTCGTCAGATGCGAAGTTGCAGATACTGCACTCAACACAGGGATCAAGAAGATTGGAGATGAAAAGTCGATTTTGAGGTCACATAACATGTCAGAACAGCCCATGTTAATAAAGATATGCCTGCCTTGGAGGCAGACCTACCACGTTGCTGCCCATGTGCCACCTATCCTAGGGTCACTTTTATCCAGTACTGGATTTTCAGCCAGTATCACTTTGCATGGGGGCACCTGTAGTTTTGATTTTCCAGTATAGCTGTGAGCCTACACATTCCAGCATGCAAAGCACTACTGGTTAATAAGCCAGGCATTGATGACTGTGACCTTGAAGACATTGGCCTTTTGGAAGGTATGCCATCGGCCGCTAATTAGGATTCAGTTCAAGCCTGGGGAACGAGTGATGCTGTTTTCGCGCCTTCACTGTTCCCTCCTAGACCTCGATATTGGCAAGGAAACAGTTTCCTGTCAGATTGACCTATGTGAACTAGCATACAAAGTTGATGCACATTGGAACAGGAGAGAACAAGAAAGGTAACAGTACTGAAAACTACAAATTAAAATAAAATAAAGCATTAAACCCACCTGTATAATCCAAAATAACAGTCAGGCAGGTGTAAACATTCAATCTTTCCCATAAGTAGTGTAAAATGAAAGGGTCATTTTTGATACATTCACACCCGGGAAAGGGCGCTCAGCCAATCAGGTGGCTGGAACAGCAGGCGAGAATAGACATTCTCCGCCCACTGCCCCAGCCACCCAACGCACTTTCCGAGGTGGCGTAATTCTTTTTTTGTTTAATGTGAGGAGACAACAGGGAGCCTCTTTGTGTTGCCTCACCCCAAAATCCCCATATCCCCCTTTCCAGCCCCTCTCTCCATCCTCACTTACCTGCGTGACCCGAACTTTGTACTCTGGTCCTGGCGCTCCTCCCGTCTGGCCGCCAGCATAGAAATTGAAAGGGACCTAGCCCATTTTCCCTATGGTGGTGGCCATCTTGGATTGTCTTTTCTTTCGCCGGGATATTGGTGTTGCAGCCATTCGCACCCCGTATGAACGCCAGGGTGTGAATGGCTTTCATGCCCGCTCAGGAGGTCGGACATGGCAGTAACGGCCCACAGCCCGAGCTAAGGCCCAAGATTTGCTCTGGCCTACCGTATGGGCAATGTGCAAATGTGTTTTTAAAACTGTTAAAACAGAGAGCCAACTTATCACCACGGCTTATTTTATAAAACATATCTTTATTGATGTCTATTTTGGTACATAGTGTTCTGCAGTGAGGGTTATATGTCACAATGTCCCATCACCAAGTAAATGGCTACTGCTGCTCCTCCTGCAATGTTCTCTCTTCTGCCGTCTGATTAACCTGCTGTATTGTAATACAAATCCATGCTGCTCGTTTTGATCCATGAATGTAATGTAAGAATGTTTTAGTCTGTTTTCTTTTGTTATAATTCGATTGTGGCAATGAAGTGTGTCCCCAGTTAGTTACGGTTGGAAGCCGGGCAGTCACTGCAATAGCATTTCTGCCATTTCGGCAGCCACAAAACAGCAAAATAGGTCTTGCGCATATTTCACAACAACAGACTCTGCCTTTTCTCAAATATATTTACTGTTCGATGTCTCAACCCAGAATATGAATCAGTAAGAGGTACATAGTCTGAGACCAAAATATAAGTACCTAAATTCACAGGCCACAACAGGCTACTGTTGCCACCAAAGGTAAAAGTAGGTCCTCCATGGATGCGCCTCTTACTCACACTTGTGTTAAGGACTTGCGGATGGGACCTCACAGCATTCGTCCTGATACTTAGCAGAGAAACTTGGGCCCATCAAAGACTCCCCACTGCAACAATGGAAGACTCAGCCATGGGGCAAAGTAAACTGTCTTTGTTATCCAAAACAGACAGGGATCACATTGGAAAAGACAGTTCTCCAGCATTCTCAGCTTTTGAACCTGTGCCACCAGGTGTTATACAAGTATGATGTCACAAAATCGGGTCCACCCCAAAAACCTACGGGCTGTCCCCATTTGTCAGTTTGGGCTAACTACATATACAAAAACTATATATTAGTATATTTATTGGTTCCCCATATCAGATGGCTTCACCTGAGAGTACCCCTAAATGTTACAAACTACACTGTTATAGGGTTGCAGGAAGACCATTGGCCTGTGTAACTTTTTATACCATCTCACAAATGAAACTTCTGGATTGGCTTAAGCGGATCCTCCCAGTCCTGGGACCCTGTTTGGTGGCAGAACTGAGTGTACCTTTTCAAGGTGATGGGAAAGAACATGGAAGGCTGTGTGTTCCATATTGTTACCACTGTTTGATCACCTAAGCCTGAGAGAGGGCCTGCAGGTTGGAGTTTTGGTGGGGAACACTTGTATCATTCCACTCTGTCTCGCTAGGAGCAGCTTCTCTTCTCACCACGGGTAAATGAGCATTGTCCTGTTCTGCTGGGTCATGTGTGTGAGGACCACAAAATAAAGCCGTTTTGTCTGCAATAATGAGGATTTTATTCTGAATTCGTGCAGGGGGCTTGCTCCGTTGGGAACCAGACATTTTCCGCCCACCCTTTGTCCTTGGCTGTGAACACCAGCTCTGTGCCTCGTGCTGCAGGGATCATGTCTCCCCTTTCTTGTATCTGAGGCCTGTCTTCCCATCCTGATTCACTTCAGTCACCCTACAGGTTCCCTATGTGTCTTCATGGCTCCTTGTAGTTAGTTGCAATAAAGCATATGCACGCTTGGTTCGCGTATAGTCTGCATCTTGCGGTTTAGCTTTAGCAAAAGGAAAGAAAGGTTCTTAGCATTATGTAAATGTATCTGTCCTCTACCTACAGGAGTTATATGCATGTATTTCATGTCTACAAGCAATAAACTATTGCATGTTTGTGTAGCATCATGAATGGATGCATATTTGCTTCATGGCTAATGAGGCTATGTCGTAACGTCTCTAATGACGTCATCGATACCTGACTTTACTGTCAGTCGACTTGGTCCATTGCTGAGACTTCTGCCTCCTCGAATGCATCAACTGGATGCCGTTTAAATGGCTGACTGAGAGAATATCTCTTCTCATATCTGTGATGCATTGGTGCAGTCGGTGACTGGCCAAAGAGCAACTTACACCTTCCATTCTACATTCTGCGAGTCAACAGTCGCATAAGGGTCATAAGGGCCATTCCTGGGACCCTCTCTTGACATGCATCAGCCATCACTCTATTGTACACGTGCTTACACTTGGAATTTTGCATTTTTTGTATTTATTTTGTGACTAAAAGGTGTGGCTTTAGTATAACCTGCAACATAAACGTTGTATGATGTGTAGAGAGAGGAGACTGTGGCATTCGATCTGGCCGCTTCACATTCCAAACACTGTCCCTTGTTGCTTGTGCGTAGCAATTTGTATTGGTTGCCTTTGTTGTCATTACAATTGAAAGAGCTGTTTTATTCTTAACAGAGTATTATCTATTTCTTAATACTTCATAGACTTTATCTCACTACTTGTCACATTAGATTCATTTGTGGCAATCTAATGGACACACTGTTTACTTATGGTGTATCCTTTAACGTGTGTAGTAATGCATCTGTCTCAAACAAATAACAAATATACAGAAGAAATTGGTCAGTGCTGTGGAATAGACAAAGTGGTGTCTGTGTTTGTGTCAGTTCACTTGGCCCTTTTGTTGTCAGCTAGTAAATGCTGTAAGTACCTGTTTAAATGATAGAAGCAACTGGCCAATGTCTGTCCCTTGCCTACACAAAAGCTAAAACTGATGGCTTTGTAATTC
Source organism: Ambystoma mexicanum (assembly GCF_040938575.1). Classification (NCBI taxonomy): domain Eukaryota; kingdom Metazoa; phylum Chordata; class Amphibia; order Caudata; family Ambystomatidae; genus Ambystoma; species Ambystoma mexicanum. The sequence continues at coordinate 836,986,003 of NC_090939.1, forward strand.
GTGTTTCTATACATTTCCAGTGGATTGATGGAAGCTGTATTTGAGACAGTAAAGACCCAGGAGTTTTCTCTTTACAGGGTAAAGGATTGCAAAGTAGCTGAAATACATACAAATCTGGCAGAATGAAATGGGGGAGGGAGGAGGAAATGACATAGCCTGCCTGTAGGGGCTACTTTGTCTGCAACACTTGGTCATTTGTCACACTGGTGAATTGCACAAACAATTGAAAACGTTAGTGCTAAAGGCTACTCTATGACTAATGACATTTGGTGCCTGGAACTGCTGGTACATCAATCAAGTTCACCTCCTGCCATTAAGCAGATGTTTGTTGGAACAGTCACAATTGTAGTGGCAAAATAAAGGTGCTAACTGTCTAGCCCAAAGCACTTGTCCACTCCCCTTTTCTTAAAGCAATTGTACTGTATTTTCCTTTCTTTAATAACGATATTTAGCCCTTTTGAAGGAATCAATGAAGCCAGGAGTTTGCTAGTTCAGCTCTCAGAAAAAGATGCTAACACACGTCAGGTTATTTCCTAGGAACCGACCAGGAAGCATATAAATGGTATATTAGTTCTCAAAATAAAATGCCTTATTATGAGTTTGGTGGTAAAGCAGTGGTAAATCTGTTGATTTACCACTCAAATCAATCACTGTTACTTCCACTCGGTGCCGTGGACTGACGATCTGATTACAAGTCTGGCATGATGGTGTTAGTTTCCATGCATGTTGGGCTCCATGGGGAACTTTTGAGCAGATTTGCTGCACGCGGTAATTCAGTGCAGTAAACCTGATGTTTTTGTTGGCCAGGTGGATGATTTCCCTCCAGCTTTTTGCTGGAGGTACAACCTCCACAATACCACCAAAACTCCTAGTAGGGCACTTTGCTGAAAATGTTGGGGGGGGGGGGCATGACATCTGAAGAAAAGGTGCCCCAGCCAAATGAATGGGGACAGAATGGTGTGCCATGAAAGCTGGGGGGGACAAACACCCCTGCCCAACCCCCCTAAAATTACGCCCATGGCAGTGTGGTAATGTGGCAGAAAAGTGAAGCTAATGGAATTACTACTATTTTGCCAACACCTTTGGCCGCACCGTTGTACTTGTAACGAGGTCCAACGCTCCCAGAGTTCAGCTTTGATATTCAGGAACTGTATGAGAAGAATACAGGACCTTCTGGGAACCAAAGCAAATCAATGCATGTACTCACAATGTCGAAAATCTTCCGGGCAATTACTGTTCCTCTCCCACTAAAAACAGTGAGAAGTCACAGTGATGCCTCCTCACGACATCCTTGAATTAAAAAGGGTCTGTACTCATTGACTGACAGTACTCACAGATTAAAATCCTAGGTGTACCCATACGATAAGCATTAATAGCACCTTCTAGCAGCCAAATGACAATAGGTACATTGTTTCTGATGACCGTAGCAATAAACTACAACATTAGAAAGTTGTTTTGTAGATCGAGGGATTCCTAAATGTTCAATGTCCGTGAAAGAGAGGGCTTTCTGTTTTGGTCCTGAGGCTCAGTAGATCGAGTGATGTTTGACGCGCAGATGCTATTGACCCACCTAATGCAATACAAAGACGAATGTGTTGTAGGATCCCAACACACTTGATTGCATGTCTCATGTTTTGCTCACAGACCATGTGCATATGCCAAACCCAGTCCATTCATTTCTTAATGGACCAAGATGGCCGCCATCATAGACTTCCTGGAATAAAAAATACAAGTAGACACATCTAGGATGCTACAAAGCTGTTTGGCACTATTCAATGATGGCTTGCTCTGTTTTCTTTAGCTCATTATATAAGGACTCCTTAATTCTCCCACCTGCCAGTCTTGTCTGTAGGGTTTCTTACTCTAAGACTCTAACCCCTCTGTATTTCTGGCGCCTCTTATATTCCTCACTCCTGCACGGTGATCTGTGCCTTGCTCCCTCAGCTTATAATAATAATAACAGTAGTAATAGTAACTTGTTTTATCTAGTGCTTGCTCCTGCAGATTTCGCCATTTTGTTCCTCAAGGTGTTATTATTGTCCAATTTGACGGCCTTTAATAGAAGTTTATAAGCAATCTTTCATTACCTACTAACAGTTCCCGAGCAGCCTTGTAAGTTACTATGGGGCCGATTCATGGAACAAATGTGCGCCGAAAATTGTGGCGCAAGGTGGCGCAAGCGTGAAAAAGCAAGCGCACATGCACGTGTGCGATTCATGGAAGGGCCTGCGCTTGTCTACCCCGGGATGTGCGCCAAATCCGTGCGTGGCGCACACGGGCGCACACATCATTGCAACATCCCGTATGCCGTGCGCGATGCTCACAGCGAAAGCGCACACACCAAAAAGGGGGTGAAACACGGGGCGTAACGTGCGGATTGGGGAACAATGCGTGAAAAAGAAGGCGTAACTGGGGAAGTACTGCAGTGAAATACACGGAACGCCCACACGTACGTGAACAACACGTATTCATGGAATTGAATACGGGAAACCCGCGCACGGCAAAAGAAGCGCACAGGCCTAAACACGTCCGCCACACGATGGCAGGCGGTAGCGTCCCTGCGAATTACAAAAGTGTTACTATGGGGCCGATTCATGGAACAAATGTGCGCCGAAAATTGTGGTGAAAGGTGGCGCAAGCGTGAAAAAGCAAGCGCACGTGCACGTGTGCGATTAATGGAAGGGCCTGTGCTTGTCTACCCCGGGATGTGCGCCAAATCCGTGCATGGCACACACGGGCGCACACATCATTGCAACATCCCATACGCCGTGCGCAACGCGCACAGTGAAAGCGCCCACACCAAAAAGGGGGCGCAACATGGCGCGTAACACGCAGAATGGGGAACAACGCGTGAAAATGAAGGCGTAACTCTGGAAGTACTGCAGGGAAATACACGGAACGCCCACACACAAGTCCCTGCGCATTACAAATGTGTGTGAAAACAACAAACAAGTATATACAGCCAAGATGAATGTCCCATTCTGTGTCCCCCTAGGAGAAATGACATGTCACGCAACACACAGGCATCCCATAAAAGCAAGAAAAAGAGATAAGCGACCCCTGTAGCCCACGTGCGTGTAGAAAAACACACGCAGTACGCTGTGGCTGCCAGGAACCCAAAAAATACGTACGTGATCAACACGCAGGCTAGTATGGCCGGAAAAAAAGGGGTATGCGACAAACAGTGACACCCGCAGTGGGAACAATAGCATGTGCGATTCACCGTCTGCCTTGCATGTTGAAGAAGAACGCGTAGCCAACACCCACCCACTGTGAAGTAATTGCGTGTAAACCCCAACGCCTGGAAAACACACGCACTGCTTTCCACGAAAAGCACATATAGAGAGATGGAAACCCATGTGGGACCTTCAACCCGTGCCAGGGGAACGCCTGCGTGTGTCACATCACAGACGGGCTTACGCGCTAAGCGCCTTTCCTTGAATTACACGCTGGCGTGCAGTTTTTTCACGTGCCAAATCACTCCGTATCGAGCTGGCCATGTGACAACACATGGAAGACCACGCTCCTGCCCAGAAAGCCGAATTACTGCCCCCCAGAGCACCGAGCAGCCTCCCACGAGCCAACTGCTGCTGCCTGCCTGCTGCCACTGTGCCCAGCCATTTGGTGCCTCCACATCTGCCATCTGCAGGGGTCCAGTTGCTGTGACCACCCCTGCTGGAACAGAGGACTCCAGACTGAAGTCCCATCGCTCCACAGCCCAGCCCCAGGACCCAGTTGCCCACCCACACCTGCCTCGGTGGTCGTCATGTCGGGGCAAACACCATCAGAGACCACAGGCGACCCCCAGCCAGAGAGGCAGAGGGCTACCAGCTGCCTCTGGCATTATGATGCCCTCTTCACACCATTGTGCGCCGACAATGAAGGACGGAAGAGGATCTGGGAGGACATAGTGGGTGCCATCAACGCTGAGGCGGTGTCACCCCTAACATGAAACACGTCCGGAAGCGCTGGGAGGACTACAAATCCAGGACCGTGAAGACGGCCCGGTGTCTCTTGGAGGCAGCGGATGCAGTGAGGCACCGGGCCCACCCAGCAGATGAGGGTCCTGGAGTGCATTCGCCCAGTGCTTCACCACGAGATCCTCAGGATGCAGGCCCGTCTGGAGTCGAGCAGTAAGTGCCCATGCATTCAGGTTTGAAACAGTGCATGTTGAAGCGTGGTGTTAGTTAGCTACTCGGCTGCATGTGTGACATGGGTCATGTATGGATGTGTGTGTGCAGGGAAATGATAGTGCTGCATGTGAGTCTAGTCAGGCGTGACCCACATGGATGGTGTATGTGTTACAATGCATCATGCTGAGCAGCATGCAGAAATACACACTTGTATGCATGCCTGTGCCTGTACTTTGACATGTTTGGGGTGTGAGATGTGTGCTGCTGTCATGGACATGCATGATGTACATGTCTGTTTGTCAGAGTAGTGTGTGTGCCATAGATGCATGACACATGTCCGTGACGATGTGTTGAATCACTGATACAGCCTACTCATCCTTGTATCCACTGTGTCTGTGGGCATACCGGGCCAGATGCATGACCCTCTGGTGATGCGTGTGCATGTGATCAGCATGTCCCATGATGCATGTGAGTTTCAGCCCACCATTGGATGAATCTACAGTGTGGTGAACATGGATGCACATTTTTGTTGCATGTGCCATGCCGGTTCCTGCATGTGTGCTGCCTGCACTGACCCATGTGTTGTTGGGAGACATGATGGAAGTGACGTTTGACAGTTCCACTCATGTGCTATTGCTTTCTGTCTAGAGGACTATTCTACAGTACCCTGATGCTTGTGTTCAATGTCTCCCTTTACACTGCGGCGAGTGAAGAAGAGGTTGGAGACGGTGCTGTGGAGGAAAGCGGCAAGGATGCCTCCACCGGCCAGCGACGCAAGGCCCAGTCACCCTCCCAGGAAATTCCATCATCCGGGAGCAGGGGGACTGGTGCCGCGTCTGCCACTACCGCTGCAGCAGAAGGGGCGGATGAGCCCCCACAGGGGCTTGCTATGGCGGAAGACGGTGTGGAGCCATCCAGGTTGGTGGTGTGTATAGAGGAGGAGGAGGCCGCTACAGAGCCGCAAATGGGGCCTGGTGGGGGTGGTACCACTGGTGCAAGTGGTGCAGTCCAGGGGCAAGGGCAGGAGGCAGCACAGGTCGCCACAGAGGTGCCTGTGCATGTCTCTGTCCGTGACACTGTGACTGCATCACCATGCACCAGCAGGGATGCCCTGTCCCAGGCCCGTCCGCAGGTAGGGGGGAGGTCCACGTCATCTGGCACTCCTCTACCAGCAGACGAGGGGACCCATGACCAGATGGAGTCCGTCCTGATTGGTGTCGCGTTGCGCACACGTGTCATTCGTGATGACGTGCGTGCTTCCTTGGGGGAACACGCATGTCATCATGAAGAGCTGTGTTCCAATGTGACCCAGTTGGGAGGGGACATGGTCGGGGGTTTTCTCCATGTGTTGGCCAGTCTTGCGGCCCTCCCCTCCTCTGTGCACACTATACGCCAGTCGTTCTCTCTGCCGTCTTCTGGCCCAGATGCCACCAGGGCCCCCCATGGATCTGCCCAAACCAACGCAGTCAGCCAAGTGGAGATCCCATCCCTGCCGCAGTCAGGAGTCGGAGGTCCAGCAGGGGTGGCCGCCCCATCAACTGGACCCCAGCAGATGGAGGATGTGCCGGCATCATCGGGCAGGGCACGTGCACAACGGCACTGGGGATTCCATCAGCCCGGATGCCGTCGTGGTGGCAGAGGCAGTTGCGTCGGAGGCAGCAGCAAGCTCTGCGTGGGAGGCATCATGGCTCGGGGCCATCAACACCCCGGGGGCAGGCATCGGTCGAGGGGTAGGAGGACCCCGGACTGGGAGTGTCTTCCGTGTGGCAGCGGTTGGGCCGGCAAATAGATGCGGAGAGGCGGCGAGTGGAGAGGGCACGGCTCAGGATGATCCGGGTGGAGAACTCCATGCACCGAGCTTTGAGGTGGGCGGAGGGCCACGAGGAAACTCGCAGGGAGTTGAGGGATTCCATGGCTGCATCCCTGCAAGACCACGAGTCCAGGGAACAGGCCCCCCTCCGGAACATCGACATGGAGTTCAATGATGCCGTGGCCTGGAACAGCAAACAGTGAGCCGTGGGACTAGTTGCCGCCTTTGTAAATAGTTATGTAGGTGTAGGTTTCCTTTATTTTGTTTTTTTCCTTTGGGGCGCATGGACTATGCCCCGCCTTTTTGTTAATAGTTATTCATTAGGTAGGTTTTTTCTTAGGTTTCCTTTGGATTGTTGGGCACATGGACCCTTGATTTTATACATTGTATATAGTTATGGACATGATTTTACATCTTTTTTTTTTACCATGGAGGAATGGTTTTGTTTTTATTTTGACTTTGGATTTGGTGTTATGGACGGACACTTTGGAGGCATTTTCCTTTGCATTTTATTAATTTCACCATTAATAATTTTTCCTTGATTTGGGATACCCTTTTTTTATCATTTTATTCTTGCGTAATTTCGTTTCATTCATTCATTTTTGTATATAATACATTTTTATTTTTTACTTCATTTGTGGGGTCTTCTCTCATTGGTTTCGTGCATGTCACAATGAGGGTTTTCTCAGTCATGTTTCACCATTGTGTGGGTCTGACGGACTTGTACTCATGCGCATACTGGTTATTTGGGATCTATCATGACATGGGGATTTGAATTTGGAGTGGATGGAATGCTTGGTTGGTTGTTTGGACTGGGGTGGCGTGGGGTGGGATTTGGGTGGCCATGCTGGCCATGGATCTGGATTGTGATGACGTGTTGGGTGGGGGACATGAGTCGGGGCCTGCTGGCAGGTGCCCGTCACTGGGGGTGGTTGGGAGACATAAGTCGGGCCCTGCTGGCAGGTGCCCATCACTGGAGGTGGGTGGGGGAAATGAGTCGGGGCTCCCAAGTGCATGGTGCCATCTGGCCTGCCTGTGGGGCATGCCCAGGGGTGATGGGCTGCCTGCGGGGCATGCCCAGTGGTGTGGGGTGGTCCCGATGTTTTTGGCGCACGGGGCGGGTTTGGGGGCGTAACTGGCGCTGCTGCTGGGTCGCTGCGCCACTCTGCGCCATGGCTGCTTATGGATGTATAAATCCATGAATACGCTGTGCGCCTAAATGGGTTTTGGCGCACGCGGCTGGTGCAGACTGCCGGACGTGCACTCTGTGCGCCAGCCGCGTGCGCCACTTGTGCGTCGAATTCTCTGAATTACCCCCTATATGTATGTTAGTTCACACCACACTGCTCTAAACGGCACTCCATTTCCACTTTAGCTTACATCCGTGTTTCAAAAATATTTACCCAAAATAAAATAAATGAACTATTTCCCATTTGTTTTAATTATTTAATTAGAGAATCTAGCTTCATGCTCTTGGCAAATTGCCTTTGTCTCTCAAATTGCCTTTGTCTCTCTGTGATATGCACCTTCCTTTTCTAAAGACATAATGTGTTTCTTCTTCAAAACCAGTCGTAGTTATCGTTTACACAGAGTGGATTGTTTCTGCAGTAATTTAAACCTGAAAAATAAACCCACATTTTCAGAAGAAAAAAATGGCATTTCAAATGAAATGTCATCATTATTAAGCATTGAAAATGTAATGAAATATAAAGCGGTCTTGTAGACTGCTCCTCTGCCGTTTTGACAGCCTTTTTCTTCTGGAATATAGTGGGTAGTAGAGGAAGGGTTAATAGGCATGGGCGTAGAGCATGCGTGGAACCATGTGGTTTGTGGCAGTAACATTGAGTGTATGTTTTATCCAAAAGGGGAAAACCCCGTCATCTATTGGCTGTCACTGCTGTGATACCAGGAGAACCAATGGTCTGGGAGGATGAGGGCGGGGCTTATGGGATACGGCTAAAGTTGTTGCAGGCACTGAGCTCAAAGTGGCTCTGAAGTGGTTAATGTGGTGACGGAGGTAACAGCAGACGTAGGGTTTTTTATGTTTTTTATTGAATATAGCTGAAATAAATCAACTTTTTCAATATAAACAACAGTTTCAATTACCAAATTATTTTGCACATTACTATAAAAGAATGAACATTACACAAAACACAATACATGGATTAAAAAGTGAACAAAATATAAAAAGGTAAGATAAGCAAGATAAAATCAACGAAAGGGTGAAAAAAACACTAAGAAGGACAATAAGAGAAACTTCCATGTATTAATGAGGAAAGAAAATTATTACATATACATTTACATAAGCAATTCCTATTGATGAATCACGTAAAATACATATACGTTGTAACCATGGCATACAGACAAATGGAGCATCATTTTTATTTGCTCACAAGTCACAAATTACAACATCTTGTTCATTCTTCAAATACATGATGCCATAATCTCACAGTGTCACCCCCCCAATATTGTAATTGTTACAACATAACACACCTTAAAGAGAGTTTTCTAAGTTCCAAGTTCATTTCTTAATTCTCAAATCACTCCTGCAGATGAAACCCCACTTTCTAAATTCAGAGCAGATAAAAAATTAGACGTTGCAATACGAATGCTTGTGGATTTAGTCGATAATAGTATTGACCACCGAACCTCTGGATGTATTGCACAAAAGTAAGGCAAATGTTTCCAGAACAATTTCATTCTTAAGTGATTAAGCGCAGGACAAGCAGTTATGTTGTGTTCTAGAGTTTCTTTACATTCACCCTTTTCACAAAATCTGTAAAAATTCTCTTATGAATTCATTAATTTTCTTCTGGTCAGTAGACCACGCGTTCAAAATAAATTGAATCGCAAACGTAAAATAGCAACTCGTACATGAGGAGTAGGAGCTTGATTCAGATATGGTGCAAGTTCATTAAGTTTTTTGTGTTAAAAAATCAAGGCCTGAAAATCTTTGTACTCAAGGCATTTACTTTTAGTCTCAATCCAATCACACCTAAATAATTTAGTCTTAGCTCTATTCGGATTACCAAGAAGAGTCTCCAGACTAATATCTGCTTTGGCCATGATTCTATACACATAAGAAATCCATTTTTTAGCAAAATTATGTTCCGAAGACAACATATAGGCTGATAAGATTGTTAATAAATGATCAGTTCTTATATAGGTCAAGCATTTTCGAAATAAGGCAGAAAGTCTCCAGTGGTATTCAGCACTCAAGGACGTCAGGCCCTATTCAAGCCGTAACCACGGCCCAGGTACACAAATAGGCAGATGTAACACACCTGTCCGAAATTTGGCCTCTAGTTTGCATAAATCGGTAGGATGTGTTATAGGTGTTGTTTCTAGGCCATATAATAGTATTGGCAGAACTTTTTGCCGCCAGAAACTAATGTCAGGTCTAATAGTAAATTTCCCATATCTACTCAAGATCAAACTTGTGGGAAATTGCAGTGGTGATTTTATGCTCTAAAGCCCTAGAATGCGATCTCACTAAGGGATTAATATCAAAAGGAATTCCTAGATAAACATATGTGGGCACCTCTTCTACTATTCTTTTATTAACTTTCCATTCATATAATGATTTTTTGGAAATCCTTGGTCCATGAATTACAATCTGAGTCTTTCCCAAGTTAATAATCAATTTGTCTTTGTCCAGATATGCACTTAGAGCCGACAATGGTTTTTGTAAGCCTGTTGGAGTTTTTGACACCAAAACCAGGTCATCAGCATACCATAAAGCTTTAATAGTTGATCCATTCATCTTCGGTGCATCGGCCTCAACTTGAGAGAAGGCCATGAACACATCGTGGATGAAAAAATTAAAGAGGGCTGAGGCAAGGATACATCCCTGCCTCAGCCCCCTAAACGTCGACATTGTAGAAGATAACAGACCCAGTAAAGACAGACTTACTTTGATGGTAGCGGTTGAATGTAGGGCATATATGATGTTGCACAATGTATCAGGACACTTAGCCAACTTCAACTTCTCCATTAATTTAATACGCGAGACAGAATCAAAAGCCGAGTGTAAGTCAACGAAACCAAAATACAATGGTTGTTTTGTAGAATGCGCCTGGGCCTTTAGAGCATTAAGTGTCAAGATATTAACTGTAGTCCCCAAACCAGCCACAAAACCCGTTTGACACGGGTCATGTCGATTGTAATCTTGCGTCCATTTTGTGAAGTCTCTCAAGAGCAGTCGCGCGAACAGCTTTCCTGGCGCATCGCGCAACGCTATTGGACGGTAGCTAGCCAGTAATGCCCTGTCTCCTTTTTTAAATATCGGGACTAGAATTGATGTTGTCCAGGATGTTGGTATGCTTTTTGTCAGAATAATTTGTTGAAAAACATTATTCAATATATATGCCCATCTGGTTGGATGTTGTTTAAACATATAATTGCTTAGACCATCAGGTCCCATTGCTCGAGAAGAAGAAGATTTCATTATGAATTCTTTGAGTATTTCAGGAGAACAATCCATGTCCCATTGTGCTATGGGCGATGTTATATAAATATAATCAGCATACTTAATATCTGCATATAGATGTAAAAAGTGTGCTAGCCATTGTGCTTCAGTAACACCACATAGTTGGAGACTGGCTTGCGATGGATTAACCACATTCTTAAGTAGGGACCAAATTTTTGTGCAGAATTTTTATTATTTGCAGAGTGCAGAAAAGCTTCACTATCTTGTTGATAGAGTTTAGCCCTTCTTGCCCGGGACAATATTCTGTATTGGCATTTCAATTTCCAGCATGTATTCACTCGTTCATCAAAGGGTAATTTATGTGCCATTCTTACGCTCGCCTATGTAATCTTTTTGCCTGTTTGGTGATCTGATCACTCTGATGTTTATGTTTAATTAGATTGGGACAATTCCCCGAGATTGTAACACCAAAGGTCGGTAAAATGTCTGTATAGAAATTGTGCTCTGAATCTAGATTTTGTGTTGTCTCCTTCAAGTTATTAAGGGCCGCATTTGTCCATCTAAAGCGTGTTCGCGCAGAATTCACATTTAGTGTTTGGATCATCCAAAGTTGTTTTAGTGCACTAAAGTCACACTCTTCTTGCCAAGTAAAAGACAAAATGTGATGATCACTGGCTAATTGCGTCACAATTTGAAATTTAGTGGCCCTATGAAAGAGGTTATCTGAGATGAAAGCATAGTCAATAGTAGATTTGGATGTAGCTCTTTCCCACGTGGATTTAGAGGGAATATCGCCCATGATCGAGCCATTAGCCATGTGTAAATTATGATCAGCCATAAAATTGAGCCATCTAGAGCTTGCAATCTTTTGGGAGATTTTCTTCACACTTATGCAATCAAGGTTTAGATCTCCTACTAACATGGTTGCAGTTACTGATTGGTCACAAGATATTATTTCTAATATAATGGATAGATCCCTGTAGAATATATCATTTGCTAACCCAACGGGGTTGCGATAGAGATTAATTAAAGCTAATGTTTCGCGTGCATCCATTATTTTTACTAATTGCATAAAGTTGTTAGGAGAGTGCCATTTGCTAAGTGTAAACCCTTTGCTGGTCTTAAATGCCACCAATAAACCAGAGGTCAGTCTTCCCCTTGCGGCCTTGAGAGCTGGCAATAATATGACATAATGGTCATCCCACAAAGGTGGATTAACAAGCCAAGTCTCTTGGAGAGCTACAATATCATAATTATTGATATCAAGTGGGGATGACCATTGTAGATGGGAGTGACCTCTGGTATTCCAACTAGCTATTGAATTTTCTATTTTAGAACATGCTTTTAATGGTTATGCTTGTGTTGGATGTGATCTAGTATGTGAGGGGGGCCCACAGTAGGAGCATTCACATTCAGTCTGATGTGGGAGTTGAGCTTTCTGTGTCGTTGGTTGTTCACTCATTCGGGCATTGGCTGTGAGACGTTCGGGATCCTGAGTGATCAGAAACCCCATATTAAACAGAACCATTTTTTCTTGCCATATTGAATTTACCACTAAACCAGTTCTGATCCACAAATGAACTATTGCTAGATTATTGTCGCATACAAATTCAACTTGATCGATATCGCTAGATGCAATATCGCACAAGTTAGCTACATCACCAAATATATTCAAAACACTCGATCTACACAGATCATATTTTTCATGGGGTGCATCTCTACATTTCAAAATAAGAGAGTGACAATTTTCAAAAGTGTTTTTAGATGCTTGTTTACTTGTACGTACGGACTCTTTCTTACCAATTGGCAAAGAGGGTGTATTTCCACTCCCCTTTGCAGACGGTAAATTGGACATTTTCCAACAATTGGCGTTCTGCTGGGGAGAAATAGATTTAACCCCCATTTTAGGGCACAATGGATTGAGCGTGTTATTATCAGAGTTCTGTGGAATTTCCACTGCCCGAGAGGCATTTGACGGAAGGGCTAATGCTGCACGTTCAAGTAAATATGCATCAACAGCGGCCTTAATTGAAGCCATTCGATCACACATGTCCAATTCCTCAGTTCTAATATCAGCACCAACAGAAGGCAGAATTGGTGGCGTGGATCTAACACCATCTGGGATTACCACTGGCACTTGGATCGCCAATACGGCTGCAGGACCAATAGGGGCAGTGTTATTTATTAGATCTACAATTTCCGAGACCGGAGCATAGTCTGCTGGGTTACAAGGTAAAGTGCTCACCGTGCTCGGCTTCTGTGAGTTTATGGGCACCATAGGGGTTTTCAAAACTTTGCTGCAGGCATACTTAGGGATACTTGTTCCAAAGTAGAAGGCACCGTGAGGGGCACTACAGATGGTTGAAAGACCTGTGTTTGTCGAGTAGCGCAAAGTCGTTTTTTCACTACAGTTCTCACTTTCGGAGCATTTGTCTTTGTGCCCAGAATTTTCATTACATTATGTGAGTCTTTTATTATGCATCTAGTTTTCCCTTGCAGATGCGTCTTTTTTGGACTCTTGTCAAGGCTGATCCAAGAATCATTCACATTTATAACATTAGGTCTTAAAGATGTGTCTGGACAGATAATATTGGCAAAAGACGGACGTACCGATTCTGTACACCTATCTGCCCTGGAGCCTTCAGCATCACCTCCAACTTTACTCAAGCCACCCATGACACCTATACTCACATCGATTATCAAAGGACCATTTGTTGAGGGCAATTTGGAGATCCACTCCACAATCTGCTGGATTTTTTTCCGCCTGATTTGAAAGTTTTGCATCTAAAGATTCAAATAATTTAAACATACCGGCTACAGTTGTATTTATTGCCGCCAGGGTGATTTCAATGAAAGGCAGATTATCTAGAGGATTGCCTGAAATATTAATCGGCAAACAACGCCGTGGTGTAGGTATCAGAAAAGAATCATGGATGGAGTGGATAATAGATCCCATCTGATCTTCTTCACTATGTTCATTTGTAAAATCAACATGCAAAATATTTAAATTGTCTTCACTGGCGTTAAATGATATATTAGATATTCCATCTGCTGCAGGAACACACAAAGAAATCTCATGGATAAATGAGTTATACCGGCACGCTGAGCAGCTACCGCCGGGAGAGGCATTTCTGCGTGCGTGTTCGCTAGCAAGGTTGAGTCAGATATAGGAGGCATACATGAGACATTTCTTGAATTTAGAGAGACATTTTGCACCACAGTCGGTAATGTTACACTTGGCAACACTTGTTCCACTGGTGACTCATCCGCCATACATTCTTTGCGTTTTACGCTGAAAAAACGAATGTCTTTGTTCGCCAGTGGCATTTTCAAAACCGGAGTAAGAGTAATGGATTTTTATGAAATACGCGAATCTTTCTTTTGTTTTAGCATTGTGATTGGCGTATTAAATGCTGCACCACTAGTGTGAGGCATGTTGGTTTTCAGCGTGCATGGGCAATAAAACATTTAAAACAAATTAATTAACAAACCAACATTCATCCGAGTATACACCCGGGCACCTTATGTCAATAATTTACCTTCACAAACTCACAATTGCTAATTCAATCTTGGGCATTTGTCTGAAGAAAGTAACCAAGATAATAAGGTGTTATGCCACACTCACGAGTTAATATCACTTTTCAATGCCCAATGCCCACAGCGCTGCAGCGAAGCGGCAAAGCAGGACTTTCCGGGACTTCGCCGGTGCGCGTCTGAGCCTGATTTTATAGGGCACGCCCTCAAACAATTAGCACACAGCCTAGGGAAGAGAAAGGAAGATTAATGTTCGTAAAAAACGCTATTGTTTGTCAATATATTAAGTCCTTGTTGAGTCCAATCACTTTGTGGGGCTCTGAGTCTTTGTATATAGTGCAACTGCACTGTAATCCTTTTGCGCTTCGGGAAATGGAGTACGTCGTCCAGAAGCAGGAGCAGGAGTAGAGAGTAGCGGGCAAAGCGGGACTTTCCGGGACTTCGCCAGTGCGCGTAGGTTTGCAGTGCGTGTGCTGGTCTGTCTATGTAGTGTAGAGGTGATAAACAGGGGTCAAGTCCTAAAACAAAAAGTGGGGGGTCTCATTAACATAGGGGATCTGACATCACCAGAAATTTGCACTTTTAATTCAATTGGCTTTACATAACCATACAAATTGAAAAGGACAAATGGGCATTTGCCTTTCATAAAATCAATAAAAAACCAAGAGAGGATATTCTGTCTGCTAAAAGGGTTTGAATATTTTAAAAACTGTGCACGTTTTAAACCCCAAGAATCAATGACAATGTTTTCCCTGGAGAAAGCAGTCCTGAAATATGACATTTCACATTTAGTTGTTCGTTATTTTTTACAAGGTTGTATGGTGCAGTGGTGAAGTGCCCGATCTGTAAACCTGGCACCCCAGGTTCGTTTTCCCACTGTCTTCTTTTACGCACAACCTCTAAAATACCCTTGGGACGGCGTATGCCCTCTGAAAAAAGTGGAGGGGACCGTCCACCCGCGCGTACCCTCAAATTGAGCCCTAATAACGGAGTGAAAGGTGAGTTGGTTATTTGGGTGGAAGAGTAAATAGCTAGGGAGTCTCTTAAGGAGTCTTGTTTTGAGGGCTTTACAAGCTGGACTGACGCAGAAGGGTTTCAGTTTAACATCGGGAAAAGGGGGAGGTGTACTAGTCTAAGTGATGATCAGGACAGCAGGAATCTTGCTGTTCTGTTTCATTTATATGAGGCCAGTTGGGTGATGGTATTTCAGGAGTGGCTTGTATTGTACGGCCTCTGTAGCGGATGGGTACTGCTGCCCAGTTCGGTTTTTCGGTTGGTGGTCATGGAAGAGTTCTGTTGGTGTGGAAGAGAAGTCTTCCATTCCTGTGTCTTGGTGTGGGTGGCGCAGGGTGGAAGCAGAACGCGTGGCAGAATTATCTATGCAATGGTCATTCAGGTGCTGTTCTGGTCTTTGACTAGGGTGGGGTGTTGATGTCTCTGCCAGTTATTGCACACATCAAAGTTGTTTAGGCTTACTACTTTCCAACAGGGAAAATTGACTGCCTGCTCTGAATCTTGAAATATAGTAAAACGAGATGAATGACTATGATATTTGATATTTTATTTCTTTTGCACCTATACACAAGTGTTTCAAGGCACAACGAGGTAAGGGGGGGACATGGGAGGACAAGACAACAGTCTTATTAGGCCAAGTGACATTGAATGGGAGTCTACATATAGTTGAAGGTAAAGCTGAGAGATTCAGCAGTGGGTCCAGGTTAAGGCATGAATGCATTTCTGTCAGCCTATTCTGGAGTTGGCCAGACCTTTGGGTTTAGTGGTAGGGCTGCTGTGCACGACATGGTGGCTACATAATGTGCAGAGTTGCCAGAAGGAGGGGCAATCCGAAAAGATTTGTTTTGTTGCAGAAAGAACTGGTGAAGATCCTGGGAGCTAGGTCAACTCCACAGTGGCAATTTGATCTTCCACACAGGTACTCTGAGCAAAGAAGAAGAGGCCATACAAGTCCATGCCATGTGAGGAGAGACCGAGAGATGTTGCCCTCTGCAGCAGAGTGAAATAAATAAATAAATAAAACTACACATGATCTGACCGGTGGAGTACAGAGAGAGTGAAGTGAGGGAGAAGACACCTAAAAGGGTTTAAATAGAAGTGAAAGACTGTGGATGGCCACCTGCACCCAGTGTAAGAGACAGGAGTGAAAGAAAATAAAGCATAATCACCAGGAGTAAAAATTGACACAGCTGGATATGGAGTAAGAGGTCTAGAGCACCTCGGGAAAAAATAAAGTTATAAAAATAACACTGTG
This sequence comes from Ambystoma mexicanum, assembly GCF_040938575.1. Classification (NCBI taxonomy): domain Eukaryota; kingdom Metazoa; phylum Chordata; class Amphibia; order Caudata; family Ambystomatidae; genus Ambystoma; species Ambystoma mexicanum. Next base: position 837,002,178 of record NC_090939.1, read on the forward strand.
TGAAATTCTGCAAATTGGGGAAAAAGCCCTAACTACAATATCAAATTCTAATGAGCAAACAGAGAAAAACAGCAATGTTTGTAACACTGTATTCTGGGATACCAAGTCCTCATTTCCAAAGTGAACTGAGAGAGATAAGAAACAATTCAGTTGTATGCAATGAGTGTTTGAATGAAAATAGATTGAAATGTAATTGTACGAGGATTCAAACAGAAGATGTTATAAAAAGATTGATTTAAGAGAAATAGACCATATTTTCAGTACGCTGGCCGAGTATAGTTAACGAGATGCTAATTTGAATCAAATATGCTTGCTGTGTGAATGGAGAATCGAAACTTGGATCACTGAAGCAGTAATGTATTTGCATGATACATTTCTTCAGCCTCATCATGCTTTTTTGTAATCTTGCTTAGCTTGCCAGGGGGAAGCTTACATATCAAGTGAAACTTCTTCAAATGACTAGTGATAAGAGATTGCATGCTATAATTGCTCTGGTATCTCTTGAAGGAAGCAGGAGTGACCTTGGTATACCAAGACACGTCCGTTTCCTCATAGAGAATGATTGTATCATTTGGACAGAGTGAAACCCTCCATAGTGAAGTCACAAAATCTCCCTTTGGATGCATTAGAATCAATGTGTTCGAAATCTCATATACGTGGTTGTATGGAAAGCAGAGTAACACAGATTTTGGATTGTCAAGAGATCAGGTGCTGTGTGTAGCCGCAGAGCTGCTATTAAAGATTTACCAAACAAACGTCCCCCGAGACTCGAGTCCAGAGTTTGGTTTTGTCTACAGAATTTGGTGCCTTCAGCCTCAGATCCATTGCTTGAAAGTACTGCAATGAGCCATATGAGTGACTAGTTAGGCCGACCGAACAAGGTAAGATACTTTCTCTTAAAAGGTATTTCACTTTGGGGAGTGTTATGGGTCGGGGAGCCTTTTTTCTAAATGGCGAAAGAGCTGCTTTCATTCAGAGGATTGTTTTGTAATTATATTAATAGTTTTAATTGATTGTTATTTATTTATTTGTACTGGGGCAGGCTCTGCTGCTGCCATTGGGGCCAATACTCTCATGGTTCTATTGGAGAGGAAGGACTGTATCCAGTGTATGGCTTTAGTGGAGAAGTGTGCCGCCGAGGCGAGGTGTTTGCAAAGTATTTTGCGGTTGACCAGGTCGAAGGCAGCTGAGAGGTCTAATAAGAGGAGAAGCGCTAAGTTGCCATTGTCTTGTCCATTTGTATTTTTAAGTCAACAAAGGCTGATTCAGTGCCGTGACCAGGCCTAAAGTCTGACTGGTGCAGACTGAAAAGGTTATTGGATTTTAGGTGATTTTGAATTTGCAGGTAAGCTTCCCGGTCCAGTATTTTAAGAAGGAATGTTACTGTTGTTATAGGGCAATAGTTGGTCGGGATGTTGGGATCTAGCATAGGTTGTTTGAGAAGTGGGAGGACCCAGGCGTCTTTGAGGTTAGTTGGGATGGTAGTTGATTAAAAAGAGGCATTTATAAGTTAAGTAATGAATGGAGAAAGCTTGGACACTGAGTCT